>NC_092810.1:130090347-131402090 GCF_040954645.1 Diabrotica undecimpunctata
GTTTTCGTATTTTACCACCGTTCACAAAAACGAAATGTAATCGCACTGAAAAGATTAGGGTTAAACTGAGATCGTTTTTTTTTTAATTCATCAATTCTGATTTTTTTAATGTTTATATTCGTTAACGACTCACTGAAATAATGTGTTTAAGAACTGTGATACGGTAAATTGCTGAATTTGATGATTTCGAGAATTAAGCACGTACTTCTGTGGCACCCTATTAAAATATCTTATCAATCAGATGTTCAGTTCATATTATTAGAATTGCTTATATAATACGAACGTGAATAATCTTATTTATTATCATATCAGTAAATATGAATCCAGGAGGAAAAAAATCATCGTGTGAAATCACTTAACAAAAATTCAAAATTACGACAGTTTTGTCAAACCGGGACAAAATGACAAACCGGCGGGACTCCGGGACCGATGTCTAAAACCGGACAATCCCTGTTAAACCGGACGTATGGTAAGCCTATCGATGACGCGCAGGTGCGTCGCTACATGACTTTAGCTAGAATCTGACGGCGCTCTCGCGTGTTCAGTTTTGATTGATTATTGTCTTGGATTATTTAATTGGTCCTACAACCGCCAGGTTGTAGAAAGGAAGATACAACCACACTTACTTGTATGGAATTTCTGAAAAATGTTCTTATGTTTATTTATCATCTAAGCAAAATGTAGGTTTTAAGATAGTAATAAATACAGTATTGCTACCATTAAAATATATTAATATATTATATAATTCTGGATTATAAGATGATGAGAGAAGGGAACACCCTTCCTCGGAACATCTTCTTCTTTTCATATTTTCATTAGGCACAAGTAAATGTCTACGACCATCATAAATATCGTAGATCATCTGACACTCTGCTAATCTTACACTGGAACGTAATATTGCTGGTTTTCCAACGGCTTTTGGGAGTCCCATATTCCATATTTGGTAAGATAGCTGTACTACTTGTCTCCTAAAATCTAGTTAAGATATAGGTTCCATCTTCTTGTAAACATTCCATGCATTTACCATAGAAACATCTAACAACCATTGAAGATTACCTATCACCACTTTTTACGTCTGATACTTATCCTATACCTTAAAATATTCTCATCTATCAAATCAGTACCTTCCATAAATCGGTTATATCAGTTATAATTGATAAACGAAGATGGACTGATTTGAATAATTTTCTTCTCTGTCCTTGAAAATCTTTTTACACTACTAACTGGATTTATTCCATGCATGTAGATGCCGCAGCAACTGCATTGTTATCTATCCAATTAACGATAATTATTCATCATCCTTGTTTAATATTGAACTATAGCCAAAGTTTGTTTCAAAAGATCTTCTTTTAGAGTAATGGGCAAGATTTGGGTATGTGGTTTACCCGAATTATCCTGTTCATTGTATTCCAGTTGTTTTAAATAAAATAAAATATTAAAACCCGTAAATAGGTTGTCAAAATACAACGTGAGTGATAAAGTTTTGTAGCATATTCACCATTAGAGCCATGTTTTTTCAAATTGTGTTTCAAATGTTGTGTTTCCTTTGGGACTTTTTCCTTGGTATAGATCAAAATTTACTAGATATACTGATGGAGTATTCAGACACCACATCTTGTAGCCGAACCTAATTAGTTTTCTCCGAATAAACTGTTTACAGGGATGTCGCCCAAAATATTTTATCATGGATTCGTCATAATCCAAGGTTTGTTCTGAAATCCACTTATTTACAAAAATTTTTCAACTTATCCTTCAACGTCTCAATTTCCACATTTTACCAGATTTTTCTGGTTTGTTGTTATCGGCACAGTGCAGGTATCTTAGAATTTGACGAAATCTATCTCGACGCATAGCTTGACTTACCATTTGATTTCGAATGTCATCTTTAGAGTCCCAGTAAAAGTCTCGACCAGGTAATTCGACATATCCCAATAAAAAGAGAATATCAAAACAACATTTCATTCATCCAGCGTGATGGTAGGATTTGGATCATTTAAGAACATTGCATATTTATTTGATTCATCAACAATGTATCATCATCTAAAAATTTTTCAAAAACTTTAACAGGTAATAAGCTTTTGAATCGTGTATCATTGTTTTGGAAATTGTCATGCACGAGGAAGTAAATCTCCATTTATACAAGTTACTTTGGTTCTGTCTGGTCGTTCTGGTATTTCGTACCTTTCATTTTCTTCACACTGCTTTTATTCTGTATGAAATCGTACTTCAACGGGGTCTGTTAGCTGTTGTCTGTTAAGATTATCAACAATAACTTCATTATCTTCTTCACCTGAGTCTTCATCCGTGAGAGTATTTGATTCTGGAAGCTCTATAAAAATATCTTGAATGTTATTCTCATCATTATAAACATGTTCAAGGCCTCTTCTAACCTTAACCCTTGCCTAAAACAAATAACAGTAAATTACCATCTGCACCCAATACTGGCTAGTGTTACCATATGGTAACGCTCTACAAAATAGTGCTAATTATGAAGTTGATAAATTTTAGCATCAAAATATTCTAATACAGATCGAAAGTGATCTATTAGCTATCATATATTAACAATATTTTGAGAATTCTGCTTAAAATAAAATATTTCTAATACTTACTCTAGACGGAAGTCCACGGGTTAAGAGTACATTTTTACCAAAAACTTCAAAACACTATAAAAAACATTTCGACAGTAAAATGACGCAACGGCTATATTGAATTTCCAACAAGTCTCAACAATATGAAACGTAAATAGAGATAGGCATAACCGTTGCCATATAGTAACGCTAGCCGTTCATGGGTTAATTAAATATTGGTGCGATAAATTTCACATTTATCTTACAGATAAGTAACCGCAATATAATTTGACGTGTAAAGACGGGTACATTTTATTCTATGAATAAATGTCTATCTGTCAGATAGGACAATATTTATCTGGAGGTAAAAAGATAGAAAATTAAAAAGGATCAGATGTGGAATGCAATGGCAGAACTTTCAGTTCAAAAAAACTTACCCAGCTTGTTAAGTTATGTGTGAATAGTTGTAGATCCAGAATACGGACAGGCAACAAACTCTAAGAAATTTTCGAAATAAGCAGTGGCCTAAAACAAGGAAATGCGCTGTCACCTCTCCTCTTTAATATCATCCTGGAGAAAGTAGTAAGAGCAGCACAACTTAAAACAGAATTACTACTAGCATACGCAGATGACATTGACATTGTGGAAACACAGTCACCAATGTAAAGGAGACTTTAAATAAATTGGAGGTAGAGGCAAAGAAAACTGGTCTAAGGGTAAACGAAGAGAAAACCAAAACATGTGCATTAACAGACAAAAGGAACGAGATAGAATAGGGCAAAATGTTACAATAGACTCATATAAATTTGAAAGAGTGGAGAGTTTTAATATCTTGAGTAACAATCACTGTAGATAACGATATCGCCGAAAAGATTAAAGGAAGAATTCAGGCAGCAAACAGATGTATGTACAGCCTCCACAATACTATTAAATCTAAAAGCCTAACACAACATCAAAGAATAGAATATATAAAACGGTGATTAGACCGGTGCTCATGTATGGGTGTGAGACGTGGACTCTGACCAAAGAAACTGAAAGAAAACCTAGATGTTTTGAGAGAAAAATCTCAGAAGAATCTTTGGGCCTTGTCACGACATTAATAGCAACCAATACCGAATGAGAACAAATGCTGAGGTCAAGCAGATGTATATAACGAGCGATATAGTCCAAGAGATTAAATCCCAACGTCTAAGATGGGCTGGCCATGTCCATAGACTCCCTTATAACCGCCTTGCCAAGCTAATATGGGAGGAAGCTTCCACAGGAAGAAGGCCCTTGGGACGTCCACGGATACGATGGAGAGACAATATGGTCAAATCTAAGAACAATGGGCTACCACTGACCCAACTATTATGGACGACCGTTTAAGATGTAAGCCAAAACCCACCCGGGTTGTAGTGCTACGAGAAGAAGAAGAAGAAGAGATAGACCCTTTCATGCGAGAAGTTTGTTGTTTTAAAAATTCAATTTTTATTACTTTTGAAAGTTGGTTGATCCTAAAATATTGGTTGCGACTTTGGGATCGTTAAAAAAAAGACAATAGAAAACTCAAGCTTTCCCAGCAAATGAATTGCCAAACTTTAATTACGCTGGTTCTCCAAAAGTGACTTATTTGTAATGAAAGCTGTACAACAGACTAAAATATCAATTACTATTTAAATGGGAATAAGCCACAATTAAAGGTTAAAATACATTTATTGACGTTTCAATTTCCACTTCGGAAATCGTTCTCAAAATACAAACATTAGTAAATTAAACAAATTTTGTTTTTTGTTACTTAGTGAAAAATTCTTCTAATAATTTAATTTTATCTGACTCATCTATATTGACAATTCAGACATACATTATACATTTTAAAGTAGACGACTTTAAAATGATATTGCCAATATTGTTGAGTTGCGTTCCTGGGACGACTTTACTTATAAGATAGTTCATTCGATTACATGAAATCAACTTTAACTTGAGAATATCCGTCAGAAAAGATCATAACATGTAATTCGTCTTTAAAAAGACAAATACATGCCATGATGACAGTAAAATTCTCCTGTTAGTGATTCCATAGTAAATTATGAGGGAAAAACCAGGAAAAAACCTCATAATACTATCCCGACATGGTAAGTATTTGATCGTGCATTTAGTTTACCTTCAATAAACACCAAATTCCGATTTTATATGTTTGTTATTTAAAAAAAAAAAAACATAAATGATGTATTCTCTATAATATGTTACTGACTTACCAATACTGGTATTTTCCTTTTAATAACTTCGTCTTTCAATATGGGTAACCAGATCCTACTACATTCTGCCGAGGAATTCGCGACACAATTGGTCTCATTTAGCATAATTAGAGCCGCTTCTTTGTAATTTTCACAATTGAAAAAGTTGTATTTATTAATTTTATTTTTATTTATAATAAATGTTGTAATTTTTAAATATGTGGTTCGTTGTTTAATTTAATATATACCTACGCTAGCTCAATTATGTGTTCTAAGCAATCTGTCACTGTGTGACGTCGACTCTGTAGTCTCCTGGTAGAGTTCAAAAAGAAAAACCAAAATTTACTTTAGACTTTTGATAAATTAACCCAAATGAAGCACGTTATTTATTAATATTGAACAAATTTAATATAAACAATAAAATTCGTCTGTAACTTGGGTTGCCTTTAAAAATTTACAAAAATAGGAATCGTATAAATCTTAATGTGTTTAGTGTCGTGACAATAAAAATTTATTACAAAATGTGGAGACTCTCTACAAGTACCTAAAAACTAAATAAATATTGTAACTTTATAAAGTGTTTAAATGAACTATAAAGAAAAAGAAAATGAACACTTTATTCCGCTGACTTTTAACTTGCATTCAAATATAATCAAAATTGCAGATGATCCCCAAAATTATTATCCAACCTTACTTTAAAACAGTTCTGATTTATTTAAAGAAAACTAACTACTCGCAAATAATCGGTGAAACTGGAATATCAATCCTATCTTCGGAAGTTAAGGTACGTACTATTCTATTTTTTTTAATTTAATGATCATTAATATTTTCAATTTTTTAAGGCCTATCGCAATTATGTTAATTCATGAATTTTAATTTTCTCAATTTAAATGACATTTCTGTACTCCAATAATAATTTATAAGTCAAATTGTTTCTCTTACTCTCAGGAACAAATTCTGGATATCTCTGCTGTGGAAACTGTGGAAAAACTAAAATTCTAATTAGACGAGTTAAAAAACACTCCCGACCTATTCCACAGTTTCAGGGCTCCTCTTTCGTCGAAAAATTCTCTTCGGCCTCCCCAAAAAACCTATTATCCGTTGCTAACAGCAACCAACGTTCTTTTTTTTTTCGTCTTCTATTTATTTTTAAACCATAAAACTGTCCTGTTCTGACACATTTGTCAATCCACATTAATTTCTCATAATCACTTTAATCACATCTAATTGGGAATTTATAAAAAAATTTATAATAAAGTTCAATAAATGTATTTTAACCTTTAATTGTGGCTTATTCCCATTTAAATAGTAATTAATTTAAAATGCCACAAGAAAATAGCTTCAGAACAAGACTAAAATATCATTTTGTTGTCGTCCTAGCCTTAAATAGGAGCAAGCCGGGAAACATTGAGTGGAGTGGCTTGGCTGTAGATGGCAATTGATTGGATCCTCCGTCACAGGGTGACGGGCAAAATCACTAGTAAATATATAAATAAAGGTCAATAAAAAAAGAAAATACTGGATATGTAGAATTAAATCTCATTTTTTTTATGGCATACTTATAATTTGCCGGTATAGATCTTACTACAGGTGTTTCCTAGGTAGTTTTTTTCTCTTCTACCGCTCTGACTGAAGTCACGAAGTCGCCGACCTGAAGCGAAAAAATATTGGCTTTTTCCTTTTTTGATTTCCCCTTGATCCGTTAACACTGGTTTTGTGTGACATTAACTACTCTAATATTGACGAGTCAAATTTTTACTTGGCGTGTACCAATTATCGATTTTGATTTTACAAACACATTTGTTGTTAAATAAGTATGATATTATACTCGTCACTGGGGTTCCCTCTTATTACTTATTCTTTACGATAAAATATATTGCAATAAAAGTTGGATATTAAAAAACATACCTTTTCATTCGTTGCATTAAAAAATATTATTAGGGCTTTGTTAAAACTTTCATCTAATTTTGTAGATTAATATTTTTAAAAACAGAAAAATATCAGCTTTAATCAAAGAAATATCACTCTGTGCAGTTCGTGACTGAGGTGTAAAATAAAAATCTTTAGTTTTAATGAAAATCATGTTTATAGGGTATTAGTTTTTGAGGCTGCTCATTTATTTCGCGAAATAAAACGTAGCATATAGACTGGTGAATAAAAATTCTACACTAGTTTTAAAAGGTGTTTTGTTGCTTCAATCCCGTTTAAATAGTCTACCTAGATTACATTATATATGAGTGTACGTAATAAATTTTATGTATACAAGAATCTTGTGCAGTACCATGCTAATCACGTAATATATTAACAAATTTTTTCTATAAAATTCTCTTTGGAGAAATGCTCTGTACTCTGTAGTCAAATAAAAAAGGGGTTATTACTTCTCCGAAATGCAAGCTGTAAATTCTTATTCCTACATTCGCTTTACGACTGAGTATGAAGAAATGTTTTAACCAGAAAGTACTTGAGGAGTGCCGACAGAAGTGAATACTTTTTATAACGCGTTATTACTATATGTGGGTTCATCAAATTTTATGACCGCTTATTCATCAACTAGCCTATATTTGTCCACTGCGGAACGTAGGCCTCCCTTAAAGTTTTCTACCGATTTTTATCTTGAGCTTCTTACATCCAATTTGTGGTAATTCGCTTTATATCATCCGTCTATCTAGTAGGATCATATTTTAAATCTTAAAACGATAGAAAATAAATTTCAACATTTCAACAACATTCAAAACAGGAAACACATTGAGATATATTTTATCTAAAACTAAATATAACAACGAACAAGAAAGAAGAAAGAATTGTATGTATAAAATACTTTGTAAATGCAATCATTTTTATTTAGGTGAAACAACAAGACCATTAAATGTTAGAATAAGTGAACATGAATCTTATATTAAAAAAGAGAATTTGATTAATATCAAATATGGAAACACGTATGAGAAAATGAACATAGGATTTAATTAAACAATTCAAGTATAGTCCTGAAATAAATAGATGCTAAAAAGAGAAAAATTAAAGAAGCTGCTTTAATTATGCTAAATGAGACTAATTACATCGCAAATTCCTCGTCAGAATGCACTGGAATCTGAAAGTTTAAAATAGGAAATCATTAAAAATAAAATTCCACTATTAGTAAATAATTTAGATTTTTAAATAGCATATAAATAACACCACAATTTATTGTTTATCGCTGATTTGGAGGAAAAGTGCTATTGTTCCGCAGTCTTCTTGGACATCACACAAGCTTTTGATAAAGTGTGGCACATAGTCATGCTGAATAAAATTAAACAATTACTACCATCTGAATACTATAGGATATTTAAATTCTACATAACAGACAGAAATTTCCAAAAACAAAACGGTACGATAGTAACAGCATCGAGACCTATAAACTCTGGCGTACCTCAAGGTAGTGTGATTGATCCACTCATATCTATTATACACAGCCGACATACCCACTTCTGATCAGTGTTCCTTGGCAACATTTGCTGATGACACCGTCATCCTCTCGTCGAACACAAATTCTAGAAGAATCTAGAAGGTTACAAGTCCTCTTAAACACCATTTATAAGTGGTTTAAAAAATGGCGAATCAAAGTTAATGAAAGTAAATCAAACCATGTAACTTTTACAACTAAACGTTTGACATGTCCACACCTGTACAATTATACAATCACGATATACCGCGTCCGATATATTTCAAAATACCTTGGTATTCATCTTGATATACGACTTGGAGAAACCACATCTTCAATAAACGAAAACAACTCCGACTAAAATTAAGACAACTTTACTGGCTACTTGAAACAAGATCTGAACTATCACTAAAAAATAAATTATTAGTATATAAACTAATTCTAAAATCCATCTAGACCTATGGCATTCAATTGTAGGGGTGTGCAAGCGAACGCAATATTGAAATTCTGCAGAGGTTCCAATTGAAGTTCTTTTTCTTCCTCTTCTTCTTCTTCTTTCTTGTATGTAGGCTTTAAAGCCTGTTTCTTTTTCAATATTAGCCTCCTAAATTGTTTAAATTGTGCACCATCTTTTTTCTTGATCTGCCAATACTTCTTCGTCCATTTGGTGACTGATCTCATGCGATTCGTACTATCCGATCCTCTGTCATTCTACTAATGTGTTCGTTCCACTCCTGTTTCCGTTTTTTCACCCATCCATTTATGTCTTCTATATTGCATGCTCTTCTTATGTTTTCGCTTCTTTCCCTATTCAACAGACTTTTCCCTGATATTCGTGGGAGTATTTTCATCTCTGTTGTTTCTAGTAGTTGTCTCGTTTTAGATGTGTCAGGTCTTGTCTCCGCCGTGTATGTTAATATAGGTCTAATTGCTGATTTATAGATTCTTGTTTTTGTGTCTTCTCTTAGGTGTTTGTTCTTCCAGATTGTGTCATTAACAGATTCCGCCGCTTTACTTGCTTTTAAGCTTTGTTGTCGTACTTCTTCTTCAACATCTCCGTAACTAGTTATATTATTAAAGGTCCTTATGCAGATTGTAAATGCACGATACTACATCCCTAAAGAAGTCATACATCGTGATCTCTCAGTGAATGTTGTGCGCGAAGAAATAAAAAAGTGTAGTGACAGGCATTTAAAGCGTTTAGAAATTCACCCAAATTCTAGTGCGGTAAACCAACTGAACAACAGCAGGGAAGTGAGAAGACAGACACAAACCTTTGGACTTACTAGATAGATTTTCATAAATAAATTGTTTAGAATATAGGAAAAAAAATTTTTAATATTAATTTTAGTTAAATGTATTAAGGAAGGTACCAGTACTGGCAGGTATTCTTCGTTCATGTTAATTTCTTTATTCAAATTATCAAATTTGTTTATTGTCCAAACAGGACAGATTGCACATCTTTACTTGGAAAATAAAAAAAATAAATAAATAATTATTAATGTTTCGTATTTTAAGAACGATTTACGAAGTGGAAATCGAAAAGTTAAAAATTAACTTAATTTAAGGTTAAGTTGTGGCCGTTCCCAATAAAAATAGTAATTGCACGAAGATGACAGAAGAAAATAGCCACAGAACACTACTTACAATTACAGCAAATATTGCAATGTGTATCCAATAATTCATTTCTATTGTTTATTATATACATTTGCCCGCTAATGCTCATCTGTGGAACTCCAAAACAATTTTTATAGTTTAGTCTACTTCGAGATGAATTTTTTTCACCACTATAAATATATAACGAGTTTTAGAGATAAATCGGTGGCTATTTTTTTGGGACATTCTGTATGGCGAAAAGGAAAAAAAATTTTCATTGAGATCTTAAATGATTCCCATTATCTTTAAAAAATGGCAGGATGGCTTATCTTCTTAATATAATACAGTTTTGGCAACTCTTTTATATGACAAGTTATCTTTCTGCGTCGGTCAGATAGCCAAGCGGGCTGGGCGGCCGGTTCTCATTCGTTTTACTGCGAGTGGTTCAGTGGATGTGAGTTCGATCCCCAACTTGGTGTACAGAAAACTAAAAGGCTAACGCAGCAGTTTAAAATTCTAAATGAATCTGGGCTACTGTATAAATATATAAACAATATATGTCATATATTGATTCAATAGTCCTTACTCTGCATTTTCCTTTTTTAATGAAAAAATATTTTGATAATCAGCAAAAAATTTAAAAAGTCGAAAAATTCAAACAAAAAATGTGATTTCTCGATATCCTCCTTTTTGAACCGCAATTAAAAGACATAATGGTAAATAGAGTGCTAACTGTTTCTTCCCACCAATTTACGCATTATTCCTTCTTTGTGCTCACCACGACCCTTCGTCGACTATTGTCAGTGGATTAAAAACTGCCTTTCTTTGTTTTCCCTTCATTTGTTCAGTTCAGTGCGGACACGGTTGTCCTTAAAAGGGTTGCATCTTAGGAAGACAATTCGTTTAAAATTCTTATCGTCGACTCTTAATGTCTACTTGGTTGTCTGGTTATTCTGCTCTAAAAGTTTTGAAAGCTCCTCTAGTTGGGAGTTTAATATAAATAATGGTTTGATGATACTATCGGGAAAACAGAATTGGGAATAATAGGTCAGATGCGTGCCACTTTGCTAATTCTTTTAAACTTCAATTAAATATGCATTATTTGTACTCAGTATTAATTTAAAAGCGATATCATTAATTCCATTATTTTCCTTACAATTTTAATGTTTTGATTTTGGGAATGTAAATTTAGAATATTGATGCATTCATGTCCAAATATAACTCAAAACTTGTTAATAGTGAGACGCTAGGTGTGCATAGGATCTTATGATTATGGTCTGGTGAGATTTAGAGTACTTTTACTTAATTAACGACCATGAAGTAAATATATTGAAAAAGAAGAACGAGAAAAGAAGAAGAAGACGAAGAATAAAGAAAGTTAAGTGAAAAGGTACGTAAATTTGAAGTAAATGTAATTGCCAGAGGAGAAAAACTTGACCTTACAAAATATCGAAAATTGGACAATATTTCAATAATAAAATGAGAAAAAAATAAAGCAAACATAAAAAAAGAAATCACAATTTAAAGTGCTATTTGATTTTAAGTAAAAAAGTGGTTTAAGAAACAAAAGTATCTACTAATGATGAAGAATTAAATAAGATAATTTGTTAGATTCAAGAAACCTCGTTCGGGGTTCACCCTACGAGTATCGTGAAGAGCTTTCGAGTGCCCAAAATAAGTAAGATGGTGAAACAAGGCCAAGATTACATACAAGACAAAGGGGCTATTATCAAGGCCAATTTTACCAAGCCTGTTACCAAAAGAGTTGTTGCCAAAGCCATTAGAGGCCATGACAAAACAAAAACAAACTAAGAAGGCCAAGGTCCAAAAAGCCAAGCTTAGACGGAACCACGCCACCCGAAAGCCAACGAAAAGGGACATATAAAAAAATTTCCTGAAGCAGGATATCAGGTGCGCTTCCTAAAAAGTAGCCCCAGACCGGGTTTCCTAGAACGTAACTGTGCAGATAACGCAAATTCAAGGTGGCTAAAGGTGGTGATTCTAACAGTAAAGCCTTGGCAGAATGCGCCTTTTAAGGCTTTCGAGGGGAAAGATATACCCAAGACGCACTAGCTTCGTACAAAATTGAAGATGGGATCGTCTTTGATGGAAGTCTTAAACGATCCTTAATAGATTAACAATAAGTAACCATGGGCTTAAGACACATCTATAGACAGTCAGGGTAAGCAAACCTGTACACAAAGAGATTTTATTGACCTTCTTAGTATATTCTAAATCTCTATAAGCGCTCCATAAACTTAAAATTTCACCCTATTTCTAAAGAGAAAAGATAACTCTTCTATCCATAAAGAAGCGAAGACAACAACACTCGAGTAAAAGCAAATTGCAACTAGCTCTAGTGAAACAGAGGAAACTTCTTTTACATATTAGGAAGATTTCTTTGGGCGAAACCAGCCGACTCGTAAAAACTACTGTCCAAAAGTGCGTTAGAGCGACAGAAAAGACAAGACTCTTGCAAATTTTAACAGGCAAAAATCGCATAGGAAACGCTGGTTAAAAGAGTGGAATAAGAAGGCATTACTATTGCCCTCCTGCAGGAGCCCTGAAATATGGGCGAGAAGATTGCTGGCTTATGAACCAACGAAATTAAGGTTTTGTACACATCTAAAGCTAAAATTCCAACGTCGTACACAATTCACAATAATAGAGTATATTGTACACTAATTCCGGTACTCTACACCGATAATATTATTACAAGTATTCTAACTATACCTACGCAGGTAGGAAAGAAGAAACTGGTGGTGTGGTCAGCCTACTTTCCAATGATTAGGCTCTAGGTCTACCAAGCATTATACGCGATATAGTTGAATATTGTCCAGGTGAAGGATTATACCCAATTATAGGATGTGATGCAACGCACACCACATCATATGAGATAGCATACCAAAATTACCGTAAGGGGTAAGTCTCTATTGAATTTAATCCTATCTGAAAGTATAATTATATCCAATATATAAACCAAACCAATTTTTATCCCTAGGACACGCAAATAATTCTTAGATTTAACACTCTGCAAAAGCAAGGTGAGCAACACCGTGATCCAACGTATGAATAAAGATCTGGAAATTATGCATATCGTGACAATCAGAAAGATGACATACTTAGGGCATGTGATGCGCAATGAGAAGTATCAACTGATTCAACTAATTTAACAAGGCAAGATAGAAGGCAAAAGATCTCAAGGGCGTAGAAGAACATCGTGGTTAAAGTACACCAGACAGTGGGCAGGAATGACTACCATACATCTATTTAGAGCAACTGTAAACAAAGTTGTATGAACCAACGTGATTGCAGACATCCACAGAGGATAGGCACCAAAAGAAGACAAACAAGGTAAGTGATGTAATAACAAATTGGTATGAGTCTGATGAAACCTGTTTGGATCACAGACATACAGGATTTGACCACGGAAATTAAATACAGAAATCCTAGAGATACAAACTGGGTAGGATATAAACAATTCAGGTATCTTTTACTTCGCAATGCTGTTGACAAATTTGGTTCTTTCGCATTCGGAGTCAGTTTTACAGCTTCAAAGGGACTACAGACTTCCAGTTTTGGGGTTACCTATTTAAAATTAGTTTTATCGCATGTAAAAGATTAGTATGTTGAATACCAAAAAAGTGGGTTAAATATTTCAATTACATGTTTTTAATTGGGTTTCAAAACTAAAGTTGTAATCTCCCAGTACAATATACATATTAAATTACAATGTTTACTGGGTCAAAAAATCCTTTGCCAGTAATTTGGTCCCTACATGTGTACAACATTACGAGTAGATTTAATTCGTTTGATTTACATAGGAAGCGGAAATTTCTATTAACATATAAACGAATATATGACCAGCATCCTGATCATCGGAAAATTTATATTGATCGTGAATTAACCAAACAGTGACTTTATCATGCAAACAGCAAAGATTAATTTGTATCATTTTATTTTAAAACCTTTATTTCAGTTTCCTGAATAGATAATAAGTTTTTATTTAATGCAATTTATGTCCAAACTATTGTAATTCAATTAATAAATTTCCGATATATTTAGTAGATTAATTAGCTTATTTGTCATTTTTAATTTTAATTTTAATTATTTTTCTCAATAATAATTTTAAAATCTCTTATAATTTATAGCATATTATGTTAAACTAATGGAGAGCTCTATTGGTATTGGCACAGGAAAATTGCTGTTTACAGTGCCGTCTAATGTAGCAGACAGGTATGATAAAACTATAATATTAGTTATTAAATTTTAATTTCAACTCAAATAATACCAGGACTTGTGGAAATCTTTGGTGATAAACGGGCAAATAAGAATGTTGAAGAACTAAGACAATTCGTAATCTTCAACAACCTAAAGCAAACACTTGCTTTTTCCGCAAAAAAGTTGCCAGGGTTTGACAATCTCTCATAGATTAAATCTTAGCTAATAAGAAGATGGAAGTTGCAGCTACATCTACTCAGATCAATTGCTTATTAATATCTAAATTATCACCAATAGTCAAATGAAAGAAACCAAACTCCAAAAAATGAGCCAGATAAAGAAATAAATAAAGTGCTCCTACTCCAAGAAAAAAGTGGAATTGATCTATGTCAGAACATATCATGTCAAAATATATCACAAGCTACAATGTCGACAATAATACAAAATATAAATACATAAAAAGTTGTATAGACAATGCATCAAGTGAAGCAACAAAAGCTGTAAAATAAATAGAAGCAATAAAAGCAATATATGCAATAGTAAGATTTAGCCATACGTGACCTAGGTGACTTAGTATGCTGTAGTATATCCCAAAAATTTTCGTACATATCTGGACGTCGCGAGGAGTACAACTTTCTGCATGACCTTACAAAGATATTCATTTAGACCCAGCTGTTTTATATTCGCTGGGAGGTTTTTGGAAGATTTTTGGGTCTCCTGATTTATATTTCTAGATCTCTATACTTGGCGATCTTTTTGTTGTGTTTAACACGCAAGTGGTAGGTATCACCACAGTAATAAGTGTTGTTTGCCTAGTCAGTTTATTCACTAATATGAGATCCAGTCTATTATGTGCCACTGGTTGGCCTGTGAGCACAGTGCGGTCCCAGTGTAGCTTGTAATAGTCATTTTCAAGTATTCTGTCAGGAACGTATTGATAATAAGGAAGACGGTCGGTTTGGAGAAGTCCCAGTTTGTCAGCTATTTCTTGGTGGATAATTTTTCCTACTGAATCATGGCGTTCCTTATAATTAGTACCAACAAACGAATGGCAGACCCCCGTAAAATGTTGATTGGTTTCTTGGGCTTGGCATTTATATTGGCATTTGTCATTTTGGACTTAATGATCTTTAACGATATATTTTGCTTTATTTTTCAGAATATCTTAAACGTGGTTTTCCGAACCCATTACCACCTTTATCATTCGGGGAAATCGTTGGTTAGCTCTGTCGACTGTATAAAAGGTGATTTACTTTGCCTGGCAGTCAACTTTTTTCAAGAAAAGATTAACCTTATTGGCGTCGTCATTGTTTTTGCGTTGTGCATTCCCAGAGAAAGATTCTGGTACACCTCTAATTAGAATATTTTAGCATGTTTTATTTGATATACAGCTTTTGTTACCAATATTATCCATAAATTTAATATAAATTATATAATAGATGCAAAAGAATAATAGAAGAAATAGAAACAAAAGAATAATAGAAGCCATAGAAGCAATAAAATTGATATAAGCAATAAGCAATAAGCAATAGAAGCAATAGAAGCAATAGAAGCAATAGAAGCAATAGAAGCAATATAAGCAATAGAAGCAATAGAAGCAATAGAAGCAATAGAAGCAATAGAAGCAATAGAAGCAATAGAAGCAATAGAAGCAATAGAAGCAATAGAAGCAATAGAAGCAATAGAAGCAATAGAAGCAATAGAAGCAATAGAAGCAATAGAAGCAATAGAAGCAATAGAAGCAATAGAAGCAATAGAAGCAATAGAAGCAATAGAAGCAATAGAAGCAATAGAAGCAATAGAAGCAATAGAAGCAATAGAAGCAATAGAAGCAATAGAAGCAATAGAAGCAATAGAAGCAATAGAAGCAATAGAAGCAATATAAGCAATAGAAGCAATAGAAGCAATAGAAGCAATAGAAGCAATAGAAGCAATAGAAGCAATAGAAGCAATAGAAGCAATAGAAGCAATAGAAGCAATAGAAGCAATAGAAGCAATAGAAGCAATAGAAGCAAAAGAGGCGATAGAAGCAAGAGAAGCAATATAAGCAATAGAAGCAATACAAGTAATAGAAAAAGATGTGACGAAACTGAACGTAATCAAATAAAACTAATGGATAAGATACTACAAAGCACTCTGACAAAAAAGCAGTCCGAAGGAATTAGAAAGATTATACCAAAATTGAAAGAGTTGATGAAGTTATATGACTATGGATGAAGCACAAACCTCCCTTCTAAATATAAAAAATAGAAAATCTAAAGGGATAAATTCATAATTACTTAAATAGGCGGGCTCTCTGTGCCACTTACGACTGCTCTACCTGTCTAATATGGGCTGGCAGGGATACGAAATTCCAACCCTAATGTTAAGTAGAGAAGGTGATCCCTATATGCAAAAGGGCCACAGCAGAGATGATGCAACTATAGAGACATTAGTTTACTAAATACTGTATATTGTATATGAAATACACGCAAAGTTCTTACATTATGAACTAAAGGTTCGAGTTGAAGTAATTAGGGCTGTCATTAACTTGTGATATATTCGTAATCGAAAAAAAATCATCAAAACGCAGAAAGTTCGACACGCATATAGCTTTTATTAAAAATTTGGTTATTAATCTAAATATAAAGTAGCTTGATCAAATTAAATACTTATTAGAAAACGTTTGTAGTATGCCGTATGCCTCGCTAGTGTAATAAACCTCGATATACTTTTATTTTAAACTTGTGTGTATCAGTGTCGCGAAATTTGAATAATTTCACTCTATATTTAGATCGTTTTAGAAAAATATTTATAAAAATCTTTCTCTTTTTCTACGAAGAAGAAAAATAGGTACCATGATCCGTAAAATTAAAATTCCTAGACGACGCGGTAGATGACTATTTCAGACGCGGTTTTTACCAGATGGCATTAAATTGCCTTTGTGTAATAGACACAACAGAATTTTTTTTTAAACTACAAGATCCGGTTTTAGGCAAATTGTACAAATACGCAAGAAGCTGTATGTTACATTAAAAACTGAGTTTAGATAGATCTTAGATAAACATACATTTGGATAAAGAACATAAGAATGAAAAGATGCATTAACAGTTTTGAAAGAAACGGATAATAAAAAAAGGAAAATTAAATAAATCTCATTTTACTTAATTATTAACCTTTCAGTAGATGCAACTTGTCTAGGAAGTTGCAAACTTTCGAGTTTCTCCGGTTGTGTACCGTCTTTTGATAGGTACGTTTATCGACTGTGTTTCACAATATATATCCAATAGTAGCATAAGTGGAATAGGACGGGTGGGGAGAGTGATTTGCATATGCCCAGCCGTTCGTAATGGTGGTGGCGCTACTAGTCACGTTAGGTGGGGGGTATGACATAGCAAAAGACTTATGACGTTGATGTAAGTGCTGTTACCATGATTTCAGTAGTTTTGCAAATTTACCCAAATAACGATTATACTATACAATGTTTTCCAAAAAAATAATGTAGCAAATTCTACTAAAATCAACACTTAAATTTACAATAACTTACTTCTACAGAATTATGAGTATCCATCAAAAAAAAAATGTGTTAGTGACAACATTGTACTCTACGACTTTACAAGTTGCAAATGGCGTTATAAAAACATCGTATCCCAAATTTTAAAAAAAGGCGATAAAAACAGTATACATGAATTTTTATATATCTAATAAACACTGCTAAAAGAGAAGAAGGTACATTACCAAAATGGTATAGTATTTCCAATCAAAAGAATATGTTTTGTTGATGGGTGAAAGTCAAAGTTGGACAAATGGCTATTAAACATTCTGAGGATTAGAAGTTAAATTTTACAAGCACCAGGTAAGAACAGCCGCTAATTATACCAAACATTTGTTAGTAAATACAAACTCGATACTATTTTGTACATTTTATTTTTGTACTTAAATTACCTTTAAATCTTAGCCAACATTAGTGTTATATTTATATACTATATACTATATATATATATTTTTTTGGCTTTAGGGTAAATACCCACACAGCCAGACACACATTTTTAAAAACAGATACAATACAAGGATTACACTCTTCTCGCCCAGGGGCCGATCAGGGCATTTTTATAAACGATAAAAGGTAGGCCTCGGACAGATAGATATACGTACATTAAGGAAAGACATCAGGTATTAACAAAGGTGGTTATATTTGTATATTCGTTGTTCTGACGAAAGACAGCAAACAAACGTAAATTTCTTTTCTGTCTAAAGCAAGAAGATACAGTATGTTATATGGGCTTTCAATGTTTAATTTTAAAAGTTTTCTGAGATTATAAAAGCTCATTAGATTGATATATTTTAAAATCATTAAAACTCTCAACTCTTATCATTGCATTCCTAAAAGTTGCCTTATATTATAAAAAAACTGTTAACTCCTATAATTGCATTTCTAAAATTGACCTTATTTTATAAAAAAAAGTCATACATTCTTAATTTTAATAATATTTCATCATTTTAGATTTTCATGGATATTATACTTCTATGCTAATTTGTGATGATCCTGAAGAGCAAGATCGCAGAAATGCTAGAGTTTACACTTTGTTATCTAAAGATGGTACTTTAAGGCAGAGTATTTTAAAAGGTATGGAACTTACAACAAACCATTACTAATGAATATACATAGAGTATCTATATTTGTATATCAAAAGGAAGGTCTCCAACACGATGGGAAGATTAAATGAAGATTGGTGGAAAAATCCCCTCATGAAGTTGTTCATCTGGTACAGAATTGCAGCCAATGGAGACAGCAAGCTAAGAATATTTAGAGTGTCTCCACCCACACCTTAACAAGGGCTCAAGAAATAAGGAGGATGAGGATATTTGTTGCCAATACCTTACCAAAGAAAATTATACAAATAAAAAAGTGTCAGGATGTGTGCGTTTTATTTTGTTGTTTTTGGGGCTTTGGTTTGTTAATGTAATGGAAAAAGATATTATTATAAAATATTAAGTAAAACCTTTCCTGTACCATAATATATATTCTCTCTGTATAGATATTATGTTATACATTTATATATAAAAATGTGTAAGTGTATTTTTGGACAGAGACAATATATTATTTGGCATAGAATAAGTTTTATTTCTTATTTTCTGACTATATTTACTTTCCATTAAAAGCATACATTTTATAGGGCATATTTTTTTAATTTGCCGCCAAAATTTCAAAACCTTTGTTTTGAATTTGCCGCCAGATAAAATTAGTTTCGGCCCGTCCGTATTTGGAGCTAGAAACTCTCTTCCAAAACTTTCCATGAGAGTTACCTTACTAGGGGGTATATACTTTGCTGTGTATCATTGCAGTGTTGATGCTCGAACGGTAAGTTTGTAATTTGTAAAACCGGTACACTGGACCGTGTACATCTAGAGAAGTAATAGAATTTTGTGACTTATAAGTAATTGTTTTATAATAAACCTTTATTTTTTAGATATTATGGATTATGAAAAAGAGCAAAAAAAAAGTTAACACTTTTTAAAGAAGTTTCAAACTGGTGATGAGTATGATGATGAAGAGGAATCCGGAGAAGAAGATCATGCAGAAGAAAATTTGGAGGGAAGCGGTACGGAACAGAAATTTGCCATTGGTCCATATTTTTTGGGCAAAGTAACAAAATGGGCTAAGCATATTGCCCCTATGAACGTCAGCACTCGAAGTGAAAATATTGTTCTGCAACTTCCGGGTTCAAAACAATATGTCGAACAGGAAACCGATATTTTAGATATGTGGAACAATCTGTTTGATACTGATATGTTGCAAGTAATTGTTGATGGGACCACTACAAAAATAAAGTCAGAAACGTAGAAATTCGGTAGCGAAAGAGATATATATCTTATATCTTTAAATGTAAAAAAGACAAGTCAACTTAATACAACAGACTTGTGGAAAACGGACGGTACTGGTATAAAGGTGTTTCGACTGACAATGAATATCACGAGATTCAGAAATTTACTATGGTATATGCGAACTGGTGATATCAATACACGGCATGATAGAGTAAGTTTGGATAAATTAGCGCCAAAAAATCTTATTACCCAATACGTAACCGTGGACGAAAAGTTGAAGGCTTTTAGAGGACGGTGCTCATTCCGCCAGGACATACCAAGCAAACCCAATAGATACGGTATAAAAATATTACCAAGTTCATACTATCTAAACACTAGTACCGACGCAGTGGCGGAACGGGCTTGTCAACATCTCTACAGAACTAAAAGAAATTGGTACAATTGGTACACCAGCGTTGATCTTGATATAAGCTTGAAGGAAAATGGTGGAAACGATAAAATTAAATAGAAGAGAAATTCTTGCATATTTCTCCAACAATTAAGGATGACCTATTGGTTCTAGTACATTTGGGTTTGATTTAAGAGGAACACGAGTGTCATATAAACAAAAAAAAGTTCTGTCATATTCCACTATGTACCATGGGGACGACGTTGATCCTGTAACTGGAAAACCGGAAATCATATTAGCATATACCATCACAAAAAGCGGTGTTGATACCGTAGATAAATTACAGCCTTTTAAATGTTACAGCAATAAATTCCTTTGTTTTGACGCGACGAGAAGTTTTGACAAATTTAGCGCTTAGCCTTATGTACAACCGTCAGAAGAATCTAAGCCAAAATATCTATATACGCAAGACAATAAGGATTCGACTAAAGGAGATCTGTCATTTGGATGAAGGTGTCGTGCCAGTTCAATAAACTCCGGGAGCAATTGGTAGGTGTGGTGATTGTGGATGAAAAAAGAATCAAAAATCGAACTATTTTTGTTCGATTTCTAAAAAGTATCTTTGTTTGGAACAAGTAAATCCAATTTGCAATGACCGTAACAATACTACGGGTTAATTTTATTATGGTTTTTGCCATCTCCTATATTTTATTTTATGACAAGTCTTAGTGAAATAATGTTTTATTTTTTGAAGATAGTTCTTAAAAAACTGATATGTTATTTTATAATTTTAAATTATTTGTAATTTGTTTAGTAAAAAAGAGAATAAATCAAACTATTACAAAAATTGTGGACTGTTTTTGTGCTACGTAAATAAATATTTTAGATAAACAAAATATTACAATAATAACAAATAATGTTAAAAAAACTACAAACAATAGATTATTTTATTAAAATTTAAACAAACTGCATCCAGAGGACTATTATTATGACCGGTGTAGTAGACCGCGTGCGACTACTGATACACCAAATTAAACTGCGTCTACTGAAAGGTTAAGCAAATTGTATTACAATAATTAATATGTATCAGTAGAGCAGTGAGGGCGAGTTAAGTCCCACAGCACTTAGGCCACAATTAACCCATTGTGCATCCTCCCAGAAAGCTGTCGTCCTTAGCTCATTGTCTATTATAATTATTAATACTGGAAAAATAAGTTTCAAAAATAAAAAAATCTCGAAATTTATGTGCTCTCAATTAGCAAAAACTACAAGATTTACTTATAATCTTTTGGTACTCGAGACGCTGTAATAAACTAAAATTTTAAGGATATTTACGGCACGAGACGCTCAAAGAAATGTGTGTTTTAATAGAGTCTAAAGCTAAAAATCTTGCAAATTTAAAACTTTTACGTGTACCCTTAAGGAAATATAGCAATAGCTGACTCTTATTAAAAATATCCAATTCTTATTTTAATCCCTTTGAGACTGACGGGCGTACTTTTGGAAACATTTTGATATGCATTATTAATTTTTTTGTAAGACTTTTCTTTTTCTTCCTCCTGTCTTTTTCATCTTTTACAGCATTCTATTTTTCAGCCATCTTCTCTGACGTCTCTATCTATAATAGCATTTTCTATGTATATTTTCCATCTTGTAGTAGGTCTTTCCTGTGTCTTCTTCCCGGCAGCTCTTAGTTTAATATTCTTCTCGACCACCTGTGCTCTGGAATTCTTTGTAAATGCCCGTACCACTGCAAGGCTCTGGTTTCCAACTTTTTTGTAATTTATCATTGTACTTTCATTATGTTCCATATTTTCTCTAATCTTATTCTATCCGCTCTGGTAATTTGTAGACACCTTCTCATAAAGTCCAGTACAACTGTTCTTATTTGATTTGGTATTAATATTGTCATTGACCAGACTTCCGCTTCATATAGGGTAATATTTATTACTATTCTTTGAACGATTCTTTTTTGTTTGCTTTGGTTAGAGTGTTGTTTCATATCACTCCATGGTACCATCTCAACTTATCATTGACCCTAAATACTTAAAAGTCTCATAACTCTTAATAGTTTCTTTTAAACTTTAGTTAAAATTTGCAACCTCGGATCCAATACATAAGTATTCAGTCTTACCTATATTTATCTTGAGACCCCATAGCTCATATTTTTCTTTTAATATCCTTTTCATATATTTCATGTCCTCCCTGTCTTGAGCAAAAATGAGTTGTCATGACTTTGTTATTTCATTGCCTAACTTCATTTGCTTATTTGTTTTTATATACCCTTTAAGTTATTTTCGCCTATTTCTCTCTAACGTGCATTTTATAATCGCTGTTTGTAGTTGTTTTCTGGGCACGCTATCATATGTTTTCTCCAAGTCTATAAAGGTCATATGTTTTTTAATATTTTTCCCTTTGTTCTTTTCTGTCACATGTCTCATGATAAATATATTATCTAGATACGATCTGGCTTTTCGGAATCCGGCTTGTTCTTTGACATAATGGTCCATATATTGTTATATTGTTTCTTTTATTACTGTGGAAAAGATTCTTGCTATTGAAGGCATTACACTGATCCCTCTCTCGTTATTTGGTGACCGTTTGTCACCTTTTTTGAAAATGGAGGAGATATATATGATAGATTTAAACTCCAATAGAATCTTCTCTCGTGTTTCGATTTTACTGAACAACACTCGTATAAATGACACGAATGATCCTTACGTCTTCTTATTTCAGCAGATCCAGTTTTGTATTCCCTGGTCCTGGTGCTTTGTTATTTTGGATTTCTTTAGTGCTTTAGTTATACTTTTCTCTGTGATTTCGGCTTCCTCTATTTGGTCTCTTCCACTCTTTGGTCTATTCTCCTGCAACAGTTTTTCTGTAATGCTTTGTCCACTCCTTTGATGTAATTATTTGTATAATATTTTTACTTAGTTTGTTACTTTTAATGTTTTTTATTTATTTTTTTTTTCATGCTTTCGTTGATATGTTATACCCTACCCTATTGTCTACGTCTCTGTACATTCTGTTCCAGTATTCGTTCTTCTCCAGCCTTATTTGTTGCTTCACTTGTTGTGTGAGAGTAACATATTCTTCCTGTGTTCCTAGGGTTTTGTCGTTTAGCTATTTATAAAGAAAACTTTTTTCTTTTAATCATCTCTTCTAGGTCGTCACTGTATTTCTCCAAATATTTATTCTCGTGTTGTTCAATACCTAGCACTTCGTGTGCTGCTTTGTGTAATTTTTCTTTTAGGTGTTGATATATTTATATTGGGGTCTATTATTTGTTCATTTGTAGCATATTCTGAAGTTTATTCTGATATAGTGTTCGAATACTAAATTGTTGTAGAAGTTCTACTTTATGCCTCGTATTTGCAATTTTTCTGTTCATCTTATATTTCTTGGACATCCGTAGTTAGTTTTTTACATTCTTAGTCATTTTTACTTACATTTTTAATGCTAGATCTATTTTATTTTCCTTAAGATTTTTTCCACTTTCACTCCTTTGCCTTTTTTGGCTATTATATGTATCATAATCGTTATCATCCCTATTAATTGCGATTTTCCGCGCTTTACTGTTTTTATAAAATTATTTTAGTATAAATAATTCTAACAATAGCAAGAGCAATTACAATAGCTATTCTACATCAGTTATCAATGCAAACATGCGATAAGGTGAAGAGGGTCCCTGTAAGGTGAAATGTAAATAAAAAATGGTCGAAGGTAATTATAGCACAGACATGTCCCGCTTTAACGGTTTATACCTATGTAAAAATCAAATATTTTTAATTATCCATTCAATTACGAGAACAAGCAGTCGTCGCACTATAAGCCCAGTCTGGTTAAAAAAAATGTCGAAAAATGTTTCGCAGATATCTGAAGCTTTTAAGACATAGGTGGGGGTTACTAGATGACGAATGGATAAAAAAGTACTCGTATTTTTACCTTGCATTTTTTTTTAAACAATAATTTATGGTTACAATTTGATTTTTTGTCTATAAGTGTTTTGCCTTATATTTTAAATAAACACTATTTATATCATTTTTTTATATCAAGAATAGCTTTATTTTTCCGTTTTTTCAGTTAAAATTGATAAATAATTTACAGATATATTTGCAAAAAAGCAGTTTTTTTGCACTAATTTATAAATTTTATTAATTTTTTTATTAAAAAAATAAAATATTATTAATACATTTGAACATCGAGAAATTAACGTCTTTTAAATTTGTGCAAAATTTCCCCCCGATCGGTCAAATAGTTTAAAAGTTATTTAATTTATTTATCCCTGAGACTAATTATTTAAACTATTGAACTTGCCCTATGAATGATGCTAGACACATTTAGCAAATTTGATAGGATTCATTAAGACTTAAACTATCTCAGAAGTTAAATGCAAATTGCGTTTTCATCGAAATTATTTACAGAATAAACGTTTGAAAAAGGGGTATGTTTTTTACCTGTAAACAATTGTAATAACTTTTATATTTTTTAAGCTACAGACTTGTACGTATAACCATTGGATAGCTGGTAAAAAAACTCACATTAAAAAAGAACCTTCTATGACCAATAGGAAAGAAGTTAGCGACTATTTTTAAAAAAATCGTATCTCCATTGTTTATAAACATTAAGAAGTAAAATTTGCACAAATTTTGCATGAAAATCTAAACTTTATATAGAACTTATAGCTATAAAATTCATTTAATTTTTCGAAACTTACAGCCCTTCGAAATATCGACATAGGAAAGTGAAGAGGATAACTGTTTCAGCTTCGTTTTTTTTTTTCGACATCGGAACTTCAAATTGAAACACGTAGGAAAAATTTACATTATCTTGGCTTTTATTGCAGCTGGAAGACTCTTTTTTATTCTGGGGTAGCTCGTCGAAATATGAATAACTACATAGTTTTCTCTGGCCGGAAAATATGAGAAACCTCGGAAAAATTGAGTCCATTTAAAATTCACCGTAAAACTTTTTTTTTTAATTTGGCTGGAATAGTCTGTCGCAGTAATAATAATGATGACATAATTTTCACCCCTCCGGAAATCTCGGAAAATCCCGGAAAATCAACATATATTTTTTTTCATTTTATATCAATGATGTAATAATACTTATATATTTTATAAATTAAATTTCAGGTAATTTTTACACATTATATTATTATATTTCTTATATTAATTATAACTGCCTGTTTATAATTAACAATTTTGATTTTTATTATATTTTTCGTACAAATATAATATACAATATTAATCTAATCTGCATTACTGCTTTGATAAAATAAGTCGATTTTTTCATCACCTGTCTTATTAAATTTTGCAATGTTTATTGAACTTTTTTTATTTTCTTTACATACATTGGTTGAAAAGTTAAAATTTGATTAATTCATTCGACTTCACTGTCAGCTCTGAACCTTTTTGTTGCAGGTTGTTTGTCTTCACTTATTAAATCAGTCTCTAAATATACATTTTCAGAATCACTGTCGTCGTCAAACGTAACTGTACCGTGGTTGCAGCATATTTTCTCCTACTTCTTTCTCAGTACAATTTATGCACAAGTTCGTACAATTCAAACCTTTTTGCACCCACATCTAGTAGTCTTGCAACCTGTGGTGCATTTGCATGTAATGTGCTTTAATATCTCTTCGGAAATTAAATTATCTAGACTAGAGTATAAATTGGTTTAAAACCAGTCGCACTTTGTCTCCAACCATAGGCACAAGCATTTAACTTATTACCTAACCACATTTGTAATTGATAGTTGGGCTGCACCTTCAGTTGGTGGCAGAGTTTCTAGTTTAAAAGATATTTACCGATATTTCTGCTAAATTGTAAGTATCTTAAATCATTTAAAGAAAGTGTATGGTTGTATTTTTTTTATAATTATTTATTATAATTAATTATTCATTCAATAGTTTTAAATATTACTTACAATTTTCAATAAAAAAGTAATTAAATACGTTTACTTAAAACTTTTTTTTTTCAAAATACACAAAATATTTTACTCAAAGAAGTATAAGTATATTGCTTTTTAAAGCCACTACACTGAGACTGACGAAGTTTTGGAGCGTGGAGCTGAAACATTTTCCCCTGAACTTTCCTATGTCGATCTTTCGAAAGTACCTTCGTTTCGAAAGGCTGTAAGTTTCGAAAAATTGGATGAATTTTATAGACATAAGTTTCAGTATAAAGTTTAGATTTTCATTCAAAATTTGTGCAAAATTTTACTTCTTAATGTTTATCTTAATATTGCGTTTTTATCGAAATTATTTACAAAATAAACGTTTGAAAAATGGGTATGTTTTTTACTTATAAACAATTGTAATAACTTCTACATTTTTCAAGCTACAGACTTGTATGTACAACCATTAGATAGCTGGTAAAAAAACTCACATTAAAAAAACCTTCTATGACCAATAGGAGCGAAGTTAGCGACTGTTTTTAAAAAAATCATATCTCCATTGTTAATAAACATTAAGAAGTAAAATTTTGCACAAATTTTGAATGAAAATCTAAACTTTATACTGAAACTTACGTCTATAAAATTCATCCAATTTTTCGAAACTTACAGCCTTTCGAAACGAAGGTACTTTCGAAAGATCGACATAGGAAAGTTCAGGGGAAAATGTTTCAGCTCCACGCTCCAAAACTTCGTCAGTCTCAGTGTAGTGGCTTTAAAAAGCAATATACTTATACTTCTTTGAGTAAAATATTTTGTGTATTTTGAAAAAAAAAAAGTTTTAAGTAAACGTATTTAATTACTTTTTTATTGAAAATTGTAAGTAATATTTAAAACTATTGAATGAATAATTAATTATAATAAATAATTATAAAAAAAATACAACCATACACTTTCTTTAAATGATTTAAGATACTTACAATTTAGCAGAAATATCGGTAAATATCTTTTAAACTAGAAACTCTGCCACCAACTGAAGGTGCAGCCCAACTATCAATTACAAATGTGGTTAGGTAATAAGTTAAATGCTTGTGCCTATGGTTGGAGACAAAGTGCGACTGGTTTTAAACCAATTTATACTCTAGTCTAGATAATTTAATTTCCGAAGAGATATTAAAGCACATTACATGCAAATGCACCACAGGTTGCAAGACTACTAGATGTGGGTGCAAAAAGGTTTGAATTGTACGAACTTGCGCATAAATTGTACTGAGAAAGAAGTAGGAGAAAATATGCTGCAACCACGGTACAGTTACGTTTGACGACGACAGTGATTCTGAAAATGTATATTTAGAGACTGATTTAATAAGTGAAGACAAACAACCTGCAACAAAAAGGTTCAGAGCTGACAGTGAAGTCGAATGAATTATTCAAATTTTAACTTTTAAACCAATGTATGTAAAGAAAATAAAAAAAGTTCAATAAACATTGCAAAATTTAATAAGACAGGTGATGAAAAAATCGACTTATTTTATCAAAGCAGTAACGCAGATTAGATTAATATTGAATATCATATTTGTACGAAAAATAGAATAAAAATCAAAATTTTTAATTATAAACATGCAATTATAATTAATATAAAAAATATAATAATGTAATGTGTAAAAATTACCTAAAATTTAATTTATAAAATATATCATATCATAAAATATATGTTATCATTATTATTACTGCGACAGACTATTCCAGCCAAATTAAAAAAAAAATAAGTTTTTACGGTGATTTTTAAATGGACTCAATTTTTCCGAGGTTTCCCATATTTTCCGGCCAGAGAAAACTATGTAGTTATTCATATTTCGACGAGCTACCCCAGAATAAAAAAAGAGGCTTCCAGCTGCAATGGAGGCCGAGATAATGTAAATTTTTTCTACGTGTTTCAATTTGAAGTTCCGATGCCGAAAAAAAAACGGAGGTGAAACAGTTATCCTCTCCACTTTCCTATGTCGATCTTTCGAAAGTACCTTCGTTTCGAAGGGCTGTAAGTTTCGAACAATTAGATGAATTTTATAGCTAGAAGTTTCTATATAAAGTTTAGATTTTCATTCAAAATTTGTGCAAATTTTACTTCTTACTGTGTAATAACAATGGAGATATGATTTTTTTAAAAATAGTCGCTAACTTCGTTCCTATTGGTCATAGAAGGTTTTCTTTGAGTTGAGTTTTTAACCAGCTATCTAATGGTTGTACGTACAAGTCTGCAGCTTGAAAAATATAAAAGTAATTACAATTGTTTATAAGTAAAAAACATACCCCTTTTTCAAACGTTTATTCTGTAAATAATTTCGATGAAAACGCAATATGCATTTAACTTCTGAGATAGTTTAAGTCTTAAAGAATACCATGAAATTTGCCAAATGTGTCTAGCATCATTCATAGGGCAAGTTCAATAGTTTATATAATTAGCCTCAGAGATAAATAAATTAAATAACTTTTAAACTATTTGACCAATCGGGGGGAAATTTCGCACAAATTTAAAAGACGGTAATTCCTCGATGTTCAAATGTATTAATAACATTTTATTTTGTTAATAAAAAAAATTAATAAAATTTATAAATTAGTGCAAAAAAACTGCTTTTTGCAAATATCTCCGTAAATTATTTATCAATTTTAATTGAAAAAACGGGAAAATAAAGATATTCTTGATATACATACTAATTATTTAAAAGATAAGGAAAAAAACTTAAAGACAAAAAATCAAATTGTGACCATAAATTATTGTTAAAAAAGAACGCAAGGTAATAATACGAGTACCTTTTTATTGATTCGTCATCTAGTAACCCCCACCGTTGTCTTGAAAGATTCGGATATCTGCGAAAAATGTTGCCGTAAAATCGATGATTTTTGCATAACCAGACTGGGCTGTATATCTTAAAGCATTTCTGTTAGCTCGAATATTTTGAGGTCCTGTTTATCTAGTCTGTCAAACTCTTTAGTTATTTATACGGATGCCTCAAAGTCTATTGTTGGTACTGGGTGTGCTTTCTACATTCCATCAACTAATACAGAAAACTTTGTCGACTAAATCCTAGTTTTTCAATCTTTAGTGCTGAAGCTGTAGCAATATATGAAGCATTAAGATACTTTGAAAACACTCAGAATGCATCTGTTACAATAGTATCTGACTCATTGTCTGTTATGTTAGCCATTGAAACTTTAAATTTTCCTAGCAATAACTCAAATATATATGTCTTTCAAATTAAAAAACTTGTTTATGACCTTTATAAAAACCAAAGAGTTGTTCATTTTTTGTGGGTTAAAGCACATATAGGTCTTAAATACAACGAGCATGTTGACCTATTAGCTAAAAAGGCCATTGATACCGGAACGCAAGCTGATCACCAAATCTGTAGACAAGACGCATTAACAATAATTAAAACTAATATCAATAGTAAATGGAAACAATCTTGGCATATATATAGTACGCACTCTTCCTCGCAATATGCTTCTATACAGCCTTTAATCCCAAGTGATTATTGGTTTAAAAATTATTCTGTTCCACGAAGGTATATAACATCCATAATTAGAATAAAATTTGGACACGCCTGCTATCCTAGTCATCTGTCCAAACTAAAAATCGTAAATTCAAATTTATGTCCAGACTGTCAAAAAGAAGGTGATTTAAATCAAATTTTCTTCGAGTGTAAAAAATACACAAAACAAACTGAAGATCTAATAAAAAATTTAGTCAACATCAAAATTTTTCCTCCGTACAATATGTGCTATCTGCTATCTCTAAATATAAGAGTTGTGAATGGATGTTTGATGGAATTTATTTGCAAAAGTAAGCTTAATATTTAACTGTAATTAGAATCCTAACCTCTGTTTTACCCCATTTGTTATTACCTTTTATCCGTGACCCAATCTAGTTTGTCTTAAAAGCAATGTCTTGATGGGTCCCTAGACGAGAAACGAGTGTCCATGTTTTATCTCTATCCTATCCTTAATAATAATTTTAATGCTTAAAATTTGTAATGCTACTTAAGTTTGAAATTTATATTATCTTTTTATTCTTTCTGGGTAGAAAATTTTCATGTTGTGACTGGCTGTATGGCACTTGCCTATGCCATTAAAACAAAAAAAAAATATCTTAAAGCAGAACTATGAAAACTTCTGTTTCTACCGCCACTGTACGAGATATGTCATAATGCTTATTGTAAAAATGATCATTCGTTGCAAATTTAGCCTTTCTGTAAAAGAGAAATCAATTTCCACTGTTTTTTTTTGTAATTTACTAACGTGATTTCAAAAATAAAACTAGTAAATGTATGCGCAAACGATTTTTAAACTGTAACGCACTCAAGCAAATAACAACGAAATCGTATTTGAGTGTCTGATGATAAAATAGATTCGCAATTATTTACATTCGTGTTTTGGAATGTTTGCTGTTCCGATGCGCCATCATGATCAAAGAGAAACCAAATTGTATACCGCTGTATGTTTTGCAGGAGACATAAATTATTAAAAAATCATTTCCAAGCTCTCGGGCGTTGACGAAAACTGTTTAAACGTGATTTAATATACAACTTGTTGTTAAATAATTAAATATTAATGTTTGGTAAATAACATTGATTGGGTTTTGTCATAATATTGTTACGTCTTTAATTAAGTTTGTTAAGCAACAAAACAGATATTGATTTACGTTATTGCTTGTTAAAAATTGAAAATAAACTGAGAAAAACTAATTTTTTTCAATATGTAGTGGAAATTCTAAATTGTTTATGATAAATAACTAATAAAGCTTGGAATATAGGCAAAATTACTTTTTTTGCCTTTTTCGTGAATTCCTCCTATTTATACCTTTTTTTTTAATTAAGGTAACTGTACTCTTTACCGACCATTTCCTATTACCGACCGCAATGAATTTTTTCAGTATTAGACGCATTATGAAAAATCTATATAACTACTGAAACTTTTAACAGTTTCGTTTTATAAAACATAGATATGGCAACATTACAAACATAATCCAGCCGCTGACTAATGCCAAATTTGACAAATTTTAACGGATTTCGCAGTGGTGCTGCAAGACTCCAAAGGCAGGTTATAAGAATCATTGTGCATGTGTGTTGGCATTATTAAGCGTTTGTTAATATATCAAGGTTAGTATTGCACTTTTATAACAAGAAATAGCACAAAACCATGTTTTTTTAAAGATTTAATGTGTTCGTTGCTTAATTAGTTTCTCCAATTAAAATTTATTTACAATTAAAGAACGGTCGGTAAAAGCTGCTTTAAAACTCAAAATCAACCCTTTACCGACCGGGCGGTCGGAATGTAGGGCAATGTAGTAATTGAAAATTGTGAAATTTTAAAAATATTTTAGCATACAATTATTGATAATTATATATATATTTTTTCTTAAAGGTAATAAACGAACGATTCACTTGATCATTTACCGATCGACTAGATTGTAATTTTTAATTAAAAAAAGTAATATGAAAGTTTAACAAAATTGTGTTTTATTGGAAGAATTACTTCAAATAGAATAATATATTAAGTGTCATATTTCCAAAAGTCTGTTTTTGAACGAAAAACGATAATCATATTCATGATACTTCATTGTTTTAAAATTGAATGAAATATATGAATTTTAAAATATTTAAAAGTAGTCTCCTAAAATAATATTTTTTTTTCACGGTCGGTGATAGAGTACAAAAAATATATATTGTGACCTATTACTGACCGAGAATATTATGAACGTTTTCTTTCCAGATTCAAGAAAAACTTTGAGCTATATCTGAAAAACGAAAAAACTATACCAATGAAATTCTTCAGCAAGCATTGAATTCAATTCGAGATGGAATGTCGCATCCAGAGAATTCAAAATTCCAAAAAGCACCCTAGTTAATGAAATTCATAACAAATATGAAGAAGGTGCTACAAGTGGGGCCCACTGTGTCTTGATTGCACCTGAAGAACAAACCATAGTAGATTGGATTCTATATTTAGAAATTGTTGGTTTTCCTGTAACAAAAAATCAACTGTTGGGGTGTATTGCAGAGAACTAGTTCGCCGTCTAGAACGAACAAATAAATTTAAAGACGGAATTCCAGGTCGTCATTGGTACGAATATTTTTTCGCCAGCTCTCTCATCGAGCATGTCACAATCTGACCAAACTTTGGGCAAATATAACAGAAAAAGTGTAAGAGGTTGGTTTGATAGAATTTCAGACTATTTAAAAATAAATAATTTGGAGGAAGTTCTATCAGACCCAAAAAGAATTTTAAATTGCGACGAATCAGCTTTTTTTCTTTCACCAAAAGAGAAATGTGTAATCGTAAGAAAAGGTGCGAAAAAAGTTTATACCAGAATCGCTAATGACTAGAAAGAATGCCCCACGATACTTTTAACAGTTTCGGCAGAAGGACCAGTTGTGAAATGTACTGTTTTTTTCCTATAAAAGAGTAACAGCCAGTATTCATTTGAAAATGCCTCTGGGCTGGGGTATTGGCCATTCAGACTCCGGGTGGATGACTGGAGAATGTTTTTATAAATTCATTACGAATGTATTCTATAAAAAAATGAATTGTTAAAAAGAACGTTCCTTTGCCTGTTGTGCTTTTTCTAAATGGCCAGTCTTCACATTTAATGCTTCATCTGAGTTCTATAAAAGCAAAGGTATTATACTAATTGCTCTTCTGCCTAACTCCACAGGTCTATTGCAACCACTAGATGTTGCTATTTTTAGGCCTCTTAAACTTTCCTGGAAAAACAGGATCCATAATTGTGGTATTAAGAATAATAGCAAAAAACTAAAACGGAAGAGCGACTGTCAATAGCCGTTGTGAAGAGCCCTTTTAGGGCGAAATACGTATAAGCGGATACACAGACGCACTATACGTGAAATCAAATCTTAACCGTCTTTTTCCTTTTATTCCGATATACTCTGTACGAGTACTAGAAACCTATTCGCTAAGGATTTTTGCTTAGTTGAGGAGTTTAATTGTGGAATGCAATTTTTAGATTCCTCATGTCTCTAATAACATCTTTATCAACGTCTGTTTTGCCTTGCAATTCTTAGAAGGCACAGATTAAAGCAAAAATCTGAATTTGGTTTCGAAAATTACTTTACGAATTTTAATATCAGATGTCGCTATTTGCATCCATATCAAGCCATGTTAGAGTTGCTTCCTAAGACAGAAAAGATTTATTTTCACGTTCAGAGCGACTGTGAATATACGTTCTGAAGAGCCCTTTAGGGGCGAAATACGTATAACCGGATACACAGACGCACTATTCGTCAAATCAAATCTTAACTGTCGTTTTCATTTTAAAACGGAAGATTTTACAGAGGAAAAATATGCTGTTTTTATTTATGAAGGAGAGTACTTTCCTGGAGTAAGTCTTGGTTTTGACGGTACGAGACTAGAAGTAAAGACTATGATAAGAAGTGGTTCACATTGGAAATGACCTGAGAAAGAGGATATTTTATCATATTCAGAAAATGAAATATTTAAAAAATTAATCCTCCAAAACCCGTGAATACAAGGGGCATCAATGCAATTCCGGAGATGGATGCAATAAAAAATATTATAATAAAAAAATAAAATGATTTCATACCAAAGTTAAATCTATTATACATGCCCAATATATTATGTAACTTTTTATTTGTTGTATTATGAATTTATATTTTTTAAAATATTAAAATCTTGGGTAATGTCCAAAATGTCCGGTAATTAGGTGCTTGTGGTCGGTAATAGCAAAAAATTCGTGAGTTTTTTTCAAGCCGGTCGGTAAAGGGAGCATTTTAATGAAATTGTACATAATTATTAAAACATTTAAAAAGAGAATTAAACTGTGATAATATCATTTTTTCTATATTACTAGCTGAATCGACTAGATTAAAACTTATCTTTAAAAATTATGCAAAGAAAAATAAAAATGTATTCTTCTTATTATTGAATCTGCTTATAAAGAAAACCTTAAGTGGTCGGTAAAAGGTACAGTTACCTTATATGTTTTTATCTATGATATTATACATACAGTACATTCAACCAACTTACATCTAAAAACGATTAATGGAATTCGCAGAAAACCTTTTCTTGTATTAAAAGGCACGGTAAACTGCACTGGAGTTCTCCATAATCTTTTTAATTACTTAGAGGAAAATGCCCAAAACCGGACCTCAATTTTGTTTTTCAGTTTATGTGTATAAAAAATAGCAAAAAAAAATATTAAAAAAGTACATACTATTTACTTTATAATGTTTTAAGTCATTTTTATTTAACTTACATTAATAATAATTAAAAATTAATATAAAAAATATATATTTTCCAAAATTCAGCATTTGATGAGTTCGGAAAATAGTTGCTAAAAGTGGACCCCTTTAAAAATTTTATTAAACTCGTACCAATAATTTTGGAAAAAAGTATTAAATAAGAGAAAACATGGTCTACTAAATAAAAGTATATTGCAACAATTTCCAATATAATACATAAAATATACAAAAATATTTAGGATAATTATTAATTTATCTACAAAAATCGCTGATGTAGGCATCTTTATCATCCTCTTTAGATTATGACATTCCCGAAATAATGTCCAATTCAGATGTTGCAGAAAAGATACCGATTTCATCTTCGGTGTTTGATTATTTTATATATATATTTTTTTTAATTTAGACATTTTCTAGAAGGTCCTGCTGCTGAAAAACCTTTTCTGTCGCGGTTGCTTTTAAAACCTTAAGAACCTTCTTGCTGTTCAGTTTTCATTTCTACTTTAGCTTTTTAACATTCCAACAACTTGGATTTATAAGAAGAAGATGTGATGATTGTTAAACTGCAGGCTTTCCGTCCTCTATTAGTGGTCCTTTTTTGGATTTTTGGAATGGGAGTGATCTCGAACGGGCTTAGTATAGACCATTTTGGACTATGAGGATTGTCAAATGTAGATGGTAACACAGGATCGCCCTGACCTGCCGAAGATGTTGACGGGTGATTCGGGTCAAACTCTACATTAATTTGTGATTCATCCATCGTCATACCACATTGTTCACTGATCCCTGTAAAGCTTTTATTACCTGCCGTTTTTTGTTTTGACATGGATTCGTAAAAAGACCAATCTCGCATTTTGCTTGCTTCTTTAATATATTCGGCATCAGAAAACAGCTCTTTGTTTAGTGGTTATGTACCTGTGGATTTAAACCCATTGACTGCAATTTTCGCTGTTTGACATTAAATGTATGCTTTGCCAAAGGGCTCCATTACATCAGAGGCTGTAAGTGGCCGTTCATGGTTTCTTAACCACTGCCTTATTTCCTCACTGTAATAAGTTTTGGGACAACTCATGAAACTTTTGTCCAAAGGTTGAAGTTTGTGTGAGGAGTGAGGTGGTATGGACACAATGGTAACATAATGTCTTTTTGCCATTGAGTAAAGTAGTTGATTTGAATCCAACCTGAAGGATGCACTGCAAAAATTGTTCCTGATGGAGCTCCTTTTTTCAATTGTTCACTTATATTTTTTCTCGGAAAAATTACTAAAGGAGGGACGAATGATCCAATGACATTCATACAAGCAACAATCATTATAAGGGCTCCACGTTCTCCTGATATCAGGGCAGTAACCTGCTTTTCTTTTAAGGCCTATAATTTTGGGTATTTTAGACTGCACCACACTAATTCCGCTCTCGTCTAAGTTATAGATTCTATCAGAAGTAAATTCATTTTTAACGTATAAATTCTACAGAAGTTGATCAAATTTCTGCATATTTTTCTTATTGACCCCAAGAGCCCTGCTATAAGATGTTCCATTCCATTCCATCTATGAGATGTTCTTTCTGAGCTATTTCTTCTTTAAATGGATGATTAATGTCATTTCTCTGGGCCATCTGCGCGGCCATTCTTCTTAAATCACTTCTAGTGAGTCCAAAAACGATGCTTCCATTACACAACAATATTGGACTAGCTCGTCTTCCAGATTTTCGCCCAATATTGTAGGTCTGCCTCTTTTTGTTTGTGCTGCTTCGATAGGCGTACCATACTTACCCTTGCTTAATCTCATCAGTGTTGTCTTCGGCACATTAAAATGTTTACTTGCCTTTTTCCATCCCATCTTCTTATTTCGAACTGCATCAATGGTCTTAGCCATTTTAGAAGGACTATACTTTCGACCTTTCCCATTTAATTGATTTTGAATCTGTAACAAAATTGCAAGACATAGAAATGTGTACACTTATAACAGCGGAGTTTTAAATCTAAAAAATAAGGGGTCCGATTTAGGCAACTGCAGGGGGTCCGGTTTAGATGACTAGCATACATTTTATTAATGTTATAATTTTTAAACCAAACCATTACATGAACTGTATTAGTGAGAAACAATAACCTCAAACCTTATTATTTAAAAAATATATAGATTGAATAGCTTATCTGCTGATATCTCGGAGAAATAATGAAAAATATAACACAACGTAAAAACTTTCCACACAATCAACACACGTTCAGGACGATGGCCAGCACTAAGTGACGTAGCCGGCTTGTGCGCTTCACCACTGAGTCATGGAACTCTAATTATACCATTTGCACTCATTGCCGCCACGATTCAAATTAAAACGTACTAAGAAGGCTAGGGGTCCAGATTTAGGCACTTTCCTCTACTTTATTTAGAATATTTTTGCCTCTATTATCAGTTAGAGTTAATTTGTATAAAATAAGGAGCAAAAATTTAAATGGAATTTTAAATATTATTGTTTATTTGGCTAATAATGAATGTATAAATATTACGGTTAACCTGCTGTACAATTATTTTGTAAATAACATTATTATACACAATAGTGTACTAACTGATTATTTAAATCTATAAAACATTATCATCGTCACTAAATTCAGTAACACTATCATTATGTAAATCTATAATCACTGGATTAATTTTACTAATTTTACTTTCCTGGATCCACCACTCTTCTATTAATTTTTCACATTTATTTATAGTTTTGGCTCATATTTCTGGAGTTGCAGTTTTAAAAGCTTCCACAAGGAAACAAAGTTCCTGTATTTGGCTGTATCATCAATCAGCCAATCCCGTCCACTGCTGGACATAGGCCTCCCTCAGTTCTTTCCAGTGTTCTCTACACTGGGCCGCTTGTAGCCAGTTTCCCGCTACTCTTTTTATGTCGTCGGTCCATCTAGTCGGTGGTCGTCCTCGGCTTCTTTTATAATTTCTGGGCCTCCATTCCATAATTCGTCTTGTCCATCGTCCATCTTGTGTTCTGGCTAAGTGTCCTGCCCAGTTCCACTTAAGTCTCGTGGTTCTTTCGATGACGTCTTGAACTCCTGATCTTTGCCTGATTTGTCGGTTTGTTATGTGGTCTCGGAGGCTCACATTCAGCATTGCACGTTCCATGGCATTTGGCTGTATACCATATATTAATAAATTTTGAATAAAATCCTCTATAAAAAGGTATATAAAAAACCCAGTTGGGCTATGTTGCATTGACAAAACGTTTTCGGAATAAATATTCCATCATCAGTGTCCTAAAATAGTATTTAACCACTTAATTAAAAAGAACATGAAAAGATTTAAGTTTTGACTAAGGTTAATGTAAAAGTGTGGTTAATACTTACAAGTTAATACATGGATGTAGCCACTAAATATGTGGGTAAAAACCCTTTAAAAATTATTAAATAAGATTTGATTTACATTATGTCTAATTTACAGTTAAGATGTTAAAGTTACCGTTGGATTGGTAACAGGGTGACATATGACTCTACATTAGTTGCGAGTCCTGAGACGGTATGTCTACGAGGACTTTGTCAAAGCAACTGATTGAAATGACAATCTTGGCAGGTTAAGACGGAAGTTATGACAGAGCAGTTATGGTAACTGTATATGTCTATTTAAGACAGAAGCCAACGTTGTTTAAAATTGTGAAAGTTGAAATAAAATAAAATTATAACAGTATCAACCATCAATGTTATTGTTTTAAATTATGTATGTGAAATGAAATAGTGGTGAGAAAATTATGTGATTATAGTTATTTGCTTTGACAAAGTCCTCGTAGACATACCGTCTCAGGACTCGCAACTAATGTAGAGTCATATGTCACCCTGTTACCAATCCAACGGTAACTTTAACATCTTAACTGTAAATTAGACATAATGTAAATCAAATCTTATTTAATAATTTTTAAAGGGTTTTTACCCACATATTTAGTGGCTACATCCATGTATTAACTTGTAAGTATTAACCACACTTTTACATTAACCTTAGTCAAAACTTAAATCTTTTCATGTTCTTTTTAATTAAGTGGTTAAATACTATTTTAGGACACTGATGATGGAATATTTATTCCGAAAACGTTTTGTCAATGCAACATAGCCCAACTGGGTTTTTTATATACCTTTTTATAAAGGATTTTATTCAAAATTTTTTAAAAGCTTCTTGCCACATTTGCCTAACTGCATCGTCACAGCATCGAACGTGATTATCATATACCCCAGATGTGTTTGATGGAAACTGTGGTAACTGGCAGTAATACGACGGTAACCGTAGTACTTGACGTCCATAACTTGATACAATTTGGTCAACTATATAAACTGTTGGTTTTTCATTACGTTTCGAAATTTCCAGTAACTCTGATTTGAAGGCGTATTCCGGAAAATTAATATTATTTTTAACTAACCAATTTTTTATGCTTGGTAAGTTCCACGACTGTTTTGGTTGTTGTTCCAAAATTTCCGAATGGTAAGGTGCATTATCTAAAACTATAACTGATGGTTCATTCAGACTAGGTAACAGTTTTTCCTCAAGCCATTTAACAAACATAATCTGCATTAATGTTTTCATGGCAATCAGCAGATTTTTATTTTAAAGAAAAAATTATGTGTATTTTGCCTTCGTTATCTGTGTGTTTTATTGATTTTATGATGTAGTCTTGCCAAATTCTTTCACCCTTTGCAAATATCCATGTCTCATCTAAGTACACGAATGTTGCATTTTCAGATTTAAGTTTAAATACTATTATACAACAAACAAAAGAGATCAAAGTGAGACTATGGACTGAGTTGTTATGCTTAAGTTTCATGTATCTAATTTTGCCAATTATTGGATAAACATTCTTCTTCTTGATGTGCCTATCCGTTACGAATGTTGGCGATCATCATGGAAATCTTTATCTTATCTGCAGCAGAGGGGAAAAGCTGCACAGATTTTGTATTGAACCAGATTCTGAGGTTTTTTAACCAAGATGTTCTTCTTCTTCCTGGACCTCGTTTTCCAAATATTTTTCCTTGCAGGATGGCTCGAAGGGGAGCATATCTTAATTCATTTCACATAATATGTCTGAAGAACTGGATAAACATAATACAAGAAAATCTGGGCGTAATGAGGAAAGATGAATATTTCTTTATAGAGCAAACTGATGTTTCAATATCTAACTAATATTTTAAAATGATACACAGAAATTTTTTAAAACTGAAATCCGCCACTGAATTTCACAAAAATAATTGGATATTTTAAACTGAAAATAATTTAATACACTAATATAAATATCAGCAATTTTTTATGTCTGACAGTTTAATTATAAAAACAATATTTTCATTTAAATAGCACAGTAGTATTTACAACCTCAATAAACAAATGTGACATTCTTTTGATTGGATATGATAGTATTCCAATAAATTTATCGCTTTTATATTTTTTGGTGCATATAGGAAATATCGGGAAATATATTTATTTAAACTGATAATGATCAAAACAAATCCACATAACAAATTTTTGGTTTAATTAGAATGAAAAGAACTGTAGCATAATTTCCAATATGTCACTTTAAAAATATGGATTACTGTAATTACAGTTGTTCATTGACCAAATATTTTTTGCTCTATAGTTTGGTATAAATACTTCTTAATAACAATAATGACACGGTAGTGCATAACGTAATTGGAAATATTTAAAATCATGGGAAAACCGCTAACTTATTGTACTTTTAACATGTCCTTGTAGCTTTTAGTAAGCTGGGTCTTTGCAGTAAACTTAAATCGCCATCGTTGAAAAGTCTTTTTACTTCTTAATGCAAAGGTCGCTACAATCGTGAAGTAGTATTCTTCTTCTTCTTCTTCATGTTCCGTATCAGAATTATCCGACGTTGGTGATCACCATTGCAAACGCTTCTCGATCTTCTGCCACATCGAATAATTGGCGGGTGTATGGGAAATGGGATATTATGTCAAAAAAGTATAAAGGTCGATTTATACATATCCGTGTCGTGTCAACAAAAGACACAACAAATAAGCACTCTGCTAAAACACCCAAATATAAAAGGAGAACTAACGTTGAAAATTAACGAAGAGTTAAGCAAAACAATAATCAATGATAATGAAAATTCCAACATAAAATGGTAAATGTTTGAGAACACATTAATGATACCAATTAAAGATACGCTGAGTAGTCACAAAATCGATGAAGCTAAGACTCCATGGATGACAGATGCGATCCGGCAACTAATGGACAAAAGAAGATCATACAAAAACAAAAATGTAAACGAATACAAAGCCACACACAAGGAGATCAGGATAAAAATACGGGCAACTAAAGAGAAGTGGTACAACGACAAATGTTTAGAGACAGAAGAACTCCAGAGAAATCATGAAAGTTTTGAATTGCACAAAAAAATTAAAGAATTAGCAGGTATAAGACGGTCCAACGATAGTAACACCCTGGTTGATACGAATGGTAAAATAATATCTGATATCAAAGGCAAACTAAACAGATGGAGAGAATACGTCCAAGAATTGTTTGAGGACGACAGGACACAACAAGATAGCATGAACCATTGCAAGGAACATGATATAGGTCCAAATATAACTAAGGATGAAATAATACATGCAATAAATCTGGCAAAATCTAATAAAACTGCGGGGCCTGACACAATTCCAACTGAAATAATTAAATTAATATCAGAAGATCAGATCAATGTATTAGTAGACTTATATAATACTATATATAATACGGGTATTATTCCGAGAGATTGGCTCAAATCAACATTTATTACATTACCAAAAAAACCTAATGCAAGGGAATGTAATGACCACCGTATAATTAGTATAATAAGTCACACACTAAAAATATTCTTAAAAATTATCCATTTAAGAATTTTCAGAAAAGTGAAAGACATCACTGAAACCCAATTTGGATTTAGGAATGCCATGGGTACACGAGAGGCATTATTTGGATTTAACGTCCTCATGCAAAGATGTATGGATGTAAACCAACCACTCTATGTTTGTTTTATTGATTACAATAAGGCGTTCGATAAGGTCCGACACAACCGTCTTATACAGTTACTTAAAGATAAACACATTGACAAAAAAGACTTAAGAATAATAACTCATTTCTACTTTAACCAAACAGCAAAAGTCAGAGAAGGCAAAGAAGTTTCGGAGGAAGTAGAGATAAAAAGAGGGGTAAGGCAAGGTTGCATACTCTCCCCCTTATTGTTCAATCTATATTCGGAAGAAATAATTAAAAAATCACTAGAAAATGTAACAATTGGAATAAAAGTCAACTGCAGACCCATCAACAATATCAGATATGCCGATGAGACTATACTAATTGCAGAGAATATACAAGATATACATACACTTTTAGATAATGTAGTAAATGCTAGTGAGGAAAGCGGACGAACGCTTAATGCTAATAAAACAAAATTTATGACAATTTCCAAAATACAACAACAAGACATTTTAAACATAAGAGGGGTTCCAATAGAAAAAGTAAAAAAATACAGATATCTTGGTACAATTATTAATGAAAATAACGAGTATACAGAAGAAATAAAAATGAGAATTGGACAAGCTAGAGCAACATTTAATAAGATGAGAAAAGTATTATGCAGTAGAGACCTTAGTTTGCAACTCAAAATAAGAATATTACGTTCATATGTGTTTTCGGTGCTGCTGTATGGGATGGAGGCCTGGACCTTAAAGAAAGAGGTGAGCGATCGACTTGAAGCATTCGAGATGTGGACCTACCGAAGAATATTAAAAAGAAGTTGGGTAGACCGAATAACAAATGTTGATATCCTCAGAAAGATAAAAAAGGAAATGGAAATCATGAATACGATTAAGATAAGAAAGTTACAGTATCTCGGCCACGTTACGAGAGGGGATAAATATGTGTTGCTACAAACCATAATGCAGGGAAAAATACAGGGAAAACAAAGTATTGGAAGAAGACGCATCTCTTGGCTCAACAATTTGAGAAAGTGGTATAATTGCAGTTCCGTCGACTTGTTCAGAGCTGCAATCTCAAAAGTGAAAATAGGTGTTCTTTTGTGGAATGTAACAAGGAAGAAAAATCTTCAAAGTTTAAGCTATCATCTGGGTTTAAACCAGAATCACAATTCGCTATACTGCGAAATACTTCACAAAGTGGGGGTGAATTTTAAAATTTCCATTATTTATTTGTTAGATCTGCTTCATTAAATTTGCTGATATTTATACAGAGGGGAGGATCTTTCTGTTGTATTTTAATAATAAATTTTTTGTTCAGATAATCTCTTCTATATTTTAGCAGCATTTCTAAAGCTTTAACATGTAAAGCATTAATTGGAGTTGATTTCGTAGCTCCTAAACAAACCCGTAGAACTGTATTTTGCATAATATATCTATTGTGCTTAGAATCCAATCAAATGCAGAACCATCAATAAATTAATTAATTAGTTTATACGTTCTACGCCGTCTACTGATTTCCAGTCTCCATTTATCTCGGTCGTTCCAAAGGTTTTCTTCAACTCCCCTCTCCCTTAAGTCTTTATCGATTCCTTTTTTCCAACTTAATCTCGGTCTACCTTGCTTTCTTTTTTCATGCGCTGTCGAGTTCAATACTTTCTTTGGTATTCTGCGCTCATCCATTCTTTGGACGTGTCCATACCATCTTAGTTGATTTATTCTGATGTCCTCTGTTATATTGTGCTAAGCACCCAGAATTTCTCGTATTCTTTCGTTTCTCCGTCTTATTTTGATTTTCCAGACGCTCTTCTCCAGAAGTCCATTTCTGTTGCTTCTAATGCTTTTAAGTTTTTTCCCTTCAGTGGCCATACCTCACTTCCAAAGATAACAATGCTTTTTATAATACTGTTATAGATTTTGTGTTTGTTTTCTTTGGAGATTGTTTTGTCGTACTGTTTAATTGTCTAATGGCTTATCTTCGCTGGTTATTTGTATGTTTAATTTCTTCGTCTGATTTGCCATCGTTGGTTATTTGCATGCCTAAATATTTGTATTTTTGACAGTGATTAATTTCTTGCTGTATTTCTTTCAAGATTAAATTTTGTTGAATTCCTCCATTACACATGTATTCAGTTTTCTTAGTATTTACTTCTGGCCCCCATAGTTTATATTCTTCGACAATTTTACGGGTCATATATTCGAGGTCTTCATAGTCTTGGGCCATCACTATCTGGTCGTCTGCAAAACTCAATGTGTACAATATTGCGTCGTTTAGAAAAATTCCCATGTTTCTGCATTTTCTTTTTCACGTCTTTATCGCTTGCTCCGAGTAGATCTTAAACAAAGTAGAAGACAGGCAGCATCCTTGTTTGAGTCCTTTGCTGGTAGTGAAACCCTTGGTTACCTCCTGACCTTTTTATTTTACTTGTGTAGTTCTTGTGGAGGTCTTGAACAGCCTTGATTAAGGTTACACTAATGTAATATAGTATACTACATTATTGTAAATGTAGTATAGAACATAGTAGTGTACTTTTGTTGTAGTACACTATCATAAGCTTTTTTAAGGTCCACGTAGAGGAGATGTATTGGTTGATTTCATGCTACTTTTCTTTAGATTAGCTGGGTAACAGTAAACATATGGTCAATAGTTGATATACCTGCTCTAAAGCCGACCTGTTCTTCGGCATCCATATCACAGAATTCATCTCGAGATGGTGCTAAGGATTGCGATTCCTCGATTATTGTCACATACATCCTTACTTCCCTTCTTATGTATTGTAGTGATTAACGATGTCCTCCACTCCTCCGGTATACTTTCTCCGTTAATACATTTTTGGTAAAGGCTGGTTAACTGCTTCTATAATTTGCTTGTATATTACTTGACTAGCTAAGTTAGGATATTGCCAGAGCCTGATGATTTTCTATTCTTTAATGCTTAACATACTCGTGCTACTTCTCTATCGTCAATCCCAATTGGGGAAGCTATTGTATGTATTTGCAGCTCTGATTGTGTTTAAGATATGTGTATAAGATAGCAAATATTCTACCCTTTTTACCGCCAGTAGGTTTGCGAAGTATTCGTCCCATTTATCTAGGCTGATCGGTGAGATGATGCCTTTAGTCGTATCTTTGCCGAAGTATTTTCCAGCTTTCGGTGCTTCTGCTGCCCCCCAAGTAAGTTTTTATTTTGGAGCAGTTTCTTTCCCAGCCTTCGTTTTTCTTCTTAGTTATCGCACCTCTTACGCTTCTTTGGGCTGGTCGATATTCGTTTTTACTTTGATCAGTATTTATATTTAAGTGTTTGTGGTATTTATCTCGTTTAATCTTTATTTTTTCTTGGATTTCTTCATCTCTTCAATATAGCTTCCTTCATTCGGTTTTTTCATATTTACCCAGGACTTCTTCCGCTGCCCTTTTAAGACATTGTTTTACGAAATTGTAATGGCATTGAAAAACCATATAGTTTTCAACCATAATCTATAAGGAGACCGTCTGTTACAATTCTGTCAAGAGCAGAACTTGATTATTACAAACACATTTTTCAAGTTACCAAACAAACGATTGTATACATGGCGTTCGCCCGCAGGTACATAGGAGAAAGTAGTCAGGAACCAGATAGACTACATTATGATTAATGAAAGATACCGTAATGCTGTAAAAGCCGTGAAAGCATATCCTGGATCAGACGTGGCCTCGGATCACAATCCACTTATCGCCAAGATTACACTCACCCTTAAAAATATTAAAAGACATCAAATAATCCCTACAATAGACACAAGAAAACTTAAAGAACCTAAAGTAAAAGAATGCCTCCAACATGAATTGTATGTGAACTGCAGCAAATTGAACACAAATACCAATGATATTGACGAGTACTGGGATCGACTAAAACATTGTTTACTGGAACCCTGTAAAGAAATACTAAAGACTTCCGTAAGAAGAAAAGAAGAATGGATGAATGACGAGATACTCAATATGATGGAACAGCATAGATAATTTAAAAACAAAGACAACAATAAATACAGAGAGATAAACCACAAGATCAGGAAGATGATAAAGCAGGCAGAAGAAAAATACTTTGAAGAGAAATGCAAAGAGATCGAAGACCTTCAAAATAAATATGATCTGTTTAACCTACACAAGAAAGTTTAAAAACTGGCAGAACTAAGAAAACAAAATCCAACTCGTGCAATTCTGGATAGACACGGGACTACTATAATACATACGGACGAGAAAATACAAAGATGAGCAGAATATATTGACGAATTGTTCGATGATGAAAGAGGAGATCTGGAGCACATAGAACTTAAGTCAGAAGAAATAGGTCCATATATTACACAAGAAGAAATATTACACGCATTAAAAACAATGAAGAGTGGGAAAAGCCCTGGACCTGACATGCTTCCTATAGAAATCTTAAAAATTCTAGATGAGAAGCACACTGATGTTTTAGTGACACTCTTGAACAAAATTTATAGTTCAGACGTATTACCCAAAGAGTGGTTAACGTCGATTTTTATCTGTCTCCCCAAAAGAAAAACGCAAGAGAATGCAGCGATAACCGCACCATTAGCTTAATGTCGCATGTGCTAAAGTTAGTACTAAAAGTCATCCATAACCGAATATATTACACACTGGACATAAACGTTAATGATACACAATTTGGTTTTCGCAAAGGCCTAGGAACGCGTGAAGCTCTTTTTTCACTTAATATACTGATACAAAGATGCCTGGACGTCAATCAAGACATATACGTATGTTTTATTGACTATATTTATTGACTATAACAAAGCATTCGATAAAGTACGACATAAACAATTAATGAATGTCCTGAAATCAAAGAAGATTGACTACAACGACCTCAGGATCATATCAAATTTATACTACAAACAGAGAGCAAAAGTACGCGTTAACGAACAGCTGTCAGAAGAAATTGAAATAAGGTGTGAAGTGAGACAGGGATGCGTATTGTCGCCAATTCTTTTTAATGCCTACTCCGAAGAGATCCTGAAAAACGCTTTTAGGGGTAAAACAGCTGGAATAAAGGTAAATGGAGTTCCCATTAACAACATTAGATATGCGGACGACACTGTGATCTTAGCCGAAAATATTGAAGATCTTCAGAGACTGGTGACCATAATAGCGGAGTATGGAAAAGAGTATGGTCTAACAATGAATGTCAAGAAGACGAAATTTATGAGAATATCGAAAACTCAAAGAAATAACGAGAATCTTTTAATAAATGGAACCAACGTCGAACGAGTAGACAAATATGCATATCTGGGAACAATGATTAACTCCACAAATTATTACACTCAGGAGATCAAAATTAGACTAGAAAAGGCTAGAGCAAATTTCAACAGAATGAGAAGACTGCTATGTACAAGGGATTTAAAATTGGAACTAAGAGTTAGGTTGGCGAGGTGCTATGTTTTTTCGACTTTATTTTATGGAATGGAAACTTGGACTTTGAATGCGACATCAATGAAAAAACTGGAATCATTTGAGCTGTGAGTGTATAGAAGAATTCTGAAAATATCGTGGACAGAACATATCACAAACAAAGAGGTTCTGAGAAGGATGAATAAAGAAATAGAAGTTTTAAATATAATTAAAACAAGAAAATTGGAATATCTCGGACATCTCGGTAGAGAGAAATACACCTTGCTCCAACTGATTATGCAGAGAAAGATCCAAGGAAAGAGAAGCATAGGGAGGCGTAAAATGTCATGGCTGCGCAACCTGAGAGAGTGGTACGGATGTACATCAATTGAACTTTTCAGAGCAGCCGTCTCAAAAGTCCGAATAGCTATGATGATTGCCGACCTCCGCCGCGGAGATGGCACTTGAAGAAGATAATCTATAATATATCTAATATAAGCGTTATAGAAAAGTAAAATTGTGTCAACATCAGCTGCCAACCAGGTTTTTGAGATTGATTTCAGAAAATTTAATTCTTTATTACATTTGTTCAGCATAAACTCGATATGTGATTTTCATGTTAGTTTGCAATTAAGTATCATCCCTTAATGTACTAGTGTTATAAATAAATTTATATTAAACATTAATTTTTACAAAATTTTTTTTTAAATATTACAAATAAACTCTACTTCCCTCTTAATGCAATTATTATAATACACAATTATTTCTTTAACCAATGGAAAATTTCAGAAATTCTCATAATACTTAAACCTGGAAAATATGCCAATGAATTAACATCCTTCAGGCCTTTAAGTCTTCTACCAATGATCTACCAATAAGAAAGTGATTAAGATATATATTTGAGAAAATATTGATATAACATAACGTTGACTAGGTTGTTTTGTCTAGCAGTGTATTTTATTAATTGTTTTCAAAACCATTGGTAATGCTTATAACCGAGAAGCACATTTCCGTTTGCGACTTTGAAGCCGGCCATGTGAGAAGTGTGTTAATCTGTTCATCCCCATGCTGTTAAAGACAATTAACTCGACAATAACTAATCCCTAATTTAAAGTTATAGCTTGGGGTGGATTTCTGTATGAAACGAGATGTAACCGTAAAAATGTTATTGATATAACTTTTTCAATAAAATTTTGCAGCAAAATTAAGATTTATGCAAACGATAGTAAAAATCCGTTAAAATTCAGATGATTCAGTTTTTGCCGCAAGTACATTTTTCCAAATAAACAGAAAAACTCACATATTAAGAAAAACTGATTCAGAAACGTTTTTATTCAAAATGTATATTTTCAAAAATGATCAAAATCATGAAATATGGATTCTAATGAACACCGTCACCACTGACGACTACATAGCTATTCTTTTAACAAATTATGTAGCCCTAATTCCATTAACATGGATATTATTTCAGTTTTCACAATTTATAAAGTAGTTATAAAAATCACATAGTTACGCATATCGAATGGTCAAATGAAGTCATATATTTAGGCGTAATTTTGGATAAGTAGCTGACCTTCGCAGAACGCGTGAAATAAATGATCAGTACAGCTAAAATACTTAGAAGTCAAGTCTTATTACTAATAGGTTTAAAGAGATAAGATCTAAAACAAAGATTAAATAAACGATATAATTTTGCCACACTAACATACGCGTCAACCTTATGGGGGCATACGTGCAAATCCAATAGGAAGAAAATACAAATAGACCAGAACCATATAATTAGAGAGGTTTTGAATACACCTAAATTTTATTAAGGTAGGTACGTATTCAGTGATTGAAAACAAAGGATAATCCTGGGAACTATAGAAAAAAAACACACGTGATTTTCAACGATTTTAGGAGCTATCTGAGGGGACTGTTAAGAGTGTTGACAGCCTATGACGAAAATCAGAAGACAGTATATAGACGGCCTAGATAGCAGCTAGATGGATACAAAAAAGATCCTAAAGAACAATGAAGAAATGAGATAGCTAGGAAATGGTCGAACGTACACAGTAACAGAAGGCCCAAAAAAAACACAATACCCTATCCTTATATTTTATTTCCTTGACTTAGTTATTTTTATTTTACTAACCAGTTACACTACATAAAAAACAAAAATCAAAGAATATATGCACGAGATGTGTGATGACCGTATGCACCTGGGAATGCACATCCCACCCATTAATACTTCCCATATAATATTACTTAACCCTGTACTAATAACCTTCTGTTACATCAGTCATGCAATGCCAATACCACAAAAAATAGATAAGTAAATAAATTATACAGATAGATAAGTCGTCCTTCAGTCACCTAATACCCTTCAGGTTTTAGGTAGGTCAAATGGACCAGGCTCCCGGAACCTGATCAATAAGGTACCGACAAACGTGGGCTCGATGGCCAGACCTTTCGTGCGCTCAGTCGACAAGAAGATCAACATTATTTTACCAATTTGGCGTCTGAGTGACCGAGCACACAATCCGAGCGGGAAGTCGCCGAATTAGGTCGGTGGCTCGCTGTTCGGAATACAAGTCCAAAGCTATGTAAAAATTAAATTCAGTCAATCATAGGGAGAAAAATTAAGTGACTTAACCACACAAAGTTAAGCATAGTATGTCTCGTTACACATGGCATCTAAAGTAACGTTCAGTACAAAGCCTCCTCATTCGTTATGTTTTGCAACGGTTAGGGCTGGTTGGTTATAGCTTGGTGATCTAATAGGTACCACTCCATTACGGCTTGTGACCGGTTTGATCTTCGGACATGTTGGTCCCACTGTTCCATTGGAACACACATGTCACTAGAAGTTGGGGTTTGTACAAAAGTTGTCTGTGTATTTGTGAGTTATAAAAATATTCTCATTTCCGCCACATGCATTCGATGTTCATTTGTGTTGAGACATTTCAAATGCTTCCAATTTTTTTACGGATTGGGTTTTCAGATTTCAAGCTTCTACTCCATATAGCAGTTGCGACCATATATAACATTCGATGAACTTCACTCTGATAACCATACCCAATTTCTTATTTGTAAACATTGACTTGTATTTTATAAATCTTTTTTGAGCTATTTCAATTTTTACCTTTATCTCCTGACTTTGATGTAACTCTGAGTTTATAATTGCTTTGATGCATGTTTGTAATAGGTCCATCATTGCGCACAATGTCTCTCTTGTCATTATGCTGTTGAATAACTTTGAGTAGTATTTTTATAGTGTGGCTCATGAGGCTTATTAATCGGTTTTTATTGCAAGATTTTAGGATTTATTTTTCTTTCCTAAGGGTAAAGAGATAGATTTTAACCAATCATCAGGGATTTGACCGTCGGGGTATATTTTATTAAATAATTTAGTTAGACACTCTATATTCTCGGGAAACTGAGACCTCAAAAGTCCCGAAGAAGACATCAGAGAGGACGTTGAAAGCTTGGCGCAGTAATAATCGACGCGATTTAACCCAGAGGCCTGTTGAGTTTAATTTTAATTCTTGTAATAGTATTATTCTTATCTAATCTTTCGGAATATAATACAAGTAGATATATCTTACAAATAATATTTTTTATGGATTCATCTATATATATATATATATATATATATATATATATATATATATATATATATATATATATATATATATATATTTATCCGTTAGTTAAAAGCGATATGAAGTAGGGATAAAATAATATTTATTTAAGAATAATTTGCTTTTAAATTTTATTAAAATTTTATAATGGATTAGTACATAACGTTTTTAAAAGCTCAACAATAATTTATAAATCAAAACTGCTCCAAATATATTTACGCTAGCGATGATTCTTGGACTTCCTAAAAATACCAACAAAATTAAATACTGAAGTAAAGTATATTCATATAATAAATAATGTATAGATACAATGTGTAATACTAACAGTGGAAAAATTTGTTTTACATATACCAGATTTTTTTTTATTTGCATGTTCTGTAAATCCATATTTTTGCATCAAAAAGAATTTTAGGAGATTGCAGAATATACAAAAATAAAAATCAAGAGAAAACGCTAAGGGCCATATGCGCTGCAACAACCAACTTACTAGTCGTTTTCAAACAGGCATACACCGAAAAAAGGGATAGTTGTACTGCTCATGTTGATTAACCCTGCGTTGGTGTGGTGCCTAAAACTTACGTGTCTAGTGTGGTGGGGTGTACCATACCCCATAGCAACATACGTCTTGGAAAACTCAATACTTGAGTATCTGCATCAAAAGTATATACTTTTCGTTTAAAATAGTGCGTACTATTAAAAAAATTAAAAAAGTATTATCAGCTCAAACAATTTATTGCACAGTTCAAAAATAGCAGAAAGAGCAACTTAAAATCATTACATTTTTTTGAAATAAAAAAAAACTAAAGACTTCTGAACACAAAACACAACACAATTTTCTTTATTGACTTATAAACAAATAAACATTATAAAGAATAGTATATACATCAACAAAAGTTACTGACTTTCCTCGTTGATGCAAGTATTGCATTTGAAACATGCGAGTTCTAAACAAACAATATGTCTGCAATCATAACACATGTATCAGTTTCTTACAGCGACTTTTTCTATCTCTTGTTCTGGGACAGACTACATATCTACCTTGTACTTTCTGATGTTTAGACAACGATTCATCACAATCTGCAGTCTTATAGCCCGGTGTCTCACGTAGTTTTCTCGGCAATCGAGGATTCTGTTGTCTTTATTCCATATAATCTGCTATCAGTGACAAACTAAGATATTTCAAATAGTTTCGACGCTTTAGTGTATAGTCATTATTGTTGATCTTAAAGATTACTTGGAAGCTAATTCCACACATATTCAAGAGTGCATAGAATACCGTCAACGGTCACCTTCTGCTGTTTTGGGAAACGTCGTATGTACCTGATAACTGGTCAACGGTGTCAACCCCTTCTTTAGTAACATTGTAGAATGTGACTATGTAGTGTTAATAACAACAGAACATTTTTGTTTTTCTTTGGGATATAGGATACTAAGGTTGTATGTTTTTGGAAACCAAAAAGTGTAGAATACTGTTCTCGATTTTTTGTGTTGACCATTGTAAAAGGAATTTGCTTCTTGTTCTTTCGGACAGTACCCAAAGATGTGAATTGGTGTTTTTCAAGAAGTTGTTGCATTAATGGATAATTAGTGAACAAATTATCGAATGTGATATTTTGTTTACTGCCAGACACTGGTGAAATCAATCGTAAAACTACATCTGTAGGCTTCGTACTCAGTTTAAAAGCACCATTCGGTTGATAACCACAATCAATTTACAAGTTTGTAGTATAATAACATCTTGAATTGACTAAAGCAAAGATTTTGATTCCATAACGATCCGGTTTATTTGAAATGTACTGCCGAAAAGGGCACCTGCCACGAAATGCCTCCAATTTTTTATCAACAGTGAGATACATGCCAGGTGTATAGGCAAACTAAAAATTGTCAACTACTCTGTCGAAAACACCTCTATTAGGGGCTAATTAATCGATTTTGATTCTATCTACGCGTGTAGCTCAATTGTAAAACCGCAAGCACCTTAGCAGAAGTTGAAAGCGTTTTAGAGACATAGTTTTCTTAAATATTGCCATTTCTGTGCCGTCATTTGCCCAGAAATCTTCGAGGTTTTGCCGGGACGATCGATGAATTCCTGCTAAATAAAGTAATTCAAATACAGCCTTGATTTCTTGCTCGGAGGTCACTTTTACTACGTATTGGCGATCATCGTTGTAACGTTCACTTACTTGATTTTCTCATTAGTATGTTTTACAATATCAGCAATGAGTATGTCATCCATGAAAAGCTTTTAACAATCAATTGCAGTTTTAGCTTCTTTATCGTGTCGTTTCACGCCAGGCAATTGAGAAATTATATTTTCGGCTCTAGTGCGAACCGATCGTAGTTCTACCTTTTTAGCCCATTTCGTTACTTTATCTCTGCCCCAATAATATCTAGCAAACGTACTCATATCATCTCCATTCTCTTGTTCACTTTCATCTTCGTCGCCATCTTGTTCTGTGTCTGTGTCTTGAGAACTTTCACTAACATTGTCGAGCTGCACTTCGTCTTCGGAATCAGGAATAGCCTCATCTTTATCACTTTGTACCTCTTTCCAGAATCTTAGCAACCTTGCTTGCTCTTGTTCATAACTACACATATTCATAACAAATTTTGAGCACAACAACCAGAGTAAAAAACAAAAAAATCACGTGAAGTTCGGAAAAAATGGCCAGGCATCAACAATGATTAACTGACTGACGCCAGAGGTGTGGTGGAGCGTGACATACCCCTGGGGCATATTCTGACATCTATGTAAGTGGGTATTAAAGAAATTATGAAAATAACAATGCTACTCGATAGGGTGATGTTATAGTAACAGCTACTGAACAATAGACGGCGGTAAGATGCTGTTTTTGAGAGAAATTCCATTTTTTGCCTACGTGGGCTGTATCTTACCCCACCACACCAACACAGGGTTAAGAGGGATTGAGTACCTATCAAAAATTATTAAGCGATAGAAAAAGGGAGCGCCACAAAAAAAAACTCCACTTCAGAAATCGTTCTCGAACGTTGAACGTCAATAAACTTATTTTAACCTTCAATTGTGGCTTATTCCTATTAAAATAGTGATTATTTAAAAACGCCACAAGAAAATAGCTTCAGAACAATTTTAACTGTATTGTTTTAAGAACAAAATATGACTGAAATATCAGATGTTGTTAATTCAGATTTCTTTCCTAGGTGGCGTAGTTACCCTACCGGACAAACAATGTGACTTGTAGTTCTAGCCTTTTATATTTTATAGATAGATACTATTTTGTGATCACTAAAAACCGTGTTTTATTTCATTTAAATTATAATATCATTCAATAAAATTTTGATGTAGAATATTTAATAAAAAAGGAGTTTGTTAAATATAAAATATAAACTATACTTACCAGCTACAGGATATTCTTCTATATCCAAATAATTCATCGCACTGTTATTACCATTTTGCAATATTATTGACTTCTGTGCTGTGTAGATATCTTTAATTTGAGCTTCACATGTCAAGTTTGCTTCGTCGTACATAAGCATTTCAGGATCAACTTTACGGACAAAATAAGACGTAAATTTATTTAAATTATCACCACTTCGTTCGATTATTTGAGAAGCATCATCATAATCCTATAAACAAACATATTTTCAGAAGCACATAAAAATTATATAATCGATATTATAATTTGCTTATTCTGTCTCTCTTTCGCAATGAAAACCCAAGCTCCACCTATACACAAAAACTACCACTAATTTTAAAAGTATATTTTATACGTATACGTCATATGTCACTGGTTTATTATACAAAATACTTCTTCTTCTTCATGTGCCATCTCCTCTAAGAAGGTTGGCAACCATCATGGCAATTCGCACTTTCGATACCGCTGCTCTAAAGAGGTCAGCAGAAGTGCAGTTAAACCAAGCTCTCAAATTGTTTAACCAGGAGATGCGTCTTCTTCCGCGACTCCTTCTACCCTGTATTCTTCCTTGTATTATTAATTGCAGCAAGTTATAACGCTCGCCTCTCATGACATGTCCCAGATATTGCAGTTTTCTGACTTTAATTGTATTTAAAACCTCTTTATCTTTTCCCACTCTTCTCAACATCTCGACGTTCGTAACTATATCCACGCAACTTATTCTTAATATCCTTCTGTAGGCCCATAACTAGAAGGCTTCTAATCTGTCCGAAACATATTTCTTTTATGTCCAAGCCTCCAACCCATAAAATAATGCGGAGAACACGTAGCATCTCAGAAGTCTTATCTTTAAAGAAATTGAAATGTCAATGCTGCAGAGTACTTTTTTCAGTTTGTCGAAAGAATTTCTTGCATGTCCTATTTTTGCCTTAATCTCTTCTGTGTACTCATTATTTTCGTTAATTATTGTACCCAGATTTCTTGTTCTCCATGGATTGTTATGTTTTCTTGGCGCTGTTGGGCTTTTGTAATTACAATAAATTGTGTCTTTTTTGTGTTTAGGGACAGTCCGTTTTCTTCACTGACTTCTACCACTCTATCAACCATTTATTGTAAATCCTCAAGACATTCCGCCAATAAAATAGTGTCGTCGGCAAACCGTATATTATTGATTGGTCGGCCATTTACTTTTATTCCCACAGTTAGTTCTTCTAGTGCTTCCTGGATTATTTCCTCTGAATACAAATTGAACAAAGTAGAAGACAGGACACAGCTCTGCCTGACGCCCCTTTCAATCTGTATTTCATTTGAAAAGACGTTGTTCTCTTTTACCACAGCGATCTGATTATACTAGATAGCGCTAATGATCCTGATGTCTCTCATATCTAAGTTTTTTTTTCAAGTAATTCGATAAGACGGTTATGTCTGACCTTATCGAAGGCTTTGTTGTAATCCAAGAAACACATATATACTGGCTGAATAACATCCATGCACCTTTGCACAAGTACATTCACAGCGAACAGGGCTACCCTCGTTCCCAGTGCATTTCTAAATCCAAGTTGTGTGTCACTTATGTCCTGCTCAAGTTTGTTGTGTATTCTCTGGTGTATAATCTTTAAAAATTTTGAACGTATGACTCATTAAACTAACTATCCGGTGGTCTTGAAATTCTTTTGCATTTGGTTTTTTTGGTAATGTTATGAATGTTGACATCAGCCAATCTCTGGGAATGATTTCTATACTGTATATTGTATTGAATAAGTCGACCAATATTCAAATTTGCTGTTCTTCTATTAACTGTATTATGTCTACAGATATTTCGTGAGGACCTGTTGTCTTGTTGTTCTTTGCTTTATTCGCTTTATCCCCTCTAATACCTCATCATCTGTTATGTCTGGGCCGTTGTCGAACTTTTCCTGCTCTAGTACTATTTCAGTCCTTTCATCTTTAAATAGCTCTTGAATATATTCCTGCCATTTTTTAAGCCTTTTATCGACGTCTATAATTATTTTGCCGTTTTTATCCAGCAGTATGTTTGATTTTTTCTTAATATTAGTGCCTGTTGATTCCCTAATTTTTTTATGAAGGTTTAAGTTATGTTTCCCTACCAACTGTTCAATCTCTTCGCATCTGTCACTATAGCATCTTTTCTTTGCATCTCTGATCGTTCTTCTTATTTCTGTGTGTAAATAAAAAAATAAAAAAAATATTAGTAAATAAATATTTTGACAAATACAGAAATAACTTTGTTTATAAAGAAATAAAAGCTTTGGAAAATTTATAAAATCATATGTATTGTAAATAGGTAAAAGGAAATAAAATAAGACTTTTCACAATCAATTTAATTTTATCACCAAAACAACCAGTTTTGTTTACTATACTTTGCAAAGCATCTTCAGGTCTAACGGTACCAGGTAAATTAAATGCTGAAATTACAAAGCCCGCATTAGGGTGCTGTCTTATAAAGATAACAATTATAGTAATTATGCCAATATTACATGTCTGTGATTATTAATATGAATAAAATTGATGAAGCAGACAAAGTACAAATCCACAAATTGGTATAAGATAATCTATTAAATTGAAATAAATTAGTAAATAACCAAAATACTACTTACATGCCTGTACAATAATTATTAATTAATGATTCGTGAAACATAGTTCAAACTATCGTGAATTGCTCGTGATGGGTGATCAACTGTTTTATTGTAACTGTTTGATAATTAGCGGGGAAGTTCTTGAGGGGGAGATATTAACAAATGAAATAGGAATAAGGTATTATGTAATTGTTTGTTTAATGAAAGTGATGTTTTATATTATTAAATTATTAATAGTTATTTAACCAACAAGTGTATTAATAAGGGTGATTAACAATTAAGATATATTAACGCGCGAGCGAAGCGAGTGCGTTAATGTTCGAGATTGTTAATCGCCATTTTAATTCACAAGTTCGTTACAAAACTTTTCCGTCGACCGAACTTTTTAGAAATAAAAATATCTTAGTTTAAATTTTTATTTACTTAACGATAAATAATGACATACAATGACAGACAGTACTTACAGCGGCTGTCATTTTAAATAATTTTTTAGTGGGAATATAAATGGGTACCTATATGTTTGGTTGCCTACACCACAGGTCACTGCCAATCACAGAGCGTTAAATGTGGTTAAATTATTATACAAGCAATGTATGTTGTGTTTCCTATAATAAAATCGTTCATTAATAGAAAATCATTCATTAATAGGGGTCATTAATCAATGATTTTGAGGGTGTTAAAATTAATCATAAATGGATGGTCGACGGAAAAAGTTATTTACATTTATTCCATAGATATATTTTAGAAATGTGTGATAATTTATTGGTTTTTTTAATAAAAAGGATAGGTATATGACAATGAATGAAGTTACATGTACAATTTTGTGGGTGTGCCACTGCTTGTTATTAAATTTTGATAAATTGAATTTGGTTTCTGTTTTGGCAAAAAATTGTGATGTCGAGGATATAGAATTAGCTCAAAATATTCCCAATAATATTGTTCTATGTACAGATCTACAGCAGGTACTGTTTTGCCGGGCCCTAAAACATTGTAACATATTCTACTAACGTCAATATTTATGTTATAATCAAGCAATTCACAATATGGGTACAAACGAGGGTTTTATGTGTTTGTGGCATGAAATTGTAGCAAAAAGAGGTACAGCTGAAACAACATCCTACCTACTAAAGTATATTACCACTAATCTTAAGCCCATAAAAAAAAACAGAAAGAAAATTAATTGTTTGGTCAGACTGATTTATACGACTAAATAATAATTGGCGTAGTATTGCATTATACCAGTACATGGTCACTATGAAATATTTTACATCTGTGGAGCAAAAGTTTTTAATTAGCGGACACAGCTTCTGGCCCTGCGATAGAGATTTCGCTCTTATTGACCGTAAGAAAAAACTACAATAGTGTATCATCCAAAAGATTGGATTGAAGTTATAGCCAATGCAAGACCCTCTAAGCCATTTATTGTGCGTTCTTGAACGGAGTGATTTTAAAGACTTAACTATAGTCGAGTCAGCTTTACTGAAAAACAAGACTGAAATAACAGCAGCGCTGTGGTACAAAATTACTAGTGATGATCCTACAAATCTATTATATCGAGATAGCCACAATGTATTGCGACCTTGGACTTCCCATCTCTTTACTAAAAAAAGAAAGAGGAGTTAAATATTGTTTTTTTGCCACCAGTTGCCATTCCAATGGAAAGTCTTCCTGTGTTGTATAAGAATCCTTTGCGTGTAAATAAAAAAAAGAACTTGGTGGATTTTATATTCCTAATCCAGAATATAGGGAATTTTATTTATACCTTACTTTAACGGAAAATTAAAAATAATTTTTTATTTTCTTTGTTAATAATGTAGGTTTATATAAATAAAAAGAGCTATGGGTGTTCCTTGAAAAATAAGTATCATTTTCTTAACAAGCAGTCTCATTTGTCTTATTTCCTTACGTTGTCACACAATATGTTAAAAAGTTGTAACCAACGCATTTTGATAAATTTCAGTGATGTTACAACCTTGTTCCACTAAACTGATTTATATCGCCGTATATAGCCTTAAGGAACGACTAGATGGACGGATGATATCAAACGCATCACCACGAACTGGATGCAAGAAGCATAAGATAGGAATAGGTGGAAAATTTTACGGGAGGCCTACGTTCAGCAGTGGACAAATATAGGCTAATTGATGATGATGATGATATGGCCTTAAGTTTTTTATATATCAAACTTTCTGCTATATTATCCTCTCATAAATTGGTTTGCTTTCATTATCCAATAATAAAAAGTACATTATTGATCTTAAATTTGATTACAAACGAAAAAAAAACGTTTCCTGCAAAAACATAATTTTGTGGGCTACAACCTTATTCAGGGTGGCCATTCAATTATTGTTATTAACTTTGATTTTATCTATTATTATTTCGGATCTACTGAGCTTTATCACACTAATCAATCACTCTACAAACATTGAATGCATAATTTGTAATAGTTTGTTTACCTGGACTCCATTGAGAAACCATGTAAAGTTTGGACGAACTGCCAATGGAGGACTAGTACAAACAGCTCTTATGAATGAGCCTCCGTAACTCGTATTTTTTGTGGCGACTGTTAGAACTAATTCACTCTCTGGTTCATCTAAAATAATATGTTTTAAAAAGTATTTATTTACAAAATTAGAATTACTTAGACCTACAAATTCACTTCAGTGAAAAATATGCTGATGATTGACCTACTTATTTACTTCTTGGCATAACAACCCTGCGTGGGTTTTTAGCTGACTTGATAACATGCCTTCATTGCTTTCTGTCTTGGCAAGCTCCATCAAATTCTCCACGTCGATTGATTTAGGGTCTTGTGCTATATTATCTTAACACACACTTAAGATAGTTCTCAAAATAATACATGGAAGACTATACAAAAAAATAGAAGAAGATATAGATTACACCAAGTTTGGATTCAGATGAGGACTAGGAACGAGAGAGGCTCTGTTCGCTTTTAACGTTCTCGCGCAAAGACGACTAGATATGAACCAGGATCTCTATGCCTCCTTTATAAATTATCAAAAGGATTTTGATAGAGTACGACATCAGAAACTCGTAAAACTGTTAAAAGAAAAGAATGTGGATAGTCGAGATATACGGGTTAGCGTCAATCTGTACTGGAATCAAAAAGCAAAGGTTAGAATCGAAAAACGTCGATACAGAAACTACAGAAATCAATAGAAGTGTTAGACAGGGTTGCGTGCTGTCCTAATTGTTACTTAATCTGTACAGCGAAACTATTTTTAAGGAAGCAATATCAGAGGAACAACAGGGTATATCAATAAACGAAAAAATCTTAAACAACATAAGATTCGCAGACGACACCGCTGTTTTTGCATATAGTCTAGAAGCACTGCAACGCTTAGTAAATAGATTACATCAAGTCAGTATAAAATATGGACTACATAATAAACCCCACAAGGAATCTACGTTCCTGTAGTTGGCTGTATACCATATATTAAAAAATTTATTAAAATCCTTTGTAAAAGGTATATATTTAAAAACCCAAACGGGCTATGTTAGACAAAACGTTTTCGGAATCCATATTCCATCATCAGTGTCTAGGAGTACATTAATGTAGCCACTAAATATATGGGTAAAAACCCGTTAAAAAATAATTAGTTACATTTGGTTTACATTATTTCTTATAAAATATTAAGATGTTAAAGTTACCGTTGGATTAGGTTATGTTACCTATTGAAACCTGGTATAGTTGCAGCTCAGTAGATCTTTTCAAAACAGCCGCCAATAAGGTACCGATAGCTGTGATGATAGCCAACCTCCGATGGGAGAAGGAACTAAAAGAAGAAGCAACTATATTATCTCACCACGAGTCGGGATCGTCACCGTATTCATCTTTCAGTGGGGGCTTCCCATACCAGTTTTTATTAGTACTCTATATCTAACCTATATCGTCTTGTTGTCCCATCTAGCACTGGCCCAAAAATCTTTCTTAGGATTTTTCTTTTTCAAACACGTGGTCGTTATTTGTAAGACTTTGTTATTATGCACGTCTCGCTACCATACATTATTACTGGTCTTACGACTGTTTAATATTAATTTAACTTTATATTTCTGTTAGTTGTTTCTATTATAAGATTTTGAAGGGCTTAAACACATCTGTTCTTAGCTTGTATCCTAATGTGTATTTCTTGTAATCCGTTATTGTCTTCAGTTATTGTTATTCCAAAATACTGAAATGCTCTGACGCGCTCGAGGTTAAAGTCATCGATGGTGATACTGTCACGTTTGTCACTTTTAATTATAAATCAAAAATCATTAGTCTTTTATAACCATTAGTAGTTATCTATTGTTAGACAATCCATATTACCTCTGTAGGTATTTCAACTTCATAAGGATAGTAGAGTGTGGCATGCATAGAACGACAGAATCGTAGTTGCCCTGGGAGAGAGCGTCTCTTCGATATGGAGAGTAAATCTAGGATAGCAGGTTGAGTTGTGTAACAATTTTTTTTTCAAGAGCATCCTATAAGAAAGTTAACATCAACCAGTGGCGCACCCAGAATTTGTCTTAGGGGGGGGGGTTTTGAATTTTTTTTTATGCTACCTCTATTTTGAGTCCCTAAAATTTGGGTTTTAGTTTAATTTAAAGTACTAAAGATAGCGGTGCCTAAGATTCAGGTATTTATTATCCTGCCTACCAACTAAAACCACCCTCCCGAAAGTGGGGTGGCCACTGTAAGGCTGACGACATTTTTGGAACACTCCCTTCTCGTATCTAGATCTTATCTATTGTTCTGAAGCAATTTTCTTGTGCCATTTTAAAGTAATCACTATTTTAATGGGAATAAACCACAATTGAAGGTTAACCATTTTGGAGAGGGCTATCGCCGTATTCCCGTTCTCCTTCACCAATCCTCCCAGTCCAAGGCATGCTTCTCCTCCAAACCTCTCGATTCCATCGCTCTTCTAATTCTTTCATTCCATGAGCGTCGAGGTCTACCTCCTTTTCTTCTTCCAGGGGGCTTCCATTTGCGAAGTTTTTGGGGCCAACGTTCGTCAGGCATTCTCAATAGATGTCCAAACCATTTTGAACCTCTTCTTTCAAATGTGTCAATGACCGTTTCTGTAGCATTTATGTTATTTCTTATAGATTCGTTGGTCTTCCTTTCCTGCCTTAATGTTCTAGCAGTTCTTCTCAAATAATCCATTTCAACTGCCAACAATCTTCTCTTCAGGTCTGCATTAATTGTCCATACTTCAGAGCCATAACAAAGAACTGATTCAACCATGGTTTGCCCTATTCTTTTTTTGTTCCTTTTGGAAATGTTGTGATCCCACCATAAGGAATTCAGGCATACTACAATTTTACGTCCCTGATTAATTCGTCTTTAATTTCGGTTTCTTCCAAGCCGTTCTTAGCAATGAGTGGACCTAAATATTTAAAATTTTCCACTTGTTTGATTTCCACGTTCTCGTCTATTAAAACTTCAAACCTTGCATCTGAATTGATAACTAAGTAAATATTCTGTTTTCTTCATGCTGACTTGTAACCCCTATTTTAAATATTCTCTTTATAGACGCTTATCATAAATTCTAGATCATAAGAATCTTGAGCTAGGATGACTTGGTCATACGCATAGTTCAGGGAGAACAGTACGTCATTTTCTATGGGGATTCCCATTCCCTGACAGGAGTTTTTCCAATTTTTGAGGGCTGCGTCAATATATAAATTAAACAGTAAGGGTGACATACTGCATCCTTGTTTTAGTCCTTTAGTTACTTTTATTGGCTCTGATATTTTATATCCGATTTTTAGGTAAGTAGTGTTATCCCTGTATACTTCTGTGATTATTCCTAAAAGGTATGGACTAATGTCGAGTTGTTGTTAAGCTTGCCACAATCTAAGTCTTGAAACTATATCATACGCCTTTTCTACGTCGATAAAGGCTAGATGTACTTCGGTACCAACCGCTATTATTTTTTCTATTAATTGTTGGAGTATAAACAAATTATCGGTGCAAGATCAAAGATCAAAAATTCAAACGTCAATAAACTTATTTTAACCTTTAATTGCGACTTATTCCCATTCAAATAGTAATTAGATCTTATCTCTGTCGTTAACTCGGTTGGTGTTTCTCTTCTTCTTCGTTCTTTTTAATGACTGCTCGGATGTAATTGTGAACACTATTCCATCCCTCCGTATTTCCCGTCATCTTCACGATCATCTCTCGTACAGTCACGGGGTTCATACCTATTTCTTTATACATTCTGTTTCTCTCCACTGTACATCTATTACACTCCAGCATTGTGTGAGTAACAATATCGGTATTCGCAGTATATGCATTTATCTGTATCTGTCTTTCTGAAACTATGAAGATAAGCCCTAAAACAGACAATCTACCCAGTCCCTTAGGCTCGGGATCAGCATCTTTGTCCACTGAGAAACATCTTCCTTGTTGTTCCACTCTTCTTGCCATCTTTCCATTAATCTTTCCCTTTCTTCTTTTTTTTATAGCTGTTGTCAAATGCTCCCTTCTCCCATAGAGATGTCTCTTTTCTACTGCTAACACATGCAGAAGAACACAACCCGTGATAGTCCACAAGGCCGCCGCAGATACAGTCCTGCAGGCGCATGTTACTCGCAACAGACTCGTTCTGTCTACTTTTTCATAAGCCTAATATTAGGTATCGATATCTAAATAAAATGAAAAATATTATTAATTATTGTGTATTTATACAATAATACAATAATTATTGTGTTCTACATATTTAAAGTGGTAATTTAATTATTCAATCAGCGTTTTGGATTTTTTTTATTATGTGTGAAAGACAAGTTACATTTTTCTACTATTCTTTATATATTGTTTACTTTATATGCCCGGGGGGGGGGGGGGGGTTATACCCCCAAAACCCCCCCGTGGGTGCGCCACAGACATCAACAGAAAAGAACGGCGTTAAGAAGACAATGCAGACGTCAGAATGGCGACCTATTAACAACTAGGAAAGGCGTATTGAACAGATAGGTGGAATACTTTAACCAGGTACTTAATATAGAGTAGAGGAAGAAGAAAAAAACTTGGAAGACGAAAGAGATGGGGTAAAAGGGAACAGACCAGAGGGAAGAGGAACCACGAACGATTCTTAAAGTTAAAAATGCAGTTAAAAACTAGCCAGAAACAATAGATAATCTCCCAGCTGAAATATATAAAGCAGGTGGCCGTGTCACCATATTGGCATTACAGCAGCTTATAAAAGAAATATGGACACAGAAATCCCTCCCCAATGATTGGAATATTGGAATAATTTTAACCATACACAGAAAAGGAGATATTACGCGAGGACGCGTAATATAATAAAATATTTTTCACAGTACTATGTCACCGTAAGGCAGTGTATGCACAGCGGATAGTAGGAAAATACTAGGCTGGTTTCAGAGGTGGTATATAGTCAGTTCATCATATTGCAAGCCTGAAACAAATTTTGAAAAAAAAAAAAACACTGGAATATGTTATCAGTTGGTAAATTTAACAAAACTAACTCTTGAAATAGTTTAATTATTTAAAATATAAGGGAAAAAACTTACAGACAAAAAATCTAATTGTGACCATAAATTATTCTTTAAAAAAAACGGAAGGTAAAAATACGAGTACTTCTTCATCTATTCGTCATCTAGTGACCCCCACCTAAGTCTTAAAAGCTTCAGATATCTGCGAAAAATTTTGCCGTGAAATCGATGATTTTTGTATAACCACTCTGGGCTATATAGGCATGCCTACCTTTGGCATCGATATCGTCAGGATAGTATCAATTTAACTTGCTTAGATATTTTTAATCGAATACGAAGCCGAAATGCAGGAATACTTCTTTTTAGTAGGCGAGTAAATTACTCTTTTTTTATCACACAAGTTTATCACACAAACACTGTAATTTGCCTGTTACCGTTAACAATTTTAAAATATATTAATATGATAGTAATGCTTGAACACGTAGGGAGTGGGGAATATTAGGGTAAAGGTCAACTGTATAATATTTATTTTTTTGGTTATCAAAAATATTATACTTACCAATTACATACATCATTTTTGATTCCATAGCAGTATTAAATAATGGCGCTTCCCAAGATACCTCACACATGTATCTATTTGTGAGTTCGGTTTGTACATTTTTTAAGACCACGTTGTTAGCTGAGCTGGTATTTGTCTAAAATTTAAAGAACCTTATCTAAAATTTGTAATAATCTACAGTTTTTACCAGTAAAATTATTACTTAACTAAATAATTAAATAAGAATAATTAAAATATAGAATGGACCTATTAAACAAAATTATTGAAGACCAAACCGTTACATTCTAGAAGTTTCAAATCAAGTGAACGACTTCTTCTTTTTTACGTGTCGTCAGAGTCATCAGATCAAAAATTAAGTCTAATACCTTAGCCTTGGACAAGGAAGTTCTTGGTGAAAGAAATACATATAAAAATGAATCGTTTTCAAGGCAAAAAACTCCATGGTTTTGTATAGAAATGAAGAAAAAATGTAAAGAAATCAAAAAAGCTTACCTGAAATATAACGTCAACCAAAACACAAGAGGCATACGATAAAAACAAGACAATTAAAAACGAAACACATGCACTTGTAATAAAAATAAAAAATAATCACTGAAAATGCTTCTCGAAAGAAATAAAACATGATATGTATGGTCTGCAAATCGAAATATTGCGCTTCATAAGAGGTCAAAGAACGGAGCATAGAAAAAGATATATGAATTGACTATCTAAAAAAGCTTTATGCAGATGAAGAACAAACCACATTAAAACCGAAAACTCCAAAAACTACCACAACTGAAGAATTTAATATCAACATACAGGAAGTTCGTAAAATACCTGAAAAGCTGAAGAACTAGCAGCAGGTACCGGAAAAATGGAGAATGACCGAACTAATTCTACTATTTAAAAAAGGAGATAGAAAACAGCCAGAAAACTAGAGGTGTAAGTACTTGTTAAGTACTACCCTACAACTTACAAGAATTTTAAGAGAACTAATGAATAAGACGTTAAGTTTCGCAGATAAACAACAGGGTTTTCATATCAGAAGATCGTGTAGAGATGTAATATTCATTATTCAGCAAATAACGGAAAAATCATAAGAGTGTAAAAGACCAGGGTTTATGTGACTGATTGACTTAAAGAAAGTATTTAACTTGGTAAGACTCAAAAGATATAATTTGCCTTCTGTATAATAGAGAAATTTTCTTAAATATTATAATAAACTATCGAAAACATCTGCCAAAACAACCAAATGGAAGTCAGAATAGATGAACAACTTACAGAACCTATAGAAAGATGCAACAGAATAAGACAGAAGGACTCATTGAACCATATATTCTTCAATTTATTCATGGATGGAATCATCATAATCTTTAACAAGGAAAGAGGATGCAGAATGGGAAACAAAGAAATAAAAATACTCTGTTCCACGGACGAAGCAATATTGATGGCTCAAGATGAAGATAATCTGCAAAGACTGGTCCACAGATTTAGCATAAGAGCAAAAAAATTTAATATGACAATCTCATCTCAGAAAACCAAAATAATAGTAATCATCAAAGAACCAACCCGTGTAAAATAAGAATTGATGGCATCAGTATTTAACAAGAAATGGAAATACAATACCTTGGAATTACACTATCCAACTATGGAGACCTGGACAAAGAAGTGAGAAATCAAGTACAAAAAGCAAATAGACTGGCAGGATGCCTTGATAACATTATATGACGAAACAGACACATTAACACTGAGATTAAGTCAAGAATTTATAATGCCAGTGTAAGACCAATAATGACTTAGAAATAACACCCGACACAGCAACAACACAAAGGTTAATGGAATCGCCAGAGATAAAAGTACTGAGAAGAATTACAGGAAATACGCTGAGAGGTCGAAAGAGAAATGAAGTCATTAGAAGAAAATCTAACGTACAGTGTATAAATGAATGGACACAAAATAGAAAAAAAAAAGAACAGAATAACCGCATAATCAGAATGGAGGAGACCCGTGTCGTCAAAATAGCAAGAGATAAGTCACCAATCGGTAGAACAAGTAGCGGACGACAGCGCAAAAAATGGACTGACAATCTTCCATAGAGGTATTAATTGCCAATGAACAAGCAGAATTGCTTATCAAGAGAAAGATGAAAAAGAAGAAGTGTGGCTGTATAAGCATATTTTTAAAATTCCTTGGCCTGCAGAAGCCTCAAACGATAAGTGTTAAGACGAATTGGACATGACAGAAAGCTTATGAATGCAATTAAAATAAAAAATAACGTATCTGGACCACATACTTCGAAACGATAAATACTCTCGTCTACACGTCATCATGCAAGGAAGAGTAGAAGGAAGAAAAGGCTTGGGAAGAAAGAATAAATCTTGGGTGAGGAATATCGGAGATTTAACTAACCATAATGTTCAACAGATATTTTACGTTGCAAAAGATAGGGAAGCGTTTAAAGAAGAGGTCGCCAACCTTTATTAGAAGACAGCATAATAAGAAGAAGAAGACCTTATCTAAATACACAATAACAAATATATAGACCACCAATAGAAAGAATATTTAATTTTAAATAGTTAGGTTGCTATATTAGCGAACAATTAGATCCAGATAGAGATAAAATGTAGAATTGAGGTGGCCACGTAAAGACTTTTGAAATGTAATTGTACAGATGAACATTTAAAAAATCGTAGACGACTAATCAGACAAATAAACTAGTTCTACACCAAGCAGAAGCTACTCGTTGACTGATGATTAGCATTAAATCCACGAAAATAGGATATCTTGGACTTATAATACCACGAAAACATTATAATATTTTTCGATTAATTCTGATGACTAAATTAAAATGACACAAGGGGTTATTATTAAGAAAGCCATGTAGTTGAAAAATATCAGAGAATGGATGAGGATATGGAGAGTTGAACAACCATTCATGATAGTAGCTCAAGACAGATGGAGTATTGGGAGTATTGCTGTGTTAATCGTCAACATTAAGGGGACTTACTAAGGCATGTTAAGATATAACTGGTGTAATTGTGGACAGTTTGAAAAACTTATAACAACTGCTGGATATAATTATTGAAAAACGGTTTTTATGGGGTTGAAAATAAATATTTAAAAAAACGCTATATCTTTGACTTACTTTTCATAAACTCATTTTTTGTAATGGTACATTTTGCGTATTTCCCCCCGTAATTTTCAAAAGGTCTTTTATTTATTTATTATTTTTGCATTTACAATGCACAGCATTATATTGACAAGGTAGGCTGTTATATTTTGGGATAAAATTAATTACAGATGTTTCGTTCTCAGTAATCTTCTCTGCCATTCTTAATCAGCATAGCTATTCCCCGGATTCCGCGTTTAGTCCTTCGACTCTCAGTTTTGTTTGTTTTGGTACCGCTCTCTTGGGTGTGATGTATTTACTGCGATTCTTATTTTACATAATACTAATCTCTGTTGGTTATAACATAGTTCTTCTTCTTCTTCTTTTGGCATCATAACCCTGGATGGGTCTTTGGCTGTCTGGCTATGTCCTTCCATTCAGATCTCTCTTGTGCCCTTCTTCTCCATTGTTTTATGTTCAATGTTTTCAGGTCGTCTTCCACGTCATCCAACCATCTCGTTCTGGGCCTTCTTTTTTTTCGCCTTCCTATGGGCTTCCAATGTAACATTTTTAAATAGTTTCGACAGAGTGATATTGGACGATAGGATGTCACTTCATCAGGAGGTTTACCTGGTTTGGCAATCATAATGACTTAGGCTACTTTCCAGAGCCTAGGAACATATCTCAATCTAAAAGCAGCATTTATTAGGTCTGTCAGCCAACTATGGCTTTCGTTGGTAGATTTTTTAAAAGTTATCCTGTTAAAAGATCATATCCTAGAGCTTTCTTATTACTTATATTCTCTTTAATCTGTGCTGATATTTCTAGAAATGATGTCAACGTTATCCTTTCTTCGATTTGGAATGGTTCTCCCATATCAGTTCTTCATCATCATTGTCGTTGGGTTTGAACGTGCTTTCTAAAAAATCTGCAAATCGTTCTGCTTTTTGTTCATTTTTTCTAGCCCAGTTGCCGTTTTCGAACTTGATAAGAGGAGAATGAAAACTTGGTCACTTCATTATTTTTGTTGCGTTCCATAACGAATAATCTGTTTTTTTATCTTCCTCTTTAGTTTTTGTGTAGCATTATTTAGACTAGTTTTGTCTCGTGGAGAACAGTACGTCATTTCCTATGGGGATTCCCATTCCCTTGCATTGGTTTTTCCAATTATGGAGGGCTGCCTCAATATATAAATTAAACAGTAAGTGTGACATACTGCATCCATGTTTTAGTCCTTTAGTTACTTTTATTGGCTCTGATAGTCTATTTCCGATTTGTTGGTAAGTAGTGTTCTCCCTGTATACTTCTGTAATTATTCCTAAAAGGTATGGACTAATGTCGAGTTGTTGCCACAATTTAAGTCTTGGAACTGTATCATACGCCTTTTCTAGGTCGATAAAGGCTAGATGTTCTTTGGTACCAACTACGATTCTTTTTTCTATTAATTGTTGGAGTATAAACAAATTATTAGTCCAAGATCAAAGATCAAAGATTCTTTTTTTTTATATGGCTTCGGTAGTTTGCCATACAGCCAGTTACATTATTTTTTAATCTCATTAGGCGCAGTAAAAAGTTTTTGAATTATTTGCCATCGAATAGACTAAAATAGACATACACAGGAGAAATAGGCCACGGTAAAGATCAAAGATTCAAACGTTAATAAACTTATTTTAACCTTCAATTGTGGCTTATTTCCATTAAAATAATAATTAGATCTTATCTCTGTCGTTGGCCTGGTTAGTGTTTCTCTTCTTCTTCTTTCTTTTTAATGACTGCTTGGATGTAATAGTGAACACTATTCCATCCCTTCGTACTTCCAGTCATCTTCACGATCATCTTTCTTACAGTCACAGGGTTCATACCTATTTCTTTCTCTGTTTCTCTCCACTGTACATCTATTACACTCCAGCATTGTGTGAGTAACAATGTCGGAATATTCGCAGTATAGGCATTTATCTGTATCTGTCTTTCTGAACCTATGAAGATACGCTCTAAAACAGACAATCTAACCAGTCCCCTTAGGCTCGGGATCAGCATCTTGGTCCACTGGGCAACATCTTCCTTGTTTTTCTCCTCGTCTTGCCATCTTTTCATTGATCTTTTCCTTTCTTCTTTTTTTATAGCTGTTGTCAAATGCTCTCTTCTCTTATAGTGTCTCTTTTCTACTGCTAGCGCATGCAGAGGAACACAACCGGTGATAGTACACAATGTTTACCACCTGTCTACTTTTATCATAAGCCTAATATTAGATCATCATCATCATCATCATTCAATCTTTGCTTATCACTGCTGGACATAGATCTCCCTCATAATTTTCCATCTATTTCGATCTTGTGCCTCTTGCATCCAATTCCTATGATAACGTTTTAGATCGTCAGTCCAACGTGTTGGTGGACGACCTCTGCTTCGGTAGGCATCATCTCTTGGTGTCCATTCCAGTATCCGCTTTGTCCATCTTTATCTGTCATTCGAGCCACGTGACCTGCCCAGTTCCATTTCAGTGTTGCTACTCTCTCTACTGCATCAGTCACTCCTGTTCTTTGTCGTAGCTGGCGATTTGGGATCTTGTCTCGTAGTAAAACGCCCAACATAGCACGCTCCATCGCCTTTTGACACACGGATCTTTTGAACTGTTCTTCTTGTCATGATCAACGTTTCCGCACCGTAAGTTAACACTGGCAAAACACACTGATCAAACGTTTTTCTTTTAAGGGTCCGATATACCAATATGCCTTAAAAGAAAAACGTTTAATATTAGATATGTATATCTAAATATAATGAAAAATATTATTAATTATTAATGTATTTATACAATAATTATTGTGTCCTGCATATTTAACGTGGTAATTGAATTATTCAATTAGCGTTTTGGATTTTTTGTATTGTGTGTGAAAGACATTTTCCTACTATTCTTTATATATTTTTTACTTTATATACAGGGGGGGGGGTTAACCCCCTAACCTCCCCACCTCTGGGTGCGCCACAATGCATGACGTATTAGTGGTAATTTTTCTATTAGTATTAGCATTAGTTTTAGTGTTCGGACAATATACCATTTAAAAAGAATAGTAGGAGAGGATTAGTAGTCCCGTCTAATAGTTGATCTCCACGTAAAACCAAAGTCTTGAAAATTTAAAACTTGATATTTTGTATATTTACAGAACAAGGAGAATATAAAAGATTAATGAAGCATGAAATAAGAAATATAAACGAAGAGGAAGACATGTTCGCATAACATTTTTGTTATTTTCGACTAAAATATTACATACCTAATACTAGATCATTTAATTTTTAACTATCAACAAAAATGTAATATAATTATTATGGTGTACGAATTTAATGGTAATACCATTTCTTTGTCGATAAAATTGTTTAGATAATATGATTTATTTGGTATATTATATTTCGACTGACACAGCAGAGCAGTAAAATATTATACATAAAGATGTTGTTAAAGATATATTTGCTTACTTGGTCTACTAGTAAGCAGATAAGTTATAGGGTAAAATTACTGTTTATACAACTTGGCAACTCAGCCAATGGATATAATGATAGAAAACTGCAATTTATGTTAAGGTTTGAAAATATTACAGAGTCATCATGTAGAAATCTACAATAAAGTTAAAAAATTTACCACAGTAGCATGCCGTAGTAGAGCCATCTCTAGGATCAGAAACAAATTAATCGAGGGTGAAAATCAACCTTAATGTCTATATTTTGTTAGTTATTTTTCATGCAGTATTTAACTTAAACCCGCTTAAAGTTAATATATGATGACTAGAAACAAATTTATCGAGAGTAGTGAATCGATGTCAGGAACCGCTATTCTATGACGCTTTTCGTGATGACGCCATCTTATGTTCCCTGATGCTCGCCTCAGCATTTTACTGTAGAAAAAAAAGTAATACAACTCCATTATAGAAGCTTTGCTTCAACAAAAACTATATTCTACTATTTAGTGGTATACATACATCAACTGATATTCCAGGAACTGGAAATACTCTAGGCGGGTTTCCGTTGGGTGAAAATCGGAAAAATTCCTGTTCGTCCATATACCATTCCACAGCTAATATGTTGAATTTTGGATGGAACTCACAATGAAGTGTTACATTTTCTCCTTCTTTTACATATTTTGGCACGCTTATTTTGACTGTATAATCATCATCCTCATCAGAATAAATTTCACAATTAATACCTAAAATTTTAATTTTGTTAATAGTGATGTTTCTGAACACCTACATATTAAAATATGTTACAATGTAATCGATTATTGCTTTTATGTTCCTTGTTTGCTCAATCCACGTATAGCTGTGTATAAATTATTGTGGCAAGTATCTATTTAAAATTTTAAGCTGGTTCTGATTGCATAAATTTAATAAAAGCGCGACATGCGATAGTGATCACTATTTACTACGTTCAAGAATACACTTCAAAATTCGATGGCAAGGGAAAGAAACACATATAGAGATAAACAAAAACAAAAATATAACATCAAAACCCAGATGAAATTACACCAGAAGTATTCAAAAATCGATTGAATGAGAAGCTACAAATTTAATCCATAATAAAATTGATAAGTATACGAAAATTTAAAAAACTGTTGATACGAAGCAGCATTTAATTAAGTTTGATATTACGTAAAAGCCCAACAAAAACAAACTATAATGGTGATAAAGTCAAATCGAAGAAGAATTTACAAGTATAATTAACTTATAAGTATAATTATTACAACAATATTTAAGTTCATAATTAATAGAAAACAAAATAAAATATAAAGAACAAAAACAGACGTTGAGGAAAGATTTTAAACAAAAAAACGAGTCTTGGGAAAGAAACTGCCAAAGAATAAATACTTATTTATGAGAAACCAAAAGGATGGAAATCTAGAAATTGATAAAAAATTTAAGAACATGGAAATCAAAATTAAGATAGAATTATAATAGTTAGTTTGTTAATAAAACTAACAACAAAAATAAGTTAAAAATGTTGAAAAAATGTTTAAGGAACTAATTATATGACCGTCTACGGCAGAAATACAAGCGAAATCTCTAAGTCATGAACACCATTTTGGAAGTATTTCATTACTATACAAAAAAAGGATTACAAGATCAATTGTGAAAATTACCGAGGAATAGCTGCAACTATAGTAGAAGCCACAATTAGTGGCAACAGTGCTGGTCTTACGGCGCGCAGCGTTGCCGCTCATGTCGGCACAGTGGTAGGTTTGCGGTAGTTTAGCGATAGACTAACGGCCGGTTTCCGAAACGTTATTCAAATCTCCAATCATGTAATCAAGTATCAAATTTGATCAATTGTTAACAAGCGACAGGTTTCCGAAACGAAAATTATGGTAAAATTACGTGATCACCGATTATAGATTATTTGACATACGATTTTACATGGAAACAGTAGAATCGATTATAATCGTTTATTATTTCTGTACGAATTGTTCTTTATCTTGCTTTAAATTAAGAAAGTAATGTTGCTGTTTATTGTAACATAACCCAACTAACTAATAATTTTGTGTCGTTCGTTAATGTTTACCAATTTGTCATTTATCATCTTTAATTCTTAAAATGAACCTTTGTAACAATATTTTTGGGTTCTTTCTAAACAACAGCTTTTTATAAAACACCTTAGGTTTATGTATCTTACAACGGAACCAAAGATTTTATTTTATTTACTTACAACCATTGGTACATAACCAAAGATAATAAGATTAATCGTCCAAAAATCTCAGATTACCTGACAAGCTAGTATGACAGAAGTTTGACATAGATAAAACGATAAGTAGCGTTTCGGAAACCCAAAATACTTCTGACAGGCTGTTAATCATCGATTATTTGCTTGTTAGATTAGTTAATGTGTGTTATGTGATTGAAGTTTGATTGATGTTTCTGCAACTCAAAATGCATTTAATCGACTGTTAACAGTAGATTACCTAATTTGGATAATGATCAGCCTTTCGGAAACCGGCTGTAACAGCCGTGGTTCATATCATTATGCCAATACTCTTTAGATACGCGTTGGTAAGCTTCTTTTTTCAACCGTTCTACCATTTCTTCTTTAACATCGACGTTTTTTGAAGCCACGTACCTGAATCGAGTTTGGCTCGCAATAGTAAGGCCTGCAGTATCCAGTAAATCACTTTTTAGGTTATCTTTCTCTAAGAAAATGTTCTTTTCGATTAGCCAATCCTTGATTTGCCATTTGTAGCACAATTGTTTAGTGAAATCAAATTTGCGGGAGTGGTATGAAGCATTATCCAAAACTTTTTCTTTGTCTTTTGGTAAGTTTGGAATTAACGTCTTCTTAAACCATTCTTCATATAGATTTTCTTTCGTTTCGTCGTGGTAATCAGTGGTACCCTTTTTGGCCAAGAAACTTAATTCGGCTCATGATACAAAAACAGTTTCGCTTCCAGCATGAACAAAAACAAACCAAAGACCTCTTTGGGTTGGAGCTTTCAGTCCAGTAGAAAGCCCTTTTATGAAGGCATCTAGTAGATTCTTGAGGATTGTGCCCCTCCATTTCTTTTTGACTAAAGCAACGACGTTAGTCCAAGAATTATCGATATCAACAAGCTTTACAATATCCTTCTTTCTCAATGTTTTTATTTGTCTGAAATACTTACCTTTTCTTTTCATCATTATCGAACCTCGACCTCTTTTACCATATTTAAAACTACGTAATTTGGTAGTCTACGAAATGTGGTTTTTGAAAAAGCTGGTAGGTCCTCATCATTCTTCACTCTGTTTATTATGCAGTATGCAGTCGACGATTGGTGATATGTTTTCAAAAAAACATCAAGGACAATTTTCCCTATTCGAGATTTCACTCCCTTATCGTAAGTATTATCACATGAATTAAAGTGTAAAGTGTTTTTCTTCCTATCCACGAGATTCACGAGAGATACTGGCAACGGCTCCATGATGTAGGTATTTTCATCCGCTTGCGAAAATGAAATAGAACTGAGCTTTCATAGTTTTTGCCAACAAGTTTTTGGTCTAATGGCCAGTACTCAAATCGACAAAGTGACATGTTTGCTTTGCATGGACAATGGGGAATAAAACTGATTTGCTTCTCCTAATGACTTTATAATGATCTTTAGTTCCCAAAGAATGTGTTAACAATAGAAGCTATTGAAAATTGTTAAATATAGATAAGCTATCGACAATGAGTTTTTGATATATTTTACTTTTTTGTAGTATTTTTCTTTATGTTATTGTTTAGTTCGACAATGTAACCCTCTTATTTATACATAAATGATTAATTCATGCTTTACTTGACATAATAATGATAGGCTTTTATACAATCGTAGACAATTGTTGCATGCTCGTATATTCCAGTGCTATGATTCTTAAATCCGGTCCTAATGCGCCGCTTGGGGCAAACGGTTCTCTCGTAAGAAACATTGCCTATCTTATCTGCACTGCCTATTTCATCTCTGCTCTGTTTGTATCCTACTCTGGTGTCTTCTGGTATCAAAAAAAAAGGAAAATTGTGGATTTTTTCACGAAATGGGATATCTCTGAAGTAGTGATGCTTTTTAAAACTTGACGTTAGTTAAAAATTGGCAACCTTCGATCTGTTACTTATATTAGTGTTATATTTTAGCATAACTCTAAGGATGGCTTCATAAGCTGAAAGCGCTTAGCTAGGAAATAAATTTTTACACGCTTTAAAAATACTTTTCTTTATCAGTATTTTTATTTTTTAAATAAACAAAAAAAATGCTTATTTTTTAGACGAATAATAAAGCTTCTGTAGCCGACGATCATATAACAATGCTGTCATATTCAGTAAATAGCAGAGAAATTAAGTAGAATACGATAGACCAGCTTATTTATGTTTTGTATACTTAGAGAAAGCCTTTAACAGAGTGAGGCTAACAAATTCGCTGCATTTGCTGTACAAATCACAAATACCATTGAATGTAATAAAAATCATAGAGAACATCTTCTTCTTCTGGTTCCTATCCGATTCGGATGTTGGAAATCATATTGGCAATCATGACCTTGCTCGCTGCGGCTCGAAACAGCTCCGTTGAGGTTTTCTTAAACCATGTTCTTAAATTCCGCAGCCATGATATTCTCCTTCTACCGGGTCCTCGCTTACCTTTGACTTTACCTTGCAATATAGACTGCAGCAGGGAGTAACGGTGCTGATTTCTCATAACGTGTCCCAGATATTGCAATTTTATGCGTTTGATCGTAAACACAATCTCTGGTTCCTTCTTCATTTTTTCTAGAACTTCCTTGTTCGTGATCCTTGCTGTCCATGATATTCTCAGCATTCTTCTATACAGCCAAATGTTTCAAGTTTTTTAATAGTGGTGTATGTAAGCGTCCATGCCTCCGCCCCGTACAACAACACAGAGAAAACATAGCATCTCAAATGTCTCATTTTTGTATCTAGGGATATGTTGTGACTTTTGAAGATGGCGCTCATTTTGTTAAAGACCGTTCTTGCCTTTCCTGTGCGGCACTTTGTTTCCTGTACATTGCTCCACTGTTCGTTTATAATAGTTCCCAGGTAGCAACACTGTTTTACTCGATCTATCTGCGTCCCATTAATGTATAAATGAGCCCCATTTATATTCTTCTTGCTGATAATCATTTGTTTCGTTTTGTGGGTATTAATGTTTAGTCCGTACTGTTGACTGTACTCGCTGTTGACTGTATAGAGAACATACACGCAAGAAACATAACTCAGTAAAAGTGCAAATAAAAACGACTAGACCATTAGATAAGAATAAGAATACTAAATGGGAAACAAAGGAATAGAGGACATATGTTACGCCGACGACGCAGTTCTAATAGCAGAGCATGAAGATGATTTTAACCAATAATACACCAGTTTAATACCAAAACCAAACAAATTAATATAAAAATTTCGACACACCAAACAAAAGGATAACATCTAAACTTGAGACTGACAAACAAATGATATAACAAGTAAAGAAATTTAAATATAACTTATCAAGCGATAATAACAATTAAAGAAATGTAAGACATGTGGCAAAAGCAAGTCTAGTCCGACCTATCATGATAATACCTCAGAAACAAGACCAGATACAGCACAACAAAAAGATATTTGGAGACAACTAAAATAAGATTCCTAAGAAAAACAACCCTTCGAATAAGAAAAAAAAATTCAACTAGGCATAACAAGAAGTAATGGGATAAGAGACCGTGTAAGGAAGAAAAAGAGAACGAAATAGCCATATTAGTCAAATTGTTGAGATGAAAGTTGTTAGAATAAAGTAGTTAATATGCCCCCCACTACTACAACTCCAATTAAATCTAGATTAGCTGTTTTCACACATAAATTAATTTCACACATAACTAGTGCACCCAATTTACCACGCCATTTACCATTTACTTCGCCTTATAATACGAGAAAAATTGAAGGGAAAGAGATGGATTGGTCAGAAGAAACTTTTATGAATACGTAATATTAGACAATGGTGTGGTACCACAGTAGAAGAATTATTTCGCGCAGCAGCCGATAGAGGGTATCGGAAATTCTAAACATGATGACGACTAACGTTTGGTTACGGACACTGCGCCTAAAGAAGAAAAAAACACATAAATTATCGAGTACATAAGTGACAACCAACTGTTCACACACAACTATAACCCAAAACACCTGGACGTCACTCTAGTTAGAATACTCTCGTTGAAGAAACAACCTGGAGCAAAGCTAAGAACCCGCAAAACTATCATAGAGATGCACTTTCGAACAAAATAAGGATTATCAGCAGGTACACTTCTAGCACAGCTCTTGGAAATGTATAATCCAGGCTGAGTATTGTTCTTCTATATGGGTAAATGGCGCTTAAAACAATTATAGACACGTCTATAATTTCTTAGATCAACTCTATTCTAATAAACCAAACTACATACCTACTCTTGATCTCCGTCGCCAACATGCTTTGGTCAGGGAGTTTCAAAAAATACTTAACAATTTGCACAAAAATATGGAGGGTAATTGACAAAGTTAGCAACCTACCAATCGTAAAAAAAATAGTGCTCAAAGTAACAATGTACAGCCTCTGAACCGATTTAATTCTATAAAGACGACCACGGTAAGAAATAAGAACAAGCGAAAAATATCCAAAACCCAAATGAGAATTACTACTTGGAATATCGGATCGCTCAACTTAGGAAACCAAGAAATAACCCAAGTACCAAATAAGAAAGAAATAGACGTTTGTACTCTATTGGAAACAAAAAAGGAAGGAAAATAACAACTGAAATTAGGTGAATACATACTAATACAGTGCAGTAACAAAAAAAAAGAGGGTCAAAGAAGCCATAGCCTTACTAATATACCAAAGATACCAAAATCACCATTATAATCATAAGCTTCTCGGCAATCCATTGTGGATCTTGGACTACTCACAAAGAAGTCGCCACTCCTGTGGATTCCTGGCAACTTCCCTCCATCTTCTGACCCTTAGAATCTGTAGGTGTTCTTCCACATCATCAATCCATCTCATTCGTGGTCGTCCTCTACTTCTTGTCCCCTCTGGTTTTAAAAATGTTATTCTCTTCGTGTATTCGTGATCTGACATCCTAGCAATGTGTCCGGCCCATCTGAGTCTCTGCACTTTAACGCATTTCATAAAAAATATCTGGATCGGTGTATAACTGATATATTTTAAAGTTGTATCTTCGACGCCATATTCATTTACGGCCCCAAAAATCTTTCTAAGAATTTTTGTCTCAAAAATACCAAGAAGTCTTTCATCATTTTGAGATAAGGTTCAAGTTTCAGCCCCATATAGCAAAACCGGTCTTATTAAGGTCTTGTATATATTAAGCTTTACTGCACGTTTTATATTTTTAATGTTTCTGGAGACCGTGAACAGTTCTGTTTGCTATTGCTATGCGACTTGCTCAAAGGTATAGTCGTTAATTTAAATTCTCTGTTGGATATTTCGAGGGTTTTTAGAAACCAACATATTTGGTTTTCTCCTTGTTTACCACCAGTCCTAATTCACTTGCTGCATCCGCATGTCTTGTAAAACACTGCACCATGTCTCTTATACTTCTGCCTACTATAACTATATCGCCATTCATTCTAATATTTAATTGTCTGATTGCCTTTCCAAGGCAATATTAAAGAGGAGACACGCCAGCGCGTTCACCTGTCTTAGACCATTATTAATGTTAAAGAACGTAGAGTTTTCTCCATCAATTTTAACGCATGAGTTTACGTTTTGCATTGTTAGTTGGATCAACTTAACTAACTTAGGTGGAATCCCAAAGTCTATCATTGCATTATATAATGCAGTTCTTTTCACACTGTCATAGGCTGCTTTGAAGTCAAAGAAGAGATGGTGTGTATCTATGTTATATTTTAGTGACTTTTCTATAACCTGCGTATGTGCTTGAATTTGATGACTTTCCAGCAGTAAATCCGCATTGATATAAACCAACAATATCCTTTGTAAAATGTTTATACGCTGATGCTAACAAAGTAATGCCTCTATAGTTCTTACACTCCAGTTGATCACCCTTTTTATGCAACGGAAATATCATTCCCTTTAGCCCCTCTTCTGGTACCCATTGATTCTACCATATAAGTAGGGTTAGGTTATGGATTGCTGCAAAAAGTTGATCAACACCTTTTTTTATACATTTTCGAACAGATTTCACCAAAATCACATCAAAGAGTGTAAATACACATAAGAACGGATTGTAACAGCAAAGATAAGAATGTAGAAGGTAGATGATAATATTGGAGAATTTAGTGCTTGGATAGGCAATCAAGTAATACTAGGAATTAAGAAAAAACATAACGACAATGTTAAAAACGAAAATGGAGACTGGTGATCAACTTCTGCATGAATAACAAACTTAGAATAAACAACACATTTTTTGACCTTAAAGACCAACACAAATATACATTTAATAACACCCGTGGACAAAGAGCTATGATAGTTATAATCAACAAAGATATACATCCATGGAAAATAATCGACGTAAGATGCCTCAACTCGGCAGATGTAGGTAGCGACCATAGCCAAGTATTATGTAAAATAAAATCATCCTGAAATACTTCACACCCAAAAGAGCGGCGCCAACATAAACAAAAATCAAAGTCGAAGGACTAAATAAGGAATCCACGAAATACTAGAAAAAGAATATCAGAGAAGATAACTGAGAATAAAATATTAGAAAACGATAACATCGAGAAAAGCTGAGAAAAATTCAAAAATAACCTAACTACCGCAGCAACAGAATCACTTCGAGAAAGGAAAGTAAAGTACACTAACATATCCAAAAAGAAAACTCTCTGGTTTAGAGAGAAATTGAAGACGAAATGTGAACAATTTGTGAAATGTGAAGCCTTTGCACAATGCAGAACACAATAAACACAACAGGCATATAAACACTATAAACGAATCAGAAATGAAGCGAATAATTTAGTTAGACAAATAAAAAGGCAAGGGAACACAAAAATAAATATGGACAATGATCCGAGGAAAAAGAAAAAATATAATGAACTAATAAGAACGAAACCCATTGAGAAGAAAATATGGATAGACTACTTTCGATCCCTATTTGCTAAACGTGACGATAATGAAATACTAACACCAGCGGTGATGACAAACGAAGAAATAAGTATTGAGGAGAAAGAGGTAAAGGAAAAAATAAGAAAATAAAAAATCATCAAAAGAGGACAGAATACCGAATGAATTCCTAAAGTGAGGAGGACCAGATCTGACCAAACAACCACTAAAAATAATCCACAAAATAATAGAACAAAACAGAATTCCTCAAGAAAGGAGATCAAGAATGCCAATACCTCTATTCAAAAAGGGAGACAAATCGGACACGGAATATTACAAAGTAATTAATTTATTAAACACAACACTAAAATTAACAACCAAAGTGATAACAAATGCACCGACTTTATATTTATAATGAGGCAAGTCCAAGAGAAATCGTTAGAATAGGTACAACAAACCTGCCTATCTATGCTTTGTGGACCTTAAGGAGGCACTTGACAGGGTTAAATTAAAGTACGTTGTCCACTTAGTGTACGCAAGAGAGACACCTCTAGGAATAATCAGAACGATCGAAAATATCGACCAAAACAACACAATACAAGTAAAAGTACAAGAAGAACTAACCGGTCCTCTTAAAGCTGGCAATGGGATAAAAACAAGGGGATTTCCTGAGTCCTTTATTGTCCAACCTGATTATGGATGAAATAATAAAAAAAGTAAGAGCTAAAAAAGGATACCAAATGGGAGAAAAACAACTTAAAATAATCTGCTATGCAGACGACGCAATATTTGACTTCACTCACCAATTTAATATAAACGCCAGAAAATTTAATGCCAAAATGCATGGTCATAACAGCAAATTTACTAAGATGTAAATTAAAGCTGGCAAGATAGATAATGAAACAAGTGATGGAGTTCAAATATATAATATATGAAATATCGCGGACTAAAGCAAGCGAAAAAATGAAACATAATGAATAAAATGAAACAGTCATAAACAAATGAAAACGAAACTAACTTCTGAATGCGTATAAAGAATAAGACAGCAAAAATTTGTTAAGACATAAAATATGTACGCACAATTTATGCTTAACTACGCATTTGGTATTGTAGAGTGGTTTACAGTGGATATAGAAAGCTTTCAGTGGAAAGCGAGATCATTTCACACAAAGACACAAAACCACTGCAGTATAGAGAACAACAATACCACGATATATAGGAGAAAGAGGACTAATAGACATAGGTGAGCAACTGGATAAACAAGTTGCTAATCTAATCCACACACTATGCGGATGGAACAAATAGTTCGCACAATTTACCTGTTATATCAGGAAAAATGAGCAATGATATTACATAGAAGCCTTGCTGGACAAAATGAGGATTATCAGTAGAAATATTTCGAAGCTTAGCTCTTAGAGATATATAATCCAGGCTGAATAATATTCTACTATATGGCTGAATAGCATTTACAAAAAAAAATTATAGACACCTACATTATTAGCGCCATGCATCCAATATCTGGAATGACCAAATCTGCTTCATCAGACTAAGCCAAATAGCTTCTATTGATCTCCGTCTCCAACATGTTTTGCTCAGAGAGTTTCAAACAGTCCGCACTAACCAATACACAGAGACATCAAATCGCTGACGCCAACTCACATTGTTTGCGCTTCAGTAAAACACCAACTAGAGATGAAATTAACTTTAGTTCCAACAATATCCAAATGAACTCCCAGTGGAAGACATGCAGAACCACAGAAATAATTAGAAATATGCCATGCGTCACAGAAATTATACCAGGTTTTTTGACCTTTTTCGAAAATCATGGTCAACTCTTACCAGAATACGAACGAGACATGAAGTTTGCGTTCTGCTTACATTTAATAAAAAAAATAGGAATATACCTATTACCTAAAAAAATAGGAATATAATTACAGAAATTATAACATATATAACATAATAAGTATACCGATATATATATATATATATATATATATATATATATATATATATATATATATATATATATATATATATATATATATATATATATAGGGTAGGGTGGGGTACATTGGTACGTGGTTCACCATGGGACAATTCGAATTTACCGCCTTAATACAATCGAATATTTCCAGTATTTCAGTTATAGGCGCGCTGTCAGTCGATAAGAAGCTATCATAGCTCTTGTATGTGTAGAAGTGCATATAAACATTTTGTGGCCAGTTGAAAATTTTAGGCGTCAAAAGTTAGTTTTTTAACATTTCATCATATTGTAATTTAACCCTCAAAAGAAAGAGTGTTGCTATTCGTGATTTAATGTAATAATCTAAGATGTTTATAGGCTAAATGCCATATTTAGTTACAAGGTTAGAGTGCATTGTAAACTGACGACGTAATTTTTTCGACGCCAGGGTCGGTTGGGGCAGATTGGACCAAATAGACGGGGCAGATTGGTACAGTGTACCAAACTACCCCACGTGTGGTACATTGTACCAATCTGTTCCATTTATTAAGTTAAAACTCTAGTAAAAATGTTGGTACAGGTTTTGTTTTTTTACAGATGGTAAGAAATTACAAACGAAAAACAAATCGTGCAGATATAAATGCTGGAGATATAGAGAAAGCCGTATGGGAAGTAATTAAAAATAAAACAACAATTAGAAATGCCGCTTTAACGTTCAACATATCTAAAACCACTCTTCATAGACATGTGAAAAAATTAAGGTCTAAAACACAACATTTACAAATTGATGATTCAGCAAATGAATCACTTAGTGAAGGCGATTCCCCACATACGTCAAAATATGCATCCAGACAAGTCTTCACAGCAAAAGAAGAAGCTGAATTGGAAAAGTATTTTTCAAAGTCGTCAGCAATGCATTTCGGCTTAACGTATTCTAACGCCAGGTCACTGACCTATCAGTATGCTGTAGCCCTAAAAACCAACTTTCCTCCAAACTGGTCTGAACATCAGCAAGCAGGCAAGGAATGGATGAGAGGATTTATGAAACGTCATCCTAACTTATCTTACAGGAAACCCAAAAACGTTAGTATTCCTAGGATATCTGCCTTTAATCCAGCAAATGTAAGAGTATTTTTTGAAAATTATACTGTGGTTCAAGCAAAATATAAATTTTCTCCAGATCGAATAGTAAACCTGGACGAAACAGCAATAACAACAGTATTGCAGACACCAAAAATTATTTGTCAGAGTGGACTAAAGCAAATTGGTCAATGCGTATCTGCTGAAAGAGGAAACTTAGTAACGTTCTGCGGTATTATTACAGCGACTGGTTCAACTGTCCCTCCTGTGTATATATTTCCGAGGGTGCATATGAAGGATGCGTTTATGTTTGGATCGGTACCTGGTTCAGTGGGGTTTGCATCTAAAAGGGGGTGGATGACGGCGGACATATTTGTAAAGGTGCTGGAACACATACAAAAACATATGAATTGCTCCATTGATAACAAAGTACTATTAATTGTCGATAACCATGAAACCCATGTTTCTTTGGCTGCTATAAATAATTGCAGAGCAAATAGACTAGTTATGTTATCATTCCCGCCACACTGCACCCATAGAATGCAGCCCCTAGACGTGGGAGTATATGGACCCTTCAAAAGTCAATGCAAGGTGGCTTTTAACGACTACATTCTGAGCCACCCTGGCAAAGGAATCACAATATACGATATTGCTCATTTAACCGCCAATCCATCATTGCTATCATTTAATCCGGTCAATATAATTAATGCTTTCCGTAAGTGTGGTATCTGGCCCATTAATTCACAAATTTTTAATGATTCGGATTTTATTGGTGTTTTGCACGAAGAGCAAAATCCTTTGGACGAGAATAAAGAAAATTCCACTTCAGAAGTAAATAAGTCTTCTAATTCCATAGAAGATAACACAATCGCAGAAGCTTCAACTTTGCTTAACACAACTCCCGTAAGTTCACTGAAAATTAATATTATAAGCAATGTTCGTTTAGTTCCTGCCAGCAATACAAACGAGAATGTTAAGGAGTTTGTGACTTCACTCATTACTGATATTGTGAATACTGTACTACATAATGTAACAAGTTCCTCCAAAGCCGCAAAAAAACAGTTTGTCAGCCTGCAAGATATAAGGCCCTATCCAATACTTTCACTAAACCGAAAAAAGTCAAATCGCAAACAAGGTCGATCCAAAATCTATACCAGTGCACCTGAAAAGAATGAAATTGAAATAGAAACAGAAAGAAGAGAAGAAAAGAAATTAAAAGTAGTGAAACGAAAAATACCAGGTAATAAGGTGAAAGATGATTTTAAAAGTGTAGAAGTAGAACACAAAAACCGAGGACGCAATTCAATTTCATTCAACTCAATCTTAAGAGAAGAAAAGAAATTGAAAGTAGTGAAACGAAAAATACCGGGTAATGTGGCGAACGATGATTTTAAAAGTGTAGAAGTAGAACACAAAAACCGAGGAGGCAACTGAATTTCATTTGGTCAAGGTATTAGTGATAGTAAAAAAAAAGAGATCTATTGTAAGACCTAAACCTCCAAAAAGGAAACTTCATCAAGTGATTCAGATGCCTCATTGGAATTGAAAAATTCATCTGATTCAGATATAGACATGACGGAAGATTATGAAATGGATGGTTTACTTGACGATACCAACATTTCTGTAGGGGATTTTATTCTTGTAAAATTTGCGACAAAAAGATCAACATATTACTATGTAGGCTGTGTTCAAGATATCACCGACCCAGCTGAACCAGTGGTCAAATTTATGAGAAAAAAGCAAAATTATGGATTTTTTTACCCGATACAGGATGATATTAGCTCTATTCTAAAACGCGATATTGTAGCTAAACTGCCAAAACCCAATGAAGTGCCAGGGAGTACCAGAAGGCTGGCATCTTATATTAACTTTCCTGTTTCATTTATGAACTATGTTTTATAAACTTTGTGTGTGTGTTGTTTTATGAAAATCATAAATAAATACATCAAAAAGATTAATTTCGTTATTAGTTTCATGTTTATGACCATTGGGGCAGCTAGAGACTATGTGTTCCAAAGTACCCCTCGACGATACCAAACTGCCCCACCATGGGGCACATTGGGAAAATGAGGTATGTAATTTTATTTTTATAATTATTGTTTTTGTTTATATTTATTAACAAAAGATAATTATTGTAAATGAAAAAAAAAAGATATAGAAAATTTCTTTATTTTGCGAAACATTTCCTTAGTTAATAATATAAAAATAAAAAATTTGCTTACTTGATAAAAGTATGATAACAATACCACAGACGTACTTCAACATTTTTCAAAACTATAGAGCTGTACAGTAGTACCCAAAAGACAGATCGGCGATATTATTAAATTTATCTTTTTTTACTTATCTGCGATGATATATATGGGGGGTCATTAAATTTAATTAAGTCATAAAAAACTTTATTGGGCTAATAACTTAATCAATTTACTTAAAATATTATATAATTAGTAATAAGAAGTTAATTAAAATTTATCAATAATATAAGCGATACATTCGTACTTGGGATTTAAAACCGAATATTTTAAATATATCTTTTTTCGAGAAATAAGTAATTAGGTATCATTAAAGCATAACCCATATTTTATACATATTTAATTAACTTGATATTTATGTTTACTTTTTCGTATGAAGTTGTCTGTTTCCCATCGAACGCATGACCAGATGGTGGATCAGGGAACGCCCTAATCGAACCTAGGACTGGAGGACTATGGTAACAATAACAGAAGAATCCCTGGCCCTACGAGTCTGGGAGTTGTCGTAGGGCTAATAACCCTACCCTAGAAAGAAATCATTTTTGTGAGAGCTGAAAAAACAAAAACTGGACAGACCTTATTATGTAGACGATCTGGCAAACGAAAAAAGGATATTCGATTTGGATAATGGAACATGAGAACATTGAACTCTGCGGAATCGGTACTATCCAGAAGAATTTGAATACAACATACTATAGCTGAAATCAAAAATGCAAAATATCTTTGGTGTAAGCTGTATAATTAGCATAAAAGTTAGTAACTTAATAATAGGTAAGGTGAAACTCGAACAAAGAGAAATATGTTATTTTGGAAGATGCTAAAAGGATATCTTTTGAAACAGATCTTATTGTATAGCAGGCTGACGCTAGTTTCTTATTTAAAAAATCGGTATGAATGGACAATTTAAGGTTGCTGTCTATAAAAATACAAAGAAATTTTACAGAATCAACGATACTAATCTGGCTGTTATTAAGAAGCAAGGGTTGAAGAAATCATTTATAGGATAATGCTACTGTTAAAAGAGAGTAAATTAGAGTCGGCTCAGGTTTTTATTCTACGTAGGTTAGAAGATATAGTGACATAAAGAGTTGCAATATTAGAGTTCCTTTAGGTGCTAGTGATATCATGAGCAAAAATAAAAAAAAAATTATCGATTTTTGAGTAAGTGATGTTATTTATAAAGATAAACAAAAGTAGAGGATCCAATACTGTATCTTGTGATCCTCCACATACAAAGCTTTTGTGACCAGAGTCAGTATCATGTGCTCTAACTCCTTATTTCCTATTCCTTAAGTAAGATTGGAAACAGTTCAAAGCAATACTTCGGATTCCGTAGAAATTTAGTTTTTTTATTAAAATGTCGTGATTTACATAATCAAAAGCTTTAGCATAATCACACAAAACAGTGGAATTTTAAAGTTTATTGTTTAGTACCTGATAGACCACATGTACTAAAGAAAACATAGCATGACTGGTGCATTTATTACACAAAAAGCCGAACTGACCTTGTGATAAACTGTTGTATTCAGCGAGAAAGGATATCGGAATGGAAGTCGAGCTTTCTTAAGTTTCTCAATATTTTTGGATAGAACCAATAGTAAGGCAAGAGGAATATTAATGGGTTTCTGGCACCCTGGAAATATACCTTTTTCAAAGTAACTACTAATTAGTGAGACTAGGGCTTCGAACACATTTTTTTGTTGAATTTAAGAAAATTTTTAATAAAAGTCCATCAGTATTACAGGAAGATTTCTGATACTATTTATTGTTTGGATCAATTCAGATTAATGAACTGATCTTATAAAGAATAATTTCGAGCCCTTTTCTGAATTGGGGAGATAGAAAATATGATCTTTTTGTGGCAAAATACTTAATGTTATATATTTTTACTCACATTAACCAAATATTTATTTAGATTTTCAGATATTGGAAGAGAAAATGCTTGAGCTGTGTTGGTTTGAGCTAAACTTGGACGATCATACCTAGCAGTTGTGGTATATTTTTGTACAAAAAAAGGCTCATTGATTTCAAGCCAGTGCTCGGTAACCGCAACTATCGGAAACAATCCTAATTCCTCTAGAAACAAAAATAATTTATCTGTTTTATATCTTATAGAAGGAATATTAATCACAAATATGCTGAAGTTGTCATCACTAAAATAGTTTGAGATTTCTTGTCCCACAGAACCACAGAACATGTCCTATTATTTAAAAACAGGATAAAACAGACAAAGAAAAAGAAGAATTTTATGAGAAATTAAAACAAGCAAATCGACAATGTTCCAATAATGACTTTTACTTGATTATTGAAGACATGAAGCCATTACAAGCAGATATGTACAGACCAACCATAGTACCTTAAAGCATATACGAAGAATTTAATGATAATGGGACGCTACTTGTAAATTTCGCAGAATCTTTGAACACGACTCTTAGTAGTACATACTTCCAACATAAACGTATTCCTAAAGTGACGTCGACATCCCCAAATCAACAGTCAATAAAATCAGATAGGCCATTTACTGATTGATTGAATACATGGATCAAGTATACTAGACTGAAGAAGTTATAGAGGCGCTAATATTGACTCCGATCACTAATATTGATTTTAGTGGGCTCACCCCTCTGCTCTCCTTCATTAATATTTTGTCTATCTCTTTTCCTAGTATTCCATTGTTCGTTATCGCTACTCAAAGTATTTAAATTCTATCACTTTTTTAAAACTATAGACAGCCTCTACTCCTTTACTTTTAATATAATTACTGTTATTTTGTTACGTCTCCTCTCATTTCCATGTATTGGAATATCTTCTTACGATTTGTTTCAATACTAGGTATAATAAAATTCTCTGAAAGCATATCCCCTTCTTTTAAACATTTATTCACTGTAAGGTGCCTTAAAAAGCTTTCTTTCATTGATATATGAACCTATTTCTAGTGTTCCTAAGCATAATTATCACTGGCCTTATAAGCTTTTCTGGTATTTTAATGTTTTCATGGCCTCATATAACAGCATCGTTCGGTTTAAAGAGTAGTATGCTTGTTTAGCATTAATAAATAGCATATGTATTCCTAAGTTTTGTTGACTGCCATTATTTTAAATGAATTTTAATATACTTATTTGAGTAGTAGTTGTTCTTCCTGGTTTAAACCTTTCCTGGCACTCTGCTTTTATATTTCATTAATCTTTTTCCAGTAATTTTTGCCAGTATTTTGTAGACCGCTTTTATAAAACTGCTTATGCCAAGGGGAATATTCTTTCTTTTTGTATTCCGCCGCCTTCCTTAGAAATCTCAGCTAGAATATTTAATAATCTGGGATAATCTAAACTGGTGCTAAATCAAAATATTGCTGTTGATAAAACGGATATTGTACAGACTGCATCGTATAAGTACTTAGGACATGAAATTCGCTTTGGTAGGGATAACCAAACATGTGAGCTTCTACGTCGCATAGAATTAGAATGGGCAGCGTTTGGTAAATTAAATTTAAAATTAAATTATGTATTTAAATCAGAACTACCCATATGCCATAAAATATTTGCCCAATGTGTGTTACCTGTACTCACTTATAAAGCGAACACATTAAGTTTAAGATTCGCGTGACTCAGAGAGCTCTAGAGCACCAGATATTGGGCGTCTTTCTAAAAGACCGAATCCTGGATCATCCATTTTTGATTTTTTTTTCTGGTGTTCATTTTTACTTATCTTGAGTGCAGTTTAATTGGCCTCAGCCTGAGAGACTTGCACACCCTTTGGAATGACACTCTTAGTCTTCTTCTTCTTTTTCTTTTTTTATGTAGACAGACTCTATCTGTTTTTCAATGTGCCTTCAGTAAGTTGTCATTCCATCGTTTTCGTGATCTTCCTACTAATAGTCTTCCTATTGCGGAATCATATCTTGCCGTCTTTACTACTCTATTTGTTGTCATTTGGCTTATATAATCGTTCCATTCTACTCTTCTATTTCCTTCCCAGTTCTTGATGTTGTCCACCTTGCATCTGGTCTGACGACTGTTTTGTAAATTTTGCCTTTCATTTTTTTTCTTATATTTTTATTCTTCTCTATATCGTTTTAGTCAGACAGCCTGCGGCTCTTTTGCTCTATTAATTTGATCTTCCACTTCAGTTTCGAGCTTTCCGTAGCTAGATAATGTGATGCCTAGATATTTAAACGCCATCACTTGTTCTAATATTTTAGCTTCATTACATCTTAGTAAATTTACTGTTGTAACCATGCATTTTGTATTTTTTGGGGAAATTAACATATTAAATTTTCTGGCAAATATATTTAATTGGTGCAGCATACGTTGTAATTCATCTTATGTTTGAGAGAGTAGTATTACGTCGTCCGCATAGCACATTATTTTAAGTTGTTTTTCTTCCATTTGGTATCCTTTTTTAGTTCTTACTTTTTTTGTAATATTTCATCCATAATCTGGTTGAACAATAGAGGACTCAAGGAAAATCCTTGTCTTATCACATTATCAGCTTCAATAGGGTCGGTCAGTTCTTCTTTAATTTTTTTTGTGTTGTTTTGGTAGATATTTTCGAATATGATTTTAGAATGACTCTTGGGTTTTACAATGATGCACTCTGACGCTCGTTAGGGGCTTTCTATCAGCAAAGTGCTTGTCGTGTGGAAGTTCTAGGTACAATAACTCTAACACGATATCTTACCCCGATCAAAGCAGGTTAGTATTAGACGCCGTTTTTATGCTATCTCTAATAAATTTTTAATCGAATCTGAATTGCTTGCTGGACCTTAAGTTTCCACTCTGGGCTACGCCCCTTTCGACGTCTTGGCGCTCGAGGATGTGGACCCCTCTTGCCCGTTTTTTGGGTTTTGTTGGTGTTTTTGGTGGCTTTCTCCTTTTTGTTAGTACTTGTAATTTTTTTGACGATTTTTGAGTTTCTTGTATTTGTTTTTTGAGGTCTGTCTCAAACATAAATATCAAATTACTAAATTGCCAGTGCTTTCAACGTCGAGTTGTCTTCAGCTACGATTATCTAGATTTTGTTATATGTTGGCCAATATTTGTTGTTTAGGTCTTTTGTGCTTTCATCAATAGAACACATTATACCTAAGTATCTCTCGAAATATCGGGTTTGTGTGGTTTTCTAGCTCAGCAAATTTTGTTCTGGCTTTTTGGTTTGATTGTATCTAGCACCCTTATTTAATTCAGTTCTTTAAACAGGCGGCATTATTCAGCTAAGTATCTAAGCACATTTACTGCTTCTCTGAGGCTGTTTTTGTGTGCTGTTTGTATCTTCTTTTTATTGCTGTTACTTATATGTCCCATGCGAGAGATGCATATATAATTATTGGTAATACGATACTGTTTATCAGTCTTAGTTTTGTTTTCATGCGAAGTTTACTTCTTCTACTTGTGAGTCATTTTATTGAAGCTCTGGCCATTGTTATTTTTTGGACTGTTGTCTCTGTGTAGAAATTTCCAAGCAGCAGCTGAATGTTGTGCCTAAATACCTTGCAGGGCTTATTTTGATTGGTCCTATGCGCAAGCAAATGGGCGAGGTCTTTGTCGCTGATTTATTTTCTACATTGTAGAATTAGTTTCCATACAGTTGGGAGTCTTTGGGCATCATCTCTTGTATTTAAATTTTTTGGATATTTTTTATGGCTTCCCTGGTTACACGTTTGGTCCTATTTTCAATGTTAGCTAGCATTGTAGTTTTATTAAAGTTTATTTGATTTTTTGTGTTTATTACACGTTGTGCTAGGAATGACGTTTTCTCTTTTCTTTTGATTTCATTTCAAGGAGCTTCTCTTCTAACCTATATTCTTTGATTGGTCTGTCCGATGTATGATCTGTCGACATTTTCACAAGGATCTTGCGTACTCCTTAATTTTTTACTGCAATTTTTGTTTATACGGATGGTAATATGATTAAAATATTTTTCTCGGTGATAAATATAGTCTTTGTTTTGTTTTTTTCTTAAAATTCTTCGTTTCGAGTTTCGTCGACGATATATATTGTGTGTGTGTGTTTAGTTAAAAATAATTTGCCTTTAAAATTTTATTAAACTTTTATATAGATTCAAACATTAACATCTACAATAAACAATAAATCAAAACTGCTGCAAATATATTCACGCTAGCGATGAGTATTGGATTTCCTAAAAATAACAATATAATTAAATATTGAAGTGAAGTGTATTCATGTATTAAAAATAATGTATACAGTTCCCACTAAGTTTAATGCGAATAAAGGAACAACTTATATTTTACATAATATAACAGATTTTTCAGGCTAAAGGTTTTAGGAGTTGTAAAGTACAACAATGTAAAACTTTTTACTACCTATGATTATTAGACAACTGTCTATATAAATATGTAGAATACTACAAAAAGTAATATTTATTAAAAATAATAATAATATACTTTGTTCTAAATAATAATAAAGAGCCACAACAGAAAGGATACGTTAAGGGTTCCATGGGTTACAAAAGGTTATTCTCTTTATCCATCTGCTGTCGCTAGTTCTTCTTACATGTCCACACTACTTTAGTCTTTTTTGTTCTATATATGTAAGTATGTCTGTTTCTATTGATGTTCTTCGCTTTATTTCGTCATTACTTCTCCTTTTAATAGTATATACCTTTTTAAAGCATATAATGACAAAGTAAAAAACAAAAATTCACCTTCAAATATCTAGTAAAAAAAATATCAAAACTAAAGATATCTTAATAAACTTTTTAAAGGAGACTGTTGAGTCCACTGTGATTCTGTCTAGAAATGAGCCTACATTCTCAGCTTATTATTGACCATAAACAAACTAAAACTGAACTAACTAGATAATTCGCTTATATCTTAATATTTTTTTAGGATATTAAATGCAAATTCTGCGCTCAACTACTCACTTGGTATTGTGTATAAGTTATTATAAAAAGTCGTCAGCGGAAAGTGAAAACATTTCTCACAAAGACACAAAAATATCATCCATGAAGTGGATTAGAAAGAATAAAATTATCGCGGTATTTGGAGGAAGACAAGATTGGACATAGGTGAGCAACTCGATAAACAGGTTACTAATCTAAGAACTTATTTTCGAAAGCAGGCTGAGATATATACTTTAAATCGCTCAATTTACGTACTAGATGTCACAAGGCTGCTTAAACTGAGGGAACAAAAAATGAGCATAAATCACCTGCCTTTTAAAAAAAAAATGGGCACCTGGATAAGCAAACCCCTGCATGGGCTACATATCAATCGGTTGACATCTTCTTCTCTTCTTAAAGTGCCTATCCGTTCCGGATGTTGGCGATCATCACGGCTATCTTTACTTTATTTATTGCAGCGCGGAACAGTTCAGTGGTAGTCGTGTTATACCACTTTCGTAAATTTTGAAGCCAGGAAATGCGTCTTCTTCCCGGTACTCTCTTACCATTTACTTTCCCTTGGAGAATCAGCTGGAGAAGGCCGTAACGTTCTTGATTTCTCATTACATGTCCTAGATATTCCAACTTTTTAGTTTTGACGGTCATGAGAATTTCACATTCTTTCCCCATTCTACGCAGGACCTCCACATTAGTAACTCTGTCAACCCAGGATATACGTAAGATGCGCCTATAACACCACATTTCGAAAGCTTCGAGCCGATTCATAGATGCAACAGTCAGTGTCCATGCTTCCATTCCGTAGAGCAGAACTGTGAATATGTAGCAGTTCAATAGACGGCATTTTGTTTTTAATGATATGTCTCGACTGTTGAAAATGGTTCTCATTCTAACGAATGCTGCTTTTGCTTTTATTATTCGCTGTTTAATTTCTGTTGAGTGGTCCCATTGGCTATTTAAATTGGTGCCTAAATATGTATATTGTTCGACTCTTTCGATATTCTGTTGGTTGATTGTAAGATGAGCGTTTAGTATTGGTTTTTTACTAATTGTCATAAATTTGGTTTTCTTTATGTTAAGAGCTAGTCCGTATCTGTTGCTGACTTCTGTTATGCGATTTGTTAGTATCTGTAAGTCATTCAGATTATCGGCAAAAACTATAGTGTCATCTGCATATCTAATATTATTCAACCATTCACCGTTTATTAGTATTCCTTTCGCACAACCGTCTAAAGCTTCCTTAAATACCCATTCAGAATAAATGTTGAACAACAATGGAGACAAAATACAGCCCTGTCGTACTCCACGTTCTATTACAATTTTATCAGTTAACTGGTCTTCTATTTTGATTTTGGCCGTTTGATTGTAGTAAATGTTTCTGATAATTCTAAGATCTTTGTTGTCAATTCCAATTTCTTGCATTAGAGTCATTAATTTGTCATGTTTTACTCTGTCAAATGCCTTCTGGTAATCTATAAAGCATACGTATATGTCACAATTCACATCCCTGCATCTCAAAAATAGCACCTGTACAGCAAAAAGGGCCTCCCGTGTTCCCAGAGCATCACGAAATCCGAATTGTGTTCTTGTTAGTTGTTCCTCACATTTTGTATATATTCTTTTGTGAATAACCTTTAGAAATGTTTTAAGTAAATGGCTCATAAGGCTTATAATTCTATAGTCTTCGCACTTTCTCGAATTGGGTTTTTTTGGAAGATTTATAAAAGTTGACACTAACCACTCTTGGGGAACCACGCCCGTATCATATATACTGTTAAATATATTTGTCAACCATTTTATGCCATCATAGTCCATAAGTTTTAAGAATTCTGAGTGAAAATTATCAGGGCCTACTGCTTTACCATCTTTGGTGCTTTTGATGGCATATTTTACTTCTTCGACTGTAAATGATGGTCCAGATTGGCAATTGGTGTTTGTTGTAATACCAGTGTTTAGGCGTTTTTGTACCTTTTCCTTTACTGTTTTATTTTTCAGTTGGTTAATATCGTACTTCATAATTTTTGGTCTTTGAACTTTCTTTAAACTAAGTTTCATTTTGGCGATAAGTGGATTGTGGTCCGAATTTATGTCGGATCCTGGGTACGCTTTAACAGATGTTATAGAGTTTCTAAATCGTTTGTTAATAAGAATATAGTCTATTTGATTTCGTACTGTGTGATCTGGAGTATCCTGGGGAGATTTCCACGTATATAGTCGTCTTGGAGGAAGATCATAAAAGGTGTTTGTCACTACGAGCTGTTCTTCAGTTGCAAATTCAATCAAACGGTCTCCGCGTTCATTTCGTTCCCCTAGACCAAAGGATCCCACTAAATTTCCACTTTGTCCTTTGCCAACTTTGGCATTAAAGTCTCCCATTATTAGTATTATTTCGTTTTTCCAAATCCTTTTGACAATATTAGTAAGGTCATTGTAAAATTCTTCTATGATTTCTTCTGGGGCGTCCGCTGTAGGAGCGTATACTTGAGTAATGTTTGTTTTTATGGGAGTTGTATTTAGCTGAACTAAGAGCATCCTTTCTGATACAGGTACAAAGTGACTGACACAGTTGGCGATTTTATTATTCATAATTAGGCCCACTCCATTTATATGTTCGTTCTTAAGATTTCCTGAGTAGAATATTTTGTGATCTTTGATAACTCGGTATCCCGTATTTGTCCAGCGCATTTCGCTTATTCCCATGATATTAATCGAAAGTCTTTCCATTTCTTGAATGGCATTATAGATTTTTCCCGCCTCTTACATTGTTCTAACGTTCCATGTACCTATCTTTATGGCTGTTCGCAATACTCTTAGAGATCCATCATCTAGAATGTAGTTTGGTTCGTGAGGATTTCTCTTGATAACGACCTGGAAGGCCTCACGGTTTGAGCTAGATTTACCTTCCCTGCCGGATCTTGAATTCCGATTTTCATGATCAGTAGTCGGAATCTTAAAGTTTTTTATCACCATGATAATTGTACTAGAGATACTTACAAGAAGTCTTTAATGCAGTGGTTTCTCCTTGCCTTCTGCATCCTTATGCCGTTCACTAAAAGTCTTAGTTCCTCCGCCTTCGAAGCCGATTTCCTCAAACTCAAGGACAAAAAAACTAAGATCGCAGTATCACAGCCGCTTAACTCATAATGTGAGTGTCGCCTGTGAGTATCTGGAATTAAGCCTACAGGATTTTTACTTCCTACAGCCTTAATCCAGTAATGACATTACTGCTGCCTAATGTCATATCCTCAGTTGATCCGCGGGTACTTATTTGGCAATGCCTTATTCGTACCTGTCCTGCATATCTGCAGGAACTTTCCCTATCAGCCATATGGGACGTGCCGTGTCGATGTTGAGGATATCCCCCGCCCAGTCTGTCTTCCGTGAAGTACAGAAGAGCCCCTACTCGGTTGACATCAGAAAAGATATTTTCTGAGACAGAAAGTTTCATATTTGTCAATTAGGATCAGGGTATTTTAACTAAATATTTAATAAAATATATATTGTCAAGGATCTCATCATCATTTTGGCTTTACAACCCTGTGTGGGTCCTAGCCTCCCCAAGAATTTTTCTCCAGTCGTCCCTATCCATCGCCTTCCTCCGCCAAGCACGTATTTCCATATTTCTCATGTCTTCATCGATGTTATCTAGGAATCTTGTTCTGGGTCTTCCTCTTCTTCTTTGACCAATAGGTCTATCAAGGAGCGTTTTTCTAGCTGGGTCGGTTTGCTCCATCCGCATAACATGGCCTACCCACCTTAGACGTCCTATCTTTATGTGTTTTACGATATCTGGTTCCTGGTATATCCTATAGAGTTCGAAGTTGTATCGTCTTCTCCAGACACCATTTTCATTTACCGCTCCATAGATGCGCCTTAGTATTTTTCTTTCGAAACATCCTAACATGTTTTCATTACTTTTTGTTAAAGTCCAGGTTTCTGAACCATATGTTAGGACTGGGCGTATTATTGTTTTGTAGAGTTTTACTTTTGTATTTCTTGATATAACTGTAGATTTAAAAAGGAGATTAAGCCCAAAATAGCATCTATTAGCCGTGCAAATTCTGCGGTTTATCTCTGCGGTAGTGTCATTTTCAGTATTGACGAGCGTTCCCAGGTATACAAATTCGTTAACTGCTTCGATGACGTCATTTTCTATAACAAGTTATTGTCAAGGATCTTCAGGTTCAAAATAACAAATGCCGATATATATGTCAAGTCCAAGAAGCCATCCAAAATCTTACCGGGGGCTGCCAGACATTTGTCGGGACTGAGTATAACGAACACCATGACTCAGTAGAAAAGATTAGTTACCAAGAACTAGCCTATAAACTAGGACATCTTTAAATCGACCATCTTCCTTATTATCGATATATCCCTGACAAAAACTTTCAAACGACTACTACAAACTACACTAGGACTGCACTGTGCTCACAGACTAACCAGTAGGAGATCATAGTCCGCATGTCATACTATTTAATAAACTAACTAGACAAACAACACTAATTGATCAGGCCGTGCCTAACAGCAATAACCTGCGGGTTAAATACAACAATTAGATTGCCACACATAGAGATCTTCGGATACAAATGAGAAGATAATGGAGAATGGAAAGTACACAGACTGTATCTTCTCTTCCCTCTACTACTGAAGTTCGTCCGAAGAAACTCCTAGAAAACATAAAACAGCGAGATCCTTATAAAATCACGCAAAAAGCTATTTTTCTCTCAACGTCCAGATGCGTACGAAAATTTTTGGGAGATACTTCAGCGTACCAAGTCACCAAGGGCTCAATAACATAGAAAGAGTCTCACCAAAGCTCAAGCTTTCCGATACCGTATGTATCTGGCAAGAGATTCCCTTAGAGGGAAATTTAGCTGTACACGTAAATCTTGATAATAATAATAATAATAATTATTAGATTATTACAATGAAATTTCTAAGCGTATACGAGGACGTAGGAATGTCGTTGATGGTATGCAATGACCTTTAGCGAAAATAATGTATGTAGATCTCAAGGATCGGTGTTAAGGGTAACTTTATTTCTTTTTGTAATTAACGATATTTTGAAACAATGTCAACAACTAGTTAAAAGAAAACTATACGCGGACAACATGATAAAAAAGTTTAATTTCCAAATAATGTGTCATTTTTAGCATTCAAAAGGGTAATACTACCTTTAAGTAAAATATATGTAGTAAATATTTCAATTTCTGTCAGTGTTTTTCCATTGTTGTTGTCTATAATTAAACACCAAGTAATTTGGACGATATTATAGTGTATTTTTATGTATGAGAGAGTAATAAAACAATAAATTATGTATGCAAATCCCTAAACTGTTGATACGGGTGACTCAATGAAAAACAGATATTTGTCAACAAGTTTACAGAAGTATATAGGAAAACAATTTTAAATTGAGTATGACCACCAGGTATAAAGGTTGGAGCAGAATAGAATACAATAGTTGTGAGGGTTACTAATCCCTAAATAAGGTTGCCAGTGTCGGAGTGATGGAGGTTAACAGGTACTAATGAATTTGCAAGAAATGTAAGATGTTTATTTTATTGGTTATATATAACCAATAAAAGTTTAATAAGTACCTACCTATTTGCAAAATAAAGTTTAATTCTTTAGATAAAATAAAACGTTTTATTTTATCTGAAATGAGTGCATTCCACAAAGTAAGGGTTTCAACAATCAAACATTTAATTCTTTAATTCCAGGAATCTACGACAGTAATTGACTAGATAATTACCTTCTAAACTTATTCCACAGAAAATGTGATAGTGGGTTTTTCCATTTTGTATATAGGAAGGTCCAAGTGGCGTATTCAAAATTCTTAACAGTTCAATAAAAGTAGGTACTTCAGTTGCAAGGTGCAGTTTATTGTGTATACTAGTGTTATGGAAAATTTGGAAGTGCCGTGTAAACGCCGAAAAATTGGTCCTCTAACAGTTAATGAAAAAACATTAATATTTAATTGTTTTAAATCATTTACAGACAAACGTTTATGTGAAAGTGTTGATGAGACCGTTGAGTTAGTTAGCAGTACACTTGGTGTTGGGAAATCTACGATTTACAGAGTTATTAAAGAAGAGAAATGTGGTAGTTTTCAAATGCCACGTAATGCTCCAGGGAAACCAAAATTTCAAATAGAATATCATTTTAAAGAAAGACTTCCAACAATTTTAAAGAAGACAAGAATTTCCAACATTGGATAAAGTTCTTGTCTCAGTTCGAGATGATAAGGATTACCCAGAAATGAGTCGAAGTACGTTATGGAAACTTTTAAAAGAAATAGGCTTCCGCTGGAAAAAGAATCCCAGAAAGTCTATTTTATTAGAAAGAAGCGATATTGTCATATGGAGAAGACATTTTCTAAGAACCATAAAGGAAATGAGAAACCAAAAAAGAAAAATATTTTATCTTGATGAAACATGGATCAACGAGGGTCATACACCAAATAAATTTTGGCAGGATGAAACTGTTACAAGTCAAAGGCACGCTTTTGTAAATAACTTATCTACTGGTTTAAACTAGGGATGGCGGTTTTTGACAAAACACCGGTTTTCGGTTATACCGGTTTTTTTTTGCTTACGGTTTAACCTGGCGGTTATAACCGGCCAAAAAAACCGGTTTTTACAAAAACCGGTTTTCGGTTTTTTTTAATAAAATAGGTTACAAAGTTACATTTACAATGCACTTTAGTTTGCGATACTACATTCGACTCGATATCAATATAACCAAAATTAGTACTATCGAAAGAACATCAATATAAATATACATAAAACACAATTTTTAATAAAACCATTTTATTCTATTAATTATTATATTTATTTATTATTTTATTATTATTATATATTTATTGATTATTATTAAATATAATATAGCGTAAGATTAATATATACATATTACAATAATATACAATAAAAGTATAATATAAGTAGAATGACGTAATATTTGAAGTAAAAAAGTTTAGGTTAGAAGGTTACAAAAATAGGTTATATTATATGAAATGGATTTAGCATTATGTTGGCCAGTATTTTTCATGAAGCCTATTAAGAAAAACTCGTTCATATATATGTTGGTCGGTTAAGCGGCTTCTTTCATCTAACACAATATCATTCAATGATGACACCAGTCTCTCTTATTCCACCGAACTTCCAACCAACGGCATGTATTTTTTAGCTATAAAAGCCAAGCCTGGCATACAGGTTCTGGTCTGCTCCTAGAATGAAAACGGATCACTTAATCTCGGCAGCAAAGGCTGCTGCAGATATAGAGTCAATCAGAACTGGAACCACTGTTCACCAACTCCAGATCGTGTGAAGACCAAAGAGGGTTTGATTTTAAACTCACTTTAGCTTCTTCATTCTGGAAGGAGCAGGAAGGAGAAAGTTTTTCGATTTCGGTAAGATACGTCCTAACTTACGAGCCTAAATTGGATGTGACTATCTCCGCCATAGACAGATTCAGATATAGTTTTTTGAACCTCGGGTCCGTAATTGTAGCATGGCAAAGCAGGGGATTTCGTAAAAGCTTAGTGCCCCTCTCTTAAAGGCTAGTTATAAGCTTTTGGCATAACTTTTGAACTGTACTAAGGTTTGGCTTGAGGTTTTTTAAAGATCTTTCGATAATAGACATAGGGGGATAACATGGCTAGCAGTAATGTACTGGGAATCCGAGATTCCCTTTGTGGCCTCATCGAAAGGCGATAAAATTTCAGTAGTCAGATGTAGAGAACAGTAAACCAAAATTATTATACTACTGCTCAACAGAGAGCGCTAAAATAATTCGGGTTCTATTGTCATTGAATATATTATGAGAGTAGAATATAATATGCAATTATTGTATTTAATTAATGATGCAAATTTAATTTACCATTTAAAAATATAATCTTCTAAAATACCCACCAATTTTCCTCCCCTCCCAAACCCAAAAAATTCCCCACCCCAACCATTTCAACTTATAAAAAATTTCTCAGACTCTTTCAAATGGGATTTAAAAAAAATAATATTAACATAAATATTTTACTTAAAAATAAATTGGATAATGCAATTCATCTTTTATTTGTACTACCATCAAAAAAAATTTATCATGTATTATTTTTAACACGTTTGTATATTTGTATAACAGATACATTTTAACTCATTTAATACCTCCTGTATGGGTGTATCGTTTTTAAAACGTACAGAAATCCTTGGAGATTCGTATTCGTAATCGGTAATTCGATATTCATAGTCAGAACATTATTTTTGGTAATCAGAAAAAACCATTCTCCCACGTTCAATGTCAAGAGTCAAGTGTAAAAAATAGATGATGTACCAGATCGCTTCTTATGTAAATATTACGACTACAAATACCCTTTCAACGAAATATTATAACAAAACTTAATTGTTTCTGACTGATGTTTGCAGTTTGCACTTTCAGTTTGTTTCTGTTTTATAAAATAAAATAAAATTTGAATTAGGGTTTTTATGGAATAATTACTTGTGAATAATAATTATGATTGGTATCCAAAATAATACCTAACCTAATCCTAATCACGGTAAAAACCTAATAACCGGTTTTTACTTTAAAAATAAAAAACCGGTTATAACTGGGACAAAAAAACAACCGATAAAACCGGTTATTGCGAAGTAAAAAAACCGGTTTTCGGTTAAAACCGGTAGGTTTTTCCCATCCCTAGTTTAAACCCACCATCAGGAAAGGGACGCAGGCTGATAATAGTATACATTGGCAGTTCAGACGGTTTTGTTGAAGGTGGTTTATTAACTTTTGAATCAACTCGTACCGGTGACTACCATGAAGACATGAACGCTGATGTCTTTCAAGAATGGTTCGAACAAATGATAGATCTTCTTCCTAAGAACTGTGTAATAGTAATGGATAATGCAAGTTATCACTCCAGACTTATAGAAGGACTGCCCACAACCAAGTGGTTAAAAAAAGACTTGCAGAATTGGCTGAGTTTAAAAAATATAACGTACCATCCCGGATCTATAAGAAAGGAACTTTATTCGTTGTGTGCCCTTCATAAAGAAAAATTTAAAAAATACGAAATTGATGAAATTGCCAAAAATCGTGGAATGACAGTACTTAGATCTCCACCATATCATTGTGAATTAAACCCGATTGAACTGGTATGGGCACAGATAAAGAGTGAAGTTTCAAGAAAAAATACCACTTTTAAAATTCATGATGTTAAACAGTTGTTTTTGGAGGCCGTAAATAATGTAAAACCTGAAAACTGGGAAAAGGCAGTAAATCACACTATTAAAGAAGAGGAAAAAATGTGGAAGCTGGACAATATTACTGATAAAATGATCGAGCCAGTTATTATAAATCTTGGTTCTGAAAGTTCATCTTCTGAATCTGATTTGGATTTTTAACAAGTAGCTGTAAGTTTTATATTAATATTTTTATTCATCTATTTAACATACCTTAGACGGTTTTAAAAACTCTTTTTCTCTTTTGTAATTTTTAAAAATTAAAAAAAATGTGAATTTTTTAAAACCCTTTTTAATGTAGGCCAGTCAGTTCTAATATAGTGTGTGATAAAAGAGGTCACTTTTGTTTACGTACACATAACACTTTATAACTTATACATTTATTGTGAATAACCTGTATATAACATATATACAATATACTCTTTTGTCTGACTCAATATTTAGAATTTAAACTTAAAATTTCTCTGTGTTAGATTTAATTCTGAAATTATTAGCATCACTACTAAAAAATCAATTTTATACTCACCAACAACAGACTGTTCTTCCGAATTTTAAGTACGTTCTTTTATTACTATTTTACAATATTATTGACTTTTGTGCTTTGTAGATATCTCCAATTTGAACTACACATGTCAAGTTTGCATTGTCGTAGGTTTCCTTACCACCTTTAAGGGTAAACAAAGAGCTAAAATTTTTTAAATCTCGATCATTTTGTTGAGTTCTTGGTGGAGTACCCCCAGAATTCTAGAAACAAACATGCTTTTATAGGAATTTATTATACACTCATGGACAAAAATATCGAATATTTTGGAATTTTCTAATTTTTGTTTTTTTCAAAATAAATTCTGTTCAATCAAGTCGTTTATTGTAAAATAGAGTTTATTTTAATAATGTTTAATAAACAATTTTAAGTTTTTATGCGAAGAAAATTGCGAAAAAAATAAATGTTTAATATTAAGTAAATAAGGTTATTTTACTCTAAACTTAAATGATAAACTTAGTCATTTTAACTGAAAGAAGTGCCTGATCAGTAACAAGTATTCCCCCCTCTAGCTCTTATTACTGCTTGCATCTTTCTCAGCATGCTTGCAAGTAAATGTTGAACATATCCTTGGGAAATTGCATTCCATTCATCCTGTGCAGCAAGCCGAAGCTGCTCTATCGTATTTTGAAGGGGATTTCTTTGTCGTATGCTGCGTTTTAGGTGATACCACATGTGCTCTATTGGATTTAAGTTTAAGCTAAACGGTGGCAAATCCAATCTTCGAATTTGGACCTTATCAAGATAATTACTCACTATGGCAGCGGCATGTGGTCGAGCATTATCGTGCATTAACGTGAATCCTTTATATCCAATGTAACCAACATATGACAAAACATGATCTTGCAGGATGTTTTAATCGCAAAAATTACCAGTCATCTGTCCAATCACTTCCACAAGTGCAGTACGTACCTTCCAACTCATACCTTCCCAAAGAATTATACCATCAACTCCAAAACTAACGGTCTGGGTGAGATTTAAGCTGGCGAATCGTTCTCCAACTCTTCTGTAGACGTAGTTTTGACCATCTGGCTTCCATAATAGAATTCTGGTCTGATCAGTGAAAATTGTCGATATTCCACTAAATATGTGTTCTTGCAAATTCCAAACGACGAGCTTTATAATTTTGGAGACGACGTGGAACTTTGGCGGGGCGTCTGGGCTTTAAGTTTGCTTCTTTTGATCTTCGTCTAACTGTTTGTGAACTTACATTAAATTTTCTAACATTTAATAGCTTATTTATGAGGTGCATCGATGTCAATGAACGATTTCTTGTAGAATTAAGAACCAAAAACGGTCATTAATTGCGGTTGTGCGCCTTGGGCGTTCTTGACCAGGCCTTCGTACAAAATTTCCTGTTTCGCGATACCTTTTTAAAGTATTCGAAACTATAGATTCAGTTCTGCTGAGACGTCGTGCGATACCTTTTTGTGCATATCTTTCCTCGTACAAAATTACAATATGTGCTACTTGGGCTTCATCGCAGTGTCGAATTGCTGGCATACTTGTTTTAAACTTAGTTAAATCAAAACAATATTTAATTAAACTTAATAAATCAAACTAAAAATAACCGAATTAGTATGATTTTTTCTTTACGTGAAGAAGGTTTTTTATGATAAAATGTACGAATGACACTAACCACTGAATAAACGTCAAAATAAACATCAAAATATTTTAAACCAGTTAGGTACCAGTTAGGCCTAATATATGAGTATTATCAGTAATCTAAAATTATTTTGAAATAATAGTGACTACAAAAAAAATTGGAAAATTCCAAAATATTCGATATTTTTGTCCATGAGTGTATAAATTATATAATAGAGCTGGTAATTTTTACCTTTTGTGAAAACATCTAAAATTAATTACTTATCGTAAAAAATGTATTTAATATTTGAAGATATTCTATACCACTATTAGAATTCATCTTTTCAAGGCAAAAATATTCTCGGTACTTTATGAAGCGATAGTTTTAAATGGATGTCTGGGATCAAGTCTTAAAAGGGGAAAGTACAACAACATAGAAATTAAACAAAAGTTAAAACAAATAAAATTAACTAAATTTTCAAATAACTCCAGTCGTCAAAGACGAAAATGCTACCGAACATCTAAAAACCATACGAAAAAGCTGAATTTTGCTGAAAATGTTAGTTTTGGATCCCCAAAAAGATTGCCAGATGCAAAAAGTTTGCCACTTCTACTCTTGGGATTCCTTCTAAACCATTCCTTGTAGGGGGAAAGACGGAAAACATAGATTTGCCAAAAGAATCTGTACACAGTGGAAAACCTGTTTTAAACAAGAAATGTAGGTGTAATTTTAAACAAAAATGTTTATTTTCACTTTTTTTTGTAGAATGAACCGTTCTCTAAGAAACAACGCTTGAAGCGACAGGCGATTTTGAATGTCATTTCAATTCTCTGCGCGTGAAATTAACTTTTTACCCAAAATTTGTATCAATTCGATAGTAATAATTTAATATCTTCTGATCTGAGTAATTTACTTACCTGGACTCCATTGAGAAACCATATAATGTTTGGACGTGGTTGTATTGGAGGCGTAGTACAATTAGCTTTTTCATTATCTACTGTTAGAACCACTTCACCCTCCGGTTTCTCTAAAATAATATAAAATTTAAAAAGTATTTGACTACAAAAATTAAAATTACTTAGATGTACAAATCCAGAACAGTATACGTATATACTAATACATAAATACTAACACATATACACATATCCAAACTTATATAGAATCATATGTATTTTAAACCAATATTTATTTCTTTTGAAAAAACTTATTGCTGCTACCAAGAAAAACGGTTTTATGGAAAATAGATAAACCAATAAAACAATCAGGTAGCACAGCTCGGTACGTTATAGATTATGTTGCTTTGGTTTTAAATTAAACGGAAATACATAAACTAACTTTTGCGTTCAAAAACGAAAATATACCTTATGTATTGTTATTGGATGTGCAAAGGGGAAAGATTATTGGTTTTGTGCAGTAAGTAATGTCTTAGAAGGACATAGTTGCAGTACTAAGTATAATGCAGAGCGTTGTGTCAAAAACCTATGCTAGTTATCTGAAATTAGAAACGTTTAAGAATAGACCAAGACAAAGTCGATAAAAAGTATCAATGGCTTGTCACGATTGTTTCATTGTAAAAGTAGCCAAAAGGGACTCAACACTATCTCTCCCACAGCTCCAAATGCAACTTTCAACCTCCAAGAAAGCTGCAGGTGTAAATGTTTCAGTTAAAATGATGATGATAAAAAGTCCTCGTGCCCAAGGACTATACAGCATTGGACAATTACAGGTTCTCGTGTTACCCAAACAGCGCGCTATATTCCGAAGGAAACAGGATTTGTGAAAAATCAGATGACCAAGAAATTCGTATACTAAAGGGCGAGGATGACAAGCAAGAACGAAAACTGCCATACCTGTTCACAAATATAAAAGAGATAGTGTTATGTACTGAGAAGAAATTATGATCGGTAAAAAAACTCCTTTAATTTTAATCCAACCAACTTAAACAGCGCGCAGGTATGTTGATTTGGTTCTGAAAACTGTAGTTAGGCTTTGAAAAGGTACAATGGAAGAAAATTTAATTTTCATACATGATAATGTACTTCCACATACCAGCAACGTGACTATAGGCTTCCGTGAAGCAGAATATATCACTATTATGGAGTGGATTGCTTGCTTACATGAAACTCTATAAAGAATTTGTGGGATATGCTTAACAGAACAATTAGAGCTAGCGAGGATAATGCACAAATCGTCGCACAGCTAGTGTTAGCTGCTCTTAAAAAATAAAACCACATACCACAACAAAAGTTGTGACGGTTGGTAAATATTATTTGAATTGATTTTTTTTGTTTACTTTTGTTCGTCATTTTGTGTACCATCACATGTCCAAATGGTATTGCAGGTCTTTGAGTGAGTCTTTACTTGTACGGGATCTATGTTTACAGCTAGTATTGCTACGTAGTCAGTAAACAAAGCAATTTTAGTATTATGAGTCTCTGGTATATCGGCTTTGTAGATTAAAAAAAGCAGCGGCCGACTACACTATCTTGCAGGACTCCGGAGTTGATAGGACATAGGTTGGATTGTTGGTCACTAAGCTTTGCAGAGATTCTAGAACCAAATTAACATACCTACAAGCCGTTAAATTTCGTTGGATTAAAATTAAAGGATTATTTGATATATAGCATTTTACTAGGGGGAAATAGTTACTGGATAGTGCAATTTTTATTTTGTAAAGCAAACCTCCGTGCCAGACTTTGTCAAACGCTTGAGAGATGTCTAAAAATATAGATTTTTTAATATTTCTTTCCTTTAAGACTTTTTGATATTTCATTTATCGTTCGATGAAATTGTTGGGTAGTAAAGTGTTTTTCCCGAAAATCAAATTGATGTTTTGGTATTAATGTTAGCAATTCATAATCTGCGTGTATTCTCTGTAGCAGCCATTCTTGACTTCTGTAAGATTAAAATTCTTGATCGAAAGGGAAATTTGACATCATGTGCTTTTTAGTTCTTTCACTCCTTTATCAGAGGTTGTTGGCTTCGGTTTGAAATACGCTTTTTAGAAGTTGAACAAAGACGTTCGCTTTTTCTTTGTTGAACGGCTCATTTCGTTTGGTTTACGAATGAAAGGGATAGTTGTGTATGATTTCTTAAGCTTCTTAGTCGACTTCTAGAATGTCTGGTCATTTTCTGTACGGTTTGTTATGTAATGTCTGAAGGTTACAGAGGTTTGCAGCTTTAATGGCTACTTCAAGTTGCATACGTAGTCTATTCTATATATTTATGTTGATGTATGTAATTTCTAGACCTTTGTCAGGTTCTCATGGTACGACGTTTTGCAGATATGAGTGGGTGCGGATAATGTACAGGGGAGAATTTGTGATATGTGTTGGTTTGTGTTGAGTCCGTGGTGTAGATTTCTATGCTACTTTTTTCACAAAGGTAATACTAGCGTTTTTCTCTAGGTATGATTAAAAATTTGCCTAGTTAGTGTTTTTTTGACTTGAATCGAGGAGGAGGTAGGTTGTTTATAACTGTGGTAATCTTGATCCTAATAACGTATGTATGATCCGATGAGAGGGCATAGCTGGATTTTATTAGACAGTTCCTCCAGGACTTTGTTTATGGACATCAAAATAAAAAAGAAGAAGAAGGTCCTCTATGCTAACGAATATCATCGAATTGTACAACTCTACGTAATTGAAAATGCCTTGTTCTAATAAGTCATTAGTTTTTCTTTCAATTTTATCAAAAAGGTAATCACAAAACATTGTAATTTACGTATTATCATTACGAGTGATAAATTATGTTCATATGATAGTAACGTTTCACACGTAGATTGTAGAAACCTTATTAGGATAAAGGTCAATTAGATAAAACTTATTCTTGTACACTTACCAATTATATACATCAGTTGTGATCTCATAGCAGTTTTAAATAATGGCGCCTCCCAAGCTACCTCGCATACATATCTTCCTGTAGCTTTTCTTTCTAGATTTTTCAAGACTAATTTGTTACCTGAGCTGTTGTTAATCTAAAATTTGAAAGAACAAATAATCTTTAGTTTTCATGCAGTAAAATATTTATTTAGCCCATTGACTAAAAAACAAGAACTAGAATAAAGAATAGATCCATATCAAACCAAAAATATTAAAGAACAAAGAACAAGATGGTATGGACAAACAGTTAATTTGCAATTTAAACTAGAATCAAGTAGCTTTAGATAAAGTGAATAACTACTTTACTACAATTTTTTGTTCACTTAACTTTTTAATTTAGACTAAAAACAAGAGTTTTAAAGATTCCTTAAAATTAATAAGATATTAAGTAAGTGTAAAAAACAAAACGTACATAGACGATTCTGTTATCACTACGTAGATATATTACAGAAGTTGATAACACCAACATTTTTAATTAAATTGTATAGAAAACGAAACTTTGTGGTAAAATACAATATATAGAAATATATTCTACTGATACTGTCGTCTCGGGGTCGAACCGCCATAGCATCCTTGTTCGCTCTGCATAGGACTTCGACAATCGCGGGTGAAGAATCCTCTGCTTAGTCCATCTTTGGCTATGGACTATTCTATAAAAATTAAATAAAAACACCAATTGTAGTTTGCAGAATATCTCAGCCTCAGAGTCTGGAAGTGCTAGATGAATCGGAACCCCAGTGTGCAGGTGACTCTAGGAGAGCCTGTAAAGGACTAACCTGCCTGACCTGAAATAGGAAGGATTAGAATGTGGGAGATGCGCATCAGAGTGCTCACTAGTCCACGGACTATAGCACTTGATGAAAATACCCACATAATTTGAGGACATGCGATGGTACCATTTACACTTAAAATCAAATTTTTTCAAAAAAATTACTTTTATTTAATTTAAAATTATATATCTTAGCTACTGTGCTGTAGAATATCACAATAGTTACAATAACATTGTTGCCAATTTGCTAGTGTCTTACTCGCTCTTGTTCCCGTAAATTTTCAAACGAAATTACGTGCCTACTATAGATACTATGTAATATTTAAATTATTGTTAATAAGAAATGGCATACGTATGTCTGTCACTCAAAAACATCATTCTTTTTCTCAATCCATGTACCAAATTTTATTCAATAGTTATTTTCTACCTACCTTTATTTCGTTAAAATAAGTAATAACTGTAGCTTAATATATAGGGTTATACATACATCAACTGATATTCCGTTTAGTGGAAATACTTTTACTGGCGGAACTTCGTTTGGAGTAAATCGAAAAAATTCATACTGTCCCATATACCACTTCACAGTATAGATGTTATTATCTGGACGGTAGTCACAATTAAGCGTAACATTGTCTCCTACTTTTATATATCTTGGCACTTTTATTTTAACGGTGTAATCGTCATCAGCTTTACAATTGGCACCTAAAATTGTAATTACGTTAAAAGTAGTCTAAATAAATTAATTATTTGGTTTATTATTATATAAAATTATTCGTCGATATAATAAATACCGGAGTAGTACCAGCGGAATGATAGGAAAGTCTCCTGCTACCCATACTTAAAAAGGGAGACTCAAGAAATCCTGAAAATTATAAAGGCATTAGTCTGATGAGTAGCACATTAAAATTGTTAACGGCAGTCATAAAAGATAAAATTGAGGAAAAAGCAAACACGGCAGATGAACAACAAAGCTTCCGGAAGAACCGCAGCACAATAGACGCAATTTTTATTATCAGAAAATTAATAGAGCAGTATATTGAATATGGAAAACCAGCATACATGTGCTTTGTAGATTTAAAAAGTGCTTTTGACAGAGTGAAGCGAAATGACATCCTAAATTTATTACAAGCTGAACAAATAGACCATCAGATAATAAGAACAATTAATGAAATTAACAAACTTAATATGAGAATATCAGTAGAAAAAACTAAATGTATAGTGATCAATAAAGAGCCGCGTAGATGCAAACTAGACATAGACGGCAAAATTGTAGAACAAGTAATGAAATTCAATTACCTAGGAGTAAAGATCACTAGTAAAAGGGATATAAGAACAGAGACCACAACGCAAGCATCAAAAGCGGCAAGAGTAAGTGGTTGCCTTCGAGCATCCATATGAAGAAACAAATATCTGATCACGGAAAGCAAAATTAAAGTATACAAGACAACAGTAAGACCAATCCTAGCATATGTAGCAGAGGCAAGGACCGATACAAGAAAGACGAAACAATAAATCAACAATATCGAAATGAAAGTATTAAGATCAATAGCAGGCATATCATTAAGAGACAGACAAACCAACAGAAGTATACGCGAACAGTGCAAAATTCAAAATATTAACAGGTGGATAAAAACAAGAACAAAAAAACTGGAACGAACATGTAAACCGAATGGGACCAGATAGATTAGCGAACATCTGTAAAAACAACAAACCGTATAGCAGAAGACACGTTGGAAGGCCGCCAAAAAGGTGGAAAGATAATGTACAGTCAACAACAACTGAAACAGAATAAGAGGCAGACAAACAGGAGTAATCCTAGTTGCACGAAGAAGAAGAAGAAGAAGACAAAAGAAACAAGCGGTTTAAAGGAGTCGCAGACGACATGTCATCTACAATTATACTATACATATGCAACACATAATACAAAAACATATAGTGTACGTAACTACACATTTTCCGAATAATAATACAAAAAAAAATCAAGAACAGAATTAGAATTTGATATTCCGAGGGTAAAAACACCACCCTTAGATTTTTTCAACCAAATGCAGGCCATCTTGACTGGATCTTACCTTCGAGAACGTGAGGAAGTCACTAAAGCTGATAACCAAAAACTTATTTTATCCCAAATATTAAGTATACTGAAAAATCTTTAACAGGAATATTGAAATAAAAACAGAAGATGTTTTTTTGCAGAATAATAGGACATTTTGGAGTCAAAAAACGCTCTTAAGTTTGAGACTAATTTTACTGAATCAATTGTCGCTGAGATGTAGAAAGGACTGCTACTTATATAACGGTAGAAAAGGTGTAGTCCACTTTCGGTGACAGAGGAAGTAAGTACTTAATGGTCGTGATTAGTTTTCAAATTGATTAAACTTTTTTCGTACAGAATAATTTTAAATATTTTTTTGGTTGTCTATAAATTTTTAGTTACGAAACTTCATAAATTATTTAATTATTCTAAGGCGGTACATAGTTCACCAGGTCAGCTAGTAATAAAGTAAAAATAAGATTATAATAGATATGCCAGCTGTTTTAACATTCATATCATTAATATTATACAAAAAAAAATTTTTTTGACCTAATAATATGGTTAAAATATTATTATTTAAAATTAAGATATTTACCGGTACAAACCAAACCATGAAGGTGTATATTCACCAAATTAGTTGCTAACTGCTGTCTTAAGTGTTTACTATTTAAAAAAAATTTGCAATTTATATTTTTAATGAAATTTAAAAATAGACAAGAATTGCATACAATTACGTAAAAGAACTTAAGAGACAAATAAAACGAGCAGTACGCAAGGAAACCAAAGATAAAATTTTTGAGATTTATAGCAATTTTTTTAATGAAATCCACAGGTTTGCCTATTTAACAACCTGAGTTATAAGGGATCACAAATGTCTATTTGACCTTCTGAGAGTTAAGGGATCATTTCTAATGTTACAAGAATCAATAATTTTATCAATTATTTCTTGTCGTTTATTTACCTTTTCTTAAAAAACCAAATCTTTCAATCGGCGCTATGTTTTTAAAAACCTAATTTGTAAGATACAAGATGGTGGTATTTTTGACTCTTAATTTAAATATCAAATATTGATTCTTGAGGATGAAGTCTATTTGGCTCACAATAATAGCACATATGTAATGACAGTTATTACAGACAAACATTCACATTACAGGCACTCCTATGGAAAGCTCATTATCACCAATCATTTGCAATTATTCTCTTGATGATCTCATGAGGAATATTTAAAAATAATACCTTTTCATATTCCATTTGTTGAACGTTTTGTAGATGATTTGATCCTAGCAGTACTCAATAACAAAATAACTGAGGTCTTAAATGTCTTTAACAACCAATGTAGCTAATTACAATTTACTGTAGAAAGGTATCAAAAGAAGATTCTCCCTTTTCTAGATATGAGTTCATCGCACACATGACAATAGATTCAAAATGAAATGTTATGAAAAACCGATTTCTAGTAATAGATTTATAAATTACTATTGGGAACCTCCTACAAGAATTAAAATAAATTTAATCTAGTAACTAAAAAGTAGACTAACTACAATAAATCATCCAACATATAGAGAACGTAGTTTAAAGGGACTAAGAAACATACTAATGGAAAACTCTTATCCTGTAGATATACTTACTTAATAAATTAATTTTTAGTACTAGCGTCCATCACATTACAATACCAACAATAACAAACAAATCACAGTGAAAACGGCAAGCCAAGAAATGAACAATAGCCCGAAAGTTAATATCTTAGTACCAACAACTAACAACTACCACAAACTTTTGGTTTTTCACCTTAGATTCCATTCTTAACACCGAAACTTCTCAAATTATTTAAAGAATTAAAGAAACATAAAAATTGCCACTAGAAACGTTAAAACTTTAGCACATTTATACACTTAAACTAAAGATCCTCTAATTACCAAGGAAAGTTCCAAAGTAGTGCATCAAATACCTTAAGTAAAGACTGTATAGAGTTTACATAGGAGAAACTTCTCGTACATTACACAGCAGAATGTTTTCTCACAAAAGTGATATAAAAACGAACAAATCACAAGCTTGTGCATTAGCCGACCACTCCATCAATCTAAATCACACATTTAATTTTTCACAAGCTTCAATTCTAGATGGCAGAAAAATGAACAGAAGCGGTTATTTTTAGAAATTACACATATACAGAAAAATAAAAAATATATAAATAGAAAATTGAATATTTACAAATTAACTAACATTATTTATTGTTACATATTAACATATCAACAAACAATTGGCATAACATCATAATCTCATTTTTTATCGACATCCCAAAATTAGAAAAATTGATATATGCTTGAGATAAATGGACTGGACTAATTTATTTTTCATCGACAAGCAAATTAATAATAAAAACTATTAATATTGGTGTTTTTTTTTCCACATAAATGAACTGTATATACTATTCATATTATGTATGTTAATTAGCCAAACATGACAATAATATAATTTAAAGACAAATTTCTTTAAAAATTTTAATAAGTGTGTGATTGTGCGTTAAAGTCAAGCTCATTTTCAATCTAACCACTAGGAAGTTTAAAATCTAATAATTATAACTACATAATTTTTATACTTATTGTCAGAGATGTTATGAAAAGAATTTAAAAATAAATTCGAAAGCCTGACAGTAAATCAAAAAATTTTCTTTGTCTCGTGGGCCAAATATACTGCGTCCTAAAAAATCACCTCTTGATATTTAAACCAAAAGTTGACAATACCATGCAAAACATGCCATTACATTTTACTTTTATAATTCTCTCGCATTAACCTTTTCATTATTTTAGATCAAAACAACGATGTGGAAAATTTCTTGATTTGGCCACACATTTCCTTTTACTAAATAATAAGTAAATATAAATAGGCTTACTTGATAAAAGTACGATAACAATTCCACAGACGTATTTCAACATTTTTTAAAACTGACGAGCTGTACACTATACAAAAGAAATATTGTCGATATTATTGAATTTATCATTTTTGTTAATTACCTACTATCAAATATTTGGAAAATGATTACATTTAAATAAATTTATTGGGCCAATGAAGCAATATATTTGTTAAGAATATCAGCTAGTTAGTAATAATAAGATAATTAAAATTTCTCTATTTTGACGATTTTAACATTTAAAGATGAACCACGGTATAATCAGGTTATTCTAGAAGTCCCCAATTCTATACCAATCATACTGCAGGGAATTCGCTTAATAGCACTATTACTAGTACTAGTCCTTGGTACTTCAATAGACCTGCTATATACATATTTACACTTTGTATGCTTAAAATGACATCAAACCCTTCCTATTTTTCACTGGGTCTCGAATCTGCAAACACAGACCGGAGGTAAACATTTTCGACAGTGCTGGGTTCCTAATCTAAAAACTCCTTCAGAATCACGTCAAAGACCTTGGCCGTGGGTCGGACATCCCTGCCCCCGGTAACTCCGATGAGGCCGGGTCAAAGTCCTTCTTTTGCCCGATTCTCAGTTGTTTGTTATCACATATCAGTTTTTGTCTCTCCCACCCATGCGACCACCGCATTCGCCTCTGCCTAACCAGTCGTTATTTCAGCCTCTTCGCGGCCCTGCCTACAAATGGAAAGCAAGGCCACGATAAGCTGTCCCGTGTGCTATTTGTTGCCATCCGTCTTCACTTCAGTCGACACTCACCTCATTTCACTTACACTATCGCCTTCTCGTGCCTGCCGTTATTTCCGCCTCTATGACTCTATTATTCATACTTGCCTTTAGCCCTAACCTAACCTCTTTTTCTTCCTACTTCTGTGGGCATAGTTCTGCCTTCTCGATAGCTGCCAGAACTTTATCTATTGGATTTTATTCCATCAGTGCTCATCTATCAACATCTCTCTTACCCACTCAAACATTATCTTAAGCTCATTCCTTTCTCTTACACATTTGACACTCTAAAAGGGTATGAGATATAGTGTCCGAAACCCCACAATATAGACAATTGTCTTACTCGGCCTTTTTAAATCTGTGAAAGTAACTACGGAAGCTCCCGTGTCCTGTGAGTACTTGCATCAGATAGTAGTCTATGTGCCTGTGCCCGCAGTCCAGCCAGCTCTAGAGATTTGTTATCAGTGACTTCGTCTACTGTGCCACATGCCCCGTTGCATCCCACTCTTCCTGCCACATCCCAATGGATGTGGCCTTCTCCTCGCTTCTGACGTTCTTTACTTGTATCTTCCTATTTCTTCGTTGAAATATCTTTTCTCTCTCTCTCTCTCTTCACAACACATGTAAGGAGACAGAGCCGGTGATCATCCATAGGGCAGCAGCAGACACAGTTCTGTAAGCACTTGCTATCCACAGCAGACTAGTTCTATCTGCGCGCACCAAAAGCTTCTTGGACGCCTGTTTCCAGCGTGAAAAAGGTCAATACGACTGATTTGGGACCAATTTTATTTATAGATTTCAAAAAATTAGTCATTTATAAGATCGTTTCTGGGCCTTCTTGTTTTATGTCATGTCCATTTGATTTACAAGAGTATAGACATTAACAGTTAAGCCTTAAGATCTAAATAGCAATATAACCAAACCCAGAAACGGAGACAACAAGTAAAGAAGTAAGAAAACGGGATTTTTAATATTTTCTAAGCACATTGCATAGTTTTGTAAATTTTACTAAAGGATTTATATACGCCTAAGTCATCTAGTAAAGTTATCTTATATAAATCTTATACGTTAAGAAACATTGCAAGAAAATCGTCACGATCTTCTTTCATAAAGTAAATTATCCTGCATTTCGTATTTTGGTTCGGTTTTGAATATTGGAACATTTTACACCTTTTATAATTATCTTGAATATAAATTAACTAATGTGGTAATTAATGTTACAAAATACGAAAGTTTGATTTCCTGTTTTTCCTATCTCAAGTAAAATTATTTTAAGTAGAAAACATTATAAAATACAATAATGGCGTTAATATTTCTGACAGTAGGATTTTGATTGACGGGTGGAGCAGATGATATATTCTTTATAAAAGGTCTCATAAACAATGCCATATGCCGTCATCTCTTTTATTCAGACAATTTGTCCTTTTTCCAATTTCTATAGTTTCTCGGATAATTCTTGGTTTTTAAAAGCGAATGAGGGCTATGGTTCTTGAGTTTTCAAAATAAATTTTGTGATATGTTTAGAGACGGTGTTAACAAATAGCTGAAATTGAGTCGGAATTGCGAACAGACACGGAATGTTCGTAAATCCTATTTTGGATTCTACGATTTGTTTGGCCTCTATAGGATCGGGGCCAGTTTGCACAAGAAATTTCATGAACTCTGTGTTGGTTATTTGGAATGTTGTCTTTGATTGATCGGACAAGAGATGAATGTTTTTGTTGAGGTTAAATAGTAAATATTGCCCTTGTTCCTCTTGATTTAACAAACTTGTAGATTTTGTCAGTGACTCCTTTGATGTATGGAAAAAAACTTTCGTATGATGAGGGTCTGAGTCTTTGATTTGAGATTAAATGGAAGATTGATGTCTGTGGATGCTCCTAATGACGTGATTTTTGCGGTTACCGTTTTGGATCAGTGCTTGTTTTAAACTAGAAAGTACAGCGGGTCTACTTGCATCATCACAAAGGCGCTTTGATCTGAAGACAAGGGTATTAATAACTGAATTAATTTGTGAAGGTAGATGATGAGAGTTGCCATGCAAGTTACGATTGGTATGGGTGGGTTTTCGATTAAAATAGTAACGAAAACCTTAGGATTGTTTTTTCAATATATCGTAGCCAACATGTTGGCTTGAGCATTGATGTGGATAGTGCTCGGGTCTCGAATTATTCCATAAAGATTTTGGCAATTACTGGAGATAGTGAGGAGCCCATTGGGGCATCATTTATTTGTCTGTGGAATTGATTTTGGAAGATGAAATAAGTATTCGACCTGCAACGTTCAATAAGAGATAAGTGGTCTTGCTGAATACTGTATAGAGAATTGTAGTTTTGAGAATATTTAGAATTTCGTCTGTAGGAATGTTTGTAAAAAGTGAAACGATATCAACACTGACTATAATGTCTGACGGTGAGATAGTGTTTAAAAAGTTTAATGAAATAAAAAGAATTTTTGACGAAAGAGAAAGCATTTTCTGCGAGAGGTTGTAGGGTTTTGACCAAGTACTTGGCTAATGGTTGTGTAGGGCAGTTGTATACACTGACAATGGGACGTAGAGGAATATTGAGTTTATAAATATTGGGTACGCCATATATTCGAGGTGTTCTGGAAGACTTTTCATACGAGGAATTAGAGATTGTTTGATGTCAACAGAAAGAGAGGTTTTGTTAGGATAGGTCAGATAGGTTGTTAGGATAGGATCGATATAACACAAGGAAATACAAACTACAAAAATATTTTTTATATATTTTATTGATATTGTTATATAGATATGTTTAAAATAGTTACCACAATTTTTGAACCAGAAGTGTTGCCAATATGCTCATATTGATTACTATCGGACTTCCTGAAAATAGTATTATCATTAAATACACTTGATCTCAGCATATTTGTAAAACATATTGGGAAACAATATAATTGATATATAAGACAAAGGAAAATTATTCAGGATAAATGCATATATGCATGAATACCTGATAAAGAGAATGTACCTAAGTGACCGAGACTCTATGACAACAAGGTGTGGAGCTTATATAAGGTCTGTTCGAACATAACGAAAAGCCATCACGTAACGGTCACGCTTTTGCGCAGGAAACAAAATACGTTCCAACCGAAAGATGATCATTCGTCCCATCGTCCTTCCGAGTTATGTCGAAATTCCGAAAAATGTGATCGTCCAGTGACGATTTCGTGACGATCATTTTTTAATCAGGCAAATGCATGTACTCGTTGGTCTCACCTACGCACTAGGATCCTTTTTCGAATTACTGTCATGGGACGATACATAATAATGAACATGCACATAAAAACGGTAAATCTTCTTTTCTGTCTTCTACTTTGCCTTTCCAATTTAAGATTTTAAGTTCTTCTATTTTTCTTTTAACCTCCTTCCACCTAGTTTTCGGCATACCGTTCCTCTTCTCTCCTCTTATTTCTCAGGTTATTATTATTTTTTGGGTAGTGTCTCGTGTTTGGCATCTTTTGGATATGTCTTAACTATCTCAATCTTTGGGGTTTTATATTCCCTAAGATATCTAGTTCCCTATACATTCTCTCTAGTTATATATTTGGTCTTTTATCCACATTTCATTCCATTGCTCTTCTTTAAATATTTTCTTGAGAACTTTGCTTTCCCATAGTTGAAGTATTTTATATATTTGGTCTAGTGAAAGTAGCTTTTGCAGTGTAAGTTTTAAAATAGGTAAAGATAATTTAATTTGGTGAAAACACTTACCAGACGTCATTGGATGTAGTCATCAGACTATCCTACACCTAAAAAACTTTTCTTTTGAATATAAGTGTTTTTTGAGCTTTATAAACGCCATTCACTTCAATAGCACAAGTTAGGTTGGCCTTGTCATCTATGAACGAAATTCTGTGCCCTTTTAAGTAAGAGATAAAAAGTTTTGGTTCTTTACTATTCTCGGTTGGTGGTTGAGATACCTCAGTAGAAACCTTAAAATATATGACCACAGTTTAAAAAGATGTCAAAAGTGTTAAAATGGTTCTTAATTTATTTTTGTAAAGAGTCTTAGTACAATTGAGGGGATCAAAAGACAAGGGGTCCAAATAATGTTACGTACACAAACGTAAACTAGATTATCATATTTACTTACAGTCCAGTTATGGTAGCATTTGATCTTTCAATGCAAGCTTCCCCAAATTTTATTATTCTAACCTTTGGGGGTGTGAATAGTAGTGTTAATTTAAAATTGCGACTGAATTTCGGCGTTGCGTCTGCCTACATCTTGATTTTTAAAGAGAACCGTTTTGCTCAATATATCCACCATACGACATGAATGTATATAAGTAAAATGAAGAGAAATATATTTCATACAGTTTTAATCTTATTTATTTTTTTGCTAAAATCAATATTTAAAGTCGTAGGTTGGTTCCTGTTTATGGCTCGCCACTGATGACGTCACTGTCTAGGGTTTGTTACGCTTAGGATCTTAAATATTGTTTTTTGGAAGAAAAAAAATGAAGTAAACCAAAATTGTGTAAAATAATTCTCTTCATTTTTTTTTCGGTACATTTATGTCGTAAAATTTGTAAGATATTTACTTTAGACTTAAGACTTAGGACTTTATTGTAAGATAGTTCATTCAATTATATGAAATCAACTTTAACTTGAGAATATCCGTCAGAAAAAATCATAGCATGTAACTCGTCTTTAAAAAAAACAACAACATGCCATGATGAAAATAAAATTCTCCTGTTAGTGATTCCATCTTCTTCTCTTCTTCTTAGCCTTTTGTCGTCCATGTTTGGACATAGGCCTCTCCCAACTCCTTCCATCGGTCTCTATCCTGAGCAACACATTTCCAATTTGTTCCGGCTATTCTTTTAATGTCATCAACCCATCTCATCTGTGGTCTTCCTCTTGGTCGTTTACTTTCGTAAGGTCTCCAATGTTGTATTGTAGTATTCCAACGTTGGTCTTTTTGTCTAGCAGTGTGGCTCGCGAAGCTCCATTTAAGTTTGGCAATTTTTGTTGCTATGTCCTCGACTTTTGTTTTGGATCTTACCCAGTCGTTCCTCTTTTTATCTGACAGTCGTATACCTAACATTGCTCTTTTCATTGTTCTTTCTGTTGTGGCTAGTTTATTCATGTTTGCCCTGGTTAGGATCCAGGTTTGACATCCATATGTCATGATAGGAAGGATGCATTGGTTGAACACTTTGCTCCTCAAGTATTGGGGTATTTTGCGGTTCTTAAGTATCCAACTAAGTTTTCCAAATCCTACCCATGCTAGTCTTGCTATTTTAGTAATTTCCGCACTTTGGTTCTCTTTGTCAAGTCTCAGGATTTGGTCTAGGTAGATATATTTCTGGATTTGTTCTATCTCACTGCCATTTATAGTTATATGTCTGGGGTCATCTGTGTTTGTCATTATTTTTGTTTTTTTCATATTCATTTTTAGGCCGACGTATTGGGAGCTGACTGCTAATTCTCCCATCATAATTTGCAGTTCTTTGAATGTGATTCGATAGTGTGTGAGTCGATAGTGATTTCCATAGTAAATAATAAAGAAAAAACCAGGAAAAAATAAACCTTATAATACTATCTCGACATGGCAAGTATTTAGTCTAACGTCAATAAATAAACGGAATAAGTCGAAAATTATATTTCCCTCTCCATGTTCAAATATTTTATCCATTAACTCGGAAAATATCGACCGCACGAAAAATTTGTAATAAAAAAATTGTAGTAAATCACATTTACAACAATTTCAGTCCCCACCATTTTTGTCAAAATGTTGAAAATGGCAGAGATATTGAGCAAAACTGGTTCTCCATTTTTATTTCAAAATTAAAGATGGTTGCTAATGCAACGGTTGGATTTATAATGGCGAATTTAAATTTACAGTACTATTGACCTTCCTAAAAGTTAAAACAATAAAGTTTTGGGCAGCTCGCCATGGAAGGTAAGGCCTTTTTTTCGTTTAACCCGACTGTTTTTACGTGTGGCGATATCTAGCGTTGACAAGTTACACTACTTACTAAGTGTAGTGTGACTTAGCTGCAAAGGATCTAAGTTCATTTGAATCTTTATGCCACTGACAAACAAAATTATTTTTCTTAATCAACTAATACAGTTGTTAAGTTAAGTTACATTAAGTTTATTGTTAAGATGGACAACTTATCCGGTGAAGAACAAGATAAGTAATTTAGTAGAAATATTATTATTTTCACTTTGAGAATAAAGATTAAGAGCATAGCTCCAAATGAAATAGGCGACAAATTAAAAAAATGTAAGGTTTACCACCTTGGTCAAAAGAAAAATCGTGACTTAAATAGTGTGGAACATAAGAAGAGTGCTACATTTTTTTATTTTTTGAAATGTTTGAGGGCAATTCAGACGTAGATAGAAAATATATTCCTAAAAATGATAATAATTCAGATAGTTCAGAAGTGTTTTAGCCATCCACATCAAACATACAAGAGAAAGCTTTAGAAAATCAATACCAGATTGGCACGAATAATATTTATAAGTGGAAAAGAAATACAGCTAAAATTCGAAAAAATAGTGGTAAAGAATATGTTGGACGTCGAGGAAATCATTGTTCAAAATCAGAACAACTTGCACAGTTTTTTCCTTTCTTCAATACCGATTTTGATAAATCCTTCTTCTGCTCATTTTCTTACGTCATCAAATTTAAACGTGACATTCATTGACTGACATTATTCTTAACTCTTACCTAAATTAATTCGATTGGGTTCAAGTCTGGGTGATACGAGGGTAACAGTAAAGCGGTGTGGCCGTATTCTCGTCACAGCTCATCAAATGCGTATGTTACATATCGGTCCCTATGAAATTTAATGAGTTCATATAATTCTGTTTTTAAACTCGTTGGAGTAAAAGGTATATTATGTTTTGTCAACAATTTAATAATTTCATACTTCAAACAACTGGAATTAAACGCTTGATTTATTGTATATTGTACATTGTGATAGCTAGCATTATCATAATCTATTACTGAATTAGGTGGTATGTTGACTATTAACTTCTCTCTTAGCCATTTATTGTAATTTACCAAATTCATTTCGGGATGAATAAGGGAAATTGTCTATGATTTTTCATAAACCACATTTCGTAGGCTACTAAATGAGATGGGTTTTGAATATGGTAAAAGAGATCGAGATTCGATAATAATGGAAAAAAAAGATTTCATGTCCTGTAGACACACGTACCTCAGACAAAAAAAAAATAATGAAGAAGAAGGATAATGTAAACCTTGTTTATACCGATGAGTCTTGAACTAACGTCGATGCTTCAGTTAAAACGAAATGAAGGAACACAACGATCAAAAATCCACGAGATGCCTTTATAAAAGGGCTCTCTACTGGACTGAAAGCTTAAACCCAAAGAGGTCCTCGGCTTGATCTTCTTTATGCTGAAAGCAAAACTGGTTTTGTGGCATGGGCCGAATTAACTTTCTTGGCCAATAAGGGAACCACGGATTACCATGACGAAATGGACGGGAATCTATATGAAGAATATTTTAAGAAGACATACCACTCCTACAAATTTGATTTATAATACACCACATACAAGAAACTCCAGACATTCATATTACAACCCCTGGGGATGATCCATTCATTTCTTCATCTATACCAGCCCATTGCTAAGTAATAGGCTGCTCCAAAAGGAGACACACACCGTAGATACAAGTAGAGACAAAACAAAACAAAACAACACGTATGTAAATTGATTTCTGTAATGCAGTCAAGTTCTTTGAGAATTCATTTAAGATTTCAGCGTCAGTAGTAGAAGCTGAATAGTGGCTCACCTCACTGACGCCGACAGATACGACACATTAAAATAAACAATTTACCTTTATTGCAGTTTCCTCTCTTTCTCTACCTTGTGTTTTATGGTTTCTGTCACAAAACCAATGATGAAGTCAAAGATTCTTTTGTTTACAATTGCTTTATTCATTAGTTCATGTGGCTCGCCTAGAGGTGACCCCAAGCCCAGCTGCAGCAATTTTCGTCCCACATTGTATTCAGGGCATACGAATACCACATGATGCGATTCATCCACCACTCCACACTAGGGACACAGATCGTTCTCGGTCTTCTTTATTCTATATGTATAAGACCGGAAAGATCCATGTCCCGTCATAAATTGGATGAAGTAGTAGTTGACATGTATGTGCTAACACTCATACCACCTTACTACATCTGGGATAAGGGTCTTCATTCAGGCAGCCTTGTCTGTTTCCCTTGACCATTGGTCCTTCCAGTTCTCCAAACTCCTTTTTTTTTTCTTGTGTTCCTGAACCTAAAGTTTCATTGCCCTTTTGGTGCATCCGAACCCTTTCAATAACCAGGATATGCACCGGTACAGCACCTGCCACTACTTGTAAGGCAATGGTTGATACGGTCCTGTACGTGCTGCATACCCTATCAATGGTTTCCTCTGCGTCCTTAGCAGCATGTCTTTATATTTCGCTTTGTTGAGGATCTCATGACACACTGAGGCCCCATATAGTAAGATGGACATGACTGACTGTAGGATAACTGATCTTTTGTGTTACCCGGGGCCTCCTATATTCAGCATTATCTTATTAAGGATCGAGGTCCTCTCTTCCGCCTTCCGACATGCTTCTCAAGATGATTACTTCTGTCTTTTTTGTACTTTGTTTGTACTTTGTACTTTGTTTTTAATACCCCAATTCATATCTTCTATAAGTAGGGCTAGGTCGTCTGCGTATGCAATAGCCGATACTCCTTGTGTTTTGTTTACTTCTAGTACCCCGTTGTATAGAATATTTCATAGTGTGGGTCACAGCATTGACCCTTAGGGTACTCCAGCAGTCATTTTCATCTTATTTTTCTTCGATACGCATACGCTTCTTTGCGATAGGTAGTCCTTTATTATATTGGACACATATTCCGGGGTCCCAAGTTCAACAATCTTGTCTACGATGAGACCCCAGTTCGCTGAATTGAAGGCGTTTTTAATGTCCAATAAAACAAGTACCACCCATTTCTGTTTGCTTGTTTTCCTGTTTTTCTCTTCCTGTTTTCCATGGGAAACTCTTGCTTCCGCAGCAGATCGTTACTATCTTCAGTGCCTCCGATGGCAGTCTATCGGGGTCGGGAGCTTTCCCTGTCTTGATTCCTTGACCAGCGGCCTTTATTTCTTCTTCTATAAATTCCTCCGCCACCGCAGGAGAGACCTTTAAGGAGGTTTGTTCCTCCTTGGTGGGAAAGAGGATTTCCGCCGATTCTGCCGCTGGTCCTCATCTAACTTGTATGGAGCTTTCATGGAGAAATCATATTTAGTAACTTCATTGTTATTTTATATGCGTCGCCCCATATGTCGTCTTCTAAAGCATTTATTAGGTTCTGCCACCTTTCTTTTTTTATTGTTTTATTGAGTTTCTTTTTTACTATTTTGTATACTTCTTTGGGCTCGTGGGCGCCCTGCTTTTAGTAAAATTCCTGCGAGCTTGGAGACACTCGTCCCGTAGGTCTTCAATTTCATCTGTCTACCAGTAGGGGTTTCTTTCTTTGTTCCTTTTCTTTATGGTGTCCAACTCAACAACGTTCTCCAGTGCCTTTCTAAGTTGGTCAAGGTCAGATATTTCCTCTTCGTTTATTTTTCTGAACTACAACAGGTACACGTGCTAATTAAATGTTTTCCCAGTATATCCCATCGGCCGTCTTATGATCCGCCCCTTTACCTTTTCATATGTAATGTATCGGTGGTAGGTGAATAATTAATCGTCGAGGACGTCCCAGTTTTGTATCCGTCTGGATAGCCCTTCACTTGAAAAAGTTAAGTCAATGTGTGTTTGGCTGGCTCTCTTATAAAAGTTGGTTTATTATTATTGAGTATCTGGAGGCCAGCCTGGACTATCAATTCGTTCCATATCTTCCCTTTTTCGTCATTTGCGGGAGAGCCCCATTGTCGAGATTAGGTATATCCCCGGCGATCATAATTTGTTTTTCCCTAATGGCGGTGTTTATTATTTCGTCTACTATATTCTTATATTCTCTAATCTTAATATTTGGAGATATATAGCATGCCAGTGGGCTGAAATTCTACTGGCATGCTTATAGAAAGTGTGTGATTCGTACTCCTGACAATACCACGCACTCCAAGATCTTTGTTTCTGAACAATACCGTCACAATTTTATTGGTATCGTGCACCCAGCCACCGTACGATGTAATTTTTTTGTTCGGTTCGGGGACAATGAGCAGGTCTGTTTCCAACATGCAGGCTTTTGTATGGACAAGATCGTGAGCTCTTTTTGCTCTGCCCACGTTCACCTGCAATATCCTTATACCAAGTTGATCTTTGAGGTTCATTTTAGGTTTAGTTCCCTAGAGATTCGACCTTACATCGGTGTATCTGTTTAGACGATCCTAAATTATTTTCACCAAGAAAGCATTTATTAGTAAACTTACAAATACCACAGATACAGCATCTGTATAAACATGAAAATAATATTTCATCATCATCATATAACGGGGGTCCTACGGCGATTGCCGCTTCCCGCATTTCAGCCTCCATCTTTTCCTATCTCTCCAATCTCCCTCTTCTAAGCCTCTAGATTGCATTGTTTTTGTAATTTCTCTTCTCCAGGAATTTGGTGGTCTTCCCCTTTTCCTTCTTTCTGGCGGAACATACATTAAGGCTTTCTTTGGCCACCGCTCCTCCTCCATTCTCATCACGTGACCATACCATTGTAATTGCCTTCCTTGTATTCTATCTGAAAGAGTATCTCTAATTCCTGTACGGTTTCGTATTTCCTCATTCCTGATTCTTTCCATTCTCGATACTCGACATGACCTTCTAAGATAATCCATTTCCACAACGTCTACTTTATCTCGTTCATTCTTTGTCATCGTCCAACATTCGGCACCATATGTGGTAATTGGTTCTACAATTGCTCTGTATACGCGAAGTTTGGTATGCATCTTTATTTTATTAGACCACAGTAATGAATTCAGTATTCGGATGCATTTTTTCCCTTGGGTTATTCGGTTTTGTACATCTATCTTAACTCTGCCATCTGCTGATATGATGCTTCCTAGATATTTATACTGGTTGCAGCCTTTTATGACTGCGTTTTCAAGCCTCAGATCTGTGGTATTTCCTCCAATTTTTAAATATTCTGTTTTGCTTATATTTACAGTAAGCCCCCATTTGGCATATTCCTCAAATAATTTTCGATTCATATAATTTATATCTTCCTCATCGGTTGCAACCACCACCTGATCTTTTGCAAACAACAATGTATACAGAGTTTCTTGTCCCACTTCGATGCCCATAAATCTACATTTATTTCTCCAATTCCTCAATGCTTCTTGGACGTATATTTTAAAGAGTGTCGGTGACAAACAGCATCCTTGCTTTAGGCCTTTAGTGACTTTAAATTCATTTGAGGTTCTGGTTCCAATTTTTACACAATTATCTGCATTTTCGTACAATTTATATATCGCTCGGATATACGTCGAATCCAATCCGGACCTTTTGAGGACCTCAAACATTTTCTTTAACGGGACACTATCATATGCTTTCTCAAGGTCTATAAATACCAAATGGGTCTCTCTACTTCTTTCGACACGCTTTTCAATTATTTGTCGTAGGATAAATATATTATCAAGGCGGGATCTCCCGGTACGAAAGCCGCTTTGTTATTCAATATCTTGTATCTGTCTTTCAACTCTCTTCTTTAATATTCTGCCGTACAACCGGCCCACAGAGCTCGTCACACTAATACCTCTATAATTGGAACAGTCTCTTTTATTCCCTCTCTTATATATGGAGCTTATATAAAATTTATTCCAATCTTTAGGAATTTCCTGGTCTCCACACATACATTTATTGAAAAGGTCTACTATTAATTCTAAAAGTGCAGTCGGCCCATATTTAACCAGCTCTATGGGAATGTCTTCAGGCCCTGCGGCTTTTCCGTTTTTAACCTCTTTTAAGGTTTCCGTCAATTCAGATAATGTTATTATAGGGATTTCCTGTCTTTCGTCTCTGTTGTCTATTAATTCCCTTATCCTTTCCATTCATTTAACTTTATGAGAGAAATGTTGTCTTCATTTTTCCTAAACTGTTTTAATGTTTTCCAAGCTTGCGCCACTTTTGTTCCACCCATAAATCTGTCCAGTTCATCACACTTAGCCTCCCAGTTTATATTTTTCGCCTTATCCACGTCTTTTTTAACTTCTCTATTCCATTTAGCGTATATTTCTCTGTCTTGAGGATCTTTGGATTGAAGCCATATGTGATATGCTTGTTTTTTCTTGAGAACTTTCTCTTCTAGTTCCGTTGACAACCATTCAGGTTTTCCTTTTTTCCGATTTTCAACTTTTCCCAGTGCTTCATTTGCCGCTTCATGAATATATTTTTTAATTACCTCATACAGACTTTCAGGGTCTAAGTATATAATATTAATATTAAAATAATATTTTTGTATCTAATATACCCTAATAAAATATAATATCAGAAATAAAAATATATACCTTCACCAAATAAAAAATACAATATGCTTGTTATTAAATGCATAAAAGGCACCACTAACTATTTAACTTGTTCAAATATTGATATTATCTTTATACTGTTGGTTATGTATCGTTTCTGCTTCTTATTGTTAGTTGATCAATTTTTGTATGCAAATTAAAGTTGTCATATAAGATTTTTCGGAATAGAATACCTACTTATTTCATGTTAAAGGATTAAAAAGTGCTATTTTTGGATTATATAGAACTGTTACCATAGTCAGTTTCTGTATTTTAAATATATAGACATTACTATTTGGCACTAAAAAACTGCTTGAAATCCGGCAATCACTTCAAAATTTTACTAAGCTATTTCCAATTTAAACAAATAGCACGTGACAAAAAATCTACCCACCTAGAAACATATATTTTATTGAGCTCAAATATAAACTCTTTACCTGTTGTCCATTTAAAAGCCATGTATATTTTGGGGTAACTTCAGATGCGGGACTAATACATATTCCAAACACCTTTTCCCTATCAAAACTAGGATCGTTAGTTGTTAGGATAATTTCACCTTTTAATTCGTCTAAAATAAAATACATAATAAAGCTTTTTATCTCTTATTATCGATAGATTTCTTAAAAATATAATGAAACTTGCGTAACGTATATTATAAAGTGGTAACGATTAATTTTATTTGCGGTACTAATTAGGGGGTAAATTTCACAATGCTTTTATCAAAAAAAAGGGACCATCTTTATTTTGAGCGTAACTCGCTTAGTATTGATGCTAGAAATTTTTTAAGAAAAACAAAAATAAAGCATTTTTAAACACTTCCAAAAAGTGTTGATGATTCTTTACCAAAAAGTGCTTTATTTTTGGTTATCTCACGTTGAAATATTCGATTTTAAATTTAACAAATAAGAATCTACTTTTCATGAGCTACAACTTTGCTTGAGCTAGGTCTACAGACTTCATAGGTACACCATTTTTTGTTTTTTTGTAATGTATATTTTCATTGAAAAAGTTCGATAAATACTTAACTTTTGAGTCTGAAAATGTGGTAAAAAAGTAGTAACTAAGTGAAAAAATTCTACAGGATAAAAATTGCTTAGAATAAGTCAAATTATCCATTTCCGGATTTATTTCTAACGTATAGTTTTTCATCTTCGAGAAGGTGTGGCTTTGACCATCCAAATAAAAGCAACCCTGGGCTCAAGTCCAAAGGTGAAATTAGGGATAAGAGAAAATTTAATCCAAACTTTTAAGCAAATCCGTCGTGACAAATAAAATTACAATCCCAAACGATCATTTACTGGAGTAATAATTATTGTTATGGCAAAAAATAAATTAAAGACCAAACGTATTGTCCAGTGGAAACCAAGACAAGAAGCAATACGGAGCAGAGGACGCCCACCAAGTAGATAGACTGACGACTTGAAGCGGGTTAGCAATAACTGGATGCAAGCTGTACAAGACAGAGACAGATGGAAAGAGCTGAGGGAGACATATGTCCAGCAGTGGACGCAGATGATGATAAAAAGAATAAATAAAAATAAATGGCTTGTTAGTATGGCTTTTATTTAATATATGTACCGTGGGACAGGTAAGTAACACATGGTTCGAAATAAAGCTAGTCAACTGTTCGAATTAAAAAAGTATTTTTTATTAACCTATGTATACCACATACAATTACAATGATTTTATTTAAAGCATGTTCGTGTTTTAATAAAGATCTGTTTTAAATTTTCTAACAATAATCATTATGTCTTTATATCAAAAAATTACAATGGGTTGTCATACAATTTTTTAAATTATGGTCTGGGAGTAGAAGTGTTAAAATATTATTATGATAATATAAGAAAAACAAAGATACAGTAAAATGGTGTAAACAATATAGCTTGTTTCTCTTGGTATAAAAAATATCAATGTTTATTATATTGGCGACAAATGACGTCACATGACTACTTATGTAGGTCACAACGGGCGAGCGATTACTGAAAAAGGTTAAGTTATTTATAGGCTACATAATTATAATAATTGTATAAAACTGAAATTAATAAAAAAAAATACAAAAAGTGGACAGAGACCGTCTTAACGGCACCATCAGCAATGAAAAATTCTCATTATGACTTTGATAAGTTTTGCCACAATAAGCTGACCGGACCAACTTTATACAGCCTTAAAAATAAGTATAGCCGGAGATACACATGCCTGTAACTAGCACAATGGTATACCAGTACCTAGCAAGCACCAGCTACTGTCCCCAAACTGGCAAGTGTATGTGTTAACTGGCATGCTAGTTCCTGGCATGCTAGCTAATCGCAAGTAATTTGATTTTTCTTGCTAGTAGCATGCTGTGAGATGCAAGGCGCATGCGTAGGGGGTGTCACTGGCATGTGTAAACGCGCGCTACCGCTACGGGCATGCCAGTAGCTAAAGTTTATTCGTTTACCAAATTCCCATCAGTAAACATGAGCACGTGTTGATATTCGCCGTCTCATTCGTCAAGAGGCTATAAAATATAATTTATTACCGTAAGCGAGACAGATTCTCATATTACAGATCCCAACTTGTGATCATTTTAAATTCTAATTGTACCGTGTTGATTTTTAAGTTAATATATTGTTAAAATTAAAAAGACAGTCAAGATTTCATTTCACGTACAAATCGTCTATGTATCTGTTGATACGTATTTCACTTTAATAGAGCTCATCAGAACAGTTATTCATAGGCGTTCTCAACGTGAAAATTAATCTTTTCTGTCTTTGGGAAGCAACGATAAAATGGCTTCGAAACGGACGCAATAGCGACATTTGATATTAAATCCGTAAAATAGTTTCGAAACACAATTCAGATAACTGCCTTAATCTGGAGCCTTCTAAAAATTACAAGACATAGTCAGACGTTGATAAATATGTTAAAAGAGACGTGGGGAATCTAAAATTTGCATTCCACGACGTCTCCTCAACTAAGCCGAAATCGTTAGCGAATTGGTTTCTTGTACTCATACAGAGTAGATCCGAATAAAAATAAAATTAAAAAGACAGTCAAGATTTCATTTCACGTACAAATCGTCTATGTATCTTTTGATACGTATTTCGCTTTAATAAAGCTCATCAGAACAGTTATTCATAGGCGTTCTCAACGTGAAAATTAATCTTTTCTGTCTTTGGGAAGCAACGATAAAATGGCTTCGAAATCGTTAGCGAATTGGTTGAATATATTGTGTTATATTTATGTTATAGTTACTGTTAAGTTATTTACTGGTCGTGTTATTTTTTAGAGTTTAGTTTAATTGTGATATAATGATTAAATTTCAAGAAATTCTTACACTAACAGTTTCAAAAGTAAATATTTTAAAAAATCATATGATACATAGGTCGTACATCAGTACGACCCTGTTTGGCTTACATGTGGTTCTATTGACGATTGGGAATTTGTAGAATGAATAGGGTTTAGCAGAGAATTGTCAGATTTCTTGTGTTGGTGACAAAAATTAATTAATTGTATTTTTAAACTTGTTAATTTAAAAAATGCTTCATTGGGGTGAAGAAAAAACCATCAAATTATTGCTATATATGGAGAATTGGAGTGTCTTTTGAATTATAAATCATCTCTATATAAAAATACAATAGCCCGTGACAATGCTTATACAAATATTCAATGGGAAATGAGCGAAGCTATTACTATAAAGGAGTTAAAGGCCAAAATAAAAAATTGCTCCAAAAATTTCTCGCCTATCAATCCAATTTCATACCCAAATATTTTTCTTTTTTGAGTTCCGTTTCGGATTTATTATTAAATCTCTAACAATATCCGTGATCATTAGCAATATTTGCTTGTTTAATTCATTTCGAATACCTTCCATGGATCTCCTTTTGTTTGTTCAAATCTCAAAAACTTTTAATTACAAAACAAGTACTTTAGTTTAAGCGAAAAACCACCCGATTGTTTACTAGCAATGACATGTGTAAAAATCTACCCTGCTTTTTCGCCTTGCCAGTATAGGCAAGCGAGCTACTGGCATCCCAATTACTAGCAAATGTGTTTTTTGATTGCCAGTTACTGGCCTATGCCAGCAACTGGCATGCCAGCTACTTTCCCAATTTACTGGCATGTGTGTACCTGGCTTTATGTGTCTAAAAATTAACAGAAAAAAATAAAAAACAACTCAAACATATTATGTACGAAAAAAGTCGAATCAATTTAATGCTTTCGGATAAACAATATTTTTATTTTTTGCGTTAAATAAATATACAACGATGGCGGTTTTCCTACGCGCGAATAATTGTTTATGGAAGTTTATTATACAAACTTCCAACAGTTGGCTATGCGATTTGTTTATTTTCATTGCAAAAGCTAAATGCACGGGAATCATCATTATACCCGAGACCAAGACATCCTTTCCTTTGTATTTTTACTTGATGATCGTTGTCTCAATAACATTATTCTTTACCCTTTTCACAGTCATTTTAATTTTATTGCACAGTTGAGCTTAACTAATGATACGAACGGTAATGATAACTGATCCTGCTCTTAATTGTAAATTGTTATAGTGTATTTTTATGTATGAGAGAGTAATAAAACAATAAATTATGTATGCAAATCCCTAAACTGTTGATACGGGTGACTCAATGAAAAACAGATATTTGTCAACAAGTTTACAGAAGTATATAGGAAAACAATTTTAAATTGAGTATGACCACCAGGTATAAAGGTTGGAGCAGAATAGAATACAATAGTTGTGAGGGTTACTAATCCCTAAATAAGGTTGCCAGTGTCGGAGTGATGGAGGTTAACAGGTACTAATGAATTTGCAAGAAATGTATGATGTTTATTTTATTGGTTATATATAACCAATAAAAGTTTAATAAGTACCTACCTATTTGCAAAATAAAGTTTAATTCTTTAGATAAAATAAAACGTTTTATTTTATCTATTTGCAAAATAAAGTTTAATTCTTTGCCTATTTGCAAAATAAAGTTTAATTCTTTAGATAAAATAAAACGTTTTATTTTATCTGAAATGAGTGCATTCCACGAAGTAAAGGTTTCAACAATCAAACATTTAATTCTTTAATTCCAGGAATCTACGACAGTAATTGACTAGATAATTACCTTCTAAACTTATTCCACAGAAAATGTGATAGTGGGTTTTTCGATTTTGTATATAGGAAGGTCCAAGTGGCGTATTCAAAATTCTTAACAGTTCACTAAAAGTAGGTACTTCAGTTGCAAGGTGCAGTTTATTGTGTATACTGGTGTTATGGAAAATTTGGAAGTGCCGTGTAAACGCCGAAAAATTGGTCCTCTAACAGTTAATGAAAAAACATTAATATTTAATTGTTTTAAATCATTTACAGACACACGTTTATGTGAAAGTGTTGATGAGACCGTTGAGTTAGTTAGCAGTACACTTGGTGTTGGGAAATCTACGATTTTCAGAGTTATTAAAGAAGAGAAATGTGGTAGTTTTCAAATGTAATGCTCCAGGCAAACCAAAATTTCAAATAGAATATCATTTTAAAGAAGGACTTCGACGGAAAGTGCATGAATTCTTCTTTAGACAAGAATTTCCAACATTGGATAAAGTTCTTGTCTCAGTTCGAGATGATAAGGATTACCCAGAAATTAGTCGAAGTGTGTTATGGAAACTTTTAAAAGAAATAGGCTTCCGCTGGAAAAAGAATCCCAGAAAGTCTATTTTATTAGAAAGAAGCGATATTGTCATATGGAGAAGACATTTTCTAAGAACCATAAAGGAAATGAGAAACCAAAAAAGAAAAATATTTTACCTTGATGAAACATGGATCAACGAGGGTCATACACCAAATAAATTTTGGCAGGATGAAACTGTTACAAGTCAAAGGCACGCTTTGTAAATAACTTATCTACTGGTTTAAACCCACCATCAGGAAAGGGACGCAGGCTGATAATAGTAAACATTGGCAGTTCAGACGGTTTTGTTAAAGGTGGTTTATTAACTTTTGAATCAACTCGTATCGATGAAGACATGAACGCTGATGTCTTTCAAGAATGGTTCGAACAAATGATAGATCTTCTTCCTTAGAACTGTGTAATAGTAATGGATAATGCAAGTTATCACTCCAGACTTATAGAAGGACTGCCCACAACCAAGTAGTTAAAAAAAGACTTGCAGAATTGGCTGAGTTCAAAAAATATTACGTACCATCCCGGATCTATAAGAAAGGAACTTTATTCGTTGTGTGCCCTTCATAAAGAAAAATTTAAAAAATACGAAATTGATGAAATTGCCAAAAATCGTGGAATGACAGTACTTAGATCCCCACCATATCATTGTGAATTAAACCCGATTGAACTGGTATGGGCACAGATAAAGAGTGAAGTTTCAAGAAAAAATACCACTTTTAAAATTCATGATGTTAAACAGTTGTTTTTGGAGGCCGTAAATAATGTAGAACCTAAAAACTGGGAAAAGGCAGTAAATCACACTATTAAAGAAGAGGAAAAAATGTGGAAGCTGGACAATATTACTGATAAAATGATCGAGCCAGTTATTATAAATCTTGGTTCTGAAAGTTCATCTTCTGAATCTGATTTGGATTTGTAACAAGTAGCTGTAAGTTTTATATTAATATTTTTATTCATCTATTTAACATACCTTAGACGGTTTTAAAAACTCTTTTTCTCTTTTGTAATTTTTAAAAATTAAAAAAAATGTGAATTTTTTAAAACCCTTTTTAATGTAGGCCAGTCAGTTCTAATATAGTGTGTGATAAAAGAGGTCACTTTTGTTTACATACACATAACACTGAAATAATTCATTTATTTTTTACAATTATTCAAAGTAATTTTTCAATTAATCTTGAGCACGCCCATGGAGTGATCGGAGCTACCAGTTAAAATTATGCTAATTACTCTCTCGTTCATAAAAATAAACTATAGGTTGGAGTCCAGGCAATTCCCATGAATTCAAAAACCCTGTAGGATATTTGACTACGTCATTATGATAACTCTGTCAACTGATTTAAATGAAAACAACTTTCCTGGAACAACATTCGAAATAATCGCATTTAGATTATCGGTAACTGTATTTTTTGAAACCAATATTGATCTTTTAATTATGATTTTTGAACTTGTGAACTATGTCCGGCAAAACACGCTAAATTGCTTTACCCAGCAAGTTAATAATAAATTTACTTGAGAATTATACTGAAAAGGTAAAATTATAATTGTAACCGTCACTACTATGCTCGATGCATAAACAATAATAACTAAAACCTTATAAAGTTTTCGAAGCGATATAAGGCTTATTGTGTGAGAGAGAAAGGAGACCGGCTTTGTTCTCATCCCTATTCCGTGCTGTTTACTTAGTAAGAAGTGACACTGGTAAACGCCGCGCGTGGATAACTTATCTAGTGATAACAGATCAGTTATCGACCAGGGTTAAAATGTTTAAATTACTAATAGAGGTATTAAAACACAGGGTTTAGTGATATAAGGGTAAAAATTAATAGTTGTATTGTTTATTGCCACATTATAAAAAAATAAAACTTAAACATTCTGTCTGAAAAATTAAAAAAATATATTTGGTGTGAATAATCCCTACCACTTAAGGGGTATAAAAAATAAATCACGTCCGATTCTCAGAGTTACCGAATATACACATAAAATTTTATAAAAATCGGTCAAGCCGTTTCGGAAGAGTATGACAACTAACTCTGTTACACTTATATGGGTATTAAATAATGGGGGTTGGTGATAGAAAGGTAAAAATAAGCAGTTGTATATCTTCTTTCATGCTAGATTATAAGAAAGAAAAATAAAACAAATTGTGCAAAAAATAAAAAAATATTTTTGGGGCAGATCCCCCTTATTAAAGGTATATACAAAATAGATTGCGCTCTATTCTCAGATCTATCAAATAAATAAACAAAATTTCAGCCCTCTAGAGCGGGGTGTAGGGTAACTTTAAAATCTTTCATAAAAATCACATTTTTTAATTTCTTATAAAAAAAATGTAACTTTTATTTGAGACATTTTTTCGAATTGTGAATAGATGGCGTTATAATCGGAAAAAACGATTTATCGTGATACTCTAGGAAAATTATGAAAACGGTTTAATATCTCGTGAAATACACTTCAAATTAAAAAACCAAAAAACACATATGTTTAAAATTTTTTTAAATCTATCTAATGGCACGAAGTATGACCCCATACTACATCCCTTGAGGTAAAGTGGATGCAACTTTGAAATCCTAAATAAAAACAACATTTTTTAATGCAGATTCTGAGGTATTCACTACAATAAAAATTAGTTTGCAGACTTTTAATCCATATTTTTTTGTAATTACAGCATCTGTCGCGAATCGAAAAAAAAATTTAACATATATTTATTATAGAAGGGTCAATAAAAAAATGACAGAGTACGTGACATTGATAAAATCCTGTACAACCTAACACAATAGTGAAATCTGTTCTTCCATTTTGTTGTACCATTTTTATGGTACATACTATAATTGAAATAACTTGACTGTTGACATGTGTTTGAACTGGTATCTAGCCAAAGAGAAAAACGTGATTTCTTGGTAGGTTGTGTGGAAAGCAAGAAGTGTGCCTTGGCCATTTGTAGATTTATTTTAAGTGCAGTAATCTTACTAAACTAAGTATTTCCATTAAGAAATATAGTAGTAATAATATCGTATCAATAGTGAAGTTAAATACAGATTTATTCGTATTTAATGTTATAAATCTTTCGAGATTCTTTGTTATTTATATGGTCAGTGTAGAGTCAGTATTGAGTTTTTAAAACGCAAGGGTTTCGAAGTTTTTGAGATTTTGTTCCCAAATAGCAGTATCACACGCATACTTAATGTTGTTAATGTTAAATTAAACTCCAAAAAATAAATTATCAACTGTTGTTAATCACAGAATATTACTAAAACACCTGAATCGAAAATTTGATGGCAATACTTAATTGGATATTTAAAGTAACCTACCAACTTATCTCTTAAAGGGAACTAAGTTTGGTCTTTTGTATGAATAGGTATCAAGAGTGCAATCGATGCACAAGACTATACAACACCGGTTTACACAAACCGTAAGCCATAGATAACTGATGACACTTGGACACTGACACTTTCAACGTAGAAAAGAACATAAACCTATATTTAGAACAAACAATGTAAACAGAGCGTTATCGCAATATACTTCATCTAATTTACTTACCGTTACACGTTATCCGCGTCATAGCTCGTGAGGTCACATGATACCAACACGAAATATTTAGGCGGTAGGTGTGTTCTTTTTTAGAATCACTTTGCCGAGTACACTAGCATTACAGCCACTAGACATATTTTATTATATACGCGTAGAAATAATATTTAAAGATTTCTATTAATGTTAACTTAAAGAAATACACAATAATATGTTTAATTTAATTTGTATAAATCCATTATAAAACGTTTTTATGAAGAACATTTGTTCGGAACACACTGTAACAGTAATCGAACGAAGGTGATATTGGCATAAATTGGTAACACGTATTTGAGAGTTCCAGTGTTGACACGGTGTTGAAAAAAGTGTTGTTTTTGTTTAAGTATTCCATTTTACATCTTTATACGACGCATACAAGCGGCTCAAATTGTTTTTAACAAGATTATTTTTTAACTCTTGTTTTGTTTCTATTTATTTACATTTAATATTAATTTGTTTTGTTGTATAATCCACTTTTGCAATAATTAGGTGACCTATTTGATTTAAAATGGATTCAGGATTTTTTTATACTTTGGCAATTATGGCGTGCAACGGTAAGTAAATTAGATGGACTGTAAATATAAAGGCAATGCCGTTACGAAAAAGTATATTAGACAGTGGACAAAGTGCTCCTCCTACATTAAGCAGAGTCCTTGTCAGTGCTGAAATTCTCTCATCTGCCGTGCGAATGACGTACTTCACCAAAAGCTTGCCTCGTATCTAGGACTTGCCCCAAGTAGTTTACTTTTCTGGCAAGTACGATGCTTTTTCCCTCTAGTACAAAAACTATATGATCTCTGGCTCTTGGATCGTTGAAAATCATAGTTTTAGTCTTCTTGTCCGCCAGTATGAGGTCCTGCTTTCCATCCACGTCTTCACTTTGTTGAGGGCTCGGTTCGCTTTATGCATGATAGACCAGTTTTCGTTGTGCTCCATCCACATACGCTATTGCCTGTACACCAATGCCCACGACGGCCTCCAAAATATCGTTGTATAGAACATTCCAAAGCGATGACCCCAGGACAAAGCTATGCGACACTCCCGCCATTGTGCTCATAGAGTTACCTCTCGTAATATTCATACACCTATCTTTGAAGTAGTTCCTGGCCAAGTTCTGTAGATGGAGAGATATCCACAAGTTGCTTAGTAGTCTGACGATAATTTTTCAGCTATAATTGGTTTCAAATGAGTGTAGAGTAATAAATCATGAAGTGTCATAAAATTTGCCTGAATTTCGGTGTCGTCATGGGCGTAGGCAAATGAACGGATGTCAACTTCGTCGTCAAAAATTGATGTACCTCACAATATCATATTTTGGATATTTTGTGATAACCAATTTTATTTAATTTTTCGATTAACTTATTCTTCAAACTCGTATTCCATTATATGGTCATTAAACCTAATTACATTTTTATTTATAAAAACAAATTCACTTCCTTACTGAACGAATAAAAGCATTAGAAGAAACTGATAAGGGTATGACGCACCTCCTAATATTACTAAGAACTAAAATAAATCAACATGAAGACTAATAACGCGTAATGAGGTTTTACTTACACTTTCATTATAATCCCTCTTTTATTTTATTATTATCATTCGACATTCGACATTCGAGTTAGTAATTGTTACTACACCAATTAAACGTACAGTAATATTGTGATATAGAAATAGTGAAAAAATTATAAAATGGCGACATTTACTCCAAAGAAAAGAGGTGTAAAAAATTCTCCGCTATCTGTTAGTGAAAAAGTTATAATTTTAAATGTATATGATTGCATAAAACACGATCACCCTAGTTTGTCTGTGCAAGAAAGTGTTGAGCGATGTGCCCGAATGACTGGAATTGGACAGTCCACGATTTTTAAATTATTGCGAGAAAGAAAGATATCAGGCCAGTTAAGTCCATGCAAGAGAAAATCAGGAAGACCAATAAAAATCTTAGGTGAAGACACCAAACGTGACATTCGAAGAAAAGTTCATTCGTTTAATTTTAAAAAGGAAATACCCACCCTTGACAAAATACTAATGGAGATAAGCCAAGATAACGATATTCCTTTGATATCCAGAAAACTTTTATGGAAAACTTTAAAAAGTATGAATTTTTCCTGGGAAAAGCACAATCGAAATGCACTATTACTGGAAAGTGATGAAATCATTTGCTGGAGACGAAAATATTTGAGAACTATAAAACAGTACCGCAGAGAGCACAAGAAAATTTTTTATCTTGATGAGACGTGGATAAACGAAGGTTATATAGTCCAAAAAATGTGGCAAGATAAAAATGTAACAAGTGCTCGCCAAGCTTTCATAGAAGGCCTTTCGACGGGTATTAAAGTGCCTTCGGGAAAAGGGAAGAGGCTTATAATTGCTCACATTGGAAGCGAAGAAGGATTTTTAAAAGAAGGTTTGTTAAGCTTTGAGTCGTGTCGGACGGGAGATTATCATGAGGACATGAATTCGGATGTCTTCAAAGACTACTTCGGGGAAATGTTAAAATTTCTTCCAGCTGATTCGGTCGTGGTTATGGATAATGCAAGCTACCATTCAAGGCGCATAGAGAAGGTACCAACTTCAGCTTGGAGAAAGCAAGAAATTATTAACTGGCTGTCAAATAAAGGTATTCAGTTTGAGACGAATTCAATAAAGAAGGAACTACTAGCCGTAGTAAAACAACATAAATCTCGCTTCATAAAATATGCCGTAGAAGATGTAGCAGAAAAGTATAAAGTAACTGTGCTACGCCTACCGCCATATCATTGCGAATTAAATCCCATAGAACTTATATGGGCACAAGTTAAAGGATATGTTGCAAGGCACAATACCACATTTAAAATGAAAGATGTCAAGGTATTGTTTGATCAAGCCATTATGGAAATCACATCAGAAAACTGGCAAAAAGCAATCCAGCATGTTTTAAAAGAGGAAGATAAAATGTGGGAACTGGACAACTTGGTCGATCAGGTGGTTGACCCTATAATTATAACACCAGGGGATAATGACAGTTCTTCGGATGAAGACTATAGTGATGTAGAATTGTAATAACGTATCCAGTAAAGTTTTTGTAGTTTTTGTGAATAAATTGATTTAAACTTCCCACAAGTGTTTCAATATGTAAAGTTCATTCGTGTGTGTTTGTGAGTATTTCCCGATTTCGGTTCGTATATATTTTATTGTTACATTTTATATTTTTTTAATAACACTGTTCTGCTGTATTACATTTTTATTTCCTTTAATATGATTTTTAAGAATGCATATTCTTTTGTCAATTAACCCACTAGCGCGCCTCTGGCTCAGTGTTTATCTGTCGATAACAATGGACTAATCCCTTAAAACAGGGTGATACCTACCTGCTCTTTATGAAACGACAGAATTTTGCAATGCGGACAGAATTTATTGACGGATTATTGACGGATTACCCTGTAGCGCTTTTGAATACTTCATGAGATTTTATTACTCTACACTCATTAGAAATAGATTATAGCACTATTAAAAGCATTTCTTATTAAGGACAAAAGCCACTATCCATCTGTTATTTATTACATATAGATATCTCCCTCTTGATTCTGGTTATGGAGAATACCGCAGATTTTTCTTTCCTAAACCAATACTGGCGGACGGCGTAGCTACCTCTGTCCATTACCTCCCTCACCAGCCTTGTCTTCACAAGGCTTACATCGATACACCTACAGACTGTTTCAAGTTAAGAATTCACAACTGAACAGATAGGCCAGTGCATTTCTTACGGGCGTATGTTGCCAATAGTTCACGGGACTATGCAGGGCCGGCCGAAATAACCCATTCTTTATTTATATTCAAATTTTTATTTATATTTTCCAATGTTAATCAAATTTATTTTAAAAAGATAGGTACGTATCTATTTAATAAGCTTAACGACTACAATTACTTATAAATATGGTTACATTTTCAGGGAAGTGATTTTAAAGATTATTAGAAAAATGTCTTTATTAGTGGTTAAAATATTAGGTTTTACGCAATTGGTTAATTATTATGGCACAGGTAATTCTGACAGCTTAGGTGTCAACTCTCAAAATTATTTATAAAATATTACTTTCACAATAGTTAATAAATAGAAAGCAATAATAATTAAGATATTGTGCTTAAACTTCCATTATCGGGCAAGCCGGGCTAACAGGCCCTAACAGTAAACAATATTGATTACTTTATAATTGACTGTTAATAGTTTTCTAATTCTCTTTATGTACTTAGTCATTCCAAACAATAGTGTCATTTGGAAAGCACATTTGGAAAGCAGACAGATTTATGAGTTATAGATAAATGAGCGGTATGTTTTTCAAAATAGTGTAATTAGGTGAAGTGGAGATTATATGTTTGTCTGTATACATAAGCCCAAACTGCCCGATTACGTTTTTAAATTCTTCTGCCCGGACAAGGGTTAAGGCATAACCATCGCGCACTCAAATCTCAAGTGTAAAAAATTATATTGTTAAAATGGATCCAGTTTTGCCGTTTAAAAGTGGTCAAATTTTACATCTGAGTGCTAAAAAAGTGATCTTAAACGTAGTGAGATACCACATTAATTTGCTTCGAGATGAAAGTCAACGTATTGTATTCGACAAAGTATCCGCGATGACAGGAGTGTCAGTTCGTACGATTCAAAAAATCGTACAGGAAGACAAAGAAGGTGAGCTTTCTGAGGTAAAAACAAACAGAAAAAGAACCCGTTGCCGAAACAACTCCAGAGACTATACTTACGATGAAGGTGTTCGTATCGGCGTTCGTCGAACAGTGCATAGTTTTTTTTTTGAAAACATTCCTCCTACTTTGAATCGTCTTCTGCCAAAAGTGAACCAAGACGAAAACTTGCCAAATTTTACCCGCAGTACAATGTACAGGTTGTTAAAAGACATGAACTTTGTTTATGCAAAACGTGATAAAAGTGCCGTGCTAATAGAACGTCCTGATATAATTGCATGGAGGCATGGATATTTAAGGGCCATTAAACAATATCGGGCTGAGGGCTATGACATTGTGTATTTGGATGAGTCATGGGTCAATGTGGGGCACTCGGTTTCCAGAGAATGGAAAGACAAAACCGTCACCTCGGCAAGAGATGCGTTCATAAAAGGGCTAAGTACTGGACTAAAGCATCCCACTCAGCGTGGACCACGTTTCATCCTTGTCCATGCCGGAAGTGAAAATGGTTTTGTAAACGGTGCTGAAATGTTTTTCCTTGCAAAAAAAAACAGCGCTGATTATCACGACGAAATGGACGGTCCGTGTTTTGAGAACTGGTTTGAAAACAAACTGTTGCCCAACTTAGTTCGAAAAACGGTTATTGTTATGGACAATGCTCCATATCATAGTGTAAAAACCGAGTTGTTGCCTAACCAATCGTGGAATAAGAATAACATTATGGACTGGTTAAGACAAAAAGACATATTTTTTGAAGAAAATTATCTGAAGTGCGAGCTTTTGGAGGTAGTCGCGCAATTTAAACAAAATTTTGATAATTACAAAATTGAAGAACTTTGTAAACAACAAAATAATGTCAAAGTGCTTCGTTTGCCTCCATACCATTGCGAATTAAATCCAATTGAAATGGTATGGAGCCAAGTAAAAAGGCATGTGGCCGTAAATAACAGCACCTTCAAAGCGAAGGATATGGAGGACCTCATAAAAAAAGCGTTTTCAAATGTTACGTCTGATAACTGGAAAAACTATATTCAACATGTAATGACTCTGGAGAAAAAATTTTGGGAAGTGGACGGTCTAATGGAAGACGTAACTCCCATAGTTATAGATTTATATGATAGTAGTGACAATTCCGATTTGGATATGGACGAAGAATGTACATAGTTTTTGATAATTGTAATATTGTAAATATATAAATGTCAAACTAAAAAACCAAATAATTTGTTACATTTCTATGGTTCTGTTGTATTTTTTTTAAAATATACAGAAGTTTTTATTGTTTTTTTATGTTTTTTACTGACACTAATAATATCTACCACAATACTCACTCAATTTGTTCATTAAACAATTAAGAATATTTTTAAGAGTCTGATGATGACCTAAGCCGAAATTTAATAAATAACTGTTGTGAGAAAAAGACATGTCTTTAATTTTTATTTTTCAAAAAAACAAAAAAAATTTAAAGTTACCTAAGTGAAAAAACGTCTAATGTGCAATATAACATGCAGTTCGGCCCTGCTTTTTCGCTGCAACTCCACTACTCTCGCCTATCTCAGTCTATCGGTAGTTCTGGCATCACCGCTTCCCATAAGGCTCCTTTATGAATTCTTAACTTGACACAGACAGTAGTGACATATTAAAAATTTATACCGCTTGTTATATTCAACAATAAATAAGCTAAATGCTAAATTAAGATTGCTACCAAAAAAAAAATTAGTTGGAAAGCATTACTTAAAGTTGTAATAAAATTAAAATTTAAAAATTTATTAACAATAAAAAGAATAAAAAAAGAAAAAGAACGCAAAAAAATTACTACTTTGAGATGTGGTGTTGGAGAAGAATGCTGCGCATACCTTGTACAGCTCATCGGACAAACGTTTCAATTCTTAACCAACTTGACATAAAAAAAAATATCCACAACATCATCATGCAACCTGTTCTGTCCACTGCGGGACATAGGTCTCTCACATTTTTCGCCACTCGCCACAACATACCTGCAGCTAATTCTACAGTTCTTTGGTCACTTGGTTCGCACAGGTGACAATCATTTAGACAGATTAATTGTTTCTGGAAACGTTACGAGGAGAAGACCATTAGGATGGTCTCCAACCAAGTAGTCCGGCCAAATTCAGAATTCAGCGGGCCACTCATTCTGAGAAACTCAACTCTTAGAGTAGCTGAATTTAGAGACCGATGGAAAAAAATTGTTAAGAGTATTAGAAACATTTACGATTCTCAGTAATGGGGATATGCCAAGAGAGAGAGTGAGAGAGATGAATAGGTACTAACAAGTTCTTTTTCATTTTGTCTATTGGTTGATTAAATTTCCTAATAGCCCTAACTAATGGATCTACTTGAAATTTTACTTTATCCAAACATGATTTAACTGGTATTTTATTTAGGTTTATTAAAATAAGAGAGATCAGAAAAAAATTTGTAAAATAAGAATTTTTACTAACGTTTATTAAACACCAAAAAAGCAAAATACTTATAATCCAAACTTTACTTAGAAGACACCAGAGCGTAACTATTTCTAAACGTCTAACAATGACCAAATTTTTTAACAATATAGTTTTAGAAGAGTGAATGATATTAAAACTTACCCATTACGTACATTTCTTTCGAATCCTTGGCAGTTACGACGATTGGTACAAACCAATGGACCTCACAGGTATAGTTTCCTGTAAGATTCTTTTGCAAATTTTCTAACACTACATTTGTATCTGAACTTTCTTCTACCTGAAGATAACAAAGAAAATCATATTGATAATATCGTTCGTATACTTACTATGTATATCACTGTATAATATTAATTGTAAATATTTCGATATTTATTATTACATTGTTATTTTTCGGATATTACACGACATAATATGTCTACATTAAAGAAATTTTTCCACTAAATAGGCACTTAAAAAGCGATAATAAAGAATAATTACCACCAATAGCAACAAAAGTTTGGATTTTAATTTATTACCAATAAATAAGAAATTTATGTCATCATTATCGTCGCTGTTTAATACATTTGGAAAAGCCCTACGCTTTTGCATATTGTCCTATTGTAGAAGAAATGAAAGGGGCCAACCTGTAGATTTGTTTATAGTTCATCTTTTAAAAGTTTAAAATTAATAACGAGTAAGCGAGAGATAACAGTGTTTATCAAAATCAACCTTACCCACGCCCTCAATTAACATTGAGGGGATATCGAGAAATAGAGATCTATTATCTGAAATATCTGATAACAACAAATGTGATGTATTTTTATCAAAGAGGCTCATTGTAGTACAACAAAGGTAAACAAAAAATAAAATACATAAAACTGCATAATTAACATGGAACTGTAATTTTCTTTAGGCCAGAGATAGATGTTATATCTATTATTTTACTTGCGAAAACGATATTAAAATTCTCATTCTTGCGATCACAGGATGTACAATAACACCTTTTCACGAGGAGCCACCTATGACCACTTTTACATTTTACATTCCCAAAGCAAACCACTCTCAATAACCAAACGTATACTATTATAATGGGAGACTTTAATTGTTATAGCACAACGTGGGACTACAGAGAGACGGATTAGAATGGAGAATACTTGAAAAGGTGAGCTAAACAAAAATATCTTTAGCTAATTTACAACCAAAAGTTGCCATTATCGTTTAACAGTGATCGATGGAGAAAAGGATACAGTCCGGATAATATATTTTTCTAGCGGAATAAACAAATAAAACTGTCGCTTTCCCGATCTCTAAAACACAACATAGCCAAATCAATTGTACAATATCAGCTGCAGTGAATCCAGAAAAATTTCCTTTAGAAAGCATAGAACAGATCAAAAATTTTGGAAAAGAAACAATAAATTGATAAATAATGATAATATATTATATTTGCAACAATAAATTGGTAAGTAATAATAAATTGGTGCATATGAGTTTTATAAATACCTAAGCAGTGGCTCAAATCAAGAGTGACCGCATTTTAAAAACAAAGTAAAGCACCCACCGAAGCCAAAAATGTCCAATCAGTTTCATTGCTTTGCCACACTTTCAAAATTTGTCACTGGCTTATGCTTAAGAGAATTTCCTCCATCATAGATGTGAAGCTAATACCAGAGACAATATATCGAAAATAGTTTTGAGGGAAAGAAAATACCGGGTGTAGCAATATGTCACCATCAACCACCAACAATTACTTAAAAAAGTGTATAAAATGACCAGAGACTTCAGACTGATGTGCCTACTAAAGTGCATCCTAAAGAACGTAGGTTAGATGTTACATTAAAATTCAGGAAAAACCGATGCAGAAATCAGAGAACTGAACTGCCTCAAGGAAGTGTGCGTGCATCTCTTTTCTATAATATTTACACAAACGACTTACCAGATCACTTTAATACCAGGCGCTTTCTTTATGCTGATGATACACAGGAAAGAGATTTTGAATATGTAGAAATCAAATTGTCTGCTGCGCTAGAAAAGCTATCAGACTAATGCAGAAAAAATTCGCTTAACCCAAACTCAAAAAAACTCAAGTCTTATTATATTCACCTAACAGAAAAGTAAAATATAAACACTAGGGAGGCGTGATATATTCATTCCCAAAATCTAGAGATGCTGAAGAGGTATATACTTGTTACAAAATCACTTATACTGTAACTGATGAATCATCAGTTACAGTATAAGTGATTTTGTAACAAGTATATACCTCTTCAGCATCTCTAGATTTTGGGAATGAATATATCAGTGATGATATACAAAAGCGTATTAAAAGTAACAAGTAGAAACTCACAAGTAACGACAATCTACACCTCTAAACAAAGACGCATAATTTGCAGTTTTAACAGATATGGATTCAGTAATCCTTACGAATCACATTTATGTCTGTTGAATTTAATTATATAAATATAATTTTTACTTTTAATAGCTCTATATTTGTGTGTTGGTATAATCATAGTGTTGGTTTATAATTATAGTGTTATTTAAATAAACTTAGAACTGTGAACATTTTTAAGGTGTTTGCTGTTTTCTCTCAACTGAAGTAAGTACATTTAATATTTTATTATTATTTAAGTTTTTAAACTATATAAAGTCCGGATGTGGCAGCTTATACTGTATGTGTATTTGTCTTTAACTACTTATAATTTTATTACAAACCAGAAGATAATCCTACCTTTTTATTAATAAAAAGACTTTGACAACAACAACATACGCCTAGTGAGAACAATAGTGGCGAAACTCGAAAATCAAGGATTTTGAGTTAAGTCCATCAACCGACATCTAAATATGCCCTCTTTCATGTGCAAGATCGGCGAACAATTATTTTATTTCCTTACTACTAGAGGGCAGCCACGTGTCTTTAGGGTATTGTGAATTTGTCAAATATTTTGATGTAATAACGACGAAGGTCAGTGCTTAAATTGTCTTCGTTGGGAAAGCAACGAAACTTCACATCAAGACTGGCGAATCTGTAATTACGCCGTGATTGCACGTATTCGAACAATTATCTTTAAAACTATTAGTGTAATAGTGGCGAATGTGCACTTTTGTCATTCATGTTCTGAATTCGGAGTGTAAAATCTAAATTAAATTAAAAAAAGACGGACGAACCTGTAATTTCGTCTATTACGTTGTAGGTAAGTGAAAGTTTTATTTATGTGTGGGATATTTATTTTGATTTTAGCCTTTATTGTATTACAGTTTTGTATCATATTAAAATATTATTACTACTTTCACGGGTATTGCATAACAGGGACTGTTAAAAATAATTTAAATCAGTATTACTTCGCTGTAATATTAAATATATAAAAATAAATCTAGTTACATTTATTTAAAAGATAGTACCGTAATGTCGAATTAAATTATTTTAAACTCAAATTTAAATTATGTTTATAATAATATTATTTTTAGGTCTTAAAGATCCGGAATCATGAGCGGACGGTCAGAAAGAATGCTAACTGCTCTTGGAATATAGTAAGTTTCGGTGCAATTTAGATTTAAATTTTTGTATGTTGTGCCCTTTTGCTTTTAGTGTAAACCGCAAAGAGGAAAAGCCAAGTTTTAGTCAAGATTCTTCCAACCAAAATTTACATAAGATGAGTAACGACGAAGAAAGTAATTTTGGAGTATTAAAACAAACAGATGAAAAAATCCAGGCTGTTCTGGAAATAAAGTAAGTTTTAGTTGTTTATTATATTAAGAAACCTAATATTTTGTAATGAAGTAGTTTACTTTTAAATTTATTTACATAAAACGCTTTTTTTAATCTTAATTTTGTTTCATTTTTAGTGTAAATTGCGAAAATCAAAACAAAATTGAGAAAAATTCACCAAAAATGGATGATCTCATAGCAAGTTGCTCAGAATTAAAGCCAACAGAGAAAGGTAAATGTTTTATTTTATCCTATTTTAAATAATATCATCTTTTTATTACCATTGCATTAACAATTTATTTTATTCGTTTCCCAATTTTAAGCTGACAAAACAGTTTATGATGGTGTTTTATGGTAGATCAAAAGTAAACAATTGATGTTGATAAAAACACCTATGATGACAAAGACTAATTTTACTGATTTTAAAGGAAATTACTAAATTACCTCTTTTATTTATAGGGGTAGAACAGGAAATTGAGAACATTGAAAACGAAGGTTCAAGAGACTCCAGGGATTCAAGTAGCTCCGATGAGTCCTCATCTGAATCATGGTATTCCAAGGGTAGTCGTTGTAGCAGATCGTCTTCTACGAAATCATTGAGCTCATCAGTAGATGATAGTGATAGAGACCCAGATTTCAATGAAGAAAGTAATGAATCCGAAGAATCCACAGATTCGAACAGAAACGTTGGAAGAACGAGAAAGAGGAAACGAAATCCAGAAGGCTGGAAAAGAACTATTGTAAAAAAATTAAGAAACTGCGGAAAAGAATATCAATCTCTTCATAATGGTAAGTTAATTCCAGCAAGGAAAATGCTTTCATCGTGCAAAAATACTTGCAGGCTAAAATGTAGTGTTAAGTTCACCCAGGAAGATAGGGAAATACTTTTTAATAGTTTCTGGAATTTGGGAAACTTGGAGAATCAGCGAAGTTTTGTTGTAAACCATATGCAACCTATCCAACCAAAATACAGACACGTTCTAATCAAAAGGCAGAAAGAGCGAGGATTAAACAAAGGCTACTACTTTGAAAAAAATAATGAACGCAAGCAAGTTTGCTTCTTATTTTTTAGGGGAACTCTTGTTGTAAGTGAAAGATTTATTAGAACTGTCAAAACTAAAGATAAAGGGGGTTATTTAGAAACCGATTTGCGTGGAAAAGGTAAACACAAAAATATTTCGGAACAAATTAAAAATGATATGAGACACCATCTTTCATCAATACCAGCTGTGGAAAGCCACTATACCAGGGCTAACACACAAAAAAAATATATCGAGGGTGGAAAGACAGTGAGTGATTTATACAATGATTATGTAGAGTTATGTAAGGCACAAAACAAGAATTATGGCAAAATATCTATGTATAGATATCTGTTCAACTACGAATTCAACATGTCTTTTCACATTCCAAAAAAGGACCAGTGCCTTACATGTAATACATACAAGAATTCGAATCCTGACGAAAAACTTCTCATAGAGCAAAGCTACAAAACACATATAATAGAAAAAGAATTATCGCGGTATGAGAAAAGTAAAGACAAATCAAAGATTAGCCGTTTATTTCAAGTTGCCTGCTTTGATTTGCAGGCTGCTCTACCTGTTCCAAAAGGGGATGTATCATCTTTTTATTATAAGTCGCGGTTAAACTCCTACAACTTTACAATTTGTAAGCTGCAGCAAGAAGGCTTGGGACCAGTTGACTGCTTTTTTTGGCATGAGGGAGAGGCCAAACGGGGAGCATCCGAAATTGGGACATGCCTTTTAGAATATTTAAAAAAACAATCAGATCTTGCTAATTCAGATGGTTTAGAACTTGTTTTGTATTCGGACAATTGTGGAGGCCAGGGTAAAAATAAATTCATTATAACAGCATATTTATTTGCTGTGGCAAAATATAAAATTAAGAGCATTACTCACAAATTTTTTGTGGTAGGACATGGTCAAAATGAGGGCGATGCTAGCCATTCGGTTATTGAAAAGGCAGTCAAGAAATTTCTTAAAAGTGGACCAATTTACGTACCAGCACATTACTCGGCAGTCATTAGTTCTGCAAAAAAGAAAGGAAGTAGATTTCAAGTGCACGAAATGGCACACCAAGATTTTTATGACATTAAACATTTGACTCAAACCTTAGTTAATTCTTCGTTTAATGAGAATTGCGAAGGTAAAAAATTTAACTTTAATGATATTGCAATGGTTAAAGTTGAAAGGCCGCATTTAGATCGTTTTTTTTTATAAAACTTCTTATACAGAAACTCAGTTTCAATCGGTCTTAGTTAGAAATAGCAAAACAAGAAAGCGACTATGCACTTTGGATGAGTATTCTTTGGTTCCACTCTACCGAGAACCAATTTCCATTTCTAAAAAGAAGTTTGATGACTTGCAAAGTCTCTTACAAAATAAATCAATTCCTTTTGCCCACAATCAGTTCTTTAGTAGTTTGAAATATGAAACATAAGTGAAATGATAAATTTAATTTTAGTAGTTCTTTTGCTTACTTTAAATTTGTTTAACATGTATATCGTTTTCTTGTTAACAGAGATGATGTTAATTATTACTTAAGATCTTATTTTGTTATTTTTCTATGTATGTCAATTGTACTTTAGTTTTATTTTGTGAATAACTGTTTGGTTTATACAATAAAATATTTTGTTTGATGCGTTTCATTTATTTTTAAAAGTTTTTTTTTTAATTATTTAAAACAAAAACTAAACTAAAAACACAATGAAGTGAAAACTTCTAGTGTATAATGTAGTGTATAGTGGCGAAACAGCCAATTAAATATCCTCGATCATGCAATAATGGCGAAACGCAGAAAAAAAAATAAAAAAAATTACAATGTCCATCTTTTCTTCAAATAAAATTACTTCTACTAATTGGTTTAAATAACAAGAAGCAGATTATTAGAAAAATTCTACAAAATGATTACCTATTAGGCACTTATACTATTCAGCAATTTCATCAAAACTTCAAATTAGATTATCTCGAAATGTTCATTTTGAAGTTTCGCCACTATTGTTCTCACCAGACGATATATAATGATCAACATATCAGCTCACTACAATAGATAGAGTCATAAAGGAAAAGATGAAGACAGACAGTACCCTGGATATAAGCGGAAAACTTCTTATTGCCGATATCTATATTATTGTTTTTTAACAAAAGAAACTTTTTGCTTTGCCTGAAGATGAGGCAAAGATTGTAAGCCTCGAAATCGGTCACTTCTGTAACACCTTGAAATTATCTATTATCTATCTATTATCTATTATTTTATTAGAATATTAGCCTGTAAATAATATTTTGCAGGTTTGTATATATCGTCACTAAAACAAATTAATATGTCGGACACGGATTCTGCCGATGAACTCGTAAATATACCTTTAACTCCCCCCAAAAAGAGATCGAAAAAATGCCATTTAAGCGTAGACGTTAAAGAAATAATTGTAAATATGTATAAGCACGAGTTACAAGAAAATCTGGCGTTAATATTGTCCGCTGTTGAGAAAAGAGTAGCCGATAAAGTTGGAGTATCGGATAGTTCTGTGTTTAAAGTTATTAGAGAATATAAAACTACACACACATTAGCTGCACCAAAAAAATTTACCACTCGTAAAGGCAAACTCGAATCTGTAGATGACTTTGACAAGGTAGCGATAGGAAGAATAGTGCATCAATTCTTTTTTAGAAATGAAATTCCCATGATAGATAGAGTTCTACAACAGGTCAACGACGACCCAATCTACCTGAACTACTTTTTACAAGCTTTTGAAAAAACTTTAATTCAAATTCGAAAAACGTGGCAGGAACAGTATGCTTACAGACAGAGATGACCTTGTAATCTTGAGAAGAGAATTTTTAAGGCAGATAAAAGATCATAGGAATGGCAATCGTAAAATATATTATTTAGATGAGACTTTGATTAACGCCGGTCATACTAAATGAAAAACATGGATTGATAAGTCAGTCACCTCATCAAGACAAGCATTTTTGGATGGACTCTCGACAGGTCTGAAAAATCCATCAGGTAATATTTTTTGTTGAACATTGAAATTGATAAATAATATTTGAATTTTTAGGTAAAGGAAAGCGACTGATTATTTGTCACATAGACAGCGAAGACGGATTTGTTCCTGACGCTCTATGGAGTTTTAAATAAAAAAAAGTGGAGATTACCATGAGGAAATGGATGAAAAAAGTTTTGAAAGTTGGTTTGAAAAAACGTTATCCAAATTGGAAGCAAATTCTGTGATTGTAATGGACAAAGCGTCGTATCATTCCAGAAAATCTGAAAAGATCCCCACCACATCTTCTAGAAAAGCGGATATCCAAGAATGGCTACATCTAAAAAGCATCCCCTTAGACGACTCACTTCTCAAAGTGCAACTTTTAGCACTTGTTAGTCAACATAAAAACAGTATGATAAAATTATGTAGCAGCTAAAAATACAACTTTTAAGTTTGCCGACATGAAAAATAAGTTCTCTTCTTCTTGATGTGCCTATCGGAGACGAATGTTGGCGATCATCATGGCAATCTTCACCTTATCTCTGACGGCGCGAAAAAGCTGCATAGACGTTGTGTTGAACCAGGTTCTGAGGTTCTTTAACCAGGACGTTCTTCTTCCTGGACCCCGTTGTCCAAATATTTTTCCTAGCAGGATGGCTTGTAGAAGGGAATATCTGGATACATTTCGCATAATGTGTCCAAAGTACTGTAACTTTCGAGATTTGATGGTGGTCAGTACCTCTCGGTTCTTCTTCATTCTTCTGAGGTCCTCCTCATTGGTGACTCGGTCAGTCCACGGGATTTTAAGTATTCTCCGATACAGCCACATCTCAAATGCTTTCAATTTTCTGCACATATCTTCGTTCAAGGTCCACGATTCAACACTATAAAAAAGAACAGATTAGACGTAGCATCGCAGCATTCTTACTTTTATAGCAAGAGAGAGGTTGTGGCTCTTATTGAAGGCCCCAATCTGGTTGAAGATGGATCTAGCTTTTGATGTGAAAATGAGTAGCAATGATAAATAAAAGATACGAAATTATTCGAAATTACATAAACAAAATGGAATATTTTAAAAATGAAAAACTGTAACCCATTTTACTCATTGTACCTATGTAGTTTTCCAGTGCTTATTTTTCGTAATTCGATATTACTTATATGTAATAGTAAAAAGTTTTTTTCATCATTTTCAAAGAAAACCTTTCGTTTTACATCTGCAAAGTATGTTCGTTTGTGCGTTGTCGCCTATGCAATACTTGGGGACGATCTATCAATGGATTCATATATAGTTTTGTCTCCTGAATCAAAATCTGAAAACGGTATTTTGATATCTCGAACCATCTTCGACATAACCGGTATCAAAGTCAAAAATAGTGACGTCACAATTCTTCTAAATATACATTCGTTTCTGCTGACACAAATACATGTTAAATCGAAACGTCGACTTAATAAATTTTATTTATTAATGTTAATGTAATGTTAAATGTATAAGTCTATCTACCCAATAATATATGTATAAGTATTTTCCCTAACTTTTACACAAGAAGAGGTCTCTTTTTATATCATTAATGATAATATTATTACTTATTTCCAAATATTAGTCTTAAAGCGTAAAATGTATAAAAACAACTTTCTATTTTTTGCCTTTTGATTAATACCATAATTATCTAATGATGTGTGAATGACAGTTTACAAAAACTAATATTAAAGTATACTTCTTTGGAAGATTATTCATTGATTACTATTATTTTAACAGTAATCCAAAAAATTTTAAATTACTTCATTTCAAATTCAGATGTTATAGACTGCTAGAATCTTAATACAACCCTGTACAATTATATAAACATCAGGTTTCGCGTGTTCTGTGCATGCATTTGTTGACGGCTACTTTTCTGTTAAATGAATTTAGTAGTATACAACTCCAATAGCAGTCCGATATTCGAGCAGTATTACACTCGCCGATATTTACCACGTTTTGGCAACACCGCAAACGAGGCTGGTATACTGCCATTGCAAATATTTGAAACTTCGATCTAGAAAGATTTTACTTTTTGTTGTAGTCCATCGAAAACATTAAGTGGCTTTATCTACTCATTAATTTAAAATTAAATTAGTAACTAATAATACCGGTCTATTTACATATCCTTATAAAAATTAAATTTAAAAATTTTACTAAAAAATTTACTACAATGGAAATAACTTCGGGAAATTTCAATAAATTTTTATACATACAATAATTATTGTCATACATACATTAACAATTACACCAGGGACAATAAATGTTCTTTTGCTAGGCGTTAGATCTGGGGTAAAACGATAGAATTCTTCATTTTCTTTAAACCAGCGTACATGTACGAGATGATCTTCCTTGTTTTTCGGTTTAAAATTGCAACCAAGAGTTGCACTATTGCCAACTTTCACAGATATTGGTACTTCTACTTCCACACTAGGTTCAAGGCATGATATGCAGTGAATACCTAAATTTAAAAGAAAGTATATTTTATAGCTCATAAATATTATTTTTAAGGAATAAACAAATTTAAACCAGCTATATTCCTAATACAACTCTTAACAGTATTATACTTTAAAGATATAAAAAAAATTCATTCAAAATAATCCCGATAATTACAGACTTAAACGAAGCTAACTATTCTATGGACTTAAATTCTTGACGCCCGAAATCTTAATTACGAAGTAGCAAATTTGAATAATAAAAAAATATCTGACACAGTATGAGATAATTGATTATTTTTGCAGATTTTGCAAATTAAAAATTTTTTTTTTTTTTTGAGAACGATTTCCGAAGCGTAAATTGAAACGTCAATAAAGGTACTTTAACCTTTAATTGTGGCTTATTCCCATTTAAATAGTAATTACTTTAAAATGCCACAAGAAAATAGCTTCAGAACAATACATGGAATTGTAAGTGAAATTAGCTGCAACATTATTTATTAATTACATTTCGTATCTGAGAGATATAACGTGATCTCTGTTGTATGAAACAAGGACGGAAAGCGGAACGTTAAATGTACATATGCTACAAAAATGAAAATACTATAAAATACTGAACTAAATTTTTATATACTTAAAAATCCAAAAATAATCCAGGATATGATAAGTATTTCGTGGAAAACTTATACAAACTTTATTCAAGATCTTAGAAAAACCTTTAAAACGACCACCGGTAAAAGTTTTTTGCGTAAAAACTAAGGTAAGTTGTAACTAAAACAAAGTCCGCATACATTTTTTTTGACGCAGAAAATAAAAATGGGGATGAGACCCCCAAACGCATCCTCCGGCAAAACCACCCTGCTTGTTACTAGTTGTTGTTTATTTATAATTTACTTTATTTATATACAAACATTATATTCTAGAAGTTTAACTGGTTTTAAAGATTTCGTTTTAAAAAAATCCGAGTTTAAAATCAAGACAATATTTTCGAAATTTCTCAAAAAAATTCAAAATAACTTAAAAACTAAAAAATACAGAAAAAATGCAACAACACAAACACAACAATTTTTTCGCTGAAAATTTTTATTTTTCTTTTATTTATATAGATTAAAAATTAAAGGAGATATAATTGTTTAAAGGTTGTATTTACATGCGTGTTACATTATCTTCAAGCTCTTTCAGCGCAAACATTATAAAACGAAGAGCTCGAAAAAGATCTAATATATACCACTTTCTGGCTCTTAAAATAAACTACAAAGTGGCATTATATTAAATTAATCGATTGTATCTCTGTTTTCTATGTTGTCGTATTTTTGCTGTATCTTTTTTAGTTGTTGAGTTTTTTTTTTGAGAAAACCGGAATTTTTTAAGAAATTCCGAAAATAGTGTCTTCACTTTAAACTCGGATATTTTTAAACGAAACCTTCTAAACCAGTTAAACTTCCAGAATGTAATGTTTATAAATAAATAAAGTAAATTGTAAATAAACATCGAATAGTTTGAACCAGAGTGGTTTTGGTGGGTGTGACTTTGATACTTTCTGTGTCACAAGAAATATAGGTTGACTTCATTTTAGTAATAACTTAACTTAATTTTTATGCAACTCACGTTTGCTAGCGGTCATTTTAATAGTTATTTATTGTACAAGTTGATAAAATTGTACTTTATCTTCGAGAACGTTTTTTAGCGTCGAGACGTCAGTCGAGACGCTAATTATGCTCGAGAAGATAATGCGATTTTATCGTCGTGTGCAATACAACATTTTTTCTATAGCAAGACTTCAAGTTCAGGTGAAAAATAGAATTTCAAAGAAAATTGTAATTTTTGGCACAAAAATCGCAATTGTGTTGCTCAGTTGCTAGGGATATGAATTACTCTGTCAACAAAAAATGTCAAACAAATGTTACGTTTTGGTTTTTGCGGAGAATATTGTTACATTTTGTGTACAAAGTGAATAAATACGAAATGGATGGAAAAGAATTGACACAAGAAAAGGAAAACCTGCCATCAGATATAGAAAATGCAGCGTTGGAAGCAGAAAGTTTATTGTTGCCACAAAAATCTAGGATTATGTATGAGAAAGAAGACCAGTCTTTTAAAAAGTGGAAAAGCATTAAGAATATCAATGGCGTGAGTGAAAAATACTTCTGGCGTATTTTTCTGTAAAGTCGAAGAAAGCGATGCCATCGTCATTATGGTCCTATTATTCGATGCTGAAGCGTACGTTAAAGGTGAATGAAAATTGTGACATTTCCAAATTTAGCAAGTTAACCACCTTACTAAAAGACCTGAGTGGAGGATACAAAGCTAAAAAGTTCAAAATCCTGGAGTCAGATGACATTATTAAATTTCTGACAGAAGCTCCTGATGATGTCTATTTGTTGATGAAGGTTATTGCTATTTTTGGGGTGCATGGAGCGACTAGGTCCAATGATTTGTACAAGTTAGAGGTGTTTAACGTGGACGACAAAAAATCGGTGATATTCGTTTCATTATCTGATACTAAAACCAAGCAGAAAAGGTCGTTTTGTATTACTGACAAGAAAAGTGGACTGAGTTTCTTGGAAATTGTGAGAAAGTATATTGCCTTGCGCCCCAAAAATGTACCTCACAGTAAGTTTTTTTGTAAATTACCGACAGCAAAAGTGCACTACTTAACCGGTGGGGATTAACACTATATATAATATCCCCAAGAAGATTGCAGATTTTTTGAAACTTGCAAATTCAGAAATGTACACGAGGCATTGTTTCCGTCGTTCTTCAGCTACTATGTTTGCAAATTCTGGAGCTGATCTAGTAAAAGTTAAAAGTTTGGGTGGATGGAAATCGTCATCTGTTGCAGAATTTTAAATTGAAGAGTCAATAAGCAATAAGATTGCTGTATCCAAGTGTATACTTGGCGTACCAGAAAATCCATCCAGTACTTCGAATCAAGTGTTTAAGCAAACGAGTAGAAGTTGTGATGCTCCAAAAATAGATATTTCTAATAATGTTAATTGTAAAATTTCAGTTGTTTTTAATCCTTAATGTGTTTAAATTTGTAAATTTTATTGAATAAAAAAAAGTTAAAACATTTTATCTACTCTTGCTGTTAAAGTGTCACTTTATCTACCCTTGTTATAGCAACACTTTAACATTACCTATGGAAAAAAGATATTTAAAAAGGTTTTTATAAGTTTTCCATAAAAACCTTACCGTTTTTCGTTTATTCAACATTATATGTTTAGATTTTCGTATTCGATGAATAAAAAGTCTACATTTGAACAACCGTAACTTTGTTAGTATTAAGTTTACGGTAATAATAAACAACGACTATCTTTGTTTTATAAGTTTCATGTTATATAACAGTTTTTTCTGCTTGAATTTAAATTTTTTGAGTTATTCGCGACGAACCGTTTAACCCTTTTATTACTATAGGGACATATATGTCCCAGTGGATTTCAAAAAAATCTGCTGGCATCTGTTTTTCCACAAAACCCATGTTATTTAAACGCATCCGTATTTTTAAACATTTCTTACTGATTACCTAGTAATATGCAACTTACATATCACGTCTGTAACCTTTAAATTGATGTTAACTAAACACGTGTATCAACAACTCGTAAATACAATTTTAGTAACGAAAAAGTGGCTGCTCTGTTTTTTTAACCGATTATATATAGTTTAGTTGTTGATTATCACAGGTTAGTGAGTACATTGTTTATTTTTATATTGTTTTCATCGATTTTGGCATAATTTTCAAACGGGATTCTAGTGTACCAGTTGTAGTAGTTTATACCGGGTCGTATTTATCCCATTCGTATTGTTTGGTTGCAGACTTACTATGTCACATAGACGTTTCCTAACACAAAAACAGCTTCAATAAAAATTTGAAAACTTCTCAAATATTTCTGAAACTGAATCCGAGGAATAACTTTATGTTGCCTTAGAGTCTGATTATTTACCTGGTGACGATTCTGATGAAGTACCTGAGAATACTCCCGACCATGTGGATGTACACATTACTGCTTTCGACGATGAAAGTTCTGATAACACGGAAGTATCTGAAGATGAGTCTAAAAGGAATGACTTGACTGCACAATGGAATATACCAAATACAAACTTTTGTCCGAAAAAAGAAATTTCTACTTGGAAAAATGAGATAATACTAAATATTGATAAACGTTCTTGTCCTGTTGATATTTTCCTAAAATGATTACCGCTTAGTTTATTTATGCATATTCCTTCCTGTACAAACCAAAGAATAGCAGCACTTTCAAAAAACAGAAATATAAAATTAAACATGAAAAAAAAACAGATATGTACGAAATGATGGCAGTGCTATGTTGCACTATGGTTATATGTTACAATAAAGTACCATATATCTCACATTACTGGTCACAAACCGAATCTTTCGAATTCCCTCATAAAAAAAGCTATTTTAAGAGATCGCTGTTTATTCCTGCTATTTAAGTCCTACTGTAATAATCCTGAAAGAAATGGTAATACATCGAAAACATACTACTTACATCGATGAAGGGGTTTCTTGTTTAAAACAAACTTTTGTAAAGGCGAGGACTGAGAGTTCCCATCAGTCCATCGACGAATCAATGACTAAGTTCAAAGGAAAATCTGCCCTGAAGCAGTATCTTTCTATGAAGCCAGTAAAAAGAGGTACAAAAAAAAATGATACTTGACAAATTTGTCCACTTACGTAGAAAATTGTGAGAACGCATTCGGAGGAAAAGAGATACATAATGCGCTCGGTCTCTTCGCCTCGTTGGTACACTCCATACTACAAGTTTATAGAGAGTGACCTTATTTATTATTGGAACTTCTATGATATGTCTATATTGTATGTTATTTTGACGTTTCAATTTTTCCTTCGGAAATTTTTCTCAAAATACAAAGTATTTTGTTTTTGTTACTTGGTAAAAAAATTCTTCTAATAATTATATTTTATTTGACTCATCAATATTGACCATTCAGTCATGTTGAAGCGGCAGTTTTTTCGAACACTTCTATAAATGTCTCGTTCTGTAATTTTATAAGAGGAATATTGGGAGATGAAAGACATTCGCGTTACAATAAACTGTATAAGAATAAAAGAAAAGTAGTTAATCTTATACCTGGAATATACCGACGAAACATAATTTATTACTTAATTTTTATACTAGATTTGTCGTAATATTTTATGTTATAGTGATATACTTTTATTCTTCGGATCTTAGGCATTTTAGCATTTTAGTAAGTCATAAATATTTTAATCTGTTGTTTATTTCTTTATAATAGAATAATACCAGCTCCGTTGGGATGGCTGTCAACATCCGGTATTTAGGTACTAAACTGTATAACTTTATTAACTTTCCCGAATATTTTATATTTGTATGGAGATTTTGTAGTAATATATCGTATAAAATATATCTTAAATAGTGACTGAGTTGTCAATATGAATAAGTCAGATAAAATAAAATTATTAGAAGAATTTTTTTACCAAGTAACAAAAACAAAACTTTAAACATAAGTAAAATAAAAAAAACTTCGTCGCAGACTATACAAGTACCTTGCACTTCAAAGGGCCAAGAAATAATAAGGACGAATTGTGTTGTGGTCGAATGCGCATCGCGGGTGGAGCTTAATTTCAAATCAGCCAAGTATCACGGTAAATTTGACAAGCAATATAAAAATGTGACAACGAAGTAATTCTTTCGCAGAATAAATGTATACGATTTTAGTATTTACTCGGAAAAATAATCCACACCAACTACTGAAACTCTAGGAGAACGAGTTGTTGAAACTCTAGCCAACACCATACAGTCTCCGGAAATGTGTCTATGCTTTGATAAATTTTTCACTTTGTTCAATTTACTAAAAACCCTAAATTTTTCATGTTTAGGAACCTATATGGTCAATCGGATACACGTAGCCAAATTTGGAAATAAAATGTTAAGGCATGATATGGAGCTTTTAGTTTTTAGTTTAAATCCAAAAGGTAGAGGGTCTTACACGGTGGACAAAACAAGTCTGTTGCGAGTGGCATGCGCCTACAGAACTGTGTCTGCGGCAGCCTTGTGGACCATCACTGGATGTGTTCCGTTGCATGTTTTGGCGGTGGAAAGAAAAGAGCTTTATGAGAGAAGAGGTCCAAACCTTACTGTAGCCGAGAGAAGACAGGAAAGGGAAAGGTCGGTTGAAAGATGGGAAGAAGAATAAAACAATACGGAGGATGTGGCCGCAACTGTCTGGGTGTACAACAAGGTAACACAAAATTTTTACTTTTGAATTTTCTGGGGCCACTGGCAGAACAGCTAATTGAATTAGGAAGATCAAAATCAAATGTAAAAAGACGAATAAGTGGCCGTTCTGGAAGAATATCTAAACGACAGAAACAGATGATCAACGTTGGGGAACGTTTGCCTCAACAAATACTTACTAGGAGAAGGTGCTTTAGATATTCACAAAATAAATCAGAAACTCGAACTACGACTATTTGTACAGTGTGCAATGCGCCTCTGTGCAGAAGTTGTTTTTTACCACATAATCAATAAGAAGCATTTTTTTTTTGTGTAATTTAATTTTTTTTATTTTGAATATAAAATAGATATAGAAAATAGATAAACATAGAAAGTTTCTTTCTTTACTGATAGAATTTATTTATTCCATCATTATTTAACACTAATGGGACATATATGTCCCATGTTCTTTCTAACGATACAATGACACGTAACAATGTAAAAAAAATCAATCGCTCCGTTAGGTCTCTAGATAGGTATCAACGAAAATCATTAAAGTAATTTTAAACAGTTTTGTTTAGCTACAATGAAATCAGTAATGAAAGGTTGTAAAACATGCTTTTTTGACGTGTAATTTGTGAATATTTAGTCACGAATAACTCCAAAAATATTAACTTGTTGAAACAACTCTAAGACATTTATGCCTTAAAATTCACTAGTCTAGCAAATAGCGAGTTAGGGTGGTAACCACCCCCAGACAGAGAAAAAGCACATATTGGCATAGACATATTTTGATCTTTCAACTATTTTCTACCCAATCAAAATTTCAAGCAAAGCGATGCATATAAAAAAATTTTTTTACTGTTTTTACCGTCATATCCTGGACTAAAATAAACTGTGCGAAATACAGGGCTTACACAATTGAATTATTAAAACGTTTAAGCAAATAAAAGACTAAAGAGTAACAATAACAAATAATCACGTAAGAACAAAATTAAAAAATAAAGAAATTAGAAGAAAAATATATAGCTTCGATATAGTTCAATGTCTAACAGACAATCGTAAAAACGATTACCGTGTAAAACATAATATTTAAAATACAATAGACTAAAAAATCTTTAACTTTTATACATCTTAATTATCGAGAAAAAAACTTACTTGTTAAAAAATAAACACCAACGAAGCAAACGTATTGTAACATGTTTCTTTAAAGACTCTTCAGATATATTTACGAGGTCTGCATTTAAATTTTGATGAAGAGTTTGTATTTCTCCGAGTTCCGATAAAATATCCGGTTTTGGTTGCTATAACAAGTTTTTAATTGCCGATTAAAAACAAAATTTTCTGGCGATATAAGACATAAAAAAAATAACATCATTAAAGATAAAGCTATTATAGGCCGAGTAAATAGTCGACCAAATTTCTCTTGTTGAATGAATTATGTTCGTTTTTTTAGTAGATACTCTAAGCCTGACTGTAGATATATGGATGTAAATATTATCGGCATGCAAATGCAACATCTAGAAATTATAATGCAATCAGTACATTACCGATGGACGCCATTAACGCCCGGTGTCAAGAGCACTTCCCGTATAGAAAAAACAGGTCCTGATTAAGAAAAATACAATAATCACTAATTAAATAAATTATTTAAATGTATGAAGAGATAGTATCATGGGTGTTTGTTCTTATATTTCCTCATGATTTACAATGGAATTACTAACCAGAGAATACAAGGTTCTGAAATTATTTTCTTGTGGCATTATTTATTTTATAGGATTATGTGGCTTAATCATATAAAAAACATAATATTTAACCAGAGAATGTTACTCATGATTGAGTGTGGTTGTTTTTTTTTTAAGAAAAGTTACATACTCTTTTTCTGGAACGTGTTCTTAAGCTTAAGTTCATGATAATATACAGGGATGAGTGCCTTAAGAACCGGCAAAATAACGCAAAAGATAGAAAACATAATACGTTGTGAAATAAAAAGAGATGAAAGTAGTAGAGGTGAGAAATTATCGATATTAACCTATAATTTACTTTACATTACATTAGAATTATCGAAAATTTCCCACCTTTAGACGTTAGCTTATGAGCTGGTTGACTTCAGTCATAGTAATAAGTATCACGTATTGTAAGTAAAAACAGTTTAAGTAGGAGTATTTTTTTATCCAAAATTAAAGTATTGATCAATAATAAACTATGATTTGAGACGTCGCATACACTCTTCTCAATACAGAATTATCATAGCTTGTTATTCTGTATTCGTCAACACAGAATTAATTATCAAGTTACTACTAATTAAACTGTTTACTTACATTCGCTTTAATGCCTTCAATCAGTTTTTACTTTATGCGAAATTAAAAAAATGTTAATATTCGACGTCATACTTGTAATATTATGACTGAAGTCAACTAGCTCATAAGCTAACGTCTAAAGGTGGGAAACTATCGATAGTCCTAATGTAATTTAATGTAAATTAGAGGTTTCTATCGATAATTTCCCACCTCTACTACTTTCATCTCTTTTTATTTCACAACATGTTATGTTTTCTATCTTTTGCGTTATTTTGCCCGTTCTTAAGGCACTCATCACTGTATTTGTGAGTAGTGTGTAAAACACTACATAAATTCATCAATTGTACAATATTAGCTGCAGTTTATCTTAGAAAAGTTTCTTTTAAAGTGATAAAAATAGTGCCAACACTGGAAAATTTTGAAAAATTTCTAAAGCTTGTAAAAAAGTGATCTAAAATTCATATTCCAAAAGATTGCCGGATGGAATATATCGCAGGTCGTCATGAAAATTCCAAAGCCATACCAACAAGCATATGACAATGACATAAATAGGTCAAAGTCACATGTTCTTCCGAAAAGAATTAAATTTGATATTATGATAAACACATATGTTTACCTTAATACACTTTATGATATCTAACGAAAACATACGTAGTGTAAATTGTATTACGAATTTCGTTTGTATTTATTATTTCAGTATTGGTAACTTTCTTAGACCTAGAACGTTTTTGGGTGGTGATGTTAGAGGTGTATTAGTTTTTATGGCCTAAAAAATAAAACTCACAGTTGATATATGTAAATTTAAAGCTGCAGCTACACGTTAAAATAAGAATTTAAGCATCTACATAAACAAAGGTAGAATAAGGCCATTTTTCACGTTTCTATTCGTAATGAATCAAAGCAGCTACTATCTTTTTACAACGACGTTTGACTTTTTAAGTGATATTTTGGAATTAATATGGATATACTTAAGTAAATTGATAGTTAAAAAATAAAAAAAAATCTAAAGTGTCAACACCGCAACTGTAAAATAGGTGCTACTAATTTATTCCAAAATATCACCATCGTTTGCTAGCAGTTAAAGTATGGTTCACATAAGTGTCCTCTGCAACATGCAAAAATGTTTACCACTTTTACCTCCGGACTTCTCCCTAAAACCCGCCTCGCGGGGGTGTTAAAACACAAAAAAATCGATTTACCAAAAATCTGTATACCGTAGAAAAAAATTTTTCAAATAAAAAATGTATCAGAGATAATTTTAAACAGAAATGTTTATAATCGTTGTGTAAAATGACCCGTTCTCCTAGAAACAACGCTTGAAGCGACCGTCGATGTTGCATGTCAGTTACTTGCGTGAAATCAATGTTCAATAAAATTTGTATCAGCTCAACAGTAAAAATTTAATATCTTTTGATCCAAATGGCCTATCGACAAAAATCAAGATGCGTTTTAAAGGCAAATAGTGCAGCTTTCGTAAGCAATTTTTGTATTTTGCCAAAAATAAACTCAATTTTTATAAAGGTGTTAAATAAATTAACGTGGCTCGATTTTCGCCATTTTACAATTTTCGTGAGATCAACAAAATTCAATTTTGAGTTGCGGTAACAAATATGAGGCATTTGAAATATGAATAAAAACGCAGAATTTAGTGTTTTATATTTCAAACAAACACACCTCATGGGAAATGCATTAACGAAGACGGCTTTAAGTGTAGTTTATTGCAGAAGTTTTGTTCTTTTAAAAATTGTACTGGTGTAATTGAAAAATAAGTTTTAAATAGTTTAGATTGTTTGTTGTGTGAAAGTTTCAATCCAGCATTTTTTAAGCATATTTAATACCTCACATTTATTGCCAACACTCAAAACTAAAATTTCATGCTATAGATTTTAAAGGTTAGGCTCTACTTATTGAAACTTCACAGTGACCAGTCAATAACCGGGATACATTGTACTGATCTCGTGAGAATCATAACAAATGGCAAAAATCTCGCCACGTTTATTTATTTAACACTTGTATAAAATCTGAGTTTATTTACGGCAAAATACAAAAACTGCATACAGAACTAAACTCTTTACCTTTCTAACGCCTCTTGATTTTTGTCGATAAGTCACTTGAATCAAAAGATATCAAATCTTTTGATTACCTTCGATGTGATACAAATTTTATTGAACATTGATTTCGTGCAAGTAACTGACATGCGAAATCGACGGTCGCTTATAGCGTTGTTTCTAAGAGCTCAGCTACATTTTTTATTTGAAACATTTTTTTTACGGTGTACAGATTCTTCTCTACCAAAATAATATGCTCAGCAAAATTCAGCTTGTTCGTATAATTTTTAGAGTTTCACTGGCATTTTCGTCTCTGACGACTGGAGTATAAGCTGTAAGAATATATGGCTGTAACTCCAGTATACTTGGCTAAAGGATTTTAAGAAGGAATATACCTAAGACTTAAATATTTTGTGTTGGTATCATGTGAGGTTACTTACTATGACGTGCATAGGGATTTATACTGTACCAACTGTGTATACCTGCCGTTGCATCACAATTTGACGAACTATATCTTGGTTACCGTTAGTCCTAGAATATTTTACTATAGACTAATTTAAAGTACAGAAAATAAGCTTTGTTTATGCAGTAATACATATACCTAAATGTAAAGGAGAAAGTTATAATAAGATATTTAAAAAATAGTCTTTTTTTTAAAAGACAAAGATTTAAAAAGATTTAAAAAACTTTCCACTATACACCATTTTAAAGATAGTTAGTTTTTCTTTAATTAAATGTCCTACAGTTCTACCTCAAACTTCATAGAAAAAAGTTATAAAACAATGTTTGCAAAAAAATAGGGAAATTGGCCAAAAAAACGGTGTGACTGGAGAACTTTGTGAAATCGTATCTGGGATACTGTAAATCCTAAATACTTTTGCCAAATGTGAAGGAAGGATAATAATTTTGTTTTCTACAAGCATGCCTATACTTATACCCCCGCGGAAAAAAGTTATGGGGCGAAAAATACAAATAGCGTGTGTTCCTGTTTTTTTGCTTCGTTCTTGAATATATTGTCAAAAAACAAAAATTTTTACAAATTATAACATAGATTTCACACAAATACACTCTAGTGTATAAGTACAAATTCAATCCTTTTTCAAAAACGCACCCCTTTAAATGTAGCACTCTGCGGCTTTTTCATATTTTGGTTCATTGGCCATATGAAAAAATAAAACCCCTTTAACGTTGTAGCTCTTTTAAGCCCTATTTTTAAAACATAATTAATAGTCTAATAATATAAAATTTGGCTTATTACAGGCTTTTTATTGGTATAATTTATACTTAAAAACCAATAAAAACAGTAGCATTTCTTTTATTTTTTAGTGGTAAGGTAAATTTTTATCGGGAACTGGGAAAATGAGGTGAAATTGTAGAGCACGAAACCGATCGTAGCAGCTCCTATTAAAGATATTATTAGTAAGCCTTTTTCTTACACTTTTACCTATTGAAAATAGCTTATCATTTTTCTTTTTTATTGTAGGAAGTATACAACAGTCGATGTAATTTACATATTATTAATAATAATGAGTAGGAATTTTTATATTGTATATTACCGAAATTAATGTTGTACATTTTTCCAGTGACTAATTAACCTGTGGTACTTTTACAAAGCTCCGGCTTGAAGGAATGTTTTTATATAATTGCTTGTATTATTTATCGTAATAACTTTTTTCCATAAATTATTATCTTTAATTGTAGACTTAAAATATATTGTGATTAAAACGTATCTTAATGCAAGTTATAATTTTATAACGTTAACGATAGCCAAGTCATCAGTGATAAAAAACATTGTAAAATTTGTGTTACTCCGGACCGATTTTTATAAAAATATAGGTTTCAGCCCTACGTACCCTTACTTCAAACTCTATAATGTGTTGGTGTTCGCTTTGGTTTAGGGATGAAAACTACTCCTTGTTTTAAAAATTTTAATAACGTAATCATAAACAGATACTTAAACTTGCTATTAAACATATTTAAAAATAATGTATACCCATAAACATATTTAGCTCGGAACATTTTTAACGGTCACACTGATATCGGAGCAGTACAAAAAAACTGCCCTTGATAAAGCATTTAATTCCTTCTGTAACTGGATTATTTAAACAATTTACTAATATAAAAATTGTTAAATTTAATGTATTAAAAAACAGACAACTGTTTTCAAAAGTAAAGGACAAGACTCCAACTCCTTATAAAAATAATGTTACCTGCAAGTTGCCTTGTTCGGATTGTCAGAGGTGTTATGTCGGTCAAACTTCACAATGGCTCAAACAGAGAATAACACAACACAAAGGTGATTGTACAAAAAATAAAAATACGTGTGCGGCAATTATCCACAATTTAAAAACTGGGCACCATTTTGACTACCCAAACGTCAGGGTTTTAAGGTAAGAAAATGGTTACCAAAAAGATTGTTTTTACAAATGTGCCATATCAATAAAGAAAAACAAATCAATAAATTTCTAGGCAGATACAGTACAGTTAAGCAATATCCACTGTAATATTTAAAATAATTTCAATTAATATTACTGTATAAATAATAAAACGTTTTAACCATCCTGTATATTTTTAACATGTATAAAATTGTTTGTTAAATGCGAAGCTTTTAATTTAAGTTAATAATACAGATGTTATCAATTATAATTTATAACATCTTTTTTTAGTAATTTTTTAACAATAATTACTTTATTTACGGCAGCTCTAAATAAATAAGCGGTGGTCTGTTGATACCATTGTCGAAGATTTCGGAACCAGGATGTTTTTCTTCGGCCTGGGCCTATCCTTCTGAGGATCTTACCCTGTATTATGAGGTGTAGAAGATTGTACCTCTTTGGATGTCTCATTGCATGACCGAAAAATTGTAAGTTTTGAATTTTTATCGTTTTTTTATTTCTGTGCTCTTTTTCATTCGATGTAAAACAATTTAATTTCTTATTCGATCAACCCAACTTATCCGCAATACTCGCCATAAATCCACATCTCAAAGGCCTCCAATTTTTTCATTAATGTCTCTGTAAGGGTCCAACAATTAACAATTAACAATTTAAGAGCTTGGTTTAACTGCAGTTATGCTGACCTCTTTAGAGCAGCAATTTCGAAAGTACGAATTGCCATCATGGTTGCCAACCTTTTTAGAGGAGATGGCACCTGAAGAAGAAGGGTCCAACTCTTTATACCATACAGTAATGTGGAGAATATGTAGCAGCGTATTAATCTGATTTTAAGTTTTACCGTAATATCTCTATCAATTAGAATTTTCTTTAATTTATAGAAGGCGGCTTTAATTTATAGAACGTTTGCGCCCAAATAGGTAATATTGTGGACTCTTTCTAACTCTTTTCCATACGCTCTGATGTTCGTTGGTTGTAACTCCGTTTTGCTGACAACCATAAGTTTTGTCTTAGAAGTATTAAGTTTTAGCCCATATTCATCACCTGCTTCGATTACCCTGTTTATAAGTCGTTGCAGGTTTTCTTCATTGGGCGCAATAAATACCGTTTCGTCTGCATATCTGAGATTGTTGTCATTAATTTCGTTGATTTTAATGAATGTATCTTCAACTAAGGCTTCTTTGAAAAAAAAAATCCGAAGTAGATATTAAAAAAGAGAGGCGAAAGAATATATCCTTGCCTCACTCCACGTCGTTTTTCCACTGCTTCCGTCGTGTCCAATTCGTATGTTTGCACATTGATGCCAATACAAATTTTTGATAATACGGAGGTCTCGGTCATTAATTCCCACCTATTGCAAGATACCTATAAGTTTGTCATGGTTTACTCGGTTAAAGTCCTTTTCGAAGTCGATAAAACACATATATACCGATTGTTTGATATCCAGATCTTTGAACTATGACCTGCAAACTGAAGAGTGCTTCCCTGGTTCCAAGGTTTTTTCTGAAACCAAATTGTTTTTCACTTAGTTGTACTTCTATTTTGTTGTAAACTCTTGAGTGCAGTATTCTTAGGGAAATTTTAAGTATATGACTCATTAGACTGATAGTGAGATGATCGCTACACTGTTTGGCATTTATTTTTTTTTCAGTATCATTACAAAATGTTGGCAGTAGTCAGTCTGTTGGTATATGTCCTGATTCGTATATTTTATTGAAGAGGCTTTTAAGAGAATGTTTACCCTTATTGTCGAGTATTTTGATTATTTTGCTTGGAATTTCATCTGGACCGGTTGCTTTCCTATCCTTTGATAGCTTTACAGCTCTTTTCATTTCATCGAGTGTTATGTTTGGACCAGTCGATATATTTTCGATTTGAATTTCTGTTCTATCGTCATTAAACAGCTCCTCAATATATTTCTTCCGCCTCTCTAATCTGTCTTATTCATTAATTATAATATTTCCTTGTTTATCAAGTAAACTACTTGCAGTTGATTTATATGTTCCAGTTATTTCTTTTACCTTTTTGTACGTATAAACGTGTCATTCTTTTTCTGCAGTTCTTCTATTTTAAGACATTTGTTGCTGTACCATTTTTCTTTTGCATTCTTCTAATTTCTTTATGGATTTTAAAACTTACAATGGGCTCTATCTCATGAACAAAAGCTGATTATTGAAAAATGCTTGAAACCGTTTCTAGGATAGTAAGGGGGAACTAAAATGACATAAAAAAGAACTCACCCCCCACTTAGTGGGGACCTAGGCCCCACCCACCACAACCAGAAAAGTTTAAATTTCAAACCCCTACTTATGATACACTATTGAAAAGACTATAAAAAATGCTATCCACTGGTATAAATAATATTTATACAGGGTGAAGCAATAATTGTGAAACTTTCACAATTATTGCTGAAAGAATTCAGAAATGAAGCAATACATGAAAGACTACGCTCAAGAACTAGCAATGTAGCTGGTGATATGTTTGTATTAGTAATAACATTAGATAGAGCAATTTTTAACACATTATTTTAAAATAGAGAGACACAAATTATTACGTATACAATAATAAGGATTGTTGATTTGTGGGTTCATGGGAGAAGTAGGACAAGACTTGTAAATCTTATTGAGAAATGTAATTAAAATTACAATTATAATTAAAATTAATGTAAAATTTAATAATGCAAATGCGGGATGTCGACGCCGCATAGGGATAAAGGCAATGAGAATGATGATAATGACCTTCTTATAATAAATTAATTTTTAATAAAAAACGGTAAAAACAATTATATAATAAAAAAACTAAAAAAAAATATAATGCAAATAAGTTATTACCTTTCTTGAATTGAAATGATACAAGGATAAATTAAGTACAATAATTATTTTCTGTATATTTTATTCAATTTGTTTAACACATAATTATAATGTTTTTAAAACAATACCCACAATTTATGTACCAGGACTGTTGCAAATATACTCATATTTATTGTTAATATCGGACTCCCTAAAAATAGAAATATTATTTAAAAAAAAAGTTAGTAGTAGATTAACTAATAAAAATATAATGAGAATTGGTATAATTTTTATGTATTCAAGACGAACAAAAATATTTAGTATAATGGTAATATTTATAATTAAAGAAGCTATTGTAAGCGGGAGGAGCTCTTTGACAGTTTCTAGTCATATTTATAATTAAAAACATATTTTAAACGTTCGAAGCTCTTTGACAGTTTTTAAGTTAAACATAGCAATAATATGTAAATTCAAGACATAGTAACAACAATTTACGATAATACTAATATGAACAATGAAGTCTTTCGATAAGAGATCGATTAAAAAGGAACCAGAAACCCCAGAAGAACAGCTGTTAGTGCAAGATAAACCCAGCGAATGGAAAAGAGAAGCGAAATACCTAGAAGTCATTATGGACCAAGGCTTAACCTTTACGAAACACGTGGACACAATCATCCAAAAAACCGCAACAGCGAGAGCAGTAATAACAGGACTCACAGGTAGAAAAAGCAAACTGCGCATAAAGACGAAAATAAGATTAATAAACAGCATCATACTTCCTATAATCAAATATGGATTTTTCGAATGGTGATAAATAAACGAAAATACTTGCAGCCCACAATAACATCACATCCTCAGGGAAGCGGCATATGTACCCAGATACGTCCCTGAACGCTTTCTGTTTAGAGAACAGAATTAGCTTTGCAGAATTAAAAAATCACCCAAGCCCAATCCTGTGAAAGATAATAAGATATAAGTCATTCCATCGCTGGAAGCACAAAAGACCAAAACAGCAAATCCAGACAAATACATAAAGTCTAGATAACTCGTAGCTCTACCTACAGAAAAAGCCCCAGCACGCAGCACTGAAAAAAAAAATTAAAAAAAACGGGTGTGGCCGTCCAGTGGGACTGCCGGTAGAAGTAATATTTCTATACACGCGTTTGCCGTAACAAATTTATATGGGAGTCAATCTGCATAATCATTACATATGTAATGCTATAGGTAAGAGAGAGTAGAAAGAAAAACAGAATTAGGTATATGGTGCATCTTTTGCTGTATATAAACAACATTTGACCTGTAATAGGAGTATAGTAAATGAAGGATTGAATCAATATTTTGATGAAAATATACATTTTTATTTTCATATATGTATGAAAGGAATTGAATGAAAAAAAAAATTTACACATACCTACTCTGCAGTAAAATTCATTGTTTATTTTGTTATTAATATAAAAATACAAAACAATACACTGCAACATAATTCAATATAATAATACAAATTAAAATGCCAATGGCAATATACATAACTTACTTACGCATATGTTTAATTTACCATGATAATAGTATTAATAAAAAAATAATAATAATATTAATAAATATTAAATATATTTACAAAAGAAACATTTTTATTCTCGAGAGAGAAAATATATTTTCAGTATCTCTGTTACCTATAACTTACATATGTAATGATTTTTCCGATTCACTCCCGTACAAATTTCCAACGTCGAACGCGCGTATAGAAGTATAACTTTAAAAAATGTTTGTGGAAGATGAAAATAAAAAACCAATAACTCGGATTATGTTGTAAATTTTCATTTAATTTTAAAATTTCGCATTTTTGCGTGGATTACATATATTTAATAAGATTAACACGGGGTTTTTAAATATTTCAAAAATAAAAAAGGAAATTCGTATTGAGATTCGAACTCACATATACCAGCGTATGAACAAAACACGCAAAAAATTTGCCAATCAGACATAACAGTAATATATTTCAAAATTGACAGTTCTCGGTCATACATTCTTGAGAGAGAAAATATATTTTCTGTTTCTCTCTTACCTATATCTTACATATGTAATGATTCTGCCGATTTACTCCCGTACAAATTTCCAACGTCTAACGCGCGTATAGAAGTATAACTTCAAAAATACTAACAAAAAGGCCCCAGCAATCCAAAAAAATTAACAAAACCCCAAAACCTGGCAAGAAGGGCCCTCATCCTCGGATACCGAGTCGCCGAACTAGGGGCAGCCTAGAGCGGCGACTCGAAACCTGAGCAAGCAATTTCAGTTCGATGATACGTCATTTGAGAAAGCAGGAAAAGAGCGCCCCACGCCTGCATTGAACGGGATAGGATATCGTGTTAGAGTTCTTGTAACCAGGACTTCTACACAAAAAGCATTTGGCTGATAATTGTGCCCCTATGGGGCATCAGAATGTTATAGGGGGGAAAGGGATGGCCTGGAGTATTGGAGCACGGTGAAGTGGTTCCTGATAACACGAATCAATACACTGCGCTCCAATGAATGTCATTCTAAGGGGTGTGCAAGTCTTTCAAATCATATTGCTTGCGAGTAGAGAGGCTAATATAGCCTCTTAAAAGCACAGGATTTAGGTTTGTCGACTGGCCATGTAAGTATAGGGAAAAAAGTTACCTTGAATTTAGAAAAACTACACAATTGTTGTATTCTCCGGTAGCAAGCACTTTGAGTCCTGGTGTTAAGGTCTCTAATTATTCTTAAAGTATATTTCTTGCTCAGCGATTGAATAGATGTACTGATGGACTTTATAAAATAAACTTGCCCTTATAGTATGCAAGGCCATGAAAACTGTCAAAAAAAATTGGCAAACCTTACCAAGTGCATGGATTGAGCCGTAAGGACTTCTTCATAATAAAAGCACTAAAGGACTCTTAAGTAACTTTACCCATGACATTCGACTGATTAAAATAATGAAATATGATGACGCCTTTCACATTAAATCATTATACGGATCGCACATTTGGGAGGAGATGAAGAAAAGAAGCCACCGGAGAAAAAACAAAAAAAAAAGAAAACTGATATCCTAAATTTGGTTACTAAAGTATTAATACCAGCAATTAATTTTAAATTATGGAGTAATCTATTAAACTGTAAAAAAAAAGTTAACAGAAAGTAAAAATCAGTTATCTCATTTTAAAAAAGTTGTTTGCATCATAAGGAAAAATTGGTTAGTTAAAATATAATTTTTAGAAAGACATTTTTTCTAAAATTGCCTTCGGTTAACCTATTAACAGCCAAAGGTGCGTCTACGCACCCTTTTAATTTTTATTTTTTTTACATACTGCTAATATACTTAGTACTGTGACAAATATTCACAAATGTTCTAGCCTGTTTGTTTTATCATTATAACCATATGTACTTGATTTTAGATAAAAAAAAACTGTTTTACAATTTGTGAAACTAACACGATTTTTCTACTGTTTGAGAACATCATGAAGACAATAATTTTTTATCGACTTTTTGACCCAACGAAGATATATGGTATAATAATATAGCTTTAAAATACTATTACGCTTCATTCTAAATTGCATACTTGGATGAAACTTGGCCTGCAATTTTCCAATTTGATTAAAATATTGAGGAGTGTACGCACCCTTGGCGCATAACGGCATTAGTGACGATTGATGACCATAACATCAACCGTCGGTCAGTTACATATGTACTGCAATTGTAAGTAGGTATAATAGCTTTTCGTTACTGTGAGGTGGTTTATATTACATAAATAAGTACTAAAAATATTTGTTTGTTGCACAAAAGGGAATATTCAAAGTGATCTAAAGATGAGTTGACAACTTTTTTTGTTTCAAAATTATCTGTCAAGCCTGAAATTCGGTTCTTTTTTATCACAGTTAATATCAGTCAAGCAAGTACTTCTGGAATGTCGTTGGGCCAGAGCCAGAAGCGACCATTTGGACCTTTGACTGCACAGGAGATGATCAAACACGACCTTTGACTACTATGGAATTAATTGCATGTAATTGATGGATTCGACCTTTACTTGATGGAAATTCATTTTATGTAACAATACACATTTTATGTCACTTGAGAAAGGCAATCAGCTGAAACAGCTGTAGTGATAAGAGTTTAAAATAAATTTTGTGGAAGTTTTAAAAACAAAATTTTCAGTGTTTTATTGTTACATTAATTGCATGTGTTGAAGAAGATTTAGATATAGAGAATGTTACATATATCCTTCCTAATGTTGATGAAATTACTGATGATAAAAACCTAGATGATAACCTCAGATAGAAGAAGATAATATTGATGCAGAAATTTCTGGAACATATGGAATTTACGATCCGACAGCAAGTGATTCTGAAGAAGGTGATATCATACTCAGTAAAATTCGCATTAAAATGCGAAAACCTAATCAAAATAAATCGAAAATTTTACCAAAATTAGAAACAAGCACTACTCCAGCATTCTTGACTCATCCTGAAAGTAATAACAATCGTTTATTAAAGAACATCAAAGTCAGCCATGAAGGAAAGTCGCCCATCGAAATATTTTCATTATTTTTCGATGATGAAGTCACAAGCCAGATTATATATGTTTCAAATACTTATGCAGCACAAAACAATCGTCACAAATTCGATATGAATGATGCTGAACTGAAACACTTTATCTTCTTCTTCTTCAAGTGCCATCTCCGCTGCGGAGGTAGGCAATTATCATAGCTATTTGGACTTTTGAGACGGCTGCTCTAAAAAGTTCATTTAATGTACATCCGTACCACTCTCTCAGGTTGCGCAGCCATGACATTCTACGCCTCCCTATGCTTCTGTTTCCTTGGATCTCTCCCTGCATAATCAGTTGGAGCAAGGTGTATTTTTCTCCACGTGTAGTATGTCCGAGCTATTCCAATTTTCTTGTTTTAATTATATTTAAAATTTCTACTCCTTTATTTATCTTTGTCAGAACCTCTTTATTTGTGATGTGTTCTGTCCACGATATTTTCAGAATTCTTCTATACACCCACAGCTCGAATGACTCCAGTTTTTTCATTGATGTCGCTTTCAAGGTCCAAGATTCCATTCCATAAAATAAAGTCGAAAAAACATAGCACCTCGCCAACCTAAGTCTTAGTTCCAATTTTAAATCCCTTGTACATAGTACTCTTCTCATTTTGTTGAAGCCATTTGTATTCTGATTTTGATCTCCTGAATGTAAATGATTACATTTGGAGTTAATCCTTGTTCCCAGATAAGCATATTTGTCTACTTGTTCGACGTTGGTTCCGTTTATTGGAAGATTCTCGTTATTTCTTTGAGTTTTTGATATTCTCATAAATTTCGTCTTCTTAACATTAATTGTTAGACCATACTCTTTTCCATACTCCGCTATTCTGGCCACCAGTCTCTGAAGATCTTCAATATTTGCGGCTAAGATCACAGTATCGTCCACATATCTAATGTTGTTAATGGAAACTCTATTTACCTTTATTCCAGCTGTTTCACCCTCAAGAGCTTTTTTCAGGACCTCTTCGGAGTAGGCATTAAAAGAATTGGCGAGAATACGCATCCCTGTCCCACTCCACATCTTATTTCAATTTCTTCTGACAGTTGTTCGTTAACACGTACTTTTGCTCGCTGTTTATAGTATAAATGCCATTTATGTATATATTGCCACAGTTCGACATGTATTGGTCGAAACATGAAGATAAGGAAGTAGCCATTCTAAGGGAAACCATGGTAGAAATAAATTTAGATCAATCAAACAAAATATTCATTTGTCTAGATAAAAAAATTATTGTTTTTCATTGCTTGGCCGTTAATGGGTTAAGTTACAAAAGATAATTTTGGATATGAATATGTCATTTTTTACGTCCTACCTCGTATTATGACTTAATAATTTATAAAAATCATAAATTCGTATACCTTAAAGGGATCCATGTTGATGTTTAAAAAAATTTGGGAAGCAATATAATATTTCTTAGTTACGTCATTTTAAAGGTTTTTTAATAGGTTTTTTTTATACTGTTTTCACTTTGGATTAAATGCAAACAGCAATCACATTTTGAAGGCATAATGGCATATCTACATATTTCTCCAGATTTTGTCAATAACCTGATTATTATTTATAAATACTTTAATAAGCAAAACTTTTCATAATTGTATACATGCAAATGGTAGCTATAGTGTAAAATAAATGGTAGTAAGTGATAAAAATTAAATCGTCTTTTTTGCATTTATACCAGTTTGATTTCACATCGACAATACAGGTCGATGACAAAAGTCATATTTTTGTTAATAAGTAATTTAATTTTGTAAAAAACTTACCAGACGTATAGGGAACTATGCCATGGGAATGACTAGAAAAATAACCTCCTCCTCTATTAATATTTCTTTTTAATAAAAGTGATTTCTGACCTTTGTAAATATTATCTACTTCAACAATACATGTTAGATTGGCCCTATCATCTACAAACGAAGCTCTTTGGTTAAAGAACGAGGTAAAGCGTTTTGGAACATTACTATTTTGTCTTGTTGGTTGAGATGACCAGCTATATACCTTAAAACATTAGCAATGTCAAGATAGACATTCAAGATTACAATTTTTCGCATAAAGCTATAATTGGTTAAAATGTTTGGGACACCAATATAAATGAAATGTGAAAGTCCCTATGAAATCAGTACAAAGTCAAAAGCGCTTGGACTCTATACGAATTTCTGTGGTACTAAACAAACTAAGTTAGAACAAGCTATCTGGTAATATAATTATATTCTTTTATAAAATTTTTCTCACAGATAGATTCTTTAAAGTAATTAGTAATGGCAAAACATCCTCACATTACACAACCAAAAACCGTATCCCCCAAGGGGCTGGCCTTGGGGGATACGGTTAAGTAGCACAATATTTCACCGTAGTATAAACGATATAAGTTCGTTTATAAATGATCCTGTACAATATGGAATATGCTGACGACATTATATTCTTCTGTCATGGAAACGTCTCATCCACCACAAACACTTTACTACAGAACACGTTATATAAGATAAACAACTAGGCCAGTCAATCCGGACTTAACTTTTCCCCATCCAAGTCCAAAGTTATTTATTTTACCTGAAGACAAAACACGTAATCTTCAACTACTTCTCTGAATGAAAATTTTCTCCAAGTAGTAGACCAAATAAAGCTTCTCGGCATTATTTTTGAATAAAAATCTATCCTTTCGAGACAGAGACCACACATTCGAGAACTTAAGTGCAGCTGCCTAAAAAGAACGAACTTCCTTAAATCATAAGCCCATTATAGTTAGGGAACCGATGAGGAAACACTACTAAAAATATACCGAGCTCTTATCCAGACAGAACAGAAATGAATGAATTTGTACGCATAGATAACATGACGGAGGAACAATGGACTGAGCATTTCACGAAATTATATGGCGAAGGAGAAGAAGGGAACAGAAAAAGAATCATTAACGAAACTCACGATAGAGTACTAATATCAGAAGAAGAGCTACAAGAACGAATAAAAAAATTAAAAAACAGAAAAGCACCTGGTCCTGATAAGATAAACAATGAACTGCTAAAATATTGAGGAACAATACTACGCAAATGGCACCTAAAATTATTCTTCGATATAATAAATACCGGAATAGTACCAGCGCAATAGAAGGAAAGTCTCCTGCTACCGATACTTAAAAAGGGAGACTCAAGAAATCCTGAAAATTATAGAGGCATTATTCTAATGAATAGTACATTAAAATTGTTAACGGCAGTCATAAAAGATAAAATCGAGGAAAAAGCGAACATGGCAGATGAACAACAAGGCTTCCGGAAGCACCGCAGAATAATAGACGCAATTTTTATTATCAGACAAATAATAGAGAAGTCTATTGAATATGGAAAACCAGCATACATGTGCTTTGTAGATTTAAAAAGTGCTTTTGACAGGGTGAAGCGAAATGACATCTTAAATTTACTACAAGCTGAACAAATAGACCATCAGATAATAAGGACAATTAATTAAATTAAGAACAACAAGACCAGAGTTATAATGCCAACAGAGGAAACATAATGCATAGAACTAAAAGGAGGAATCCGCCAAGGAGACTCGCTCTGCCCATTGTTATTCAATATGGTGATGAATCAAATAATTCGCGAAGTAAGAAAACGATACGGATACCACACGGGAGCGCATAAAATCAAGAAGATACTATGCTATGCCGATGATGCAGTACTAATTGCTGATAACGAAGATGACCTACAAAGGCAGCTCCACACCTTCACAGCAAACAAACTTAATGTGAGAATATCAGTAGAAAAAAATAAATGTATAGCGATCAGTAAAGAGCTGCGTAGATGCAAACTAGAAATAGACGGAAAAATTGTAGAACAAGTAATGAAATTCAATTACCTTGGAGTAGAGATCACTAGTGACAGCGATATAAGAACAGAGACCACAAGGCAAGCATCAAAAGCGGCCAGAGTAAGTGGTTGCCTCCAAAAAACCATATGTAGAAACAAATATCTGACCACGGAAAGCAAAATGAAAGTATACAAGACAACAGTAAGACCAATCCTAGCATATGCAGCGGAGACAAAGACCGATACAAAAAAGACGAAACAACAAATCAACAAGAGTATTAAGATCAATAGCGGGCATATCATTAAGAGACAGACAAACCAACAGAAGTATAGGCGAACAATGCAAAATTCAAAATATTAACAGGTGGATAAAAAGAAGGAAAAAAATGTAACGAACATGTAAACCGAATAGGACTAGATATATTAGTGAACATATGTAAAAACAACAAGCCGTATAGCAGAAGACCCGTTGGAAGGCCGCCAAAAAGGTGGAAAGATAATATACAGTCAACAACGACTGAAACAGAATAAGATGCAGACGAACAGGAGTAATCCTAGTCGCGCGAAGAAGAAGAAGAAGAAGAAGAAGCTCTTATCCGCTCCAAACTTGACTATGGTAGTATTCTCTGCATCATGTCGTCAAGTACTCCACGTACGTTTACTAAATATAGACCAAAATACTTCTCTTTGACTCTGTCTAGGAGCATTCAGATTCTGTCAGGTGGAAAGCATTTACGTAGAATGTTTCGAACCTGCTCTTTATCTAAGACGACAACAACTTCTACTGCTGCTTTTCGCTAGAGTTTCAGCAAATCTCACAAACCGCACAAGAAATCTCATCTATAGTAAACAATAACAAGTTACTAATTATTCTGGTACATTGGTCCACTACATAGATGTTCATTTGTTCATTCCTTATTTAGGTAATATCAATCTGTTGTCCACTATACAATTATACAATACAAAAAGCTATACAATTTATTTAAAAAAAAATGTATTTCAAAAAGTGTATTGTAACTAATATTGTCCACAATCTAAAAGTAATAAAAATGTAAATAAAAATGTAAATTTTACCTGTGTTAATGACCACTAGCAGTCGAGACACATATTCCGAAAAAAAAAATACCTTTTAATGTTTGAAATAAAAAAAAAACTTTCCTAAAATCGAATGGTCACTTAATTTTTTTTTTCTGAAAAATGGCTTTGGCAGAGCCAATTAGCCACACTTATTTGTGTTTATTGTTAAAATCGACTGAATTTTAAATTATTATTGATTGCAGATTTATAGTCAAATGTTGGTACTACATATACCTAATATTTTTATGGATACATAAATTTTGTTTTGATATATTTTTATTTTCTTTTTTTTTCTTTTATTATTTTCTTGTTTTTTTTTTTGTTTTGTTCCTTTTTGTTTTTTGTTTTTTTTTGTTCTTTTTTTTTTTTAATTTATTTTTTTGTTTTTTGTTCTTTTTCTATTTTCTTATTTCTTTTATGTTTTTTTTTACTTTGTGGTATACTTTTTTTTTGTTTTTACAGTGATATTTCCAATATAAATGTTTCACAATATATAGAAAATATACCTATAAATAACTAATATTCATTAACTTCAATCACACTGTCTTTACCTGGTGTCCGTTCAAAAACCATGTAATTTTTGGCGCAATTTTAGATGGAGGAGTAATACATACTCCCATTACCTGTTCATTATAACCAGGATTTTCGTTGTCCACTGTTAGAATTATTTCACCTTTTAATTCATCTAAAATAAAATTTGTAACAAAGTTTTACTATGTCTTAAGTATAACAATTGTTTTTAAAAGTTAATTTTATTGAAAAGAAATTCAGATGTACATTAAATTTTATATACTTTTAAGTGTTAAGCGGTCGCTATATCACCAATATATACCTTATCAAGGAAAGTTTTTAACCAAATTTATGCAGCTGAGTATGAACCTGTTAATGTGAACAGGAGTGTGCGCATGAGAGACAAGTTTGTCATTATTATAATATCTTAATAATAAACCAAAAATTACCAAAAGAACAGATACGATACCGAACATAGTGATAGTAAAGTAGTGATCCACGAAGCCGATTAACTAGCTTAGGATAGAGAAGAGTGGAAGAGAACTGTAAAAAATATATAAAAAGTGCATGGTGTCACCACGTCTCTAAAAGAGAATATGACTGAGGAGAAGAATGAAAAGAATTTATATCATGACCTAGGTTTTGCAATGGGTAGATTGTTAATTACCTGTTTAATAATAGGAAAACTTACCCACTACAAACATCTCTTTCGAATCCTTAGCAGTTGCGATGTTTGGTACAGTCCAACTGGCCTCACAAGTGTAGTTTGCTGTAAGTTGGTTTTGTACATTGTTTAGTACTACTGTTTTAGCTGAACTTTCTTTAACCTGAAGATATAATGAAAACAATATTTAGAATATCTTTGATAAACATAGTATATAAATATATTTTTTTAATACAACTGATTCATGATTTACTCTATTTTAATACAATTATCAACATATCAACATTGTCAACATAATTAAAAATATATTACCAAAGACAATGATTATCAATTGCAATGAAAGACTTTGTGTAACATGTCGTCGCCTGAGAATTATACTGTTCTATATCCACTTTTTGGCAGTTTGGAGTTATATACATAGAAATTTTTGTAAAAATTAGCTTGTTCTATATCCATTGAAATGATGATAATATTCAGAACCAACTAAAAGTTTTCAGTAACATTTAGTTCTATATCCCGTATGCCTCAAAATATTTTTAAAATTATTTTGTTCTATATCCTCTTTAACTTTTAGAATAAATACGTTACTAGAATTATAGTGTTCTATATCCATTACGCATAATGTGCTTAATACCGGACTGTACGTGTATGTACATCATGGCATGTTGGTAAATGATCTATTGTTTTTTGTAAAAAGTGAATAGTAAGAAAATGTATTTAAACTAAATAGTAGTGGGTATTCCTGAAACAATTTAAGTAAGTACGTTTAATATTATTGTGTTGATTTAATCATCCTTATTAAACGAATTTGCAATATTACCTAACCTTAAAATTTTTATAGACACGGATATTTTATTGAATAAAATGTAATTAAACCTATTCAAATCAATAAAAAATCTTGATAATTATTATAAAAAGAAATATGTTACACATTATTATGTATTTGTAACTATTAAATTACTAATACGGGTTGTATGTGTTTTGATATGAATAGAGTAGTACAGGGGTGGATTAGCAATGGATTAGCATGAATGTTTCAGAAAGTAATGTGGTCATATTTCAAATTCGTTCCTTTTAATTTTGTAATTTTGATTCGAATTGCATGTGTTTCTTACTACATTGATATTTAAATCAATTTCTTTTTGCAGTTTATAATGAGTGCAAAACTTTCACCGTCGCCAACAAGGCCTTCTTCATGTCCTAGTGACGTTTGGAAGTAAGCTTACATTAAATTTTTTGAGAAATAATACCACTAAATAATATCTTATTTTAGCTCTTTGTGGCATATTATCGAAGAGGATGTCGAAAACGACAAAGAAAACATTAGTAAAAAAACATCTCAAGATAAGCACGAACCTAAAGCGACACCAAATGAAGGAAAAGTTGTTGTTTTACAAATGGTTACTTTAAACACTATGGATACACAAAATTTACAATTTAGCACACTGCAAGAAGTAGACGCATTGGCACAAAACTATGAAGAAAAAGAAAATAATCTTCAATTACAAAAGTTACCTGAGAGTCAAATTGAGATGGCAGAGGAAGAAGAGTATCTTAACGAAGAAGTTAATAAACCTGCGGTGATTAGTCGAAAACGAAAAAGAAGACCATCAGATTGTAAACAAAATATAAGAAAATATAAACGACAATCTGGACAAGAATATGTTGATACAATGAAGCGGACCAGGGAAAAGAAATCTGTGAAAATAGAGACATGTCGATCTGAAAATTGTGTACTACAGTGTACTGCTAAAATTACTCCTGACGAAAGAGATACAATTCATAGACAGTTTTGGTCTCTTAATGATGACAAAAAGAATCAGTTCTACTCACATGTGAAGCGTATTTTGGCAGTAAGAAAAAGAACAAACAATGAATTTTTTTTATGTATGTGGAGTTAAAATAAGAGTTTGCCAACATTACTTTTTTAATACATTAAATATTAGTAAACAGAGGATTTACTACTTTTTTAAAAGTGTAAAAGATGATGTTAGATGCATTGTTCGTTCCCCTATTCGTGGCAGGCATCAGAAGAAATCTCCGAGGGAAAAAAACAAAAAGTACGAGAACATATTAACTCTTTTCAAAGAGTCGACTCTCACTATTGTCGACAGAGTTCTACCAGACAATATTTGGAAAAAAATTTAAATTTACAAAAAATGTATGATCTATACAAAACTCAAGAATCAGAACCAGTCAAATATCATATGTATCGGACAATATTCAATACTGAATTTAATTTGACATTCTTTTGTCCCAAGAAAGATATATGTGATAAGTGTGCAGCATATAATTCTCTTACTAATCCGACTGAAGCAGATATTTTAAAATTTGAAACTCGCAAGAAAAATAAAGATTTGGTACATCAGGAAAAAAACCGAGACAAATTTATATCCTCCGAGGGCAAATGTGTTGGTGTTTTATGTTTTGATCTGCAAAAAGTTTTTTCGCTACCAAAATCTAACGTAAGCAATTTTTATTATAAAACAAAATTTTCTTGTTATAATTTAACTGCTCATTTCGACAAAACTAAGATCGTATATAATACCTTATGGCATGAAATGATTTCTGGTAGAAGCGGACTTCATATTTCTTGTGCTTTGATTAAAATACTTAAAAAAGTAGTACTAGATAATCCTGCACTTGAAAAATTAATTTTATGATCAGACAGCTGTGTACCTCAAAATAAAAATTGAATAATGACATTTGCTTTGCAACATTTTTTGCAATCCAATTCTTCAGGTCAGATAAAAATAATAGAACAGAAATTTGGTGAACCGGGTCACAGCTGTGTACAAGAAGTCGATGCAGCTCATAGTTGTATAGAAAGGTTTGTAAAAAATGTAGATATTTGGAGCCCCGTAAGTTTGTTAAAAATTTTAACGAAGATTCCAAACTCGTGGAAGATGAAATTTAAATTTTTTCAAATGATCACTGCAGATTATAAAAATTACCAAGCAGAATCAGAAAAATTATCCTATCGAAACGTACCTTACACTAAAGTGAAACATCTGATATACGAAAAAGAATTTCTTTTAATCATAAAATATGGTGAACTATATGAAGGGCCACTTAAGGAAATTAAACTGGAAAACGTTAAAAAAACGCGATGTCAAATACATAATAATTTACCAGAAGTGCTGCAACTCGTTAATTTAACACCAAAATTACCTGAATTAAAGAAAAAGCATCTCAAAGAGATGATACCGTTCATGCCGGAAGTTGTTAAAGAGTTTTACAATGTTGTTTTGAAGCACAATTCAAGTATCATGTGCAACAAAGAAAAACAAAAGAAATAGACAAATAAGGAAAGTAGCGAGAAATAGAAGATTATTGTTTTTTTAGTACACCTAATAATTGTATTTTTGTTTAAGTTACGGTCATATATTTAATAAATTTTGGTTTTTATTTGATAATTTGTCATTACCACCAATAAAACATTTTAAGAATTAGTTAGTTCTATATCCACTATACATGTTCTATATCCCAAATATTTCAGTTAAATGTTCCTTTTGTTCTATATCCAAATAAATTTTTCCGTATTACATGTTAATGTTGTTTTAATTGGCAATAATAAAGCACTATAACAAAAAGTAATTTAATATGCAAACAGTGATCATGATCTGTAAAACAATTTTTCAATAATATCAAAAATATTTTACATTAAATTTAAAAACGCTCTCCTGTAAAATTGAGTTTTAGGAGATGGAACAGTATAATTCTCAGGCGACGATGTGTTATACTGGCTTGTTTCTAGGTAAATAAAAAATACAGTTTTCAACTCAAAAAAGTCCACCTGGATATCTGGCAACATTTATTGGATTTTGTAAAAATCTATATTGTTTAATTTCTTTTTATACTTTTTTTATACTTTTTGTATCTTTGATAACACCAGTTAATGAAACCGAACTGATCCAAACAATTAATAGTATTAAAAGCAAATCTTCATATAGTACTAATGGACTATCCATAAAAATTTTCTTAAATCTCCCAAAAAATGTTTTATAAGTCCTGGTCTCACTAATTAATGATTCCTTTTTATTCCAATCTCAACATTTAGTAATTACTTTTTACGAATAGAATGTCATAAAACCAATTATAATATATTTTAGTTAATATATATATATATATATATATATATATATATATATATATATATATATATATATATATATATATATATATATTAAGGATCACTCGAAGAGTGGTGGGTTTTTCGGTCAAAAGGTGGAGAGAAAAAAGACAAAGAAGGTGGCTACTTCATCTATTTATTGAAGACGTTTCGCTTTCTAATCAGAAAGCATCATCAATTCATCTAAAAAAAGCAATATGAAAAATCAAACATCCATAGAAAAGTTATTATGAGTGTGTTTCCTCAAAAAGACATGTAGCAGTCAATGATATTAAATATGTAAAGAAGCTTACGACAATGGACATTATAAGATTATGTTGTATAAACAATTAATTGAAACTAAATAAAGTTTAAAAATAAACTCAAACTTAGTACAGCAAAAGACCATGTGGTAATTGTACATGTATATAAACATTATGTAAAAAAACTTAAGTAAAAAACATTAATTTTTAGAGAACTAAAAAGATCATAAGATGCACTTCCAACAGTATATTATTAGTTAAATTTAATTTTAACTTTAGGTAACATTATTAAATTGATTAAGATTGAAATATAGTGATATTTAAAATATAATGAGGTTTCCACTTTTAGCTTCTTAGCTGCTGCCGGTTAAATGGGAGCAACAAGTAGAATCCACGCCAAACAACGAGAAAAGACAGTGGCCTTGAGGTCAAAATATGACAGAACAGCAAGGCAAATTACCAACCTCTAGTACAATAAAGCGGTAAATTTAAAGAATATGATAAATTTGGGTGACGAACCTGTCAGTAAAAACCAAAAAATGAAAGAAAAAGGTGGTTAAGATCACCATTTTTCCCAGAGTGATTGGTTAGGAGAGACAATGAACAAACAAGTGAGGTCAATCCAAAATATCATTTATATTAAAATAGTCTACGTTGTGGCTGGATAGCCAGCCTTTATCTGTGCTAAGTTTGAGTTAATTTGTAAACTGTATTTAGTTTCAATTAATTATTTACACATAACATAACATAACCTTAAAATGTCCATTGTCGTAAGCTTCTTTACATATTTAATATCATTGACTGCTACATGTCTGTTTGAGGTAACACACTTATAATAACTTTTCTATGAATGTTTGGTTTTTCATATTGTTCTTTTTAGATGAACTGATGATGCTTTCTGATTAGAAAGCGAAACGTCTTCAATAAGTTGATAAAGTAGCCACCTATTTGTCTTTTTTCTCTCTACCTTTTGACCGAAAAACCCACCACTCTTTGAGTGATCCTTAATTTATATTGCTTTCTATGTATGTATATATTATATATATATATATATATATATATATATATATATATATATATATATTATCTATTTAAAATTGAGAGTTATTGAAAGGGGTGGCTTGACAAATGACAGATTTTGATATCGATAAAAGATGGATCGACTTTTACACAATTCAATGCATATTGCCAAATATCAAGATAGATTCTTTTTAGTGACTAATCCTGTATAAGTTATACGTACGTCAACAATTATTCCAGGTACAGTAAATATTTGAATGGGAGGCTTCTCATCTGGGGTAAAACGGTAGAATTCTTTATTTTCTTTATACCAACGTACACTAATGAGATGATCTTCCTCATTTTTTGGTTTAAAATTGCAAACAAGAGTTGCACTATCTCCTATTTTTACAGAGGTTGGCACTTCTACTTCGACACTACGTTCAAGGCATGGTATACAATGAACACCTAAATTAAAAGTTGATAATAAAAAAATGAAAAAAGGTTAACTCACATAAATATTATTTAAAACTACTGAATTAAACAGGTAATCAGTTGACATAATTGTTATAGATAGTATTTATATAGAAAAAAGTAATGAGAACAACTAATAAAGTAAAAAGTGTAATAATACGCAAAAACACGTGGAACACGTACACTTGTACTTGGGGGGCTAGTACGTGTTGACATTAGGCGTATTTTAAGCCGTGTTTAAACTTTTAAGATAGCTACGATTTAATACTAGCTAATGTCGACAACGTTCTAGCCCGCCGTGTGCTTGTTGATTGTTCAAGGGCGAACAGCTATTTGTTTATTGCTTGTTAACTTAATGAAAAAGAAACTTTCTTCCACCTTTTTAAATAGTAAATTGTCAAATAGGTTTAAACTTTCTATTTATGTACAAGTGTTAGCAAAATTTGCACCATATAAAAAGTTATGAGGACTCAAAATTAGTCCTAAAATTTGTAATAACTTGTAAAATATAGGTTTCTTATACATCGTGGAAACCACTTATGGAATAAAATTGTTTGTGTCCTTATTTTAGAAAATAATAAAAAACGTTAAGATACCTTAACTTTTAAATTTAAATGTTCGCTTTTTAAATATAAATTTGAATGTACAGGGTGATCCACGCACGCCTGGCATAGTCCATAATCTGTATTTTAAATGAAACACCTTGTATATTTTTATGTTTTTAAAAGCTCCTTAATAACCTGATCTCAACAAACCATATAATTTACGGTCTATTATGAATAATACAAGGTAAAATTTTGAAATTAAGTATAATTTTCTTTAAGACAATTAATTCATAGAATACCCGAGGTAATTGATTGGATTACATTAAAATAAATACTCAAAATGTTCTCCACCTTGTTGTTGGCAATAACACAGTCTCCTATAAAACTCGTCCCGAACTTTGTTTACAGTTTAAGGTGAAATATTTCGTATTTCTGTAGTTATCCTTTCGTTGAAGTCTTCAATGCTAGTTGGTTGTGTTGCATATACTTTATTCTTAAGATAACCCACAGAAAAAAATCCGAAGGCGTAAGATCTGGCGTCTTCAATGCTAGTTGGTTGTGTTTCATATACTTTGTTCTTAAGATAACCCCACAGAAAAAAAACCAAAGGCGTAAGATCTGGCGACATAGCTGGCCATTCAATAGTACCCCTTCGTCCAATCCATTTATTAAAGAAGATTTCATTCAAGTAATTTCTCATCATTAAAGCATAATGGGGTGTTGCACCGTCCTGCTGGAACCAGAAAGTTTCATGCGGTAGGGTCTGATCTGTTGGATTGTAAATATTTTTCTGCTGTTAAATTACCATCTACAAATATAGTACCAATAATATGATCTCCTATAATACCTGCCCAAACACTCAACTTTTGAGAATACTGAGTGTGTGTCTCACGCATCCAATGAGGATTCTCCGCTGACCAATATCTACAGTTTTGTCGGTTTACCTCTCCGTTCAATGTAAATCTTGATTCATCAGAAAAAAGAATTGCGCCAAGAGCTATTTCATTTGTGTTAATTTTATCCATCATTCTTTCGCAGAAATCCATTCTACGATCTGGATCGTCTTCTGTTACCTCCTGCACAAAAGTCAATTTATATGGATGAAGTTTTTCTTCATGGGACACCTTAGGACAGTTGTGTGACTCACATTATTTTGACGTGCAATTTGACGTGAACTTGACATTTGATTCTCTACGACACTTAACAAAATACCCACTTTCACCTCATCTTCAATGAAGTTCGGTTTTCTTTTTAATGGTTTGACATGTCCAAGTTTTCTGAATTGTGCATAAATTTTGGACACAGTATCTTGTCCAATAATAGGCAACTGAGGATACCTCTGATTAAATAAGTTTGCTACTACAATTTACTTCTACAATTCTCCCCGTAACCGATCATCATTAAAATTTCAATTCGGTGGGTCTCAGTTAAATACCTATTTCATTTTTATTTCTGCAAGAAATTAGCTTTTAATTAGGAATTTATTATTTTAATGTAAAATGTCAACACACCAACAACTGATTGATAACAATCCTCATTATTTACCGATTTAGTTTAATTAGCAGACTATCTAGACAGTTTTTACCTATTCATGACAAAAAATGTTAACATGGTTATAAAACAGAAATTTTCCCCAATATACTGACACTTAGAGTAGATGTGTATTGTCTGTATTTAGCTAATTTAAAATAGTACCATAACACGTGACAAATTATTAATTTCAAAATTTCACTTTATATTGTTCATTATAGACCCTTCCTGATATAGTTCGTTGAAATCAGGTTGTTAAGAATCTTTTAAAAACATAAAAATATACAGGGAGTTTCATTAAAAATAAGGATTATGGACTATGCCAGACTTGCGTGGATCACCCTGTACATTTAAATTTATGTTTAAAAATCGCACATTTAAATTTAAAAGTTAACGTGTCCCAGAGTTTATTATTATTTTCTATAATAAGGACAAAAACAATTTTATTCCATAAGTGGTTTCCACACTGTATATAACCTATATAGTATTTTTAACGTATTTTTAGCCGTACTTACGTAAAAATTGGTACCACTTTTTGAGAAGGAGGACCTACATATTCGTATTCTTTTTTTATAAACATCTAAGTGACCAAAGCATCATAACACAAATAGTAGCTTGTTTACCGGCGGGATGCGCACATACGCAGTATGAGTTACACCAGATTTGATGAGGCTTCACTATACGTTACTAGATATCTTCTTTCTGTAAGGTATGATTTAAGCAAATTTGTGCAAGTAAGAGTAAGGCAGATTTTTCTTTAATTTGTACAGAAATGCTAGGCATCAAAAAAGGCTGCAGTAGAGTATTTCTTGTTTTCGAGGCTAGTTCTTATTGTTGTGTACAATCTGTGAACTTGTTCTATTGTAGCGTGTTGGTTAAGAAATCCGAATTGATGGTTAAGTATAAGACCCTTTTGTCCAATATTGGTTTGATTTTTCTTAACAGAAGTTTTTCAAAAACTTTGAAATGACTGGGAGTAAACTAATCGGTCGATATGAGTTGACATCTTTTGGATCTTTACCAGGTTTTTGAATGAGTATAATCTGTGACACTTTCTATTGCGTAGGAAAGTAGTGCAGACTTAACATAGCATTAAAGATCAGTGTAATTATTTTGTAGCAATCATGGGTTAGTTCTTGAAGGACCTTAACTGTAATGAGATCGTATCCTGACGCCTTCTTAGGTTGTATCTCACTTTTTATTATCTGTTTTACTTCTTTAATGTTAAATTGGGAGATTGGTAGTTTTATTTGATATGGAGCGTCAAGAAAAGAATGAAGGGGTTCTTTTTGTTCTCAGGCACCTCTCTGGTAAATAAACTAAAACTTTCGAAAGATGTTCTGCGAATGTCTCGGATTTCTCTGTATATGTTCTTGCACATTTACCTTTGGTATTTTTTAAAGGAGGTATGGCGTCTTGTGACCTTTTTCATTTTCTCGTCGCTTTCCATAAATAATAGTTTGTATCTTTAAACGGCGTCAGATTTTCTAGATAAGTTTAGATTTCCTTATTTTTTCTTCTTTCAACACATTTCTTGTGGTTATTTTGTTTAGGTTTGCTTTGTCAATAGGTGCGTGTGTCTTTTGCCACTTTCTCCTTGGTTTTCTTTTCTCTTCAATCAAAGTGTTGGCACTCAGAGAACAATTTATGATTTCCTTTCATATTGTCTGTTCAGGAGTAGCACTCCATCAGGCCTTTTGTATGAAAGTAGTTAGATATTATACAGCATTTTCAATTTGTATTTCTGTTTTGAATGACTTCTGTCAAAGTTCATTGATATTTGTTCGGTAAGTGCACTTCGAAATATGTTCTAGTTTGTTTGATTATTGGTTAGGACCGGAGGCTTACTTCTAAATATGCCTTTATAGTGTAGGTCAATTAGAATGGGAGAATGGTCTGACGAAAAGTCCCACCATGATTCTATTGTGCAGTAGTTAAGACATATACCTTTAATCACACAGAAATCTAGGAGATCGGGTGTTTTATTTGGATTTGTAGGCCAATAAGTTGGTTCTTCTGGTGATATACATTATAGATTGTTTCCCATTATTGATTTCAGAAATTGTCTATCCCTTGTTGTGATTACCCTAGAGCCCCGGTGGTGATGTTTGCAGTTAAAGTCTCCTCCTGCTATGAATTTGTGTCCAAGAGAACTAAAGTAGGTATTAAAGTTGTTTTCGTTAATGGATTGGTCAGGAGGTCAGTAGACTGCAGATAAGGTAAGGTTGCCTAGCCAGTCTTTAATGACAATGCTAGTTGATTGTAGGTACTTTTCACTGTACTTATTTAACTCATGATGTTTTATATTTGATTTAATGATGATAGCTGTGCCTCCGTGTGCTTTGTCGTTTGGATGTTTTGTATAGTGAACAATGTATTTTGAAATTTTAATTTAATTTTTGTTAGTTAGATGAGCTTTTGGTATGAGCATAACATCAATTTTCTTCTCGTTGAGAAAAATTTTGATTTCTTGGATATGCCTCGTGAGGCCATTTGAGTTCCAGACGGCTATTTTAAGTCTGTTTTGCATTAGTGCATTTTGAAAATCATAGTGGTAAGGAGATTAAGCATAGTGTCCATTTTCTCCATTAGTTTTGCCATTAGGTTTTCAAGGTTGGCAATTGTAGTTAAATGGTTTTGGGCTGACATCATTCTGTTGCTTTGTGATTTCAGTCGTTTGACTATTTCCTGAAGTTTTTTGAGCTTAAGAAACACCAGAGATTACTGTTTGATTGCTAGTTTCCTTGGTGCCTGTTTCCTTGCCAGCGACAAATTTTATACAGGATAGAACAGTGTTTAACTACCTACTCTTCCATGCATTCAAAAAGATACCCAGCTGCCGAACTAAAGTGAAATAAGATAATATAAACATATTAAGTTCAAATCCAGTGAACAACTTGGTCATATCTTTTTTTAGCCTAAGAGTGCATACTCTTCCAGTCAGAAAGTAAGTTTATAATTTTATAAAAAGAATCAGGATATTCTATTAAACAATACCAGATGGTACAAATACAATTACATTGACAACAAAAATCAAATCGAATGTATCAGCTATAATGGAGTTATAAACAGTATGCACAGATAATACTTATTTTTAACTAGATATTGAATTTTGTAAACAAGATTTTTGATTACCTACCCATAAGCTCTTCATTATGACCATTTTTAGCATGTATTCATGGAAGAATTTAAACAAAATATTGTGAGTAAATAGACTCAGAAACTCAAAGTGTGAAGATATGTAGTTGATATGTTGTATATTTAGACTAATGGATCAAAAACATTCAACAAAGTTTTAATGGATATCAAATCACAAAGACCGACAAAATGCAAAGACCACAGACTGATAAGTTTACTGGAGGACCACAGACTGGAAGATCTAAGCGGCGAGACACAATTTGGTTTCAAGAGCGGACTGGGTACACGTGAAGCAGCTTTCTGCTTGAATACGCTTGTACAAAACTACATGGATCAATGAAAGGATATAGTCATAACATTCCTCGATTATGAAAAAGCGTTTGACACCGTAAAACATGACGCAATGATAAAAATGCTACACAACGATAACATTGACGAGAAAGATATGAGTTACCCAGAATCTCTATTGGAATCAAAAAGCACGAGTGAGACTGAACAAATCAACCAACACAGAAGAATTTGAAATTTTAAGAGGGGGTGTATTTTGTCTCCTATGCTCTTCAATCTCTGTGTGAAGAACATTTTTGCAGAGGTACTGGAAGGTTCTGAGTGTGGAATAAAGGTAAACGGTTTCCCGATAAATAACATGCCGACGACACCGCAATAATAACAGACAACGAAGATGATATGCAGTGGATGTTAAATAAAATAAACACCGTAGGAAAAATATATGGCTTGAAGATAAATGCTGGAAAAAATAAATGCATGGCAATAAGAAAAAATGCACTTTAAAGAATACAACTGCAAGTAGATAATGCTCCAATCGATCAAGTGAAAACATTTAAATACTTGATAATGATGATGAATGACCAATGGGATCCTCAACAAAAAATAAAATGCCATAGCGATCAAGCAAGACAAGCTTTCATCAAATTTAAACCGCTACTATGTAACCGCAATATTTCCTTCAATCTCCGCTACAGGATGGTTAAATGCTATGTATGGTCCATATTGTTATACGGCATGGAAACATGGACGTTAAGAGTATCTTCCACTTATAAGTTGGACTCCTTCGAAATGTCGACTTTGCGAAGAATGTTTCGCATACCATGGACAGATGGGGTGACAAACGAGGAAGTCTTAAGAAAGGTAAATACTGAGAAAGAACTACTCAATTTAATCAAGGTACGAAAAAATGGATACCTCGGCCATATTCTGAGAAGAAAAAAATACGCAATCCCTCAACTAATCGTCCAGGGAAAGATTGAAGGCAAGAGAGGAGTAGGTCGGAAATAAATGTCGTGGCTACGAAACATAAAGAACTGGACAGGCATAAATAACAATGGCGATATTTGCATACCGCAAAAGACAGACGTCTGGCCTTAAGATAATTCGCCAACGCACTATAGGTGCACGGCACTATAAGAAGAAGAAGAAGGCTATCAACCCTAAAGACAAACTTAGTCAAAACCACGATGGAAAAAACTCACTACTTTTTTGGATTGTTAATTACAAAGGAGGATACATGATTATGCAACCTAAGTTTACAGAAAGCTAAGCCACCTCAACAGATATGTAAATTCTCGCTCAAACCACAACCTAAATATCAAAAAGGGAATCATCAAAACAAAAATACATTTCAAAGGAAAAACACGGTTAACAAAGGTCTTAAAAAAATGTCCAATATTATTTGTAAATAAGGACTAAGCCACAATTTTACTTTATAATAAGTTTATTTTGAGGTTTAGATTTACACTTCGGAAATCGCCTTTTAAGAACGATTAGATTTTGATATCAATCTAAGCATATTACTTCATTTTTAGAATTTTAACTCAAAACATAACTGTTTTCCTCCAAGATCGAGGACAAGTAAGTCAAATGTCGAATTAGCTGTCAGAATGCACCACCTAATATCTACTGATTAACATAAAGCTTTTAATTTATAAAAATTATTTTGAAAACGATTTTAGCATTGCAAATCGAAACGTCAAAAAATGTAAAATGTAATTCATAATACAACCAATTTTATTTCCATATAAATACAATATTTAATATATCACAAGAAAACAGTTTCAGAACCTCTTGAAGACAAAGTTTTCCTTCCCCACTTAATTTCGCGTTAACTGTAATTCTCCCCATAATTCTCAAAAATAAATATGGGGTAATCTGCCGTAAGGTTTATTCTGAATATCGAAAATAATAACTATCAACAAAGATTAAATATAAAATCACAAGAAAATCCGTTAACTTTTATAAGTAAAAACTTAGATAAATATAAAAATAGTATTCTTACCTGCCAAAAAAGTAACAATAATAAAGCAAACGTATTGAAACATGATTCTTCAAAGACTTTTAAAATCTGTTTACCAAAAATTACTGAATTATCAATTTCATAATAATAAATTAAACATTAAAATAAACATTAAACATAATAATTTCTATTTGATATGATAAGACACTAGAAATAAAGATATTAGTACAGTACCAATTAATGGTGTTAGTCAAGGAAAATTGTTATTGATTATTGTCTTTTATTTTAGCTTCATTATTATATAAATATGTTATTTGAATTGACATATTTGGGCACATCATTAACACAGCATAGGAGTATTAATGACCCCAACAATATTGAACTCTAAGGAGCCCCAATATCAATATCACCATAATCTGATCGTGAGTCACTAAGTTTAACGAGGATCTTCCTAGAATGTAAATAAAATGACAGCCATAATGAGAACTATCTCCTAAACCTTACATTTTTTCAACTTCTCTGAAGTAACTCTTACGTTTATGGTATCAAATGCTTTTCAGAGATCAAAGAAAAGTGCCCCCACAAAATCCCCCCGATCCAGTCCGTTGCGAATGAAAGTAATTCAGTGGTAGCACCCTCTGTTGCTCTTCCAGGCAGAAATCAGTGTAAGTTGGAACATAATATAATGTATTTACTAAGGAAACTATACATTTTTTGTATACACACTCTTCATAAATTTTGTCCAAAATAGTAGGGACCGTAACTGGCTTGTAATTATCTAAAATTGAATTATCTTCACTCTTGAATATTGGAGTTACAACTCCTACCTTTAAGCTATGTGGAAAAACACCCTCTTCGGCTGATAAATTTATTAAGTCTGCAAGGGGTTTCGCTATATATTCACCAATATATTTTATTATTTTAGTTGATATAATAATAATAATAATAATAATAATAATAGCGTTTATTGTCCAACAGAATCCATTTATAGGACAAAATACAATACTACAATTAAATGATATATTAATAATTCATAAGTACTAACTAAATAACACATTTTTCGAGTATTTTACCTTAACATAAAGAAACTACTCAATCACCTAGGTAGATCTCAGCCATCCTAGTAAGCTGCTTTAAACTGCAGTGAAATATATCGCAGTAAGCACTTAAGGAATTATAATAGTTGCACATGAGAAATAGAGGAGAATTTAACATAAGATTAGTTCTAGCTTGTGTATTTCTGAACGTAATTGAATTTCTCACTGGATAAGATGGAACGTTAAAATTTATTTGTCGAAGAATATCAGGGCAGTCAATGAGATTATGTAGTAGCTTGTACAGGAATATTAGGGAGGCATTAATTCGTCTAGATTCTAATGATACTACGTCCAAACCGCTACACAACTCACTATTGCTGATGCCCCTCTTGGGATATATGCCGTTAATTTTGAGAGACAAAAATTTTAAAAATTTACGCTGCACCTGCTCTATAAGTTGGATATGTACATCATAAAAAGGTGACCAAATGACAGAGGCATATTCCAGTTTACAGCGTACAAAAGTGTAATAAAGTAATTTAATTGCCTTAATATTAGTGAGATTTCGACTATTTCTAATTATGAATCCATAAGATTTAAGTGCTTCTTTAACCTTTAAATTTACATGTTCAACAAAGGTGAGTTTATAATCAAATGTAACTCCAAGGTCTTTAATTTTATTTAAACGTTCAAGTTCATTGCCATTGATAATATAAGGATGGTATAAATTAGATTGTTTCCTAGAATAACTAACTACTTTGCACTTATTGGCATTAAGATTCAAATGATTTGCATTACACCATTCATGTACACGATTCAGTTCACTCTGCAAAAAATGACAATCATTAAGGTCACTTATCAATGAATAAATCTTTAAATCATCGGCATAACATAAACATGGTGCAGAAATTAATTCACACAGATCGTTAATAAATAACAAGAATAATAATGGACCTAGATTAGAACCTTGTGGAACCCCTGAAGAAGCTAGGTACTTTTCCGATTTGTAACCATTATAAGCAACAAACTGCGTTCTATTTGACAAGTAAGACCTCATAAAAGTCACGGCATCCTCAGAAAGACCAAAGAGACATAATTTAGAAAGTAATACGCCGTGGTGAATTCTGTCGAACGCCTTCGTAAAGTCAGTATATATGACGTCAACTTGACTTCTATTATCTAGGGCCGCTGAGATATATTGTGTGACCATTAATAAGTTTGTCACAGTGGACCGGTTGGAGACAAAACCATGTTGATATTGAGACAGCTGATTACGAGTGCGTGAGTAAATACGATTATACAAAACTATTTCAAAGACTTTCGATAGATTGCAAATAATGGAAATTGGTCTGTAGTTTTCTACCTGACCCTTTTCATCAGTTTTGAATATTGGGCACACTTTTGACTCCTTCCAGAGACTCGGATATTCCTTGTTAAGAAGACATAAATTAAAAATTTTTAATAGTGGCACAGTTAAGGCACCTATGCAATCCTTAACCAAAAAGGATGGAATATTATCAGGTCCACATGTCATTTTGTCTTTCAATTTCTTACTAGCCAAAATTATCTCAGACTCTAAAATAGGATAAAAATTTAAGTAATCTGCATTGATTGAGGAAGAGTTAGCCTTGAAATTAATATCTGATGACAGAAAAACACTCTTGAAAAATTCTGCAAACATATTCACAATATTTTGTGGGTCGGAGGTAGTAATGTCATTATATTTCATCACACCAGGAATTCTTGAACTTTTATTTTTTGAATTTACGTACGACCAAAACTTCTTGGGGTTGATGGATAAGGCAATTTGTATATTCTCGACATATACATTGTAGGCCAAACTGATTTTTGATTTGACAAGGTGTCTTAACCGTTGAAACTCAAGCAAATCACACTGATTTTTGAATCGTTTAAACTTTTTTCTAAACTTTGCTTTTAATTTGATGTTGTGAATGATATCAGCATCGAACCAGGGTGGGTATTTATGGCTAAAGTTTTTGTAAACTGGAATATACTTATTGAACACAGAAAAAATCTTATCGTAAAAGTTATTTAAAGTTTCATTAACGTCATTAGAAGTATCCAGAGAGTTCCAATCCGTTTCATACAGTTCTCGATATAAAGCAGGAAAATTGGCTTTTTTAAAGTTGTAAGTTAACTGCTCCAAACCATACCTAAATTTAGGCTCTTTTACAAATATATCCGTAAATGATATTAGAAGAGCTGGGTGATGAGAGTCTTCATAGACCAAAGGTGAGTCATCATGCTTAACTTCACAACTGAAATGCGATAAGACCAAATCTAGCAGTCTACCCAAGTGATTAACAACATTGTTAAATTGTCTAAGGCCAGTAGAGCCCGCAAAACTTAAAACTACAGAAGTTTTGAAATCAGACATATCATTATCTATAAACCTTGAAACATTGAAATCGCCTAGTACTATGCAGTCATTATTTAAGTAATCAAATTGCCCTAAGCAATCGAGAAAATATTCAAAGTCTACCAAACTTAACCTATCAGGTAAATAAACAACAACTATATAAAAATATTTGTAACCAATCCGGCACTTGACAATAATAAGATCAATAAGTGGAAATTGTGCGTCGAAAGCCGTAGTGTCCAATATTTCAGATGTTATGAAATCTTTTAACGCGAGCACTACACCACCACCCTTCACCTTGTCCACCTCATGGAATTTTCGGTCTTTTCTGTATACGACATAATTATTCGGAAAAAGTTCCATACTCGAAACATCACTGCGTAACCACGTTTCACTTAATGCTATGATGTCAAATTCACAATCACTAACGTTGGCATTAAACAATGAAATTTTGCTATTAAGGCCGCGTACATTTTGGTAATAACATGTAATTTCAACGTGTTGGGATTTACTTGATCTGGAATTGCTGGACACATTTAGTTTAAAGAGCTCTCAGTTTTACTGACTATGGTAGGTCTACCCCTTACATACTTAATGATCAGATTTTGTTCTCCATTGTCTGTTCGACGTTTCAGTTCTGTCCGGAGTTCATTTAGGTATTGTCTCTGTCGAGGTGTTTTATCATCAGAAATTGAAATAGCAGAGAAGGTAGATGTGGCTAATTTATTCTTGATACGCAAAATAGACCTAGCCTGCGCGGGTGTTGAAAAGGTCACTTTCATTAGACGGGCCTTATTAGATCGTTTACCAATTCTGTGTACATGTCTTGCAGAAATCGGATTTGCATTACCACCTTGTATTGTAGTTAGAATATCATTTACTTTATTATTATCTTCCATAGCAGAATTAGTTTCTGGGACGTTATACAAAATGATATTGTGCGATCGATTAATACGGTCCATGGCTTCTTCGATTATCTCTTCCTGATGTTCGGATTGTATTGTAGGATTAATATTAGCTATTTTCCTTTCCAGCTCCTGCATTTTAGTTTCCACAAGATTCGTTAAAAATTGCTTTAATTGAACAAACTTGTCCTCTCCGTTGCTACAAGTATTACATAGTACTTTGATATTTTTACTACGCATTCGTGTAATCCGACTGACATCCTCGCCCTGTAAGCCAATGCATGAAGTATGCAAAGAATTCATACATCCCGAACATTTTATAATTTGAGTGTTTATGGTAGATTGCTTACAGTTTATACACACAGGCATAATTAATTATTTTTCGTCCAATTTTCGATTTAAACCAAATCAATTAAATAGCAATTATACTTTGTAGGTAGATAATCGATATTCGACAAATGATAAATTAAACCAGTTTTTTTGCCTGTTTGCTGATATGAACGGCAATATAACCAATATGCAATCAATACTTACTGAAGTAACCTTTTTTATGGGTCCAATAACTTTTCTGACATCATACTCATCTACAGGCAAAAAATAAAAGGATTTATAAGTAGGATAGGGCAAGTAGTAAAATGTCATACAAAAGCGTTTGCCATCTTTATAAGTAGTAATTTTATCAGCAAATCTGATTTTGTCACAATTATTACGTTTTACCGTCTTAACTATTTTTTTATTAACCGTACACCATATAAACTTCTGCTTTTGCTGTGTAGTGCTTACATTCTAAATTAATAGCCAAAAAAGACTTCTCTAATTATTTCCCTCTTATATTATACCATTTGTTACCCAACTATTTTAAGACTTATTGCAATTTCTTTTTGTAATCATTGGACAAGATAGGTCAATATGGTACGTAGGTACCTTCAAAAATGTTTCAAAAGCCAAATTAGCGTTATCGAGACATTCGTAAACCTATTCAAAGTATTCAGTGAAAATCTGTTTTGTAGATTTAATAAATTCGATTGAGAACTATTTCTGAATGTTACGTTTTGACGTTTTACCTTGTACTTGTTTTGATTTAGCATCTAATAACAAAAATTACAAACCAAAATTATCTCCCAAAATAAAGTCTTTGGAAGTTTCTTCATGCTGGTGTGACTAGTTTGTAAGAAAATACTCTAATTTGGTTTTAGAAGTTTTTTCATTTTTGTCTGTGAAGATTCGTGTAGGTTCTTTATTTTGGCACTTTAAATTAAAACTTTGTATAAAATCAGTAAGTAAAACTTTTTCCTTAGTTTCTTTAAGATAATCTAATCTAATCTTATCATTTAGACACAAGCAAAGTTTGTTTACAAATAATAATCATATTCGGTCTTCGACGGAATTGGAGTAGTCTATCGCCTCTTTTATTCCGTAATCCTAATTGCATTAAGATTTCCCATTTTTATCGTTATTTTATGTTTTTTTTGTGCCCTGCATTAAAACTTATAGATCTCTACAGAAGTGTTTAATCCCAGTATCAGGTTTATCGGTAGTTGGATCATAGACCTTTATAATATTGATGTTGACTGGATTTCCGTGTACTTGTAAAAGTACCATACGATCTCTTCGCGTATTATGATTCCGATACCCATCCAGTGCTGTGTTATTACCTGAGCAATACATTGTTGTCAATATTCAATTTTTCTGAATCGGGCCGTCTTATTCCGCTTATTCCGAAGGGATCAATATTTAACCTATTAATTTGTTGGATGCCGTTGGTTGGATTTAGCCTACCTTGAACATGCTTCTAATATTCTAAGTACCACTCAATCATTGAATTATTTTAGGCATTTCCTCTTTCGGATAGATCCTAGCTCCCTTCGCGGGGATTCTTAGTACCCCTGATCATCTAAGGTCTGCTGCGGACTGGGGGTCAAATGTGTGATTGTACTTTGCATAGTCATTGTTCTTGGGAGATAGTACAGTAGTTATCATCTTGATTTTTACACCACAGTTTTATAGCCGATTGCTTCAGTATTTTGTTTTTCTTCTTCTTCATCTTCAGCCTGCCATTGCTGTCTTCCATTTGCTTCCATTGAATTCTACTATTGGCAATTCTCATCCACTGCTTATCCGCGACTTATTTGATATCATCTGCCCACCTCTTCTGTGATCTGCCTACTCCTCGCCTGTTCTCTCTTGGTCTCCATCTCCTTGGTCCATTTTTCAGGATTATCTCGGGCAACATGTCCGGCCCATTGCCACTTGAGCCTTGCTATACGTTCTGCGACAGCAGTAATCTTTGTTCTTTTACGAATGTCGATATTTCGAATCCTGTCTCTAACAGAAAAATATCAAACCTATGAGGATTTTCTTGCAGTCTAAGTCATTAATGACATAGCTGCTGCCCTATGCCATATTATCAGTTAGTCCACGAGTGCTTATTTGGTAAGACCTTATTCACACCTATCCTACATATCTGTACGACATTTCACCCATCAGCAAGTTTGACGCGCTTTGTCGGAGTTGACAACTTCCCTGTCCGTCAGTAAAATTAATCAATCCATTTAATTAATTAGTTTGCAGTATCTTTTTCTATTCTAATTATTTTTTTTTGTAAGTCAAAGTTTGTCTTTTATTTAAATTATTTTCAATTGCTGATTTGTACGCATCGAAATTATTTCTTCTTCCTTCTGAGCTTCCCTGTATATGTCTTTATTTTCTGTCTTATTATTCAATTAATTGTAATATATTTTTTTGTTTTTTCAATAACTGCATTTTTTACTTTTGTGAAAAAATTATTCATTATTTTCTTCTTAATGCCTAGAAAGTCGCATGCTACTTTTTTTCTTAATGTTCTCAAAATTTTCTCGTTTATATCCGATTTCAAAGATTTATTGTTGCATAGTATATAGAAGATTTCCTGTAGCACAAAATACTTCCTCTTGTCAGAGTGATATTCAATTCTTTTCTCGTCTACTTGGCTTAATAATTATTCATTTATCAAAAAAATTGAAAAGATAAATTGAAAGCAGTGTTGGAAAAAAATTACTACAAAAATATTTTAATATATATTTTTAATGGGTTTGTATAAAATGTTTTTAGAACAATGACCACAATTTAGACAACAAAACAGCTACAAATATACTAACGTCGATGGTAGTTGTTGAACTTCCTAAAAATAGTAATACAATTTTAAAACTTAATATAAATGTAAAATAATAATTATATAGGGTGATCAACTTTCGTGAAGTCCGTTATATCTTTAATGTGGTACAATGTTATGGAAGGCCTTGTATATTCGCAACTATTTTTAAAATGGAAAGCTACTTCCTATTTGTGTAAGTAACTTTTTTCAATCTCGTATGTCCTATAATAACAAATATGACAGAACTTGTCGCAAGAGTTGATCAAACTGTATAAGAATATTTAATAAATTTTTGTATGATAAAAAAAATATTAAAATAAAATTACTCGGCTGCAAATGAAAATGTATATAGGGTACCTTGTTTTGTTTACATGAAATTTAACAATGATCAACTATTTAAAACAATTTAACTTTGTCCGTAATTCTCGCCTAATTCTCCTAGTACAACTTTTTTTTAAATTTCATTTGTAATGAGAAACGAGATTTTTGAATATAAAAAATAATTTTTTCCGAGTAATAGCAAAAAAAATATTGCAAATTATTTATGCATACGATTCCAATGTTTTCTGAATCAAGTTTTGCAATGTTGTAAATTGTTATTTTCACTTTTTTTAGTCATTTTGATACAATAACTCTTCCTCTTGCTTAGGGTACCAGTATATTCATTGTAATTTTTTTGTGACTTTTAAATATCATCCTTCTGAGACCATTTAAAAGGACATTAAGATCGCATTAATACAAAATTATTGTAAATCAAATTGTTTATAGCAATTGTTATTTTCCATTAAACTACAGAATACCCTACCCTACAAAAAGCGAAAGCTTTGTCGTACCTTTGATGTTCGTAGAACAGAAATTTCGGAGGGATAATAACAGTTACACCTCTTAGTACACTAAAGGTCGTGGCATATTATCGTGCACGTTGCGTTTCCAGCACATAGCGTTTAGTTTCCGAAAAATTTAATTTAAATGGTTTTAAATATGAATAACGCACACTATCCGGGACATAGGTCGTAACCGGTTGGTACCGGTTACTAATTAATCAACGGGTTGGGTTGATTTATTTAGGAACTTGTTTGATTTTGATATAGAGTATTTAAAAAAATAATTTTCGAGGCTATTTTGTCATTTATGCATGTGTTTTTATTGCTTTCTGACAATTAATCACGGAAGTGATAAACAAGTAGGACTTTTGTACGGAAGTGATACCTCTTCTTTTTAAAAATACATTTTGGTTTGATATGTATGGCTTCGTTAAATGTAGTATTTTGTATTTTAACTCAAGGTGAAATTAAATTTAAAACTATTTAAACTGAATCCTATTCATTCTAAAATAATTGTTAAACCTATTAATTATTATTAAATTCCAATTAAAAACAGCCTCGAAATTTTTTTTTTAATAATCTGTATCAAAATCAAATAAAGACCTAAATAAACAACAAGGGGAAAACGACGGGTATCTAATTAACATTATCCTTACAAACCGGTTACGACTCGTTACGCAGCCGTCGGCATCAGTAAAATATTGTGTTCGAATATACCGAACAAGTGTCTGAAACGCAATGTTCCGGACAGTGTGCGTTGTTCATATTTAAAACCATTTAAATTATATTTTTCGGAAACTAAACGCTATGTGCTGGAAACGCAACGTGCACGATAATATGCCACGACCTTAAGAAATATAATGAGGAATGCGTTCGAAACAGTAGTAAAGTTATAGTTACAACTAAGGCAGCTTTTGTAATATCAAGAAATAAATCATTTAAACAGTGTTTTGTGAGGGGAATATTATTGTATGGTTCAGAGACATGATCGATAAAAGTAATATATAAAATTAAAGAATACGGAATGTGGATTTTTAGAAGACTACTTAAAATATTGTAGATTAACCGAGTTGAGAGAAGATGTTGCGACAGGCTGAAGTAGGTTGAGAACAGTGTGGTAAAACAAAGCAAGGTTTCTTATTTTGGACACGTCTTGCGTGGATCAAGGTACTTCCTCTTAGAACTTATACTCACAGGCAATATTGGGGATATAAAAAGTCCAATAAGAAAAATACATATCTGGCTTAGAAACATACGATACTATTGTGATGTCGAAGATTCTGAGTCATTTTTCTGGCTAGTTTCTTCTTCCTTCTTGTATTAAGGCATTAAAGACTGTTTCTTCTTTAACATTAGCCTAATAATTTGTTTAAATTATCGCACCATATTTTTCTTGGTCTGCCAATACGGCCATTTGGTGACTTATCTCTTGCTATTCGTACTTTCCTATCGTCTGCCATTCTACTAATGTGTTCATTCCACTCCTGTTTCCGTTTTTCACCCATCCACTTATGTCTTCTATATTGCATGCTCTTCTTATGTTTTCGCTTCTCTCCCTATCCAACAGACTTTTCCCTGATATTCGTCGAAGTATTTTCATCTCTGTTGTTTCTAGTAGTTGTCTCGTTTTTCATATTTTATATTGCATTTCCTGGCTGTTGTATTGAAGATATGAGTTAATCTTTGGAGCTCTTTTTCTGTCTTGGCGATTAATGCGGCGTCGTCTGCATAACATAATATTTCGATTTCTTTCCGGATTCAGGATCTTCCGGATCTAAATCCATGTTGTTCATCTCATAAAGTTGTTAGTTTATTTATTTTATTGGTTAGGACTTTTGTGGTAAGCTAAAGTGCGGTGTTCAGTAGATTTATACCTCTATAATTGGCGGGTTCTTCTTTATCTCCTTTCTTGAACATTGGTATTATTATGCTGTTTGTCCATGCGTCTGGTATCTTGCAGTGCAATATTAGTTTTTGTATAAGTTTTGTCATCTCTAGGATTATACTTTCACCTCCGTGTTTTAGAAGCTCGTGGGTTATTCCGTCTTGTCCTGGTGACTTTTTATTTTTGAGTTAATTTATGGCTATTTTGTTTGCTGGCTTTATTGTGTTGATTATTTTCCTTTCCTATAAACAGATCCGTCAGGTATTTTTCCCATTCGTTTGCTGGTATGTTATTGTATTCCTTTAATTCTGCTATTTCTTTCCGTTGTTCTTTTTCACGTGACATCTCCTCTAAGAAGGTTGGCAATCATCATGGCAATTCGCACTTTCGATACCGCTGCTCTAAAGAGGTCAGCAGAAGTGCAGTTAAACCAATCTCTTAAATTATTATCTCAAATATTTTCCGTTGGTTTCTTTAAATCTCCGTATTTGTTTTTGTGTAGAAGTCGCTTTTCATCCTTTTTCTAAACTGTTCCCAGTGTTCATTTTTGGTTCTTCTTACTAACTGCTTTGTTTCATTTCATATTCTTCTATAGGTGTTTCGGGATTCTGGAGTAATTAATGTTTTGTACCTCGTGTAAGCCTCTAGTTTCTCTTTACATATCTCTTTTATATCTTTTATGTACCATGGTGTATTGTTGTTGTTTGTTTTGTTTAGTATTACTTTGCGTTTTCCTAGAGCTTCTGTTGCTGCTTCTTCAACGTTGTTTTTTTGTTTCTCCCAGCTCGCGTTTATATCTTCGTCTACTTGTTTAAGCGGTGTTTTCTATGCTAGCCTCCTTTGGTACATTTCTCTTGTAGAGTCGTTCCACAGTGACTCTACATTGAATTTTTCCTCGGTGATTTTCTGCAGAACACGTTTTGGTTTTATTTTCATTCTTATTTTTGCTAGTACTAGTTTGGGTTCACTCCTTGCGTCTGCCGAGTTTACAGTTCGGATATCTACAATCTGCTTTGGGTGAATTTTTCTATCAGTGACTATATAATCAATCATAGATTTGTACTTCCTGGAGTTTTCAAATGTATACTTATACTGGAGCTTATGGTCGAAAAATGTATTATTGATTCTCAGTTCGTCAAAAGCACAGAGATTAGCCATGAGTTCTTCATTTGCGTTGACATGGTTTTCATCAAATCTTTGTTTTTCTTGCTAGGTGAGGAAACCTTAGAATAGGCTCAACAAAAAGAGGAATGAGTTAGAGGGGTCCTTTTTAGATTAATTAATAATGTACGACCAAAAGAAATTACTTTAGAGTATAAAATTTTTTAATGTATTTTTTTGGATACCATAAAATTGTTTGTTGTATTTTTCTAATATATTCTTTATATAGTTATGTCATATATTGTCTACTTACAATTTTAGATAAAAAACTTACCAGACATCACTGAGTAGTCTCTATTAAAATAATCTCCCCCTTGATTATCATTTCTTTTCAAGATAACTGATTTTTGTGTTTTGTAAATATTATCTATTTTAACAACACATGTTAGATTGGCCCGGTCGTCTACAAAAGCTACTCTTTGGTTATAGAAAGAGGTAAACCGTTTTGGAACATTACTATTTTTTCTTGTTGCTTGAGAAGACCAGCTATAATCCTTAAAATATGTAAAAAAATATTTTAAAAATATATATAAGTATTAAAAAATCTTTAAAATTTTCAACAATGTTACTTTTGCTTTGACAAACTTAGAAATTATATTATCTGTATTTACATGGAAATTATTCGTCAATGCCAAATGTACCTGGAAGTAGTATTTCTAGAACATAACTAGGTAATAAGCGTAACAAATAAAAGGCTTTATTAGAGGCTCAGTCGTGTTGGACTTGTGGTATGATAAGTAACCTCTTTTCGATTCGCTGCTGTATCCAAAAAACATTAGTTATAGAAAATTTAACCTTTTTTATGCACACTCAAATTTTAGTTCTTTGAATTTTATAGTGGTGGAATATATACATTGAATGAACTACGTACTGGACAAAGCCTATGTGAAGAAAGTTCATAAAATGGTTTTAGCTGGTTGTAAAAAGCACAATCGTCAGACTTTTGGCATTGATTAGTAACCGTTGATGAAACCTGGATTCACTACCACATACCGTAGAACAGAATAAATGCACAGCACCGGTTCAAAAAATCGGAAAGGTTTATTAACATTATCATCATTATCGTCATCATCATGTTTATACAGCCGTTCTAGAGCATTGAATTTCTGAAGATTTCTGCGCCATTCTGCTCTGTTTCTTGCTTGGATTTTCCAGTTGGCAATACCGATCTTTTCAGCATCCTGTGTTAGCCCGTTTATCCAACCCAGCTTTGGTCTACCTTATTTTTTCTGTTAAAATCTATTTTATCATGTTTGATTCAGTATCCCGGGCTACATATCCTGCTCACTGCAGACGGTTTCGCTTGATTATATCGGTAATATCTTTTCTGGCAAGCTTCTGCTTGTAGATTTTCTGCAGTTCAAAGTTATATATATATATATATATATATATATATATATATATATATATATATATATATATATATATATATATATATATATATGCTTTAATAATCTGTTTTCACAGACTGCTTCGAATATCTCGCGGAGTAACTTTCTTTCAATAATCGCTAGAGAAAATACATCTGTTTTTGGTCAATGCTTCTTATCCATATGTGAGAACGAAAATTATCAGTGCTCTATAGACTCCTATACGAGTTTTTATTTTTTGATAGACCTACGTACTATAATAGACCCTTATAACACCTATTTGCAATTTTAATCCACCTTTTTGTATCTCTTAATGTCTTATTCTGATGTTCATAGATATATGAACTCTGACAGCTTCGAAGTTTCGGTCATTGATAACTAGATCTGCGTCATTTCCAGCTGCCGAGTTTGTATCAGTCGGCATGAATTCGGTTTTATTTTGATTTGTATGTAATACCATTCCTTCTGCTGCTGCTACTAGTTCGGTCAGGATTTTGGTGGTTTTCTCCCTGGTTCTTGTTATAATGACCAGGTCATGCTCGTACGACTTTTAACATAGGCTATGTTAAAAGGTTAACACGCCAGTACGTCTCCCTGCCATAACCCCCTATGTATTTAAAATTGGATTGACGATTCGTTCTGAATTTTTACTGCCAAAAGCATCTTGGCCATCGACATATTTATCATGCATATGAGTTTTTGTGGAATTTCAAACTCATTCATAGCTTAGTGAAGACTTGGTCTTATGACACTGGGATAAAAAGTAAAATAAAATCGACAAAGTCGGTCAGAAAGGTTATTGTCACTCTGTTTAATTAATTTAATTAATTTACTATTTTAAACAATGGAAAACTCTCAATAGCCAATATTATTGGGCAGTTATTACAAAAGCCTTATTTAACTATGAACCGGCTCTCAAGAGCATTATGACATTTAAAAAAAGTGGACTTTAAATTGTTTTGCCATACGGTTTTATTTATTTATTTTTCGTCAATTGACGAAACAAATGCGTATTTTGCAGACCTTTTAGAATCGTATTATTCGGATGGTATTAAGAAGTTGGAAAATCGCTGGAATCATTGTATTGAGCTTAAAAAAGACTATCTAATAAAATAAAAGAGTATAGTGCAAAAACATTATTTTAATTCAAAAGAGGTTACTTATCAGATCACCAGTAGTAGTAGTATTAATGTAGCGTGTACACAAAATTTTTTAGATCGTAGTCTGAAAAAGTCTACTAGAAAAATGACTGATGAAATCGACAACTGAAAACTTTAGGAACATCTTTGATAAAATTAATAATTCACTATTATCGACAATTTTTTACCATTTACTAAATGCATAAAATAATTTCTATTATTACATTTTCATCATCATCATCATCATAAGTGGCTCAACAATATATTGTGGATCTTGGCCTGCTCACAAAGAAGTCGCACTCCTGTAGATTCCTGGCAGCTTCCATCCATCTTTTCATCCTTACAATCTGTAGGTCTTCTTCCACATCATCAATATATCTCCATCGTGGTCGGCTTCTACTTTTTGTACCCTCTGGCTTTGAAAATGTTAATCTCTTCGTGTATTCGTGATCTGACATCCTAGCAATGTGTCCAGCCCATCTAAGTCTCTGCACTTTAACGAATGTCACAATATCTGGATTAGTGTATAACTGATATAGTTCAAAGTTGAATCTTCGACGCCATAGCCCAGTTTCATTTACGGCCCCAAAAATCTTTCTAAGAATTTTTCTCTCAAAGATACCAAGAAGTTTTTTACCATTTTGAGATAAGGTCCACGTTTCAGCCCCATATATCAAAACCAGTCTTATTAAGATCTTATATATATATATATATATATATATATATATATATATATATATATATATATATATATATATATATATATAGATAGATAGATAGAACGTTTATTGACCACTTTACATAAAGTTTGAAGTCCGTATAAAAAATACAATAAAAGATATAATAATGTAAACTTAAAATTAACTTAACCATATTGGCTAAAGTAATATACATATGTAAGTATTAGCAGAAGAATTAAAATTAAAAATTTAAGATAAAAAAATCTCTAACCAAAAAAAAAACAAACCTAAACTGTCACATAAAAAATCTTTGAAATATGGAAGTAACAAAAATGTGCAAATAATTAAGAATATTCCCGAATCGATGACTAAATAAACTAATACATAAAACTTAGTACATTTTAATAGCAATAATACAATGTGATATGTAGATAGTAAATCGACAGTATTCTGACCAAACTGGGTACACGTTATAAAGGTGTATTGAGGTATTCTGTCTTTGAGTAAAAACAATATGTTAAAAAATGCTTTCTGATCCTATTTTTAAACAGTGGTGGAGACAGAATTTTTATTTCGTTAGGCAGATAGTTATACAAGTGAATATCAATTGAATTCTTTGTGCTCTTTGATAGTCTGAATCGTTGTGACCTAATTAAATCCCTCGATCTTGTTAGATGATCATGTAATTGGGAGTTTATAGTTAACTTATTTTTATTATCGTGAATTTCCAACAGTGTTGCATACATATAAAGCGAAGGTAGAGGCATAATACCCATGTTCAAAAATAATGGTTTACAATGATCCCTTAAATCCGCTCCAGCAAGTATCCTCACCACCTTCTTTTGTAATTTAAATATTCTGTCGGCATGACCAGAGTTGCCCCAAACAGCTATTCAAAATTGGAGTAGTTATTATTTAAAAAAACGGCCTGTTTTCTGTTTATTAAATACGATCAAAATAAATTAAGAGCATTTCCCCTTGTGCCATATTTGTGCATTTTGTCTAAAAGTAAAGTGTGTGAGACACAATCAAAAGCCTTAGATAAGTCACACAATGTTAAAGACACGAAGTGACCTCTCTCTAGGCCATCAACCACTTCCCTTACAATTTCCTGAATTGCTTGAGTAGTGCTGCATTTTTTTCTGAAACCATATTGATTACAATGAAGTATTTTGTACTTTTCTATGTACTCTATTAAGCGGTTATTCAAAATACTTTCAAAAATTTTACCAAGAATGGGAATAATAGAAATAGGGCGATAATTTTCAATTTCTTCTGGAGATCCTTTTTTGAGTAGCGGTAACACTTTTGTTACTTTTAATACATCGGGAAAAATTCCTTCGATAAGGCAAAGATTATAAAGTATGACCAGTTTATCAATAATAATATCCAGAGTTTCTATCACTAATTGTTTGTTTAAGAAGTAAAAATCAGTGCATTTTGAGTTTTTCAAGCTGTATAATGTATTCCTAACTTCAGTATCACTAACAGCTGTTAAGAACAACGAGTGGCAAGGGGAGTATATTCCCTCCAAAAAATTCATGGCATCATTTTCATCTGTCTCATCTAACGAGTTCAATATATTTCCCGCTACCGAAGTAAAGTAATTATTAAACTCGTTTGATGAAATATTACATGAAGTTACTTTTTTATTTTGAGTTTTATTCCTATGATAATTGATGACTTTCCAAGAATCTCGAGATATATTATCAGATTTTAAGAAAAACTGCTCATATGCCAGTTTTTTCTTTATTGATATTGTTAATTGATAGTGTTTTTTGAATTGATTATACAGAGTGTAATCACTAGTAAGGTTAGCAGTAATTTTTATCTTCGAAAGGTTTACTCGCATTTTCCTTAGTTCATCGTCAAACCAAGAAACAGGTGCCTCAAAATGAATTCTTGACTTTTTTACTGGAAAGCAAACTTCAGTTAATTTTACATATGTGTCAATTATGAACTCAGCTAATTCCGTTGCTGTTATTGAATTGTTTATTAACGACCAATCCACAGATTTTAGTGATTGTTTTAACATTTGGGTGCCTTTACATGTTATGTGTCTTCTGAATATCCTATCATTGTCAATTTGATCAGATTTTATTTTTAAATTCAGGAATTGAGCACAATGATCAGCAAGGCATGGGTCAACAACACCACACCCAACTATTTCATTATCTATATTTGTTAAAATATTACCTAAACAACTTGCTGATGTAGCAGTGATTCTTGTAAATTCATCAATCCTCATAGTTAAACCAAAAGAAGAAATTAGATCGGAAAAATATTTTAATTCATTTGAAGTGCCTTTGAAATCGATATTGAAATCCCCAATTATAATTGTTTGAACATAATTATTAGAACAGAATATTAATAATTTTTCAAATAGGCCTAAGAAAATTTGGAAATCTGCGTTACCTGTTCTATACACTGATACTAGAATAGTTTTTATATCTATAATTTCCAAAGCACAAAATTCACCTTCATATTCACAAGATATATCATTTAAAGAAACTGGACGTGTAGATATTTTGCCATCGCAGAAAATAGCAACACCCCCATGTTCTCTACTTTTTCTACAGTAACAAGTTGATAAAAAGTATCTGTCAATTATCACTGTTGTTAATTCAGATTCTCTAAGCCAATGTTCAGAAAAGCACAAAATATTGTAAGTTTTATCTTTTAAAAAAATGTTAAGTTGATCAATTTTATTTAATAAACTTTGTGTATTTATATGAAAAATGCTTACCAAACTGGTTTGGTCAGGATTTACTACCAACTTTTGTTTATCAGAACTTATCATATCACTTTCACAAAAACAGGTGTTTCCTATATTCTTTTGCACTACCGCTGATTCTATTCGTACACTTTTATCTACATCTCTTGCGGCTTTCTGGGTGTTACGTGAAAAAAACGTTGTACGTGAGCTCCACATGGCCATATTTTAGGAGACATAGCTTCTTTAAAATTGTTATTAAAAATTGTAACTTTAAATGAACTGTAAATATCAGGATGCTTTGATTTTAGGGATTCTACCTCTACTTCGGGAAATGTAGTCTTCATAAGTTTCCTCATATTTATTTATATATATATATATATATATATATATATATATATATATATATATATATATATATAATGAATTTTAGTGCACGTTTTATATTTTTATTTTTTAAATGTTTCTGGAGACCGTAAATAGTTCTGTCTGCTATTCGTCTTTTTATTTCGTCGCTTGTATTTGTTGCGATCCAAGATAAGTGAATTTTTTGACTTGCTCAAAGGTATGGTTGTTAATTTGAATTCCCTGTTGGATATTTCGGGGGTTTTTAGAAACCAACATATATTTGGTTTTTTCCTCGTTTACCGCAAGTCCTAATTCAGTTGCCGCGTCCAGAATCCTTGTAAAATACTACACCATGTCTCTCATACCTCTGCCCACTATAACTACATCGTCACGATGAGAATACGAGAATTTGCTTCGATCTATTAAAAATAGTTACATTCACTCTAATATTTAATTGTCTGATTGCCTTTTCCAAGGCAATATTAAAGAAGAGACACGCCAGCGCGCCCCTCTGTCTTAGATCATTAATGTCAAAGAACGTAGAGCTTTCTCCTTCAATTCTAATGCATAAGCTTATGTTTTTCATTGTTAGTTGGGTCAACTTAACTAACTTAGATGGGATCCCCCAAAGTCTATCATTGCATTTTATATTTCAGTTCTTTTCACAACTGCTTTGAAGTCGACGAAAAGATTTTATACGCAGATGCTAACAGAGTAATGCCTCTATAGTTCTTACACTCCAGTTGGTTACCCTTTTTATACAACAGACATATTATTTCCTTTAGCCACGCTTCCACCAATTATTCATTCTTCCATATAAGCACTATTAGTTTATGGATTGTGACAAAAGATTGGCCACCACCTTTTTATACATTTCGGAACAGATTTCATCGATTCTAGGGGCTTTATTATCTTTGAGTGTTAGGATGGTATTTCACACTTCTTCTCTTATTGGGTCTTCACTGTGTAGTTGACGTTGTAGATTTTGTTGATTGTTTATGTTGTAACCTGCTTCCATATCGTTTATATTTAGATGTTCGCTGAAATGTTGTGTCCATCTATTAAGAACTGAGTTTTTATCATGTAGAACTTTACCGTTAGTGTCTTTATAAATATTTAATCGTGGTTTAAATTCTCCACGGCTATTGATTAAAGATATGTAGTATTTTCTCGTTTTATATATCGAATAGACTTTGTATCTCATTGGGAGTATTCTGTTCGTGAATAAGTGAATAAATACTCATATGCTTATGAAACGCACCTGGCGGATCATAAGGGCCTTCACATTTTACTCTTTTTCAACTTGTCTTGAGTGAAATGTCTTTAATCTTTCCTATCAGCCTCTCTTGGCTAACTCTTGTTTTTTCCGACCCCGAATGGCGATTAGGTTTCCGAAGGCAGACGGGTCACTATATTTCCTTCTACTACAACTCTAAAACTCGCCAACACGCTTGGCCAGCGCGGCGTTTCAAGGCCAAATTTCCCCTCATGATGGATACATCAAGTGTACGGCCCTCAGTCCCCGGCGGTTCCAATTTCCCTGACCAAGGTGGCGGTCAGAATAGTGTTGGAGCAGAGGGTGCTAAGAATCACCGGAAGAGATCAGGCCACCAAAACAAACGACAAATGCATATATGTGCCTACAATGTACAAACTTTATCAACAGAAGCATCAATGATAGAACTGGAGAATGAACTACAACACATAAAATGGGATATAATCGGTATAAGTGAAGTTCGACGTCGAAAAGAAGATCAAATAATACTTAAGTCTGGAAATATGTTCCATTTCAGAGGAAACGAAGATTCATCTGTTGGAGGAGTGGGTTTTTTAATCCATAAAAAATGGGTACCAAACATAATCACAATAAAAAGTATATGTACCAGAGTCATTTATCTTATTTTTAAATTAAACCCAAGATACAAACTTAAAATTATACAGGCTTACGCACCAACTACGAGTCACCCGGATGAGGAAGTTGACCAATTTTATGAAGATATCAGAGCAGCTATACAAACTTCAAAAACACATTACACATTGATAATTGGAGATTTTAACGCCAAATTGGGATTCAAACAAGATGATGCAGAATCTGCTATGGGAAACTTTGGATTTGGTGAGAGAAATGAGAGAGGTAACAGGCTTCTTGACTTCTTACATCAGGAAAATCTCTTTGTGATGAACTCATTCTTCGGAAAGAAACCCCAACGTAAGTGGACATGGAAGAGTCCGAACCAAAGAACAAAAAATGAGATTGATTTCATAATATCAAATCGGAAAGATATTGTTCAGGATGTAACAGTATTGAATAAATTTTCAACAGGGAGCGACCATAGACTAGTTAGAGCAAAAACCACTTTTAACACTGAAGTTGAAAGAACAAAAATGATCCTCAAAAAGAAAAGTGGAAGGTGGCTGTTCCCAGAAGATATAACACTTTACGAAGAAAATATTAAGACTAGTTTGGATACACACGACTTAGAGAATATCAGCATCAATGAAATGAACAATAATATTACTCAAATATTGAAAGAAGCTGAAAAGAAATACTGTCCTCGTCCTGAAAATAATAACAAAAAATTAAGCCACAACACAAAACATCTTCTAGAGGAAAGAAGAAAACTTAGGGAAAATCAGGATCATAACCAAAATGAACTAAGAATTTTGAATAAGACAATTAAAAAGGAAGTTAGAAAAGATCTGAGACGATACAATACGATGGAAATAACTAGAGTAATAGAAGAAAACAAAAGCTTGAAAGTACTCAGACAGAGCATGTCCATTGGAAGAAAAAACGTCCACAAATTAAGAAATGAACAGGGGCAAATCATTGAGGATAGAATTCAAATTATGAATACGATAGAGAGTTTTTATAGACAACTATACAAAGAACAGCAATGTAACCGGAGTGGATCATTACCAAAGATAATCAATCAGGGATCTGAAATTTTACCGGACGTAACACCCAATGAAGTTCGAAGGTCAGTGCAAGAAATGAAAAACAATAAGTCCCCCGGAGGCGATGAAATAGTGGCAGATGCCTTGAAGGTGGCTGGAAAAAGATTATGGCAGGTCCTTGCCAAACTATTCACTAGATGTTTGCAGGAAGCAATAACACCAACCCAGTGGTATAACGCAGAAATTATCATACTTCATAAAAAAGGGGATGCTACCGACCTCAGGAATTACAGGCCCATAAGTCTACTTTCACATATTTATAAACTATTTACAAAAATAATTACGAAACGCCTAGAAAATAAATTGGAATTTTATCAGCCCATAGAACAGGCGGGTTTTAGAAAAGGCTATGGAACAAACGATCACCTACTGGTAATAAAAAATCTTATAGAAAAATGCACTGAATATAATAAACCACTAGCTTTAATATTTGTCGACTATGAAAAGGCATTCGACACCGTAAATCAACAAAAAATGTTGGAAGCCTTGACAGAATGCCGAATTGACTATCGGTATATAAATATAATTAAACATATATACCAAAACGCAACAGCCAGTGTTAGAGTGGGTGATCGTCAAACCCAGAAATTCCCGATACAACGTGGAGTACGCCAGGGGGACACCATATCGCCGAAACTGTTCACTACGCTTTTGGAATATATATGTAAAAGGGCAAAACTGACCGACAAGGGCATAAACATAAACGGAGAAAAGCTTAGCCATCTAAGGTTTGCAGATGATATTGTACTAATAGCTGATAGGATAGATGAGGCCAAAGAACTTTTAAATCAGCTCTACCTTTCCTCGCTAGAAGGGGGATTGAAAATAAATATATCTAAAACCCAGATGATGACAAATCTTTTAGTCAGCGAAGATATATGCGTAGGAACAAGATCCATAGACCAGGTAATGGCCTATAAATACCTAGGTCATGAGATTCGCATAGGAAAAGATAACCAAACCGTTGAGCTTCTCCGTCGTATAAGACTGACTTGGGCAGCCTTCGGCAAGCTGAACCATATTTTCAAATCGTCTGATATACCAATATGCCTTAAAAGAAAAACGTTTAATCAGTGTGTTTTGCCAGTGTTAACTTACGGTGCCGAAACGTTGACCATGACAAGGAGAACAGTTCAAAAGATCCGTGTGTGTCAAAGGGCGATGGAGCGTGCTATGTTGGGCGTTTCACTACGAGACAAGATCCCAAATCGCCAGCTACGACAAAGAACAGGAGTGGCTGATGCAGTAGAGAGAGTAGCAACACTGAAATGGAACTGGGCAGGTCACGTGGCTCGAATGACAGATAATAGATGGACAAAGCGGATACTGGAATGGAGACCAAGAGATGATGCCTACCGAAGCAGAGGTCGTCCACCAACACGTTGGACTGACGATCTAAAACGTTGTCATAGGAATTGGATGCAAGAGGCACAAGATCGAAATAGATGGAAAATTATGAGGGAGATCTATGTCCAGCAGTGGATAAGCGAAGATTGAATGATGATGATGATTCTGTTCGTATTCCCTCTTCTTATGTTGATAGATACGTTTTTATTCTCTTCTCTTTACGGAGGAAGGAAATATATACGTCTATTTCCTTCTCTTTTTCTCCGTGTACAACCGGCGTCAATAGTTTTTTGATATGCTGCGTTTTTTCAATTTGTGGCCATTTCGCACTCATAATCAAACCAATTATTTCTTTTTTCTGACTTGGTTTTGTCCAATATTTCAACCGATTTCTGTAACACAATATCTCGTATATTTGTCCATAGTTGGTTAATGTCTTCTTGTTCTTTTAAGTTTTCTGCCCTTCTTTGATCTTCTATTTGCTGTCTCTATACATTTGCAATGTCGGGATCTTTTAGTTTATTAATGTCGATTTTTTCTCTCTTTTTTCCGATCGCCGTTTTTAAATTGGATATTCTCTCTTTAAATCGTGCTTTAACTAAATAGTAATCGCAATCTATGTTTGCTCCTCTAAAAGATCTAATATCGAATAAGTTAAAGCAGTGTCTTACATCGATGATTATATTATGATCTATTTGATTAATCGTTTCATTATTAGGAGATTTTCAAGTTCCTTTATGTATATATTTATGGAGAAATCGTGTTCCAGCTAGTACCATGTTCTTAGATATCGCAAAGTTTATGATTCTGAGACCGTCTCTTTTTCGATGGTGGGCGAAAATATATTTTCTCTTCCAACTTTGGCGTTAAAGTTTCCTGCTATTATTAATTTTGATGTCATTTTTTGTGCACTCATTGTACCCTCGGTCTTGTGTCTCAGAAAACGTGTGTTTTTCATTATCCCCTTTTTCTTCCCTTGGACCATGGATGCTAATAGTGCTAATACTAGCGAACTTCCCTTTAAATTACATTTTCATATAGGTAATGTTATATTTGTTTTCAGAAGGTAAATGACTATCGTCACTACCCAGTTGGTATATAAAATTAAAAAAAAGTAAGAGTATCTAAATTAGGCTGAAAATTAGCATCGTTTACCTGAATTCCGTTCAAGAACCATGTAAAAGTTGGCGCAATTTTAGATGGAGGAGTAATACATACTCCGTGCAGCTCATCGCCATAACCAGGATTCTCGTTTTCCACTGTTAGTATAATCTCACCTTTTAATTCATCTACAACAAAATATTTAGGCTACTTACAAGCAAATAACTAATTTTAACTTGCTTTTCCATTAATTAAGATTGTTAACAATTCTTATCTGCAATGTTGCTATATTTAAAAGATATTTAGTGTCTTATGAAATTAAAGAATTTGTTAATTGCATTTAATTATTATTTGTATTAATTATAGATTACAAGCTCATAGGATATTTTAAGGGATTATTTGACCCTGAATGAATCACGTGCAAATAAATATTAAAATATGTAACAACAACTTTAGACACTATGTTGTCAATTTTTCTCGGTACAGGTAACTATACAGGTAAGATAAACTTACCACTTAAGGGTGGCGTTTTTTCCAGATATATTTATACGGCATGTATAACTTAGGTAGGTAATACAAAAATAATGACCTGCGATCTAATGCCGTACAGAAATATCGGTACACAGTAGCAAGAAAAATCTTTGAAATTGATCAAAAAATTGATTTAAAATGATATTAATAAAAAATATATAATAGAAAACTAAGTCCAATGGTTACTTTTTACCGTATTCTTACAAGTAATCAAGAACCCGTTCAAGTTCGGAGCGCTGTCTGTTTTTAAGTTCAAAGAATCTAACTTTTTTTTATTATTTGGCAAATATGTTGCGAGCACAGAAACACGCTGTAAAGTATCATATTTCTGTGAACAAAAATGTTTTCACCTATGTATCAAAACTACCATTGGCTTAAACGAAAAGTACTACAGAAACCTCTAGGGCATTCAACGTGTTAAAATATTTCTATAATGGATGAATTTTAAATGAAAGCAGTTTATTGATATGAAAACTTACCAACTACATACATCTGTTTCGAATCTTTAGCAGTTGCGATGCTTGGTACAGTCCAACTGGCCTCGCAGGTATAATTTGCTGTAAGTTGGTTTTGCACATTTTTCAGTACCACTGTTTTAGCCGAACTTCTCTTTTCCTAAAGATAAAAAGGTGAGATTCAAGTTAACATTGACAAATTTACATAGTATTGTAAAATTTCTATTCATTTAGGATGGTTCTAAAACTATTTTTAGTTAGTTTAAGTTTAGTTTCCAGTTCAGAAATAGTTTTAAAATATCTTATTAAATATAAAACAACATAAAAGTGATATAACCGGTGAATCTTATATTTTTTGTTGACTGACTATAAATAAATTATGACAGTATAGGCTCTCTTTGCCACAATGAATCTTCAAACACAACAATGTATAAAAAACTTTGTGTGCCAAGCAGTGGCAAATCCAAGGGGTGGTCACGGGGGTCATGACCTCCCCAAACAAAAATAAATATCAATCAAATATTCTTAAAAAAAAATATAAAAATAATTTAAAACCCATCAAACCTATAAGCAGAAAGTTTAGAGTTGAAATGATTCAAGAAAGTAGGAAGAATTTGAATCCACTAATAAAAACTGTTATTCTTTGTGGTAGACAAAATATTTCTGAGAGGGCAAAGGGATGATAAAAATATTAAAAATATTGTTGTAAACAGTGATGGTACAGAAAAAAATAATGGCAATTTTAGAGCATTGCTTCGGTTTAGGATAGGTGCTGGCGATAGTGATCTGCGAAAACGTTTGGAAACTGCTCCGGCTAATGCTACATTACTTAGTAAAACTGCTCAAAATAATCATCATTTGATGAACAATCATTTCTTGCTCTAAAGAAGAATGTCTCTATGATATCTTCGTTTAAATGAGATTAGAGAATATTCCATCACATTTGTTACCGCCTACGATTCGATTCGAGAAGAAGACGTCGGTTCATAAGGAGAACGCCGCTTAACTGAAGTTGCTTTAGGCCACATTGGTGAAGATTCCGTAAAGAATTTTAATTTAGATTTAAATTTTTGTGTAGGTTTGGTGTCGACAGTTATTCAGTAATGGCATTCGAAACGAAAGGTGCCGTTAACGAATTTAAAAAATCGGCCAAACATGCTGTGCGCTGTCCATGTAGCAATCATATTTTAAATAATTCCTTGGCATGCTCCTCAAAAGTTATATCATGTCGTAATGCTTCAGGAACTAGGAGAAAAGTAGTAGCTTTTGATAATGCCTCTCCCAAACGACATGATGTTTTTAAGAAGGAACTGGGGGCTGCTGTCCATATTTGTGAGACTCGTTGGGTTGAAAGGCATGAAGGTCATCTTCAGTTTCAGGACGAATTAATCATCAATATATACAACGCTCTTGAAACAATTTCAAGGACAGTAAACCGTCAGCTGATGCATTTTTAATAATGCAAACTATTAGGAGCCCAGAATTTCTCATTTCAGTAGTTTGTCTTAGTGATGTTTTAGGTACAACTACTGTATCACTTAGTCGTCTTTTTCAGTCACCAAAATTAGATTTAAACAAGGTTACTGAGGCCATCGAGGACACTAAATGCATTCTTCAAAATAAAAGATTAAATGCTGAATCTGTTTTTAGCAAACTTTACTATGAAGTAAAGGAAATAGCTGAACAACTAGACGGTATATGGTTACCTTCAACTCGGAGACCTGTCATAAAGAAAATACCGTCCGCTTCACCCGTCAATCAAAATTCTACTGTCAGAAATGTTCGCGACAGTCCTCACGCTGGCCCCCTCATCTATATTAATCTTAATGGAAGTATTTCTAAAATCGTGACCGTATGTTATTTATCGTTTGTTGCTAAATAAGTGATAAATTTGTATATACTACATATAATTAATTACACATACATCAACAGTTATTCCAGGCAGAATAAATACTTTCATGGGTGGCTTCTCATCTGGAGTAAATCGGTAGAATTCGTCATTTTCTTTAAACCAACGTACATTATTGAGTACATCTTCCTCGGTTTTTGGTTTAAAATTGCAAACGAGAGTTGCACTATCTCCTATTTGTACAGAGTTTGGTACTTCGACTTCCACACTACTTTTTGGACATGGTGTACTATATCCACCTAAAATTAAGAATGCTTCAGAAATATTTGCGGCGCAATAATTTTTTTTAAGTAATAATTTATATTTGTATTAGTTTAATAAAACAATTTCAAAATATTTTATATGAACTTAAATGAATTTCTTTTAGTATCAAGATAAAAAAAATTAAATGTTAAATTTGTTCAAATTTTTTGGCGAACCCTTTCGATAAAATCTTTTGATATATTACTAATAGTTTGTTTAATAATTACCAGGGCTGTGTCGACTGGGGAGGTCAATTGCTAGATATTTGATGTATACCATCTGCTGTAAAGTTTCGTTGTTGATCGAGGATTTGCTTTTAACATTTACTACGAAGAAATCTTAAGAGCACAGTTGACAGAACGGAATTATAGGGAGATAGATTATAAATTCATTGAAAAATCCATAGAATACAACAAACCTCTTACCCTCACTTTCATAGATTTTCATAAAGCATTCGACACGATCGAAATAGACAGCCTTATAGAAGCAATAAATGACAGCAGGATCGACCATAGGTATAGTGAACGTATTTACAATATTTACCAAAATGCCACTATGACTGTTAAGATACATGATAAAACCTGACCAATTAAAATAAAACGTAGCATAAGGCAAGGAGATACATTGTCACCGAAATAATTCATAACGGCATTAAAGTATGCCTTTAAGATGGTCAATTGGGACCACAAATAAGTAACAATAGACCGCTAAAAGGTTAACCATTTCTGTTTCGTAGATGACATTGTCCTTATCACAGATAATTTTAAGAGATAGTTAGAAGCCACAGATATTTTAAATGAATTTGACTTTGCATGTTCGAAGTTGGGCCCCAGAATGAACTTGACCAAAACTAAGTTTATGATAAATATGGTTTTCAATAACCATTTACTTATTCAAGACAAAGTGGTAGAACTGGTAGAAAAATATATGTATTTGGGTCATGAAATAAGAATCAGCAGGGATAACCAAACACGTGAAATCCAAAGACCAATTACTTTAGCGTGGGCAGCCTTTGGAAAACAGCGAAACACACTTAGAGCCAACATACCAATTAGCCTCAAAAGAAAACTATTTGACCAATGCGTATTACCGGTCATGACCTATGGGACGGAAACTATGACTCTAACCAGGACTATGACTTTGAAATTAAAAGTGGCACATAGATGAATGGAACGGTCTATGCTGAGAGTGACGTTGCGGAATCGAATAAGAAATGAAGTTCTGTGAAGAAGGACGAGTAGTTCTGACGTTCTGGAACGCGTAGCGAAAATAAAATGGAACTAAGCAGGCCATGTAGCGAGAATGCACGGCTTACGATGGCAACAAAGAGCCCAAAATCGTTAAGAATAAAGGAGTTTAAGGGAGGCCTATGTCCAGCAGTGGATGTGATAAATGGGGGATGGATGATGATGATGATGAGACTGTACGCTGAATAGCAGTCTGGTACACGCAATGTTAGTACACAAGAACGTTTAAGTTCCTCTCTGGTCATTTCTGTTCATAGATATGTTCACATTTAGACTTTAAAGCGACAGACATCATATCTTAGGCTAAACAGACAACCTAGTCATTACATAACTGATCGTGACTACTTCTATTTAATCTTTCCGAAAAGTCATATAATGCAAATACGTCACTGTACAAATCAACGTTTGAAAGTATTGGGAGAACTAAGAAAAAAGAATATTCAAGAAACATCTCCAGGTAAGACTAAAGTTGTTTTAAAATATGCCCTTATAATGTCCCATAATGCCGTTTGCCGGCAATAAGCATGTACTGGTCTAAACGCAAGTCTTTAGGCAATATAGCCATAAAAGAAGCAATATCCGTGAATTGGATTTTACTACTTCTGTCTAAGTTATATTTCAATATACGAAATAAACCAAATGATGTATCAAAAGTATATTATATAGAAAAAGTTCTTTCCTCTTTGAAAAAAACCTTTCTAACTGCGAGAAGTGACAGCATTTTTTATAACCAATATATGGGCAGCATCAATTTACGCTGACCAACCAGTTAATCTCTAAGACTTAAATAGAAGGAGTACCAAATGGTGAAAAAAGGTTCTTTCGTCTGCTAATAACAGCACTCTTCAATAGATTCATCATTTACACTGAATATTCAAATATAAAAATGACATTAATTGATTTTGTTATCAAGTTCGTAGAATGGCTAATTAGTAGAGGTTAAGTAAGTAAAGTATTGTACTAATATTAATGATCATCTTCCAATGAAAAAGGGCAGGAGAAATATAAAAATTGTTTGTCGTTAGTGTCAAGTACAACTTTGTATTAAATATTTTACTTCCTGTCATACATAGAATGTTTTCCAGTTCATAAAAATATATTTTTTTTTCTTTTATACCATACTGTTACTTTATTACTGTTGGGACATATTATTTGCCCCACTCTTTATTACTGCGGGGATAAATATATCCCTGGACTGTTCTTTTCAAAAAGTAGTTTATATAAAAATTTGAAAGATAGGATATTTAAATTGGAAGATAAAACCAAATCTAAAAGTCTTATTGAAAAAGTTAAGGAAGTTAATCATAACCAATATATAAAAAATATACTAGTATTTCGTACAAGTTTCAACTGTTGTAAATAGTATATTAAATATTGTATCAAAAAAATTCTTACATGCCAAACCCGTAACAAAAACAAAGCAAATGTATTGGAACATGTTTCTTCAAAGACTCTTCAGATGTATTTCCAAAAAATTACAAAATTATAAATATAATAATTAATTTATAAGATTAGAACTAGTTTACATTTAATATGATAAAATGTTAGAAATAATTGTAATGAACCATAGTATTAAATAGTTTTTTAGGCCAGCAAAATTGTTATCAACACGTAAAATATTTTTGAAAGAATTTTTTTTGTAGAAAGGATGTAACAATCCAGTCGACGATCAATAAGTAACTTTTGACTAATCTTGTTAAAATTAAGTTAAATTAATTCTTTAAATTATGCTATCTACATAGAATGGTGTAATAACTTAGGGACTTTTTTTGTGCAATGTTAACAGCAGTTTCTGCACTATCACGCGACGTTTGGTCCTGTTGAGTCGTCAGGTTCTGGTTCATTTAAAGTTATCCAGAAGCTGGATTGCTTCAGTATTCTTGTAATGTCTTTCCTCGTGACTTCTAGCATTTCTTTTAATTACTTGCTCTACATATGCCTCTCCCAGGTGTCGATGGAAGACGTCGTTCCAAAGGTAACAGGCTCCAGAATGGTGAATAAAATGTACGAGAGTACGTTTGCGTACTGGTAAATTGTATTGTAAAAGTATTGATTGAGAGCTTACAATACAAACGATTGAAGTCGATGATTTTTTGTGTTACAACCAACATTTAAGGTCCTACGCCTATAACAAGCCTAACTAGATACAAGCGACTAACGAAACCTAGACGCTGACATCATCACCATCAAGCTATAAAAGGATAAAAGGAACGAACCTACAACCTTAAATATTGATTTTTGCAAAAGAAAATTAAAAAGATCAAAATTATATAAGGTATAAATCTCTCCATTCTTTCTCCGCCTTCCAGCATTTTTTCCATTTACTCGGAAATTATCGACCGCACGAAAAAATAATAAAAGAAAAAGAAATCATACCATTTTTGTCGAAAAACTTAAAATCGCATGAGATATTCAGCAAAACGGTTCGCTTTTAAATTCAACCCTTTTTTGCATCATGGTCAGTGAGCAAATTACAGACAGCTGAGCAGCAGCTACAGTTGATATGAGATATGATATGAATCCTATGAAATTTGCTTAATGTGTTTAATAGTTTAAATATTTAGCCTGAGGGATAAATAAATTAAATAACTTTTAAACTATTTGACCGATAAGGGGGAAATTTCGCACACATGTAGAACACGGTAATTCCTCGATGTTCAAATGTATTAATAATATTTTATTTTGTTAATAAAAAAATTAGTGCAAAAAAACTGCTTTTTTGCAAATATCTCTCCGTAAGCTATTTATCAATTTTAATTTAAAAAACGGAAAAATAAAGATATTCTTGATATAAAAAAATGATATAAATATTGTTTATGTAAAATATAAGGGAAAAAACTTATAGACAAAAAATCAAATTGTGACCATAAATTATTGTTAAAAAAAAAACGCAAGGTAAAAATACGAGTACTTTTCCATCTATTCGTCATCTAGTAACCTCCACCTATGTTTTAAAAGCTTCAGATATCTGCGAAAAATTTTTTCGTTAAATCGATGATTTTTGTATAATCAGACTGGGCTATATTAAATCAATTAAACATATTCTTTTTCTTCTTCAGCCTTAAGTAATCCAACTTTGGACATAGGCCTCCCCCAAATCAATCTAGTGTCTTCTATTTTGCGCCTCTTGCTTCCAGTTGTGTCCTCCGATCTTCTTAATGTCATCAGCCCGTCTCATTTGTGGTCTTCCTCTGCTTCTCTTTCCTAACCATGGCCTCCACTGTTATATTTCGTGGTTCCATCTCTTATCCTTCAGTCGGGCATTGTGTCCTGCGAAGCTCCATTTTAATTTGACAGCATGTTCTCCTGCGTCTTTTACTTTGGTTTTGCTTCTAATCCATTTGTTTGTTTTTTTTGTCTATAAGTCTCACCCCGAGCATTTATATTTCCATCGCTCAATGTGCTTTTACTATTTTATCCATATTGGTCTTAGTGAGTGTTCACGTCTGTGACCCATACGTGAGTATAGGGAGGGTACACTGATCGTAAATTCTGGTTTTCAAATACTGTTCTATTTTAGTGCTTTTCAAGATCCAACACAGTTTTCCAAATCTTGCCCACGCTAACCTTATTCTTCTGGTAATTTCGGCAGTTTGATTTTCTTTGTTAATTTTCATTATCTCTCCCAGGTAGATGTATTCGCTTACGGTTTCCTAATTAAATTAGTCTTAATTAAACATATAAAAGGTATAAAAAGGTATATATATATATATATATATATATATATATACATATATATATATATATATATATATATATATATATATATATACATATATATATATATATATATATATATTTCTAAAGTATTCAACTAGTGAATTCAGAGGTTTAATCGGTCATTCAGGTTGGCAAATAAAAAAAAGAAGTCAACTACTTCATAAGTTTATTGAAGACGTTTCGCTTTATATTTCTAAAGCTTCATCAGTTCTCTAAAATATAACAAATGACATTGAGTTTATAAGAAATACAGATATAGTTCATAACTTACAACTCAATATGTAGTATTTATCGATGTTATCATATCTAGTATACACTTTACTCCTTATTTAAAACTAACTTAACCAAAAAAGAAAAAACAAAAAACAAAAACAAAAAACACACAAACTTTGCAGAAAATAATGTTCATATTCGTAGATATGAATATTTAAAAAATTTTTAACCGAACATTTGGCTTCATTTAGATGGTTCTCCACTGAAGACCAACAAAGTTCTGATTTATTGCAATCTAAGCAAACAACTTGACGCGATACCGAAAATTTTTTTAAGGGCCATGTGTCACCAAATTCCAAGGTTTGAGACAATTATGAACTTCTACAGGGGACATTGCATAATTAGTTGGACAGGTGGAATTTATATGGCGGAAATATTTGATATATTATTTTTAATTTATGTTTTAATGAAATTTGGAAATAGGGGATAATTTTGTTATTATTTTGAACAAAAAATACGCCAACTTTTAACTGAAGAATAATTGGTATCATTTATTTCGTAAGATGAGAGAGTGGTAAACCTGGCTCAAATTGTCGATGTCGGTTCTTTTGTTTATTGCCGATGAGTTCTTGAGGATCTCACACATTTCAATAAAGGAGCGTTTCTGATGGTTGTTTTGTTTCGCCAGTATTTTGGTATTTGTGAAATCAATGTGAAATCAATGTGTTTAGTGGAAATGGCGTGTTGTGCAAGGGCACAAGAGGGTTTGGAAAGTCTGATGTCACTTTTGTGTGAAGTTATACGCCCTAGAAGAGATCGACTAGTCTGGCCAATGTCTTGGTATCGCGTCAAGTTGTTTGCTTAGATTGCAATAAATCAGAACTTTGTTGGTCTTCAGTGGAGAACCATCTAAATGAAGCCAAATGTTCGGTTAAAAATTTTTTAAATATTCATATCTACGAATATGAACATTATTTTCTGCAAAGTTTGTGTGTTTTTTGTTTTTGTTTTTTGTTTTTTCTTTTTTGGTTAAGTTAGTTTTAAATAAGGAGTAAAGTGTACACTAGATATGATAACATCGATAACATACTACATATTGAGTTGTAAGTTATGAACTATATCTGTATTTCTTATAAACTCAATGTCATTTGTTATATTTTAGAGAACTGATGAAGCTTTAGAAATATAAAGCGAAACGTCTTCAATAAACTTATGAAGTAGTTGACTTCTTTTTTTTATTTGCCAACCTGAATGACCGATTAAACCTCTGAATTCACTAGTTGAATACTTTAGAAATATAAATTGACGGTCGTAGTCTTTACAATGTCTATATATATATATATATATATATATATATATATATATATATATATATATATATATATATATATATATATATATATATACGAGGCGTGTTTTTTAAGTAAGTACCATTTTGGAATTAAAAAAAGACGTGCAAAGATATGGAAATAATTTTATTTTTACATGAAAGCCTGTACCTTAATCTACTTTTCTACATAATTTCCGTGAATATTGAGGCACTTTTTTTTGAATACCCTCCTAATAAAATTCTGCGGCCTGACTTGTTAACCACTGCATCACAAATGTTTTGACTTCGTTATCGTCTTGAAGACGCTGACCGCACAGGTATTTCTGCTGGTAAGTGTTGGAACAAATGGTAGTCGCTGGGTCCCAGATCAGGGCTGTATGGAGAATGATCTAAAGTTTCTCATTTAAATGATTTGATGGGATATTTGGTCTGACTAGCCACATGTGGACGGGCATTGTCATGCAGCAAAACGATACCCTTACTCAACTTGCCACGTCTTTTGTTCTGAATTGCACGACGCAGATTTTTCAATGTCTCACAATAAGACGCTGCGTTGATTGTCTCATTACGAGGCAGAAACTTCACTAGCAATACTACAGCACTACATAGTGGGTACACAAGAGATGTAGGTAACCAGCGATCATGCGCGGAACGCCGACTATAGCGCTGCGGCGGCGGAATCGCAAAACGGTACTTACTTAAAAAACATGCCTCTTATATATATATATATACGTTGTCTTGATTTATGTATTATTTATTTTACTGGACTAACACGAGGTATATAATATTATATTATAAAGGTCAAAATGCTTGATTCCAAAACTTTTAAATCTTAACACCATTAATAAAATTACCAACAAGTTGGAACATAATATTTTTCGGTTATCAACAGTTTATTATAAATATTATTAAAATGATAATTTAAGTAAACTATTTTATGGTATATCATTTCGTCTATATTTTAAATTGTATAGGTCATTCAAATAATAAAAATACTTTTATATTTCCATAGGATCGTTATCTAATCATATTGTTAACTGGAACGTTGACATAATTCAGTCCTTTTCTCTTTAAACTTATTATTGTTCTGAAGCTATTTTCTTGTGGCATGTTAACGTAATTATTAGACTTCGGCAAATATGCAAATAAAAATGTAGAAAATATGCGCATAAATATGCACGTGTTTACTCGAAAATATGCAAATATTTTACAAAATATACATACAAATAAATAAAAAAATCGTAAAATAGTAACAATTTTATTTAAAAAAAAAGTGTACATAACTAAATATTTCCTACTATTCATTAAGATTTACATTTATTTTAAGTAACTACATCATTTTTAAGTATGAATAAACTTATTTAGAATTATGGTAACAATAAATGACTAAGTGGTGTTCAAAATTTTCTAACAAAACCTTGTGGCTACTGTCTGAGTACATATATTTATATATTTAAAAACTTCGTTCAACATCAACTGATGTAACGGGAGCATTTTTCAAACTAACCAAAACATTTGGTTCGAAATTAATTGTTTCCGAAATATTTCCAGCTAGAACACTGACTTCTTCAGAAAGAATATGGTAACCTTTATTTTTTTCCATAGTAGCTTCAAATTTTTTTAAAATATCTTTTCCAATAAAACCTCTAACGTTCCGACAACATGACGCAAATTCTTTTATTAATGCTGTACTTTCGAACTGAGTAATTGTTTTTTGAACAAAACTAAAATTTGATTTTATAAATGAAAGTTCTTGTTGAAGCAAGTTAGGTAGCATTTCTTTATAAAGTTGAATTCTTATAGGAGATTTAAGAAATACTTTTTTGACACTGGATATCATGGTATTTACAAGAGGAAACTTTTTTCGTATTTCCTCTGCAACTCTGTTTAATCCATGCGCTACACAAGTAACATGTATTAAATCTGGGAAAAATATTTTTAAATTTTGTCCTGCTTTCACCATATAAGGAGCAGCATCCGATAAAATAAGCAGTAATTTATTAGAAGGAATAGTTGTCGGAAGAAAAAAAGTTGCTAATGTTTCTTGTATAAAACGCGAAATTGTTAAAGCATTTGTTTTCTCAAGTTGCTGGCATGAAATAAGATGAGATTTTGGTAAGGTATCTTCTTTAAGAACACCAATCAATAAATGAGCAATATACTTTCCTGAGGAATCAGTGGTTTCGTCTACAGATATGTAAAAATAATTATCTGCAATTTCTTCCTTAATATTTATTAACACCGACGAGTATAGCCCGTTCACATTATTTCTTCTTAGAGACCGATCACTTGGAACATTAAGTTTGCAATATTTTTTTAGAAACGAACTAAAATTTACATTTGCTAATTTTGAAAGCGGTATGTTTGCAGACACTAATGTGCGACACAAGTCTTCATTAAAAGTTTCTTGCTCATCTAATTTTTTTGAAGTAGATTGGAAACATTTAGCCATTGAAGTTTGATGTTTTCCTCCTATTTTTCCTTTTTTTGCAATGTGTGAAGCAGTTCTCACATGTTGGTCTATCTGAAATTTCTTCTCACATGCTATCTATAAATAAAAATAAAAACCTTTATTTTAACCCAACCTTTAAAATATAAAAATATACAAGGTGATTTTGGTTAATCAAATAACTGGTTTGGAAAAAAAAAACACTCGCTAAGTGTTTTAAATGCAGTATTAATCCACAAATTAGTTTTTGTTACTAACCATTAGTACATCATATAACTTATTTTAAAATTCAACAAAAGTTTTTTTTTGTTAATTCAATTACAATAAAAATAATTGTGTTTTAGAATAGCTGACTTCATAAAAAAAAGTAAAGGTGAAAAATTTTTCTAAATACACACCATTGTATTGTACCATGGACAATTTTTTCTCACTAAAGGAAGCTATTTTTCATTTAAAAACAACCTACGAGTACTAAATTTCAAGTAAATACGTTTATTGGTTTTAAAGTTATTGTTGTTATTAACTAAAAGAATTTAATTTTTTTAATTTTAACACCCTGTATCTCGAAAAGTAAATAAGTTTGACCCCTCATTAACTATATCGTTTTGTTCAATTTTTCGAGAAGTATCTACAGTCAAACGTTGTAAGTGTCATTTGGAAACACCCTGTATGTATGAAATATTAGATATTTAATAGAAAATATTAGATACTTACAATTTTGCCACAGACTGCACAGTAGATTTTTCCCATATTCATAGACAGCTCTTTATAAGGTTTAATCCAAGTTGAAGCACTGGTTCTTTTAGGCATTATAAAATCACAATCTTCCTTTTTGTTACGCACAACGAGTGTTTACGCTTTGAATATCAAAACAAAAATGATTTACAAATCTGAGCATCAAATTAGAAATGTTTAGGTACCTAATTCAATAAACTGGGAGATTTTGGAAAATCCCTAAATTAGGAACAAAACTATTAGCTGTTTACCTGCTGTTAAGATACAATAAATTGTAGATAGATTTGGGGATTAGATCATAAAATGCAAATGAGCGAACCCTTAGCGATTATCCAATAACTGAATGCCTCAGTGACCGAGACTTTCTAAGAATGTTGAGGGCTACTTAAATTGATCTTCTTTGAAATTGTAAATGTTTTGTACCTGTAGAGATTACGTACTTAGATCATTTCTTGATTAAAATGACTACAAAATTTTATACAAGAATTGAAATAAATTGGTATGTTTAAAAATTTTCAAATACAGTATAAAAATCTGAACTTTTATGCACTTTATGCAAACTTTTATACAAATATGCCAAAATATGAAATATTTGCATAAAATATGCACAATATGCAAAATATGCAATATGCATATTTGCCGAAGTCTAGTAATTACTATTTAAATGGGAATAAGCCACAATTAAAGGTTAAAGTACGTTTATTGAAGTTTCAATTTCCACTTCGGAAATCGTTCTCAAAATACAAACATTAGTAAAATTTTACTAACACAAATATTAGTGTTTACAGAAGGAGGATGGACTGTGAGTCAGATAAAATTATATATCGTTAGAAATATCCTTGATGTAAACAAATAATTTACAACAAATAATAACTTAAACTCGTACTTTAACTTCTAACTTTTTAAGATAAAAGGATTTCAGACAGTAATTATAAAACTAAAGAGGTCTCTATGATAATCAAATTCTTAATAAACTCATTTTAGTATAGTTTTTAAGAAGTAGTTAATATTGTCTTTTTATTTTTTTTTTTTTTGCTTCAATTTAAAATCATTGGAATCTTTCCAATAATCTAAAACGGAGATTGGCCTCCCCACTAACAAAAGTAAATTTAAGTGCAAACTTTTGGATGCGGACCAAAACCATCTATTCGCAAAGACAGGAAATATTCTGCATTCTTCTGTATCTAAAATTAGACGTAAAGTGCTCGAATGTAATTCAGAGTCCTAAGAGAGTTCCTGTTTCAAACTTCTGCATATTAGCGCAACGTTAACGATCTAAGTTCTCTTTCATCCTTTAGAAATAACCATACTTGCCTTCGTATATTTAAAGTTTGGTTCTAAGCTCCTTGTTAGCATATGTACTATTATTATTCTTAAATACGGCTCTTTAAAATTAAAAAATAGTTATTTATATTGTCAAATTCACAAAAACTTGGCATACGCTAATACGCAACCTCGGTTTTTCAAATTCATTTAACATAAACCAAATCACTATGTTGTACAATATTTAACCCTACGTTAGGAGCGTGGTCTACGACTGTAGACCACATCTGTTTGAACGACGATTGTCTTGAGTTGGGATATATTATGAGGCTGTGCCGTTCAGTAGCTATTAATAACACCGTAATCTATATACAGTGATGAGTGCCTTAAGAACCGGAAAAATGACGCAAAAGATAGAAAACATAATACGTTATGAAATAAAAAGAGATGAAAGTATTAGAGGTGGGAAATTATCGATAGAAACCTCTAATTTACATTACATTACATTACATTAGGACTATCGATAGTTTCCCACCTTTAGACTTAGGCTTATGAGCTAGTTGACTTCAGTCATAATATTACAAGTTTGATGTCGAACATTAAGAGCGTAGGCGCAAAATTTCGGGCCAATGCTTTTTAAATGCATTCATTTTTTTCGAATCCTAAAAAAACTAATAAGTATTTTTGAAAAATTTAAACGCAGAATGAAAGAATACATTATTACTGAGGGCTTAAAGTCCCTGAAAACTTCTATAATGTTTATTTTAATAAGTTGCAGGGGTGAAAAAAAAGAGAAAATTTAGTGTGATTTTTAATTTTAAATATCTCATTCAAAAAAACTTTTTGTTTATTCCTAGGGACTTTCAGCCCTCGGTAATAATGTAGTCTTTTATTCTGCGTTTAAATTTTTCAAAAATATTTGTTAGTTTTCTCAGGATTTGAAAAAAATGATTGCATTTAAAAAGCATTGGCCCGAAATTTTGCGCCTAAGCTCTTAACATTTTTTAAATTTCGCATAAAGTAAAAACTGATCGAAGGCAATAAAGTAAATGTAAGTAAACAGTTTAATTAGTAGTAATTTGATAAATACAGAATAATAAGCTATGATAATTCTGTATTGAGAAGAGTGTATGCGACGTCTCAAATCACAGTTTATTATTGATCAATACTTTAATTTTGGATAAAAACATTGCAGCGAGCTAGTGAAGTGCTAATTTTTAAACACATGTAAACACGATTGGTCTACGATTGTAGACCACGCGCCTAACAGTGTGAAATTATTTTTCGAGTACCTACGTAGTGTTTTTATATAATAAACTTGTCATAAATTAGGTAAGTGTTGCTTTTTCTTGAATTGTACTTCTCAGAAATGTATTCATATTTGTCAAATATTCAATTTTGTGTTTTTGCACAAATGTATGCATTATTTTGATACATAATTTTATAGTATTTTTCTTCTTTGTTTCAGAGAAACATGTCTGACTCTAAGAAAAGGCGTACACAGTAGTACAGACCCAGCTGTATGGTTAAGGTGGTTTGAAGAGGAATCAAGTGGAGACGAGAGCCCAGTAGATGAAAATACGGAAGATGAAGAAGAAGAAAATGAAAATATAGTGGAAAGAAGTGATTATGAGACTGACTCAGAACTAGAACTCACATCAGATGAAGATTAATCACAAAGCGACGATAAACAAATTGGTGATGGCAAATTTTACAAAGGTAAGGATATGACGATAAAGTGGAGAAAGGATTGTGGTAATGTACAAGTGCGAACGCGTTCTCATAATCTTCTAACATACTTACCCGGACCAAAACGTGATGCCCTCATTGACTGTCTTAAACTTTTTTTGTCTGGCGCAATCATTCGAATAATAGTTTGTTCAACGAATATATTCAGAACATAAAAGAGCGATTTTGTAGGGAACGGGATGCTAGATTAACTGATGAAACGGAGATAAGAGCTTTGATAGAAATTTTGTTTTTAATAGGAACACTGAGAAGTTCAAGAAAAAACGCTCGTAAAGTATGGGATAATTCCAAAGGCAATGGAGTCGAATCATGTTACCTCGCTATGAGCGAAAAACAGTTTAGATTTCTACTCCGTTGTTTAAGATTTGATGATATCAATACACGAACAGAAAGAAGGAAATTAGACAAATTAGCACCCATTAGAAATGTTTTCGAAATTTTCTTGGCTAATTTTCAAAATAATGTCATCCCTATTGCGTATCTGACTGTTGACGAGCAATTATTGGCTTTTAGAGGACGCTGTTCATTCAAGCAATATATACCCAATAAACCAGCGAAGTATGGGATAAAGATGGTTAGGTTAGCAATACTGCTGAAGATATTGTACTACGATTGGTGCAGCCAATAGAGGGAACTCATCGTAATATTACAGGCGATAATTGGTTCACCAGTATTCCATTGACCAGAAAATTGCTACATTAAAAAAAATTAACTTATCTCGGTACGATGCGCAAGAATAAGCGTGAGATCCCCGCTGAGTCCTTGCCTAATAAAAAAAGAGAAGAGAAAACCTCTATCTTTGGTTTTCAGGAGGATATGACGTTGGTGTCTTATTGTTCCAAAAGAAACAAGTCTATTATTTTGGTATCTTCAATGCACCATGATAATGCCATTGATCCAAAAACAGGGGATTCCAAAAAACCTGATATCGTCACCCGATATAACAAAACTAAAATTGGTGTAGATTGTGTCGATCAGTTATGTGTAAACTACAATGTTGCAAAAAACACGTGTCGTTGCCAATGGTAATATTTTTCGACCTTTTGAATATATCGGGTATAAACGCTCTTTGCGTATATAAAGGAAATCATCCCTTTGAAACCAAAGTCAAGAGAAGTGAGTTTATTGAGCAATTTGCTTGGGAATTGATCAAGCCTCAAATAGAGGCGATGTCAACTAACACCTACGTGCCAGTAGAACTAAGAAGACGCGCGCGTGCTCTTCTTGGTATTGAAGCCCCGCCTGCTCCACCGGCAAAACCAGAAAATTACCTAGGACGTTGTCATATTTGTCCTCAAGCCTGCAACAAATCTACAAGAAAAGCTTGTGTAAAATGCAACCATTACGCATGCAAACAATACATGGCAGATATGTGCAATAGCTGTTTGACCGACTAAATATATACTTATTTTGTGCTCACTTTCATGACTTTTAAACAATTTTTTTTTGTCAATTTTATAATATTAGGTAAGCTTAGTATGTATTAGTATCAGAAAATTATATTTGGTTTAATTTTAGTGCACTAAGAATTTTATGTTGTTGTTCAAAACTTATCCCAGAATAATAAAGGTAGAAAAACATGCTTTCCGTTTTTTTTTAAATAACTACACACAGATATATGTATATTAATTAAAATGAATTTTATGTTAAAATATATGTATAAAAAAATCTATTTTTAATATCCTTTTACAAATTTATCACATCAGATGTCAATTAATAATAAAAGAAAATGGTCTACATATGTAGACCACGCGCCCAAGGCCGCTACAAAATACCATGCGCCTAACGTAGGGTTAAAGGAAAAAGCAGAATTTTTAGAATTAATTTACCAATAAGATTATTCTATTTTATTATCTTAAACTGTAATTTAGAGGTTCAGTAAAACTAGTTAACGGACACCTCTCCATAACGGAAACCTCTGCTAAACGGAAAGTTTTAGGTCGCTGAACATTTCATATGTGGGTAAATGGGAAGACACCTTCGAACAATGTACAACCTTCACAAGTACTGGTAGCATTTGTAATATGTAAAATGTAGGGTAGGGTCGCCTATATTGGGCCGGCTCCTAAATTGGATCTTTGCAGATTTGAGCGAACCGACAACAATTGGTGCTATCCGTTAATACTAACTAGAACTACAGCTCGAAACCTGTTAAAGTTTCAACACATATGCAGCTGTAAACAACGATTGAAAAAATATTACTGTTTTCGTGATTATTTGACTTCCAATACAAAGATACTTCTATTTACCGTTCAAGTAAGTAATCACAACTTTATAATATTTTCATTTCTCAAGATTCATTAAAGAGGCCATAGTTTAGGGAATTTGGCTTCAGAAAAAGGTTTCCCAAATTGAACCAGCAATTGACTTGTGAATTGGACCGGTCCAATTTAGGCAACCGTATTGTAAATTAATCCAGTCCCATTTAGTTCTTGATAGATTATTATTTTAGATTGTAATCACGTGTTAAATACGGCAAGTGAAGCACAGGAGATTTAAGCAGTGCTATTTCCGCTTTTCGTAATGGTTCTTATAGGCTTAATGAATGTGCAAGGTTGTATAAAGTATCTGAAGCTACACTAAAAAGACATCTCGAGAAACAAGAAATATTTTTATTTTCGAAGAGCAAATGTTCGCGATGGGCATACGAGACATCCGCAAACTGGCATTTCAACACAAATAAACGTATAGCAGGCAAGAACTGGTATTATGGTTTTATGTCAAGACATAAAAAAATATCGTTACAGCATCCGGAGAAAACATCAATGGCAAGGGCTGCAGGATTTATTGTGCTAGTATAATGGGGCACCTTGTACCATCTACGATAATTTTTAAGAGAAAACGTTTTGTCACGATTAGCGATACTGAATATATCAGTAGCGATCTTTTTGTGACTTATGGCTTAATCATTTCATTGAAACAGTTAAGCCAAGCCCTAAGGCACCTGTTTTGAAATTGTTGGAAGGCCACAGCACCCACAGTAAAAACCTAAATGCTCTACAAATTGCCAGGGATAATGGAAGTAGGTTATTGCAGTTACCAAATCACATCACACACAGACTTCAACAGGATGTTGGATTCTTCAGAGCTTTTTACATTGTTTTATCATGTCTCATGACATCTAAAGTAAAATTGGTTAAAACAACTTTAAAATTGTCAAACATTGGTTGTGAAAAAAAATTTCTAAAAAATTGGTTTCATGCAAAATGTGCCAATGTATCGCTAAGAACTAAGATGTTACATGACAATACAGATTTTTTACATTTAGGTTAAGTTTCAGTTAGGTTAAGATTCGGATCACATTTTGGTGATAGGTGACATGAAATTGAAGATACTTAAAGACAAAAACGACAGAAAGAAAAGTGAGAGGTGAAATCGGTCGAAACTAAATACAGATAAGGTCAACAGAAAATTCTGCACTAAATTGGAAGAAAAACTACTAGTCCTAAAACCATCGAACATAGATAAAACATGGGAAGACATAAAAGATAGTATCTTAACAACAGCAGAGGAGACGATAGGACTAATGGAAAACAATAAAAGAAAGGATTGGTACGATGAAGAATGCGAGCAAGCTAGTAAAGACAAGGACAAAGCAAGACACAGGTGGGTGGCCACAGGGAAACAAGAAGATCTCCTACACTATAAAGAGAAGAAGAAATAGTCAGACAAATGCTGCAAAACAAAAAAGAAGAAATGGATCGAAGAATTACTGCAGGAACTCGAAGCCAATACTAATGACAATGCAAGTCTATACAAATACATAAAATCACAGAGAAAAAAAAAGAGATACCGACAAATATTGGAAAAATGGAATGGGAAACACACTATAGAGAACTGTTTAAAAAAAACGCAGAAAATGAAGAACAAACAGAAAATAGGAATGGAAAACAATCAGAGCCTCCCTCATACAGCGAAGTATTGGCGACCATAAGCAGATTAAAGACAAGGAAAGCAGCAGGACCAGACGACATTATAAATGAGTTCTTCAAGAAAGGGGGAGAGGAACTAGCCCACAGAATCCACAACCTAATAGAACGAATATGGGAAGAAGTGCGCATGCCGAACGACTGAAATTGTGGTATGATAACACCAATCCCTAAAAAAGGCGACAAGACGAAATGCACTAACTACAGGGCAATCACGTTATTAAATACAATGTACAAAATATTAACTAATTTGATCAGACAAAGAATAGAAAAAGAAACTAGAACAAAAATAGGTGAATACCAACATGGATTCAGAGAAGGTAAGTCAACAATAGTTTCAATTCACATTGTAACGCAAATCGTCGAAAAAAGTTACGAGCACGGAATAGATCTACATATACTGTTTATTGACTACAAGCAAGCTTTTGACAGTGTAATAAGGGAGGAGCTAATTAAGGATATGAATCAATTAGGCATCCAAGAAAAACTAATAAGTCTCACGAAAATGACGATGAAGGAATCCAAGGCACGAATCTTAACAAAGGAAGGCCCGTCAGATAAAGTACAAATGGAAGTAGGTGTCAGACAGGGAGACTCCCTGTCAACAACATTATTTAACATTGCCATAGAGGGGTCAGTAAGAGTAGCCAAAATTATGGGAACGATTATCGAATCTTCAGCCCAACTGATAGCGTATGCAGACGATATTGCACTGGTTACTAGAGATTTAAAAACCATGCAGAACATAATATTAATACTATATAAAGAAGCAAAGAAGAGAGGGGCTAGTAATAAACCAAAGCAAAACGAAATACCTCAAGTGTTCAAGAGAGAATACGAACATAGAGAAAGAAATTAAGCTTGGTGCATATACATTTGAAAGAGTACACCGTTTCAAATACCTGGGAGTGATGGTGAATGACAGAAATGATAGAACGGATGAAATAAATGAACGCATCCTACTGGGTAATAAAACCTACTGGAACTACCAAAAATTTATGAAAGCACATTAGTAAGAAAACCAAATTAAAAATTTACAAGACTGCAATCAGGCCAGTGATCACCTATGGTGCCGAGACGATGTGCCTAACACAAAAAGATGAAATGAGGTTGGAAATCTTAGAGAGAAAGATAATTCGACGAACAATGGGACCGGTGAGGATAAGTGTAGGCGAATTTAGAAGATTAACCAATGAAGAAATTAAAGAAGTCATCGAGGGTGAAGACATAATCAAGTTCGTGAAAACGTAAAGGCTCAGGTGGTTGGGGCACACAGAAAGAGCTAACCCAGACTCTACGCTAAAGCGAATAACTGGATTGACACCAACAACAAAGAGACCAAAGGGAAGACCCAAAACAAGATGGAGAGATCAAGTCTTAGGAGACATAAAGAAGCTGAGAATCTACAATTGGAAGGAGCGCTGTAAGGACCGGAAAGAATGGAGGAAAATTGTAGACAGGGCCAAGTCACACATGCTGCTATAATAATAAAAAAAAACAACAGCGGACTGATTCTCCGCAATAAATGAATCAGAGAGCCCAAAAGGGCGGCAAACATTCCGCCAGGAGTGAAAAAGACATGATGATGATGAGGTTAAGTTTATTAGTTACAAATCGTTGAATATTAGTTTATGTTATGTTAATATATATTTTTTAACACGTTCCTCATATTTAATTATGTGTTACGTCGGTCCAATTTAGGGCGCTAATGGTCCATAAATAAATTATTTTAAACTACCAATCTATTATTTGTGATTTTTTGGAATATAAACAGTATTTAGTAAATGATTTCTATGATAAAATTTTGAAATATTTATTAACATTGTGTAATATAATAGACGTCAAGAGAGGTCAATGATTTTAAACACAGGAACGGTAATGTCTGGAGTGATATCGCGCATTATGTTTATGGGTACAACAACAAAGAAGCTAGCAGCCGAATATTATGTACTTTCACATTTTATTTTAATGGATACTACTAACATACGGCTATTCCTATATATCAAAATATGCATTTATGTGCTCTTAAATCTTTAAATATTGCAAAGCGTATTAGAAATATGCAGCATATATAGGCACAGGTATTTTGCATATAATCCAGTCTCTAGATACAACAATAACTTTCAAAATATTAACTTAGTCTAGCTTAAAAGATCTGTTCCACGGAATATGTAAGACGTATATTCTGAATAAAGAGTTTTTGAGTATAAAGAACGTAATGATAATAATAAAATATTTACTGTTTTACACCTCAACGCCATCTTTTGATTCAAAGAGGTGAAATATAACAATGTCCATAAAAATAAAGATAAAAGGGAGAGAAATACCCTAGCAAAGGCCATATTTCTTGTAGTGAGGATACTCCAATCTTTCAACACGCTGAGCTTCAGATTAAAAGAAGTAAATAGCACATATTGTCCCTTTATAGTGGTGGCCAATAAATTTTTATTTACAGCCTTTCGGATGTTCTTTTATATTTTTGTTCGTGTTTTCGAGGAAATACATTGTCGTTTTATGAATCCATTATCAAGCCTCTTCGGAAACTTTGTAGTTAATGTAGTACGTGTGAATATGAACACATTTCGATATTATGAGTCTGGTAGAAGACGAACAAGCTTTCGTTAGAGTTTTATATCGTTGAGTATACTGTTTGAAATTATTACATATGAGATATTATATAACGTTTTATATTTTAATCAAAATTTTATGATATTTCATCATATAATGAACTTTAAACTGAATATACATCAAGCTTGAGGCGCTTAGTATGCAGTTAGCTAAATTTTCGTTCAAAGTTTGTTTCAAATTTAGTAAAATCTACAGTGGAAAATGTATAGATTCAAACGATTTAAGATATAAGGTTTAAAATTATATACTTAATTCCAAACCTAATCCCTATATTGTACAATGTATAACTTTTAACTACTCGCAATTTGGATTCTTGCATAACATTAGGTTTACCACATTTAATAATGTAAGATTAAGTTAATAAATTATCGCATTAAATACTGAATTTTAAAATTGTGGAACTTGCTGTAGTTTTTAATTTTTTCTATACCTAATCAAATTGTACAAATATTGTACATAACTAGACTTCGGCAAATATGCAAATAAAAATGTAGAAAATATGCGCATAAATATGCACGTGTTTACCCGAAAATGTGCAAATATTTTACAAAATATGCATACAAATAAATAAAAAAATCGTAAAATAGTAACAATTTTATTTAAAAAAAAAGTGTACATAACTAAATATTTCCTACTATTCATTAAGATTTACATTTATTTTAAGTAACTACATCATTTTTAAGTATGAATAAACTTATTTAGAATTATGGTAACAATAAATGACCAAGTGGTGTTCAAAATTTTCTAACAAAAATTTGTGGCTTCTGTCTGAGTACATATATTTATATATGGAAAAACTTCGTTCAACATCAACTGATGTAACGGGAGCATTTTTCAAACTAACCAAAACATTTGGTTCTAAATTAATTGTTTCCGAAATATTTCCAGCTAGAACACTGACTACTTCAGAAAGAATATGGTAACCTTTATTTTTTTCCATAGTAGCTTCAAATTTTTTTAAAATATCTTTTCCAATATTACCTCTAACGTTCCGACAACATGACGCAAATTCTTTTATTAATGCTGTACTTTCGAACAATGACAGTTTTGGTGATTCTAACTGAGTAATTGTTTTTTGAACAAAACTAAAATTTGATTTTATAAATGAAAGTTCTTGTTGAAGCAAGTTACTCTGAAAAGTTTGTTTAGAATCCAAAAGAGATTGGGAACTTTCATCTGTTAACGTATCAATTATGTTCTTTATTTTAACAAAATGATTTGCATAAAAATTAGCTGCTTCTAACCATGTTCCCCATCGCGTTAAAATAGGTTGTGGTGGAAGAGGAATGTTAGGTAGCATTTCTTTATAAAGTTGAATTCTTATAGGAGATTTAAGAAATACTTTTTTGACACTGGATATCATGGTATTTACAAGAGGAAACTTGTTTCGTATTTCCTCTGCAACTCTGTTTAATCCATGCTCTACACAAGTAACATGTATTAAATCTGGGAAAAATATTTTTAAGTTTTGTCCTGCTTTCACCATATAAGGAGCAGCATCCGATAAAATAAGCAGTAATTTATTAGATGGAATAGTTGTCGGAAGAAAAAAAGTTGCTAATGTTTCTTGTATAAAACGCGAAATTGTTAAAGCATTTGTTTTCTCAAGTTGCTGGCATGAAATAAGATGAGATTTTGGTAAGGTATCTTCTTTAAGAACACCAATCAATAAATGAGCAATATACTTTCCTGAGGAATCAGTGGTTTCGTCTACAGATATGTAAAAATAATTATCTGTAATTTCTTCCTTAATATTAATTAACACCGACGAACACATTGAAGTTTGATGTTTTCCTCCTATTTTTCCTTTTTTTTGCAATGTGTGAAGCAGTTCTCACATGTTGGTCTATCTGAAATTTCTTCTCACATGCTATCTATAAATAAAAATAAAAACCTTTATTTTAACCCAACCTTTAAAATATAAAAATATACAAGGTGTTTTTGGTTAAACAAATAACTGGTTTGGAAAAAAAACACTCGCTAAGTGTTTTAAATGCAGTATTAATCCACAAATTAGTTTTTGTTACTAACCATTAGTACATCATATAACTTATTTTAAAATTCACCAAAAGTTTTTTTTTGTTAATTCAATTACAATAAAAATAATTGTGTTTTAGAATAGCTGACTTCATAAAAAAAAGTAAAGGTGAAAAATTTTTCTAAATACACACCATTGTATTGTACCATGGACAATTTTTTCTCACTACAGGAAGCTATTTTTCATTTAAAAACAACCTACGAGTACTAAATTTCAAGTAAATACTTTTATTGGTTTTAAAGTTATTGTTGTTATTAACTAAAAGAATTTAATTTTTTTTAATTTTAACACCCTGTATCTCGAAAAGTAAATAAGTTTGACCCCTCATTAACTATATCGTTTTGTTCAATTTTTCGAGAAGTATCTACAGTCAAACGTTGTAAGTGTCATTTGGAAACACCCTGTATGTATGAAATATTAGATATTTAATAGAAAATATTAGATACTTACAATTTTGCCACAGACTGAACAGTAGATTTTTCCCATATCCATAGACAGCTCTTTATAAGGTTTAATCCAAGTTGAAGCACTGGTTGTTTTAGGCATTATAAAATCACAATCTTCCTTTTTGTTACGCACAACGAGTGTTTACGCTTTGAATATCAAAACAAAAATGATTTACAAATCTGAGCATCAAATTAGAAATGTTTAGGTACCTAATTCAATAAACTGGGAGATTTTGGAAAATCCCTAAATTAGGAACAAAACTATTAGCCGTTTACCTGCTGTTAAGATACAATAAATTGTAGATGGATTTGGGGATTAGATCATAAAATGCAAATGAGCGAACCCTTAGCGAGTATCCAATAACTGAATGCCTCAGTGACCGAGACTTTCTAAGAATGTTGAGGGCTACTTAAATTGATCTTCTTTGAAATTGTAAATGTTTTGTACCTGTAGAGATTACGTACTTAGATCATTTCTTGATTAAAATGACTACAAAATTTTATACAAGAATTGAAATAAATTGGTATGTTTAAAAATTTTCAAATACAGTATAAAAATCTGAACTTTTATGCACTTTATGCAAACTTTTATACAAATATGCCAAAATATGAAATATTTGCATAAAATATGCACAATATGCAAAATATGCAATATGCATATTTGCCGAAGTCTATACATAACTAATATTTTAAATACCCGTCTGGTAATAACAATATTATACCATGTACCATAAATGACACAGTAGTCTCTTATATTATTAAAGTAAATAAATATTTGAAAATATGTATTTTTATTGTTAATTTTAGAAAAAAAAATTTAAAATATGCAAATTGCGTACAAAGCTTTAATTTTGTTTGTGAAAGTCACTAAAATACTAAATAGACAACCCTATATTGGATTTACCGCTTTGAGTTCTCACAGCGCTCGATTAAGCGTGACTGCCAGCACAACGTCTTTTATTATTCGGAACATATTCAACATAGTGATCACTGTGATCCTACCTAATATCGACAGCAATCCTGCTTTCAGGTGAATATGTGGATGGTCGTCCAGCAGCTCTAGGTAGGTTTTGAAACCTTTTTAAATACACTTGTACTATGTCTCTTTTCTTGCCTCTAATTTTAACTCTATAAACATTTGTATTCGCATCCATTTGATCAGTACTCCCCATAAATGCATTGTGTTTTCCAATACAATTAGGTCTAGGAATCTATATTTTCTTTCTTTCAGTCGATGAGTAGCGGCTTGCATTCGATACTGGAGAAACTCCATAAACAGTTGATGCTACAGTAACTATAAAATTATCCATCCAGCGTGTTACCATTACTTGTTGATCTGTGATTACGGTATAGTCGTAAGTACCTCTAGGTGTCTTTTTTTAACTATTTTACTATCCGAAGTGAACAATTATTTGTCTATTTTCTTTAACTGTCCCTGTTGGATCATAACCATTCTCTTTTGAATAATAAAGAATATCGATGGATATGAATAGCTTATCAAAATAAAAATGGTATAGCAAAGATCTAGTTTCCTCGGGCATCTCGTCAATAATCTACAAACCAAATTTTTTTTAATCCTCTCGATTAGAATTAGGCATATTTTCCTGACAAACTTCAAAATTGACATAGGAACCGTTTTTGAAATTGAGACACCAGACTAGATCCAAACCGGATGGGTTTCCCTCGAATATACTGCTTACATGTTTTCCAAAGTATTTTAGCATGCTTTCATCATAGGCGATTTCTTGATACGAAGTATCTTAGAAAGTTTTTATCTTATTTATAAGTGGTCTGAGTTTAGTCAGTTTATAGTTGTGTTCAAGAAGAGTGTTGTTGGCACAATGTACGAATCTCATGATTTGAATAAATTTATCACGGCGCATGGTATTACAAACAGCTGTATCTCTGTAACTTTTTTTTAATGGCTTTTTATCGTAACCAGAAACTATAAGAATTGCTAAAAGGCATTTCATTTCTTAAGTTGTAATTTTTTGGTCTGAATGTATGTCTCAATTTTTAAATAAATGTATCGAGTATCCTCAACACAAAGTAACTATATGATATCATCAGTAACGAAAAGCTCAAACAGGTCCACTGGTGACATATTTGCATACTACGAGAAATTTAAAATTGGAAATACGTTTTGATTCGTAATTTCGGGTAAAGGCGGCTACATACACAACTGCAGGCATGCTTGTTCAATCTTTTTGTGCAAGTATGCACAATTTGCCTTTGGCACCACACGTACAAGCATGCTTGATAAAAATAGAGGTAGTTTAATAAAATATGTCGAGCTCGGACGACGATATGTCGAGCTCGAAATGGTCAGAATTAATCACACCAAATACTTATCTCTCCCCTTCCGCTGTGTTTATCTGTCATCACCGAACTACTCGTGACCATATAAGGAAATTAGTGACTCAAGCCGATCACCGTATTAGAAATTGAGTGTGAAGGCACAATGTCATAACAGAACTAAGAGTATTCCATCTTAAGCTGATTAGGACATTAGGAAGTTAGTGACTTAAGATGATCAGCGTATTAGGATAATAGTGTGACTGCATTAGAGACTTTACGATACATTTTCAGATTGTAGCTAAAATATCAAAAATAGAAAAATGTGATAAAAAATGACATTTTTCCCATTTTACTTCCAATAACTCTTACAAAATATTTTGTATGTATATATGCTCAGAAATTCTTTGTTATGGATAATAAAGCACAGCCTTTTATGTACCTACATTTCGTGGTTTTTTATGTATTTACTTATTGACGAATCAAATTTCGTTCATTCACAAAAGAAAATTCAAATTTTTTATGGGAAAATCCCGATTTCTTTGACAGTAGCAAATAAAAGTAATAAAACACACAGCCGTCTTTCGCAATTCAATACATTTTCCATATGCCGAAGGATGTTTTTGTCCCGAAGGACACACCGTCGCGAAATAGAATCCCTGCAGCGGCTACACAGGATCAGGATACAATCGAGTCCTAGAGACCCCGTCAGATGTCAATAACAAACATGTCACTCTGGGTCACTTAACAGTGGTGTAGATTTCACCATGTCTATTTCGTAAAATTTAAATAGGTTTTTAAAATTTATCTTTAAATATAATATAATAATAAACATTACTGCGATAAAAATGATATGAATATAAAATAAATATAGTACAGAATATTAAATGAAAATATTTGTTTAATGGGCGTTAATATTTATGAGTGTTGCAGAAAAATTGTAAAAAATAAACGAAAAAATTATTAGAATAAAAACAAGTACAGTTTACAATATAACCTACCACAACCGGATCAATGTGGCGACCGACCGATCCGGATATGAAAAAATCCGGATATCAAGACTATTAAAAAATATGTAGCTGTAAATGGCCTCAAATTTTTACAATACATAGTTTATAGCATTTTATGCATTTAATATCAGGATTAAAATACAATACATACATACATTACATAGATAAGAAAGGTAAAAACAAATCTAAACTTTATAAAGTTTTCAAGCTGTATTTCTGTTCTTATAAACAAAAATTAAACGTTTATAAACTTGGTACATACATACTATATGCTCCTTACTAAAAACAAAAGGTTACACAACTTACACATTAGTTTTTGAAAAAATTGAATATTTTCTGCTGCTTTACACAGTGTACACGTTTTTTTGAAGCCATGTCTCTCATCCTTTTTAAGAGCATCATGTCACTTGTACAAGTATCTTCTTTACTTTCATCATAGCACAGCAGAGCCTCGAACGACTTGAATGCTTCTGAGTGGCTCATTATGACCGGATTTTCATCAGTCAGTGCTTTCATCCCCTTAGTTGTCTGATTTTATATCATCATTCTGGCAGATCATGTTTATAGATCGCCGTCTGTTAATTCATTATGTTCATCTGTACTCAACCACTTGTTAACATCGTCTTCCTTTATTTTTTCATGGCATGTTCTTTACCAGTTTAGCAATCTCTTCTTCGTTGAAAGTTTCATTGGTACCTTGCTCTGGTTTTTCTCCCGTCCACTCATCAGATGTTTTGTAGTCTAACAGTTTCCCCCATGATCTTATCATTGTTGTTGTTTTTATGTCATCCTATGCTTGGGGCCGTTTTTATGCAATTAGGTGTAAGAAAATGATGGCTATCACCTTTCCGGCCCATAGGACAGTCTTCGCCTCCTTTGGAGCACGTTCGCCGGGTTTCGCCACTGTTTTGACTGTTTTTTGATCCCTGGTGACTGGTGTGTACCAATGAATTCATGTTTCGTTAATAGTTATGAAACGACGTAAAAATTACTTCGAATTACGTTTCACGCAGGATATAAAATGTTCGGTCTTTTGAGATGCCTGCTGGCTCGGCTATCTCGCGTACCTTCAATTGGCGATCTGCCAATATGAGATCGTGAATTTTTGTCACGTTATCCTCCGTGGTAGCTGATTTCGGGGCACTTGGGCGTGGCTCGTCAAAAACTTACGTGCGACTACGTTATAACTCGTTAAACCAATTTTTGAGGGTTGTCCGATAAAAACTATGAGTCCGATTTGACTGAAATTTTAACATTATCTGTCTACGAGAATTTATTACATTTCTCTTAAAATAGTAAATTTATCGGGCGATAAGGCTAAGTACTCGGACCGCCTACGTATTAAAAGCACTTCTTGAAAACTATAACAATCTGATCTATTACAACCTGTAACTCCCACTGTCTTAACCATGTCATAATTTTGCTAGTCAAAATAACTTAAAATTGTACAATATTACAATATTACAATATTAAAATTGTACAAACGTCCATAGCTATAATTTCATTAGAAAATCCGGTGATTAAATTATGTACATAAATATCTCGCTTAGTATTCTTACATGCTTTTGGAAATCCATCTTTGTTATCTAGGGATAATTTGTTGTCTTATACACTACATTGAAAACAATTGTGGAGTGGATCTGCTATTAACTGCCATGTTGAATTTCTTCCTCTCCTCCTTCCTCTTTATAAGCAATTCTGCTTGTTTAATGTCGGATCAACACCTCTATGAAAGGCTATCTTTTGCGTGGTCTATACGTCTTCTGCTCATTGGTGACTTACCTCTTGCTATTATGACGACACAGGTCTCCCACAATCTGCTTATGTGGTATAGACCAGGAATCGTAAAAAACCAGGATATCGTAAAACATATTAAGATAGGATGTCTGAGAGCATGTATTGCGGATGGAACAAAATGACCCAGCCAGAGAAACACTCCTTGATAGACCCATCGGTCAGAAAAGAAGAGGAAGACCCAGAACAAGGTTCTCTGATAACATCGATGAAGACATAAGAAATATGGAAATACGTGTTTGGCGGATAAAGACGATAATTAGGGAGGACTGGAGAGAAATTCTAGAGCAGACAAGGACCCAGATAGACAACCCAGGTTGTAAAGCCAGACTGATGATAATGACGTGTATAGATAAGAATAACTTACAGATAATCACAGAAAACTATTGGTATCAGATGTCTCAAGTAAGGGTGAAAACCAACATTCGGCAAATATGCAAATAAAAATGTAGAAAATATGCGCATAAATATGCACGTGTTTACCCGAAAATATGCAAATATTTTACAAAATATGCATACAAATAAATAAAAAAATCGTAAAATAGTAACAATTTTATTTAAAAAAAAAGTGTACATAACTAAATATTTCCTACTATTCATTAAGATTTACATTTATTTTAAGTAACTACATCATTTTTAAGTATGAATAAACTTATTTAGAATTATGGTAACAATAAATGACCAAGTGGTGTTCAAAATTTTCTAACAAAAACTTGTGGCTTCTGTCTGAGTACATATATTTATATATGGAAAAACTTCGTTCAACATCAACTGATGTAACGGGAGCATTTTTCAAACTAACCAAAACATTTGGTTCTAAATTAATTGTTTCCGAAATATTTCCAGCTAGAACACTGACTACTTCAGAAAAAATATGGTAACCTTTATTTTTTTCCATAGTAGCTTCAAATTTTTTTAAACTATCTTTTCCAATATTACCTCTAACGTTCCGACAACATGACGCAAATTCTTTTATGAATGCTGTACTTTCGAACAATGACAGTTTTGGTGATTCTAACTGAGTAATTGTTTTTTGAACAAAACTAAAATTTGATTTTATAAATGAAAGTTCTTGTTGAAGCAATTTACTCTGAAAAGTTTGTTTAGAATCCAAAAGAGATTGGGAACTTTCATCTGTTAACGTATCAATTATGTTCTTTATTTTAACAAAATGATCTGCATAAAAATCAGCTGCTTCTAACCATGTTCCCCATCGCGTTAAAATAGGTTGTGGTGGAAGAGGAATGTTAGGTAGCATTTCTTTATAAAGTTGAATTCTTATAGGAGATTTAAGAAATACTTTTTTGACACTGGATATCATGGTATTTACAAGAGGAAACTTTTTTCGTATTTCCTCTGCAACTCTGTTTAATCCATGCGCTACACAAGTAACATGTATTAAATCTGGGAAAAATATTTTTAAATTTTGTCCTGCTTTCACCATATAAGGAGCAGCATCCGATAAAATAAGCAGTAATTTATTAGAAGGAATAGTTGTCGGAAGAAAAAAAGTTGCTAATGTTTCTTGTATAAAACGCGAAATTGTTAAAGCATTTGTTTTCTCAAGTTGCTGGCATGAAATAAGATGAGATTTTGGTAAGGTATCTTCTTTAAGAACACCAATCAATAAATGAGCAATATACTTTCCTGAGGAATCAGTGGTTTCGTCTACAGATATGTAAAAATAATTATCTGCAATTTCTTCCTTAATATTAATTAACACCGACGAGTATAGCCCGTTCACATTATTTCTTCTTAGAGACCGATCACTTGGAACATTAAGTTTGCAATATTTTTTTAGAAACGAACTAAAATTTACATTTGCTAATTTTGAAAGCGGTATGTTTGCAGACACTAATGCGCGACACAAGTCTTCATTAAAAGTTTATTGCTCATCTAATTTTTTTGAAGTAGATTGGAAACATTTAGCCCTTGAAGTTTGATGTTTTCCTCCTATTTTTCCTTTTTTTGCAATGTGTGAAGCAGTTCTCACATGTTGGTCTATCTGAAATTTCTTCTCACATGCTATCTATAAATAAAAATAAAAACCTTTATTTTAACCCAACCTTTAAAATATAAAAATATACAAGGTGTTTTTGGTTAATCAAATAACTGGTTTGGAAAAAAAACACTCGCTAAGTGTTTTAAATGCAGTATTAATCCAAAAATTAGTTTTTGTTACTAACTATTAGTACATCATATAACTTATTTTAAAATTCAACAAAAGTTTTTTTTTGTTAATTCAATTACAATAAAAATAATTGTGTTTTAGAATAGAAAAATTTTTCTAAATACACACCATTGTATTGTACCATGGACAATTTTTTCTCACTAAAGGAAGCTATTTTTCATTTAAAAACAACCTACGAGTACTAAATTTCAAGTAAATACGTTTATTGGTTTTAAAGTTATTGTTGTTATTAACTAAAAGAATTTAATTTTTTTTAATTTTAACACCCTGTATCTCGAAAAGTAAATAAGTTTGACCCCTCATTAACTATATCGTTTTGTTCAATTTTTCGAGAAGTATCTACAGTCAAACGTTGTAAGTGTCATTTGGAAACACCCTGTATGTATGAAATATTAGATATTTAATAGAAAATATTAGATACTTACAATTTTGCCACAGACTGAACAGTAGATTTTTCCCATATCCATAGACAGCTCTTTATAAGGTTTAATCCAAGTTGAAGCACTGGTTGTTTTAGGCATTATAAAATCACAATCTTCCTTTTTGTTACGCACAACGAGTGTTTACGCTTTGAATATCAAAACAAAAATGATTTACAAATCTGAGCATCAAATTAGAAATGTTTAGGTACCTAATTCAATAAACTGGGAGATTTTGGAAAATCCCTAAATTAGGAACAAAACTATTAGCCGTTTACCTGCTGTTAAGATACAATAAATTGTAGATAGATTTGGGGATTAGATCATAAAATGCAAATGAGCGAACCCTTAGCGATTATCCAATAACTGAATGCCTCAGTGACCGCGACTTTCTAAGAATGTTGAGGGCTACTTAAATTGATCTTCTTTGAAATTGTAAATGTTTTGTACCTGTAGAGATTACGTACTTAGATCATTTCTTGATTACAATGACTACAAAATTTTATACAAGAATTGAAATAAATTGGTATGTTTAAAAATTTTCAAATACAGTATAAAAATCTGAACTTTTATGCACTTTATGCAAACTTTTATACAAATATGCCAAAATATGAAATATTTGCATAAAATATGCACAATATGCAAAATATGCAATATGCATATTTGCCGAAGTCTATTTATGATAATCACAAACATATCCTGATAATAGGCCGATTTTAATTTTAATAAAAATACAAGTGAGGCTCCATTAACAACGATGTTTTTTATTAATGAAGCATGGTAAAGATGAATTTGGACGAATTTAAATAATGTACGAAACTTAGTATCAAGGAGTGAATTTTTTGTCGTTAATTTAGAAGTTCTTACTTTATATTTTATGTCGTCTATATTTTAGTACATTATTATTTCTTATTTTGCTCGTTTTAAATAGTCAAAACGATCTAATTAATATGCACTATCTAAAGAAAAAAAGATAAACGAAATTCTTGCTCCTCTTGATATATGATAAGTACAAAAAGACTGGATTATATTTATCAAAAAAAATTTAATATAATTTTCCCACAACATTTCTCTAGTAAAAGTATTTTTCAATAAATAAATAGTCATTAGGCTTTACATACATAGTATAAAACAATCAACCGTAGCAAGCATCAAACTTCCTATAACTTCCAAAACTAAATCAGTCTCCCAATTTCCTTTACTGTTGAGAAGAGCTGCATGTGGCATAGGACCTTTGACCACATTAACTTTGTGCGAATAATAGTCACCTTAATCAAGCGTAAATTGCAAACGGGGTAATATTATTTAGAATTCGGTTATTTGCACATGTGAATGGTTAAATATTGCATTGTCTGTCGCTGTTAAACAATTCTTTGTTTTTTTTTTAATTTCGAAATAGTTGTAGAAAACGGAAAATAACTAATGATGAATTGTACCTATACTTGCAAAATGTCAGGTTGCAGCAGTTTTGTACGTAAAGTACGTAAGTAACTATTGCTTCTTCTTCTTCTTGTGGTGCCTATCCGTTTCGGATGTTGGTGACCATCATGACAATCTGTATTTTGCAAACAGCGGCTCTGAAAAGATTTGTGGTTGTTGTGTTGAACCACGTTCGTAGATTTTTCAGCCAGGAAATTCTTCGCCTTCCTGGTCTTCGTTTTCCTTCTATTTTTCATAGAAGAATTAATTGCAGCAACCCATATCTTTCGCTGTTCCTCATAATGTGACCGAGGTATTGAATTTTACAGTTTTTATTCTGGTTAATAACTATTTTCCTTTTGGCATTCTTAATAAAACGTCCTGGTTAGTAACGTGGCCGGTATAGGATATCTGTAGGATTTTTCGATAAAGCTACATTTCAAAAGCCTCAATTTTCTTACAGGTTGCGTCTGTGAGGGTCCACGACTCAACTCCGTACAACAGTATAGGAAAGTTGTAACATCGTAGTAACATGATTTTTATGAGTACTGATAGATCGTAGCATTTGAATGGCTTAGCCATTTTTTAAAATGCAGATCTTGCCTTTTCTATCCTAAATTTTATTTCTAGGGAATAGTCCCAATTTTCCTTGACATTCATACCAAGATAGGTGTTTGTTTTTACTCTTTCTAGTGATTGACTATTCACACTGATTCTTTCAATTTGCTGTTCCTTCTTAGAGATCATCATACATTTTGTTTTCTTGACATTCAGTGAAAGTCCATATTTCTGACTCACTTCTGTGATTCTATTCATTAAAACCTGAAGGGTTTTATAACTATCAGCGAATACCACCGTGTCATCCGCATACCTGATGTTATTGATATATTCTCCGTTAATTCAAATTACGGTTTCAAAATATTCTACTGCTTCTTGAAAGATTTTCTCAGAGTATATATTAAACAGCAAGAGTGAGGGTATACATCCCTGTCGGACCTCACGTTTTTTAATATAATCAGATTCTCCTGCCTCTGTATAGATAGACGATGTTTGATTTCAGGAAAGATTGCTAATAATTCTTAAATCACAGTTGTTTATATTAATATTTGTTAATATCGCCATCTGTTTGTAATGTTTTACTGTATCAAATCCTTTGTGGTAATCAATAAAACGTGCGTAGATATCGCAATTCACATCTCTACATTGCTGAAATAGCACTTGTATGCTAAAGAGAGCCTTTCTCATACCCACTGCGTTCCGAAAACCAAACTGTGTACGGCTGATTTTTTCTTCTCATAGCCAATATATCCTTTGATGTATGATTTTTAGAAATAACTTTAAAATGTGGCTCATTGAGCTGATGGTCCGGAAATTATTGCAGGCTACGGATTTTGTTTTCTTTAGTAGAGCAATAAACGTTGATTTTTTTACTTAGAAAACTTCCTTAGTATAATTTTCATAGTGATGCTATTCAACTAATTGATTCATATCTATCAAATCGTAATCAATATGTTCACTTCAACCAGTGTGATGTTCAAAAACAATCTCTGTTTTTTGGTGTCCCTCAAGGCTCAGTTTTGGGTCATGTTAATGATCTAGTGTACTCACAAAATGAAACAGTTAACACTGTTTTATTTGCTGATGACACTACTTTCTATGCAAGCTATCACCCCTCTGAATTCGACACCCTTGATTACCAAACATCTGAAAAAAACTTATTCAATTGGTTTTTAACTAACCGTCTCTCTTTGAACAACTCTAAATCACAAAGTGTTAATTTTACTTTAAGAAATAACACTTGTGTTGAAAACGTTGTTTTACCACAATGTTTAACCAGAGCGAAGTTTCTAGGGATATATTTGGATGCAGGATTAAACTGGGAACAACATATAGTCAATCTATCAAAAAAGCTTTCCTGACAACTTTTTCTCTTCAGGAAACTTGTACAAGCGACTTCCAGGGAAACTGTTTTAACAGCTTATCATAGTAATCTTCATTCTCATCTGACCTATGCTATTCTCTCCTGGGGTTACTCTTGTCATATTGATAAAGTGTTTGGACAACAAAGAAAGTGTGTTCGTATTATTTCTGGGCTCTGTTATAGAGCAGACTGTAGAAACTCCTTTAGAGTTTTAAAAATTTTAACTTTACCTTGTGTATACGTTATGCAGTGTCTGTTGCACATTAAACAAAATCTTGGCCAATACAATGCGCATGTAGATTTTCATAATTATCCCACCAGATTTAACAGTAATCTTATACCAGAATTTGGCGGACTTGAGAGATCCAGAAATGGTTCAAGGTATTTAGCCATGAAATTCTACAACTTAGTGCCAGCCAGAATAAAAGCTCTTAATTATCATCAGTTTAAGGCAAAAATTAAGAGTTACCTTATAGTGAATGCCTTTTTTACATATGAGAAATATTTTACTTCCGATTTTAATTTGTTGTAATTGTCAAAAATATAAGTTAAAACACTGTATCTATGTTTTATGTTTTATATTTATATTAACATATGTGTATATTAATTATATTGACATATATTTTTTTTCTTTGACTTTTAAAAACTACTTTTGTATTCAATTATTACCAACAAACCATCTATCTATCCATATGAATATTTCTTGACTTTTATCTGTGATGATATTCCCATGTTGATCTTGCAGTTTGTTAGGTGTGTTGGATTTTTGAAGACCAGCTGCTTGTTTTACCTTTTTATGCATATTAAATGTATCGTTTTTTAGTTCCAACAACTCTATCTCTTTACACTGTGTTTCTAACCAATTTTCTTTGGCATTTCGATATTTGTATCTAAATTTTCTTGTACATTCTATTGTTATTCTTTAATTTTTTTTCTTTCTTTCATTATTTGCAGTATATGTTCTTCTCTGATATTATTAAAGGTTTCACATATATTCTGAAGTGATTCTTCTGGATCATATGTTTCTTTATTTCCTTATCTTTTAGTCTTTTTATATCACATCGAATATCAGTTTCCTAGCAAATCAGGAATTTTTCGTATTAGATAATTGTGATGTCGACCTTAAATATGCCTAAACAATCTTAATTCGTGCTCTCTAATATTGTCATCAATTGGTGCCACCCTCATATTTTCCCCAAGATGCCCATTTTTATTTTATTTTTGTCATTGTCATTTCTGCCATATGTATCCCCTGTTTCCTTTTTTAACTGCTAAACATTCACTTACGTACTTTCATTACGCATTAAAAGTCTTATAGCAGTTTTTAAAAATTTTACTTCTAGTTTCATTAGAACTTTACTTCCACATAACAGACCAGTCGTTTTCTTGCATTTCATCCATCCCACCCTAATTCTACCGGATGCATCTTCATTTATCGGTCAGTTATTCTGTAATACGTATTATTATTTTTTACTTTCCGGTGTTTTCTACAAATAATACATCATTAGCATTCATTAAGCACCATGGAATGCTATCTCGTAGTTTCCTGTTATTGGCTGCAATAATGATAGCATCAAATGAGGACTGTATATTGAGCCCTGATGCAATCCTACTTTCACATGGAGTTTATCGGCTTGTCATACCATACCTGTCCTAACATTAGTTGTTACTCCCTTATACATGTCTCTGACAATCTTCACGTACCCACCGGGAACTCCTTTCTTATTGAGTGTTTTCCACAAAAGCTTTATCAACTCAGGAACCCGAGCAACTGTATCATATACTTTATCAAGATTAATGTGTACTATATGCATTTGTTCCTTTATTTTTTTAATCAGCTGCCTTTTAATGAAAATCGCATCTTTTGGTATTCTCCTTGCATATAATTAAACTGATTTTCGGAGAGATCGGTTTCCTCTAGAGTTGTTTTATGCCACTGTAGTTTGGGCATGATTGTAAATCTTTTTGAGTTTTTGTTAACAAGTTCTAATATACTGCGTAATCCACTTTCTTAATTTGCTCAATTTCCCTAAGTCTATTAAAAGAACCTGTTAACTTACTTTCTTGTATCTCTCCCAACGCTCTTCATACCTCGTTTAGGACCCTATGCCTCTTCAAGATATGAGATCTCTTTAGTAGTGGGGTTTCGTAAACTTCAATTTTTTGTGCTTGAGTTGCAATGCTTTGTTCTTCTTCTCAGTCGAATCCCGTCACTAAACAACAAGCTACTTGGATAACAAACGCTTCGTTCTAGAATTATTGGATTTTGTAGCAAACGCGTGAAGGTAAGCTGTGGCTAGATCCACACTTAGAAACAGGTATCGTTGTGCAATGAGATTGGAAATCCACAGAAAACCAATCTACCCCTGTCAATGTAAATTGAATTAGCGATTAAATTGAATCTCCCTCTGTCGTTGTAAATTAAATGTTTGTTTTTGCATAGTTATTATGTTGTGTGTGTATGGTGTATTATTTGTTGGTATATTTATTATTTATGTTCTGTGTTTGGAAAATGTTTTTTGTTGGTACATTTTTGTTTTTGTCAATCATCAAAAATCAGCAAAGAAAGCGGGCCATGTCGTTTCTCTTTTCAGGGAAATTATTAAAAAAGATGTGTATTAATAACTACGTTTTTAAAACTAGCGGAGAGTTAATCTTTGGATCAAGTCGGTCGAATTTATTAAAACTTGAAGCATTTTATTTGTTTGCGTTTTCTCTATGATATTTACTTATAATTTGACCAAAAAAAAAATAATAAAATTTTTGTGAATGAAAAAATTAGAAAAAAAGGTTAATTTTTGAAGGATGTTTTCAAATGTCTTCTAGTAAGCTGTCTCGCAAGGGCACTTCTGTCTTTTTCTAACCTCTTCTCTGTCATCAATAAAATACAGGAACAATGAAAAAAAAAAAGGAAAAATTTTTTTTTTTTAATTTTTAACAGTTGTATATGAATTTATAATACACTCATGGACAAAAATATCGAATATTTTGGAATTTTCAAATTTTTGTTTTTTCAAAATAAATTCTGGTCAAGCAAGTCGTTTATTGTAAAATAAAGTTTATTTTAACAATGTTTAATGAAGAATTTTAAGTTTTTATGCGGAGAAAATTGTGAAAAAAATAAATGTTTAATATTAGGTAAATAACGTTATTTTACTCTAAACTTAAATGATAATTTAAATTGCTTAAACAACTGATTTAAACTAAAAGAAGTGCATGATAAGTAACGAATATTCCCCCCTCTAGCTCTTATTACTGATTGCATCTTTCTCAACATGCTTGCAAGTAAATTTTGGACATATCCTTATGAAATTGCATTTATTCATCCTGTGCAGCAAGCCGAAGCTGCTCTATCGTATTTGGAACGGGATTTCTTTGTCGTATGCTGCGTTTTAGGTGATCCCACATGTGCTCTATTGGATTTAAATCCGGGCTAGACGGTGGCCAATCCAATCTTCGAATTTGTACCTCATCAAGATGGTTACTCACTATGGCAGCGGCATGTGGTCGAGCATTATCGTGCATTAACGTGAATGTTTCGTATCCAATGTAACCAACATATGACAAAACATGATCTTGCAGGATGTTTTAAACGTAAGAATCACCAGTCATCCGTCCAATCACTTCCACAAGTACGGTACGTACCTCCCAACTAATACCTTCCCAAAGAATTATGCCATCAACTCCAAAACTAACGGTCTGGGCGAGACTGCAGCTGGCGAATCGTTCTCCAACTCTTCTGTAGACTTAGTTTTGACCATCTGGTTTCCATAATAGAATTTTGGTCTCATCAGTGAAGAGAACATTTTTCCAGTTGTCGATATTCCACTAAATATGTGTTCCTGCAAATTCCAAACGACGAGCTTTATGATTTTGGAGAAGACGTGAAACTTTGGCGGGGCGTCTGGGCTTTAAGTTTGCTTTATTTGATCTTCGTCCAACTGTTTGTGAACTCACATTAACTCGTCTAACATTTAATAGCACATTTCTGAGGTGCATCGATGTCAATGAACGATTTCGTGTAGAATTAAGAACCAAAAAACGGTCATCAATTGCGATTGTGCACCTTGGGCGTCCTTGACCAGGCCTTCGTACAAAATTTTCTGTTTCGCGGTACCTTTTTAGAGTATTTGAAACTATAGATTCAGTTCTGCTGAGACGTCGTGCGATACCTTTTTGTGCATATCCTTCCTCGTACAAAATTACAATATGTGCTACTTGGACTTCATCGCAGTGCCAAATTGGTGGGATGCTTGTTTTAAACTTAGTTAAATCAAAACAATATTTAATTAAACTTAATAAATTAAACTAAAAATAACCGAATTGGTATGATTTTTCCTTTAGGTGAAGGATTTTTATGATAAAATGTACGAATAACACTAACAACTGAATAAACGTCAAAATAAACATCAAAAAATTTCAAACCAGTTGAGTACATCAGCCTACTTTATGAGTATTATCAGTAATCTAAAATTATTTTGAAATAATAGTGACTACAAAAAAAAAATTGGAAAATTCCAAAATATTCGATATTTTTGTCCATGAGTGTAGTTTAATTGCCTTTTATCATAAATAAGATAACTACCTTAATTTTTGACCATCACTTTCTCTGAGCAACACTGAATGAAAATATTTTTAATTTAACATATTTATGGGCATATTTAAAGAATTTTTTATCTTAAATTTTTTTCCATAAATATCTCAACTTTAATTATAATACGGAAGACGGCAAGAACTAAGCATTTAGTGGCAAAATGTGGTAAGTGTCACATACCATATTCATAAAATTAGGTTCAAAAATCTTAATGAGGTAAGGGCACATATCAAAATTGTGATTATACACTTTTTATATTTAGTGAAGGTATCACATTTTGGTTGTTAGCAATTCTGTGTTATAGACATATAATACAAATAGACTGACCGTTGCAATTGTAACTCCGTTCCCCCAGTGGGATAGAGATAACTGACACAAAGCAGTCGCTGCATATCTTTCTAATGGGCTGGGAGACTTCATCGACCACGTGACCTAGATGATCAATAAGAAGGTCACGTGGTCGATAAACCCGGTCCATTAGAAAAAGATGCAGGTACTGCTTTGTTAGTTTTCTTAGTCGCACTGGAGAAACGAGCCTGTATTGCATTAGTCAATTTGAATTATATGTCTATGCTCTATGTATATAACTCGTTTTAAAAAAAAAGTTCTTACATTTGTCATCTATACCACCAACTTAATATATATCCATTGAATTAAAATTGGTCTTCGCAAGATACTTCATTCCTTCGGTCTGTATATAATTTTAGTTTATTTAGATGACTTGATTTTTATATGCCAAACTAAAAAAAGGTTTGTTGATATTTATTTTATAATCCCAAATTTATGTAATTCGTAAGAATAAGGTACGCGTTTCCCATTCAGCAAATTGATTTTAAACGCTACTGGTTGTTCCAGAAGAGGCATATAATAAAGAAGTGCAACTGTGAATTTCGATAGGAAAGAAATTCTTTCATTTTGAAAGATATGAACTGCTTTGTTGAAAGTGTGAATATAAATTTGATATTCATAAAAAGAGAGAATTCTTTCGTTTTATTTTTACGTATTTTATATCGATAAGAAATTTTTATAACTTATTTTAAAAGTAATTCTGACCACTGATAACATATTTTATACTCTAAATAATAAAAAAAATTGTTAAATTGAAAAACGCAGAAAAAAATATGGTATATTAATAATAAATAGGAAAAGACAGTTAAGATTTTATTTCATGTACAGTGCGTCTGTGTATTCGCCTATACGTGGCTTCGTATGGACGACAATAGCGACATCTGATATTAAAATCTGTAAACTAATTTTCGAAACCAAATTCAGAATTTTGCTTTAATCTGTGCCTTCTAAGAATTGCAAGGCACAACAGACGTATCTCTAACCTTCAAAACGTCTGTTTTAAGGTCTCTTTATCAACGTCTGTTAGTAGTAAGTTCAAAAGGTTAGTAGTAAGTTCTGGAACACAAAGAGCATTTTGAACTACAATATTAAAATTATTCTCACCAACAACAGTTGTTAAATCCAAATCATCTGAACACTTTGTGTTCTTGTTAGCCACTATAATATCACATGTATCACTTACTCTTTTATTATTAACCCAGTCTTCATTTGGCATTAAATGAACACTAGCTCCCGAGTCCATATACCACTTAATTTTCTTAAAGTCTCCATTGAAAAACGCCGCACTAAACGCATGTTTTTCAGATTTTCATAATGTCCGATTTGTTTATAATTATAAGATCTGATTTTTGACAGATCACTATCTCTCTTGTCATTTGCGCCGTCATCACTTCTTCTATGATTGGTGCTATTTTCAAACCGTCTGTTGTGGTTGGTTCTGGTTTTTTTACTACAACCACTTGCAAACGCACTACCAATATTACCAAAATCACTTTTTATGTCCAATAGTTTTGTTTTAATTGAATCGGTAGAAATCACAATTCCCGAATATTCGATCGCCATTATCATTGGTGAAAAACGCTCAGGTAATCCCGCCAAAAGTAGCGAACCTATCCACTCATCGTCAATTTTAAAACCAGTTCCACTTAATTTTTGTCCTTTTTCAACTACTTGGTTCAATTTACTTGCGCTATTAAACTGCAATCTTCCAATCGCCTTGAAATTAGACTTCTCAATAAACTAATTTTTCTCGTGTACCCCGAGTCATCAAATAACTTTTGATGGCGACCACACAAATTTGAACCTAAGCTTATATTATCAAAAAATTAAAATTGCGTCTCCTAAGACACGCACGCTAAGGTATTAAAAATGTACCTAACATTTCAATGGACTATTATAATATAAGTATGTATTACTTTGCATTAATATTGCAATAATAGGCATATAAAATTTGCAATAATAGGACAATACCAGGCTGGTTTCAGAGGTGGTAAATCAACAATTCATCAGATTTCAACCCTAAGACAAATTCTAGAGAAAACACTGGAATACGGTGTAGACACGCACCACATATTTATAGACTATAAGGCAGCCTACGACTCTGTAAATAGAAGAGAATTGTTTAGAGCAATGATAGACCTAGGAGTACCAAATCAGTTGGTAAGTTTAACCAAACTAACCCTTGAAAAAGTTGAATGCAAAGTACGAATCCAGGGGGAACTCTCTGAACCTTTTAAAACAAATAACGGGCTACGTCAGGGAGACCCACTCTCCTGTATACTATTCAATCTAGCTTTGGAAAAAGTAATACGTACGTCACAAATCACAACTACCGGTTCAATATATAACAAATCTGTGCAAATCTTAGCATATGCTGATGATATCAATATTGTTGGGAGAACGGAAAACGCAGCACGAGAGGCGTACGTAGCATTAAAGGAAGCGGCTACAAAAATGGGTTTAATAATAAACACCAACAAAACAAAATACATGAAAATAGGTACGCAACCACAAACACTACGGCCACTTGTTATAGAAAATGACGTCATCGAAGCAGTTAACGAATTTGTATACCTGGGAACGCTCGTCAATACTGAAAATGACACTACCGCAGAGATAAACCGCAGAATTTGCACGGCTAATAGATGCTATTTTGGGCTTAATCTCCTTTTTAAATCTACAGTTATATCAAGAAATACAAAAGTAAAACTCTACAAAACAATAATACGCCCAGTCCTAACATATGGTTCAGAAACCTGGACTTTAACAAAAAGTAATGAAAACATGTTAGGATGTTTCGAAAGAAAAATACTAAGGCGCATCTATGGAGCGGTAAATGAAAATGGTGTCTGGAGAAGACGATACAACTTCGAACTCTATAGGATATACCAGGAACCAGATATCGTAAAACACATAAAGATAGGACGTCTAAGGTGGGTAGGCCATGTTATGCGGATGGAGCAAACCGACCCAGCTAGAAAAACGCTCCTTGATAGACCTATTGGTCAAAGAAGAAGAGGAAGACCCAGAACAAGATTCCTAGATAACATGGATGAAGACATGAGAAATATGGAAATACGTGCTTGGCGGAGGAAGGCGATGGATAGGGACGACTGGAGAAAAATTCTTGGGGAGGCTAGGACCCACACAGGGTTGTAAAGCCAAAATGATGATGATTACTTTGCATTACCTTGTTGGGACAATTGTTAATTATTAACCTACCGTACAAATACAGATACATCGACTTGTCCATTTTTTTCCATTTATCCAGAGTTAAAATGTACTTTTTTAATCAATTTAGTAGCTTAATCCTGTTTTCACCAAATATTGACTTGTCCCTTTTTGTACATCAAATTATGCAACGCATAATACACGAAAATTTCATTAGAGCGTATAAATAGTAGTATTACATAAAATTACTAGTAAAATACAGCAGTCACAATGAATAATTTTAACTGGTAGATAAAACTTCAGGATAAATTTTTAAAAGATAGGTATATTTATTTAAAAATACAAATCTTTAGAATACCTATTTGCAGTTTTTTTTCTGCCAATTAGGTAACCGCAATAATGGACATCTACTTATATGACAGCTTTTTATTATTGGGATGTGATTTGTGGTTTATTTTATAAAACTTACAAGATATTTAACAAAAGTTTTTTGTCGTGCTTTTAGCTCATAATATTTGATATATGTCCTCTGTCTGCATGAAGAATTTTATAATACATTTTTGGTCGTAAAATTATTATTCCGGAATATCGAAAATGGGTATACACGTTCAATAAAGTAGGCTATTAAGTTCAATCTTGCTTCGTATACTTAAACTAGCACATCATTTCAGTTGGAATGGAAAGATAAAATAAGGAGTAAAAGTTTATACTAAATCACATTACTTCTCAATGAAGATGATATGATTAGAAATTTTAAAGTCTGTCTTAAAGTTACTTATAGCTAACAACCTTTATGAGTTAATGCTGGTATATGATATATTGATCCCTTTAGAAGGGAATTATCGGTTTTATCACCATCAATAACGACGGATTCTCATGTAGAAAATTTAAGGAGTACCTATATAATATACAGGATTCCCGAAGTGGAAATTGAAACGTCAATAAACGTACTTTAACCTTTAATTGTGGCTTATTCCCATTTAAATAGTAATTACTTTAACATGCCACAAGAAAATAGCTTCAGAACAATATACAGGGTGTTTCAAAAAAAGAGAACAACGTCTCGCGTGGGTAAAAAACTGAAAAATAATTGCGGTTTGCTTAGTAAAAAATTTTTATAACGCTATCCGTTTTCAAGATAAAGGACGTTGAAGAAAAAAACATGTTACACAGTCATATTTTACGATTTTGCCGAAATTGGTTATAAAGTTTGTACCATGTATTACTCAACATAACATTTTTAAGGGTAGAATTATCAATCAAAATTCCAAGTGAACTTAAACATCATACAATTTTACACCAAGAAGGTATTTTTAAACCTTTTTTTATTCGACTTGTCGAATAAAGGCCTCTCCCCTTTCTCGCTATTTATCCCTGTTGTGGGTGAGGCGTTTTCACATTAATCCTGCGATTCTTTTGATATCGTCGCTCCAACTCATTTGAGGTCTTCCTATCGGTCTCTTTGCTTCGTACGGTCGCCAGTTTCCAACTTATTTTATTGACGTTTATTGACGTTTATGAAACGTCAATAAACGTACTTTAACCTTTAATTGTGGCTTATTTCCATTTAAATAGTAATTACTCTAACATGTCATAAGAAAAGAGCTTCAGAATAATATTAAGAAACTGTTATGGGCCCAGCGTTATCAATTTTCTATTTTTTTTACAATGTTTGTATATTGAGAACGATTTCCGAAGTGGAAATTGAAACGTCAATAAACGTACTTTAACCTTTAATTGTGACTTATTCCCATTTAAATAGTAATTCATTTCTTTATACAGGGCGAAGCCAGATCAGTGATGCACAGATTAATCCATAGTCACCGACATATAAGCCAGATGCATGATGCTGACAACAGAAAGCTAATCGAGGAGCTAAAAGCCGATATCGTGATGGGACAACCTATCGATGCAACAGATACGAGAGATAGCTTCAACAATAAGTTCACAATTAAGATACCAGGTAGGAAAAACGTGAATAAAGATGAACCCATACAAGCTGCTGTTACCTGATACACGGATGGCTCAAAAATATCGGAGGGCGTGAGAGCCGACATAGTAGGAAGAAATCAAGAGATACATTTCCCGGTAAGCCTATCTAAGGATGTAACAGTCTTCCAGGCGGAATAACATCAATCCATCACTGCCCGGAAGAAATAGAAAGGCAGGAAAGACCGTTCCGCTTAGTTGCCACCTTCACAGATAGTCAGGCAGCTCTTAAGGCACTCAATTCTGTACTCAATTTATATCTAATTTATCTAATACCCCGTTCCAAGAAATTGAGGCTAAATATTCATTTAAAACTTGATAATTAAATTTTTTAAAATCATGATAGAAAACATCATATTTAAGAAACAAATTTAAATTGGCTGCATGTAACAATATAGTATAAACCGAATGATGTTGCGAAGTATTCAATAGAATATCAGTTGAAATCGACACAACTGCATCCCTCTGAGTACAGAAAACTAGATCTAAAAATTTATTATTAAGGTTAGGCAAAGCATTTCCTTGTGAAATATTTTAAAAATAAGTACAAATAATATTTGCTGAAGAGTGATGCGGACACTCACCTGTAACACCATTACTAAGATTATCCCAGGATGCCTCAGGTAGGTTATAGTCACCCAAATATTGAATTCACAATCACTGAATTTATCCGCTAAGTCCAACATACAGGTGGAATGCTCCTCATATACTTACCCAGATGACCGTGGAGGAAAGTACACTGCACCAGTGACTAACTTTTTTGTGCCACACATTACCTGTGTAAAAACATGTTCCACAGAGGAATCGATAGGCCTAACCAACATTGAATAAAGGCGCTTATGGACAGCAATAAGAACAGCACCACCACGAGTCTTTGAATTAGTTTGTGGGTCCCTCTCATATCTATACACATTTAAGTCACTTAATCTTAATTCAGCATCTAAGATTCTAGGTGTAAACCATGTCTCAATAATAATAATAACATCATAACAAGAGAGACTCACAGCGTGTGTGAAATTCTGAAGTTTAGTGCACACATCGCCAACATTCTGAAAATATAAGCTCAATGATCGTTTTTTAAATTATTGGATTTGCTGACAATGATTTTGGGTACCCCATTAAAGTACTTGATCTTTAAATCACACACGAAGACACACTAACATGCATAAAAGAGAAAAAGAACTTCATATAAAATACCTGAACACAAAAAACTATAAGGACTTGGAACTATACAGAAAAAAAAATAAAGAAGTGAAAATAAAAGTAGCAAATGAAAAAAATGAAAGATGGGAAAAACATGCAGAGATAAAACAGCACATAGGAGGAACGAGAAATTCAGAGTCATGGCGCATCTTAAAATCGCTCCAAAGAAATAAGACAGAGAAAATCAAGATCGATCAAATCAAAGAAAACGAATGGCAAGAATACTATAAAAAATTGCTAACCGAAGACAGCCCCGAATTTAAACAATCAGAAATAGACGGAATAGAAATCTACACACATGACGAAATCGAATTAAGCCTAGCTGAGGTAAAAAGAACGATCAAAACTCTAAAGAACCAAAAAGGAGAAGGTCCCGGCGGAATACCAAATGAATTGATAAAAAACGGATCGGAAAAGTTATTCCGTATGATATATAAAATGTTTGAGAGAGCACTGAATGGAGAAGACTTACCGGCAGAATGGACCCAAGCATATATGACATCAATATACAAGAAAGGAAATAGAAAAAACTGCGAAAACTATCGGGGAATCAGCATTATATCGTCTATAGGCAGACTGTATGGAAAGATCATAAAGGAAAAATTAGAAATATATATACAAGATAAAATCGGAGAAGACCAGACAGGTTTCACAGCGGGGAAAGCATGCTTAGATCACATTTACACGGTCGAACAACTAATAGAAAAAAGAATGGCCAAAAATAGATCCGTCCATCTGGTTTTTGTTGATCTTAAGAAGACATATGACTCAATACCTAGAACCAAGCTATGGGAAACAATGGAAGACATCGAAGTTCCACGAAGAATAATAAACGCAGTAAAAGCACTCTACAAGAATAACGAAGTAGCTATCAAAACGGGCAATAGAATATGCAGTCTATTTAAGACGACAAACGGACTACTACAGGGTTGCTCCACATCCCCCACCCTGTTCAAAATATTCCTGTAAAAAACCCTGAAACCATGGAAAAGAAAGTGCGAAGGAATGGGTATACCAGTAAGGAACGAATATCTATATACGCTTTTGTTTTGCCGAGGACCAAATAGTGATCGCACAAGACGAGGATGACCTCAGTTTTATGATGAGAGAACTGGAGCAGGAATATACAAAGAATGAGATGGAAATAAACCTAAAGAAAACTGAATACCTAACAACGGAGAATACAGAAATAAAACAGCTGGAAATAGACGAAGGTAAACAAATCAAAGGAACAGACAAGTATAAGTATTTAGGTTTCATAATGTTAAACAAAGAAACAACGGAGGAAGATATAAAAAATAGACTAGGACAAACAAGAGACTGCATACGAAAATTAAACCCGGTACTATGGGATAAGAACATCAGCATGAAAACAAAGAAAAAAATATATAATACCATGACAAGAAGTATCCTCACTTATGGGTGTGAAAATTGGACAATAAATAATAAAACCAAAAACAAAATAAGAGCAACAGAGATGGAATTCCTAAGGAGAAGCTGCAGAGTAACAAGAAGAGATAGAATAAATAACATGGAGATTAAGAGACATAATAGACTACATCGAACAGAAGAGGTTAACCTGGTACGGACATGTCAGAAGAGCAGACCAAAATCGGTGGATAAATAGAATAACAGAGTGGAGCCCAATAGGAAGAAGAAAGAGAGGCAGACCCCGAAGATCTTTCAAAGATGAGGTGGACGAAGCAATGAGTAGAAGAAACCTACAGGAAGGGGACTGGCTAAACAGGAAAAATTGGAGAAAACGGTTGAGTGAAGGAATACAGTGAAAACTGTGGAAATCCTTGTGTATATATATATATATATATATATATATATATATATATATATATATATATATATATATATATATATATATATATATATATATATATCTTTAAATCATTCTCACTCTGTGTTTTTCTGAATTCTAACTTCTGATAAACCGCCTTCATTTTCTCACGCTCTAAAGTGGTAGATCTAGAATCTAAGATCAACTCCAATGCGCAAATTAGAACCCATTAAAGATCTACGTTGTTTTAAACACAAGATTATTGTTAAAGTATTTTCTTTTCTTTTTATTAAGCTTTTTAGAAATTGACCGACCTATCCAAACAATTTATCATTAAAATAAAACAACTTTTTTATTCATTCTGTAGTATTTAAATAAGTTTCTCAAATATATTAAGAAGTCTTAGTTTTGCTCTCTTTTTACTTTAGGACTCTCTGCACAAACTTTATAAGAATACAGTTTTTTAAAATAAATAGTTTTTAACTGCTATTCCATATAAAACTTTTTCGTATCTATATTTCCGGCCTTCATATCTACCAAAGATTCTTCGACAATTTTCCAGCGGATAAATCCCTGTACACGCATGCATGCCTCCCGTACAATAAATTCACTTGTTCATTTCCCTATTCGTTGGATTCTAGAAACGAATGCTCCAACTTTAGTGCAGAAATTTGCATACAATCCAAATTCATATACGAATATATAAGTTTAATGTTCTAACTGCTGACGTCTTTAATAGTTTCGATCCTCTTGCATATCCCTTAAATAATTTTTCGCTTTGAATGTAAATGAGAGTTTCGGATGTGTTCGTTTATTGAAAGATATTCATAGGAACAATACACATAAAATCAGATTTACTTAGTTTTATCGACGGTATAGAAAAAATCAAGATAAATGATTGTACGACTATGCTATGTACATACTTTGCAGGTTTAAACGTACGAGGATAGATTAATATTAAACTAGCCTTTGATAGATGGAGCTAATTGATACCGAATTGGTTTCGGTGTTGATATTTGCCATTCATGACATGACGTTTGTCAAAATTTTAAGTTTTAAAAACAATTAGTTTGGTTGTTACAGACGTCAAAAGCAAGCAAATTTTGTGTTTTCGGAGAAATGGAAAAAGTCAAGTATCGTGACACTTTATGAACCTGGAAATCTTAAAAAATTAATAGACATACTAACTCAATATAAAGCACACATTACTGCTGTGCAAGAAGTAAGATGGACTGGCCAAGAAATTATCCAAAAGAGACAATGCGATATATATTACAGCTGTCAACCAGACACTTCTCTAATCTAATGGATGTACGTACTTATCGTGGAGCTAATATAGATTCAGACCACTTCTTAGTAGGCGCAAAAATAAGAGCAAGAATCTCAAATGCAAAAAAAAGAAAAAGGCAAGAAAAGTACTCGCTACAATTTAAAACCCTTGAAAGAGCCCCGTGCACTAGAAAGGTATCAAAATTACCTTGAACATGAAAGCACAACAGATGAGAATTTAACAGCTAGCGAGCAATGGGATATATGTAGAAAAACAATTAAGGAAGCGGCAAACAACGTCCTAGGACCAGAAGAATCCACTCCACGCAACAGTTGGTTCGACGATGAATGTGAAGATATCACTAAAAGAAAAAATTATGCATATAAACTTATGCAACAAAGAAGAACACGGGATAAGGAGCAAATGTACAAAGATCTTAGGAAGGAGGAAAAACGCATACATCGAAGGAAAAAGCGGACCTTCGAAAACCAGATTATGCAAGAGCTTCAATCATTAAAGGGGCAAAATGAAACTAGAAAGTTCTATAATATCCTAAATAAGACAAGAAAAGAATTTAAACCACGGCTGACGATGTGTAGAGACAAAAATGGACATATAGTCAGTACCGCTGACGCAGTACAAAGCAGATGGGTTGAGCACTTCAAAGAACTACTTGGTACCGAATGGTACCGAAGTGGAAAATGATGCGTCACCCCAAAAACCAAGAAATAACACTCACGTAGAACCTCCTTCAATATTTGAAGTGAAAGACGCAATCACACGACTCAAAAATAGCAAGTCCCCAGGAGTGGATTGTATCCCCGCAGAGCTCATCAAACATGGAGGTAACAGCATTATGCACCAAATTCACACCATAATAGTCAAAGTTTGGGAAGACGAACAAATGCCAGAGGAATGGTGCACTGGAATCATATGTCCACTGCACAAAAAGGGAGATTTGTTGGAATGTAAAAATTATAGGGGTATAACTCTTCTGAATACAATGTACAAAATATTCTCCAACACCCTGTACAGCCGTTTACGTACGTGGAAGAAATCCTTGGTGAGTATCAAAGCGGTTTTAGGCCAGGTAGGTCAACAATTGACCAGATTTTTGTGCTACGTCAAATCTTAGAAAAAACCAATGAATTTAATATTGACACGTTCCATCTCTTTGTGGACTTTAAGTCAGCGTATGATAGCGTCCTAAGAGGTAAATTATACGAAGCCATGAATGAACTTAACATTCCCCATAAATTAATAAGGCTCGTAAAAACAACTATGAGTAAAGTGATCTGCAGAGTGCAAATACAAGGCGATATGTCACAAGCGTTTGAAACATATGCAGGGTTAAGGCAGAGTTACACAATAGGGGAACAATCTTTAATAAATCAACGCAGATTATGGCTTACGCTGACGATCTGGATTTAATCGCACGTACTACACGAGGACTTAAAGAGATGACTTCCACCTTCTTGACAGCCGCACAAAATATGGGCCTTAAAATAAACGAGGAAAAAACCAAAATGTTAGCATCTATTCCAAATAACAGAGATAGAGCTAGAAACGCCGAAGAAAACTTCAGTATAGACCAATATAATTTTGAGGTAGTAAATAAGTTTACATATTTCGGTTCTCTCATAACAAACGATAATGACACATCTTAAGAAGTAAAACGGAGGGTACTGCTAGCAAACAAATGTTATTTTGGACTAAGCAAGCAGCTAAAAACAGAAATTTAAGCCAGAAAACCAAACTAATAATATATAGAACACTCATCCTACCAGTGCTGACATATGGGTCAGAAACATGGACCATCTCCAAAACAGACGCAAATCTTCTGCTCGTCTTCGAAAGGAAGATACTAAGAAGAATAATGGGCGCATTCTGTGAGAATGGTATTTGGAGAAGGCAATATAATTTCGAATTGTACGAGAAGTATAAAAAAATAGTAAATGGTAGAGATGTAATATATTTCATAAAAATAGGTAGGCTTAGATGGGCTGGACATGTGTCAAGAGCAAATGAAAATTACCCACCCAGACGAACTCTATTATCGGTCCCAGTGGGAAATAGGAGTAGAGGCAGACCACGACTGAGATGGAGGGACGGTGTGGACGAGGACGCAAGGAAAATCGGCGCGGCAAATTGGCAACGGTTGGCGATGAACAGAAACGACTGGCGAAATAGACTGGGGAAGGTCAAGGCTCAACTAGAGCTGTAGCACCACTGCTGATGATGATGATGAATTTGTTCGTGGTCGTACGAGTGTTTTTGATTATAAGCGTCCCGGGAGGCCAAATGAAGTCACCACGCCGGAAATGATTAACAAATTCCATGACATGATTATGGCAGATCGTCGAATTAAGCTCCGCGAGTTAATAGAGATCCTAAACATTTCCTAAAAATGCGTACACAACATTATTCACCATCATTTGTACATTAAAAAGCTGTCCGCGCGATGGGTGCCGCGTTTGCTGACAATAGAACAAATGCAAAAACGTGTGATCATTTCAGAGACGCTTTTGGCGATGATACGGCGCGATCCGAAGGATTTTTTTCGCTCATTTATCACGGATGATGAAATCTGGGTGCATTATTACACACCGCAAACCGAAGAACAGTCGAAACAGTAGCGCAAACGCAGCGAAGGGCCGCCGAAGAAGGCAAAGAGTGCACATTTGGCCGGCAAAGTGATGGCGATGTTTTCTGGGATGCGAAGGGCATCATCCACATCGACTACTTGGAAAAAGGAAAAACAATCAATGGTGAGTACTACGCATCATTATTGGATCGATTCGATGCCGAATTTCGTCGAAAACGCCCCGGTTTGGAACGCAAAAAGTGCTCTTTCACCAAGACAATGCACTGGCTCACCGATTGGCCGTCGCCACGGAAAAATTACATAAATTGGGCTATGAATTGGTTAAAAACCCACCGTATTCCCCAGATCTTGCCCCCAGAATTTTAGTATCTTATATTTTGTAATATAATGTCAAGTATTATTGTGTTAATGTTATTATTCATCCTAATCATCATCAACATCATTGCTCTACAGGCGGCCTCTTTCAGAAAACCGAACAATCCGGAAAAATTTTGTTAATTATTTTGTCCGTTCTAAAATTACTGACACTATTTTAAGTTTTTGAAAAAATATTGTTCAGGTGACCTTCAATGGTGATTTGAGGCATAAGTATAAAAATTTATGTGACAATAATTTGTAACTGAAAAGTAATAGATAGAAGAATTATTATTATAAAAATGTTATTTTGGCAGGTTCAAAGAACAAACCAAATTTATGAAAAGGACAAAGGGCTTTGTGGATACTATGTATGTTATAATTTTTAATTTTAATTAATACAGTTTTACAGAATTTTCAATATTAATTTTTTTACTGCATTTGCTAGCAACACTTCTATTAATTTTATTGTATCATCCTCTTTTAAAATTTACAGGATTGAAAATAATCTAAACATTTAACTTTTGTTTTAATGTATGGTCAAGTCTTACGACTTAACCTGCTCGTTGGAATAAATAGCCTAAATTACTAAAGGTAATTTACTAACATTGTATCAAGCAAAACGTTTAACTCTGGACGGAGCTATCTTTATTTTGCATAGTTACATATATAAATTAGTGTAATGACACTAAATAGTTACCGTTTGTAATACCAAAGAGTAACCGGTTAATTTTCTGCATGACCTATTTTGCAAAAGCAGTTTATCTTCTAATTTACCGGGATTATACTATATTTTAGGTTAAAGTTTATTTGCCGTTAATCCAGTAACATGACTATATATCTTTATATACATCTATTTTTTACATTGTAAACGAGATTATGCTTTAATTGTAAGTAATATTAAAATCCTAAATTAAGGAGAATCGCTACAGCTCACTTAAAGCTGTTTACATGTAAATTATTGTCTTTATATGCTGCTAGTTGTTGGTAAAGATAATTTGGTAATTTTAAAAGGTTTATTGATTTTAGCTAGTCCAGTCATCAGAGATTTGAACTTTAAAAAACATACGAACAAGCTAAATTCTGCTAAGGATGTCAATTTTGGGATCCCAAAAAATATGCAAAAAAGTTTACCACTCCTACCTCCGGGCTTTCCCCTAAAAATCTCCCCTCGTAGGTGAAAAAATCGCTTAACCAAGAATATTACAGGCAAACTGCAGGTCTTTATTAATAAATATCTACGACGATCTGTTCGTATTTTCTGGCCTAGCATCATCAGAAACGAAGATCTACTACACCTGATTGAACAAAAAAACTTAGAACATCAAATAAAGTCGGAAGAAGGAAAACTGGTCGCCCAGTACAAACTTAGAGCAGATCCATCACGGATGAGACAAGAGGTCAAGGAAAGTCTTGGAATGAGGTGAAGGCCTTAGCGCAAAATAAACACGATGGCGCGTTGCCCTACATATATATATATATATATATATATATATATATATATATATATATATATATATATATATATATATATATATATATATATATATATATATATATATATATTGTTATGGATCAGTTTATCGATCAGAAATAGAATAAAGAGTTTTTTTTATTATTTTAATATACCGCGGGTATATAAGTTAAAATACACCCTTGACTTATTTGTAATAGTTAGAATAAGAGAAAACATTGTTCCGTGACGGTTCCTGACGAGTTTTTCCGTGAAAGACTGAGTGAATAGTGAAAGGACAATGGAACCCGTTTAATTATAGATTTAGGAATAAACTTGTAATTGGAATAAAGTGGAAACTTATTTCTGTTGAAAAAGGCAAAATTGTTAATGGTTTCTGAAAAGTAATTTGAGTGAAAGTAGTTTATTTGTTTTAAATATCATGTTGGAAATTTTCTAAATCGAAAATAAGTGGGAAAGATGAATGCTTATGATTGGTTAAAAAGAAATGGTGGGAATGAGAGAGTTGAGAAGGTTGTCTGGGAGAGATTGAAAGATTTATTATGTTACCGGCAGACCAGAAGAGAAGACGTGTTTTCGTGTAGTCAATCTGAGTACCAGTGTTTTCGTTTGTTAGTGAAAAAGGTGGAAGCTGAGAGCAGATCAAAATCGAGAAGATTAATACCTCTTTTAAGTCTGCATAGTCCACGAGATCTAATTGAGAAAGAAAGGAGAACTTGTGAATAAAGAGTACCGGTCAAAAGAGGCTTGGGCTTGTGTTTTCGGAGGAGTAGTTTGCTGGTATGCGGTTTGGATCGATGCTGAGAACGGGAAAGATTTGATGGTAGCCGAACATAATCAATCAAGGAAGGAACTGTGGTTTGATCGAGAGGAGACATTATTGGTGTAAAAAAATAAAGGTCAGTCAAATAATTTAAATGAAAGAAAATTTTAAGATATTCTAAAGATAAAATCAAATATAAGCATACGAACTAAGATTCCAAGTTTCAAAGAGTTATTTTTTTTGTGAATAAATTATATTTTTATATGGTCATTTTTTTTTAGTAGATATTATTATAAAACAGATCAATAGATAGTTTGTAATTAAAATTAAGTATGGGAGTTTGTTGGGAAAGATAATTGCCCACAAAAGATATTTATTAATATTCATCGTATTGCTTATTGAAAATAAATAATAATTTGTGTGCATATTTATGTTGTTTTAATGTTAGTTCCGTTTCCTGTTCTATCCCGATTATGAGCAACTAGGAGATACTGAACCCACTAGAAGAGATATATAAAGTAAACTGATTAAAGTAAAATTAAAAAGGCACCCTGAGAATTTTTAATAGTAATTGATTTGTATGACTCTGCATAAATTAGTGAATTAATTAATTAAATAATTGGATTAAATAAATTAGTGTTAATTAATAATAAAACATCATATAGCAGATCACAACAATATATATATATATATATATATATATATATATATATATATATATATATATATATACCAAGAATATGTATTATGAATTCTGATCTTAGACAAGCTAAGGATAAAAGCTTGGGAGTATTGGCTGAACGCGAAAATGATACTTAAATGACAAGTGGTCATATAAATAACCACTTTCTCTCGACAGGAAAGATTATTTCATCGAAAACCAACATCTCCGTTTTTCTTAAAAGGTAAGCCGGGTACGTGATAATGGAAGAAAATTTCTTTGTTAAGAGAAAGGGTTTATTTTTAACAAATGAAAGATAAAAAAAGCAGGGAACATTTGGCGAACTACTTCGTTGTTAAAAAAAGGCATGACAAATCTACTCATTGTGTACTATCTAAAATTGTAGTATAACAATAATAAAACATTCTTTATATTTAAAAACTTACATTTACTTACCAGAATTTTCTTTGACCCTGCAATATATGTTAACGTAAGAACTCGCGCGATGAGAGAAACTCTCACACAGGTCTGCAGAACTCAAATGAGTCGCGTACTTGGTAAGTACATAATTATTATTTACCTACTTTGCAAGTATACGAGTTTTGCGATTGTAAATGGCAAGCTGGGAGTTCACACGACGTCTACAATGGACAAGTACACGAGCGTGAACAGACATGGCAAGTATATGCAAGTATTCTTAAAATTTTTGACAACTGAAACAGTGGTGAGACAGTTAATATGGATAGAGGTCGTCCGGAAAATCTCGTGGTTGCTTCCATAGCTTTTGTTTTGATGAGCTCTGCTTAGTTAATTAAATTTAAAAAAGAGAAGAATATGGTAGATGGTATCATTATAAAAGTCAAAACAGGTAAGTACCTGAATTTAAAATTAACTAAAATATTGTAGATACAGAAACTAAATATATCTATCTGACTAACAGTCATTAAAAATAAACACATTAGAGTCAAAAACAAAAGAAATGAGTTTTTTGATATTAGCTAAGTTAAGAGTTGTATGCATTGATATGTCATCCCAGTGTTTCTCAACGCTAACCAATATTGTGTGTAATGGTAAATTAGTGAACAGAGACACTACATCAAAACTAACGAGCTTATAGTTAGTGGGTAATTTTAAGTTATTAATAAAAGAACTGAAACTGAAAGAGTCCTGAATTGAAAACTCATTGTTATTACTGTACGTTTCTGTGATAATATTAGTTAAAAAACTTGCTATGGGGCCATTAGGTGTACCTATTGCGGACACTATTGGTCTCATAGACAGAGTAGGTTTATGAATTTTTGGGAGAGCATAAAATCTAGGAGCAATTGCATTGTAAATTTTCAAAGTTTTACCAACTGATTGATCTATTTGAATCTCCTTTACCAAATCAGAAACTAGTTTATTAGCCTTTTGTTACATAGTACACACGGGATTATTGTTCAACTTTTTATAATATTTAGTGTCGGTGAGTAAGTCTTCACATTTTTGTATATAGTCCCTAGTGTACATTGCTACAGTGACATTGCCTTTGTCGCTCTGGACAATCTTAATCTCAGGGTGATGTTTCAAAAAAGTTTTGCATTTGATATAATATTTATTTAAGAAATGGTCTTTTTCATCTTTGTTGAGAAAGTTAGTAATTATATTAGTGCATTTGGACCTTAGAATGTCCTTATCGACATTCTAAGACCAATTGAGAATGTAAACACACACACTAAAACAAAAACTAAATGAATAGTAGTAACTGCCAACTATTTATGCATTTCGTTTGAGCGCCTCTGAAAGTGTAGACAAGTATGTACTTCGCAAATATACGAATACGAATACGAATAGTTATCCTTTTGACTCGCGTCATTTTTACCAACAACATATGGAAAACCAACGAGTGACCAATAATTGTACGAGTAACCCACTCAGACAACATGGCAAGTATATGCAAGTGACGATTATTCGCCAAGTACACGAGTCGTTTGAGTCCGGCTTTGCCACTCTACACCAAACATTGCACACGCTTGAGCACATCAATAAAGACACTTTAAAAGTCAGCTAGAAGTGGGGGCAACAGTGCACATGATTTACCGTTTGTATAATGTGCATATTTAACGGACGTGTCTACTTTGTAATTTATTTCATATTTTTTTTAATATGACACATTTCTAAAACTAATCTTTTCTACAATTACTTTGTAAAATTTACTTTGTATTTGTAAAACTATAACATTTAAAAACTAGGCACAATTAGTCAAAATGTTGCCCAGTGCGGGCCAGTCCGGGCCTGTGTTCTACTAATTTTTACATATTTGGATGATTCTCATGACATTAACAGTTTATATGGGTTTTACAAAAAATATTGATTATGATTGGTGATTATTTATAATTTAAAGTATCATAATTACTAAAAAATAATAATAAAATAATAGTCAAACACCTAAAGTTATATATTTTAATATTGGTCCCAATCCCAATATAGTTGTTAAGGCTCGAATATTATATAAAAGTAAAATTCGTTAATAACTGCTAAGTTAAATGCCATTTTTACTTAAATACCATTTTCCTGAAAATGTTTGTTAAAAACATTGGCCTTACATTGGCCTAAACATTATTAACAATGTCACATACAAAATTTCACCTCTTTCAGCATGGTGATGAGGCTACTACCGAGCTGTATAAATATTTTTTGTCCACTTCTTATCTGAACTTTTATTTTTTTTTTTTTTTTTCAATGGCTGTTTCATTAATTTCTAAAAACAGGTAATTTTTATAAAAAAGAAAAGGAAAAAGTTGGGCTCGTCCGGGATTTGAACCCGGGACCTCCCGCACCCTAAGCGGAAATCATACCCCTAGACCAACGAGCCATGAATAGTTTTTAGTAAATGTAATTACTCAACTAAAATACGACAAGAACCTCAGAAAATAATATTTAATAATATCTGTTTACCTGTAATATATAAAGTTTAAAGACGTTATAAGATTAATATCGGATAATTAAAAATAACCATAAAATGTTATTATTTTTCTAGTTGCAATTATTGTTGGTAAAAAATTTTGACAACTCTTTTACAATTCACACATGGCTCGTTGGTCTAGGGGTATGATTTCCGCTTAGGGTGCGGGAGGTCCCGGGTTCAAATCCCGGACGAGCCCAATTTTTTAAGGATTTATTTAATAAGAAGTGAATAAATCAGATTAATATAAATTCAGCATAGTGATAATGTCTGAAATGGGTTAAGTTCAAGGCTAAATAATGAGAATTTTAACTTTTTAAAATATTATCTTAGAAATACCTACTTAGATATAGGTACCAAAATGCAGTGTAGTTCTTCCAGTAATATTTGATATACAAAACAGATATGGGGACTATAGGGTATACCAGAGATTGTATAATTTTATTCATCTGATAAGTATCTATACTTCATATAATTTACAAACCGTTGCACGTCATCCGCGTCATAGACCGTGAGGTCACATGATACCAACACGAAATATTTAGGCGGTAGGTGTGTTCTTTTTTAGTATCACTTTGCCGAGTACACTGGCATTACAGCCACTATACATATTTTATTATATACGCGTAGAAATAATATTTAAAGATTTCTATTAATGTTAACTTAAAGAAATACACAATAATATGTTTCATTTAATTTGTATAAGTGCATTATAAAGCGTTTTTATGAAGAACATTTGTTCAGAACACAATGTAACTGTAATCGAACGAAGGTGATATTTTGGCATAAATTGGTAGGTAACACTTATTTGACAGTTGCGGTGTTGACTACAAATTAATAAACAATGAAAAAAGTGTTGTTTTCATTTAAGTATTCCATTTTACATCTTTATACGACGCATACAAGCTGCTCAAATTGTTTTTAACAAGATTATTTTTTAACTTTTGTTTTGTTTCTGTTTATTTACATTACATATTAATTTGTTTTGTTGTATAATCCACTTTAGCAATAATTGTGTCCTATTTGATTTAAAATGGATTCAGGATTTTTTTATACTTTGACAACTATGTCAACTTCTACCTCTGTCAATGATAATGACGTGCAACGGTATTTAAATTAGATGGACTGTAGATACCATACATTATAAATACCTACACTTTGTTTGCATAAATAAGATAATTGTTAAACATTTTTTTTAACTATTTTGAGGCACTTAGTTTATTACGACGATTATGTTTATTACAAATTTTTTAATTATTAAGTAACTCCTTTTATTCTTTAAATTTTTTCTATTCTTTTAAATTTGAAGATATTGTCATCAGTCAAATGCAAGCAGCTAAAACAAGCAAACAAGCGATTACTTTATTCAAAACGTGAACATGTCGCTAAATATCAATGACAGAAACACCTGCTGCATCATCAACAATGACAATGACCGTGCAAATCAAAGCTTATGAATGTGTCGAATCTTTAGAAAATGAGGAGGCTGGGCTATCTACATCTATGAAAGTATATACATCACTTAGCCGCCTATACCACATATGCAGCAAGTTTTAAGCAGACGAAACGACCCCGTTCGCCATTACCTAGAATTGAAGATTCTGGTCTTTTGACCATGCCTTCTGTTAGTTGTTTTACTAACAGATGTAATAATTATATTATTCAGACTTTAGCAATAAAGTGATTTTTTTATTCTCATTTCAGCTATTCATGATATAAAAAAAAACAATTTACCAAGGTAACGTGGCGTAAGCGATCAATTCGCTTGCTTGTAAATGAAGTAGGTTTCCAAGAAGATACACGGTTGTCATCGTCAATAAAAGAACTGAAAACACTTCATTATTTCTTCACCAATGAGATTATTGATTTGGTGGCTGAAAAATGAAAATAAAACGAACGCTGCAGCTCGTCAAGAAAATATCAATATACAATTCACCACGAATGGTAAGCAGATTCCGAAATTTATCGAAATGTTGATGTACATCGACTGCTTATTGCCAATACCTCCTATCTAACAGTTTTGTCGAAAATGAGGTTTTTACGCCATCTACTAATGCATAGCGAAATGTATTATGTGCCAATGACAATACCTTCTAAATGTATCCGTACTTTTCAAAGAAGCAATAATTTCTATCTTCCGTATAACCTATAATAGTATTGTGACAGACACGTGTTGCTGCAAACAATTCCAAACAAAATGCGACCGGAAAGAATATTGGGCGTAAGGTGTGAATCAAACTTCTGAAAAAGGGCAGAACTAACTATTAGTTAGCCCTAGACTCCAGCACAGATCAGAGGTAATGTAAGTCGATAAAATCTCACCAACTACAGGGGGTCATGTAAGATGCCCCCATTTTCAGTTTTTAATAATCAACAAGTTACCAGTCTATTGCATTTACCTTTATAAATACCATGAGGATTGTTTTTTAATACTGATGTCCTTCCAATGTTTTTATGTGGCCATACAATGTTTTTAACAACTTTTTATTAAACTGATGATGGAATGATTCAATTCCGAAAAGATCTTCTTTAAAATAAAAATTTTAAGCTTTTAATAAGCATTTTTTATACCTTAATACACACGAACACCACGTGCTTTGTATTCAACAGGTATACCTACTAGCCACTCCTGGATATCCCCACTTCATGGTTTGTTCCAGTTTCACTTTTAATTTATAATTACATTTTAATAGCTTTTCTAGATTTCTTAAACCATTATCAATATTTGAAAAAAAAAACTATCTAAATCAAATAATTTTTAGAATCTTGCCAGTGAGAGGGTTAAGTTGCCATATAGACTAATAAAATTGTTATTATTGACACAGATTAGAGGTCAATGATCGTTACGCTCGAATCGATATTACGATCCAAACGTTCAAGGCTCGTTGGTCTAGGGGTATGATTTCCGCTTAGGGTGCGGGAGGTCCCGGGTTCAAATCCCGGACGAGCCCACACTTTTTGTTTTTTAATAATTTTCAATATTTAAAAAATGCTGTTAACAATGTTTGAATAAATTCGTGCAATATAAAACGATATAGTAAAACCGAAAAAGTCAATAAACTTGTTTTAAACTTCAATTGTGACTTATTCCCATTAAAATAGTAGTTACTTTAAGATGCCATAAGAAAATAGCAATCAGCAATAATAATGTCATATCTACCCACAGAGTTAGAAATGAGGAAGTCCTTAGACGGCTGAACCAAACAACACAACTGGTCAATGTAATAAAGAAACGCAAGCTGGAATACTTTGGTTACATTATGAGACACCCTGAAAAATATGATATTTTACATCTGATTATTCAGAGAAAGATCCAAGGTAATCGTGGTCCTGGTAGAAGAAAAACATCAAGGCTGAAAAATCTAATGGTATGGAATATCAACTACATCGTTATTTAGAGCTGCTGTCAATAAAGTCACGATAGCGAATGTGGTAGCCAACATGATATCCAACGATCGATAACGGTCATGGAACTAGAAGAAGAAGATATCTACACAAATATTAAGCAAAAAATTAAAATCGAAATTTTCTTTAAGTTAATTTAAATACCACTTGCAAATGTAACAGTTTTTCTTTATTATTCCAAAAGTCTTGAAAAAACTTGCTACTTCTTTTGGTGTCATATTTTTTTAAGTAAGTTTTAAACAGAAGACAATACAAAAACCTACAGCCGAAGATATAATCAGGTACAGAATAATAATAAACTTAAATTAATACTAAACCACTATTTCACATTAATAACAAAACTTATTTGTAAAAGTGTTGTTATTCGCAAACATTTAAACAGGTTCAAAATAGAAAAAAAACGGTATCGTTAATAAGGCATAAAATACAAGTCAAACAAATTAAATAAGTTTTAACCTAAGCCCAACAACAAAAAAAAAATTCCAAGTCTCCGCTTAATTTTGCACCCAAGTGTAAAAATATTTGCCTATAATATTTTAATTTTTGTTGTCTATAAACCCCAGCTTCAATACTAATAAATAATATAAGGTTGTTGAAATTTGATTTTTTTATTAAAAATTGTAAAGTGCAGATAAGCACATAAAACCTTGAAATTCCGCAAATACCTTCTGTCTCGAATGTTTTTTTTTATTTTACAGTTGATATTTTCGTTACGACCCGACCTATTGAAAAATAACATTTATTTTTAACTTCAAAAATTGTGCGTATGCATTTTGCTTGCAAATATTTATTTATTTCTTTAATCAAAATTCTAGATTAGTTATAATTCGGTAGAAAGTACACCATTTCCTAGAAATTCCTCTAAATTTTCTGAAATCGATGTAGAATCAAAAGACAGGCTTATCAATATTTTCAATTTTTAACAGAAATTGTGTTACCGCATTGTATAGTGAAAACGGTTCAAAGCAATCTAGTGCAAAATCGGCGCCAAGTCCCAGTCGACTTTAGATGTATGGTCCCGAGAGAACATCACTTGTCTACGTTTCCCCATGGAATGGGAGAGAATCGAAAATAATGTTTACATACAAACCGTAAAGAGGCATCAAGCGGTTGATACAACTCTAATGTTATAAACTAAAATATATTATATTCCATTTTTAAAACATTATTCAATGTATATATCGCTACTTCAATACAAAAAGTGCCACAAATAAAATAAAACCAAAACCTTTTTTATTCAAAAAATCTAATGTTGATGAGTCATATTTTTATCTACCACAGAAATTCCAATAGATTTCACTTTTAATCCAATGAAAAGTTACAGAAGAGTTGCTTTTTTGAGAGAATGCAATTTTATTTTTTTGATGTGTTGGGTGGGTAAGAATAAGCTAAAGTTTAAGTGTGTGGGGTCACTACGCTTGTCCTCCAGCCCTAAAATAGCAGCACTACAGAAACTTTATTTCTATCACATTTAATCGTAAAATGGAAAATAAAAAAGTTATATACAAAAATAACTAAAAATTTTTGAATAAATTTTTATTTTGGACCCTATAACTTTTTCTTTGTTCATTTGACAATGAAATAACAGCAATATTATAGAGAGTTTTTCAACGACTAATTTTTACTAAAAATTTGTATAATTTTGTTAATTTTTCTGGGTTTTACAGCGATCCGAAAATGACGAAGTTCTTGATTACTCATAAGATATATATATATATATATATATATATATATATATATATATATATATATATATATATATATATATATATATATTCGGTTTTTTTATAACGTCCTACGACGTTGTCCGACTCCCAAACGCCACTGTATTCTGTCTTGAGTTAGGTCTTCGTCCAGATTTCGAGCGCTAATCGCTTTCCTAACTCCCAGGTTCCAGCTCTGTGGTGGTCTTCCTCGTTTCCTCTTCTCTGGGGGTTGCCACATCATCGTTTTTTTAGGCAATCTTTCGTCCCCCATTCGGCTCACATGCCCATACCATATGAGCTGTTTTCTCTCAATATTCTCAACTATAGTGCCCTCTATACCCATTTGTTGTTTTATCACTTCATTCCGTATTCTGTCGGCTCTTGATATTCTCATCGATCTTCTGATGGCATCCACTTCCGTGGCTTCGACCTTTTTCTTATATTTTTCGGTTATTCTCCATGTCTCAGCTCCATAAAGTAGGCTAGTTTTAACCATTGTCTCATAGATGTTCTATTTTCTTTTCTTTGATATTTCTTTACTCCATAGAACTCCGTTCAAACATGCTATAGCTCTTCGTGCTTGTACAATTCGATGTTCTATTTCTCGTTCGTCTTTTCCACTACGGTCGAAGATGACGCCCAGGTATTTATATTCGTTGCATGGATTTATTTTTTGATTGTCATCGATATCGAGTTGTTCTGCTTCAGCTCCAATTGAGAGGTATTTTGTCTTTTCTAAATTGATATTTAATCCCCATTTTTGGTATTCTTCAATTAGTTTTCTAAGCATGTATTCCATGTCATCTTTGTCATTTGAGATCACCACCTGATCATCTGCAAACTGTAAAGTATATATGTATTACTCATAAGAATACCACAATAAAAGGGCACCATTGACTTATTTTACTATTATAATAATATATTTGTTTATCCATATAATTTTAAATCAATTTATCATACTATTAATAATTTATTCTCGACCCCTTCCTCCACTACAAAACTTACTCTACTTTGTGCGCTTGCTCCGCACGAAAAAGCACCAACAAATGTTCGTTTGGACCTTATAACTTCTTTTCTGGTAATGTTGTAATAAAATGACATTGGAGCCATTTTATAAACGTTTTTTCAAAGAATAATTTTCACTACAAATTTGTTTAATTTTATTAATTTTTCTGGATTTTACAGAATTGCTTTCTTAGAATTAGAGTTGCAAAGGGTTTTCGCGCTATATCTCGTAAACTAGTAACCCTAGAGAAAATTTTATTACTTTGGTGAATTTGCGGTATTCAGCAGGCCGAGAAAAATTGCCAAGCCAAGCAAATAAGAAAAAATAAAAAACTCACAGAAGACATAAGAAACCTAATGCAAAAAAGAAGGGAAATAAAAGATAAGCACACAACAAACATTGCAGAACTGAGGAATTTAGACAAAACCATTTCAAAAGCAATTAGGAAAGACACAAGAAACTTTAACATCAAAGAAACAATTAATACCAATAGAACAAAACAAAAGCCTAATAGTTCTAAAACAAAAGTAAAAGAGAGGAACGAGGAAAATTTATAAGCTAAAAAATAAAAAATAATATGCCATAAATAAACAACAAGAGATCCTAAACAACAATCATCGAAGAGTACTACAGAACATGATACAGTCGAGATGCTCACACTCCAAAGGTAGAAATAATAGACTCGAGATCTACTGTCTGCCTTTTTAATTCTTTGCGATCTACCGACTAGGAATTCTTTTAATATACTGGCGGGAAATTAAATTTTTAGTACAAAATTTTAACGTTAAATGTGAGCTGAATATCTCAGAGTCGCTCACTATATCTCAGAAAATCAATCACTGATCATGAAATACTATTTTACCAGCTTTCGAGATCAGATAGAATTTTGAATGTGAGTAAAACCGATTCGGCTTTGAACGCTAAAATTCTGGATGGATTAGTTTTATTGCTCATTAGTGTGTATTAGTAATACCAAAATAAAACAAAAGTAGTAATTCTTATTTATTTACTTTTCCAACTATATTAAGTTAAAAAAAAAATAATGCGAGACTTGCGTTTAATCAGTTTTTGCTAGGTTATTAAAGTCTGGCCTGTCATTGGAAATGGCCAACCTTACAGAGTCCACATGATTCACATAAATAGGTTGAACCAAAACAAGAATGCAGTTGTTCAGCACATTTTTTTAAATTTGGATATTTGTCATTGTACACCAATGACCAGAAATCTAGATGTGAACCTGACCTGGATTTCAAAAATGCATCTCAGTGCATAGCAATTATTTCATTTTCAAGAAAAAGTTGGCCCATTTGGAATATCTCTGCAAATTGTTTGGATGTTTCAAAGGTGTCATGAATAGTATCATTAAATTGATAATTGATAAATCCGACCAACTTTTCAATTTTATTGAATTCTCTAAAACGGATTTCAAAGTCTGATACCTCTGACTGAATTTCTGCTGTATACTTCTGTAGCTTGAACACATAGACAGGTTGTTTTTTCATGTAATCTTTAATGTTCGTAAATCTGAGAAACCTTTTTTTTAACATCAACTATCAAAGGTACTGCTTAAAGTTTGAATGATGCAATTCATTTCTGATAATATTTTGTTCTTGCCTTGCAGTTCCAGATTCAATGTACTCAGTTTACTAGTGAAATCTTCTAGAAATGACAAATCACATTGCCAGTATAAGTCACGTAATTTTTGATGATCGAGACCCGTTATTTAAGAAACTTAATAATGTAATTTGACAAATCTCGAAACCTGTGCAAAAACTTGCTGCCACTTAGCCACCTTACGTCGGTGTGTAACAATCTGGTTTTTTGGCATCCAGTTGTTGCTTAAATAGTCGTCTTTGTAAAAATTTGCCTCTTATTGAATTGACAATTTTAAACGCAATATCTATCACGTCTTTTGTGTTAAACCTTTTACTGGTCAGAACTGTTGATGAATAAGGCAGTGGTAGTTAATGAAGTTCGGAAAATCTTCATCTTTGTGACATAGTGATATAAATCCATTATTAACACCAATCATTGCTGGAGCCCCATCTGTTCGGACAAAATGTTTAAATTCCGTGAATAAATCAATGCCATATGTTCTGCCTTTTAAGGATATCACTGTTAGCAACTCTTCTCTTGTTGAGAAACCATCAAAGACCATCGGAATGCAAATAAATAACTGTGCAGTAACCATGATATCCGTCGGCTCATCAAATTGTAGCAAAAAAACAACGCACCGAAGTAGATCTCTTTGCAGTTATTCATTAAGATTTGTATTCAACAATTCTATACGATGCATCACAGTATTTCGTGACAGCTGCAGATCATGTATCCTTTTTTTTAATTTTTATTTTTGAAATTAACAAACAGTAAATCTGATAAATCTTCGAATATTTCTTTGACATATTCTCCATCAGAAAACGGTTTACACTTTTGCGCAATTTTATAACAAACTAAAAATAAAGCTTTAGTTACAGCATTAGACTGTTTATTTGGCTTACAGAATATATTTCCTGGGCACTCAAAAGAGATTTAAATGCTTGAAGTTTATTCTTTCTCACTTTACTGTTAGGTGGAAACTCTGATTGGTATTTACTGTGCATTGTGTTGAAGTGGCGCTCTAAATTTTCTTTTTTCGGTATTGCTACTGATTTATTGCAGATTAAGCAGCAACAATTTTCTTTTACCATAGTAAAGAAATCTTCCAGCTCCCATTCTTGGTGAAAATGATAAATTTTCGATGTTTTTGGAGCTGGTCTTTCAGACACCTACAGAAGTAAATAATGGTGTTAGTAAAAAGTACTATAGTTGGGACATCGAAAAGATGAACGCCATGCGCTGGTTACAAGTTGCAATCCACAACGTTACAAGTTCGATTTATACTATTCAAGAAGAAAGATACAATAATTCTCACTGCGGATACGGTAAAACAAAGAATATACACATTGAAAACTACAATTTTATTTATCATGTAATAATGGATTATGATATTTACAATATATTATTGATTATGTAGTATAAACATAGTCTTTTCAAAATCTAACACAAACTGATAGCATTTCCTCGTTGGAGGACGTCCTCCAACAAGGTGGTCGGACGACATCCAGCACAACTGGATTCAAGGTGCTCAATATCGGATGCAATGGAAATATTTACGGGATGCATATGATTAACAGTGGACTCAAAACGACCAATGATGATGACGGTGATTCTCGATAGAACATGTAAACGTAAAAAAATATTTATAATATGTCAGAAGAATAATACAAAATTTAAGATAAACATACATAAACAAAGTAGAACAGTTTTAAAACTACTTCTTATAAATTCAAAAGGTTTTTTATGGTAAGAAAGGAATAATAATTCATTTAATAAAATATTTAGCTTATAATAAAACAAAATTATCAAAATAATAATACAATCTTAACCTCAGAAGCGAAATGTTATTAGTAGAGCACTCTACAATAAACGAAATTTTCTGAGAAACCAGCGAAAGATACGATCTATTTAAGAATGGCATTATAATGTGAGTCCCTGAGATTTCAGTAAACCTAACACCCACATAGAGAAAGGTATTCCATAATTTGAGAGAGCAATGCTTTTCACACGTGGGGTACAAACTAAGTTAGAGTAAGAGAGGGGATAAAATGGATTATTATGTTCTTAACTAATATTAAAGCGTAAATATGCTTTCACTGGGAGAGGTTTTAGGCCGTTGGGGGCAATGAAGATATAACAGGTATAAAAGAGTCATTATTTACGTATTATATGATTTAAATTACGATAAATAAGTGACTTGCTTAGAAATTGAGTTTTTGTTTCATAGTTATCCTTCATTGAATTGCAAGCTAAGTTGTATTCACTCTAAAATTAAAATAAAAGTATAATAAATACGGTTTTTATAAAAAATAGAAATTTTTTTAACTCGGCATGAAAATTGGACGTTAAAAACTGAGTTTAACTTCTCTACAGAAAAAACACAATGACATAATTTTTAATAAAAACAGATCTCGATATTCAACTGACCTAACTTTAAATAATTTATCATTAAAACAATCGGAAGAAGTTAATTTTCTAGGTTTAACTTTTAATAGATCCTTAAGTTGGAACTTACATATCAACAAACTACAACATTACTACCAATCTAGGTTAAATATACTCAAAATTCGGTCCAATAAATTTTGGGGAGCAGATACTAAAATATTAATAAACTTATATAAACCACTCATTAGGAGTAAACTAGATTACAGTTGCATTTTTTATAACGCCGCAAGCAAAACTACTTTAAAAAAGCTTAACAGTATTCAATCTACAGCTTTGAGATTGGCACTTGGTATATTTAGAACTAGTCCCACTAGTAGTATACAAGTTCTAGCTAAAGAGTCATCTCTAAACATAAGGCGACAACAATTATCACTAAACTACATTACCAAATTTCAGTTAAAAAAACAACATACTCCTTTTCTTAAAATGTCCATTCTGGCATCACCTCTTTTAAAAAGACAACAAACTGTATACATCTAATAAAAAAAATAAAAGTCACAAATTTTAACGTGAAACAACTTAGTCTATTGCTATAATACAAATGCAATCTCTCCTCCATGGACAACCCGCCTACTGACCATTGACCTAACACTTAGAAAGTACCCCAAATCAAATACAAACTTCTCTATACTTAAACATCTTTTTGCAGAAATTACATTTCATTACCCCAACTACTTACAAATCTTTATCGACGCCTCCAAAACACAAAATGAACCCCGGCTTAATTAAAAGCCTTAACTTTTTTCAAAATGGGTAACACGATGAAGTGCGTCATCATTACAAATTCACTTAATGCGTTATTGAAATTAAAGCAAATTTATACAATAAATCCCATTATACAAGCAATAAAAAATGAACTAGTAATACTTCATTCCATGGAAAAGGACACAGCTTTCATTTGGGTACCATCGCACACGGTAATAGTAACATAAAACATGTGATTAAAGTTCATTGCAATAACATTTGGCAAAATTACTGGGAAAATTCAGCAACCAAATCAAACCCAATATGCCCAAAGGTGAACAGCTCTTTGAATAATCTCACAAGTAAACGTGTTCAATCACAAATTAATCCCTTAATTCCATTCAACCTGCAAACTTGCAAACTTAATAAATTGCCAAATAATATATTTTCTAGTTGAACTTCCTAAGTGTTGCAATAACGGCCTAAATTGAATTGTATTGTAAGCTCATAGTTCAAAGTTTGTTAGTATGATAGAAGCATTAACCTCTGTGCCGAGGTATACATTATTTGTAATATTATAAATTGGGAATTTGAGCTAATTTGAGCGCAGTTTATTATAGAAAGTTACCTAACCAACAACTAGAGTGTACTTATCATTAGCTTAATTACTATTTAAATGGGAATAAGCCACAATTAAAGGTTAAAATACGTTTATTGACGTTTCAATTTCCACTTCGGAAATCGTTCTTAAAATACAAACATTAATGTTTGTATTTTGAGAACGATTTCCGAAGTGGAAATTGAAACGTTAATAAACGTATTTTAACTTTTAATTGTGGCTTATTCCCATTTAAATAGTAATTAATTTAAAATGCCACAAGAAACTAGCTTCAGAACATTATCATTAGCTGTCAATAAAACTATAATTTTTACTTCACACTTTAATCATTTATTTACCACCGTCGATCGAGAAGAATCGGAAAAAGGGGTATTAAAAAACAATTCGATACAGATATTTACATCGAATTGTCCATTGGTCCTTTGAGCCGGATTTAAACCAGTGACCTATGGATCATATTTACATCGAATTGTCCAAGACGAGATCAAGTAATTATAAACTGTTTAACAATTGGTCATACCGCTGTCACACACAAATTTTTAATCAGTTAAGATTCACTACCAATTTGCAACAACTGCTCCACTTCATTGACAGTGAAACACTTCCTTCTTGACTGCCCATGTTTGCAAAATCATAGAAGAATACATGGAATTTCAGACATCCTCAAATCCATCTTGACAGATAAAAATTTAAATATATTAAATTATTTAAGAGATATAAAATTGTATTACACTATTTAATCTACACAATCATATTAGAACTATTATCTTTGTCATCCCACTAATAACCCTGCGTGGTTGATGTGGAATAAGTATTTTAAATAATAAAAAATAAATAAAATAGAAAATATTATAAGGCTTTTATTATAGACTATATATTATAGAAAATATTATAGGAGCATTATATCGGATCTAAAATTTAGTAAGAAGGTTTTAAATTTATAAAACATTTTTTTAAATAAAAAAGGTATAGGTATTTAAGGTATTAGGACCCGGGGTTCTAAGAACTTATTTATTTCCCTCCATTTTTTTCGGTCCCTTGCTTTCTCTCTCCAATTTCTTACGCCTATTTCTGACAAGTCTTGCTTTACTGCTTCCAACCACTTCTTCTTCGGACCTCCTCTTCTTTTTTCCAATTTCTCCCTCCTTCAGTATTATTTTAAAATTTTGAATCTCTTGCATTCGTATAATGTGACCAAGCCATCTAGTTCTTTGGGCTCGTTTTTTTGCCGTAATTGCTGGTTTTCCCTACATCCTCATTATTTCTTTATTCGTTCGTCTTCTCCAAATATTCTCTGCTGTCTTTATTCTTCCAATTATTTTTCTGACCACCTTTCTTTTCCAGATCTCTACTTTCTTTTCTTCCTGATGGTTCATAATCCATGTTTCACTGGCATACATCACTGTGGGTCTGATAATTGTCTTGCAGACTAGCAGTTTAGCTGTTCTTGGCACATTTTTTGCTTTCAGTAATGTATTTAGTAATCCTATCTCTCTGCTTCCCTTCATTAATCTTTTGTCTATCTCTTTTTTTTCTTTTCCCGTGTTTGTTATGGTTACTTAAGTATTCAAATTCACTATTTCAAAACTATAAACAGTCTCTGCTTCTTTCATTTTGATATATATGTTATTTGTTATGTCTCCACTCATTTCCATATATTGCGTTTTTGTTTGGTTTATTATTAATCCGTATCTTTTCGCTTCTTCTTCAAATTTCTGGAAAACTTTTTCTAAATATTTTTTTGTTCTCGCTAGTATCACCACATCATCCGCGTACGCTATACACTGTTCCCTGCTATTGAAAGTAGTCCTGTTTGTGTTTATATTTGATCTTCTTACGATTTCTTATAATACTAGTTTAAATAAATTCGTTGATAGCGGATCCCCTTGTTTTAAACCTCTATTCACTGTAAACTGTCTTGAAAAGCTTCCTGAAATTGTTACCCTATTCATCGTGTTCCTAAGCGTCATTCTCACCAGTCTTATAAGCTTTTCTGGTATTTCTCATGTTCTCATGGTCTCATATAGCATCGTTCGATTTAGAGTGTTATCTGCTTGTTTAAAATCGATAAACAGTAAATGTAATCCTAAGGTTTGTTCATAGCTCTTATTTTGTATTAATTTTAACATACCTGTTTGATCAGCAGTTGTTTTTTCTGATCTAAAACCTCTCTGGTATTCTCCAATCACTTTGTTATCATATTTCATTAATCTTTTCCTTATAATTTTTGCAAGTATTTCATAGACTACTTCTAATAGTGCTATACCTCTATAGTTTTCGCATTCCGTTTTCTCTCCTTTTTATAGATAGGACAAATAAGAGCACTATTCCATTGTTTCGGCATTTCTTCCTTTTGTCAAATTATTAGTGTCAAGTGAAATATCATTTCCTTCAATCTTTCGCCACCTTCCTTAAAAATTTCAGTTGGGATACCACTTTCTCCTGCACTTTTGTTATTTTTCAGGTCTCTTATTATATATATATATATATATATATATATATATATATATATATATATATATAATAAATCGCACCAATATATAGATATATATTGGTGCGATTTTTGTAGCAAGATAACATTTGTACCAATTTAAAAAATAGTTACTGGATTTTTTGTTTATCGGAAATATTTTGCCCTCATTTGTTTAAGAACTTTTTAAACATTGCCTCACGTTGGACAGTTTAAAACACATGTTTTGCCGATTTGTTACATAAATAGCAAATTCGGAAGCACCCTTTATTTTTACTTGCAAAAATATACAAAACGTAATTGCATGCCATTATACATGAGAGATAAAATTTGTTTGTGCGAAATCACGTTTCTGTGTTTTAGATTTACATTTGTCCAACTTTGACATTTATGTAATAAACTACATGCTCAGTATGTAAAAATATAAATGGGTTTATACTGTGAGTTATTGTAAAAATGAATTAAACAGTATGATAAAAGTAAGTAAGTTTCTGAAAATTACATGTTTAACAGGAAACTGAAAAAAAATCTTTTATAAAGGATAAGCAATCTAATAATGTTACATTATAAATATACTCATGTATAAAATGGTTCCTTTGCTTCTTACAGTCATCTGGAACTGTGCAAAAACGTTTTTTCAAATAGGATATTGTACCTTTTCTTTTTTTTGTAGTAGAGGTTGTTGTTAGTGCCAAAGTGTTTCCTAAAACCTGCCTGCTCTCGTCGATAAAAATATAATTTTGTTTCGTTTATTTGTTATTATTCTCGTGAATAACTTGTAGAGGTGGTTTTACAGGCTTATGGGTCAGAAATTCCCAAGGTCTGTTGGATTACCCTTTTTCTGTAAGAAAATAGTAAGTGCACTGTAACACCTTGTAGGAAATTCACTTTGATGCACACATAAGTTGAAAAATTCCTTTATATTCTCTAAAAGTCTATCTCCTACAATCTTTGCAGCATCTATAATGGTATTATCTTTTGTCAAAGCTTTATTTCTTTTCATTTTCTTCAGTTTCTTTTTTATCGTTTGTTGATATATCAGACATCAATTCCGATCCTTGGTTGACTCATTTTTTTCCTGAATTTCAAACTTTTCAGTTAGTTGCGCTTTATGGTTTGTTAACTTCTGTATAATTTTGTATATAAATCTTCGACTACACTTAGTAATTTAACCTTAAATTTTAATTCTTTTTTGCCATATGTTAATTTTCTCCTTAAAAATTGGAAGCTCTTGTTAGCTTCAATCGTTTGTCGGACTTGTTTACTTTTATGCTTTCGGTTGTCCTTCTTAATCGATTTTTGCATTCTTTTATTAATCTACTCTTTACCTCTATTACTTTGCATTTTTCTTTTCCCTTCCATTAAATCTTGTGTTTGGATTCTTTCCTTATATGATTTCTTTTATCAGCGGCTTCTGAATTTTCTCTATACCTGCTATTATGATGCCATTCAGGGTGTTGACATTTAGGTCTGTATTCGTATTGCTTTCTAGAATACTGTCAATGTGTTCTTCAAATGTATTTATATTATCAGGCTCTGTCCAAATAGGTGTAGACTTCATTTTGATCATGCGGCACCTTTCTTTCCCAAGGTCTATTTCTATCGAGGCTTCTATCATTCTGTTGTCGCCACCTGTTGAAAACTAGTTTTAGGACCGCAACATTTCTAATCTCTTTTTATGATCATAACTATTTTGCTCCTAGTTTTTCCATTTGGGCTCTGCTACGTCCCTTTCTGATTTACTTTTTTGTACAGCAAGCTGTTTATTTGAAATAGATTTCTTTTCCAACAGAAAACTAAGAAAAAATTTCACCACGCTCATACCTGTTTCTCAAACCAAATTTTGTTTCTGTCTCATCTGCCTTTTCCTTCCGTCTTAGAGTCGAAGTAACCACATATTATAATATAGTGTATTGTTATATTATTTAGGGCTAAAGTAATATCATACTATAATTCTTCCTTTATGTAGATTATATGCCCATTTGTTGAGGCATATACTTGTATGATTTTTATAGTAACTTTTACTAATTTTTAGGGTTTAGAGAGCAATATTTATAATCATTGCAGAGAAGAATTTTTATTTTTATTCTAGAATGAGACCTTAAGAGGATCACTTGGCGATACCGGCTTCCTATCGGTAATTCCTAGCAGTAGTTGTTAATAATAATAGAAGTCAATATTCAAATTAACAAAAAAAGCATAAGGTAAGCTAAAGTATTTAGCAATCCAGCAAGATAAAAAGATAAAAGTGGTGCAGATTAGTTCATCTTTTATGGTGATAAAGGCACAAATTCTCCATAAGTTTTTACTTTTGTTTTTATCAATTATATTGCTGAATATTTTCTGATGGGAGATCGATAATAAGGAAACATATCTGACATTATTTTTATTTTTCTTCTTTACATACCCAGTACACTGCAGTGTTCACTGCGGCTATCACAGTGGTTATCAAGATAAAACTATTTTGGTACTTAATACTAATTAAACTGGTAAACAAAGATATAATAACGTATTTACCAAAGATTCAGCGATTCTTAAGCTTTTTAGCAATATAAGTAACTTACAGTAGTTGATGGTCTGTCTACTTCTTGAAAATTCACTGACTCAACTATTACTAAGAATAAATCTGTATTTATATTAGCGATTGATGGGATATTACATGTCTAAATAAAAAAAAAACTATATATTGATCTACAAGAAAAAGATCAAGAGAAAAAGATAGGTCTGCTTCCCAAAAGGACCCACGCAGAAGTGGTTGTTCTTTCTTCAGAAAATTACCATCTAGACATATGGCAACTTTTCCTAATGTCATCGAAATATATTAATTTAACGAAAGTTTATTGACATTTAAAAAATTTATTTAAAATTCTCTATATGTTATTAACATTTATTAGAGATAAAAACATACAAAATTCTTTATATGTTATTATCTAGTTGGGCGCTTTTGAATTTACAATCCATGCTTCAAAAGGGTCCATTTTTTTAATAGTCTTCGATTTTATGAGTTTAACTATTAAAATAATACATTTCGGAAAATATGTTTTTGAACATTTAATTACTAATTTACTAAAAATTTTAATTTTTTTATAGAATTTAAATCAATCGTTAAAATCTTTATAGTATTAAGCATAATACATACAATGTAGTAATAACATTTAGAAACGTAAAATTTGTTGAACCAAAATGTGTTTAACATTTGCATACGAATTAGAAGTGTTTGTAAAACAATGAGGCAAAAGCAATATTATCAGTTATGGCTTTTGTATACTGCATTTAATTCTACGGCTACAAGAGCTTGGGTTGTAGATACAGAGTGATTCAATTATTAAATAACTTTTGAAATTGTATCAGACAGACGTTTATTTTTCTTATAAAAGAGAAGGATTCCAGTGATTTACTGTATACCATAGTTGTGAAAAACTTACAGTAAAGTAAAAATTTGGCATAGGTACATTTAAAAGATTTACTAAAAAATAAAAACATTCAAACGGATTACAATGTTCATCAGAGTGTTTTCAGTTTTATCAAACCATCATCATTAACAACATAGTTAATTGATGAATTCGACCGTCACTTGATGGAAATTCATTTTATGTAAAAATAAAACACTGAAAACTTTGTTTTCAAAACTTCCACAAAATTTATTTTAAATTCTTATCACTACAGCTGTTTCGGCTGATTGCCTTTCTCAAGTGATCTGAGATCACTTGAGAAAGGCAATGACTTGAATTAAATGTATTCAAAAGATTACCCACAGATTAACATTCTCCGACCAACTCCCAAAATTTCCCTGTTTAAAAGAATTCAAAACTAAAACTAAAACTAGGTAAAACCTACCTCTTTATAGAAATATCGAAGTTGTCCCCCGTCCCCCGCAAATCCCTTGCAATCCACATTGGACATTTCTGTGTTTGTGAAAGGTAATGAGTTTTTAAGCTAGTTTTTAAGAGATTTTTTTGACCTTAAGCGTGTGTTCGTGATCTCTTTGTTACTTGACGTTGAGGCAACTTGTGAGGTTACTGAATCGGATGTGATAGTAGTTGTTTAAGGTTTCAGTTTATCGGTGCCTCCAAGTGTGCAAAGAAGGGTCCATGTTTATCGACTACATATTTCGAAGTCGAGATATTCGACAGTCTCAGTTCGTTTTTCAGCGGCAATCTCCTGATTACCGTTATCAAGAACCTCCTGATAGAGATGTTTGCTAATACGATTTTATCCAGGAATATATTCCTTTCGGTGTATTTCCTGGAAATGTGTTTCTTGGCTAAACTTATGACAGCGCCCAAAAACTTCTCATAGTGTGCACCTCTAGTAGATATTCATCTTAGATATTTATAAGTCTTTTGTAAATAGGATCAAAATAGCTTTTTGCAGATTACATCTTGGTAAAAGGAATGTGGAAACTAAGTATTATGGTGGTGTTAATTTTGATGAATATGGGGCGAGAAAAATGAGCTACTTTGCTCACATACTAAGAAATTAAAAATATAAGTTGATGCGAAATTGATCCTGGTTGAAAAATTTATATCAATGGAGAGAAAAAACAAAAATATAACTCTTCAAATTACTGCTGCTTCAAGAGTAAAATGGGCCGTGATGATTGCCAATTTCTTTAAAGGATGAGACACACGAAGAAGAATGAATGTGACAGTGCTAACTGTGAGGGAGGTTTAAGAGACCTCTTTGTGAAGTTTTGTGAAAGCAGCTTCACATACCTTACGCAATATGTTTCCTTTTCTTCGTTCTATCTATAAGATTTGGTCTTATTTTGTGTGCGGATTTGGGTGCTAAACAATATAGATATCTACTTATAATTCATGGAAACAAAATAAAGGAAACAAATATTTATGCCGTTGACTTCAATTATAATTTATGCGTCATTTATTATGTATTCGTAAACCCCTTTTTTAATTAAAATTAACCTTTTAAACGCCAACGTTCCCATTTTGGGAACACAGTAAAAAATAAGTTGGATTCAGAAAATATTGAAATATTTTCAAATATTGTAACAAATATGCTTTCTGTATGTCCCATTCTTACTTTCTGTTAGCTGAAATGTTTTTTTTACTTACGGGATTCATCTAGAAACCGCGCAAAATGGCGTCCAAATTCATATCACTTGCTTTTTTGTGCTAAAGTTGTTACTGGGAGTCGATATGTACCAAACTGTGATTTATTTTTGAATAGAAATACAGTAAATGAATTATATAAAGGAAATATTTACAAAAAACACATTTACGTAACTTATTTCTAAAGATATCACGTTCAGCATTCATTGTTCCCAAAATGGGAACGTTGGCAACAGCGAAACACTGTTATTCAAGGTTCCCCAGAGAATGACCGCGCGTAATTGTAACGGCTTGGATTAGTCGTCACGACGTTACGACGAAGAAAACACGTGGTGTTTATAATAATTTTAAGTTTTAGTTTTATTTCAGTGAAAAAATGGATATATCTTTGGATCCAAAAAGTTTTTATGGGTAAGTTGGTGGCAACAAAAAAAAGCATAATACTTAGATATATTTTTATACACTTAGATCATCTATACGAAGGCATAGATTTCTAATACATGCACTCGACGATGTGGAAGCTTCAACGTCCGCAGAACCAGTGGATATTGTTATTCTTCCACCTGATTCAGCTGATCAAGGTACTGAAAGCGACGAGGATACTATTGATGATCAGGTGTTAGATATTCCTGATATACCAGACGAAGTACCCGGTGAAGTAGAATTTCACTCTTATGAATCTTCCGACGAAGATAAGGAAGAAAATGTATCGGTTCAACGTAAATGGAAAAAGAGTGAGAAGGTTGGAATTCAAGCTCAAGCTTCCACACCACCAAGAGTAGGCGATGAACACTTGGGCAAATCTGAGTTCGAAATTTTTTCATTATTTTTTACATCTGAAATAGTTCAATTTATTCGTCATAATACCGAACTCTACGCTCATAGAGATAAAAATATTCACAACTTTACTGTTTCTGAGGAAGAACTTCGTCAGTTTTTGGGGTTACTTTTGATAAGCGGATATCACCATGTTCCTTCTGAGGATGATTACTGGTCTACTGCAGATGACATGCAGGCTCCAATTTTTTCGAAAATAATGAGTCGGCAAAGGTTCCGACTTATAAAACGTTATCTTCATATTTGTGATAATGCCAACCTTCCAGTTGGTAATAAAGTTGCAAAAGTTGCAGAATTATATGATATGCTGAAACAAAACTTCAAAAAATTTGGAGTTTTCCATGAAAATCTCAGCATAGATGAATCGATGATTCCGTATCATGGGCATCACTCGGCTAAGATGTTCATAAAAAATAAACCAATACGATTCGGTTTCAAAATATGGATGTTATGCGGACAAGATGGATTCCCTTATAATTTAGAGATATACTGCGGTAAAACAATAGATAGAAAGATGCCTTTAGGTTCCCACGTTGTAAATAAAATGTTAGAAGTAATTGAGAACCCCAACAACCATAATGTATTTTTTGACAATTTCTTCACCAGTTATTCACTATTGTCAAGCTTGTGTGATAGAGGTATTCGGGCATGTGGAACTGTGCGTGAGAACAGAATAAATAAATGTCCATTGGTATCATCAAAAACAATAAAGAAGCAAGATCGGGGAACATTTGATTACAAATCCGATGGTACAGTTATTTGCGTCAAGTGGAATGACAACGCTGCAGTTACAATAGCAAGCAATCATTTCTCCATCAGTCCGCTCCAAAATGCGACAAGAAGAGTAAAATCTGAAAATAGAAAAGAAGTTCCACAACCAAATTTGATCAAGAAGTACAATTTTGGAATGGGTGGTGTCGACCTTTGCGATATAATGTGCGCTAGTTATCGTCCAAGATTAAGATCAAAAAAATGGTGGTGGAATTTATTTTCTCACTTCTTAAATTTAGCGGTGGTAGCAGCATTCCGTTTCTACCAACACGTAAATCCTGAAAGTACTATAACTCATTTGGATTTTCGAAGAAATGTTGCTATGGCGCTAATCAAAGTTGGAGCAAGCTCAAGAAAAAGAAAAGGTGGTCCAACTTGTCCAGTTCTTAGAGATATACGATTTGATGGAATAAATCATATTTCTAAAAGTACATCACAAGGTAGATGTACTGTATGCCAAAGAAACACACGCTTAGAGTGTACTAAATGTGAAAAGCGTCTACATAAAAATTTTTGTTTTGATAAATATCACTCACCTTGCTAACATATTATTTGTAACATTAGATTTATAGTTTTATTTTAAATTTTGTTAGTTTTGTTATAATATATGGAATAAAATATGTTTTTACTGCAATGATATTACTTTGTTATATGTTGTGACTTATAGATGCCAACGTTCCCATTTTGGGAACATGGTTTTTTTCTCAAAAACAGCATTTTATTTTTTTTTTCACAAAACAAAATTATAAAAGATATCCCAATAACATCTTTTTTATGGATAGTTGAAATTTGTTTACAGTTTTTAATGATTCGGCGTTTAAAGGGTTAAAAAACAGACTAGATATAATCAATGAAACCATCTCTGGTGATCATGTTAAGTTGACTCGGTATATTCTTTTACTGCTTAAAAATATTTTGTGCATACACCTTTGTTGATAAATTATTACTAATTTTCGAGATAGAATAGTACAAAGAGTTTGTGGTTAACTATAAAACATAAAAACATTTCTTTTATCTGATGCGGACAGTTTGAAACTAATGTATTTAAAACAAACAGTAGTCCTCTTATTCCGAAAACGTATCTAATTCGGAATTTAGTTTCATCAAGATAATATACACATTATAACTTTGGTCGCTTGTTTATAATTCAGACAAACATTTTATATTTTTAAAACGCGACTCATTCGCACTATAAATTTAGAGTCACATTTATAAATTTATATTTATGTATTTTACAATCCTATTGATAGTGACACTATACAGGGTGTTTTAAGAAAAAGGTAATCCCGTCTCTAGGGTAGGTAAAAACTTGAAAAATAATTGGGGTTTGCTTAGTAAAAAAATTTTGTAACGCCATCCGTTTTCAAGATACAGGGCTTTGAAGAAAAAAAATTTTACGCATATTTTACGATTTTGCCGAAACTGCTGGCAACATTGTAATGAAATTTTATACGAATATGTTTTGGAAGCTGATACATCCCATGAATTTGTTTTTATATCTGATTCTCATAGAGGGCGCTAGTTATACGGATCGTACTAAGTATTAGTCAATATAACTTTTTTAAGAGTATAATTTTATTATTAATCAAAATTTCAAGTAAACTTAAACATCATTTAATTTTACACGAAAAAGATACTCTTTCTAAAACTCGATACTGTGTACCGTTTTCGGAATATTTTGATTTGAAAATTGTGAACGAATAATTGATGCGCTGGTAGTAATGATAAAGTTCTAATAGATATACCTCTATTTTCTCCAAGTGAGCCATGGAAATCTGACATTTATTGATTGTTATGACGATAAATAAACAATAATTAGAGTTTTGAAACCTTGTTATTTGTAAAATCAAATCAAAATGTACTCAAATGTTAAATACACTGACATGTTATTAACCTTAGGCGAATGTTTCAGATGTTCTAGTGCAGCTGTGACACGGTATGCAGAAAAGTTTCCTAGAAGAAACTTACCAAGTTAAAAAACTTTTAGAGCCGTTGAACGACGTTGTCGAGAAACTGAGAATGTGAGACCAAATAAAATAAATTTTGGTAGACCAAGAACAACAAGAACAATTATTAAAGAAAATAATATTTTAAATTTACTTGATCAAGATCAAACAGTTAGCGTAAGGAATATAGCAAGACAAACAAATACTTCTTCTTCAAGTACTTGGCGGACACTGAAAGAACAGCAATTACATCCTTATCATTACATACAAGTCCAAGAGCTCTTGCCAGATGATCTACCAATCAATGTAACACTTCTTAGCGCTATACAACATAACTATATACAACGATTTTATTTTAATCTGCAATCAAAGATAAAAGTTAACAACAAAGTTTTCCGAGGTTTTATGGTAGGTATATAAAGTTTTAAGACAAGGCTGCATTCTGTTCTCAACACTCTTTAAAATCTATTTAGGTGAAGATTAAAAAAGATGGAAAAGATGTTGTTCTGACATGGGAATAATAAAAGAAGAAGAGACAGCCTTATAGACCTTACATTCAGCTGACGACCAGGGGGTCATTGCATAAGATCGAGATTATCTAGATGACCTAGATTCTAGCGTTATCAATATCATTATTTTGGATATAGGCACTTTTTGAGATATTTCGTAAACCTAAGCCAAGTGCAAGAAAAAATATTATAGAGCATGCTTTTTAAAGCTCCCAAATTTTATATAGTTTTTGTCAATTTTTTTTATTTACAAAAAGTCATTTATAATGTCCTTAAGATATTTAATTGTATTGGATTATATTTTTAAGCTGACTTGGTTCTTTAGATATGTTGTTGATACTTTGTTCATAAGAGTAAAGTGGACATTTTATAAGTATGTGTATTCTATTTTTTAGCATCTACAGTATAAGCATTCTGATGGTAACTGTTTCGTTAATAAGTATTTATTGATTAATGTTGTATGAACAATTACTAGACGATTTATAATTACCTGTTCTCTTTTTTTGGTGCCGGACACCGATAAAAGGTTTAATCACTTTAAAATTTGTAAAATTTGAGATATTCTAATCCCAAGAACGCTGATAAATTTAGGTACAGTATTTTTTCATATTAAGGTAGATATTTGTGACTGGATGTATTTGTTTGATAATATCAATGCTTTCATCTGAGCTTGCCTTAACCGCTAAGGCGTCAACCTTTTCATTACCTAAAATAACTATATGTGATGGCATTCAGAGGAAATAAATGTTTATATTTTTGTTTTGCAGATAATGTAGCATAGATTTTATATTTTGGATGATTTTATAAGTTGAATAGACTTATTTTGATGCTTTGGAGTAATAATAGTGAATATAAGATAAACAGAAGATTAGTATCTGTATATTTTTAATAAAATTCAAGTGCTTTTAAAAATACAAGAACTTCTTTAGTATATTACTGACATTTTTGATGATATTAAATTATTACCATTAAGCAAGGTACTAATTTTAGTTGGTTTATGTTCTTCTTTTAGTGTGCGTACAACCTTATACCCTGTTCCATAAATCTGGCATCGGAGTTGATAAATTTATAGACAAAACATATCGGATCCTGGTGTCCTAGATATTTAGTGTTAGCTCTCTAACTTTAAAATCAAGACGATTCTCAGAAGTTTTATGTTTTTTAGGATAATAAATGCCTTGCCAGCTTTCATAGCAACAGCTATTTCTTGATTCCACCATGGTACCGGTTTTCTTTTACATAATTTGGTTATATTAGCAACTTTTGTAATAATACCGTTTGTTAGTATCTATATTTTCTTCTCAAGTATAGGCTAAGATGTAATTGTTTACAAGATGATGATATACCTAGTTTCCAATCTTCGGAATCTACTTTCTACGTTTGATAGATAGGGGAGTTTGGTAGGTCAGTTATAGTGGTTTCCATTATAATTATAGGATAGGGATCACTATTATAAATAAAATCTAGACTATTCCATGAGAGGAAGAATGATAATGAGGGTTCACATAGGGATATAACAGAGGAAGTACTATTCTGAGAGTTGAAATGTGTGGGCTTACCAGTATTCATGAGTATTAAATACTACTACGCGATATTGTGACAATTCATATCCCCTACTATTAATTTGGGGTGAGGAATTTGATTAATTTGCTACTGGAGATCTTTTCGTGCAGACTCATTAGTATGAAGTAGGTAAATATTACAAATATTATGGTTTTTTTTAGGTTAATTTGGTTTGGTCTGTTTGTGATTTTTTACGAAATACCAACATCTCCACTAGCATATAGGTATGTTGTGTCACGGTTTTTAAGGAAATAGGAATAATTTCTTTATTTTAAACTATAAGTGAGTTTCCTGTAAACATATTATAAGAGGAGATAAATCGTTTATAAGTAAATAAAGGGATTCTAAATTATTGAAATAACCATCAAGATTCTATTATATCATGAATGTATTATTGATTTTATTTTATAACCAGGGAAAGGGAGGTATTGCTTTCAATATCCGATTCTTTCAAAGGCTTGTTAGTTTATTTTTATATTACAGTTAGAAATATGGTCATGGGTGAATTTAGAAGTAGGTATCTCTTTAACCCAAAAAATCTCTTTAAGCCAAAGGTGCATCTACGCACCCTTTTCAGTTTTTCATACTGCTATACTTAGTTCTCTGACAGGTATTCACAAATATTCTAGCATGTTTGTTTTATCTTTATAACCATATGTACTTAATTTTAAATAAAAAATAACTGTTTTAAAATTTGTGAAACTAACACGATTTTTCAAGTATTTGACATCATGAAGACAATAATTTTTTATCGACTTTTTGAACCAACGAAGATATATGTTATGATATAATAGCTTCAAAATACTATTACGCTTCATTCTAAATTGCATACTTGGATGAAACTTGGCCTCGAATTTTCCAATTTTGATTTAAATATTAAGGGGGCACCCTTGGCTCATAACGACGATTATAATCAGTGACGATTGATGCCATCGCGATATCAACCGTCACTCAGTTTGTCAGTTACATCTTTACTGCAATTGTAAGCACGTGTACTAGCTTTTCGTAATTGTGAGGTGGTTTCTATTACATGAATAAGAACTAAAAATATTTGTTTGTCTAAAGGTAAGTTGTCGACTTTTTTTGTTTCAAAATTATCTGTCTAGTCTAAAATTCGGTTTTTTATCACAGTCAATATGAGTCTATCAAGCACTTCTGGAATGTCGTTAGGCCAGAGCCAGAAACGACCATTCGGACCTTTGACTGCACAGGCGATGTATGATCGAACACGACCTTTGACTACTAACGAATTAATTGCATGCCTTGATGAAGATTCAGATATAGAAAATGTAGATCAAGTAGAAGTTACATATATCCCTCCTAATTAATTTATATTTAAATGGGAATAAGCCACAATTAAAGGTTAAAATACTGGATACGAAACTCAGGTGTATAGAAAACCAACACACACCAACAGATATTTAAATTTCAAATCAAATCACAATAATAATATTAAAAAGGGAATTATTTAAGGATTTAATAATACGATAGAGCCAAAATTACTTGTTCTAACGAAAATTCGTTCTTGGAGAAAAAACATTTGTTAACATCTGTTTTATTAAAAAATGATTATCCTTTATCGTTTATAAATAAGGAATTTTCAACAATCGATCGAATAGAACAAAACAACTTAGAACGAGATCCTACAGCATATGCAAGGAATAATACGAGGAAAATAACAATACCATACATAAAAGGATTATCGGAAAAGCTTAAAAGGATAGGAAATAAATTCAACATTTCAACAACATTCAAAACAACAAACACGTTGAGATCTATCTTGTCCAAAACCAAACCTAACAATGAACAAGAAAGGACAAAGAATTGCATTTATAAAATACCTTGTGAATGCGATCAGTTTTATTTAGGTGAAACATCAAGACCATTAAATGTTAGAATAAGTGAACATCAATCCTATATTAAAAATAGAGAATTTGATAGATCTCAAATCTGTAAACACGCATGGGATAATAAACATAGGGTTCAATGGAATGATTCAAATATAGTCCTAAAAGAAACGGATGGTAAAAAGACAAAAATCAAAGAAGCGGCTCTAATTATGCTAAATGAGACCAATTGTGTTGCGAATTCCTCGGCAGAATGTAGTAGGATCTGGTTACCCATATTGAAAGAGGAAGTTATTAAAAGGAAAATACCAGTATTGATAAGTCAGTAACATATAGAGAATACATCATTTATGTTTTTTAAATAACAAACATATAAAATCGGAATTTGGTGTTTATTGAAGGTAAACTAAATGCACGATCAAATACTTACCATGTCGGGATAGTATTATGAGGTTTTTTTCCTGGTTTTTCCCTCATAATTTACTATGGAATCACTAACAGGAGAATTTTACTGTCATCATGGCATGTATTTGTCTTTTTAAAGACGAATTACATGTTATGATCTTTTCTGACGGATATTCTCAAGTTAAAGTTGATTTCATGTAATCGAATGAACTATCTTATAAGTAAAGTCGTCCCAGGAACGCAACTCAACAATATTGGCAATATCATTTTAAAGTCGTCTACTTTAAAATGTATAAGGTATGTCTGAATTGTCAATATAGATAAGTCAGATAAAATTAAATTATTAGAAAAATTTTTCACTAAGTAACAAAAAACAAAATTTGTTTAATATTTTGAGAACGATTTCCGAAGTGGAAATTGAAACGTCAATAAACGTATTTTAACCTTTAATTGTGGCTTATTTCCATTTAAATATAAATTAATTTAAAATACCACAAGAAAATAGATTCAGAACAATATCCCTCCTAATGTTGATGAAATTACTGATGACGAAGACCTAGATGATAACCTCATTCAAGAAGATAATATTAATGCAGAAATTGCTGGAACATATGAAATTTATGTTCTGGCAGCCAGTGATTCTAAAGATGATATCGCACTCAGTAAAATTCGAAATAAAATGCAAAAACTCAAAAAAAATTTTACCAGAATGGGAAAAAAACACCACTTTAGCATTCTAAACTCCGCCATGGAGGAAAGTAGATCATCGAAATATTTTCATTGTTTTTCGATTATAAAGTCACAAGCCAAATTATACATTTTTCAAATACTTCTGCAGCACAAAACAATTGTCACAAATTCGATACGAATGAAGTTGAACTGAAACGCTTTATCGGTATCTGCATATTATCGGGTTATCATACTTTGCCACAATGTGACCAAGTAGCCATTGTGAGGGAAATCATGTCTAGAAATAAATTTCGATCAAGCAAACAAAATATTAATTTGTATGATAATACTCAATTTGCTAAACTTACTCCTATATTTCATATAATGAATATAAAATTTTTACAATTTGGTATATTCGAACATAAACTTTGAATAGACGAAAAAATGGTACCATATTTTGATATTATCCTATAAGATTAGGATTGAAATTATGGTGTCTTTGCACTGCAGGATCACGGCTTCTTTTCCACTGGTAATATAAGAGAAAACCGCAATGCAAAGTGTCGGCACGGGGTACATTCTGGAGTCTGCATTTGATACTGTGTTTAAAGGTGAAAAACTCGTGAGATGGAATGATAATTTTGCTGTTACGGTAATAACAAATACCTGCACATTACTACCTCTTGTTCAAATAACACGATATAGTCGAAAAGAACACAAAAATATCTCAGCCAATGTAGTAGTCGAATATAATATGTTTATGGGTGGTGTGGATTTGCAAGATAATGGCAATGGTAATTACCGAATATAATACCGAATGGTAATGGCCTCTATTTATAAATCTTATTGATAGCACAGTCGTAAATAGCTGGAAGATTTACAATATTGCAAATGATAGTAAAATGTCACAATTTAAAAATTTTAATCACTTCAAGCAGTATCACTTATGAAATTTGAACTTTGTGCTGAAATAGTGAACATAGAAGTGGCTGCTCACTCGGTTTGTCACTAGATTTGACAATATTGGTCATTTGATTAGAAGGCACGATACAAGTACACGAAAAATGTGTGGGTTATGCAAATGTCATACCGATGCACTCATCTTTATCCCGAATGATTCGAATCGTTTCATACAAAATAATACTTATGTTTTATGTATCAAAGTATTGGCCAAAGTTGCGTACACGCACCCTTAATATTTTAGATGTTATTGTTAATTTCAATGCTTGGTCGTTCATGGGTTAAAATAAATCGTATCGGTTGTGTAATGTTGTTTTTGTCCATTTAAAATCCAAAAATTTTGCTAAATTTTCCCCAATCATCCGATAATAAACCTACGCGACTTTATGTATAATTAGTGTTTAAAAAGTTATCCTCCATTGTGTTGCGTATTTTCTCTTCATTATTTCGATTCAAATACAAATTGGCAATTTTTAATCAGATTTTGTAATGAAAGCATACTAATATAGTTAGTTTAACATAAATATATCATTAATCATTACTATCTGCATTAAAGTAATTCCGTTAATGGGACACAATTAAATGATTAAAATAAACATTTGACATGTCAAATAACTGTAAAAACGAGGCAATGGAGCGTTTTTAAAAAAAGATAATGTTCTGGTATGTAGTGAAGTATTTTGAAAATCTCACTCAAAACTATATATTAAAAATACAAATAAACTACTAATACTTCGACCCTCGACTTTCTGCGTCTTGTCACTGTATTATAAAACTGGTTTTGTTTTGCCTCTAATGACATATATTCTGCCCTATTAAGAATAAACCCCTTATCTCCACTATAGCGAGTTTTTTAGAAAAACGCGGTTAAACATTTGTTGAATAAAACATACGAAAAAACGAAAAACGTTTATTTAAAAATACAAAATAAAAATTATTATTAATCGGAAGTTGGCAATTCTTCACAAAATTAATGGCGGTTCGCCGGTATAATTTGACCTCAGCTTTTTAATATTTGTTCTATTCTCTTCCTAGCAATCCCGGGAGGTTTTGTTACAGGTGTGGGGTCCTTTATCCCAGATTTTAACACTCTGGTCTGCAAAAAGTCCATCTCTATCAACACCTCGCTAACGTCAATCTTAACGTGTAAAATCTTGCTCTCTCTCTTCACAATTACAATTTGTGTTTTCTTTAATTTTGACTGTGATGATAAGTCTTTCCAGATAAGAAAATCGGTAACCCACAAATTTCTTTCACCACCACACGATTAAAATTACACGTTTTAACGGCCTCGACGAAATCATGATAATCATAAACTTTCTTCTTTTTCTTTAACGATAGTTCCACTTGGTGGTGGAAACTATTTGCGGTGTTGCTCTATTCCTTAGAAAAAACCTCGCATATCGTTTTATCCTAAGTTAAAAACCCGTATCTGCTGAGCATATCCAAGGTTTTTACTACGAAGCGTTAAATGCCAGGTTTATACTAAGCATAATAGTCACTTTTGGCGTTTACGGGGAAACTATTTTCTTTCATAAAATATTTAGAAATGTAAAATACGGGTTTTTCTCTATGTGAATATGTTATATAAATTATAATTATTAATATGGTGCAAATATCCCAATTTTTCAAATTTTGGAGATACGGGGTTCTTTTTTAGTAGGGCAGTATTAATATATATATATATATATATATATATATATATATATATATATATATATATATATATATATATGTATTTTTAAATATTACTTTATAAATAATTAAATATTCTTTGTTCTTCAATAATTTATTATTTATATCGTCTTTTTAACTTATTTATTTATTTATTTATCGTATGGCAATTACAACACATTTCGAACAAAATTACAAACAATATGGCAAACTTTAAATAGTTACAAACAAACATCAAGTGTATTAATATAATCAATTGACTCTAAAGTTGCAAACAGGAAGTCTTCAGGGCTACCATTGTAGGATCTGGAGGGACACTCTTCAATAATGTGGTCGATGGTTTGGTTCTCCCCACAGTCACATTGAGGAGACGGGTTCTTTCCCCATTTATGTAGCATGTATGCACATCTGCCATGTCTGGTTCGAATCCTATTTAGAGTGGGCCATATTTTGATGGAAGATCAAAACCTGGTGGCTTGTGGGTAATGCAGGGCATGTTATTTTGCCATGCGTTCCATTCTTGGGACCATGCATTCGTGATGTTGAACTCCTCATGTATCATTCTTGCCGTTTTCATTGGTGGTTTTCTAGAACGGAGACGGATATTTCGTGCATCCTCGGTTTCTTGGTGGGCCGGCAGGTTTATATTGTTCATGATCTTTTTGTATTCACGTGTAAGTGCGTCAACTCGTCGTAAATGTGGAGGTGGGATGTGACTTAATACTGGAAGCCATTGGGTGGGAGTTGATTTAATTGTACCAGCTATCATCCTCATAGTGCTGTGCAGCTGAGTGTCGACCTTTTTTACGTATGGACTGTGTAGCCAGACTGGAGCACAATATTCAGCGGTCAAAAAACAAGGGCTAAGGCAGTATAACGGAGAGTGGAAGCCGATGCTCCCCATGTGATACCGCAGAGCTTCTGTATAATGTTATTTCTTGTACCCAACTTTTTTTTAAACTTTACAACTTGATATCTGACAAGTGATGTCATACCAACACAGACTAATATAATAATTATAGAACACGCGTTTTTTTTTAATTGAGCATAGAGTAACATGAATTTGTATTGGTAATTTTATTTAATACGATCTGGATGTTTTATCATTACAGAACACACTTGATACTCCGACGTTTTGCAATCCGACACGCTCGGTAGTCCAACGCACTTCCCGTTAAAGTTGCCGCTGTGTCTGCTTGTACTGAAACCTGTCCCGACACGAATCTCATTCTTATCGAATGCTTCATTTCGTGTGTTTTTCTTGAGCAGTTCGGTTCGATAGGGTTTTTAGATACACTAATACGTAGTGTCAAATAAAACTTTGATTTGATTCGTTGAAAGTTCAGTTCAATGGCAAGCACAACTTCAAAACGAAAGCACAAAACGCCGACTCTAATAGATAAACGAAATATTATTAAGAGTTGCGAGTGTGGTGAAACTTCGACTGCGATATCTAGATTCTACTATATTGGACGAACTACAGTGTACGACATTATAAAAAACAAAGGCAAAATCGAAAAATTTATGAAATCTGTAGAGAATCAGTCTGAATGAAGGCAGAAAAATCTTTAAAACGAATAAATTTTCTGATGTTAAAGAAACAAGAACAAAGAAGCAGACAAGCTCCTATTTCAGGTGAGCTTAAAAAAAATTAAGATCAGTTTGTATCAGGAATTAACAAACAAAAGTGATATTCGTGCTAGTCAAGGTTGATACGAAAACTACAAAAAATGGTACGGAATACGATTTTGGAGATAAGTGGAGAGAAGTTGAGTTCAGGTGAGTTTAAGATATCGGAATTTATTTAGAATTTGAGCAAAAAGCTCACTGAATTGCATATGCGCGAATGCATCTGGATCCCACAAATTCGTGCCTTCAAAATGTTAAAATTGAGAAGCTACCAATTGCGTCCATGTCGCAAAGCCATGCCTGGGTGAAAAAAGAAGTTTTCCTGGATTGGTACGAAACAGCTTTGTCCCACAAGTTAAAGACGAGCAAGAAAGAAGAAACTGCCAGTGAATTTCCTTCTCTTGTTAGACGATGCTCTAGGACATACTGATAAGGACGAATTAAAAATCGAAACTGTCAGTGGATATAACGAGGCAATGTACTTACTGAAAAATACTACTGCATTGATTCAGTCCATGGGTCAAAACGTTATTTAACCTCTCAAGACACACTCCTTGTGAATATTGTAAGTCAGCCTTGTTCTGACATCACTTTAATTTTGAAAAAACTTTATCATCAAAGATGCGATTATCAATGGTGCATTTTCCTGGCAGCAAGTTAAGCCTATTACATTAATTAAATCGTGAAAGAATATTTGGCCCAACAACCCACTTCGTCCAATATAAGGTAACGAAGAATCCAATTACCAACCTGTGCAAGTTACACTGGATACTGCTCTTCAAATTTGCAACGATATGACTCAGAACGATCAGAACCAAAAAAAGCTTTACAAGAGTGGATTTTAGATGTCAATTTCATTGCTGGCTTAACAGATAAAGAAATAATTAAAGAAATGACAGAATCTGATGAACACGTGACCCAGGAAGCACAGGATGAAAAATCTTTCCACTATGATGATGCTATATTGGCCGTAAACACTTTGATGTGTTGGTGCGAGGAGGGAGCATTATGACTTTTAAAAAAATTTTGATAAAAGAGATACTTCTTCTTCTTCCTATGCCGTCCCCATTAACGGAGGTTGGCGACCACATTTTTAAAAGTTTCTCTGTCTTTTGCAACGTGGAATAATTCATCTACAGTCATGTTTGTCCAGTCTCGAATATTTCGCAGCCATGGCTTCCTCTTTCTACCTATTCCCTTTTTGCCATCGACTCTACCCTGCATGATGACCTGCAGAAGACTATATTTATTATTTCTTAGTATGTCTTCAAGGTATGCAGTCTTACGTACTTTTATTGTTCTCAACAATTTTTTTTCTCGACCCATCCTTCTCAGCACTTTCTTATTGGTGACCCTGGCGAGGGATCACCAATATAAAAAGGAGATACAAGAACAAGCAATGACATACTGTCTGAACAAGAAAAAGCAAAAGACAATCAAATATTTCTTCAAAGGGCGAGAACAGTATGTATTTACATACGTCCGTAATAATTATTCTTAGCATAGTTGCGGTATTTAGTTTTTAGTACGTTTAATGTTTATAAGTTATAATTTACACATTGTATGTATATTAAATTTATTAGCTTCCACATTTCCTTTAATGAACATGTTTTATTTAGTCGAAATGACATTTTACTTAGAAAATTTAAAAATATTGTAGGCTACTGCTGCAAAACAATGCCAACTATATAATCACTTTCGGTAATCCGGACACTTTTGGTAATCCGGCACCCCTTTGATCCCATACCTCGGATTATCAAGGGATAACTGTATTTACAAAGTAATTATTTACTGAATGCCTGGCATTAAGTATTATGTAATAATTGGGAGAATCATTTTTCTGTGTATTTAAATACAAATCCTCTTAAAAATCATTATCCCTGAAAGTTACTGGCAAATTAATCTTATTTATGAACTTCATATTTCTTCTAAGCTTATCTTTTAATATATGATCCCTCGTACATATTTAATAGTTTTCCTTTATTTTATTTGTTACCTTTTTAAAATAATATATATATTATCATTTTTGTCTAAAGCCTTTAAATCTTTGGCAGTTTTGTCAAAATGTATTTTAATTTTTTCAGAATTTTTTTTCAATAATATTTATGTTTTGTAACTTCGGAAACCTTTTTTGGATGGTGCTAGAAAGGTTACCAATGGAGAAACTGCGGACGGCAGCCAGATGGTTGGTGGAGAGGGAGTCGTGGGTTCGAAACTAGCTTTTGAAACCGGGAATGGGTCCAACGGACGAAATAAGTAAAGATTGTACAGGATAAGATATATCAGAAAAGATACGGAAATAAGCAGAAAGATAGATGGGTAAAATTACCAAAGATAAAATAAGATATTAACAGGGCGCCAATTTTTTGGGGTTTAAGGAGAAAATTAAGAAAACTTAGAAAAAAAAAGATAAGGAAAAATATTTTGGTTCTGAGACCAAATCCAAGGAAAGATACCAACAGTTAATTATTAAATAAATTTGGTCAACACACTATATAAACAAATAATAAATATATTAGGTGGACTCCGTCGTTACCTACGAAACTTAATCAGTCTGATCTTTCTTCTGGTCGAAGGTATAATAATAATTTAATATAATAAGCAAATATTCAGAGTTATTGTGTCATATCAGGAAACACAATGATGTAGGCGGCTGAATGTACAGTCAAGTAATAAAAATACCCCATCAATTATTAAATGGTGGTATACATATAAAAAATAAACAGTATTATGATTGATAAATACCTTTACAAATACAATATAATGGAATCATACACAAATTAAATTATCAGCGAAGAGAGTCTGATGCTATATAAAAATATTCAACTAAGGTTGATTAAAGAAAGTCTCTCTTTACTGTTTAATAGGCATCTCTCGAGATACTGAGTATAGTAAATATAAAATGAATAACAAATAACAAATGAATAATAATAATATTATAGAAATAAAAATTTAACCAACCCGCACTGGTTAAGTTAATTATCTTTTCGCCCTGTTGTTTAATGATTACCGGAGAATTAAATGTTCGTAATTATTATTTATTAGAATTTCTTAGTAGCTGGTGGAAAGTTCGTAAGAAAATATTGAATGTTCTTTAAATTGAATGCAAAAATCAGTAGTTACACTTAACTACAGGTGAAGACATGGATAAACGTAGATTCGCCCAGATAATTGAAGATAATATGATACCTTAACCATACCATATTATTCGCCCAGATAATTGAAGATACTATGATTACTTACAGTAAATCTTGATGTCTGCTATACTGCACTGAAATTATATACTATACATGTATCAAGCACTGAAGTTATTTTAATTAAAAGGTACTTTATGACAATATTTAATCTAATATGATATAAGTTTAAAAGAACTAATATATATATATAAGTTTATACACACTTAGAGAGAAAATGCACAGAGAACAGAAACGTTAACATATGGAAAACGTCCTTACGCAAAGACTGTCCCGCCAGAAGTAATGTTCCTCTCAAAATTTCACAAGCTTCCCCCAAAAATAAGGTGTGATATCCCCTACTTAAAAATGACAGGCCAGCCTGGATGGATTTCTAAGAAGGTAAAAAGATTCTAACGATATCGAAAATAACGGTACTCTTCTAGCTAGGAACATGATCAAAGATAGATCCTTTCGGATTAGGTTCTCTTAGAAAAATTACCATAACGTGCCTTCGACGATATTTACCAATTTTATCAAAAAGAAATCGCCTGAAATTGGAAAGAATTAACCGAGGATTAACGAGAATAATAGGTCGGACCTTCCGTCTTTTGAGATAGTCGGTAAATTCCAATAAAATTTCCTAATGGTCAACACGACCACCCGCGAATATATTTTTTGCAAATACGGCCATCGGTGTCTCAGCAACAGGGGTAATGGGATTAAAAATTATTTAATATTTTAATTATAAAAAACATGTTACAGTTTTCATTATCGACAATTTTAGGCAGTAGTAATTTTTTTGTCGAAATAGGCAGTTTTGATTTAACAATTCGATTGAGAAGCAACTGTGAGGGAGCATATCCCAAACTAGACAGAGGAGTATTTCGATAGGTATTTCAACACAAATTGTGGTAATTCCTCTATATTTCTTATTTTTTTACATTTGCTTACTTATATTAACATACTTCTTTAAAAATACATTTGAAGCATGATGGTGGGGGCTAGAAAACTCAAAATTCCAGTCTTTTGCATTTTTTTTTAAATTCGACACTATTGTAAGGTATTTACTGTTTTATTTGTAGCCGGAAGACCTGTAGCCAATGTGAGTAACTATATAAAAGTATTAGATACGATTTGGATCCTAAAGGGATCACTCATTTTTGAATCCTCTTTTAAATTGTTTTTTTTTAACTCGTTGTTCACTTTTGTTTGTTTGTCTATTTTGTTTATTACCTTAAGTACATATTTTAAAACAATTTTATATATTTTTTAATACAAGGACTTTAGTGGAGTACACTGTATATTGGACATCTGCACTTTGTTACAACTGGCCCAATCCAAATGTTAATTTTCAAGCGAGTATTATCAGAGCTTTTGCTTTTACGAGTCGATATCAAAACGAATATCATGAAATGGGTCGATCATTAACATTCTTTTCGTAATAATATGGAGTCTACAAAAATCTAGTATTAAAAAGCAATTTATTTAGCAATGAATAGCAATGCAGGCAAGGCAGACCGTTATATTTTTAAAGAAATTTAAATAATGTGACTGGCAGCTCGATTTTTGAATGTATTTAAAATAGAAAAAATATGTTAAAAAACGCATATATTACGTTGAGCTACTCCAAATTTATCGAAATGGAAACTTTCAAGAATACTTATGATATTGTATAAAGAACGATTGAATAGTAACATGAATTATATCATTTTTTTATATAATAGTTTTGGCTTAGCCAATTAGACAGATGAATCATCTCATTACCCTCAAATGTGTCATTAGCTTTATATTTTAATATTTTTTCTTTTCTATGTTTACTTTTTTAAAATACGAGAAGAACTTAAATTAAGATATGCAAAATTAAAGTAAATATTTGAAAGCAATATAAAGCTTCATAAATACAGAATTCTTGGTCTACAACATTCAGAGCAGTATGATCGTTCTGCTCTGCTTAGCTGTTAAGATGTGACGTTTTATCTGCAAAAACACCGACTTAAAAGTAGAAAGATCAACAAAATTATTTTGTAAGTACGTAAAAACGAAATAAGAATAAGACTTACTCATAATCAATTTATTCTACCACCCATGACCGGTTTCGCGTACTATAATTTGCTATACATCTTCAGGTCAAAGGTACATGGTAAACTAATTGCTGAATATATAATAATCTATATTAGGGTGCTGTCTGGTACAGAATGTGCAACAATTATGCCAATATTATATGTGTGTGAATATCGGAAACAAGTAGAACATGTGGACTGAATATAAATACTAGCAAAACCAAGCTTATGATCATCAGCAAGGAAAGCATAACTGGGGCAAATCTGTATGTGAACCAAAAGAGAATTGAACGTGTCTCACAGTACAACTACTTAGGAACTATAATCAATGAGTCGTGGGACAATACCCAAGAGATTAAATGTCGCATCAGAAAGGCAAAAAGTGCATTTTTGACTATGAGTTATGTGTTTAAGAGCCATGACCTCAATCTAGAAACAAAAATAAAGGTCCTTAAATGTCATATTTACTCAGTAAATTTACTCTATACGGACTCAAAACGTGGACATTGAAGGCGGAATCTTTATCAAAACTTCAGGCTTTTGAACTATGATGAGATAGAAGGATCCTGAAGATACCATGGACAGACAAAGTCGCCAATAAAAAGTGCTTCCGAGGACGAACACAACCGCAGATTTGGTCAACATCGTGAAGGGCCGTAAGCTGCAGTGCTTGGGATATATAAAGAGAAATCAGGGCAGATAAGAGCTACTCCAATGCATTTTGCAAAATTAAAGGAAAAAGGGCCCCAGGACGAAGAAGAATATCCTGGCTTGCTAACCTAAGAGCATGGTATAGAAAGACCTCAATACAGCTATTCTGTATAGCAACCAACAAAGTCATCATAGCCAGAAGGATCGCCAACAAACAGGCACCCTAAGAAGAAGTATTATTTAACAGTTATTTATATTTATTACAGAGGTATATTTTGGAAATGTGTGTTAATTTATTGAAATTGTTTATTTATAACAGACAGCACTGTGGTAATTTCAACAATTTCAATAATATTCAGTTAAATTTCCAAAACTCTTTTACTTTAAAACCAAATCTGTTCAAAAATAAGCACTTTAAAGCGGTTAAACTTACAGATCAAATAAACAATACGTACATAAAGTGAACTGTAAAGCAATAATGATTATTTTATTTGGAGTGCTAATTAGGGGGCGATTTTCAAGATATTTTCCTTAAAAAAGTGGAAAAAACTTTATTTTAAGCATATCGTTTAGTATTTATGCAAGAAATTAAAAAAAAAAAAAGATTTTTAAAAACAATTTTAAAAAGTTTTAAACAATTTTTGAGTTTTTCCCGAAAAAAGCTTTACTTTTTAGTTATTTCACGTTCAAATATTCGATTTGGAACCTTAGGTTTAAGTCCAAAAGAGAAGTAGAGGGTAAGAGGAACCTTAATCCAAATTTTTCAGCAAATCTGTCTTGACGAGAAAAATTACACTCCAAAACGATTTACTGAAGTATTCAAATTTTTTTAACTAAATTAACTTAGCCTATATTAACCTCATGGATGTTTGATTAAATGGTTTAGTTTTTGTTATCCGGTATAACTAAATTTTCTTATTTTGTGCAGCTATTATTGTAATAATTTTATCCCCCAATTACAAAATGTTTTGAAAACTCATTGGACTGTAATATAAAAGCAATTATGAACGCTAGTTTGTACATAATAGTGCAGTCAAAATTAATACTGGATATCAATACTAAAGGGTCTGAATAATTAATTAACTAGTGTTCATTTTGTAGTGCAGCATTGAAGCAGTTTTATTAAATAGTGTTGAGAGTATTCGATAAACATATTTAATAGGAAATATTGAAGTTTTATTAAGTATTTTAAACAATTTGCCTAAATAATATTATATAAATATTTAAAATTTAACTAAAGCTTATGAATTTTTTTTATTTTCTAGATTTAGTTTGTGTTTGACAAATCGAGCGGATGTTTATGAGTAGAGACCGGACTTTATGACAATTGTATCATATGTGTTGTATATTTAGCATATAATTGATTTTTTCACTGTTTACGCATATTTTTACAAAATAGTTGACATATTAGGGCATATTTTCTGCAAAATCTGATTATAAAAATTCTAAATAGAAATCAGACAAGGAAGCTAATAAATTTTAATAGTTTAGTAATACCGAATGCTGGCAAGCTGCCCCAACTTAACTATATACAATAGGTAAGTAAACTAGTTGCCCTAATTTTGGAAATTTTACAAAAATTAATGTTTTTTCAGCAACACTTATCTCATGATCGTGATTAATAGTTTAGAAATAAAATTTTTTAATAAAATATGGACACGGATTCAAGCGAAACGGCAAAACTCGAGATTTGTGAATGGCAACACTGGTAGTACTATATCGCGTCAGTTTCTCTAGTCAGTTAGCGATGAGTGGCGTGATTTAGTCATCCAATTTAAGAGTTTAGTATAGAGTAAGCTCTAGTACTGAATTAGAGCTATAAGATGCAGGGCAAATAAAAATATTAAGTGAAATATTTACTGAAATATACAAAGCAGGAAAAATACCAGTAGAGTAAAAACCAGGAGCAAAAGTTTGTGAAGACTATAGCATAAGCCTAATTAGTCATCTGCTGAAGCTGTTTTTGAAAGTCATCCTCAAAAGAATTTACCGGAAATGCGAGGACCAAATTGCACCTAATCAGTTTAAATTTGTGAACGCTGTTGGTAAGAGGCAAGCTTTATTTAGCGTGCAGGTATTGTTTCAGAAATGTAGAGATGTTAGCTGTGATGTTTTTGCATGCCTGATTGACTACAAGAGAGTCGGATATGAACAAATGACGGAAGTGCTGAAGAGCAGGGAAATAGTAGCTAACCTGTATTGGAATCAATCAGCGGTACTTCGAATAGATGGAGAATATACAGATCAGGTCAGAATCTTAAGGGGAGTGAGACAGGAGTGCATAATTTTGACACTGATATTCAATCTGCACTCGAAGCACATTTTTGAAAAGGCTCTAAAAATATTGATGAAGGCATCTCAATAAATGGAATCAAGCTCAATAACCTTTGGTATGCAGATGATACAATAGTGTTTTCCAATACCATAGAAGGGCTGCAAAACCTAATGAACAAAGTAACGGAAACAAGTAGAACATATGGACTGAACATAAACACCAGCAAAACCAAGTTAATGATCATCAGCAAGGAAAACATAACTGGATCAAATCTGTATGTGCAATAAATAAGAATTAAACGTGTCTCACAGTACAACTACTTAAGAACTATTATCAATGAGTCGTAGAACAATACCCAAGAGATTAAATATCGCATCGGAAAGGCAAAAAGTGCATTCTTTACTATAAGCACTGTACTCAAGAGCCATAACCTCACCGTAGAAACAAAAATAATACTTATTAAATGTTACGTGTACTCAGTGCTTCTGTGCGGAGTAGAAACGTAAACATTAAAGGCGGAAACTCGATCAAAACGTTAGCTTTTTGAGCTATGGCTATACAGAAGGATCTTGAAAATACCATCGACAGACAAAGTCACCAATGAAGAAGTACTATGGAGGATGAACACAACCGCGGATTTGTTAACATTGTGAAGGGCCGTAAGCTGCAGTACTTGGGACATATCATGAGAAATCAAGGCAAATATGAGCTAATTTAATGCATTTTGCAAGGTAAAATTGAAGAAAAAAAGACCGCAGTAAGAAGAAGAATATCCTGGCTTGCTAACCTGAAAGCATGGTATAGAAAGACCCCAACACAGCTATTCCGTATAACAACTAATATAGTCATCATAGCCAGAATGATCGCCAACGTTTGGAACGGACAGGCACCCTAAGAAGAAGAAGTACAGAGCGTTGGAGTGACGTTTGCACCTAGCGTCGGAGGAAAGATCTTTTGCTTCAGTGTACTACGGTCACTATGAAGTACTCTGTGAGGGATGGGCTTGTGTGACTACGGACGGAGTTATATGTTTGGCACAAGTATTACTAAAGACCACAAAAACTGGTCAGATATACTAACTACTCACTTAATTGGGCCGTTTTTTATAGAAGAAAATTTAACAAGTGATAATTATAAAATGCTACTTAGGAGTAAAATTGTACCTGCCCCAGAAAACAAATTTGGAACTAATTTTCGTAAGATATAGTTTCAGTAATACGTGCTCCAGTTTATTTGGACGTAAATGTTGGACGTTATTTAGATCAGACATTTTCCGGACGATGGATTGTTAAATAAAGTAGTATTGAATAACCTCCTGGTTGACCCGATTAGTTTATTGGAAATACTTGAAAAGTGGAATTTATAAAACTGAAGCAGCAAGTATTGCAGAGCTAAAGCAAAGAATTATCGATAAATTTATATTAGTTTCCAGGGAAGTATAAAGAAATACAATAGATTTATTCTGCCATTATTTAGGATACTGTCAGATCAAAAATAAAGGACATTTTATTTATTAGGTCTAGACATTAATTTAAAAATATAGTAAACTTTCAATTATTAGTAAATTTAATTTACACATATTGTACAAATGTACATTACATACACACGTACACATCTAGTTGTAGTGGAGGAGAGGTTACCTTTGAACTGGGGTACATTTGAACCGTTCGAGTTTTTATGTCTTATGTCGTGTTAAATCTTTTAAGATTTTTTATGTCTTATGTCGTGTTAAATCTCATAAAAAAAAGGAATAAAGCAAGTGGGACAAGCTGTTGTTGGCGAACGCGGACACCTCGTTACAATGGTAGAAATTGTTAGCCCATCGGGTAATAACGTACCACCAGTTTTTATTTTCCTTCGAGCAAGGTTCAATAATACTTTTATGGTTGGTTGTCCATCTGGTTGTTTAGGCTTAGTAAATAGTCCAACTAGTGGATAGATAAACGCATCGCTTTGTATAAAAACGCTGTAACATTTGTTTTATTGTGATTAACACTAAATGCACTGCTATGCTATTATAATGGTCACCTTTCCACCGCATTGTTCACATAGATTACAACCGTTGAATGTATCTGTTATGGGGCCATTTAAGGCAAAATAGAATGTTTCTCAAATTGATTAGATGCTCTTACATCCCGGTCAAACCATTTCCATTCATAATATTGTGAACTTGCGGGCCAGGCTTTTGAGGACTCTTACAATCAAAAATATAGTAGCAGGTTTTAAAGGAACTGGAATATATCCATTAATAGAAATGCGTTCTCGGATGAAGACTTTGATGCAGAAAACGTCACAGATAGACCTACTGTAGAACTAACCATAGAAGCCTTAAACACATATATTGAACTGCAACCATCAACTAGCTCTTGTACTTTTACAACTCCTTAACCTACAACTGTTATTGAAGCTTTCACATCTACATTATTTCCTGTTGATGCTGTTAGACCATTTTTGAAGGCACCAGCTAGGAGTGGAAAATCACGTGGTTAAAAGCTAGGCAGATCTAAACTAAAACGCCAGAGAAAGAGGCCTTAGATCAACAGAAAGTAGATAAGAAAAAGGAAATTAGGGTATCAAAGAAGGTTTTACAAGAAATTTGAAACATTTATCTAAAGTGGTTTATTTTCAGTTCATGATTCCTATTCCAATAATTTATCTCATGATAAATGTATGTTTAATGTGTGTTTCAAAGACCTGTTTATAGATAACTACATTATTGTTAAGTTTTGTACAAAACTTAAGCTTTCAGTAGACGCAGTTTGTCTAGAAGACCGGTGGGTGTCAATTCTAAAGCCAATCAGAAGCTTTCGAATTTATCCGGCTATGTACCTTCCGTTGATATGTACGATAGGTCGACTGTGTATCATTGCAGTGTTAATGCTCGAACTGTAAGTTTGTAATTTGTAAAACCGGTGCAGTATACTGTGTGCGTCTAGAATAGTGATAGAATTTTGTGACTATAATGAAATTTAAATAAAAAAGGAGCTAAAAAGATTGTTAGCACTTTTTGAAGAAGTTTGTAGACAAGAAGATCATGTAGAAATAAACTTGGAGGGAAGCGATACGAAACAGGAAAATGAGGGATAAGATAACAAGACAGGTTTTGCCATTGGTCTATATTTTTTGAGCAGAGATAATAAAACAAAATGGGCTAAGCATATTCCCCCTAAGAACATCAGAACTTGAATTAAAAATATTGTTCTGCAGCTTCCGGGTTCAAAACAATGTGTCATACAGAAAACCAATATTTTAGATATATGGAACAATTTATTTGATACTTATAAAATATGTTGCAAATAATTGTTGATGGGACTAATACAAAAATAAAAGCAGAAAAGCAGAAGTTCAGTCGCGATCGAGATATATCCAACAAACATAGATGAAATTTGTGCCCTTTTAGGTCTCTTATATCTTGCAGGTGTAAGCAAGATAAGCCACCTTAATACAACAGACTTGTGAAATACGGACGGCACTGGTATAGAGGTTTTCCAACTGACAATGAACATCAAGAGGTTCAGAAATTAACTATGGTGCATGCGAACTAATGACATTAATGCAAGGCAAGATAGAGTTAGTTTGAATAAATTAGCGCCAATAAGAGATCTTATAACCAAGTGGAAAGAAAATCCGAAAAAATGTTTCTCTCATTCTCAATAGATATGGTAAAAAAATATTTGCACTGTCTGATGTGAAGTTATTTTATACCAGTAACATGGAAGTATACGTTGGCAAAAACCAAGTGGGTTGTGCATAATATTTAGACATTAGTACCAAGGCAGTAGCAGGGCCTGTCAACATCTCTAGGGATCTAAGAGAAATGTTAACACCGACAATTGTTACACCACCGTTGATATTTATGCATATTTCTCTAGCAAACAAGGACGACCTATTGGCTCTAGTACATTTGAGTTTGGTTTAAGAGGAACACTAGTGTTATATAAACAAAAAAAAACGTTCTCTTATATTCCACTATACACCACGGGGACGTCGTTGATTTAGTAACTGTTAATACCGTAGATAAATTATGCGCACAATATGATGTGGCACGTTGTCGTAGAAGATAGCATATGCTTGTTTTGTACAGCCTTTTAAATGTTACAGCAATAGATTCTTTTGTTATTTATAATTGTAACATTCCAAATTCCACAAAGACCCAAACGATTCTTTTGGTTATTGTACATAAGGCTAAATGCTAAATTTGTCAAAACTCCTCGTCGGGTATTTGTGAAATTTGCAATGTCACAATTATAAATAAGAAAGATATTTATTGCTGTAACATTTAAAAGACTGTACAAATCAACCATAGGCGCTCTTCTACTACAACATGCCACATTATATTGTTTGCATAATATACCTACGGTATCAATACTGCTTTTTGTGCTGTTATATGCTAATATGATTTCCGGTTTTCCAGTTACAGGATCAACATCGTCTCCATGGTGCATAGTGGAATATAACATAATGGTTTTGTTATTTTTTTTTGTTTTTATAACAGTAGTGTTCCTCTTGAACCAGACCCAAATGTACTAGAGCCAATAGGTCGTTGATTGTTAGGGAAATATGCAGGAATTTCTCCTCTATTTACTTTTATTGCTCTCAAGAGAGTTAAACTATTTTCCTTCAAGCTTATACCAAGGTCAACGCTGGTGTACCAATTATCGGTGGTAACATTTCTCTTAGATCCGTAGAGATGTTGACAGTCGTTCCGCCACTGCCTTGGAGCTAGTGTCTAGATAGTATGGACCATCCACTTGGTTTTTGCCAACGTATATTTCCATGTTACTGGTATAACATAACTTCGCATCAGACAGTTCAAATATTTTTATACCCTATCTATTGGATTTGCTTGGTTTTTACTGGCGGAACGAGTACCGTCCTCTAAAAGCCTTCAACTTTTCGTCCATGGTTACGTATTGCGAATGAAATTAACTTTTTTTTATTTTCGTTCCACTTGGTAATAAGATAAAACCAATAAAAAAAACTTGTTTTAATTTTAATAATGTGAGATCGCTACATATTATTATCTATAATAAAAAATTGTTTTTGATTGCACGAGTCAAAACGTCTCCAATTAAATATTCTATCAAAATACATTTAATTAATATCTCCAAGTGATGTGATAATTTTTATTGGCGCCGTATATCATCTGAACGCTTTTAAATCTGTTCCATATTTATTTCCTTTCGTAATATTCCTCTAGACTGAAGTTATTATGTACGATCCTTGAATTTTTAAAGCACTTCACTTTGAACTGGGAACTAATTTGCAACTACCGCAGTTAATTCATCTAGACAGGTAAATATTTCTTGAAATTAAAGTATATAACTCTAAGTGAATTATATCATTGTCCAGAAATAATGTTCTTTGGGATCTCAGAAGTGCTAAAAAGTTCTCAACTGAAAAACAGCAGAAGTAATTAAAACTTGCATTTTGCATAAAAATATGCTTCTATTATTTATTCCGTACGTGCTGAAAATATTTACGTATTTCTTTAATTTATTAGCGAGTTGCTCTCGTGTTAAATGGATGAATCTGTTTTGTTATAATAATATAATAAATGATTTTTAAAAAATGTGTAAACATAAATTGAAAAACTGCATATCTACTGAAAATATAAATAAATCTATGCAACAGAGATCAGAGACACGTTTAAAATGAAAAAGTAAGGATATACTGTTGCCGAGAGGGGGCATTTGGGCCTGTAGGACCCATCGCCGGCTCTTCGGGCTTCTTCCTATCCCCGGAATTGGATCGGGTATTCACCATCTTTGGTTTGTCGCTGGTAGAAAGGTTAAATACCACCGCTGTTATAAATAACAATTCCAGTGACGAATATCTGTTATAGGTAACGGTTCCAAGGAACAGTTACAAAGTAACAGAGCAAAAATGGAAAACAGATAGGTAAAAATGATCTAAGTATTCCGGCTATGTACCTTCCGTTGATATGTACGATAGGTCGACTGTGTATCATTGCAGTGTTAATGCTCGAACTGTAAGTTTGTAATTTGTAAAACCGGTGCAGTATACTGTGTGCGTCTAGAATAGTGATAGAATTTTGTGACTATAATGAAATTTAAATAAAAAAGGAGCTAAAAAGATTGTTAGCACTTTTTGAAGAAGTTTGTAGACAAGAAGATCATGTAGAAATAAACTTGGAGGGAAGCGATACGAAACAGGAAAATGAGGGATAAGATAACAAGACAGGTTTTGCCATTGGTCTATATTTTTTGAGCAGAGTTTAAAATGAAAAAGTAAGGATATACTGTTGCCGAGAGGGGGCATTTGGGCCTGTAGGACCCATCGCCGGCTCTTCGGGCTTCTTCCTATCCCCGGAATTGGATCGGGTATTCACCATCTTTGGTTTGTCGCTGGTAGAAAGGTTAAATACCACCGCTGTTATAAATAACAATTCCAGTGACGAATATCTGTTATAGGTAACGGTTCCAAGGAACAGTTACAAAGTAACAGAGCAAAAATGGAAAACAGATAGGTAAAAATGATCTAAGTATTCCGGCTATGTACCTTCCGTTGATATGTACGATAGGTCGACTGTGTATCATTGCAGTGTTAATGCTCGAACTGTAAGTTTGTAATTTGTAAAACCGGTGCAGTATACTGTGTGCGTCTAGAATAGTGATAGAATTTTGTGACTATAATGAAATTTAAATAAAAAAGGAGCTAAAAAGATTGTTAGCACTTTTTGAAGAAGTTTGTAGACAAGAAGATCATGTAGAAATAAACTTGGAGGGAAGCGATACGAAACAGGAAAATGAGGGATAAGATAACAAGACAGGTTTTGCCATTGGTCTATATTTTTTGAGCAGAGTTTAAAATGAAAAAGTAAGGATATACTGTTGCCGAGAGGGGGCATTTGGGCCTGTAGGACCCATCGCCGGCTCTTCGGGCTTCTTCCTATCCCCGGAATTGGATCGGGTATTCACCATCTTTGGTTTGTCGCTGGTAGAAAGGTTAAATACCACCGCTGTTATAAATAACAATTCCAGTGACGAATATCTGTTATAGGTAACGGTTCCAAGGAACAGTTACAAAGTAACAGAGCAAAAATGGAAAACAGATAGGTAAAAATGATCTAAGTATTCCTTGACTTACGGAAGGAATAACTTAGTAAACAAGTAAATTAAATGGTATAAATATATAATGCAAAGAAAAAGTGTTTCTTGACTTAAGGAAGAAACAACTTAGAGTGGAAAAATAAAATACTCAAAATATAAAACGAGAAATGCAAAAATGAAACAGATTATAGAAATATGTCTAAGTGTTTCTTGACTTACGGAAGAAACAACTTAGCATAAAATAGAAAATGAAAGAGACAAATGTTTTAAGTATTTTCTTAACTTAAGGAAGAAAATATCTTAGATAAAATATCGGAAATAATAATGCAACAATGATTATGAAAATATTTCTAAGTATTCTTTTGACTTACCGGAAAAGAACGGCTTAGACGCACAATTAAAATAACAAGTCAAATATTCAGAGAAATATTTCTAAGAGTTCTTTGACTTACCGGAAAGAACTACTTAGACAAAGTACAAATCAAAATATAAAATAGAAAAAGCAAGATAAATATTTCTAAGTGTTCTTAACTTACGGAAGAACAACTTAGACACAAAATAAAAAACCAAAATAATCAAATAAAATATCAAACAATCAGTACATGAACAAATATAGATCAATGTAATATTCTAACCTGAAAAGGTCTTCTTCTTCTTAAAGTGCCCTCTCCTCAATGGAGGTTGGCTACTACAATTTTAAACTCTTCTCTATCTTCAGCTGTTCTTATTAGCTGTTCAAAATTTAGCCCTGTCCATTATCGGATGTTTCTGAGCCACGATAGTCTTTTCCTTCCTAGGCCTCTCTTTCCCTCGATTTTTCTTTTCACTATAAGTTGTGCATATTGGTACTTATTATTTCTCAGTATGTGGCCTAGGTATGATGTTTTTCTAACTTTTACTGTGTTAAAAAGTTCTCTTTCCTTGCCTATTCTATGCAGCACTTCTTCGTTTGAGGTATGCGATGTCCATGAAATTTTGAGTATTCTCCGGTAGATCCACATTTCAAAGGCCTCCAATTTATTTACGGTTGATGTTTTAAGGGTCCACGTTTCAACTGCATATAGAAGAGTCGACCAGACGATAAACGTAGTCGAATTTCGAGTTTTATTTGAGAATCACAAAGCAGTTTTTTTATTTTTTCGAAAGATTTTCTGGCCTGTTCTATTCTCGATCTTATTTCTAGATCAGGATTTAGGCTGCTATCGATCCAACATCCCAAGTACTTAAATCTATTGACCTGTTCTAAAATGTGCCCATTTATTGTGCAAGGTTGAGGTACGTTTTGGTTTTTTCGGATTGACATCACTTTGGTTTTTTTAATGTTTATTTTCATACCAAATTGCACAGGTCGAGTTGGTCTTGTCGATGAGTCGTTGTAGACCTAAGTCGGAATCCGCAATTAACACTGTATCATCGGCGTATCTGATACTGTTGATATTTAGGCCATTCACCTTGACTCCATCCTTGGAATCCTCCAATGCGTCTTTAAATAGAAACTCGAAGTAAAGATTAAACAGCAGAGGCGACAGAACACATCCTTGTCTAACTCCCCTCCTAATTTCTACTTCTGCGGATGTGGAACCTTCGATCCTAACTCTGGCGTTTTGATTCCAGTACAAGTTTTTTAAGAATTTGATGTCTTTTCCATCTAAACCGACTTCTTGCAAACGTTCTAATAGTAGGTCGTGTCTTTCTGTTAGTCGTAGCATTTTTGGGCGAGAACTAGTAAACTGAACAGGGCTTCTCTCGTTACCATGCCGGCTCTGAATATACAATAGGTCTGAATATGGTCTAAAAAGGTCTGAATATACAATAATGCTAAAATAAAAAGGTATACAGGAAATCAGAAATAAAACAATAACTTAGTTGGAACAATAATAGCACCGACTAGGTCTACAGTAGAAGAGGCAAGCTCGACTGACCGATAAGAGAAAATCTACCTGCTTTTATGTAAAACAAATCCTTTGTTTTTCGTAGCAAAAGTGGAATCTCCCTGCATCGAGTCAATTAGAAATTTGGATTCGGCCAAACTTGGAATTCCAAAGTATTTTGACCAATATCCAAATTCCTTGATGCGTCCGGCACGGCTGTCAACTCCCGGCTGACACGCCTCCGGAGGACAATACATGAGTGTCTGTGTGTATGTGTATGTGTGTTGGGATATCCACTGCGAAGCTTATTGTTTTAGTCGTTTAATCATATTTGACTTTGATTCTTAGGATAAAAAATAAAATTAATTCTAAAAACAATGTGAACTCTGCAAAAAATTTTACATTATACAATTATTAGTCAACTCTAAAAATGTAATCATGGGAGCGCGGTATTTGTGAGAACTTAAATTAAAGTCTCATCTGTGGGAATATCAAATGTACACGGTATAGAGATAATAACCACTGAGATCGGAAAATGCACAATAACCTCGGTATACAAGCCTCCAAACCAAACTTTTATATTTTCACCCCCAACTAACTTCCAATCACAACCCAATCTGCTTGTACTGGGAGACTTTAATAGCCATAGTTTACTCTGCGGACGCAAATGGAGACGCAGTAGAAGCATGGGCCGAAACGAGTGGCCTCTTGTTAATCTATGATCCTAAACTTCCACCATATTCTCAGAGCAAAGTTTGGAAAAGAGGATAGAACCCTGATATCTGATTAAGTAATAACCTCGAAGATCGATGTACTAAAGTAGTATATGGCCCCATACCAAACACTCAGCATAGACCAATTCGTATAAATATCTTTCCAATTGTCAGACCTCAAGCTATTCTATTCAGAATGAGATTTAACTTCAAAAGACAAACTGGCAAAAGTATGCAGACATGCAGAGTTGCTCCGTCTTGAGCCAAAAGTGGAGAACTACGAAAAGTTTGTAGAGGTACTTAAAAATGTCTTTAAAGAAGCTATCCCCAGAGGATGTAGAGAACAATATGTTCCCGGGATGTCCAGCGAGTCTAAAGAACTAATGAGAGCATACGAGACCTTCTATTCCACGGACCCTTTTGGCCAAGAAACGGTTGACTGCGGAGCAGTACTACTCCAACAGCTCAAACAAGTCAGACAAGTCTGGCTAAGTCAAGCCAGACAGGAAAAGTTAATTGAGACCCTTGAAAAATGGACATGACACATAGTAGCAAATAGCATGGAATCTTGTAAAAAAAACTTAGCGGTGATCCAAAGGAACATAAACCACCTGAAAGCTCACAGCAAACCAAGTCGTTGCTTAACTCCTTATGAATTAAAGAACTTCGAACCGATATAAGGACCCAAACACTAGAAAAACATTGAATTAGGAGACAAACCACCTAGGAACTCATTTTACACGAATAAAACTCCACGATGGTATAAACAGGTTAAAAAACGGAAAAGCTGCAGGTGTGGATGATATATACAGTAAACAAATAAAGCATCTAGGCCAATAAGCAAAAAACTGGATCTTACAACTTTATAACACGTGCTGCAAAGTCTGCAAAATTTTAAAATCATGCTGAAGGCTTAAGTAAGTGGGTGGACAGTTCAAAAAAACGGCCTCCCACAGGGAAGTATTTTAGCACCAATGCTCTTTAATATATACACAAACGACCAACCTAGCTCGACCAAAACCAAGCACTTTGTCTATGCTGAAGTTCTTGCAATATGTGTTCAAGGAAATAGTTTTGAGGAAGTGGAGGGGAAACTTGAAACTGCCTTAATAACAATGACAGCGTACTGCCTGCAGAATTTCCTGAGAACCAATCCCTCTAAAACCCAAGTCTGCGCTTTTCACCTTCGCGCAAAGGAAGCCAAGCGAAAACTCCAAATTGCTGGAAGGGTGATACATAAGAAGAACACACAAACCAACCTATATATCTTGGAATAACTCTGGACCTGTCCCTCACATACTGACAACATTGTATAAAAACGAGAGGGAAAGTAACAACTAGCATACTCGGAAAGCGAACGGGAAGTAAATGGGGTGCACGTCCTGGCGTTTTAAGAACAACGGCACAGGCACTATGTTTCTCAACTGCTGAATATGCGTGCCCCGTTTGGGGCAGATCTGCCCACACTAAAAGCAGCGGGTTTTGTAGAACCCTCAATACGCAGAGGCGTTGCACAGAACACATAGAGAAAATTAAACAGATCGTGGACGAGCGGCATGCACTATACAAAGCTCGAACACCACGAAAGTGACTAAAATCCAGGAGAAGCTTCCTTGGAACAGTGCATGATGAACCGCCTGAGTATTGGACTGAGTATTATCCCCATGTTGAATGGACTGGCCTGGGGTACTGGGTAGCTCCAGTAAAATCAAACATGATAAAATGGGAAAAAATAGACCAAGATGATGTGAACTGTGACTTTTATAAAAACACAGAATATGGAACATCTTCTTTTATATAGAAACTGTCATCGATGTACCATCGAAGATTTGCGGCTCGCCAACAAAGATGGAACCGACGTAGCCTGACACTGGGACGAAACTTTATAAATGACATGTCCGGACAGGATAAAGTAAAGTAAGTATTAGTAAACTCATATTAATATTTCGTATACAATTCTCCATTATTATCCAGTAGTTATATTTTTTCCAAGGTTTATTTATTTATTTTTTAATAGTTTCCTCTCCAACATTTTTTTATCTTTTTTTTTCCTTTAAAATCTTTTTATATAAAAATCTCATGTTACGATGTTTGTCCAAGCTAATATTCAAAAACCACTAAACCGATTGCAATAAAATTTTGTGAAACTGTAGTAGTTAGTCGAGCTTAGGAGATAGGATGCATTTTATCTAGATGAATTACCCTCATTTTTTAAATTGTAAATTTAAATTATTTTATACGACTTCACCTCTACAGTTTTAGGTCATTTAATCCGTTTGTTAAACTTCATTTTATAACTAAATGTAATGCTGCATCATTCCATGACGCCCATAATATGAAATCATTGCTTCGTTGTTACTTTATTCTGTTGAATGTTCTAAATGGTTAATTTGGCAAAAGATTTTTCAACATTTAACGATATGGAGATATCTTGTAGGTTCGATTTGTTAAGTCGATAGCTAAATTATCATTTAACCATAGAAATTTTATATTGGTTTCGAATCTATTACGACGCATGCTTTTGGATAAGATTATACTTGTATAGTATCTGATTCTTTCCAATACATTTATCTCCTTGGATTTGCATTATATCTGCTCACTAATAATATTGATATAAAGGCTTTTAGCTCATGAACCCTAAATTCTAGTTGAGATCCTGTCTGAGAAGCAAAGTGGACCATTTCCCTTACTATACGCGTAAGTAAATCTTCATTAAAAGAAATTTAAAATATCTGCAAAGGTCTTAACGGGCGAAAATAAAAAGAAGGAAAGTGTAATTTTCATTTATTGCTGCTCTCTCTGATTGAATATGATAAATTGTTATTAGCGGGAAGATCAGTCTTATTCCAATTTAGAATTACTTTTGCCAACGGCTTTTCTGTTCTGCGATTGTTAGGTTCATCTTCTTTAGTCTCATATTATTAAACATCAGAATCAGAATGCATATATTGTGCTGGAAAATCACCTATCGAAAAATCAAAAATAAGTTTGTTTACGACAAATTTTATAATGGAATTTACATTATTATCATCGATTTTTATTTTACTTCCCCCTGATCCAAAATAGCTTCAGCTTCTAAACACAACTGATTTTTTTATCGCGATTATCTTCGTTAGTTACAATTTTTGGTTTGGCGAGAGTCAAATAGACATCCACACTAATTGCTTTTTCCACGACATTGGAATTCTCTAGAAGAGCTAGTTGGACAGAGCCGATATAAATATCGGGATCGAATTGTTTTCTAATGCCCCTTTGTCCGATTCTTCTCGATCGACGATGCTATTCAGGTTCTCTGGTACTCAAAGGCTCTTGTAAGGCACCTACCCCTAATTTCGGTGCTTTCTTGTCTTTGATTTATTTTTTCTTTTCTCCACACTTCGAATTCGAGGATCGATCTTGTACGGAACTGCGGAACAGCTATTCAGATCGCTAAGGGTAGGCTCCTTCTAAACTCCAATCCAATTAACGCCCTTTTGATGCTGTTTTGCCAAAGGACCGATAGACAGATTCGAATGTATTTATAAGGATCAAATTGTTTTGTAATGCCTCTTTGTCCGATGCTTCTCGATCGACGATGGTAAATAAAATGTTGAAGTCGTGGAGTAAAAATTATAGTTTTATTGACAGCTACTGGTAATTACACTCTAATTGTTGATTAGGTAACTTTCTACAATAGACTGCGCTTAAATAAGCTCAAATCCCCAATTTCTAATTTCACAAATAATGCATACCTCAGCACAGAGGTTAATGCTTCTATCATACTAACAAACTTTGAACTATGAGTTTGCAATACAATTTAATCTAGGCCGTTATTGCAACACTTGGGAAGTTCAATTAGAAAATATATTATGCGGCAATTTATTAAGTCTGCAGGTTTTGCAAGTGAATGGACTCTAATTGTTAAAATATTACTCCATATATTTCACAATGTCTCAATTATACACGGTGAAACTAGAAAAGGTTAAGAAGTTTAGAATAATGTGAGATTACAAATTAAGGGATTAATTTGTAATTGAACACTAGTATTCTGTGGGTTGTTGATCTGTAATTAGTTTTAGCAGTGTGTTTTGTACTGAGATGACTAACGGACATTTTCACAACAAATATCTAAAATAAAACATGCATTTTTGGACGAGTTATGACAGTTTCACAGACAGATTATTCAAGAATGTATTCGACAAATTTCCATTATAAATTTTCAAACAGTTTATTAAAATCCTTAATAGTATGCGTAGCAATTTTATTTAAAATCAGATTTATTTGTTACGAAAGTGTTACGAAAACGTAACTTCAAAAAAATATTGAGTACAGAATTTTAAAAAATATATTTTTTATTTATCTAGGTAGAAACGAAGAATATATGTAATATTTCAATGCGATCACTAAAATAACTGATAAATATATCAAGGCAATTCGAGTGTTATAACAATTTATCTGAGTAACTGCTTGTTTGAACACGCTTTACTAGACCTAGTGATCTATATTGCTAAGAATTATTGTTAAAACACTAATATACAATAGGCTGAAAGGCACAGTTGCTCAGTATTCAGACGTGAGAAACGTAAGAAAGAAAAGATACTAAACGACGAAATTAAGAAAGAGAACAACTCTTAAAAAAAAACGCTTAAGTGTTCAACTCGATGTTTATTTCATGAATACAACAAAAATAAGATAAATTGGTGAATAAAAATTCTAAATTGTGTTCATTTCAAATGTTCAAATATATTATGTAGATACACTTGAAAGTTGACATTCAGACACAAATTTCAACTGATTCCAATTTGCCGAGCACTTTATTTTAAGTTTGTATATATTTCTGCATTTGTCTGTGAACTTGATGAGGATAACAAAACCGACGCTGAGTCTCATTTTAAAAATAGCTCTCCAGTGGCTACCGTACAGGACATTAAGGAGACAAAATGCGAACGAGGTTTTGCTAAAATTAAAGGAGGCTTTTTAACTAAAATACAGTAAAATGCGCTTACATGTCCAACGGGAAAATGGAGTTAATTAGTGGAATGTGACACTCAAAATCTTTTAGTTTGAATTTATATGGCAATGAAATAGGGGTAACTTTTACATTTATTATTATTACGAATTCTTGTTTTTATTTTATTCTAATCGAAACAGGAGTCGGACAAGATTCTAAAATAAAACATTTAGGGATGGACTCAAGCGGAGCAGAGCTTTTGACAAGCTTGAGCTCGGTTCGAAATTTCGAACCAAGCTTGAAATAGAAGCTCGGCTTCAACTTCGAGCTGCAAGTTGAGCTCGTGGCTGGTGTTGGCTCGGTTCAAATAGTTCGAGCGGAGCTGTTTCAAGCTCGAAAACATAATAATGAATGTAAAAAGTAACACTCATAGTAATTTTTTGACTTAGTTTAGCCAAGCAAGGAAATACTAAAATATTAAAAATAATAAGAGGTAGTTGATATAAGGTTAAATGCTCGAATAAATGAACTTTGATCAAATGTTAGGCATATATCGAGCACAGTTAATTAATTAAATCTGGTCCAAGTACTTTCGCTTACTAGAGCATCTTCAGGGACATTTCGTTAATTTTGACCTATCCAACAATCTGTTGAGAATGTCATAAACATAAAATTATACCGAGTGGTCCAATAAGCCGATCTCTCAGCTATATATCAGAAACTATTCATGTTATAACTTTAGGAGAAAAAATTCTCTCATCTCTAACTTGTAAACAGAGTTTGTAAACGAATTGGCGACGTGCAAGTACTTGGATGTGATACGAGAAACGATCGTGCGCGTGTAGTGGAGAAATCTTGCATTTTTACTGTACATTTCATAGATTTCATAAATTCATATTGTCAATTGTCATATTTCATATTCGTTTGTTTACTTACACCTTCTGTCACTGAAAAAAATGGGATTTAGAAAATGATGTGTTATAAATTGTAAAAATACCACAAAAAATTGTCAATTTAAGTTTTATTCGCTTCCAACTTCAAAGCACAAATTACTACAAAGAGAAAAGTGGATTTATATCATAAAAAAGCATAAGCAACATAACCTAAATTATGCATTATTCTTCCGCCCGATTTTAAAGTCAGTTTGAAATAAATAATAAATAAAAGTTCACTTTTAAGTGTAAATTTTAGTTTTATAACACTCACTCAGAGTTCACTTTAACCCAAAAATCATATGGCTCAGAGGTGACTGAGACTGAAGTTTGTCTAATTACACTTGCTTGTATTACATAGCTTTGTCCATTTTTTCTAAATTCTTCCACATTCTTAACATGATTTGCCACTACTAAAGCTTTTCCCTTTGACTCAGTGCTTGGTTGAAAAGTTATTTGGTGATTTACTTTCTCAAATCCAGTTTTTATTATTGCATCCATATTAACAGTACCTAATGCTGTAATTTAATAATATATTTATTTGTATTTACACTGAATCCAACGTTTACCGTTTAATAACATACCGACATAACCTCAATCTTACTTTTTCTTCTTATTTTTTTGTGGCTACGTCCTTGACATTTATCCGGTAACCTCGATCTAATATGAAAGCGCAGTAAATTTTGCTGATTTACGACACCAGGTGTTGCTCTTCCGAACTTGCACGGTCCGAATAGGACATAATATGTAAGTTTTTCTTTTTTTATTATTTTGATATAAATCCTTGTAATTATTTATATCGTAAGTATTTTTGTATTGTCTATTTTTGTAACTGTTTGTGATGAGACAACAATAAATGTTTAGTTTTTTTTCTAAACCATTTTGTTTACTTCTCTTAACTAACTCTCTAATCCCTTATTTGAGTTTCATTTAAAAAGATATATTTTTCATTTCCAATAATGATTTCAATAGTTACAACTAGTTGTTGTTATCGTTATAATTTGGCACCTCGAAGAAGCGTCCATTTTAAATTGCTAGAGGTCTTTCTTGTGTTTTGTTTTGTTTGTTCCAAGAGACTTATGTAAGCACCCCTTTGTTTCATTTTTGTAGTTGCCCTAATCCAACCCCCTTGCAATTCAACTTGTCCACGACCCAGCTACTCCAAATAAACGCAGAGTGCCGTTCGCAGAAGTATCGTTTATTTTGCTTGCCCTATCTCCACCCCTAATAATTTCTGTCCCAAGATTTTAACCCCCATAGTAATACCCTAGGTGGTAGGCAAAATATTTCGTTACAACATTCATTCATATTAAAAGTAACATTTTGCACAAAATACTTAATATAATACAATGTGAGTCATGAGGAACTATACATACTCCTACCTCGTATGGAGACCCCTATGGAAAATAACAATTTACCATTGAAAGTTATGACGAATAGAAGTCAGTCAAAATTGACAACTCGCCCTGTATAATATTAAACAATGAGAGCGAAACTTTTTAATGGTCATTTCTTATTCCCCATAAGGCCATCCATACAAGGAGTATGTCCTATATTAACTAAGTACTAAGTAAATATTTTACACTTTATTTCTTTTATTTCTGAACTCTTGTTTTAAAATTTGAATTTCTAATTTATGTTTTTCAGCTACTCGCACCTTCTTCTTTTTTGCTTATTCCTTTAGTAGAGCAATTTATACATCTACATATTCCATTTTCTTCTTTGGCAGTTTTTGGTGTACAAAATTATTTGTATGTCTCTTCTGCTGCAACTGGGATCAAATACCTCAACTTGTCTTTTCGTACATCTGTAAATTGTAGCTATAAATAATAAATCTGATCTTACATGCATAGCATGGAAAAAATAAATATAAAATTCTATAAACATACTTTTGTTTTACATTCTTCAAAGTTCTTTGGTATCTGGCCAGTTAGAAGTTTATCTTTATTTTCTGTAATTTAGAACATAACTTATAATAATATCAGTAATTGTATCAGCACAAATGCTAACCTTCAGATACTTTATTTTCCTCAATTGGAAGTTCTAATGCTGGATGTTTGGCGCTTCTCAATTGAGATAGGTTTCAAGAATTCCACACTTCACTAGGCTATAATAAACAAAAAAGAAATTCAAAATTTAATTTATTTTTACTGTAAAAATTTACTGACCGTTACATCAACAATTTCTGCAGCTACTTCAATTGCACTATCTGGAATTTTCTCTACTGGTAAAATTCCATCCTGTGTTAGTTCAATATCTGGCCTGATATACCCTGTAAAAATATTTCAACAATAAGTAAAACTTGTATAATGCTTTACAATTCAATTATTACCAAAACCTGAATCAAATTTGCAAGATGTACCAGTTACTCCCACACCAACAATAGCCAGCACCCTATTACTAACACCCGATAATTTTATGTCTGATTCTTGGAAACTGTCACCAGTTTTATACAAACTCTGTTTAAAACTAGCATATTGTTTCTTAGTGGTTTTTGTCAAAGACTCCTACTTGCTTCGAATCATTTTAGCTTTCCTTCCTGTACCACAAGTAGAATTAAATTTTATTGATAATTTCAACCACTCCTCATCTTTTATGGCACTTGTTGTGTCAGTTTTCTTACATTCTAAAAACAAAATTAAAATAAATACTTAACCCATAGATACATATTTATGTAGACTCTTCTTTACATACCTATTATTTCTTTATGTTCTTCAACTAAACTCACAAGCATTTCAATTTCTGTATATGTAAAATTGGTAAATCTTTTTTTATCCATTTATGTTAATTTTGCAAAATATAATAATATAAACGTAGAAAAAAACCAGATAAAGCCATAGCACACTACCACCTAGCATTGAAACTTCCGTGGTAAGGAATAAAACAATGATTGGTGCATCACCTAGTGATCGGGCGCGTAACTATATATACATGGCGCTAAATTCAAAAGTTTAGTAATATTACCTAGGATTGTGAACTCATTTTAAAGTAAAGGAAAATCGATATAATCCTAAAATAACAAGAAAAATCCTTATCCTATACGATAATAAATATTTTTCGTATACTTTTTGGGTTTTCTTGTTATGTTGGGACTATATTTATTTTCCATTACATTAAAATGCCAAAGTGGTTAAAAAAATTAAAGAATAAAATATAGAATAAAATCTTTATTTATAAAAATGTTATATGTGTTACAAGAAATATTAATAATACAAGCCACGTGTAGTATAATTTAGTTTTCTTAATGTTGTGACAAGAACTGGTCAGTATTTAAATAATTGTTTTGCCATTCTTATCAAGTTTTATGTGAATAAAAGTCTAATTCTGCAAAAGACATTTTACTACAATTTTATTCGCATAAATTTACAATGGGGAAGTACTTTAGACCAGATAAACTAGAGGCTGATCCAAACTGTCAAACTTCCACCAAAGAATTCAAACATTGGTAAGTATATAACATTCAAGAATTTTTTAGAAAGCAATGAATCTAAAGATAAATCCCTAGAAGATAAAGATAAGTACAAAATTAATTTTGTACTTATCTTTAAAAAAATTAATCTACGATTACATAAGCGAAGCAATCAATCTGGAAAACCAATTGCTTTTTTCACACATACCCTCACAGATTCTGAATGAAAACATTATGCAATTGAAAAAAAAGCAAATGAGTTGAAGTATTAAAAAAAAAATGCAGACATTATCTGGTAAAAAAGCAATTCTAACCAATTACAGATTAAATCACTATTTGGTTTATATAGAATAACGGTATATATCAAATCTAACAAGGAGAACTAGCTTTACTTCACAAGAATTTATTAATTATCTACACTCTAAAGGAATATATTCAAGTAGAACAACACCATATAATCATGAAGGAAATGGTTAAGTCGAAAAATACAATGAGTTATATGGAAATTGGTGAATCTAGCATAGAAAACCAAAAATTTAGAATTTACTTAATGGAAAACTGCTTTACCATGTGCTCTGCACAATATACGAAGTTTACTGTTGAATTGTTATATTATTGAATCAAGATAATGATGAAGGTCCAAATAACACACTAGAGAATTTCACTACTAAATAAATACCAGATGAGACAGAAAATTTACCTGTTCAAAAACCTGATGATAATGATGAACCAAGATTGGAAAATTCAGATTTTCATTCTAGCTGTAAATCAGCTGGAGCTAAAAATAAACCAAGATAGTTGCAATATTTTGTTCAAAAATAGGGACGGGTGAATGTAGTATAATTTAGTGTTCTAAATGTTGTGAGAGGAACTTGTCAGTATTTAAATAATTTTTTTGTAATTCTAATGTCAAATTAAAGCCTAATAAGCAACAGACAGCCATCAGACATTCTGAGTTTTTTGTAGTACTTTCATCCTAATGTAATAACACACACTATCAGTGGTCAGTGAAAACTCTTACAGTCTGGCGTTCTACTCACAGAAAGAGAGAACTCAAGGACCCTGCTAAGTTGGAAACAGAACAATTAAATGATTTAGTTCTAGAAAGAAGTTTATATACATTTATACTCATACTATATGTTATATATTTATATGATAACACTTTTATTCTTTATATATATATAGATATATAAATTTATATATATATATATATATATATATATATATATATATATATATATATATATATATATATATAGATATATATATATATATATATATATATATATATATATATATATATATATATAAATCAGAATCATAATATAAGTTCCAGAAAAATATTCTGGTTATCAACAAAATTATGATTTTGATTAGATTAGCAAAATATTGCTTCTTGCAAAAAAAACCCAAGAATGAGGAATAAAGGAATGATAGCAAATAGAAAAAAACGAACAAAAAAAAAGAACAATAGATACGGTAAATAATTTATTTCTAAGGTATGCTTAAAGTTTTCACCCAGAATGTAAGCTTTGCTAAAACCTGATATAGTAACTTTATTTGCTCAGTATAAACTTCAAACAACAGGATAATAATGTTTTTATGCCTGAAATGACAAACACAATTACAATCAACACATTTTTTCACCAGTATGTCATCTTAAGATCAGTCATCCCATCCCTATCATCAACAGAATAGAAAAGATCCCTGTCGACACATTCAAATTTATTTATTCATAACTCTGAACGCCTTACCACTGTCTGTGTGGATGCAGGCTAATAAACGGGACAAGCCGATTAAATGTTACAACTTACAATATACAAAATAGTGGTTAAGTACACAGTATTTTAAGATAATAAAATTAAATAATGTGAAATAAAAATATATTATGTACACAAACACATGCATGTACATATATATATATATATATATATATATATATATATATATATATATATATATATATATATATATATATATATATATATATAATTAAACATGTAATTAAATTTTAAAAATCCAGCACAATAAAGATGGAAAAATAACATAACAAAAATAAAAAAATATGTAAAGTATTACCTAGTTACAATAAAAACATGAAGTATTTTACACAGTTAAGTTTCCACACTCTATGGTACCAGTAACTCTTCTACTAATATTTATATATTTATTGAGGGACATATTAAATACATTTACATTTAGGTTGTTTAACAAAGATAAGTATCTATTCAGTGGGCTATTAGCACCATAGGTTGTTCTACAAAATGGAACATTAAAAGTACATAGATGAGGCAAACCATGGTAATATGGTACTCTAAGACCAATCTCACTCACAAGAGAGGGACAGATCCCTCCTCACACTTAAAGCAGGCAAGCTCATAGACCTCTCCATGATAGTGTAGTCATGGTCTGCTAATCTAATCCAACTTTGAAAGGCGCACACCTGTAGAAATTTATGCCGAACCCTCTCTAAGGTGATGCTTTTTAAGATAGTTGTTGAACCACCACCTACAAATAATTCAAATACTAAGCTAAGTAAGACTGGTTTTATAATATATAATTTTAGGTTAAATTTATAAACTAATTTTTAAGTAAAAGGTCAGATATAATGTGAATAAAAATATAGGTCAGTGGTATAATAGTTCTTACCTGGTCCTGGTAAAAACAAACTCGGAACGGCTGTTCTCGTAATACCGCTATTTCCAACATTGACTACATCTTCCTCTTTAGAATGACTTGCGCATACACGAAAATTGTTATAAATAGTTTCTTTTGCAGCATTCTCTAATTAGGGCTCTTAACAGCATTCACCCATTTATCAAACATATCCATATAATGTCCTGGACTTAAAAATCGGTATTGCTTGCCAGTAGTATCCATGCAATCTGGAACACATCTTTTTTGTTCAGTTCTTCGTCTCTACATTGTTATTCCATGTAATGTGTTCGATTCCATAATAAAAAATCATCGAAAATTGTACGATTTTGCACTATTTATATAAAAAATTTTAAATTATAAAATAAATTATAAAAAATAAAACAAATACAAATATGGCGCCGTATTTGTCTAAACTCAACTTTGACTTGATCACAGCACACTCCCTCTGCGTAGGAACGAGACTAACAGCGCCACCAAACGAATGGGCGCCTAATCCGAACATGATTTGACCTTGGCTATCCCTGTTACCAATCTAGGTGTAATTTTATCTATGGATAAAGCGAATCAATTCCTCTCTATTTTAAACAAATTTTACAGTTATGTCAACTGACAAATGTCACTGTCAATTTTAACGATATTAGATCTACTATTTCGTTTTACCTTAGTGTTCTGTGGTTTTACCCAGAATAACTATTCTGCTGTCGATTTCACAATGTATAACGCCCGAAAGGTTATACTTGGAATAAACTTAAGTATAAGTTATACTCAGAATAATTATTCTCTAATTTATACTTGGATTGTAGAACCGGCCCTAAGCCTTATAGCTTGCGTCTACCTAACCACACGTCTGCACTGTTCGACCGTCGCGATCGAACTACTACTGATTTAGTAGTTCTTAATACCTACAAATTTAACAAAGTTTATACTGAGAAATTGGCTACAATAAAAACATTTAACTATACATCTTAACAGTAAATTTCCATTGCTAAATTCATGCATATTTATAGTTCTATTTATGCATGTCCATAATCATACAAGTATAAGTATCTTACTTTTATTAAAATTATTATAGAAATTAAAATTTTTGGAAATGGTGAAAAGGTTGCCAATGTGAGTCCATAATACTAATGTGTAGGAAATAAAAGATAAGGAAAATTTATTAATTATTATTTAAGACATGTGCACCAATAATAGTTATTCCTTAAAAATATTACATTTCTCTTTAGTATTATAATAAATCTTTCTGAACTTATCTCATAACTTAAACAGGTACATTTTGGCGATATTTTCGCGTTATTTTCCTCGCATCTAAGAAAAGAGGAGACTTTTAGTAATTTCGCTTTAATTAATTTACGACTTCAATTCACTTGACTAATTCAGTGCTTAATTTGTCCTTTGGGTATTCGCCATCGGTGACGAATTCTAAGGAGAACAATTAGGGAAATGACATGCTTTGTTTTATAGGGGCATAAGATATCTTGTTCTTTGTAAAATATAGAAAAAGATTAGTTTATTACCGAATAAATAATTGGGAGGGCAAGTAAATTTCAGGTTAAGCGCTTCTCTTGTTAAAAAATTTGATGTTTCGACGAGTAATTACAGTCATTATCAGGGATTAACCTATATAGAATTTAATAAAACCAGGAAAAATTAAATTAAAATTCTATTACAAAATATTTTTTACATTGTCTTAACCCTTATGGGAGCCACGTTGTAGAATCTACCAAATGTACCGTATAAAAAGAAGTCTTTCCTTCATACGTATAGTTATCGAAATTAACCTTTAAATTTTTTTCAGGATTAATAACAATTACTAGTTTATTTGGGAATAAGCCACAATTTGAGTTTAAAATAAAATTATTGACTTTTCAATTTCCACTTCGAATATCATTCTTAAAATAAAAAGCAATAATAAATTTATTAATTAAGTAAAGTAAAAAAATCAATAAGTAAATGTAAAATACAATCAATACTTAATAAAACAATACAAATAAACCTGCTGAACAAAAATATTGATCTAAAAAACCATTTTTAGCATTTACAGATAAAAGACATTAAAAAATACGAGTACATAGGTTAGTATGCACTTTAAACAACAAAAGGCCTGTAAAAAGAAATTTTGACAGAATAACCTACAGACGCTAGTCCACGTTTCAATATCCGAACACGAATATTAAAAAAATAAGTAACCAGAAATTTGCTTAGACACTTTTACTGATGTCACATTCCTTATACCAAATTTTCTTTTATCTTTACTTAAGAGCGTAGGCGCAAAATTTCGGGCCAATGCATTCTTATTTTTTCGAATCCTGAGAAAACTAATAAATATTTTTGAAAAATTTAAACGCAGAATGAAAGAATACATTATTACCGAGGGCCGAAAGTCCCTTAACTCTAAACTTGGCAACGTATGTTATAATACATAGTCCGTCTAGAAAGTATCCGGAAAAAAGAAAGCAGAATTATAATTTTAAGGTATTTATTTCTATCACTTGAAATATAAAATTTCAACAACTAATTTATCTCATTTACTTATACAACCTACATTTAAATCTAAACACTTAACCAAACCTCCAGATACACCCGAAACTAGGTCAAGGCCATAATTTTCGGTAATGGTGTTCCAGGCCTGTAAAACTGACCGAATCAAACCTTCTTTATCTCGTGGCGCTGCTCGTTCCACTTTAATCTTTATCAGTCCCCATATGTTTTCAATACGGTTAAGATCTGGAGATGCTGCTGGCTATGGAATTATTGCCAATTGGTGTTCTTGCATCCAAGCTTGAGTACCTATAAGCAGGAGTATGGCATCTTGTATTATCCTGCTGAAAACGCCAACCCTCTGGATATAAAACATCAGCCGTTTCAAGAAGAAAACCATTAAGAATGTTACAATATTTCGCACTATCAACAGTACCATTAACTGTATACTAGAGGAGTAGTACCACGCTGAGATATTGTTCCCCAAACCACTATTTTATTGGGAAATTTGAACGATAACATTTTCTCTTGATAGTACTTTTAGATGATTTGCACCAAGCTGGAAACAACTTTCACCAGATATCAAGACATTATTAAAATTATCTTCTCGAAAACATTGACAAAAATCTATTCTTCGTTGCCTTTGAAGAGGTGTCATTGTAGGGATTTTTTTTGGATTCCTTGATATGTACCCTTACTTTTCAGGGACATGCGGACAGTTTCTGGTCACACTTTTATTCTTCGTTGATTTCCAAATCTGTTTGCAATCAATATTATACAAACCATCCAAAACATCTACCTCCATAATCGAATACTGGCAAATATAAATGGAAACTAATACAGCGTATACCAGTACGAAGCGGAGTCACACAGGGTGACTCGTTAAGCCCACCTCTCTATAATATAATAATGGACGAAATAATAAAAGCAGTACGTAAAGGTCATGACTACAGAATGGAGAACAAACAAATCCAAATATTATGTTGTGCAGTGCAGACAACGCAGCATTAATCGCCGAGACAGAAGACGAGCACTAAAGATTAACACACATCTTCAGTACAACAGCCAAAAAATACAATATGATAATATCAGCAGAAAAAACCAAATGTAAATTCGAATTGATGTTGACTGATATGTTGAAGAAGAAGTACGACAACAAAGCTTAAAAGCAAGTAAAGCGGCGGGATCTCTTAATGACACAATCTGGAAGAACAAACACCTAAGACAAGATACAAAAATCGGTTGCCTGTAAAGTCGGTTTTACGGGCGAAGATTTTACGTGACAACGTCTTTTTCTCGGTAGAATATTTATTGATATGAATATTATTAAATTGCACAATAGTTGTTTGCAGTTGAAACGCGCTGTTTCTTCTCAATCGACTGAATTACGATTGATTGCAGAGTGATTTAAACTAATAATTTACTTAACACTATCAACATTTGTCAATAGTATGACATAACCTATAAACTCAGTTTCTCAACTTTTGTGTCAATCTAACAATTAATCAATCAATCATAGTTTACGATAATGAAATATTAGTGTACAATTATTTACCTTTATTGTTGTAGTTGTTGTAAATGACGAATCTAAGCACTCCACATTTTCACTACAGACACAGCTGACGATGCTTTAACCACACGTGTGAACTTGTATTATGACGCTTTCTCGGTTTTCCAACGCCAAGAACGCTCGAGAAAGACAGAGACACAAGCACGCACCGATTCAACGCGCCTAATTCTCTAGTGCTGCGCGCACAGCGGACCGATCATGTTTGAGTGGGAGAGAGACGCAAGGCATTCGCCGGTCCGGCGGGCCTCTCTCTCGTTCGGTGACTCATCGTAACAGACGTGAGCGGGCGTTACACTTTTTCATGAGTGACTCCGAGACACAACCTAATTTAAGACGTTGTCACGTCAAAACCAAGAATCTATAAAGCAGCAATTAAACCTATAATAACACACGGCGAAGACAAGACCTGACACATCTAAAACGAGACGACTAGTAGAAACAACAGAGATAAAAATACACCAAAGAATATCAGAGAAAAGCCTGTTGGATAGGGAGATGAGCGAAAACATAAAAAGAGCATGCAATATAGAAGATATAAATATATGGGTGACAAAACGGAAACAGGAATGGAACGAACACATTAGTAGAATGGCAGAGGAAAGGATAGTACGAGTAGCACGAGATAAGTCACTAAATAGACGAAGAAGTATTGGTAGACCAAAAAAATATGGTGCAATAATTTAAACAATTGAGGATGGTAATATTGAAGAAGAAACAATCTTTAAAGCCTACATACAAGAAGGAAGAAGAAGAAGAAGATGATGATTCTGAAGAATAACTGAATTGAATTTAGTGAGCCTGTTATTATAATAAACTTGATGTTTGATTTTCTTATAATCTGAAGGCTTTCTTTAGTTAATATGGTCGATTTTTCTGGTGGTTTAACCTTTTTGGTCTATAAGCAATTCTCTAAAATTTTATTCTTTTTTAATATTTTTATTTTATAATAATTATTTGTCGTAGATCTATTTATGTAAACATACTGTATAAAAAAAGTCAAATAAATAACTGTGAACAAAGATAAGTTATACCCATTTCTCCAAATTTTATTTCTAAAGCAAAAGTCTGCTACAATATGGGTGATAAACAATAAATATATAATCCCTGTAGTCTTTAATAAATTTTTGTAATGCTGCTCCGAATATCAAAAGTCTCATTCGTGTCTGATTTTCCAACACATCAGTTCTGTAATAACCGTAGAGAATATCAATTTAATCTTCAAAAGGATTAGAAAAGAAGCGGAGCAACTCTCATCTCGGAGCTGCAGTCTAGATTCGGGATTAACGGTGTATTGGGTGTCTTATAGTGATGAGGTAAAGTGGTTTCAGCCATTCTTATATGTTCAATCTCGTTTTCCATCCTTTTCAGTATTTGCGGGAAATTGTATTGTAGTATTCACTCTTTTTTCTGCTTCTTTATGAATGTTTCTTAGCCAATGATTTTAAAAAGTAAATAAGAAAAAGTATTAATAAAATCCTCTAATCTGCTCGGTTATGATTACGGACTGTCTAGAGAGGAAGTTAATAAAGATTGATTTAAGTAATATTTTATAAAAATCAAACTAAGAAAACTTACTGTTATACCTGTTATATTTATCGATAAAAATCTTGTGACACGATGTTTGTCCACGCTAATATCCGAAACCATTAAAACACTAGAAGCGCTGACATTTCTGCCAGTCCTTATCCTTGTCCCTGTCATTTTTCACCCGTATGATCTAATTCGAAAATCTAAAAGGAAACTTGAAACAAAATATCATATATTTATTTAATAATTGATAATAGTAATAAACAAACTTAAAATCTAATATAAAACATTACTAGATAGTGCTCTTACCTACATAATGAACATACAAAATATTGTGTGGAAGTGCATTTTTTACAGACTGTTTTTTTACACTCGTGGCATTTTACAAATGATTTGTTTCCAGAGCACTCTGATTTGATTTCACAACGTGTTCCCTTTTTTTGAGGTTCATCGATTTCATCTGGGATGGCAGTTCGTTTGACAACAGCTCTAGTCCCTGCGTATTTTTTTGAGAGTCCTTCATATAATTTCTGCGATTTATTTAATGATTTATATAAGATCCAGGCATTTATTCCAGCTAAAACCAGTAAATTGTAAAATGTGTGAAGTGGCCAACGCCTAGACGATAAAAGTAAATGCCATCACCAAAAAATGCAATCACCATTCACCAGAAAACGCAATGTTAGTAATCCAGAAGTTAGAATCTTTAATAAAAAAAAATAAAATATGTTGATTGTATCAAATTCCTTGCGATTTATTTTGACAAAAATAGAAATTTTAAGCAACATATATTATATATCATCTTAAAAAATTTCATCTACTAAAAATTGGGGATGTGATCAAGATATCCTATTGACAATATATAAAAATCTTATTTAATTTAAATGGTCCGATTATGACTCAATAGTGCATGAGTCTACCAGTCCATCGGTTTTACAAGAGTTGTAATCAATCCAAAATGCTGCTGTAAGAATAACCTTAGGAGGATTTTGTACCACGCCCACAGATAGCTTACTATGTTTAGTAGGAGAAATGTCTCTGGAATTAAGAACACAATATTTTAGCCTAGCGAATTACATTAAACCTTAAAATCAAATTACTACCCTGCTCCATATTCTCCACATTGCTTTACGTCATGGAGAACTGGACTCTTACAGCAATACTAATGAAAAAACTTAAGGCCTTTGAGTGAATTAAAGTTACAATATTTTAGAGTGTAATATTTATCAGAGTGAAATACCATGTAATAAGGCATCCAGATAGATATCACAACGGTATCACTTTCTACACTTCATAATAAAAGGCAAGATCGCCGCACGAAGAGGATCAGGCTAAACAAGAACATTGTGGCTCCGAAATCTCCGAGAGTGGTATCTAGATGCATCTGCTAATCTGTTTCGAGTTGCCGCAAACAAAGTTATTAATGCCAATATGAATGCCATCGTTCATTAATCGGACAGGGTACTAGAAGAAGAATAGAAGAAAATCTATTATTAATCTTCTTCTTTACGTGCCATCTCCGCGACGGAGGTTGGCAATCATCATGGCTATTCTGATCTTAGATGCTGCCGCTCTAAATAGTTCGATTGATGTGCATCCGCACCATTCCCCCAAGTTACGCAACCGTGAGATTCTTCTCCTTTCTACACTTCTCTTGCCTGGATTTTCGCTTGTATAATTATTTAAAGTATGTTGTATCTCTCATAATGCATAATATGCCCCAGGTATTGCAGATTTCGTATCTTGATGGTTTCCAATATTTTCATTCTTTTGTTGACTCTTCTCCTGACTTCATTGTTTGTTACATGTTCGGTCCATGATATCTTCAGGATTCTTCTATACACCCACAGTTCAAATGCTTTAAACTCTTTAGTAGTGGAAACGTTAAGTATCCATGCTTCTATCCCGTAAATCAGAGTCGAGAAAATATAACACCTTGCCAGTCTAACTCTCAAGTCTAATATCATTTCTCTTGCACATTGCACTCTCTCATTTTATTGATGTTTGTTCGTATTTTCCCTATTCGAACTTTGATTTCTTTGGAATGATCGTTTGAGTGATTAATTGTAGTGTGACAAGTTAATTGTAGTTTTCAACTTGTTCTAAAGTTTTACCGTTAATTGTCAGGCTTTCATCATTATTTTGGGTTTTTGATAAATTTAGTTTACTTGATGTTTATTGATAATCCATATTCTTCTCCATACTCAACTATCTTGTTCATTAGCTCTTGGAGGTCTTGGAGGTTGTCTGATATTATCATAGTATCGTCCGCATATCTAATGTTGTTAATTGGTGTTCCATTGACCTTATTCCTGCTGTTTTTCCCTCAAGAGCTCTTTTCATAATGTCTTCAGAGTATGCATTTTAATAGTAGTGGTGATAATACACACCTCTATCGCACTCCTCTTTTAATTTCGAAATCTTCTGATATGTGTTTATTAATGCGTATGTGTGCCTGCTAAATATAGATTTGTTATAATCTGAAGGTCATTGTATTATAATAATAAAACACTGAAAACTTTATTTTCAAAACTTTCACAAAATTTATTATAAAATCTTATCACTACAGCTGTTTCGGCAGAGTGCCTCTCTAAAGTCTTGAGCACTCTGTCGAGCACTCTGCTGAGTACTTGAGAAAGGCTCTCTGCCAAAACAGCTGTAGTGGTAAGATTTTATAATAAATTTTGTGGAAGTTATAAAAACAAAATTTTCAGTGTTTTATTGTTACACAAAATGAATTTCCATCAAGTAACGGTCGAATCTATCACTCATTGTATTGTAATTTTTTGATTTGAGGACGTCCATTAGCTCTTTGTGACGGACTTGATCGAAAGCCTTTTTGTAGTCCATGAAACAGACGTACATATCTTGGTTCACATCCAAACATCTTTGGATTAGTACGTTGAATGCAAAGAGAGCTTCACGGGTACCTACGCCTCTACGGAATCCAAATTGGGTTTCTTCAATAGCCATATCAAGTATTTGGTAAATGCGTTTATGGATAATCTTTAAAAACATTTTAAATATGTGAGACATCAGCCTTATGGTGCGGTGGTCGGTGCATTCTCTAGCATTTTTTTGCGAGACAAATAAATGTTGAGGTCAACCACTCAATGGGTATGTCATCCGACTGATAAATTTCATTACAGAGCTTTAAGATGACATTCAGGTACTTGTTTTCTATTATTTTAAGGATATCAATAGGCAGTTGATTTGACCCCGGGCTTTTTTCGTTTCTAGTGTTCTTTAGTGCATACAATATTTCTTCCTTTGTAATTTCTATACTTGTTTCTCTGTCCTCGAAAAATATGTCCTGTAGGTTTCATATCATGAAACGGTATTATCAATGTATTCTCCTAATTTTTAATATTGATATGTAAAAATTTGAGTTTGAATGACTACGTTATGAATGTAGTGATCCTGCTGTGGGATCTTGTACTCTAATTATTACAGTAGGTTAAATAAATTCGGCATTAACAAGATTTTAAAAAGCAATACATTTATTACTGGTTTATGCCTACTATTAGAAATGCATTTTTTACTTCAAGCGACTTAAAACAAACCAATTTTCTTAAAATTTCCAAGTATTGATTACAAAGACTCATTGGTAGGGATTTTTGCATGACCCCATTGTTTCATTAATCTAAGCTAAAATCTCATTATGAAAAGTTAATCGTCTAAATAAACGAAAAACGGTTAATAATGAGATTTTTAATCAAGCTAGAATTTCCGGAATAATCCATTAAGTCTGATGATCTCTCTGTTTGAAGTGACATAAAGAAGAGTGGCGCGAATCTAATTTAGTGGATCAAAAACCCCAATCTATTTAGGTCTTACATCCACTCCAATTTTAACACTTTAAAACCTCTAAAGAAGTCGTTGCAGACGAGATGGATAATTTTATTTGAACAACGCCTTACGAGGTTATTTAAATAAAAAATAATTAACATCTTTTACAAGCCTCTAATGTTGTCCATTATCCGTGTTTCCACAATTTTTTTTTATTAAAACAAATAATTCTATCAACGAATTACTACCAAGTAAATAAAAAGTCTTTAATAATTATAAGCTATAAAAAAATGTGTGGAGCAGGGCGTAAAAAACCTGGCTTAAGAATATAGTCCAGTAAATGAACGTGATATAAGGCTATACCCTGTAATTTTATGTGTCAGCACTGAAAGGCATAAAAATTTGGATTTAGGTTCTACTTACCCTTCCCATTATTTTTAGATTTGTAACGTTGTTGGCTGCTTTTTATTTTTTAGGGGTGAAAGCTAACCCTATTAGAAAAAATCATTATAATTGTAAATTCAACCAATTTGGAATTATTTAATTATACAGTGACATTAAATTTAGATTTCTTTACTTTTTAAATTTTTTACCACATAATTTCTACCCTTAATCACCTATTAAGGGTAGTCATTATGCAAGAGGTGATTAAAATCACCCCTTGCGAAGAAATTCGAACAGTTGTAGTTTTTTTTTTCATTGAAACTATACACTCCGTTCGCTGTATCTTTGCACATCATAGTTGTACGAATTAAATCAAAGCGTTTAAATCAAACGTAAGTATTTTCTAGATTCATGAAATAATTAGGAAATGTTTAATATCCCGTTAAAAGTATTTATAGTGATTGTTTTTGTTTATTTATTATACTGGATGTTAAAAACTTATTAAAGTTCATGTTTTGAACGCAATTTTGAGTTTTCTACATATTCAACGTTATTATGATTATTGGAAGAAATGCTGTATTTGAAATACTATAGTCGAGAAAGATGGACCCAAGATCAAATAGCTTAAATTCTCATATTTATTTATTTATTTATACACCAAAGCATCCAACAGCCGAAGCCAGTTGCTGGATGAAAAAAAAGTTTTCATTCATAATACAATATTAAACATTTACATCGTATACATATGAGATTCAATTTTTAAGCTTAAGCATAAGAAAATGCCCTAAAAAATAAAAAACTCAAATTAATAACGCAAAAAAAAATTAATTAAACTTTACAAAACAAAACAATAAAAACAATGGAAAAAGAAAAATTTCGAAAATACATTAATTTGTAGAAAATTTAGTGTGTTACAAATTAGGATAAAATAGTACGACTTTCCTTATGTCGCATACCTAAAGACTTAGTATTTATTTTTTATACTAGCTGGTTTTTATCAATTTTTTTCACTTGTTTATCGAACTTCTCTATAGTTTCCAAAATAAAGTGTGGAAAGTTGTGTGTAAAAGATTTCATTGTTTTAGCCTAAAGAATGGATCAATTAATTTGTTACAACCTATTTCCATAAATATGACTAAATGACGAAATTATTAAAATAAATTAAAAAAAAAAAACAGAATATCAAAATTATATATTTCCTTCACTTTCAGAATTCGAGCTATCTCCAGGATTTATTATGACACTTTTGAATAATTTCATGAGTATGTCTTACACATTTTTTCCAAATGTCTCCATTACATTGATAAAGCGCCTATTTCCACATATTTATCACAGCACTATCAGAATAGCCGTCCCTACCAATATGCTTATTATAATATGACTTGCAATTTGCCCAAATTAATTCAATATCGTTGAATTCGCAATGATAATAAGGTAGTCTCAACACTTTATGACCATGCTCTCTTAGTAACTCATCAATAACATACAAATTTTCTTTTTTATTCATTTTTGCAATTTGTAATATTTCAGGTTTTGTAAATTTTGGGTCAAATTGGATGTTATTTGTTGTCAGCCAGGTAACAATTTCATCTTTCTTTCGAGCAGTGGTAGGTTGCTTTTCTAAAAGAACACTATGATATGGATCATTATCCATTACAATCAACGATAGTTCTTCTAAATTGGGTATTACTTGTGTCCTTATCCACTTAGTAAAAATGTCGTTGTTAATTTCTCTATGGTAATCAATATGTTTAGACTTAGAACAAAACAATAAACTTGCTTCAGAAACAAATCCTTTAGAAGAACCAGCGTGAACAATTATGAAACGTTTACCATCAGAACCTTCTAGTTTACGTACACTTTTGCTACAGTGTCTTGTCAGGAAGTTGTTTTATTTCCTTTTAAATAAATCCATGTTTCATCCAAAAAAAACAAGTCTTCTTGGATGCACACTTTCCAGGTTTTCAAAGTACTTACGAAGGAATTTTGCTCTTAAAGCAGCAATATTGGTTCGTTCGAATAATGATCTTCGATTGTCATCCTTTTTATATTTAAATCCTATATCTCTCAGTACAATGCTCAAAGATGTTTTTCCTATAGTAACAACTTCTTTTTCCTCTAATTCACATTTCAAACTTTATAGACTAATATGCTTTTCTAAAAAAAAAACTAGTAATAATAGTGAAACTTTATTTTAGAAGTATTAATTTTGATCTATTACATCTATTAGTGAAAATCTATTGGCTGGGGTATAAACCAGATCGTTTTTATTTTGTACATTATCAACTTATACCTACTTTGTAGGTACATATTGTACACAGTGTTTCGTATTGCCATTTTAGTTCCTTCAGGCAGATCAGTTGTCTTGTCTCTCTATACTTATACTACGTTACGAGGACGTCTACTTGTGCCTGGATTTAAAAGGACAGGATTGCTTTCTGTTCATTTTTTAATTGTACATACTGTACGCCGTGATATTTTCAAGGCAGCAGCTACCCTCTTAAATTAAAAACAATTTCATGATAAATAAATAAATAAAATAAATTTCAAGGTAAATTATTAAACAACATACAATTCATTACAATACCTCTTGAACACAAGCCAAATGTGCCAAAGGATAGAATTATGCTCTTTTTTTTATAAAAATCACCACAAGAGGATTTCAAAATTCACGGACAAATGGAAAACCAAGATAAACGCGAAGCAGATACAGTTCATCATCTTTAAACAGAAAACCAGCCCACGAGTTGTCGACCTCACGATGAGAGGAAACGTCATACATTCGGCAGCATCAGTCAAATACCTAGGAATCCATCTCGACAGAAGATTAAATTTCACCAAGCATGTTAAAGAAATTAAGGTAAAAGCAACTATAGCCAAAAAACTAATATTTTCTTATATTTTCAGGAAAAGTCCCCTCACGAAGGCCAAGGCCAATTACACCAGGCCTACGTTAGGTCTGGTAAAGTTCATTTAGTGGATAATTCATTTAATTTTTTTATAGTGAAATCTTATTATGAAAAAAAAACTCATTTACAAAACTGACAATGTTTCCTAAAAGCTACATGAGTTTTATTTAACAAAATAATATGAATTCTTACCGCACACAGCAAAAAACACTACAGAATTACTTTAACAACCTTTGTTTATATACCAAGTAAAAAACTAATCTCAGAATACTCCTAATAAACCTTTGGCAATAAAAATTATGACACACCCACACATGAGTAGACCTCTACTACTGGTATACTAAGTGCTCAATTTTTTTAAATATCTCTATGGAATGTTGGATGTCGCCACCAGTTTTATATAACTAAGACGAGTTGTTGCTTACAGTTATCATTGCCAGTAACAGTTATACATATATAGAAAAAATGGACTTGGGTGCTTATAAAACTGATAGCAACAAAACGATATACCAGGTTAATAAGGCTGAGCGGAGGGACAACTTTAATGTAGGGATGAGCCACAATAGATCTCTTAGACCGAGTGAAAGGATTCCCTGCATCTTTCTCTAATGGATCGGGTTTATCGACCACGTGACCTTCTGATTGGTCATTTAGATCACGTGGCCGACAAATCTGGCAAATTAGTAGTATCAGTCTATGTATTATATTTTTATGCTCATATTAATCCTAAACATGACCCCCAAGACATATTTCGAAATAAAACAACAATTTCGAAAGACTAATTACTTGTTTAATTCTATTATCCTTGACTAATTTGGAGGACTTGGAAGAATAGAAGAATATGGCCGTGTTATTGTTGGCTTTATCAAAGGACCATGTTAAAAGTCAATTAGTAACTGAATACCTACTCTATTGCTAATTGTGTTTATTTCAAAATATTAAACAGGTCACTAACGACGAACACAAAGAACACGGTGCCTATAAAAAAACCGCCAAAAATTAATATTTTTCTAAGAGATCTTAAAACTAAAATATCTTTGACAGATATTTTGACGTATTAGATGCTTTGTAATATTTCTATTTTATGTATTTTTTAATATACATATTTATATCTATTATATTTTACTTAGTAGGTAATGTTTCCCTTACTTTTTAGTATACACAATAATGCCCACAAGACTTGTACATATCTATTTAGTTTTTAACGCATCAACTTTTTAAATTTTTTACGCAGTTATTTTAAGTTAAGCAATGTGCTTAGGGAGCAATAAGCCAGCATAAAACTAAGTCCTGAGGTTCCATGGAAAGCTTTAAGTGCCTCTTTAAATCCTTGAAACTTGCAGAAGTTTTATTGTAAAATTATTAAACTAAAATATGTATGCTGCAACTACAGCTCCAGTTGTTGATGCATCAGTAAATAGCTGTTTGAAGTGAATTGGCGGTAAATTAACTGTTCAACAGGGAATTGCTTGAAGTGAGCGCGTATTAATATTACACGATTCAAGGTCGAAGCCAGTGTACTTTATGTTTATAAAAATTACGTTTTGTGATGTTTAAAAATTAGATCAGTACAGAGACCACCAAATTTTTCGCTTCGATAATAATTGGTTTTTGCGTAATTCTAGGTTTATATTCTCTAACAGAGGTTGGCACAGTAAAGATTTTTAACCTTTGGGTAGTGACGTCACTGTATGAGAGACCGGGTAGACTGTTTTTTTGATGTTGGTAATAAACAGGTTATTGTAAGGAATCGAACGTTTCAGTACCTTCATGTACCGTTATGACACTGACGGTTAGTCGTCGTGTGACCATTAGAGTATAATAGTGTGCTATAGTAAACGAGCTTTCGGGTGTCTCAGACCGGCGCCACTAATATCGATACAAAAATATTCCAAGGTTAGCTCTTCGATATTTGTACATTTCTCTAATTATAATTAAAATATTGTTAGATTTTAGCAATGGGGGATTACGAGCACGGGCAAGCTTACTTGCAGAAACTTTTAAAGAAGTAGGACTAGATAATACTGATATTGAATCAGTGGTATGCGAAGATGAATCAGCATCCTCTAAAGCCAAGAACCACTAGAACAAGACAGGATAACATAATAATTCGCTTACCAGGGCCTACAACAAGTACCAAAAATTTAAAGGACGCTGTCGGAATTTGGAATTATTTTTTGGATGGCACGATAATTATCATCATTGTGGAAAATACAAATAAATAAGTAGCCTCCATTCAAGACAACTATTCGCTAGAGCGAAATGCTAATCTCACTGATGAAATGGAAATCCATACTTTTATAGGACTCGACTTACTATCGTAATCGCGCCAGTGCAGAAGATGTTTGGAGGAGAGATGGTTATGGTATACAAATTTTTTATCTTACCATGACTCTACAAAGGTTCCGATTTCTTCGTCGTTGCATACGGTTTGATAATAAGGAAACACGTGCAATGCGATCAAAAATTGACAAGCCAGCTCCCATTCGTGTGGTGTTTGACCATTTTATAAACAATTGTCAAAATGGTTATAATCATTCATCATTTGTTACCATTGATAAGATGCTCCCTGCTTTCAGAGGGAAATGTTCGTTCGGTCAGTACATTCCCCTTAAAACCTAATAAATACGGACTTAAGATATTTGCAGTTTGTGATTCAAAAGTATTTTGCACTTGGCCAACCCGATGGCCCATACAAATTTTCTAACATCCCTAGTGATGTGGTTTTAAGATTGTGCAAACACATTTCTGGTTCGCGCGTTAACTTGACAATGGATAACTGGTTTACATCAGTTCCACTTGTGGAAAAAAGTTGCTTCGGGATTACAAAATAACTACTATTGGAACGCTAAGAAAAAATAGAACAGAACTACCAGTCGAGTGTTCATACCCCACTAAACGTCCAATCCATACTAGCATGTTTGGCTTTACAGAGGATATCACAATCGTTTCTTATATCCCAAAGCAACGCAAAAATGTGATTATAATATCAAGCATGCACCATCATGATGATATTGACATAAACAGTGGTGATAAATCTAAACCAGTAATAGTCACTACTTATAATAATACAAAAGGGGGTGTCAACGTTGTAGATAAGTTGTGCGCTAGTTACAACTGCTCGCGGAATAGCAGAAGATGGCCCAATTTGATATTCTACACATTATTAAATGTTGCAGGAATCAATACTCAGGTGATATATAAAGCAAACAACGGAGATCCAAATATACGGCGACGACATTTATTTGTTAAGAGATTTAGCAAACGTATTGGTTCATCCACATTTGAAAAGGGGAGCAGCTCTTAGTAATCTTCTGAGGACGCTGAAGCTGAGACTTATAGAAGTAACTCAAAGTGAGGCACCGGAAAATCAAGAAATGCCATTACCTGCTGGAAGGTGCACCTACTGCGGCTGGAGAAAGATTAGAAAAACTCGTTTTTCCTTCTACAAATGCAATGAATTTATAAGTTTAGAGCATATGACAGGTATATGTCAGAACTGTAGTAGGGAACTACAATAAAAGTATATAGTTTTGTTTTTTTGTGGCTATTTGTTGCATTTATGTTCATTTAACATTTTTTAAGTATGTTTGTTGTATTACGTTTGTTTATTTTTATTTTATAAGGAAAAATTAATACACATCTGTTTAATATAATAAGGTTTAAATTTTTTTTACTAAAACGTCTTAATATATTTACCTATTCCTAATTCCTACAAAATAAAAAAGAAAAATACTCTATTTCTATTTTTTAGACACACCTGGTCTATGAGACCGGGGCAACTAAACTTGTAAGAACCTATAGCGCCACTACCCGAAGGTTAAAGGCAATTAAAGATAATTTAATACAATATCATTTGATATCACAGATAACAATCTACTGAAGAGATTTTGAAGTTGTCTTCTAAAATAGGAACAAATGCAGGGATATTCGACTCGAAATGTAATGTGAATATCCTAAATATTTCCTAATAAATAATAAAATTAATTAATGGCTCTCTAACATATTGTTACGATAATTATCCTGGCCTAAAATAACCGTAAATATTATGACTAATGTGTTCTGTTTTTAGATTTTACGAGAGTATTCTATTAGCCGGCAGAAATTTACCTGAATGAACCTTCCAGAAACGGTCGAGCCGATGTAAAAATACCCGTTTGCCTTACCGTTATAATTTCACCGCTAATCGAGAAGGCTGTTCGATGATTCTAGCGTAAAGGCAATGGCATATATAAAGGACATTTTATTTGGAAGGAACAGTTAATTCTGAACCCGCGCTCGCGAATTTGTAACGTACGGATAATATATAAATTTGTCAGATAAGTTAATATAAATAAAGAAATAAATTAAATCCGTAAGTGTTATAAATATTGAACCTTTTAATAAATCCACAACAAATGGTGTCAGAGTGAGATCGAACATAAATTAGACTTATAATAATAATACAAGTGAATATAAAATAAATTGTGAAAATGGCTACGATTTATGAGCTGACAGTGACTAATTTAAGAAGACATCTTGAAGACAGAGAATTATCTTCCACCGGAAAAAAGGCTGAGTTAGTCCAACGACTAAAGAACGCTTTGCTAGAAGAAGGACTAGATCCAGAGACTTATATATTTGAAGACAAACATGATGCTGTCATCTCGTCGATTTCGAAATTGGAGAACAAAGTTTCTGACGATATTTCGAAAGTTTCTTCTGATGTAGCCAAAGTATCCGGCGACATCGCTTCTTTAGAAAGCAAAGTTTCTAACGAGATTTCTTCTCTGGAAAGCAAAGTCTCTGCTAACATCTCTTCGGAAATCTCTAAAGTCACTTCTGAGATGTCTGCCCTGGACGATAGAATATCTTCGTTAAAAAACCAAGTTGCTGCCGATATGTTGGCCTTCGAAGAAAAGATATGGAAAGAGATGGAAAAGAAGATGGAGGAAACCGGGACAGCAGAGAGAGGAAACAATCCAATTACAGTGGAGATAAAAGAAGACGAGACGAAATGTAAGTTGGAGACACGGCCGAAATTTGAAGGAAGTGGAGGTTCTATTCATGTTAAAGTCCCAACTTTCGACGGAAAATCATCATGGAACAACTACATGAAACAGTTCGAATCAGCCGCAAGAGCAAATGGATGGTCTGAAAAAGAAAAGGCGGTAAACCTGACTATCGCTCTTCGAGGAGATGCCTTAGATGTGCTTCAGACCATAGCAGTAGAGGAGACCGATGATTTCGAACAACTGAAGAAGAGGTTAAATATGCGATATGGCCACGAACATTTGGAGCATGTATATCAGTCGCAGCTTAAAAATCGTAGACAGAAGAAAGATGAGGCTCTTCAAGAATATGAGGTAGATATTGCCAGATTAGTACGATATGCTTATCCAACAGCTCCCGAAGACATGATGGAAAAATTGGCCGTTCAAACGTTTATTGATGGTCTTCGTGATCATGAAATGCAGAGAACACTACGATTAGCTCGTCACAAGACGCTGGTTGATGTCTTATCCGCCGCCCTCGAATACGAGTCAGCTACGCAGGCCTCTGGTGGGTACAGTAAAGTTAGGACTGTAAAAGAGGAAGGAGATGAAGATAAACTTGACCAGCTCGTTAATATGATGAAAAGCATGACATATAAGAAAACGAAGACCATCAGATGCTGGAATTGTGGCGAAATAGGACACGTGCGAAGCTCCTGCAAGCACCCTAGGTACGACGCAAATCAAGAAACTCACCATCAGGAAAACTAGAACGGGTCAGCCTTAGGGGGGCAGCTTCGACCCAGAACTTTTCCAAAGACCCTCTCATACTAATAGCTTCTTTGAAATGTCGTGAAGATAGTGTATATGTAGATGGAGACATAAATGGTAAAAAGCATACGTTGTTGGTGGATACCGGAGCGACCAGAACCATTATACGCCCGACAGTTATAAACAGCCGAAAGAAACTGTTACCAACGAGGTTGCGACTTCGGACCGCTACAGGTGAAAATGCTAACATTCATGGAGAAATCCAGGTACAATTGGGAATTGGAGCAGAAAAGTTCGTCCATACTGTTATAGTTGCTGACATCGAAGAGGATGTTATATTAGGAATGGACGTAATGAATATGCATGGATTCCAATTGGATTTTAAGAATAAGGTAATCAAAGTTGGCAACGAGGAGGTATTTCTTCATCCACATAATGACAACACTGTGCAAGCAGCCATTACAGAAGATACAGTCGTGCCTGCGAGAAGCGAAACGATCATAGTAGCGCGACTACAGGGAATTGTAGACGAAGGGACACCTGTTATGATGGAGCCTTGGAACCACGACGATGAGGTTGGCCGTGGAATCATAATTGGAAAGGAATTGGTGACTTCGGCTAAAGAAATTCCTGTGAGACTTATCAATGTCAACGACTACCCAGTGACCATCAAGAAAGAGACAAAGGTAGGAACTTGTGTACCTGTGACATCCATAATCCGTCAAGCGACAACATCTGATAATTCCAACGACAAATTCGACCAAATGGTTGCAGTTGCAGGACAGTCTCTAAATCAGATGGAGAAAAGGAAATTAAGGGAATTTCTTCGGCAGTATCGTGATATTTTCGTACCGAAAGGAGGAAAGACGGGAAGAACTACCGTTGTTAAGCATAAAATTGATACTGGTAATGCTAAGCCAATTCGTCAAACAGCTCGACGATTACCACAGGCGAAGAGAGAGGAAGCTGAAACGATTGTTCAGGAAATGAAGAAAGACGGGGTGATAGAACCTTCTACGAGTCCATGGGTCTCTCCGGTGGTCCTGGTTAAGAAGAAAGACGGAACGACGAGGTTCTGTGTGGATTACCGTTTGCTGAACAACGTTACCAAGAAAGATAGTTATCCTCTGCCTCGGATCGATGACACATTGGACACATTGGCTGGAAGTAAATTGTTTTCTACTTTAGATTTGAAGTCTGGATACTGGCAGGTAGAAATGGACCCAGTCGATAAAGAAAAGACAGCCTTCACCACAGGATCTGGATTGTGGCAATTCAACGTTATGCCATTTGGACTTTGTAATGCTCCTGCGACATTTGAGAGGCTTATGGAAAATGTGTTGAGAGGGTTATCTTGGAAAACATGCCTGGTTTATTTAGATGACATAATCGTCTTGGGGGAGACATTCGAAGATCATTTGAGGAATTTAGAAAACGTTTTTAATAGACTTAAAGCTGCCCAATTGATGCTAAACCCCAAGAAGTGCCAGCTATTTCAAGGTAAAGTCAATTATCTGGGTCATATAGTCAGTAAAGAAGGAGTGGCCGTGGATAAGGGAAAAATCGATTCCATTAAGGAATGGCCAAAACCAACTGACAAACATCAAGTGAGAAGTTTTCTTGGACTATGTACTTACTACCGGAGGTTTATTAAGAAGTTTGCAGATATCGCTAAGCCATTAACGCGACTTACAGAGGAAGCAAGAGAATACCGCTGGGATATAGACTGCCAAAATGCCTTTGAAACGTTGAAAAAGCATTTAATAACAGCACCAATTTTGGGGTATCCACTGCCAGAAGGAGAGTTCATCTTAGATACGGATGCAAGTAACGTGGGAATTGGAGGAGTGCTGTCTCAGATTCAAGGAGGACAGGAACGAGTCCTCGGATATTTTAGTAAAGTCCTTTCAAAACCTGAGCGGAATTATTGCGTCACGAGAAGAGAACTTCTGGCAGTAGTGAAATCAGTAGAGCACTTCTATCAATACCTCTATGGAAGAAAGTTTTTAATCCGAACCGACCATGCCGCCCTTAAGTGGTTGATGCAGTTTAAGAATCCAGAGGGTCAGATAGCCAGGTGGATCGAACGACTCCAAGAATACGATTTTAAGATTGAGCACCGAGCCGGAGTTAGCCACAGAAACGCTGATTCTCTTTCCAGAAGGCCATGCCCAGCGGAGTGTCCTCACTGCAACAAAACGGAATCCAAGGAAGCAGCAGTGCTAAGAACGACGATTGTCAACGACGACTGGACGCCTACTAAGATAAGGGAAGAACAAGAGAGAGATCCAGTTATACAGAAAATCCGAAAATGGAAAGAGGAAAACCGTCGACCACCTTGGCAGGAACTATCAAACCTATGCTCAGTAGTTAAGACGTATTGGGCCCAGTGGGACTCATTTATCATCGAAGATGGCTTGCTTAAACGAGTCCTGGAAAATGATGACGGTTCAGAGAAGAGAAGACAGTTGGTGATCCCAAAGAGCAGAATAGCCGAAGTACTTCGTCAGTTACACGACAGTCCATCGGGAGGGCATTTTGGTGTAAGGAAAACGGGAACGGTTTTATTGGATGAACAGTTCCGACGACGTAAAAGACTGGTGTAAGAAATGTACTATTTGTGCTACGAGTAACGGGCCTCACCGGAAAAGGAGAGCTCCTATGAGACAATATAATGTTGGAAGCCCGTTTGAAAGAATAGCTTTGGACATTGCAGGGCCATTTCCAGAAAGTGAAAATGGGGGCAAGTACATGTTGGTAGTAATGGATTACTTCACTAAGTGGGTCGAGATTTACGCACTTCCAGACCAGAAGGCCGCCACCGTTGCAGATAAGTTGATCCAAGAATATATCAGCCGATTTGGAGTGCCTTTGGAGATCCATAGTGACCAAGGCAGGAACTTCGAAAGTGATCTATTCCAAGGAATATGTGATCGACTAGGCATGAAGAAAACAAGAACTACCGCGTATCATCCGCAATCGGATGGTATGGTAGAACGAATGAATAGGACAGTTGGCAAGTATTTGACAAAGATGGTGTCCGATCATCAGCGAGACTGGGACCAATACCTTCCGTTCTTCACAATGGCCTACAGATCTGCTGTTAACGAATCAACGGGCCAGACACCAGCCAGAGTCCTATTCGGACGCGAAATGCGACTACCTTGTGATCTAGAATTTGGGTGTCGACCTGGAGAAGATGTAGCAGGTGAAGATTATGTGATCGAATTACGAAGAAGAATGGACGATGTACATGAGTTGGTCCGTTCCCACCTTCAGATCGCTAGCGACCGAATGAAGAAACGGTACGATACACAAGCCGAAAAGGGTTGCTTTAAGAAGAACGACAAAGTATGGCTGTATAATCCCAAGAAGCGAAAAGGTTGTTCTCCCAAATTGCAGCAGTTTTGGGAAGGTCCATACCTCATCATGGAGAAGATCAACGATGTCATCTACCGAATAAGCAAGATTCCGAGGGGAAAGCCGATGATAGTACACCATAACCGGCTGGCGTCTTTCGAAGGTGACCACGACGTAGACGAAGAAGTGGAAGTAAACCAAGTCCAAGACGTGTCTGACCTCACGTTTGAGGAATTCATGGGTGCCTATGGAGGTACCGGTAAAGCAAGACATGGTGTTACCACTGAAGAAAAGCAAGATCTACTCGCGCTCCCCGATGACTACTCGCTGGCCCTTACCATCCCGGCCAGTATCAAAGACGCACCAGGGTTGGCATCCGTCTTTCGAAGGAAGTTTGGTCGAGTTGCAGAACTTCAATGCCAGGTGCCAGCTCCCGGTAAAACCTTGAAACTCCAAGATGCATCACGTTACCTTTTCTACCTGGTAACAAAAGACACTGCCCGTGACCAACCTACCTACCGAGATGTGTGGGAAGCCTTACTTCAATTGAGAGAGCACGTACTAGAGTCCGACGTGCAAAAGTTAGCCATGCCAAAGTTGGAGTGCCGCCAATTAGATTGGAGGGTTATCCGAAATATGGTGGAGGAGATCTTTAAAGACACCGAAGTCCAGGTGTTAGTCTGTTGCAATCCGCATAGTTACTGGTGCGGAGAGAAAACCGTCCCTTGTCATTTTTATACAACTGGAAGTTGTAAAAGAGGGTCCAGTTGCCGATACCAGCATACAGTTCCGGTTTCAGTCCCGACAAGGTTCCAGGAGGAACCATCTTTTAAGAGGGGGGCAATGTTACGATAATTATCCTGGCCTAAAATAACCGTAAATATTATGACTAATGTGTTCTGTTTTTAGATTTTACGAGAGTATTCTATTAGCCGGCAGAAATTTACCTGAATGAACCTTCCAGAAACGGTCGAGCCGATGTAAAAATACCCGTTTGCCTTACCGTTATAATTTCACCGCTAATCGAGAAGGCTGTTCGATGATTCTAGCGTAAAGGCAATGGCATATATAAAGGACATTTTATTTGGAAGGAACAGTTAATTCTGAACCCGCGCTCGCGAATTTGTAACGTACGGATAATATATAAATTTGTCAGATAAGTTAATATAAATAAAGAAATAAATTAAATCCGTAAGTGTTATAAATATTGAACCTTTTAATAAATCCACAACAATATTATTACAGACGTTATTATAGTTCTAAAATAACTACAACTTTAAAATCTTTTATAAATAATGTTTATAACTAAACAGATAATCTAAAAAAATTATACCAAACAGTCACAGGATTAAGATGAAACATTTTCTCCTCTTTTAGAAGTATTATGTATCGCGAATAATTTCAGAAACTCATTGAAGGCGGATGAATCATGAATATTTGACCTTTTTCTCCGGCCTCGGGAAGACAAAACTAAGGGACGGATCTAACGCTAATGACTTTTTGATCACCGTCTTTTGTTACCGACAGACCATTTATCAAAAGTTTTTCCTCAAAGCAAACTAAGTTTCCGGTTTCCCATTTTTATGAAATACACTTGATAGGCTTTTGGGCTTATAAATATTTTTTGTTTCCTATATCGCATAAGGTGGTTTATCTCTCAGAGAAATATTATAGCCATTTTTCGTGATGGGAACTTTTGTTCGGAATGAAAAGCAAGTATCGGTGATAGACTTTCATTAATTATTATAAATTGTGTTACAATAATAAAAAAACGTTATATCTTTTAATACACAGGATCATCAAAAACTAAAATTGCAAAGTTTCAAACTATTTTTCTTTTTTCGAAATGCAGTTTTCTTTTTTTTAAATGTGTGATTTTAAACTAGGATTTCGGTTTACCTAATTATACCGTATACAATTACAATAAGTAACAGCGGGCAACAATAAGTGTTTAAACTTTTAATATCTGATATAAATATTTCCCAACATTTAACAACAACTCGTTAACTTATAAACTGATTTTAAAAATGCTCAGTTAAATAGACAGATGGACCTAGTTCAACAAAAAAAAATTATTATTGGCAAATTCAATTTAAAAGTCTGCAATGCGCTCTAATAAGACATAATTAAGTTTTATTCCGATAATTTTACCATTTGAAATTAATTTGCTAAACACTTTCTTTGCATATTTTTTTGGAAACATAATTTTCCAATAATGTGGATGTAAAGATCACTGAGTCCGACGAAGAAAATTCTGATAGCCGGAAATAATATCTGAAAATGTGTCTGAAAGGAATGAATTGACTGCACAATGGAATATACCAAATACAAACTTTTGTCCGAAAAAAGAAATTCCTACCTAGAGAAATGGGATAATAATCATCATCATTTTGGCTTTACAACCCTGTGTGGGTCCTAGCCTCTCCAAGAATTTTTTTCCAGTCGTTCCTATCCATCGCCTTTCTCCACCAAGCACGTGTTTCCATATTTCTCATATCTTGTTTTATGTTATCTAGGAATCTTGTTCAGAGTCTTCCTCTTCTTCTTTGACCAATAGGTCTATCAAGGAGCGTTTTTCCAGCTGGGTCGGTTTGCTCCATCCGCATTACATGGCCTACCCACCTCAGACGTCCTATCTTTATGTGTTTTACGATAGCAGGTTCCTGGTATATCCTATAGAGTTCGAAGTTGTATCGTCTTCTCCAGACACCGTTTTCATTTACCGCTCCATAGATGCGCTTAGGTATTTTTCTTTCGAAACATCCTAACATGTTTTCATTGCTTTTTGTTAAAGTCCAGGTTTCTGAACCATATGTTAGGACTGGGCGTATTATTGTTTTGTAGAGTTTTACTTTTGTATTTCTTGATATAACTGTAGATTTAAAAAGGAGATTAAGCCCAAAATAGCATCTATTAGCCGTGCAAATTCTGCGGTTTATCTCTGCGGTAGTGTCATTTTCGGAATTGACGAGCGTTCCCAGGTATACAAATTCGTTAACTGCTTCGATAACGTCATTTTCTATAACAAGTGGCCGTAGTGTTTGTGGTTGCGTACCTATTTTCATGTATTTTGTTTTATTGGTGTTTATTATTAAACCCATTTTTGTAGCCGCTTCCTTTAATGCTACGTACGCCTCTCGTGCTGCGTTTTCTGTTCTCCCAACAATATTGATATCATCAGCATATGCTAAGCAAGCAAGCAATTTGATTAAACCCAGCCTATGAGACATGTTCACCCCTAAGAATTACGTTCGGGTGTAACAATTCATTGGAGCGAGGTGTGTTAACTCGAGTATATACAGGAGTCACCCCACCGCGCTCCAATGCTCTAGACCATCCCTTTCCCCCCTATAGCACTCTGATGCGCGATAGGGGCACAACTATCAGCCAAATGCTCTTCATGTGGAGGTCCTGGGTAATAGAACCCCAACATGGTTTCCTAACCGATTGCAAAACTCAGGACAGCGCATTGTCGCTATGATCCTGTTATCATGATGTGGCTTATCCGCGAACTAAAATTGCTTACTTGGGCCTCAACTTGGCGACTTGGTGCTCAAGGGGTTGGGCCCTACGTGCCCGGGTTTTTGGGGTTTTTGTTAATTTTTTTTTTTGGTGGCTTACGCCGGTTTTTGTTAGTATTTTTTAATTTTTTTGGTGGCCGAAGCCGGTTTTTTGTGTTTTTTATGATTTTTTTTTGTAGGTGGCCCTGAAACAAAAAATCAGAATTAGTGTAAAGTCCATACTATAACATTGAAAATATATATATATATATATATATAAACAATATAACAATATAGACTTTATCGTCTATAGGCAACTGGGCCCACTCTGTGCTTTGCGATAGTCTTTGGTGTTTTGAGCTACGAACTGTCTTCTGTGTGCGTTGTTGTTATTTTTGAGGTGTTTTCTCTCTGGTGTTTTTGTTTTCTCTCTAGTGTTTTATTTTTTCTCTCTGGTATTATTTTCTCTCTAGTATTTTATTTGTTTTATTCTACTATTTGTTGTTTTGGTCTTTTGTGCTTCCATCTGTGGAAAGCGTCATACCTCATCATCTCTCTAAGTATGTGATTGGGGTGGTTCTCTATGTCTGCAAACTTTGTTCTGGCTTTTTCTTTCATCGTGTCTGTCACTCTGATTTGTTGCAATTCTCTGAAGAGGAATCTTTCTGCAACGTATCTTGGTACGTTGACTGCTTCTCTAAGGCTGTTGTTGTGAGCCGCTTGTATTTTCTTTTTTGATGTTTTGCATACATGTCCCCAGGCGAGGGATGCATATGTCAGTATGGGCAGTATTATGCTGTTTATTAGTCTTATCTTTGTTTTTAGTCTGAGTTTACTTTTTCTCCCTGTTAGTCCTCTTACAGAAGCTCTTGCCATGTTTGCCTTTTGTACTGTGGCTTCTACGTGTTTGTTGAATGTTAGTCCTTTATCCATAATTACTCCGAGGTATTTGGCTTCGCTTTTCCACTCAATGGGATTGTCTTGCACAGTTACCTGTTCTTCTGGTTGCTGATGCCGCTTTTTGAAAAGTACAGCCTGTGTCTTATCGGAGTTTATTGCTATTTTCCATTTTAAACTCCATTCTTCTATGTCGTCTAGTGCTGTTTGGAGGTTATTCACCGCAGTGTCTATGTTTCTATGTTTGGCCGCTATCGCTGTGTCGTCGGCATATAGGCTTAATAGTGTACCTGGTGTTCTAGGTATGTCTGTTGTGTATATTGAGTACAGTAGGGGTGACAGTACCGCTCCCTGTGGCACTCCAGCCTCCGGGTTCCCGAGTTCGGACAGGACTTGTCCTATCCGGACTCTGAAACGTCGGTTGCTCAAGTACGACGAGATCAGCCTTGTCATTGCTCCACTGTACCCGTATCTTCTCATTTTGTATATTAGTCCTTTATGCCAGACTCTGTCGAATGCTTTGCTTACGTCAAGGAAGGCTGCTCCTGTGTATTGTTTATCGTTGAATCCAGCTGCTATGTACTCTGTTAGTCTGAGCACTTGTAGCTCACTGGAGTGTTTTGATCTGAAGCCGAATTGGGCTTCAGGTATTATTTCTAGTCTATCTGTTTCCGCTTGTAATCTGTTGAGTATGATTCTCTCTACAATCTTACTGATTGCAGGTAGTAAGCTTATTGGCCTGTAATTTTGCGGGAATGTGCTGTCTTTTCCGGGCTTTGGTAACATTATGACATGGGCCTCTTTCCATCTGTTCGGGAATTTTTTGAATCTTAGCATTGCATTAATGATGTTAGTTAAGTATACTATAGCTCTCGCTGGTAGGTATTTTAGTGCCCTATTTGTGATTTGGTCAGGTCCGGGTGCTTTTTTCGGCGAGCTATTTTTGATTAGTTCGTTTATCTCCTCTGGTGTTGTATGAGGGATAATTTCGTTTGGATTATCAGGTCTTTCTCTTTGTCTTTCGACTTCTTCTATGAAGTCGATGTCTTCGTCTGGGTGGTAATTTAATGTACACTCTCTCTCGAGAGTACTCCTCATTACCTCTGCTTTTTCCTCTATGGTGTATACGATTCCATTTTCCCCGTGTAGTGGGGGGATTGGTTTTCTGTCGCTTCTCAAAATCCTCTGGAGTCTCCAGAGGTTTTGCATGTGTGGTCCTTGTTCTTCCATATCTCTTATGTGATTATCCCAGCTTTCACTACGGTGTTGTTGTAGTGCTGTTTTGACCTCTCTGTTTAGTCTGTTTGATCTGTTTTTGTCTGCCTGATTCCTTGTCCTTCTTGCTGTTTGTTTTGCTCTGTTCTTTTCCCTTATCAAGTCTTTTATTGCTTGTGGTATATCCTTAAATCTTCCAGAATGCATTTCTACTTCCTCTTCTGTGGTGCTGTTTCTGAGCGCTTGTTGGATGATGTTTTCCAACTCTAGGACTTTGTCTTCTATTTCTCGTGGGGTTTCTATCACTGGAACTATATTTATTCCAATGCTCACGAGTCTCTTAAAGTTTGTCCATTTTGTTTTCTTTTTAATTCTTCTGATTGAGCTTTCTTCCTCCCACGTACCTAGTTCTAATAGGATGGGATTGTGGTCGGTTGTGCCTTCGTTTAATGTTTGTAATTCTGTTTGTAGTCCTAGGTTTTTTGCTACTACTATATCTATGTGTGTGGGAAGTCCGTTTCCTGGATAGTGAGTAGGGTCTGTTGGGCCCATTGCCATAATGTCTTCATTATTTTCGATGTAGGTATTTAATAGTCTTCCATTTCTGTTCGTAGCTTTGTCGTTCCAATTAGGGGATCTTGCGTTTAGGTCTCCTATTATTATTGAGGGTTCGTTATTTAAGAACGTGTTCAGGTCGTCGTCGATCAGTAGATCTTGTGGTCTCACGTAGGCGGAGGTAATGTTGACTTCTCCTTGCCTCATTTGTATTCTTACTGTTGTTGCTTGCATAGTATTTAGTTGCGGTGTTATTATTCTGATGTGCTCTATGCCTTTTTTCACTAGGATTGCTGTGCCACCTGATCTTGCTGTGTTGTCGTTCCTATATATGTCGTATCCTGGGAATTTTATACTTATGTTGTTTGTAAGTTTTGTTTCTTATATTGCAACGACGTCCATTTCGTATCTATTGACCAGTTCGTCCAGTATATTCTGGTTGGTCCTTATGCCTCCTGGATTCCAGGAGCCTATCCTCAAGTATCCCCTATTTGTTTGCACTAGTTCAGTGCTAGCTTTATATCTGCTATCGCCTCGTTGACTACTCTAGTTAGTAACTCTTTCACAGAGTTAACTAGGCCGTCTTGGTGTTGTCTTGAGATAAGGATGGTGTTTTCCTTATCTTGTGCTTTTGTTGTTGCTGCCTGGGCGTATGATGGGCCGCCGGGAGTGATTTGTGGCCTTCTTTGCGCCGTTGCGTTCTGTCTTTGTTGGGGCTGCTGTTGACGTCCCCATGTAGGGCATCTTGGGCATCCCCTGAAATTTGCTGGGTGCTGTCCTTGGCAATTTGCACATTTTGCCTTTTGTTCTTTGGGCAATTGGCAGCTTTTGCTGGAGTGTTCCTCTCCGCATTTTACGCAGCGGGGTGCTTTAAAGCACGCTCTCTGCGCGTGATGGTAGCCCTGGCAGTTGAAGCACTGTGTGGGCCCTGTTGCTTTGCGTAAATCCTCTATTTTAATTTTCATGTGCATCAGGTTAGTGATGCCTTTTAGCTTTTCGGTGTCCTCCCTCTCCACCGTCATGACAAACATTGGTAAGTGTCTTCTATCGCTTTTTCTAGAAGTCATGTTCTTAATCGACACGACTTCTATATCATACTCATCTCTGATGGCCTCGAACATCTCAGTCGTGTTCGTAGTTGGAGGTAACCCTCTCAGAACCATCCTTGGTTTGATATCTTCTTCTAATGGGAATGCAATCCATTGAATTGGATTTTCTTCATTGAATTTTTCAATGATTTTCACCATTTTGCGATAGTCCTCGGGGTTCTTTGCTTGGATGAGTGTTTCTCTTCCACTTCTCGACAGCTTGTTCGCTGTGATGATTTGTTGTTTTTGTGCAATACTTAGTATTGCACCTGTGTATCTCACACTCTGTAATTTGATTACAGGTGGTTTTGCCCAAGTTTTCTTGGGAGCAACTTCAATGTCCATCTGTGACGGAGACGGAGGACGCCGATCAGCTTTAGCTTCACCTTCCTGATGTTGTTTCGGAGGGGTGAGGGGTGGGAAATCTTCTTTTCTTCCTTTTGTTGTTTTTTCTTCTTTTTGTGTATTTTTTGGGATTGTTCCCGTAGCTTCGGCTTGAGTATTCTTTGGAATGGCTCCTGTGGTTTTTTGCTTCTTTTTGCCCTGAGTTTTAGGGTTTTCCTCCGGTTTTGCCTGATTTTTCAGGTTGTCTTCTTGTTTGTTTTTCTGTGCCTGGTTTGCCAGGTTTTCCTCGGCATTTTTTGAGTTCAGTTGGTTGAACTTCTTGTCCATGTGCTCGATGATGGACTTTTGTGAGGCTACCATTGTGTCTTGGAGCTCTTGTATCTTTTTCCTTAAAGATGCAATTTCTGCATCTTTTTCTTTTAATAGTGTCCTTAATGCAAGTAGTTCGGACTTGTCGTCCTCGCTACTTCTCTGTCTGGTCCTTTTTTGCGTTAGCCTTTTTGGCATATCGTCGTCGGTAGTTTGTGGTTCTTCGCGGTTTCCCTCCGCTCTGTCTTTTGTCCTCTTCTTCTTGTTTTTGGGACGTTTGAATTCCCCTTCGTTTTCTTGTTTTTCGTCTTCTATCGGCAGTTCCTTGAATATTTCGTAGTTTGCGCTGTCATCATCCATGGGGGGTAGTGCGTCGTAGATGTTACAGTGGAGTTTCCTCTCACTGTAACCATATGGGGTGGGACTGGGGGGTGCCTTTCTGTCAGGCGGGGATCGAGAGCGATCCATTTTGGGGGACGGATATCTAAATGTGGATGAGGGCTTTTTTTGTCATCCGTCTGGCCCGTTGCCAGCACGGTTTCTGGGTGCCACCCAGTGACCTCTTTCGCGGTAGTTCACGCTTTAGACAGAACTAAAGCGGGGATCCTCTTGAGTTTCTCAATTCTCTGACCCTGGGGCCGTGTCTGCCAGATATAGAGTTCTAAACAACTATATCCCACAGTGTCATCCCAACGGAGGCACAGAGAATATCCCGACGGGCAAGCCCGTATGCTTTTTCGCTTTCCTACGCCTCAATTTTGGCCTCCGTGAAGATCTGATTTAAAAAACAAATCTCCCCGGCTAACCTAGTTGTGACGTAGGATTTTGCCTCTCTTTTTCAGGCCTAGGCGCTGTTAACGCCAAGTCTCCGCTACCGTGCTTACATACACGGCACGAACTGATAAGTTCGGCTCGGACTTGGTCGCTGCAGCTCCTCGGCGGTGTCGCTAGTCGCTCTTCGGCACGTCTGCTGTGTTCGACTGCTGGAGTCGAACTACTAACTGCATATGCTAAGATTTGCATAGATTTGTTATATATTGAACCCACGCGGTAATACGTGCACTTTTTTTCTGATTTTTTTCCTGACACTGCAGAGCATAACGATTTGTATCTTCAACCTAAAAATTAAAAAAAAATCAAAATCAGTTGAACAAAATAAATTAGACATTTTTACCATCATGGATAAAAGATCATCGCCTACAAAATATTCGTAGCATTGAATGGGCGATTTGTTGTAGAAGTTTTCGTATAATTGTGTATGAAAACCTGCAGAATCATAGTCCTCAAATGTAAATTTCTGTAAATTTTCGCTGTTAACCGGCCCCCAGACTATAGCTGCATTCATTTCATTAGATACTATTGGTCCTTCTAAAATTTCCTCCTCAGAGACTTCAGAATGTTGGGCAATGACAGATTCTATAGCAGCATCAACATGTTCTCCGATACTCGTATATTCTTTTCCTTTACTGGTGGACGCCGATACATCTTGTCCCAACGGTTTGGTATTTCCGGCCACTCGTTTTCTTTTTGGAGCACTCGATTCATTTTCACTATCACTAGAATCAGTTGGTTGGAACTCGTCCGAAAGATACGTGTCGCCAAACTCATCCAACTCTTCATCTAATAGAATTTCTTGCCAATATTTTTCAAGTTTTTGTTGCTCTTTCTCGTACGACTGCATTGTACCGCTCTTATCAAGTACTGACAAGAAATACCCGCAAGCCACGGCCCGGCGCCTTCGCTTGTTAGATTTGCCGATACGTTATCAACAGGAATAGACAAGTCAAGGCGTCACTCCACGTTGGACTCACACTGGCATTTTGTGAAAAAAGTCTTGCTGGTGGCCGCGAAACTCCAACGTGGACTCACATTTTGAAAAATGAAATTTTGACCAAAATTTTAGAGTGTTAGTTTTTGATGTGAAAGTTAAAGAAAGTAATAGAAATACTTTTTCAAAAAAAAAGTAATTGGCCAATGGGGACCGTAAAATTTTTAATATGGTGGCACTTAACCTGTTAATAAGGATATTCAAATCAATTTTTATTTTTTAGAAACCGCTCAAACCACTTATTCATATTAGAAATCTTAGTTTATGCATTTTATTATAAACAGGTAGTCTTTTCGTTTGGAAGGTTTCTACACATTATATAAACAGAAATGTACTCGATGGTATTAAAATTTTATTTTTAACAATTTGTGGGTTGGACGTTTTCTGCTTAACTACGTTTACATAATAGTCTTGTTTTCAAGGTATTATAATATGTTACTTATGGCGCATTGCAAATATTTATTAAATACTGCAAAAAAATGACTTTCTCCAATTATCTGGGCAAATTATTGATGGATTTAAACTTAAACGTAAAAATTCAAATTAACCCTCCACAGATGATAGTGTAGACAAAATTTTAATCCCATATGAAAATCATGCATCACAGAATATTAAAAAATGATATCTCAGTAAACAATTCTGATAAAAATGAAAACCGTATGTTGGTAACTTTTAGAAAAAATCGTGATTTTATATAATTTGTATAGAACCGTGTCTCGCCATCTTTCCTTCCAAATATTTGTTGTCATTCGGCTTATATGATCGATACATTCTAGTCTTATATTTTTTACCCAGTCCCTGATGTTCTAGCTTTCCATCAATTGTTCCGTTATTCTGACACCCCAGGTCTAATTTTCATCTTAGTATATTTGCTGTGATAACCATGTTTTGTCAAATTTTTTGATGGTTAAATTAAGTTTGTGCAGCATACGTTGTGAATCATCTTCACTTTGAGAAATAAGTATGACATCGGCTGCATAGCAGATTATTCTAAGTAGTTTTTCTCCCATTTTTTATCCTATTTTATTTTTTACTTTTTTATTATTTTATCCATTATCACTATCACTATAAATGACTCAGGGAATGCTCCTATCTTATTGCATTGTCAGCTCCAATACGGGCCAGTTAGTTTTTCTTGTTCTTCTTTTACTTTTACTTTTATTGTGTTGTTTTGGTAGATATTTTCTATAAGTGGATAACGTCCTTTAATTTGACCTTGTCAAATTCCTTCTTAAGGTTCATGAAACATAAATATGCCGGTTCTCTTGCACTTGCCTCTTTATAAATATAGCGTAGGTACATGATCTTCCCAATCTTAAGCCTAGTTGTTATTGTGCTAGTATTGTAAGTTCATTAATTTTATTTGGTATATATAATCTAATTTTATTTGACATATATATACTGCACGGCAAAATCAACGGCAGAAGAAGCGTAGGAAGACATAAAATCTCGTGGCTACGCAATCTCCGTGTATGGTTTGAATGCAGTTCAATTGAATTATTTAGGCGCATAATCAACAAAATTATAATTGCCAAAAGGATTTCCAATCTACGAAAGAAACGGAACTTAAAGAAGAAGAAAGCATTCGTTTTATTTTTGAGTTCATCAGAGCTTCAGGCTTAATTTTACATCCAAACTATTTCCAATTAAATCCAAATTTTTGTAGTTATTCGCAAAAAACCGTTTAAAAACATGTTTTTGTGGGTAATTTGTGAATTTTCAGTCACGAATAACTCCAAAAATGGTGACTAGCTTAGTACTATTTTTACCGTTATATCCTGGACTAAATACTTATTAATAATATCCAATATTTTACTTAAAATAAAGAAAAGTAGGTGATATAATTACATATTTTCTTCGTACATACACAAACTTATCAGCTAATAAGTATGTTGTTAATATACTATCATTTGAAAGGCTTTTGTAAAAATCTGTACGTGAAACCAAACATAATAAGATTTCGTCACACTGCGTAAACACTTCTTCTCGAGTATCGTGAAGGAAGAACAATATCCGCTTCAAAGAGACGTGAATTTAGTTCACCCCCTTATATTTTTAGCTTTTATTCCCTACATGAAGCTCGAAATAGGCTGTGAACATTAAATGAATCAGGTTTCTTCTTATCGCTACTATATCAAGACAGCAATTTGACGAATACTTCCTTTTATTCGTTAAAAAAATTGTTTTAAAGCAACTATTCACCTCGTGTATACAGTGTGTAAAAGCCAAATGGAATAAATTCATTATTTAGGTTACTGTAGATATTTATAAAAAATCCCGAAACACGTCAAATTTAAATTATAACTTGACATTCTTTAACGTGAAAATGCAACCCCTACCTTCAACCCCCTTAGAATGACAGGTACAACCCCCAATTTTTAAAATAGGAAATATAGGCTTGTGATATATCGTTTGAAAGATCTTTTCATTCTCCATTCAAAAATGTTGTCGCTTTCAAGTTTATTACGATTAATTAAGATAAAATAAATTAAAATCATGTGGTTACCGAAATTCGCTAAAATATACTCAAAACTTATTTCCCGTTTAGGTCTTGATAATGAGAAAGTGAACAAAAACCATAGCAATGTGGTTTTTAGATGATAACCTTTAAAAAACTTTAAAGAATTTCCGTGGTAACGTTATTTTAACACGCATTAGTAAACTGTTTTATTTAAGTTGTCAGTATTTTAATTTAAGTAAAAAGTTCGTTCAATTAAATTTTGAAAAATGGTTAGATTAACGAACATGCATACAATAACAGTTTTACAAATGATTGGTTACTGAGATAACACCCGAACACAACAGGAAGTAACTCGCTTATTTCATGAGAAATTTCCTAATTTACCGCCTATATCCCAAGGAACAATAAGCAAAATAGAGAAGCAGTTTCGCGAGTTTGGTCATGTAAGGCAGATAAAAAAAAACAGCTGCCAATGCACTGAGTGATGAACTCCTTTTAGATGTGTTGCTTGAGTTTCAGGAAAATCCACATACATCGAGTAGACAGGCATCCACTACATTCAATGCTAGCCATACATCGATAGTAAACATATTAAAAGAAAATAAATTGCATCCCTATAAGATGATACCTACTCAGGAGCTCATGGAAGACGATTTTGATAGGAGAACATTTTTTTTATGAGCAAATGATGGACATGTTGGATAACAATATTATCCAATTAGAAGACGTTATGTTTTCTGATGAGTGTACTTTTTCATTTAACGGTCATGCTAATCGGCAAAATTGCCGCTACTGGGCCACGGAAAATCCTCACTGGATGAGAGAAGAACACACTCAATACCTTCAAAAGGTTAATGTTTGGGCAGGGATTGTAGGAAACAATATCATTGGTCCCTTTTTCATTGAGGGCAACTTGAATGGCAACAATTATTTGGCACTACTTCAAAATGATGTCATTCCAACGTTGGCAAATTTATATCCTGATCCAGGAAACCCTCAAGTTCCAGCGAATACGATATGGTTTCAGCAGGATGGAGCACCACCACATTACCAACTTAATGTCCGGCAGTACCTCGATACAATATTTCCCAATCGGTGGATAGGGAGGCGAGGATCGATTGAATGGCCAGCGCGATCACCTGATCTTACATTATTAGATTTCTTTTTATGGGGATATGTGAAGAGCCATGTGTACAAAAATAAACCTTCTAATTTAAATGACTTAAAAGAACGAATAACGCTTGCGATTAGGTCGATCACGCCTGTTATGTTAAATAATGTTAGAAGACAGTTTTATTTGAGATTAGGATGTTGCCAAGACGTTCGCGGTGAACATTTTGAACATCTACTTCATTAACATTTATAGTTCTTTTTCGTGTTCTACATTTTATTACGTTTTGCATTACATTTTAGTTTTTGATTGTATTGTAGCGAATTTCGGTAACTACATGATTTTAATTTATTTTATCTTAATTAATCTTAATAAACTTGAAAGCGACAACATTTTTGAATGGATAATGAAAAGACCTTTCAAACGATATATCACAAGCCTATACTTCCTATTTTAAAAATTGGGGGTTGTACCTGTCATTCTAAGGGGGTTGAAGGTAGGGGTTGCATTTTCACGTTAAAGAATGTCAAGTTATAATTTAAATTTGACGTGTTTCGGGATTTTTTATAAATATGTACAGTAACCTAAATAATGAATTTATTCCATTTGGCTTTTACACACTGTATGTGCAAGCTAGTAAGTAGCTAGCAAGTAAATAGTTTAGGTTAGGAGTACCCGTTGTTTTTTATGATATTAAAGGTAAATTGAAACAAGTTATCCTTGTTATTTTTGCTACAATTAATTTGTATCATAATATTTTTCTTCTAGCCTATTATGTACATTAAAGTATTTATTTTAACACCTATGTCTATTTTGCAAGTTTTATGCATTATTTTGCGATTCTTCATTTCATGGATGTAATTTAGTAACCTATCATAGCTTATGTATTACCAGGTAAGCAAATATAAATTATAGGCTAAAATGATTTAAAAACACATTTATTTATCCAGGAGGTAAATTTAAGAGTAATAAAAATTTTGTATCTATTTTAATCAAATTTCCATTGAAAATGTATTTAGCCTACAAAAGAAAAACGAAAATTTTAGAAAAGTGACCATTTGTTTCTTAACATAGTCTTCTCTTAGCTCGATACGCTTGACCCAGCAATGCTCCAACTTCTTTAACCCGCCCGAAAAATACTTTTTCACGATGTCTGCAAAGTACAAAGCTTGAAAACAAAAAAAATCGCACGGGGCGAAATCTAGAACATACGGTGGATAGGGCAACAGTTCGTAGCCCAATTCGACTAATTTCGCCATGTCGATGTCGGAGATATAGGTTAGTGCGTTGTCATGGTGGAAGAGCACTTTTCTTTTCTCTAAAAAGCACTGAATCGGCCCCATAATTTAACGTAGTAGAGCCCTGTAACTTTTTTGCCTTTCTCATAAGTCGATAGTCATAGTCGATGTACATCATTATGCAACCTTGTCTGTCCACTGCCGGACATAGCTCTCTCCCATTTTTCGCCACTCTTCACGGTTCTGTGCGTCTTGTTGCCATTTCTTGGATATTCGTTTAATGTCGTTCATCCAGCGTGTTGGTGGTTGTCCTCTACCACGTTTGTCTTCTCTTGGGCGCCAGTCAATTAGTTTTCTGGTCCATCTTAAGCCTTTTAGTCTCGCTATGTGACCTGCCCAATTCCATTTCAGCTTGGCTATACGTTCGACGACATCAGTGATACCTGTTCTTTTCCTTAGGTCTTGGTTCCTTATTTTTCCTTTTTTTGTCACGCCGAAAATCGATCTTTCCATGCGCTTTTGTGCTACTCGCATTTTAGTACTGTTGTTTTTGTGAGAGTGAGAGTTTCTGCTCCGTATTTCATAATAGGAAGAACGCGTTGGTCAAATGACTTCCGTTTCATAGCAATCGGGATGTTGCTCTTAAAGATGTCTCTTAGTGAACCATACGCCGCCCAAGCAAGTATTATTCATCGTTGAAATTCACAGATCTGATTATCTTTGCTTATTCTGATTTCATGACCAAAATATATGTACTTTTCTGTCAATTCTATCACTTGATTTTGAATGGTTAGGTGTTTGCTGGGAACTAAATTTGTAATAAATTTGGTCTTACTGATATTCATTTTTAGACCTATTTTTAAAGATATATTTTCTAATTCTTGCAGCATTTGTTGTGCTTCACGCAGATCTTCTGTAATAAGTAGTAAATCGTCGGCAAAACGCATATGATTCAGCATTTCCCCATCTATTTTTATTTCTCTATTTTACCACTTTTGCATTTTAAAGGCGTATTCGAGGACTGTTATAAATAATTTAGGTTAAAGAGTGTTGCCCTGTCTCACACCTCGCTTTATATGAATTTTTTTGGTGGTATCATGTAGTTTTACACGCATTGTGGCGTTTTGGTACAATGTTTGTACTAACTTTGTAAGCCGGTAGACTATTCTACTATTGTTTAGAGCAGTTATAATGCTGTCTAATTCCACGGTGTTGAAGGCTTTGTAAAAGTCTACGAAGATAAGTACCAGTAATCTGTTATATTCTATCGATTTTTCTATTAAGGTTTTTACTGTTTGTAGGTGATCGTTTAGTCCTAATTTTGAGAGGAAGCCAGCTTGATCTCGGGGCTGGTAGAAATCCAACTTTTTTTCTAGTCTTGTCGTAATTATTCGAATAAACATTTTATAGATGTGGTTTAATAAGCTGATTGGTCTTTAGTTTTCTAGGTGCACTTTGTCTCCTTTCTTGTGTAGTAAAATTGTTACTGCACTATTCCATGTTTCCGGTATGCAACAGTCTGTTAGACAAAGGTTAAACAAAATTTTTATTACGATTTAATCCTCTCCTGGTGCTTTGCTGTTTTTCATCTTTTTTATTGCGTCTTGGATTTCGCTTAATGTGATCTCTGGCATGAGCTCTGAACCCTAGTTGTATATTTTGCGTGACAAGTTCGTTTGGTGTTCTCTTTGACTTGTGTATAGTTCTTGATAGAAGTCTTTAACTATGTGTAGTAGTTCTTCTCTATTTAATATGGGGACTCCTTTGTTCTTTCTTCTTCTTCTTCTTCTTCTTCTTTGGCATTACAGCCCAAATTGAGCCTTGGCCTTCTTTATTTTTTGCCTTCACCCTTGCTTGTCTGTGGCTGATCTTCTCCATACACGGATTCCTAAAAGGGCTTTTGCGTCGCTGTTTCATGTGTCTTCCCAGCGCTTTCTTGGCTTTTCAACCGGTTTTTTCCCCTGCATTCTATCATTCAGTGCTCTTTTTGGTAGCCTATCCGCTCCCATTCTTATCACATGTCCGGCCCATTGCAATCTTTGTATTTTTTGTTCTTTAGTTTGTTTATTTCACATTTTCCATTCTTTAGCCATCTTCTCTAGACTTTCAGACTTTTATTCTCTTTTACAGTTCGGTGGACCGTTTCATTCTTAAATTGTCTTAAATCTTTCCTTATAGCTTTTGATACATTAATATTAATTTTTCGTAGATTTTTTCGTCAATGCTTTAGTTTTCTTTGATTTATCTTCTAGTTTTTATTAGTTGTTTTGTTTTAATGGCTATTTTTTCGTCTTGGCGTCTTTTAGAGCAGCATTTTATTTGAGCTTCTCGAATAGCTTCTAAGATATTTTCGTTAAGGGTATTTACATTATAAATATGCATTCATTTTGTTGTAGGATTTTATTGATATTGTCTTGGTATTCATTTAAATTTGTTGGCTCGTTCCATATCGGGTTGGCTTTCCTCCTAATTATTTTGGATCTTTCTATTATTAAGTATAATTTTAGTGTGTCTCTTACCATTCTATGATCGCTGTTTGTGGTAAAGCTATTAAGTACTTTGACATCGTTAAATATATATTTTTTGTCACTGATTATATAGTCTATCTCGTTTCTAATCTTGCCATCTGGGCTTTTCCACGTCCATCTTCTGTGGTCTTTTTTAAAGAAAAAACTATTCATCTGGTATAGATTTTGTTGTAATAGAAATTGTAGTAGTGTTTGTCTACGCTAGTTTCTGCCTTTGGATCCAATTTTACCTAGTGCTGTTTCCTGTTCATCCTGCTTTAGACCGATCTTTGCGTTAAAGTCGCGGCATATAGTCGTGTAGTGTGTTGATGTTCCTTTCAGTGCCGTTGAGATATCATCTAAGAATTCTTCAATCTGCTCATCCGAATGGTCCGTTGTTGGAGCATATACTTAAATAATATTTATTTTGTACCTTCGGTTTAGCTTTACGATTACATAGGCTACTCTTGTGGATATGCTTCTTGTAATTACTATGTTATTTGCAAGTCTTTTGTGTATAAAAAAACCGATTCCCCCGATTGATTCGCTTTCACTACCTATACTGTAAAATATATGCCCTGATTTTAGTGTTGTCAGGTTTTCTCCATGTCGCCTTACTTCACTGACTCCAATGATATCTTATTTTACTTTTAACATCTTGATTTCCATTTCAGTGACTTTTTCTTAGAAATCAGATCTAGAATAGAAATGACAAGCAACACGTTCATAAAATTGAAGAACTTACTTTGCAACCGTAACCTTAATCTAGAGATCCGCACAAGAATGCTACGTTGTTACGTTTTTTCTACTTTACTATACGGCATGGAAGTGTGGACAATAAAACAGTCTAAAATAAAAAAAATTATACTCTTTTGAGATGTGGTGCTACAGGAGAATCCACAGAATATCGTGGACTGAAAAAGTAACTAATGTAGAGGTGTTATAAAGAATAAAGAAAGAATGTGAAGTCATAAAAACTGTTAAAATTAGAAAGATTTAATATTTGGGTCATATAATGAGGGGCGAGAAGTACTTGGTTCTTAGGTTAATTATGCAAGGGAAGATACAAGGGAAGAGAAACCGAGGACGATTCAAAATATCCTGGCGAAGAAATTTGAGAGAGTGGTTCGGTTGCAGCTCATTAGAATTTTTCAGAAGCGCGGCCAATAAAATTAAAATAGCGATGATGATTTCTAACCTCCGATTGGAGAAGGAACATCAGTGTGAGACATTCGATTTCTTGCTATACTCACCTAAGGTATATCAGTTTTTATTGTAAAATCTGACATTTTGTTGGGAGGTATTTGCCTTAAAACATTATGAACATTATGCTGGCAAGGTGGGTTGGTGGGTTTTGAATTCAGCCGCTCATTGTGAGTATCGACGAAGCCGCCCGCTTCGGGTCAGACGCTTTTAGATTTGTGATCTTATGCTAGCTTCTCGGGTCAAGAAGCTCCTGGAATCTGCGAAGGGCACGGATTGATTCAGTTTCCCCGATAGGACTATCCAATCGAATACAAAGGACTTCAAAGGAGTTCCTACCCACTATCCGCTGTCGATGTATATCACCCCTTACCAATCCCAGAAAATGGCGATAGGACAGCCTTCGCCTTTTTCGGAACAAGTTAGCCGGGTTGTTTGGACTGCTCCTTGGTCTTTGTTGTATACCAGTCTCCACGTTTTGTCATGAAGATCCATGTTTTCTCAATGGTTACGAAGCGATGTAGAAAGTCCTTTGTACGAAAGCGATGTACGTTTAAATAGCATTAAACACTGATCTAAAGTGGTCTCGCGGTTGAGCTTGTTGTCCGAAGTGAGCAAACGCGGTACTTATAACGCCGATAGCTTTCTCATGCTTAAAACTTTATGGAGGCTATGACATACGTAGTACTTTAAGATGCCTATGATCTTAGCTATCTCTAGCACCTTCAGTCGGCAGTCTGCCAATACGAGATCGAGGATTTTTGTCACGTTATCCTTCGTGGTAACATTTTCGGGGCACCGAGACGTGACGTGTGACCACGTTAAAATTCATTAAACCAAATTTTGACGGTCGCCATTTGGAAAGAGTTACCGGACACATAATCCAAGCGGTATTTGATTTCGTTGCGCAATTTTCGGTCCAAAAACAAGAATCTAATTACATGCCCGCTTTCACATGCGGTCAAAACAAAACTAATAGTCCTATTCGGGTGAAATTTTAATATTAGCCGTCTACGAGCATGTTTTATGTGATTGGATACTTTTATTGAGATAGTGACACGATCTGGTGTTAAGGAACCGCCGGTGAGAAACTTATCGGACCGCCACGTATAATCCAATTGTTTAAATTATTATATAGAGATATATAGAGTTTATATAGAGATAAGTTCAGAGCTAACAATCTTAGAGGAGTTGTATTAGTTGTAATGTAACTTAATAGTGTTCTTCTTTTTGTTCCAAGTTTGGAAATTGTGCTTTCAGTACTTATTAAAATCATCCATCTTGCAATAGAGTAAACTTTAAATAAAGCAAATTAAAAAATGAGGTTGATGTGGAATATATTGATACTAATGTTGATTGTCTAGAGACGGCTTTGAATAAAAACAACTACAACCAGCTATTAACAGAAACCATTAGGTATTGTTAATGATATTTCGCTTTTCTATTTACCAAACTTCTAACTGCAGCTCCTTTCAACGAAGTCATTTATTAACGGCAATAGTCGCAACGAGAAACAAAGAGAAAACGGTGACGTACTAAAGTCCGAATTATGCAATATGTTAAATGTGCAATTTTTCCGTCCTCTCTGTTCATGTCAGTGAATTCGCCTGGCTGGCATGTCCGTTCCATGTTGCCACTTCCTGTCAGGAACAGCCGAATTAAAATGGGACCGCGCTTAGTGTAATAGCCATGAAATTATATCGTCCGAGAAGTGAAATCTTTCTCGACTGGAATTTATTCACTCACAATGTGTGTTCAGAATGTGTCGTCTATTTATTTTTGATGAAGTGAAGGGTCGGATGGAGGAACTGATGTGATTGAGTAAGAAGGTTTATCTTCTCTACAAGGAATTGCAGTAATAAAGAAAGTATTTTTAATTCTACCGAATGTAGGAATTTTGTTAGAGAAGCATCCTTATAACTGCTTTGTCTATAAAAATGTTAAAATATAAAATAAACTATATTTGGTTTTAAAGGTGAAAGTAAGATTTATGAAATATTTTGTTATATTTAGAAAAAATTGAAAATTAAAACAAGAAAAGTAATAATAACTCATATAATAATAAAATATCTGCACGTTTATTGTAAGAGCGTTATTCCAAAACTAACTAAGTCCAAAAATGTAATACAGTTGAATCTCGCTAATCCGGCACTTAAATAAACCGAGACGTTTGATAATTTGGCATCCTCTACCAGTGCATCCTCGCCCATTGTTTTGAATTCTTATCAGCACTGCTTTTACTTAATAGCTGGTGTTTTTTGTAATTTATTTAAATATATTTTATATTTAACTCTTTTCTGCTGATCTCATGGCTAGTGGGCGTAGTTTACTCATAGCTGGTAGCATTGACGTGACGTTAGTCTCCGCAGAAAAGAAAAAAGCAGGAAGCAGACAATTTGATCTATTGTTACAATTAAACCAAAAAAGATTAATTAGTTTTTTAGTAATATAAGAAGTCTTTTCAGGAAGTTGCACTTGTGTGCACGTGCAACAAGGGCGCTTTCCCTCGAGAAACTTCTCTAGCGCGTCAGGCACAACACTGCTCTGCCCTTTGGTGTATTTATACATTAAAAGGTAGCCAGAAACTGAAGCTAACAACTTAATAACGTTAAGAGAAACCCTTCCATTGCACTTGCTGGGAGTGAACTACCGTGTTGGGCCTAAGACGGCACCCAGAAGTCGATTGACACCAAAAAAAAACAGATTCCTTAAAATAATTAGATTGAAATTAATATGAAATATAAATATGTCGGCTGTATGATCATACCCTATGATCAAACTGCCATTGGGTATACGATTGTGAATTTCCCTCCCCATAAGTCTCTCCAATTCTATTGCTTCACCGGCTTCCCAAGCCTCCACTTTATTTCTCAACAAATTGAAGAAAAGCAACAACTACATATACCAAAGCGATAGCTCTGCAGTGCACAGCAAAGAATAAACATATTCAATAGCCCACAAAAAATTACAAAGGACGAAACACAATCACAAACCAACTCTTCACCTACCAACTGGAGGCCCGCACCTAGGGCTAGTATAACCAGCTCTAGACCCTCGTCCCTGGTAGTATATATCAACACATAAATACAAAACACAGCATACATTCCTGGACCCTCCAGTCACACAAATACAGCACAAATCCCCCATTTAATACAGAAACATTTGTACAAAATAACACAAATACTTAAACGCACACATCACAACAAATAAATCCAACAAGTCAAATAAAAATTAAATCATACTTTTCAGATATAGGATAGAAAATATCCCTGCAACCAAAAATTTCCAAAAAGTGATCTTCAGCACTTTACACAAAAATAATCTTCTGCCGAATGGTTTGTATAAGTCGTTCTAAGTCTTCCAAAACTTTAATTCTGCAAGTGTCACATTCTATCAATGAATTGATGCGAAATAATTTCAAGCTACACTCCGAAAAATATTAGGCAACTTCCAGGATACGATTCACTTCCTCACACACAGAAACGGTTCACAAAGGCCACCTGCCTCCAAAGCACCCTTACCCACATTTTAACTGGTCTTCCGATAGGTTGACAGCTCATTAAAAAACGAGGCAATCAAAGAATGCCTAAATTCTACCAATTTTCTAGGCAAAAAGACCGTTCGTAGCTTTTTGAGGAACAAAAACGGACTCTAAATCTTCGTTATAGTCTTTACTGACTCTTAACAAGCGTACTCACAAGCCTTGTCCGGGAGTGTCCGCATCGATGGCAGTGTAATTAGCATTAGGCCCAAATATTGCAGTAAATACTGTAAAAGCGAGCATTTTAACACATAATGCCGTACTAACTTTATTACCTGCCCTAATTGCGGTCCCACCACCATCAAAACCACCGTTCTAGCCTGCCCCAACCTGAACAAGCCTAAATTGTCAGGAAGAACAGCCGGCATATTATCCTAGGTACAAGCCCCGTAGCACAAAACATCCAGAATGACAAGAGGTATAGCCGTTGTCCCATAGAAAGAAAATAACTCCACTAACTCTCTAACAAGAAATTATTATAAAGATTTGTTATAAAAATTTCTTACTTGCGGCACTTTTCCCGATGCAAAATCAGCTGATTCTACAGATATCAAATGTTGTTCTGAAGCTGTTTTCTTGTGGCATGTAAAAGCAATTACTATCTTTATTGGAAATAAGCCACAATTTAACTTTAAAATAAGTTTATTGACAACTTTAAAATGACATTGCCAATATTGCTAAGTTGCGTTCCTGGGACGACTTTATTGTAAGATAGTTCATTCGATTACATGAAATCAACTTTAACTTCAGAATATCCTTCAGAAAAATCATAGCATGTGATTCGTCTTTAAAAAGACAACCACATGCCATGATGACAGTAACAATTTCCTGTTAGTGATATATTAAATTATGAGGAAAAAATCAAGAAAAAAAACTCATAATAATATCCCATGTTAAGTATTTGGTCTTACATTTAGTTTACGTTCGATAAACGATTTCCGAAGTGGAAATTGAAACGTCAATAAACTTCTTTAACCTTTAGTTGTGGCTTATTTCCATTTAAATAGTAATTACTTTAAAATGTCAAAAGAAAATAGCTTCAGAACAATACTTTACTGGAAGCCGAGAAAATATATTTTTTAGGTATTCCGATTTTGATATTTGAAATTCAACTTTCTTCAACCTAATTTTTTTCCAATTTTTTTTTCTTTTATAAGAAATGTCTTGAAAATCTCGTTCAACACTGTTTCCTAAATTTAATGTAAGCTAATAGTTACCGAAATGTTCTATTTGTTTACAAGTCAAAAATTGTTTCTAATTTTAAAACATTCCTGACGCCATCCAAATAACTCGATTTTAATTCCATAAAGTAAGTCAAATATAGGATAATTGTGTTATTAAAATAAAAACAATTTACAAACTTATATTATGGTCTTATTTTTGTTGTAAGAAATTTAATTTGTTTAAAAAAATTAAGATTGCAAATTTGTTGGCTTATTTTATTATGGTATAAAGATTTTTCACATGAATTATGAGGGTCTCAGGTGCAAGCTAAGTGGTTGAAAAATATCGAATAGGAAAAGGGCATGTTTCCCTAATTTTTTTGGTATTTATTGCTATTTTGCAGCAAGAGCAATAAATTAAACCATTATTAAACAGCAGTATCTTATAGAACACTTAATTTTCGCTATTTTGTTTCTTTTGTTTAATATTGTGTTTTTATTGCTTAGTTACCAACTACATAATAGTGTACTTATGGTCCGCACGGGCGTAAAGATACAAACAAAAAGATAACTTATTAGAAACATCTTAATTTAACAACATTTCAAATTGGCAATGTTAATAATCTTATTTATGATAAAAGTTTTCTTTACCATTGAATATTTGGACCACAGGAAACTCGGAGAAAATGTTTCGGCGAGATCGGCAAAGTATACAAGTAGCACAGTTTCACTAATGTTCTACATGGTTTTTTGTCATACAGTGCAGTAATTTTTCATATTCCTTGTCGTAGGCATCTCTCAACTTATGCGGTAGTAACTTTTGCGTTGCATTTTCCGCTTTTTTTTTTTTTAATTTGGTTGGGGATCTCAAAAATATCTTGCATTTTCACGGTTTTAGACCATAGATAAATAATATATAACACGGACGATAGAATGTCTATGATGTTTACTAGTAAATATATTGTTAAAATGAAATCGAATTTTCTGAGTTTCTAGAACATATTTATTTGTAGATGCAATAACTAACTAGTATAACATAAAAATTAACATCGTCACCCTCTGGACATAAACATCTACTTAATACCCTTGGTACATAAATAACTATTATAATTCTTTTACTTTTACTCCAAAATGAATTGTTTTAAAGTTATAATCAAGAACAGTAGAAAAAAATCGATGTTTTTACTAATTTTTAATCACTTAATCTTTTACTGAAGTTATTACCTAACTATTCCTGCAAAAATCCAAATGCCACCTCACAAATCCACCTTAAAACAGGTCCGTCATGGTCAATGACAGCGGTAAGCAATAAGAAAAACTCGATTTTCAGACCAGTCTTATTTATAAAAAACACAGTATAAAAAAGAATATTATGTATATATTTTCATTACTAAAAATGTTTATTTCGAAGGTATTTCTAAAAAGATATTTTAAAAAAACACTGAGATAACACACAGACAGAATTTTTTTTATATTATCTCGTAGAATATTTTTTCTAAAATGTTGTTTTAACTATCACAATTATTTTTTAATGTAAAAGAGTGTTTTAAAGCGATGCGTTAAGCTATTTCGTCAGTTTAATTAAACCGTAAAAGTAAAAAAGTAGTTCTGCCACAGCAAATTTCGACATGGTAATTTACTAGATGCAACGTTTTAGTCTAACAGTAACCAGAAAATGGAAAACTTATAATTTATGCAAAAAGTCGCAAGCATTTCAGTGGTGCGGACGGGAGATAGAACAAAAAATGTTCAAATTGTCTGTAATTTTCTCTCGCATATCTTGGGAGACTTTTTATCTAAATTATCGTAATTTCCCAGAGAAAGGAGCTGGGTAAAGCCAGGGCGTTATATAAAACCGTCGAGGCCAGCCAGTTCTGTGGTTTTTCTCCGCTCCTAAACAAATCGCCTGCAGACCCCTTTTACCACCATTTCTAAAATATAGGAAAATGCGAAAATGTTGCTTCTTTTATTTGTTTATCTTAACTTAATGAAGTGTTTACAAAAAATGTCCACATTTAAAAGCTTTGGAAGAAACGTCCACGAAATAAATGTTGCGTGAAATGATATCTGCCAAAAAATACTGCTGCTATATAGGAGGTTTTAACTAAATTGTTTAAATGGAACGATGCACAATATGTTCTAATACGTATTAGACAAAAACATTTAACTCGTAGTTTTACATATACTTCTACTAATTACTATATTTTAGATCACATTTAACCCGGCATCCGACAGGTGAAATTTATAGCCAATTATATGAAATATGACAAAAAAATGTGTATTATGACCGGAGAATCAATACATTTCTATCGAAATTATTAATATGAAAACAAAACACTGTAATAGAAGAAGTATCTAGCTTACCAAAAAAAAACGGAATCAAATTTCACAAGTTGAAGCAATTTTCGCAGTATGTCATACAGTAATCTAAATACAAAAAAACTTTACATGCAAAACTTCACACACGTATTGGTTTTTCTGTCTCTATTTCTGGGACATTTTAAATATCGTCTTTGCTGATTAGGTTTGCTCTTCTTTGTTACGGTTCGGAATTTTTACCGTAGAATGGGGTGACTTTGATTCTATAAGGTGACTTTGATAAAACATGAATATTTTGTTTCAAGAGAGTATACAACCCAAATGTTTCGTCCGTTATGGTGGTTGTCTGAACTTGATTTCAGTGCACATGTTGATTCACTATAGCAGAATGTGTTTGTGGCCAATATCAAAAGTATATGGTTGTAAATTCACCATTGAAGTTTTTGTTTGAATTTGAAGATTTTATATTGTGTTACTAAATTTAAACGTACAGCTCTTACAATAGAATTGCAGGTAATTTTGTGTATGTTGCCTGAATGTAGGTCTAGTTGTCACTATTTTAAAATATTTAACCTAACTTATTTCCGTAACTACTCCATGAAATTGAATGATTTCTTATCCGGGGTCACTTTGATACATTTTTCGGGGTGACTTTGATACTTTATTTCTTTTTATAGTTTGCTTAATGAAACTTCAAACCGTTAATTATTTTCAGGATTTCGTCATTATCTGCATGAAAAGAAAAAATCCTGCGAGTTTATAAACGAAAGTTGGGATCAAGAAGCTACAAGAACTTCTCTGACGAAACTCTTGAACATGCTCTGCTTCAAATAGTAAACGGAAACTTGTCTGTTAAAGCCGCTTTAGAAAGATTTAAAATTCCGTACGGTACTTTATATAATAAATACAAAGGGAAGCATGTAAAGAAGCCAGGGGGCCAAACTGCGTTGACGGAGCTGGAGGAAAAATCAATCGTGTCCTGCATTGTCAAATGTGCAGATTGGGGATTTCCATTATCTACGCTAGATGTACAACTTTTCACTAAGAGTTATTTAGAAAGAACTGGAAGAATTATCTCTAAATTTAAAAACGGGGTAAGTCCTGGTAACGACTGGGTAAAACTTTTTTTAGAGAGACATAGTCAGCAAATCTCTGAACGACTTGCGTCTAACATTACTAGAGCTCGGGCAGGTGTCACAAAAGAAACGATAGAATCATATTTCAATAATTTAAGAACAACTCTCTCAAATTGCCCTCCATCACACGTTTTCAATTACGATGAAACCAACGTTAGTGACGATCCGGGGAAAAGAAGATTGCTTTATAGAAGAGGGACCAAATATCCAGAACAAATCACTAATCATATCAGCCGCCACATCAATAATGATGTGCGGTGCTGCTGATGGTACACTACTCCCTCCTTATATAATATATCGCAGCGAACATATGTGGGATGCATGGACATTAGGAGGTCCACAGGGCTCTCCTTGTTGTAGTAGTGGATATTGCGCAAGAGGAGCTAGATATAACCGAACAAAAAATGGGTGGATGGAGGTAACTTGTTTTACAGACTGGTTTGAGACCATATTATTACCCCACGCAAGACGGCTGGAAGGTAAAAAAGTTATGATCGGCGACAACTTGGCGTCTCACTTTTCAGATCATGTTTAAGAATTGTGTGAATTGCACAATATTGAATTTGCGTGCCTTCCCAGTAATTCAACACACATATGCCAGCCTTTGGATGTGTCTTTTTTTAAACCCATGAAAGTCTCTTGGCGAAAAGTTTTGACGGAATTTAAATTGCGACACCCAAAAATTACTGGTGTACCTAAAGATCAATTTCCGTCGTTATTAAAAAAATGCTTGGAATTATTGGATCAGACAATTGCAAAAACTGAGTACAAATGTGGAGATTGTGAAAAAAGTGCAATTAAGAGAGTTTTGAAGAATGGGTTCGAGGCTTGTGGCATGGTCCCTTTCGATCCAAATAAAGTCTTGAGTAAGATTACACCAATCAACCATGATGTTGATTATGTAGAACCTCTGATTAACGACAGCCTCACAGACTATCTGATGAATAAGAAGTCCGAGATAGAAGTTACTAAACGGCAAAGTAAAAAGAAACTTCATATCCAACCTGGTAAAAGTGTAAGTCGACATATAACGGCAGATGACAGCTCCTCCGATAGCGAGTTAAACAGCTATAATAGTGAAAGCGAAAATGAAATTGAAAATGAAGATTCTGTGGAGGACCAATCATATGAAGATGAGATGAATACAAAACCCTCACTTGCTGAATTGAATGTTGGAACTTACGTGCTTGTAAAAATTATGTCAGGTAAACAAAAATGTAAAAATTACGTATATGCCGGAAGGATACAAGAGAAATTACCTTTTGACGAATACGGACTCATTGGACTTAAATCACTGGATGAAACCCATAAACATTTTAAAGTTGTGGAGACCGACTTTTTTAACGCTCCTTTCGATGATATCTTAGCAATTCTGAAGACCCCATCGGTTGAAACAAATGAAACAGCAACTACATGTACATTTCCTGGCAGAGTTGATGTTAAAGAAAAATAACTTTGATTTTGTTTCCGTTCAAAATACATTCTTTTGGCTTTTTTTACTATTTTATACTGTTTTACTAATTTGCTAAAATGTTTTTTACCTGAATAAAGTATTAGCTACCTGTAAAATTATTTATTATATACTAATTATTGTGCCTATAGCAGCTGTCAAAGTCACCCCAAAAATTAAAATTGAAATATCTAAAAATTGGCTTGATCGATTTAAAAATGGGTTGACATTGACACCATTACAGCTTTTACGCATCGTCCAAGCTATTTTAAAATAGGGTATCAAAGTGACCCCACATCAATGGGTGATTTTGATAAACCATTACTTATTTTTTTTGAGAAAATCCTCAATTTAAAGATATATATACTAACAGTATAAATTACATAAACATAAGATGCATCCCAATGGACATTTTTCCACATTTTTGGGATCACCCATTCAAAAGTTACGTAAGAAAATATAAAAAAAATTAACAAAGTCACCCCGTTCTACGGTACCTAAAATTTTCGGATACTGCTTCCCAACTCTCTAGATAATCTAGGTTTACTTATTCTTTCTCTTTGATGTTTTTGATCAATTGGAAATCCAGTTTCTTATGGAAAAGCCTTCTTATAATGTTGGGAATATCGTTGTTTTGTCTGTTAATAATCTGGCTATTAATTCCTGCGGTGTTAATAAGAGAGAAACAAATTGTCAAAGGCCAGCGACGACTGTTGCGTGCTACACTCAACGTGCACACGTGCTCAACTTCGCCTTTGGTCGAATTATAAAAGGCAATAATTTCAGACAGCTTATTATGAGTATCAGTTACTAATATCCTGGAAAAAATTTTTTTTCCTTTTCCATATAATTCTATGGACAAATCAGGCTTATTTTTTCTGCTAGTACCTATTGCAGTTAAATTATGAGTCTCACGCAAATTCACCAAGAGATCACGACTAGTGTACCAGTTATCAAACGTTACATTCGTTTGGTCACAGACACGGAAGCAATCAATCTTTCTACAATGTCTTTCGGGGAATTGCTAACTCGGAATAAACCTTTCGGTTGTTGTCCCATATACACCTCCATATTATGGATGCATGTATCTTAATTCCATATTTCGATTGCTTATTTGGAATGTATTGGCTGAAAGCACATCTCCCTCTGACCAATTCAAGCTTCTCGTCAATTGTCAAAAATTTAGAGGTAGAATATGCAGATTTTCAATTTTCCACAAACCTGTCGAAGAAAGCTCTGATATGAGCTAGTTTATCTAACTTGATCCTTTCTTCACGGTTTTGTTTGTAATCTAATCTTAGACATAAAATTAAAAACTTGAATCGACGTTGGCTCATTGTGCAATGGAAAACGACCATTCCTGTTCCGTCAGTGTTCCACAATTCATATAAATTATGATGGATATTTCTGAATGCATCAGACAGGTAAAGGAGCCCCAATATAGTCTGACTTTTATCACAAATGTATTCCCATAATGTGGAGCGTTCTTCCAACTTTCAGATTTTTCTGCAATTCGTTGGTTAGTATGCTTAACTAAGTCAGCAATAATTTGTTCATCAATAAATAGCAGAAAGCACTTAATTGGTATCTTGGCATGCTTTGCGTGATTTTTGACTCTCATTAAGTTTTTTGCTCTTGAAAATTGGGTCTGTTGTTGATCTGCCTTGCATCAAGCCAAAGTGATTATCGGATATTTCGGTTTCTTCACGTACCCGTCTATCAATTATCCTTTCCCATATTTTCATGGTGTGACTATACAGTAGTTTTATGGCACTGCAGTTTATACATCTTGTTTTTGTAGACAGGTACTAATACACTGCTTCTCCATTCGTCTGGCATTTGTCCAACTTTCATAATTCTATTAAATAGACCTGTTAACCAATTTGGCCCTGTCTCTGCTAACACTTTCCACACTTCCCCAGGAATATCATCTAGGCCTACAGCTTTTCTTTTTTTTTAATACTTAAGCTACTTCTTCGTTTATTATTTTCGTCACCATTGCTGTTACTGTTTTTGTTAACTTAACTGGTTGTCTGCCAAATTCTTCATTTAATAACCTCTCAAAGTACTTTTTCCATCTCTTTTTGACATCCTTTTCGTGAATTAGTATTTTACTATTATCTTCTCGGATACATCTAATCTAATTAAAATCTTTTGATTTCTTTGCTCTATGTTTGGCTATTTTATAAATCTTGGTTTCTTCTTCCCTGGTATCAAGTTGATCGTATAGATTATTATACGCTTCTGCCTTAGCTTTTGTTACTGCCACTTTTGCTTGTGACCTATTTTCTTGCCACTCTTTGTATAATTTTCCCTTCTCTCCTATATTTTCTTAAACTTATTTAGACCACCACCAGGTCTCCTTATTCTCAAACTTCTTTTCTGACGTTTTTTCAATTATTTCAATAGCAATATCTCTAATGGTACCAGACATCTTTATCCAAAAATTTTATTAGGACTTCTCTTCATTTTTGAACACATTTTTTCTACTATTTTTACTCTGAATAGACCTTTTTCATCTTTCAACATGCACCACTTGAGTTTTTGTGGTCTTCTACTATATTTTGGATTAGTTTCGCTTTTTACTTCGATATCCAGACCAAGCAACTTATGTTGTTGACTTACTGTCACACTAACTATTACTTTGCAGTCCTTACATTTATGAATCTCTTCTTTTCTTGTCATGAAATAATCTATTTGGGATTGATTTTGTCTGCTTTTGTATCTAACAAGTTGAGTTTCGCTCTTTTAAAATTATGTGTTAATATTGGCCATATGTAATGCTGTTGCTAATTCAAGCATGTCATCTTTATTCATATTCTCTCTTGGATTAGCCCACATGTGCAATATAATCATCTCCTATTATAATTTTCAACTCTGATGGAATATCACTCAATATGTCTCCTAATTGATCTAGGACAGCTTTTCTTTCATTCTCACCAAGCCCTGTTTAAGAAGCATATACACACACCAACACACACACAGCATTCAATATTTCTTTATTAAGTACACATTTCACAAACATTATTCTATCACTCGTTCTTACAACTTCTCCTATGTTATCTTTCATTTTACTTTCAGCAATTATACAAGCTGCATTTCTTGCATTACCTTTCCCTACACATCACAAGTTGTACCCTTCACCTAGTTCTTTCTCCCTTCGTCCTTTTAGCTAGTCTCTTCAATACAAGCAATTTGTACTCTTCTTCTTTCAAGCGCATCTACTCGCAATTCCACACTCTTACCCGTAAGACTATTAAGATTGCAAGACCCTATCCTAAGTATTGTTCTAACCTGTAATGGTGTTCCCCCTAAGATAGTTCCGGGGTCATATATGCTCATTGCTCTTCCGGAATATTTTACCGCAGAATATGCCATCATGTCAGTATAATTTTTATTACGTTGGAGGAGGCCTTTTTATTATTATGGCCTGAAAAAATTTGACTGACATTTGAAGCCTGAATTATTATCTATGTATACGTAGTAGTCGCTATCTGTTATACGTAATAGAATTAAATAGGACATTTAATTCAACTTACTATGTGATGAAGCCGATGTATTTTTTTATAAATCAGATATTTGGTGAACTTCGTAGATAGTTAACTCCGTTTCCTAGATCCAAATTAATGAACTTTTAATAGTTTAGTTACCTCCGTAGTAAGTTCTATTATTCTGAGCAACTTCGTAAGTTTAATTTCCCCCCTCCATTTAATTTAAACTTCCAACCTATTTACTTTCGGAATATTAAATAGTTCATTTAGAAATGCTAATACAAAATCGTTTTTACTAAAGACACGTTGGATTTTGTTTAGCAAAAAAAATAACCTGTAGAAGTGTTATGTAAAATGGAACAAAAATGTTGAAAGCGTATAAAGAAGTTTCCAGCCGGAGCGCTGAATCTCAATGACAAAGCCGTAATTTCATTACGGTTCCTCATTGTTGACAAAAATAAACAAATTTTCTGTGAATTTTTAGTAGCAAAACGAACAGCGTGGCTCATTCTATTTATGTATATTTATGTTAACAGTATAGACTTTTTGCTCTTGTACGTTCTCTGTTGCCCATTTTCTGTAAATTGACAAAGATGTTTACACGGAAAGCCGTATACGGGCTCCTGGTTTGTCGGTCCCTGGCGAATGTCTCGCGGGGATATTTACGTGTATAGAGGAAGTCTTGGCTTCTAATAGCTTCATATATTAATTAATTAAATCCTGCGGGCTGCTAAACATCCCTATCGATATTGCATTTTGGTATCAAAAAATGATTTACCCATATGGAGCATTATGAATCAACACTTGGTTAGTTGTTGTCCTAAAACACAACAATGTGGATCTGGGGAATACATATAATTTGTCAAAGTCGATAAATAAATATACAAAAGAAATAAAATAAGTAAAGTGGAAGAAAAGTAAAATTTGCTTATAAATATTAATTAATTTAATATAAATATCACAAAAAATTATTCTTTTTTAAATTATTTCTGTGTTTAGAACAAATGGGATATACCAAAACCAATAAAAGGTTTCTTAAAAAACTGTAAAAAAGTTACAGACTTACCTACTAGAAGCGGAAAAAGTATGTCATTGTCCTCTGTAGCAGTTCTGAAGAGTTCTATTTCTGTTTTCCACTTCACTGCTTTAAATTTCTTAACCAGGACGTGCGTCGTCTCTCCGGTCATCTTTTTTCTTCCATTTTTTCTTCTATAACCAATCGAATCTACCCATATTTTTTATTTCTTAGCATGTGACCAAAGTAGATTACTTTTCTTTTCTTCATTGCGTTAAGTATATTTTTTTTTTCATTTTTTCTAATGTTTCCATATTTTGCACGTGTTATGTCCGTGATATTTTCCACATTTATCGATAACCCCACATTTCATCCCACGCCTAGTGCGATCAACCAAAATTTGAAGCCCTTCTCTTCTGTCCGCAAGGAGTATTGTATTATCTGCATATCTGAGATTATTCACTGATATTATGTATATTGATATGCGTTCATTAATATGTTCTAATGCCTCTTTAAACATCTCTTTTTAGCCCATATTAAAAAGTAGAGGTGATGGACAAATCTTTGTCGTAATCCTCTTCTTGTAGGTATCTGCTCAGATTTTTTTGGTTTACTCGTATTATGGCTTTCTGATATTGGTATAAATTTGTATCGATTCTCATATTCTACTCATCTGTTTTAGTGTTACGTAATATGTTTGCAAATCTGTTGTATTTTGTCGAAGATTTTCTTAAAGTCAACGAGACATAGGAATACGTCTGAGTTGATATCTCGACTACTACAGTACAAAGAATGGATGACAGTAGAATCCCAAAAAAAAACATTAAAAGGTTGACTGCCAAGCTGATTTAGTACTATTTTGCCATTATGTATTTGTAAACCATATTGATATACAGCAAGCACAACTTGCCAACGGTAAAGTGTCTACCTATATGGTGCACAGCATGCTGATCTAGTCAATCATTTTATTGTATGTACTAATATTAATCAGTTGACCTGACCAATTTTGGAAGTATAGCCTATTATTTTTTGGCATGGATGTTTCAAAATAATACACTATTTTAAGTGAAAAGGAAAATAGTTGATTCATTAAATAAAAAAACATCAACAATACGGATTAATGCAATTTAAAGAAACAATCAGTACAAAGGTAATTACAGCAAATCGGACAACGTGTCCACAAGTTTGTTGTGCTCCTTTTCGTCCCTCTTTCTTCGCGACTTCCTTAGAGCAATTTTGGCATCTTCTCCTTTTGCATGTCTTCTATAAAATGTGACGATTTATATTTTCAGAACTTTCTGCTATCTTTTTTGTTATTATTTTTCACCAACTCTTCTTTAAATTCTGTAATTTTCATTTTTTTTGTTTGTTATCACTAAATTATACAGATAAATTGCGTTTACTACAGCTGTAGTTAGAATAATCTTGAATTTAACTTTTCGATACCATTTTACAGATTTTCTGAAAGCTCGATGGTAGGATGCCACCTGGTCAGATAAATCAATAGCAGATTTGCCGATACTATATTTTATTATAACATATGGTTTAAATTTTATGCCACTTCGAGTATGTACTTCTGTAACTTGATCTTATGTTTAGTGTTTAATAACAAAACATCTCTTTTGTCTTTCCATTTAAGAACTGTAATACCACAGTCGTCTTGACGAGCAACAACTTCGTTTTTTTTTAACTTTTCTTTTACTACTTCAGATGGTATTTACTTTCTGTTAGCACGTACTATCTCAACTAAATGAGTAGAAGTTTGAAGCAGTCTTTTTGCGAGTGATACACCCGTGTACCAATTATTGTCAGTAAATACTATACGTTCAAAATTTAAATAAAGAGCCATTATCTTTATAACCACTTTTTCTGATACTGGCAGAGAGCCATATTAAAGTTTTTTGTCATTATATTAATTAGGTTTGAACTTTATATATTCTATCGTCGTCAGGTGCTTGTGAATTATAAGAGAAATGTAGCTTACTAAGTAAAAGTTCAAATCGGTTTCTTGATATGTATAATAGTCGCTTACTATACTGGTCAATAAATAGTAATCTTTTTTCTAGTAATGTGAAATTGAAGGCCTTTGGTAAAGCCCATCCATAATACCCCTCATTGAAATAACATTATCATTCAAGAATAGGTCAAAAAAATCAATTGGATTTCCATTGTGTAAAGTCTCGGTAATATCGAAATTTGTACCTACTTCTTAATTGTTTTTATTGTAGGTAATACTTTTGAAGCATTTGGTATGCTCCTATTAGATACAGTACCTAAAAAATAAATAAAAAAAGTGAATATAATATTCTACTTATAACGATTTCATAAAAATTACCTGGCAACAGCAGAGTATTTGCTTCTCTAGGTGGAATAGTGGAGTCAGTGGAGTCATCGCTCCCTGTATTACTCAACTTTTTGTCATTATTAGCTGTAAAATTGGGGTCTAAATCAGTATTATCAAACTCGCTTTCACTTCCTATAGAAGGCGTAGAAATCTCTCTAGATAATTGTAATACACGTTCTGTTTCTCGGTCATCCATCTTGCTGAACCGTCAGTCAACTAACAAGAGCTGCTATTCCTATAAATAGTTCAACATTGACAAGAGCTGACCGCATCAACTTCGTGCCGAATCCGAATGGATAAGGTCAAATTAAATTAGTCATATCTGTGAAGCCATGAGTACCACATATTACTATAGTTGTTGTATGTTGCATAAAAATACTATAGAAGACTCAAAATATTATATCGATAATCAAATATTTCATCAGCCAGCTGAAGAACCCATCTGCTAATATCTATATTTTAATTTTATATAATTAGTTAATTAAAATAGGATTCAGTAGTTATTATGATATTTATTTGTTTTTATTTTATGAATTGATTATAAAGTTAAATTGATCAGTCGTATTTGAAGCTGACATTAGAAAAGGACAGATGATATCTAATGGTGTCTTACTAATTACTTAGTAACTTATATGGTATACAGCCAATTCCGGGAAATTATCCCATTTTAAAATTATGTTTGTGTTGTAATAAATTATATTTATATCGTTTTTAAATACGTTAGTTTCATTTTACTCAAAAAAGTAATCGACCTAATTTTTTTTACCAAATGTTTTGCTACCTATAATATATATATATATATATATATATATATATATATATATATATATATATATATATATATATATATATATATATATATATATATATTTATATATATATATATATATATATATATATATTTATATATATATATATATATATATATATATATATATATACATATATATATGCTACCCTTTAATATATAATTGTAGATAAATAAAGGCAGAGAAGAAGAAGAAGAAAATCTATCTATTGTATACATAAAATTTGTCATTTTGTAATACGATAAAGTAGTTTTTTTAAAAAATATTTACTTCTTGTATTTAAAATGTAAAATACCTATTTGTATGTCTATTGTTAACATTGGTATTGGTTTTATTCAGTATAAAGTTATCTTTGTTAACATAGTTGTATCTAATTAATAATATTCATGAAATTGTTTATTGGTTTGAAGTGCATTTAAAAACAATTTGTGTTTGAACGTTAGAAAATAACGTAAAGGGTTGTTTGAAAGAAGTCGGGATTTGGAGTTCCTAGAAAATGTTAAAGTACTTAAGACTGGGAAATTTGAAGACGTTGAAACGAAGAAAGGGCATATTTGTTTTGACCAATCAAAAGAAAGGAAAGTTATTGATGGAAGGGGGTTTAAGCCAAGAGAGTTTTTGAAATGAAACAAAACGGCAGTGAGTGTAGAGACCGTGTAGAGAGTTGATTACTGATCGCTGGAAGGAGCAGTTTGTGTTTAAGAAAAAAAAGTAAAAAAGTGTCGATCTTCGTTAATCATAATCCTTGTAGGCATCCGTAAAAATAACAAGTACAAAGTAATATTTTTTGAAAAGTTAAAATTAAATTCAGTGATAAGTGATAGTAGTTGTAAGTACTCACATAATAGTATTCGACATCGTAAATAAAAATTATTCTAAGGTATTCAGATATACCTCTATATTTCTTTCTAACAATATTGTCCGTTGTCAGGACTTCTGCTTCATCGACGCATAAAGACTCCAGTGTATTTTGACAGAAACTTTTACATAAACAATTTCGTAATATTTCTTAAATTATTTCTTGCAGCCATAATTCATTATTGTATGTATACTGGGTAACTTTCTATTTTAAAATAACTTGCGGTAATTTTTTATGGGCCTTTTTGTATCTAATTACTCTTTTCAAAGATTGTTAGTCTTTTGCAATTTATGCTGTCATTAAAATTTGTGTTTATTTCTTTGGTAGAAACTTTTTTTTGTTAATATACAGTTATATTTTATTTTTGAATATTGTTTATCCATGAGCTTCCTCTGAGTATTGGTTTTGCATTTCTGTGATTGAGTGACGTAAAACCCTAAGATTATTTACCAATTTGAGTAAATTTAAATACTTGATTTAACTTAAACACATATTTACCCACTGTATTTAACATTTCCTTTTATAAGTAAAGATATATCATTCCTATATTTTATGCATAAATGCACATTGCACATACAATCTAAAAAATATTTCTTCAAGATAAGTGAATCGTGACTAAAACAACTATGAGACTCCTAAGTTTATCTTACTTCGTAGTCTATAAGTCGAGGAGCTCTGCATATTAAGCAAGGGCTAAGTTTACACCAAAGTCTTAATGAATGCGGTCAGAAATTTTAATGCTTGGTTGCCAAGTTTTACAAACAGTCTTTTTTATCTAAGAGTTCATTTATATTCTTGTGAATTTAATGAAACATTGTTTTTTAAATTTAACATAAAAGATTATAAGTTTTACATATCATATAAGTTTTATCAATACTGTTAAATTTTTTATACTGACAATCAAATTGCGTTGCAAAATCGACGTTGTTTTCTGTTCAACTGTTCAGCCTTGCTTAGAATTTGTTCTGCCACTGTAAGGAGTGTTTCTAAAGTTTTTTTTACAGAAAAGCACATTTGAGTCATCAGCGAAATTTACAGGGTTTGAGGAACTTCTAACCACCGCATTTGAAAGGTCGTTTATATAGACCAAAAAGAGAAAAGGCCCCAGGACACTCCCCTGTGGTATGCCTAATTTTAAATTGATAGGATCAGAGTAAACCTTACATCCCCTTTTCTCCAGGCATTCCTTTTGCGACCTATCTGTGAGAAATGATTTTATCTATTTTATTACCGGTCCCTGTATTTCGTAAAGATGTAATTTTTGTAATAAAAGAACATGATCTAGGCTATCGAAAGCCTTAGATAGGTCCAAAAAAGCATCTAGTGTTTTCATTTTTGCCACCAGTTTTTCTAAAATTTTTGATATAAAATCATAGGTAGCTGTCTCAACAGATCTCCCTGCGAGAAAACCATGCTGTGAACTACCAAATAAGTTGTTTGTAATGAAAAAGTTTTGTAGTCTGAAATATATTGCTTTTTCGAATATTTTTGAGAATGATGGAAGAAGGCTTATTGGTCTATAGTTCTTCATCTTAGTAACATCACCTTTTTTATGTAGTGGCTTCACAATTGCCAGTTTTAAACTTTGAGAAAATTTACCTTGCCTGAAAGAAGCATTAACTATAAAAGAAAGAGGAAGAGAAATCTCTGATAAAACATATTTAATTAAGTTGGTTGATATTTCATCATAACCAGAGTCATGCTTGTTTTTTAAGTTATTTATTATGTGACTTATTTCTTTCTCTGAAACGGCAGTTAAAAACATGCAATGATTAGTTTGTTCGATAATAATTTGAAAATTTTTTACATGCTTTATTTTCTTTACAGCTTCTGGCGCTGCATTTGCCATAAATTGATTTATTTCATTAGAAAGCACCTGAGAGTCACCCTCTAAACAGAAATTACCTTAATTTTTGGAATTACCCTTAATCTCTTTTACCAATTGCCAAGCCATTTTAGTTTTATTTTCGCTATTTTCAATTCGTTCTTTATAACAATTTTTTCGAGATTGAGTGAGTAAAGAATTGTATTTGCGTTTTTCTGTCCTGTAAATATCTTTATAATCAACATTATTGGTAGACAGAGTAAACAAAACGTCAAGCGTAGATTTACAATGTTTTATATCATCATTTTTAAAGTACTTTTGTGATTTTTTTTTATTTGCTGTATTTATCTTTTTGAGTGGAAAACATTGTATAAAAATTTTCTGAACTATACTCATAAAAGCATCCCACTGATTATCTGCATCTAATGTCTCAAAAACAGATACCCAGTCTACATTACCTAACATGAATTTAAAAAAATGTTTATTCTCCTTGCTAAATATTCGTTTTTTAATTATATTTGACTCAAATTTATTTAATTCAAATTTTACCTTTTGAGCAGTATGATCAGATGTATGAGGATTGAATACAAGAGAATCAAATATGTCAAGATTTGTAAAAATATTATCTATACAGGATTTTTTATTACCTTGTATGCGTGTATAGTCTTTGATGGAAGGTTTAATATCAAAGGAACTCAAAAACATTTTTAATGTATCTGGCCACCTCGCACCCTCAAGCAACATATCTAAGTTAAAATCACCAGCCAGAAAAATGATGGAGTCCTTGTCAACTAAATCACAAAGTATTTGGTCCAATTTGTTTATTAAAACTTGTGGGTCTTCTGTTCGGTCGATGAATAGGATTACAATCTTCTTATTATTAATTCTCACCTCTGCAGCGGAACACTCAAACACTGTTATTTCTGATAAACTAGAAATATCTTCCCGGGCTTTTGCAATAAGAGTGTTTTTGATGTATACCGCACTGCCACCATGCTCCTGTGAACTGCTTCTACAATATGAAGAGATCAGTTTAAAATTCCGAACATTGTAGGCCCGCAGTTGTTCTTCTGTTTTCCAGTGCTCAGTTAAACAAAGAGCAAAGCATTCACCATGATCTTCTAGGATAAAATTAATGGCATCAATACTTATTTTAATTGATTGCGTATTTAAGTGAATTATTGATAATAATTTCTTTTGGTGTGTGCCGTAAACTGTCTTTCGACACTGGGGTGGCTCTGTACATTCTGAAAATGGTTAAAAATGACACCATTCGGCTTTAATTCTTGCTGCATTAAATGAGATATTTTTAGTTCTGGAACAGTAATTTTAAATGAACTTTTGTACTTATCTGTCCTGGTTTTCATTTTTTCACAGATAACGTTTTCATCTAGTTTTCTTTCTTTTAGATAGTTAAGTATTTCCCGAGCTTCCGTTTTTGGATCGAAACCTGACAGGAAAATCGCCATATGTTTTGTGGCCACACGCAGGATACTTCCAGCATTCTCATTGGTTCCCTGGAGTGGGTCTGGTCGTTCAATAAGTGTTGGACGAGTTGTTTTGTAAAAACCTCTTTTTTTTTTGGGTTTCCCATTTATCATTTTCATCTTCAATCAGCGGACGGTTGATATCTTTAACAGGCATCACGGGTGCAATTGAACTGCTTGATACTCTTGGTTTAGGTGGCTCAGACAAATCAACAGAACAAAGTGGCTGTTCTGTGACTGCGTCAACTGACCTTGTAGTCTCTTTCAAATCATTTTGTTCTTTTAAAACTAATGGATTGTTATTGTTATTCTTAGTTTTTGCAGCATTTTTTACCTCCATAGAATTTTTTGTTAACTTATTTTCTATGCTTTCTATTTTTTCCCATAGCAGCTTATTATTTTCCTCTAGGATTTGATTTTTACTTCTTAACTCACAAATTAGTTCATTTAGCAGATGAATGATCGTATTTTCCATGCCATCCTCCTATTTAAGGTTATGTTAAAATCAGAACAAATCACACGCGTTTCATCTAAAATTTGAAGTTTTCCGGTCCAATCCCGTGCTGTGCATGATTTATGGAAGGTTTTTCCACACTTTACACATATTATTGTGCTTATTCTCTTAGTTTTGCAACAAGTAAACTTGGTTTTTTCGCTCTCACTGTCGCGATCATCCTTATCGGACGCCATCTTCTTACATAACTCCTGAATAGAATGGATTAGACAGAAAACCAAGGTCACTGATGTAATCCACAGAATTAAATCTTTAAAATGGCAGCGGGCGCGACATTTAGCGAGAAGAACTAACAATAGATGGTCCACTAGAATTACACTGTGCTATCCAAAAGGCGTCAAGAGACCAAGAAGGCGTCCAGATTTAAGATGAGACTATGACATAAGGAAACAAGCCAGTACAGCACGACACAAAAAAGCGAATATTAGACAATCGTGTGTAGAAATTAAGAACAACTATATCAGGGAGGCTGCATGCTGAGAATGATGATGTTGATGATGAAGAAAACAGGTTTTGCGAATCACTTCAAGAAGAAAACCACATTTAGTTAAATATGATATATAGCGTGAACTGAATTTAGTTTACTTGTGGTTGTTATTTCTATTATTTCTAACTTTTTAAAATATTGTTACATATTACTTGAAAAACGTGTCTTGTTTTACACTTAAGCTGAATATTCTGCTGCACAGAAAAAAGGCGCTACGGGCGAGGACCATTACATAATTGATTGGGCTTCCTAATTAATTCCAGTTAGCTTGTGTTTTGATATATTTTGTGGGTCCATAACAGTGAGTTAAAAAAGTAATGTTATATCTGATAGAATTCCTTTGTCAATCCTAGATATTGTTGTGTTAAGCTATCGTCCACGCGACCTTCTAAAGTTACTTTAAAATTTCGTTTGAGATATTTGTTAATACGACTTTGATATTTGTGAGCTTCTACTTCCGAGAATTGTTTATAACTGTGTATAGCCATAGAGTACTTTTGGGGTTGTCTCCAATTCTTACTTCATATTATTCTACACCTTCCAGGGACATAGTAGCTTTCTGTGTGGTTTTCAGAATGTGAGTATTACATGGAAGCCTATGATCAAAATAGAGCCCAAGGTATTTTGTTTCTTTTGCAAATGAATTCTCTGTTCCTTTTAGCATCGGTGGTCTTAGGCCTTTAAGTGATGTTTTTTGTTGGTACAGAAAGAAAAAAATACGTCTTAGTATCAGTCTTCTTAAAATTCAATAAAGTACCTGCCCTAAATTTTTTCGTTTTGTTGATTGCTTTACTGGTTTTAAAAACTTCATATGTAATTTAAGAATGACCAAGTTTATTTTCCTCATGTAAATCATACACAATATCTACTTAAGTGTGTCTACTACATTGCTTTTTATCAGTTCTGTGTGATTTGATATTTTCAATAACTAATTATTCGAGGCATTTTCGTCAGTGAATTTACTTTTTATTAACCGAAATTTACTATTATAATCAATAAGGTAGTAGATAAAATGAATTTAAAAGTAGTACACTAATATTTTATCTTCATCTGTTTAAAATATGTAAATTGAGGTAATAACAGAAACAGACAAATAATAATAATCTAATAAAATAACAAGTAAAGGTATTTAGATTACATATTTTTTATACATTAGATACATTTTTACTGTTTACCTTTTGTTACCTCTACATCAGCTTATATAATTTTTAAATGGTTATACAATACAACAATGTTTTGATGTTATTGCTAAACAAAGTGCAAAATTTATAATAGTCGCACACAAAACGACAAAACACAAAACGTGCCGCATGTTTATACACGTGGAAAAACAAAAACTAAATAGGTGTATCATGTTGCCAAATGCGTTTTTCTAATAATACTAACATTTTAAACAAAGGTTTTCCAAAACAAAACATCACATTTAAAAAGTATGAAATAAAATTAATATTAACGTTAATACCTTTATATATATATATATATATATATATATATATATATATATATATATATATATATATATATATATATATATATATATATATATATATATGGGGTAAACATACCAGTTATAGGACATACCAATTATTTTAACTGAAAACATGTTCTGTACTCTAAAAATTCTGTATTTAGTAGTGAGCTAAGTTTTGTTGAGATGTCGCCATTTTAATATTAGTATCAATATTGACATAAATGACATTTGATTGACGTGTCTCATTTTCCGCCAAATATGAGATTCTTTGCTTATGTACCAAAAAGACGTTTTTCTTAACCCTATTTTAAGAAATCTTGGGTGAATTTTAGTGTTTTAATTTTAGTGGTAAAATTTTACCACAGTGCTCCGCACAAATACACAAGTTAGTGATACAGAAAAAGTAAGTAGTATCTTTAAGGTTTAAATCACTATATTTAAGTCTAGGTTATGTGTTAGGTAGGTGTTCAATAACTACAACTAACAGTTGTAACTACTAATGTGTATTTTCAGTTGTTGGACATCTGTCTATATATAATAACTGCATTTTACAAAGTTTATACAGCTTTTGTGTGAAATATTCATGCGTCTTCTCTGTTTTCGGAACTTCCATTTTAGTATCATTATTTACAGAGTAGCCAGTTATTGGACGCTTGTCCAATAACTGGTTTACAATCCATCCTATAACTGAAACATTTATTTAGACACAAATAGACACATTTTTGTTTGTGTCTATTTTGCAAACATGCCAAAAAAATGAATATAATGCGGAATCGATGGAAGCTGCGGTAAAGGAAGTCTGCGGCATTTCTTTCGACAAGAAAAGAGTCTGATCTTCAAAGGTAAACATAATTTAATTAGGTAAGATGTTGAACTGTGTTGAATGTCTCGGTTTTTTATTTTTTTTTAGGTGAATTTTAAAAGAGCTGGCAAGAAACGGATTCTCTAGAAAATAAGAGGACATTTTAAATAGTGTTCAAATATTTTTGACTGAAAATCCATGGCTCAATCCCTTTAAAAATAGCAGATCTGGTGAAAATTGGTTCAAGATAATCAGGTAATAAAGGATATTTGTAAAATAGAGATGATTAGAATAGCACTTTATTTTAAGCTTTCCTAAAAAGACATTCAACAACTGTGCAGCGAACAAGTGAAGCAGTAAATGGTACTAGCGCTTGCGTTTCAGAAGCAGACATTCGAAATTGGTTCAAAGATATAAACAGTTATCTTGTTTTCAAAAATTTAATTATTAATAAATCTTCAAGAATTTACAATGGCGACATATCCGGTTGTTAGATTTGGCCAGAAACTGGCAAAGTTTTTGCTAAAAAAGACGCGAGAAATATTTACTCTGCAAAAAATTTATATATATTTACTCTGCAAAAGTTGCTCTTGTCGGAGAGAGGTGGGCGTGGTTCTTTCAAACATATATAGAAACTGTGTATTATTTTAGAATTTATTATTGGGCACCACCCCCTGTTTATTCTCGAAGGGGGACGAGAAGAAAAAAATCGGTTGCCTGTAAAGTCGGTTTTACGGGCGAAGATTTTACGTGACAACGTCTTTTTCTCGGTAGAATATTTATTGATATGAATATTATTAAATTGCATAATAGGAACAAGGAATTGAATGAAAATAAGAATTGCACAAATTTTAACTATAGAAATATATTTTGTTTACTAAAACATTGTACATGTAAACTTAAACTTAACTAATTTCTATTTGAGTGATTTTGTTGAGGATAGGACGATAATAGGAGAAATATGAAATGAAAGGAAGTGTTTCTGCTGTAATGTGTCTTGAACGCCAAGAACGCTCGAGAAAGACAGAGACACAAGCACGGAAGCACGCACCGATTCAACGCGCCTAATTCTCTAGTGCTGCGCGCGCAGCGGACCGATCATGTTTGAGTGGGAGAGAGACGCAAGGCATTCGCCGGTCCGGCGGGCCTCTCTCTCGTTCGGTGACTCACTGTAACAGACGTGAGCGGGCGTTACACTTTTTCATGAATGACTCCGAGTCACAACCTAATTTAAGACGTTGTCACATCAAAAAAAAATAAGAATTTAGAGAAAGTTTTACAACAAAACACTTTTATTTCACACTTTTAGTAATGAACAAAAAAACATTATTAAAAGATTTCACTTTAGAAGTTACGTCATTCCAGAAAGATATTAAAATATCAACTTATGTTTACAGTATTTGGTTACCATGAGAAGTGTTTATATAAAACTAATTTTAAAATCGTAAGTAAACAAACGTTCTATATCATGATGTTAAACTCAGAATGAAGTTATCTATTATCCCAAATTTCGAAATTCGTTCACATTCAAAGAAATATAGTTATTTATTAACTAAGAATATCTATTATAATATTAGATAAAAATAAGACACTTCACTATTTTTTTAAGCTCATAAATATTCCTCGCTTGCTCAATAGAGAATAGAAATATGAAATTTGGTACAACCTGATTTATCCAACTGCTGGTGGTTAAAAAGAAAAGGCTATGCTTAGTTTCTTTTACCCTCTAGGTATTTAATTGAATTAAACCATTTATTGGGAGTCCTTTTATACCATTAAGAATTACTGGACTGAGTTTAGAATATATTACTTCGAGTCAAATAAGCATATTATTCAACATCTCTAGCCTCACGATAAGGGTCTAAAAATAAATATTTATCTGAAAATATAGAAAGGAAAAGGATTTTTTTTGGCTTATCTCTGTAAGAGACCACAAAAACAGAATCACGTCTTAACGGTTTGACGTTTTAAGAGATAAAGAAAGACGCTAAAGAAACAATCTCATTTGAACTCCTCTAGCGATTATTCTCTGTCCATATAAACGATTTTACTGATTCAGGAAAATTGGGACTTTGAATTTCCATTTACAACAGTAAAATTGTACAAATTTATCTGGATATAAAATAGCAGGCCTGGTCTGGAATCTTTGGTAGTGGTAGATTCTTTTGGCATTCAAAGAAAAATATTGCTACTGTGCGATTGTAACTGTAATTATCTTTATTTTTTCTTGTAGGTTTGTGATTTTTATTTCATTTTTTTCTGAAAATTGGAGACATTGTGAACATACATCAACTTTTGGTGATCCAAAACCAATGTTGTATTGTCGTACAAAAATATTTCTGAAGAAGCACTATCTTACTTCTAGATGTTCCTCCGTTGTAGAATTATACATCTTTTTAGTTTCGATGTATTTGTTCACAAGGCAAATATCGTCTAACAACTGTTTTATTCCTGGCATAATGAGTTTCGCAGCAAGTAATAGATTCAATGAAATTTGCTGTAGCTTGCTTTACAAATTGATTTTTGTGAAATTCTGTTACCTCCTCTTCTTTCTGCTGGCAAAACTCCTGTTTAATATCCTTTTAATTCGGTTTTTTCCAATACCCAAAATTGCTAAAAATGTTTTTTTTTACAAACAGGAATTGACCCAACTGAAGTTTTGATGGTGTACTTCACACTGACTGTTTTTGGTTTATTTAGAATGTTTTCTTTAATTTTCGTACTAGGTCTTTTTGGATTATTTGTCAGGCATTGCTTCAATACAAACATGTCTTGATAGAATTTCGATGGTTTGCTATAAAAAATTTCGTTGAATTTTCTGATATCGGTAATTGCCAACGAGGAACGTTGATATACTTTAGTGTTATGAGTGCACCTGGGAAATTCAGGAAGGCATTGGCGAGAATACCTAAAAAAGTTAAATGATATAATCTGATTAGTTGTTAAACAAAGACTTTATTATGAACATACCTTTGTTTTTGTCTCCACTGATCCTTATTTACCAATGGTTTTCGACCTTTACCAATATGGTTCAATAATAATGTTATTCTTGTTTACAATGTTTTTTTATTGTTTATTTTCATAAGCACTAATTCATAACGTATGTTTACCACGTTTGGTGTTAATGTGAGTACAAAGTATAAACGAAATACGAGTTTAATAACAAACAGTGCAAACACGACAGCACGTGACTAAGAAGTCGCAACCGGATTGGTTTAAAGGCAAATGTCTACTTTCGCAAACAAGGCTAAATTTCAACTGTGAATAATGCCATTCAAATGTCTGTTTATAAACATAAGGATCAGAAAAACGGATTCCTATCAATGTTTACACATGGAATCCATATATAACTTATTTTTTAAAAAATGTCAAATATCTGGTTTTATACGCTTCATATCGTATTACTAAATTAAACTAGAATTTGTATTTCGCTTAAACCTGGATAATTACAAAGCAGAACAACGTCGCCAGTAACATTATGACCTTCGATATCTATCTCCTACTTAAAATTATATTCCTTCGGCAGCACCGCCAAGAAACCCTTTAAAAGTTCCAAAGTAATCACAAAGTATTATTAATTTTAATATGTCCTCCTCTCTCGTGAAAATAGCGATGATATCTAGATTACACTTTGGATTAATTAATTTTAGGGATTTCTTTCTGGAAGAGCTGGTGACTTAAAGAAATGTTATTTTCCATTAATTTAGACGTTTTAAGTGATAATATAGGCCTTGTTGTTGTTCGATAATTTCAGCTGTGAGTTTGAGTTCTGAATTAATTTCTTTTGAAAAGCAACCGAAACGAGCTTTGGAAAGGAAAATGTTAAACAGAAGTAAAATGTTTAATCAGGATTTCTGGAAAGGCGTAAAAGATATAAAAATAAGTTTCTATAAAAGTAATTACAACTTTGAGACTTTTTTTGGTATTGTCTAGTTTTACAATTCTTCTTTCCATTCTCCTTATTCTTCTTTTTGGAGGGCATAATCCTGTTTATTCTATCATACCAGCTCCTTCAATGTTGATATCCAGCTCACAGCCTCTTCGTAAATCTTCCTGGTGGTCTTTTTGTACTGGCTTTAAGGTATACAGAATAAAAATATTACCTCCTCTTCCTCATTCCTTGCGTTTCAATTTAATTTGAGTCTCTTATCATTCCCTAACACGTGTTTCTGGGTCTACCCATCATCAGAGAGACTCGTAAGAAGACTCAAACCAAATTAAAACGCACTACTAGTATAGCAATTATAGGAAAAATAATAAAGACAAGAAGCTAATATAAATTATTAGCTTTCTGTCTCCATTGGCTCAATGCTGTGCCATATGGACGGCTTCATGTAGGAATTTTCTCACCAGAATCTTCATTTGGTTTGTCAATCGTATTGACGATCTTCCTCTTGGTCTTCAGCCTTCTATCTTTCGTTCCATCACCAGTAGGTTGCATGGTCCCCGGTCTTCTAGCTATGTGGTCAAAGTAAATTGGGTATGCTCGGTTTACTTTTTTTAATACCCTGTGTAGCAATGGAAAGAATAAGGACATTGACCAACCCGAGCCTGTTATTGTTCGGTCTTTCCATATTTTAATCAATTTAGCTGTTGCAGTTCGGACCATTGCTAGTGTATGCTTGATTTCTGAGGAGCAATCGCTATTTTTGGTTATCAGGGAGCCCAAGTTTATAAATTTCTCTACCACTTCGAAATTCGCCACTTGGTGTATGTGCGGTTGAATATTATTTGCTCTTTCTACTATCATAATTTTTGTTTTTTGAGTGTTAACCTAAATTCTGAATGCTTTACTTTTCAGGCTTAGCCGATCACTGATGGTAGTTATTTTGGCTCCATTCGCTGCTAGTAGAAATGTGTCATCTGTATATCGCAGAGTGCTGATTTTTCTGCTTCCTATTCAGAATATATGTTGTATAATAATAACCTAATCTATTTTTGTTATAAATTACCGATGATGAAATAGAAGATATTAGTGGAAGTAATCACGAGAGTGATACAGATGATGTCACATTGCATACGTCTTTAGTAGTGACACCACTGCCAAACCCGGCAACTGTGTTGTGGGGTGAAAATCACCCACGTCGTTCATTAGCGCTTGTTAAAATAGTGGCAACATCGCCAGATTCATCTGGCGCCACGAGTACCTTCCCATAATATAACAGATCTTGTATTGCATCATAAATTTCAGTATATAAATAAGATTTGAACGAGTGGTGTCGCGTTCTTTGGACTTTTGGGTGATTTTAACCCCACCACACAGTTGAAGTGCAGTAATATTTAGTTTTTGGGTAATTTTAACCCCACAACACCGGTTAATTATTAACAGGTAAGTTCTTATACTAGCACAATTTATCTTTATTTTTTTAACAGAAACATAATTTAATTGGTAGGAATATTGAAAATTGATTAGATATTTTTAATTTCAGACATATAGAAATATGTGTTGTTGGAAGAAAGAACAAGAAGCTCTCTTGAAGCTTTGGCAGGATGAATTAACTGGATCAGAGTTAGGATCAGAAAGCGAATCTGAAAATGAAAGTCAGCAGGTTAGCCTTCGTCCCAGTGAGGATGTTTTAGAAAACCAACTTCAATCAGTGGAAAATTGTCAGCCTGGAAGTTCTAATCAGAAAAATCAATCATCGTCGGAAGATTCTTCTCAAGACAAAAATAAGTTTGAAAATAATAAAGTAAGACGATCTAAGTTTTTTATCGGACGGGATGGGAAAACAAAATGGGCAAATAACTGTCCTATTAAATCGGTTAGAACACAACAAGAAAATTTAATAAGTTTACTTCCCGGTGTTCGAAATAATGCAAAATATTGCAAGTCGCCCATTTCTTGCTGGGAATTATTTATGGATAATATTATTGTGGAAGATATTATCCAGTGCACTAATAAAAAAATCAGTTTAGTCGCTCAGAATTATAATGACCAACATAAATATATCATCAAATCTACGGACGCAGAAGAAATTCGTGCAGTTTTCGGATTATTATATCTATCAGGCATTTATAAAGCCAATATGTTAAATCTGGAGGATCTGTGAGCTACAGATGAAACAGGAATTGACATTTTTAGGCTAACAATGTCCCTGGAAAGATTTATATTACTTTTAAAATGCCTACGATTCGATATTATCAAAAATAGAGAAGAACGAAAAAGAGTAGATAAACTGGCAGCTATAAGAGCTGTTTTTGATCGATTTGTATCCAATTGTCAACAATATTTTATTCCTATTCGATACTTGACGATCGATGAAAAATTAGAATCTTTTCGGGGATGTTGTTCCTTTCGGCAATATATCCCCAATAAGCCGTCCAAATATGGAATTAAAATATGTGTCTTAGTGGATGCCAAAACATTCTACATTTTAAATTTAGAGGTATATGTTGGCTCACAGCCTGAAGGACCTTTTGGATTTAGTAATAGACTGTTTGATGTAGTAAACAGCCTTGTAAATCCAATCCGTGGTACTAACCGCAACATTACATTCGACAACTGGTTTATCAGCATACCGCTAATGAAACATTTGCTTAATGAACATTGGTTAACATCTGTTGGAACTATTCGTAAAACAAGACGGAAATACCGACAATCTTTTTGAATTCCAAAAACAGAGCTGAAAACCACGCAATTTTCGGATTTAAAAAAGACATTTCTTTGGTGTCCCTTGTCCCGAAAAAAAAAATAAAACAGTGTTGTTAGCTTCTTCACTTCATCATGATACAGAATTTGACCACAAATCAAATAAACCTGAGATTATAGACTTTTAAAATCACAAAAGGTGGCGTAGATATGGTTGACGAAATGTCTGCGTTGTATAACGTGTCTCGTAATAGCAAGCGATGGCCTCTAACAATTTTTTTTTCACTGCTTAATAATGCAGGAATAAATAGTTATGTTATTTATCAACATAACAAGCTAACTGAAAAACTAAAACGTAGATCTTTTTTAAAGAACTTGGTTTGGCACTAATTAAACCATATATTGAAAAAAGAGGTAACAATCAAAGAATACCATCAGACATAAGAGCCAAACTAAAAAGAAATGAAGGCGGAGAGAACTCTCAAGGACCTCCAAACCAGAAGCAACGAACAACATCCAGATGTGAAGTGTTACCCCGTGGAAAGGACAGAAAGTGCCAAAAAAATGTGTGAAATGTGACATTTTTCTTTGTCTTGAACATTGTGTATATTTTTGTTCTAAATGTGCAAATAATTGTTAATTATGCTATTTAAACAAAAGTTTATAGTTACTCTTTATAAAATTTGTATTTTTTGTTATTCTATATCTCTAATAAAAATTTTGGTAACAAAAATTGTGATAGTGGTTTAAATATAAACTAAATTTTAGTATATTTTTTAAATCGTTGAATTTTTAACGGAAATTTTTTAAATGATTTATCTTTGAAAAAGATTATATAACAATATAACCATGATTTAAAATCTTAAGGTTGCATGTAAAAATAAAATATTTTTTCAATTTTATAAATAAAAAAAAATGGGGTGATAATTACCCCAACACACAGCTCCTGTCAGAAAATTTCACCACACAGTCGCCGGGTTAAGAAGGAGGCAGTCCCAAGCATCATCGTAACGTTCACAATCTCAAATGTCAACATCATGGCCGTCCACACTGCTTCTGTTAAATTTCAATTTAAATCAAGTCGCTTCTTTAAAAAAAAAACCCAAAATATCAACCAACATTACTTGGACTTACAAAAGAAGAAAGCTACCTTGTTGTAAAACAAAGTTTACCAAAGTAAAGGACCAAATACTGTTAATTTGCATTTTTTTAAAAGTTTACTGCCATATATGGAAAGTTTGATTCTTTTTAATAAATTAGAACTCAAATTAGTAGGTATTTGACAAATTTCAGGAAACAGAAATAGCAGTTTTTAATCCATGAGTAGCCACTGGTGGAAACAAAAGTTTGTAACGCCACAGCAGCCACTGGTGCAAGATACACAGCAGTCTGATAAGCCATTTTCATCTGAATATGGTAAAACCAAAGAATGCATATAGAAGAATCTTTCATTATCATTTTTTAGTGTCAGCAAAGGTTACACACAAAACAATTAGAAGTTGATCAAGATTTTAGTTTCTTATTTGTACCACTAGGGAGCGGTCATGTCAGCGCTATTACTGCTTCTAAAATAAGAAAGAATGGGGCAATAAATGCAACTTTGAATATTTTTGTATGTAGAGTATAAAGTTAATTAAAAGGCAATTACTGGGAGAGAAAGCTCAAAAAATTGTAAGATGTTTCGATTAAAAAACAATTTCTCTTGTTAGTACGCTCAAAACAGAGAAACCTATCGTTTGATGGTCGCCAACCTTCGGTAGAAGACGGTACATAACGAAGAAGTTAGTACGCTAGAATTGTTTTCAGCACATACACCAAAGAATTATATTTACAATTTAAAAATTCGAAATTGTAAATATAAAGTATAATGTCGCATTTTAATTAAAAAAAAAAAAAATAAGTCTCAAATAACATCTCACTAGACCTCAACAAAGAAAGATGAGAAAAAATACAAAAATGGTTGCTGGGATATGGACCATAGCAAATCCCAAGAAAACCAAATCAGCAACACCCGAGGATAAAAAGAGACTTTGGGAGAATACCATCATTCCCCTCGTAACAGAGTTGCTAAGAAACCAAGGAGCTCTAACGAGCAGACTAGCTCATAAAGCACCGTCACCAAAGTATTCAGAATGGTGGTAGCACACAGAAACCATCCTGATACTCAACTAGACCGGGCTCAAGAAAATTTGATCATTAACAAACTAGAGCAAGCACTTGATGAGGCTCCTATCGGAGGTAAAGATGAACTTCTGCAGTTACATAAAACTTCAATATCTTACCTAATTTTTTAATTTTTTGAATGCTTTTATTTCACTGCTTTATATTTTAAAGGCGGGTTGACACGATCCTAGAATCCTTGGATGTCAACTTGGACTAAGTGGACTTGTAGAAGTGTACTTATACCAAGTTTGTTGCCACAGTTAAATGAGTTTAATGTTAAATAACCATTGCAAAGATGGCAGAAGTGGTTGTGGAAGGTGTTCTAGTGGTTGCTGCTACGTTGATACATGAGCTTAATATCCATAAAAACGGAATAAATAAGAAAAAATGCCGCACTTCCATCATCACTATTTTTATATTCCTTTATCCGTACATTCCATATTGCTTCATGAGCTTCGTATAACTCAGGGAATCTAACACTCTCCCACTCACTTTCAGACTATTTTCTTTTTGTCTTTACTTCTCGTTTTGGATTTTTCGACACCGACGCCATTTTAATTTTACGATACCATACTACGTGGATCCAAGACAGTTGGCCAGCATCCTACTTAATTTGGATAGAACCTGTAGATACAAGTGTACTTGGATGAACAGGTGACACGATCAAAATAGCTTCTAAGTGTTGCGCGCGCAACTTCCAAGCAGACTTTAACCAAGTTCACTTGAATCGTGTCAACCAGCCTTAAGTAATATACACAGAACTGCTTTTTTGTCATTAATGTTTTAAAAAATTATAATTTTTCCTTTAACTATTATTACTTATACTCTTTTATTTCAGAAATATTCAACAATATTAATAAAAAAAAACAAAAAAAAACATAAAAATTAACAGAACAAAAAAAAACAAAAATTATAGTCATAGAATTTGATTTTATGGAAAATAATACATTTTGAAAGCCGTATTTGTCTTGAATGTATTAATTGCCGATATGTTTCTTTCTTTAATAATATTTCTGCACATATTTAATCAGTTTAATTTATGATTATATTAAACAATAACACTTTACATAGAAAGTCCTTCTCTCCTTTATTATCCTTACACTCAGAGTTCAAAAGTACACAGCGTTACGCAAAACAGTATTAAGTATTTGTCTAATTAATACATTACGTGAATTTATTTTGAAAAATCATCTTTAAAATATTGAAAAAGTATTAGTCCACCGTTTTATACTTTTTTAATCCACTTGACTAATTTCGAAAAAAGATTAATTAATCAAATATTTCTTTTTATGTACATAGGATGCCTACTTTTGGACTCAGTATATTCCTTACCATCCTGGTGAGAGATAACTGCTATCTGCTCACTTGGTTCCCAAGTAATATTAACTTGCGTATTAATACAAATTAATTGATCATTATTAACATTGTAATAACCAATTTAATATTAGCAAATAGCAGCAATATTTACACATAAAAGGTTTTTAAACTATCTACTATTATTACCTTCAAAACGTTTATAATTTCTCATATATTTTTATTTTACTTTTTTTTTTCAATATTTCTGTAACATTTATTTCAATATCTCTATAACAAATAATGACGGTAGTATTTAGGTTCAATATATTATAAAAGAATATTATTTAGTTGAATATACTATGCAGTAATTAAACACTAAGTTAACATTTGGCTTCATTTTTGAAACCAATAAATTATTCACTCATATAATATATAATATAATATATAATATAATATATAATATAATATATAATATAATATATAATATAATATATAATATAATATATAATATAATATATAATATAATATATAATGTAATATATTAATCCAGTAAAATAAGGCAAAAAAGGGGGCAAACCTCGGAATGAAAGATAATAAGCTGAAAATTTGCATACGTCTTTATTTTGATGGTATAAAACTTACCTCAAAAGTCTCATATAATCACGTGTCCGCGACTTAAGATATTAAAGGTCAAAGGTCACGAAAATGAGTTTTCTGCAAATATATCGTTTCCCTTACACTTTATGACAATTAAGGTGGTAAGAAAAATTGTAGAATTCAAAATTTTCTTCAATTTTTGTCTGAAGTACTTTTATGTACCTTCAACCCTTCTTAAGATAGAGCGCAAAGAGTGGGGGACCGCTTACCTGTGTATACGGTAACGCGAAGTCAGCCAGTAGGATTCAATAAATAATAAGTTATATAGTTAATTATTCACTTAAAATACTATAATTATCATTAAATTTTTATTATTTATTATTTAATAAACTGTTTATAGATATTAATTATAAAATATATTTTTTTTATATAATATTTATTTTATTTTTAACAAACATACAATATTAAATAAGATACTTTTCGTCCATATTACTACGAATATTATATCTCGAAATACAAATCTCTTGTGCGGCGGTTGCTGTTTCTGCGAAGCTGTGGCAGATGCTCCTTTGTTATATATGACCTAACCGGTTTTTTTTAATATGACTTTCTACACACCGTGGCGAATGAGTTTGGGACTTCTATGTATATACGCACAATAGCGGTAGAGGGATATTTCACTTGATGATGGGAAGGGTAGGGTAGAGCTATTTCTTTGCGTTAGTATTTCTTTACCGAAAAAAAATTTAAAATACCGAAAAGTTTTGATAAATACCCTCATTCTAAGAAACACATCTTATTTTTACATGCGTTTAGTGGATGTGATACGACTTCTGCGATTTATAGGAAAGATAAAATATCGTTTATTAAAATGTTCGAGAAAAATCACCATTTACATCAGTCACCTCAACTATTTCAACAAAAAAACTGCTTTGTACAAAAATTATTTGAAAATGGAGTACGTATTTTCTTAGCAGCGTATAATGCTCCAACATCAGAAGACGATATAGACTCTTTTCAATACACCCAGTTCATCAAATCAACAAGACTCAACAAACCAGTGCAGTTATCAAGTCTTCCACCTTCAAGTGCAGCAGCTCGTCAGCATATCATTCGTGTCTATTATCAGACCCAAATTTGGTTGGGAAATGATTTAGAACCCCAAGAATTCGGCTGGGTAATGCAAAATGAATTTCTGGAACCAATAACAACATTATTACAGCCAGCACCAGAAGAACTGCTGAATACAATATTTTGCAATTGCGAGAAAGGTTGTGGTTCTAATTGCGGATGCAGGAAATCAGGATTGCAATGTACTTTAATTTGTGGGCAGTATAATGGACAATCATGTCTAAACGCTTCATCAACTTCAGATGATTTCAATGAAGAAAGTGAATATGCACCTGATATTCTTGAATATTTTTATTCTGATACTTTAATAAACGAGAATGATGATGATGAATCCGATATTGAGCAGTCAGAGGAAGAAGAAGAAGAAGACGATGAAGAAGAAAATTCATACAAAAATATTAACCATACATAATAAAAGAATATATATTATATTTGTAACTTTAATAAATCGATTATTGGATTAATAAATAAATATATAATTTAAAAAAATAATAAATATGATTTTTTCAGTATTTAATTAAATATAAAAATGATTATTGTTGAATTCTGCACTTGATCTTAATTTATCGTATATATAGCTGTTAAAAATATCATTAAAGTTCATTTGAAATATTTCATTTAATATTGTATGTTGTTAAAAATAAAATAAATATTATATAAAAAATATATATTTTATAATCAATATCTATAAATATAGTTTATTAAATAATAAATAATAAAAATGTAATGATAATAATAGTATTTTAAGTGAATAATTAACTATATAACTTATTACTTATTGAATCCTACTGGCTGACTTCACGTTACCGTATACAAAGGTAAGCGGTCCCCCACTCTTTGCGCTCTATCTTAAGAAGGGTTGAAGGTACATAAAAGTACTTGAGACAAAAATTGAAGAGAATTTTCCATTCTACAATTTTTCTTACCTCCTTAAATGTCATAAAGTGTAAGGGAAACGAGATATTTGCAGAAAACTCATTTTCGTGACCTTTGACCTTAAATATCTTAAGTCGCGGACACGTGATTATATGAGACTTTTGAGGTAAGTTTTATACCATCAAAATAAAGACGTATGCAAATTTTCAGCTTATTATCTTTCATTCCGAGGTTGCATCCTTATTTTACCGGACTATATATTGACTATGAATAAAAAAATCAGTTATGAAGCTAATATTTTAGTAAATATCATAAATTTATACATAAAATTTTTTTAATAATAATTAATGTCATCAGTTTATTTTCAATTAAGTATAAATCAATTTAAGACTATATTGTAATAATTTCACCAATATTTATTCATTGTAAAAATTATGTTTTATATTTATAGTAGTTATTATTTTAAAACAAGATTAAATAGTACCCATAAAGCGTAAAAACTTTCAAATAGACTATTCAGTAAAAGTTACTGAAATGGAAGTTTCGGCAAAATGGAAAATTTCAAAATTTAGTAAAAAGCTTCAGTGAATACGTTTTTAAACAGGACAATTGTTTAATGAAATAATTTCGAAAATACTTTAATGTTTAATGAAAGTAAATAATTAAAAAGTTTAACGAAATGTCCTGAGAAAATGACATTTTTGGTGGAAGATATTTTGAAAATTTTTTAAAATGTTTCGTAAATTTTTGGGCAGGAAAACAGTATAATAAAAAGTTACGTGACGTAATATATTGAAAATAAAGATTTTATTGTGAAAAAAAAAATAAAAAAAGGCAGTTTGCAAATCAATGGCATCGAAATTTTATTAAGCTTGGATGCATAAGTTAAATAGATAGCTCCGTTCATACTCCTTTTTCACTTCCCCCTAACTATATCTTTCATGATGGTTTTAAGACTACGGCCATGGTTTGGGTTTATGCAGTCGCCCTCTCAAGGATTGTTTTAAAGTAACCCTAACCAAATCACCCATTTGAACTGTCCTTCTATAGTCAGCCTCTCTATCTGGACTCTTTGTCAGCCATCACAACAGTCCCTACCACACAACTACTGCTCAATGCATACCCAAAAGAGCTCATTGCAGGCTCTGACCGTATGTTTTTAAACTAATTTTTTACTTACTACGTTATTACAATAGTCTTACCCACTATGTCATTAGAACAATTTTTTACTTAGCTTACTGTAACCACTAATCTTTCTTCAGTAGAAAATAGTTTTCCAAAATTGGTAGTTTTCTTTCCAAAACGTGTTTTAATTTTATTTAGGAGTACATCAAATGTGTTTATGCTTATTCTGAGGTACCTACTGGAAAAATTTCTGGGTATTTTCGCAACTGTATAAGTGATGAAATTTCCCCTATGCATTCATATATCTATTAATGGGATGTACACCTTACTTCCTTTTGGCTTTAAACAAACACTCTATGAATGGATCATCTGCTAACAGAAGGGCAATTTGACGCGTTCGCGTAATTGTTGTGACCAAAACTCACATTTGAATCTCTTTTCTGTGGACATAATCTCGCTTGACGCCCGCTACATTATCGTGAACGATTTATCTTGCGCGATAAATCGTTCGTCAGTCTGTACCCTTACTCAGAAACAATTGATTTCTGCGTCTTGGGGCAATGAGAACTTTTTATTAGAATTACTAAATTTACAGCCTACTACAAAGTTTCAGCCAATTTAACAGTCCACTTTTACATATAAGAAAAGTGCCGTGGCCTTTTTAAAAACTTTAAATAAAAATACAGCACAAACACCACATTAAAAGTTTTAGTTATGGTAAGGGTGCAAGCACCCTTACTATAATATATACATATTATTACAATTATTAATATCCATGCCCCAACAAAAGCAGCAGATGAACTAGTAACCGATCAATTCTATGACCAACTACAAGTAAAATGTGAAAACGCACAGAAGAGAGATGCAGTTATAGTCCTGGGTGATATGAACGCGAAGCTGGAAAAAGAGCCAATATATGCAGAATCCTTTGGTAAGCATAGTTTACATGATATTACCAGCAACAACGGTATAAGAGTGGCACATTTGGCAATGCCAAACAAACTAAGAGTTGTTAGTACGTGTTTCCCTCATAAAAATATTCATAAAGGAACCTGGATGATAAGATGCAAAGAAAATATGCAGAAGGAAAAAGAGAGAAATGTTGAATAGAAAATTACAACAAATTACAGATTATAATAACAGAAGAGAGACTAGAAAATTTTACAAGGAAACCAAGTAATGCACCCAAGGATACATGACAAGATCAACAGTTTGCAAGGACAAAAATGGGACAATTATCAGCGAGAAAGAGGAAATAATAAAAATGCGGAAGGAACATTTTCAAGAGCTGTTAAACCCAGAAAAAGAACAAAACGAAGATGAAGAGATAATTCACCACACAGCAGAACAAGTAGTTGAGCAACCAACATTGGAAGAAACGATAAACGTCAGAAAACATCTAAAAAATAACAAAGCACCTAGCACAGATGAAATAACTGCAGACCTGATAAAGAATGGTGGACATGCGCTATGGAGACGTATCCATAAACTAATCGACTGCATATGGACACTAGAAGTCATCCCAGATGATTGGAAAGTAGGAATCATACTTTCTATGTGCAAAGGGGGAGACAAACGACTCTGCAAAAATTATAGGGGCATAACAGTTTTAAATGTCATCTACAAGATATTATCAGGAATTATATACAGCCGCCTGGAATCGTTTTCAGAGGAGATTATTGGTGAATACCAATGTGGCTTCAGACTAAAGAGGTCAACTATAGACCAAATACATATGTTAAGAGAGAGAAGAGAGAGAAAAATATGTTGAATATAACATACCTATTTACAACTTGTATATCGATTTCAAACAGGCGTTTGATGGAGTAGATCGACAAAAGATGTTAAAGCAACTACCTATGTTAGGGATACCCAATAAGTTGGTTAAACTTATACGAATGACTCTAAAGGGTTCCAAAGCTATGGTGAGAATAGATGGAGATATCACGCAGGCCTTTGATATTGAAAATGGAATTAGACAAGGGGATGCCTTATCAACAACACTTCAACAGATCAATGCAAATATGCGCATATGAGGATGATGTTGCCATAATAAGCCGCAACAAAAGGGTATTAAGCGAAAAAGTTATGGAACTGAAACGGGAAGCTGCTACGTTTGGTCTATATATATAAATGAAAGCAAAACAAAATATATGGAGTGCACAAAATCGAAATGAACATGAGAATCTGAAGGTAGATCATACCTACAAATATGCCTCCACTTTTCCCTACCTAGGCTCAATAATAAATGACAACAACAACATCAGTCAAGAAATACAAGCACGGATTCTTAGCGGTAATAAGTGCTTTTATGCATACAAAGACTTAATGAAAAGTAAGTTACTGAATCGTAAGTCTAAGCTGAGAATCTACAAAACAGTAATTAGACCAGTGGTCACATATGGATGTGAAACGTGGACCCTCTCAACCACTCATGAAAATCAACTGAGAATATTTGAGCGCAAAATACCAAGGAAGATATTTGGACCAACCCAATGCAGCGATGGTTCGTGGAGAATTAAAATGAACCACGAGCTAAAAGAACTAATGCAGAGCGCAGATATTGTCAGATTTGTAAAGTCATAAAGACTAAACTGGCTTGGTCACCTAGAAAGAATGCCAGATAATCGAGTTGTAAAAGTAGTCCAGAGATGGAAGCCCCAAGGAAACAGGACAAGAGGAAGGCCCCGTAAAAGATGGATAGACGACGTAGAGAAGGATCTTAAAACCATGAACATCGGGCAGTGGCGAAGGAAAGTATCCGGCAGGGCAAAATGGAAGAACATTGTTAAGCAGGCCAAGACTCACAAAGGGTTGTAGCGCCATTAGAAGAAGAAGAAGGGTGCAAGCATTGATCCATGTTGATAGAGTTGAGATAACAGACAGACTCTGACAATATGACCAAACTTATCAGTCTTTTGCAAAAAGTACGAGCCTGCAATAATAATATACCAACAAGAGTCTATATAAGATCAGGTATACATACATCACCTATAATTAGTTAAATATATAAGAACAGAAGGAGAGAAGCACCTTCCACAATTTTACTTAAAATATGGCTTATTGCCCCCAAGATTGAAGCCAAGTAAGTCAACTGTCAAATTGGTTCTGCCAATGTATAAACAATTATAGGTTTAATCGGTTTAATCGGTTTAATAGGTTAAGAGGTTAATTTAATAACCTCTTAACTTAAAATATTTGAAAATGATTTCTGGATATACAGGAATGTATCTATTAATTGTAATTTATTGTAGTTTATGACATACAAAAATTTTTCTAAAGCATGCCACAAGAAAATAGTTTCAGATCATTTATAGTGTTTGATACAGAATGTCAATTCTATAATAAAACTAAATAAATCTAAAATATATACACCCATCTGAAATATAGACAGCATTTTATATACGCAATAGGAGATAAGAAATATTTTGGTCATGAGATTGACTCGACCACCATCTTTACAGAACAAGATTTACGGCTATGTTTAACCCTTGAATTTGTACATGTTCCATTTTCCTCATGACCTCTATAAAAAAACCAATTCGGAATTTAATGGTGGTACAAATCGCTGAGGTTTTTACCCTCTAAAACACGCAAAGATGCTAATCCCCATTAGTGCAGGGGCTTCTGCGAAGCCGATTCCAAATAATAGTCTTTAAAGTGTGATTATTTGTTAACGTAATGAATGAGTTTCTTTTAGTGTATTTGTTTTTACATTTAGTGTCCTATAGGCATGTAAAATTATACAAGTGATTTGGTTTTAGGTCTTACTTAATTGTATACATAAGTATATACATATTTAGTACACAGATAACAAAAACCATCATAAAAAAGTCAGGAGTTTAAAAACTTTAAGGAACTTAATTTAAATTATATGGGGTAAGAAGGTTTAAGAATTTTAAAATTAGTATTGAAATACGTAAAGTAATTGTTAATAATAAATAATAATAAAATTTATTTCGAAATTTTACAGTTGAAACGGATTTATTAAGTGTTAAGTCATAAATTGTTTGCACATATTATTAGTTTATTTCCAAATTGCTTAGTAGAATAAAAATACTAAATAATCAAATAATCAAAATCAAAAATAATCAATTAATGAATTTAATAGTACGTTGGACAACCTGTTTTTAATCACTACAAATTTTTGCTTATCGTTAAGGCCCTGATAAGGTTACTTAACAGGTGAAGTGCCACTATATTGAATATTTTAATGTCTTCTAACACTCTAAAATGCGAATTTTGATTAAAATGTACTACTACTACTAAGGATTTCCACAGTTTTCACTGTCTTCCTTCACTCAACCGTTTTCTCCAATTATTTTCCCTGTCATTCCAGTCTCCATCTCGCAGGGTTCTTTTCTCCATAGCCTCGTCGATTTCATCTCTGAATGACCTTCGGGGTCTTCCTCTCTTTCTTCTTCCAATCGGGCTCCATTCTGTGATTTTGTTTATCCAGCGTCCTCTGTCCGCTCTTCTGACGTGGCCGTACCAGGATAGTCTCTTCTCCTCTATATAGTCGATTATGTCTGATTGCACTCCCATTCTCCGCTTAATCTCTGCGTTTTTAATTCTGTCTCTTTTTGTAAGTCTACAGCTTCTCCTCAGGAACTCCATTTTTACTGCTCTTATTCTACCTCTATTTCTCTTGTTTATTGTCCAGTTTTCGGACCCATATGTCAGGATACTTCTTGTCAGGGTATTATATATTCTCTTTCTTGTCTTTATCGTAATGTTCTTATCCCACAACACTGAGTTTAGTTGTCTTATACAGTTTCTTGTTTGTCTCAGTCTGTTGTTTATATCTTCTTCTGTTGTTCCCTGGTTTGATATTATGGTTCCTAAATACTTGAATTTATCTGTTCCATTTATTTGTCTTCCCTCGTCTATCTCTAGGTTTCTCATATCCTTGTTTTCTGTTGTTAGGTATTCGGTTTTCTCTAAGTTTATTTCCATTCCGTTGTTTTTATATTCTTCTTCTAGTTTTCTGAGCATAAAGCTGAGATCTTCTTCATCTTGTGCGATGACTACTTGATCGTCGGCAAAACTTAAGGTGTATAGGTATTCGTCTCTTACTGGTATGTCCAGTCCTTCGCACTTTCTCCTCCATGGTTTGAGTGTCTTTTCCAAGAATATTTTAAACAGAGTAGGGGACGTAGCACAGCCTTGTAGAAGTCCTTTTGTCGTCTTAAATGGATTGTAGGCTTTATTTCCACATTTAATAGCTACTTTGTTTTCTTTGTATAGTGCTTTAACTGCTTTTATTTGTGTTTGTCGGATTCCGAGATCATTCATTGCTTCCCATAATTTGACTCTAGGTATTGAGTCATATGCTTTCTTTAGATCAACAAAGGCCAGATGGACCGGTCTACCTTTTGCCATTTTCTTCTTTATCAGTTGTTCTAATGTGTACGTATGATCTAGGCATGATTTTCCTACTGTGAACCCTGCTTGGTCTTCTCCAATTTTTCCTATTATTTCAGTTTCTAGTTTTTCCTTAATAATTTTCCCGTAAAGTCTACCTACCGATGATATTATACTAATTCCTCTACAGTTTTCACATTTTTTCCTGTTTCCTTTCTTATGTATGGATGTGATGTATGCTTGTGTCCATTCCGCAGGTATTTCTTCTCCATTTATTCCTCTTTCGAACATTCTATGTAGCATGCGGAATAACTTTTCCGTTCCGTTTTTAATTAGTTCGTTTGGTATTCCTCCGGGTCCTTTGGCTTTTTTGTTCTTCAATGTCTTGATTGCTCTCTTAACTTCTGCCAGGCTTATTTCTATCTGGTCGTATGTCCCATTTCCTGCATGTTCTATATTCTCTTCCTGAAATTGGGTGAAATGATTAAAATGTCATTTTTCAAAATCTGAGTCCACGTTTGGCTTTCGCGGCCCCCAGCAAGTCGAACTATGAAAGTCGAACATGACATCACCCCTTGACTTGTCTATTCCTGTTGATAACGTGTTGGCAAATCTAACAAGCGAAAGCGCCTTCGCCGGGTGTTGCGTTTTTCTTGTCAGTCGTACCACAGAATAATAAACAATCAATGCAACAAAGAATGCCCACTCTGCTTGAAAAAATTAGTACGCCATCTCGTTCGCATAGACGGAATCAGCCATGTTTTAAACGGAACCAGTGCTGTTAAGTGACATTTTATCTGGTGTGCATAGAAAAATTAACCCGGTTTCATTTATTTATGGCAACTGTAGACATAATATGCACTATTTTATTCGTACTTTTAGTTGAAGAATAGATTAAATTATTTCAAATGTAATAAATTATTAACCTCTAAAAATTTAAATTACAGCTTGTCACGAATTTCTCAATTTAAGTCTATATTTCCGTTTAAAATATGGCGATTGCGTGCTGACAAATTTCAAAGGCGGCATCTGAAAGTAGGCATTCTGATTGTTATTTAATCTTTGTCAGTACTTAGATTAGAGCAGTACATTGCAGTCGTACGAGAAAGAGCAACAAAAAATTGAAACATATTAGCAAGAAATTCAGTCAGATGAAGAATCAGATGAGTTTGGCGATACATATCTTAAGGACGAGTACCAACCAACTGATTCTAGTAAGAGTGAAAATGAATCGAGTACTCCGGAACAGAATAAAAAAAAAGAAAACGTGTGGCCGGAAATACCAACCCGTTGCGACAAGATCCATCGGCGTCCACCAGTAAAAAAAAAAGAATATACGAATTTCGGAAAACATGTTGGTGCTGCTATAGAATCTGTCATTGCCCAACAATCTAAAGTCTCCAAACAGGAAGTTTTAGAAGAACAGATAGTATTCAGACTGGGAGTCGATCAACAGCGACAATTTACAGAAATTTTCATTCGAGGACTATAATTCTTCAGGATTTCGTACACAAGTATACGAAAACTTCTACAACACATTGCCCTTTCAACTCTACGAATATTTTGTAGACGATGGTATTTTATCCATGATGTTAAATATCTAATTTATTTTGTTCAACTTATTGTAATTTTTTTTAAATTTTTAGGTCGAAGAAACAAATCGTTATGACCTGCAGTGTCAAGAAACAGATCAGAAAAGAAAGCGCACGTATTACCTCGTGGTACAACACTGATGTCTCCGAAATAAAACGATTTCTGGGTATAGTTATATGAACGGGATTATGTTATTTTTCATGTTTTCATTCGTACTGGTCAAAGAATGATCATTATGTGAATATTATCAAAAAATTAATGTCAAGGAATCGCTCCCAGTTATTAAGGAAAACGCTTCATTTCAACGATAATTCAGTAATAATAGATGACCGTTTGCAGAAGATTGTTCTCTTGGTTAGCAGACTGAAGGATAAATTCAAGGCTGCCATCGTTCCAAAGGAAGACGTGTACATTGACGAAACTTTAGTGACTTTTCAAGAGCGACTAAAATTCAAACAGTATATTGCCAACAATAGGCACAAGTTTGGGATAAAATTATTCAAACTTTGTCTGAAAGGTTGTTATACCTACGATTTTACAGTATATTTTGGAAAAGAACATGCTGAAGGTAGCAACGTACTAACAAATGTTGATGAAACGTATGGATAGACTGCTTGACAAAGGACGAACACTTGCGATTGATAACTACTATATTTCTGTCAAACTTACACATGAACTCCTACACCGAAAAACTTATATGATGGGTACGCTATGTGCAAACCGCAAATATAATTCTAAAAACTTCATTTCCAAAAAATTAATAGTAGGCGAACATGTAGCTGAACAAAGTAATTCGGGCATCGTTGTTAAGAAGTGGAGGGTCAAACGAGATGTGCTGATGATTAGTACCAAATTTGTTGACGAAATGGTGACAATGCAGAAGACACGCGGTGATGTTTTAAGTCAAAGAATGTCATCGAATATAATAAATATAAAAGCTTCATTGATATATCAGATCTAATGAAAAGCTGTAATTCGCCATTACGTAAAGGACTAAAATGGTACAGAAAATTATCGATGGAGCTCTTGATTGGCACAGCATTTACAAATGCCTATGTCGCGCATCAAAGCTTTGCCATTGAAAGCATGACGATTACCAACTCCAAGGAAGAGGTAATTTGGGGCCTATTAGGAGATTTTATTGTAACGCGCGTCATTATGGAAAATAGTTACAAATTCAACGATGTTGGTTTCTTCTGGCAGGCAGAAGACATTGTACAAAGTGTTACGCAAAAATGGTAGAAGAGAAAGGAAGGCAAGTAGCACAGGGGAAAGCAACCCATACCTCATGTAATGGCTGTAAAAAATTCTATTGCCTTGGCTGTTTTTTTTGTCATACATTCCGTGACAAAAAATTAAATTAGTACTTTAGATACAATTTTGATATATTGTTATTACGTCTTGTTTTATGAAAATAAAGCTTATTTGCCAAACTTATTTTGCCTAAAATATATTCTTACTACGAATATATAACAAAAAATTTATGATTACGCAATTGTTACTTATAAATATTATGGGTCATATGAGTCGTCGTTGACCTCTCAAAAGCACAGACCAAATGCTTTTTAGACCATCTGGCTGGGCTCGAAATGTCCTCGTATATTTTAAACGAATTCAAGAAGTCGCTGTTGAGCCATACAGCATTTTCTGACGACCTAGCGCATGAGTCCACGTCGGCATCACGCGGCCGTATATAACTTTTATGTGTAAGTCCGTGTTGGCCTCTCATGGCACTTAACCTGTTGTCATGGACAATGCTTCTTATCATTTACGACTCTTACTTAATACTTAACAGTAGTTCTAAGAAAGATAATATTGTAAGTTTTTTTGAGATAAAAGAACATAAACCTTACTAAAAGAGTCCATTCTAAAAGGAGAAATGTATGAACTAAAAAATACCTTGGTGGAATGTTTGTAGTTCCAGAAGGGTTAAGTGACCAATTCAAAATTAAATTTATTCTATGGTTTACTAGTATTTAGGCATTGAAAAGTAAAGGGTGTTTTTTTAGAGGTATAGAAATGTAAGTTGGTAACACTTTTTTAACTGTCGGTCATTTTGAAAGCTGTAAAGTGATTTATGTTAAATTTGGTTTGTCATTTTAGCATGAATAGACTTAACTCCTAAACATAGCTTTCAAATTGTACAAATTTATTTTGAAAATTGTGGTTCTATTCGAAATACGTATCGCGCACTACGTATATTTTATGGTCAACATAATAGTCCCTCAGAGCTAGTAATTCAATTAACCATGGAACTTTTGTGCACCAAATTTACTCTAAATAATAATATGCATCCACAGACATGTCGAATAAACCATACAGATGAAGTTGATGCTGCTGTAGAGCGTAAGATACAGAAAGACCCGAATCAGTCTATCTGCCATCGTGCACAGCAATTGGTTACGTGTGCATCTACTTTATGAAAGATTTTACGTAAAAATCTTGCTTTGCGTGCTTACAAAATCTAACTCATGCAAGAATTGATGGTACTTCATCACCTAGTAAAGCGTAGATTCGGTGAGTTGGTCCAAAACGAGATTGCCGTTGATTCCGACTTTCATAAACGAATTTTTTTTAGCGATGAAGCTCACTTTTGGTTAAATGAATACGTTAACAAACAAAACTGCCCCATTTAGTTAATATAATCTTTAAATGTATGTTGAGAAACTATTACATCCAAAAAAACTGACTGTTTGGTATGCTTTATAATCTGGTGAAATCATTGGACCGTACTTTTTCAAAAACGATGCTGACCAGAATGTTACAGTCAATGGTAACCACTATAGAGCCATGATTACTGCCTTTTTCAGTTGCCAATTGAATAACCATGGTGTGCAGAAGCTGTCATCAAAAAGACGGCGCAACATGTCACACAGCTCGTGTCACAATTGATTTATTGAAGAAAATAGATTCACGTTTCGGACCGTGAATTGGCCTCCAAGATCGTGCCATTTAACACCGATAGACTATTTTATGTGGGCATATGTGAAGGTGCTAGTCTACGACGATAAGCATGAATCGATTGACCACTTATAGGACAACACTCGCCGCGTTATTAAAGATATACGGCGACAAATATTGGAAAAATTGATCGAAAATTTGACCTCCAGATTAGACTACGTTAAAGCCAGTCATGACGGTTATATACCATAAATCATATTTAAATTATAATGCCAAAGAATTATCTTTGGAATAAAGTCAATTTCATGTCAAGTTATAGAAATCATCTTTGTTTTATTCCATTTTAATATTCTATACCTCTAAAAAATACCCTTTATATTATTTAATTATTTAAACAATGAAACATTGGGGCAAATATACAAACTCTTTAGTTTTGATATAATTTCTTTGTATTTTAATGTTCTATTAGTCATTGACACATAATATATTAAATTAAATTATTTTTGTTGCTAAATATTACGTGTTGACAACTTTTTTATACACTATGTACTTTACGACCATTTTAGGTACATTAAAATTGTCCTTATTCTGTTCCTTATTAATATAATATAATTTATACCTGAATATAAAAATAAATGATGCGCCCATGTCTCGTAATATGATAATATTATGTTCTTTTATTGTGTGCTGGCAACCAGTTTTTTTGGGTGTTTCAGCTGATTTTATTAATACTATATTTAGAAAACATAAAGGTAATAATAAAATTATATTCAATACTTCTAGCTTCATTTTTGCTACTTATCAGAATATGTAGTTTTTAAAACAAGCTGTTTTATTTACCAAGTTCCTTTTATTCTTAGAAAACATTTCAACTCTCTGCTTCTTATTAAGTATTTATTATAAAGTATAAAAACTGCCTATTTTAAACTACCAAACCCACAAATTACTCCGATAACGAATTTATGTGTGCTGAATCATAGTTTTCGGCTGTACTGATAACAGCAACAAATCGGAATATTTATAGGCAGTGCTAGAACAGATATTAGTCCAAGGACACCTCCTTCTTTGTATAAAAAACTGGCTATTTAATGTACCAAACCCACAAATTACTACGATAACGATTATTGGTGCTGAATCACAGTTTTCGGCTGTACTGATACAAGCAACAAATCGGAACATTTATAGGCAGTGTTAAAAGCGATATTAGTCAAAGAACTGAAAGAACACCTCCTTCTTTGTAGGTAGCTAATTAAAACATTAGTGACGTACAGTGGGTGGTTCAATTAAGTGAATTTATGACAACGCCTAAATTATCCGTTTTGAAGGAGTGCCAATTAGATTTTAAATTATTCTTGAGATGTGTTATATTTGATTCTAGCTAAATATAATTAAATTAGGTACAGGTCGTTCGCTGTATCTTTGCACATGTATGAAATTATTCACGAACTATTTTTAAATTTTGTCTCATTTCTACTCACAGAATATAAAATGTTGAAATTAACCCGCTTGTCCAACATTTAATAATACATCAGACAAAGACAGTAATATAACAACAGTCTGTTGGAGCAGAAGCATTAAAAATCGTAGTGTTTATGATGACTGCCAACCTTCGTAATAGAGATTGCACTTAAAGAAAAAGCCACAATATGCTGAAATGACTTAAGTTTATAGTTTAAAGATATTTTATTTTTCCATCTACTACAATTGATTAGTTACATATTTCTTAAAATATTATCTAATAAATGTTTTAACTTCTTTACAAAACATATTTAATATAGGTATTTCTAATTAAAATCGTTAACAGTACATTTTTAACCATGAAATTTAAAAGTCAATAAACTTACTTTAACATTTTATTGTGGCTTATTCCTATTTAGATAGTAATTACATGACTACGATCTAAAATTCGACTTCTCAAAATTCTCGTGCCAGTAGCAGAGCTCTTGTACTATAACTTTTTATCTCAACTCACAACAAAAATGCTCCCACGAACTTGGAGAGCTCTCTGATTTATTTCCTTTTTGCCTGATGATGCACACGATAAGTGAACATTCATATTAGCCTACATAAGACCCTTTCTCTGTAATAAAATTCGCCTTTTTTACTTCAAACACATAAGCTTTTGTTTAAGGAAACAAAGTTAACATAATTTTGACTTCAGATTTCCTCGGGGAATTATATAATTTTTTATTATATGCGAAATAGGTCACAGTATCGCTTAGAAATACTCGAAATGGCGTAATATAAATTTTTTTCTTCTCCTTCTTAGAGTGTCCTGTTCCTAGAAATATTGGTGACTACCATGCTTACAATATTCCAATATTCCTATAATCAGAAAAGGGAAGGAACTATCATATCTTGGTCCAGTGATTATATGGCCAAGATATTCTAGTCTATTATTCAAAGAACTTTTTCGTTTTTGGTTCTGCTGGTTCACAGTATCTTGAGTACTTTTCGATACAATCACATTTCAAATGCCTTGATTTTATATACGGTATCGAGGTCCAAAGTCCAATTTTCACATCTTTAGAAAAATACAGACTATTCATAGTTTCTTGTAAACTTTCCCCCCGAACCCAAACTCTTGGTCAATTATTCCCCACATTTTTTGTTGATCATATTATGAAGGATATGCAAGAGTACTTTAACAGCGTGGCTCATCAACAATGGCGTTACTACAATTCAGGAGGCCCGGAGCCGAACTAACCGAAGAGGTCCGAAGCCGAACTAACCGAGAAGGCCCCTCTACTCAATATAAGAAAACGCTAACACAGAGGGAATTCACACCAAAGCAATAGGCAATAAGCAATATGCGATAAGCGACGCGCGATCTGAGTTGCTCATATGATGCTGTATACAAATGCATTGTGTAGGTTGAGACATTTCAAACCGAGACGACAGCGATATCGTATCGAATAATAGGGTCTGGAATCGGACAATTTGTATTGCGAGCGATATTTAGGTTGTGTTGCTAATTGCTTGTTGCGTGAAAATGTCGGAAGAAAAGCAAAATATTTATTTGTACAAATCATCTAAAAATATCCTTGCTTATACAATTTCACCAGGGACGATTATTCTAAACGTAGTGCAACGGAGAAAGCTTGGTGTGCAGTTTTCAAGGAAACACTTACCTATATCAGGTGAGTACAAAAGGAAACCACCGTTTTGATTTAAATTTTTTATTTTATTTAAAAGGACGCATGATGTTTTTACGCAATGGAAAAGCCTCGTCGACACAGAAGTAAAATGGAAATGTATTGCCACTTTCATCATGAGGCAAAACAAATGGAACTTGGTGGTGGAAATTTTAATTCATTTCTATCCAGCAATCGTCCAAGTTTACTGCTTTTAAAAACAGCACCGTCGCTATTTCGGCCGTAATCGCCAACATCAATAGTCACAAACATTCCATCAGCATCTGCAGTTGCCATTAATACCACAGAAAAAAAATCTTTGTAATTGTAATTTTGCGATCCTATGTTACGGAATTTCTTTATTCGGATATGCTTTCCGTCGATGGCGCCTATGAAGTTTGGTATATTCCAGAGTTCATTGTATCTATTTGCTATAGATGTCCATTTTGTCTGTCCAAAACTGCTGCCTGTTGCCAAATACCTGAAACAATATTTTTTTTAGTTGTATCATATATCTCATAGTGCAAATATAAATAAGTATGTGTAATACATAGTATTTATTTTTAGTTACTGAATGCAAAGAAAAATGGAAGAATCTGCGGACTATACTGAAACGATCTCAAATCAAGCTACCGTCAGGATCTGAAGCCAAAAAGAAGAAATATTATTTACACGATGTAATGTCATTCCTTTTTTCATTTTTAAAGTCGATGCCACAGTCTGGTAATATACCCTCACCGAGTAGAGACAATGATAACGACCTAGCATAACCTCCCATAGAACTGACAGAAACTAATACGAGTACCAATAATACAGATTCAACCTTCATAGAAGAAGACAATGAAGACCCCCTTGATACACAAGACTGTGAAGGTAGTGCTGTTGAACACGCAGAAAGACAAAAATTACCTCTGCGTCCTAAACATTTTGTTCATACACTAAAGAAAAAGAATCGCGCAGTATCTATGACTTCTGCTTTGTCAGATGAGGCGGATAAATCTTTTATAGAATATATGAAACGGCAAACTAACGCAGAAAAACCCATCAGTGCAGACTTGGAATTCCTACAGAGCCTGCTGCCGGATGTTATGCAAATGGATTCCAGGAGAAAACGAAGGTTTAAGAGATCAGTGTTAGAGTTAATCGACAACATATTGGCGGAGCAGGAAGGAGAACAAAATCTGCAATTTCCAGGCCCCACTTCTTCGTCGGCATCTTCCCAGTGGAGTCACGACGACTCTTCTAATGTATCGGCAGCTGAATATCTTGCTACTTGGAACATGCAATAATAAACTAATCCTTTTTTCTTTTGAAATTATGTTGTAATTGTATTTTTGTACTAGAATACTTTTGGTTTTAGTTTTCTTATCCAGTCATTAGAACCTATTGTTTGCCAAACTACACTTACCTCAAAGTAATAAGCAGACGTTCCTCTGGGCTTCCTGCTAATCTGTAATTCGTATCTTTCTTGAAGATGATCGGAAAAACAAGTCTCAGCAAAACTGAAAAATTATTCTTTATTCATCCTGTAGAAACTTTTAAATGTTTCAGGGTCCAAACTCAGTTCTGTAGCAACCACACTCACTGAATGAACTAAAATTCTCACATGAAAAGGTCGCACCCAACATCGATGTTTCTCTTTGTTTGCTTTTAATCGTATTCGTCGTAACATGTAATAAGAAATTACGACGTTGTTCACGACGGACATTTTGTATATCGAATGAATATTTGCTTCGATGAGAACAATAAATGCACGATACGATATTGTATATCGCATGTAGCGTATCGCGTATTGCCTGTTGCCCATTGCCTTGGTGTGAATTCCACCTTAAAATACTTATAGGTACCTCCATATAGGAACTATCTAAATACAAAATATTTGAAATTTAAAGATAAAATATAATAAAATTTATACTTACCTATGCTATGCTAAAAATTACTTCTGATTTAATTAATTTAGTTTGGTTTTATTTATTATCCAAACATTAAAGCAAGGGTTAATATTGATAACACAAGATTATTTTGTTAATTACAGACATTTTTTTCTTATTTTTATTTCTAAAAATTGTTTGATTACGTTGTCGAAGTTGATGTTGCTTTTTACTTCACGTTTAATCGAGAGTATTGTTTAACTATTTACTTAGGTCTGGCTCATCGTGGATCGGAAATAGCTTTTTATGAGTTTCAATTTTAATTCTTTCATTAGATCATAGAGGCACATATTGTTCCAAAGATATTTGAGATTCCATCAGGTCCATATCAAGAATAAACTATGCCACCTTCAATGTAGTCCAATTTCTGGCCACTTCATTTATTCTTACAGCTTTTATACGTTGGAGAAATCTTTTGATTGAATTAATAATTTCTTGCTTATTGAATTATGTGTCATAATCGTTGAGTAAATACTCGACCTAAACGATTTTAAATTTTTCGTATGTAATCTCCATTCGTTACATTCTAATTTGAAGCTCTTGGTGAAACTTGTCTAATCAGTCAATCATACATCTTTTGGTTTCATATTCGAGAGTAAGTCCGGCATCTTCGACTGTTTCTCTAGGCATTATCTGTTGAAAATATCTCCTACTTTTATTTAAGGGAGATTCCCATTTTATCACATTTCTCCGAAGCAAACTGGAGAGCCTTCGTGACCAACTCATATCGACTGTCTTCCAAAAAGACTTTCAAACTCCGGAGTTTTATTACGACGTCTTCTAGGCTTAAATACTTCGCCTATAAATACCTCTCTGGACTGTTTATTTTTTTTTAAATGTATCTCCATAAATTAAGGAATCCAAAAAATTTGAAATCACAAATATTCGCGAGTAAAATTTCAGCAGAGCCTCCTGTTATAATATTTTCCTTGGCGTTACACAATTTTTCTATGAATATTTTGTCAAAATGTTTTAAAATAGGTTCCACATCTCCCTGATTGGCACTCTATCTAGTGTGATATAGCTGCTTTGCAGATACACCCATAACTTCCATTAAAATCCGTCATCTATGTGGAGATTACGAGAAGAAATTATATTCACTTTCTAAAGTTGCAAAAAATGTTACAGAGCTAGGGTTGATTGCAAATGTATGAATTCCACACAAATTGAGAGACTGGTTTGCACAAGGCACAAACTTGATTTCGCTATTTTTCTCTTGATCTTTGCTTGGACACCTGACATAGTGAATTTCATTATCATATCCTTGACTTATACACAACTATAGATCCAATTCTTTATTTTCTAGTGCATTTATAATGTAATTGCTTATTTAATAATTGAATAAGCTTTTTATGTGCTTAAATTTCCACTCTGCATACTTAACCAGATATAGACATAACCTAGTATAAGCCATTAGTCTAAGAGCACATATGTTGACACATTTGCTATACAAAGATGAATCTCTGAATCTACTTAATTCCATTCTTATTAATAACTCCTATTCCATCACTGTCATGAATAAATATTATCTACTTTCTAAAAGTTACGGGCATTTTATTTCAGAAGCCCCCAATGGCGAAAATTTAGCATCCATTTCTGATAACGTACAGTTGATTAATGCCCCTTCCACCCCAGAACTACCCAGGAAATATGCTTCTTTCCCGTATTTCCCACAAATCGCTAATAAGCACACAAAACTCTTCAGAAACTTTACAATAGCCCTAAAAAACACCAGAATTGTAGGAAATTTGTTTTCGAAGACCAAAACTACATTGACCTCTGTTGAACATACTAATGTTGTCTATCACATACCCTGTGCAGAGTGTAACTCCTCCTACATTGGCCAGACCATCTGCTCTCTTCAATGTCGTCTAACTTTTTATAAAAGCGACATTAGGATTTTCAAACCTTCTTGTGCCTTAGCACAAGTTGTTATGTCAACCAAACATGAAATCGACTTCAAAAACATCAAAATACTGGCAAAACAACAAAATTACCATAAGAGAACCCCTTCTACAAACGTGCCATATTCTTAAATTCATCAACCCTAATAAACGAACTAACATTGATAATTTGAACCACATTTATCACTCTCTCACCTTACACAATAAATAAGAATTACATCAAAATCCATATCCGAGCTCAATAAATAGTCTAATAATTCCGCCATTCACAACCTTTCTTTGAACAAATTATTCCACAAATCCCACACAAATTTTTTTTACCAATCCCTTTTCAACAATTCGCACAATAAAGGTACGACCACCCACTAAGAAATAGAATAGACACATGTGCTGATGCTCCCGTTTTCTATACAAGCAAGCCACAGTGTCTTTTTGGTTGTCACCATAAGAAAACCAAATGAAGCCGTCGATAAAATTTAAATTCACCGGAAAATTAAACTATTGGACTTAAAGATTTGTAGTTAATTGTGTTTTTTGTGAAAGTAAAGATATAAGTAAAAGATACTTGCTCTACTTTACTTACTTAGTCCTAATCCTTTCTACCGTTAGGTGTAAGGCTGGATATTTGCTCTATATGTTGAGTAACTCTACTCAGTTTCTATAACAGCATTAATCAGTTTCTAGAGCATCTAAAAGACTATACATTGTTTTGTAAGTATAGTAATCTGATATTGTAGGTGTTTACTGAACAACTTCGTCAATATATTTGTAGTGAACGGAAGAAGCTTTAGAAAAAAAAGCGAAATGTATTCAATCAACTGAGAAGTAGCTGACTTCGCTTTTTTTGCCAGCATAAATGACCGAAGTGCATTTATTTGTGGAATACATATATTATAGATATATATATATATATGTATATATATATATATGTATATATATATATATATATATATATATATATATATATATATTATACACTATCATTTTATATTCTACGGTAAGTTTTATGATGTATAAAAAATTATGTAGCTGTGCATATAAAGCCAGATCTACATAAAAACTACGCCATAATAAAAGTCCTACTAGTATTAAAATAAAATTTGCACGAGTAATAAAATTTTACTGTTTACTGTGGTTACACCGCATAAAATATTTTTTTTGTAAAAAAAATAAATACAACCGGAAAATAAATTAGTTTTTTAAAACATTTTATCACTTAATTTATAAAAGTTCTGTTGATTTATTATCTAAACGTGTTTGCAGCATATTGGGCGTATTTTTACTTAAAAAACCTGCAAATTTATAGAGAGGGATTTAAATTTTATGAAATAAAGGTGTATTCGTTTGTTTTATGACAGATATGTAAATAAGTACTATGATATTTTAGTAGCATTTTTGTATTATTTATATATTCGAATTCAAGTACTACTAAAGTTAATAATACATATAAATATATATATATATATATATATATATATATATATATATATATATATATATATATAAATATATATATATATATATATATATATATATATATAAATATATATAAATATTATGTTATCTTTAAAACTGTAATTCTCTGCAGCATGAATATTTTAAATTTCTGTCGGAAATGTACAATTTTGATTTTTTTATTTGTTTTATTTCCATCTCACTGGGTCCAAAGACGGTAGGTGGACAAAGTTCAGGAATTTATATCTGGGAAACATTTTATAAAATTGTAAACAACCTCTTCTGTGTTATAATGTGGAGAATTTTTACTGCAATTAATTAATAATGGGTCAATAAAATTAGTATAGAAAGAAAAAAGGAAGCTCATTTGAAAATAATTTACAAAATGAGAGGCTGTGGATACAATGAGGCAATGGCAATCTCTTCGTACTTGAGCAACCGGAGCTTAAGAGTTCGAATAGGACTAGATTAGATATCAACAGCTAGAGAGACAACTGACAGTGCAAAACAAACTCATCAAATTGAAAAGCGAAACGAAATACCTGGGAGTAATAATGGATAAAGGACCAACATTCAAAAAATACGTAGACGTCACAGTACAAAAAGCCAACATAGCAAAAGCGTCAATAAGAGGACTTATAGATAAACAAAGCAAGAATAATAAATAGCATTATATTACCGATACTAACATAAGCATCTTTAGTAAGAGGACACATCTGTAACACATCAAAGAAGAGGATACAAGTGTCCCATAACAGCAGCTTAAGAGAAGCAGTCAACGTACAACGATTTCTATTCAGGGAACCGTAGTCAGGGTGACATACAATGATGACCGAAAAAGCCAGAATAAGATTTGCGGAGCTGGAAAACTGCCCAAGTCCCATACTGCGGGAGATAATGAGATAATGATGCGTTTCATCGATGGAAGTACAAATGTCGGAAACAACAGAGATACTAAATTTAAAATAAAAATGTACTTTGGAAAGAAAACAAAAATTAAAATCAGAGGATAGTTCATAGCTCTATCAATGCAGAGAACCATAAATCACTGTGTAGGCCCCAATAAAAACATTTTACTTTCAAGACATTCTCCAAAAAAAAAACAAACAAAAAACATAAAAAGCGGCTTTTGCCACCAAAAAAATTAAAAAAAAATACTAACATAAACCGGCGCCAGCCACCAAAAAAATTTAAAAAAGAATTAATAAACCTGGGCAGGTAGGGCTCAAACCCTTAAGCACTAAGTCTCCGAACTGCGGTAGCCCTGTACGAAGGGTTAAGGCCCAAGCAAGTAATTTCTGTTTCGCTGATAGGTTACTAGAGGACAACAGTAACAAAGCGTCTCAGCTAGCCTGAATTTTAAATCGGTTAGGGAACCACGTTTGAGTTCTGTTAACCAGGACTTCCACATGAAGAGCATTTGGTTGGTAGTGTGCTCCTATTTCGCATCAGAGTGCTAAAGAGGGGAAACCGTATTGGAGCGTGTTGGAGTGATTTCTGTTTTAAACACGAATTAATACACCTCGCTTCAATGAATTGTTACACCCAAACGGATAAAATTGCTTGCTTGCTTGAATTTGAAAATAATTTTAATTTGTCTATTCTTGCGATAATATCAGTGATTTTATGTGCATAATATATTTTGATGATGGATCATGAACTAAAATATGAGACCTTTTTATTTCGCAAATTAAATAAATAAAGTACTGGTCAGTTATTTAGAAAAATACCATAATGTCAACACTAAGTTACTTTTTCCTTAATTTTTATTGTTTATAATTTTATAAACTACATGCCCATATGTGCCCCTGGACTACAATTTATTATGTGATAACACCTGATAGCCTTTACTTTCAAGTATAATTTTTATTAGCACATTTTTGTACAACTATTTTTTTTAACTATTTTTCAGCCTACCTGCACTCTATTTCAAAAGTTAAGTTTTTTGAGGAATGGCTTGAACATGAAAAAGAAGAGCGAAACTGTGTGTTTAGTTGCTACCTACGGTCCATATAGAGACTACTTCTCAGGGTCAGCAACCTCAACTGAGAGTTTTGCGCTGCCATGAAGTAAATATGTTTGATACTTCTGACATCATATAAATTTATCAGCAACGATGTAATAAGTAACAAATTTATTATCATCTAAGGGTTTCTACCCAATATTTAGTGGTTTCACTTAGGTATACCTAATAACAGCACTGATGATAAACTTGCTAGTCCAAAAACAATCTGTGAAAGTTATTGTCATCGGAGCATGGATTACAGGTATTACGGAGGCATCATTAAGAAAAACAAAGGATATTATCTGCACACTTTCATCTAAATTGTCCAAAAAATGGGCAAATTCGGAAAAGAGCCAAGAACTCTTTCTGTTACAGCGAGTGGTAAAACCGAGTTAGTGATTGCTGCGGAAGTTTCACCTCGATTATCTAGTCACAGGAACTCAGCAACAGTTATTAAGGGTGCTAGGCAAAATACTGAACTATGTAAGATAAAGTATAAGGTCAAGTAACTGCACAAAAGAAAGGTGATTAACGAAACAAGAAGGTTTGAGGTTTGAAATTTCTCCTCAAGAAACTTCCCCGCTAATTGTCAGACAGTTACAATATTAACCGAAGATCACCCATCATCAGTAATACAGGATAGTTTGAACTATGTTTCCCGAATCAATAGCTAATAATTTTTGTACCGGCAAGTAATTAGTATTTTGTTTTTTACTACTTTATTACAATTTAATATATTATCTCTTACCAATTTGTGGGTTTTTACTTTGTCTGCTTATTCAATTTTATTTACATTAATAAACATAGTCATGTAATATTGGCATAATTATTGTAATTTTTTATCTTTATCTTTATAAGACAGCACCCTAATATGGGCTTTTTATAATTTTAGCATTTAATTTACTTTGTACCGTTTGACCTGAAGATGCTTTGCAAAGTGTAGAAAGCGAAACTGGTCGTTTTGGTAGTAAAATTAAATTGATTGTGAGTAAGTCTTATTTTAATTCTTTTACCTATTTGAAATGGCTGGAAATGACTCTTTGATAATATTTGAAACTTCTTTAGTAGTAAAGGGTTTGAAGGGAGCAGTAACGTAGTGTTGGCAGTTGTGCTCCATATCTTCGATTCATCCAGCATCGGTGTTAAGAGCAGCTGGTGTGGAAAATTGATTTTCCCAAAACTCATGGATTTCTTTTTGACTTGGATACGATTTATTGGCACTTTCTGCAGCAGAATCGAGTTTCCGATAGAACGCCTTCTCGGTATTCTCAAAAATCATATTGTCGGATTTTCGTTTGTTACTAATTCTGTATCTCTTTAGTTAAGTGTGCCTGAGTAGACGGAAAGTGTTTGTGTTAATGTATCCAGGCAATGTTGTGCTGTGTTGTTTTCTGGATTATATTGTGAATGTCTTGCGGTGGTTATCATTATTTCTTCAGCTCTTCTAATTACTTTTCTACTTTTCTCTTTTAATTAGCAGCCATTTTTCCCAAGGTGCAACTCTGTTATCTGTCCTTTCCATATTGGTACCCCGTCGTGTTCTGATCTTAATGCCCATAACATTAGCCGTTGCTGTTGCTGCACAGTAAATCAGCATAATATGCAAATATTCTAATGTATGAGCTTCCACCATATAATTGGGTAGGACTTCAGTGTTCATAAATTGTAACAGCGCACTTAGTTTCTTACAAGAGTTTATTTTTGGTAGCGGTGGTCTGCTAAGTGGGTTTGTACCATTAAACTCTTGTAAAGCACGTGTCATTTCTCTTACCAGGCTATCGTGCAACTCTTTTCTTGTATGAGGAGCTCAGGAATTTGCTCATTAGAGATTTCATTATGGACTTGATCCACAACTAGCTCTTGGTTATGAATTTTCCGTTCTACTTCGCTTCTGATGGTATCGCGTCTAGCCTCTGGGATAAGATTATTTCTTATAATTACCCGGTATTGATCTGCTCTTTGCTGTTCAGACACTTGAATCTCTGGGTACTCCCTGTAAAATTCAGCATACAGTTGTTGTCGATAGCCGATGATTTCTCGACCGAGGTTTGTCACCTTGTAGTAGAAACGCAAAATGGTTTCATTTATAGACACAGTCCATTTCATGCGCTGCCTCGGTCGTCCCGCTTGAGTGAGCGTCGCCTGATATTCCAGCTTAGCACCTTCAGCGAGTGGAGCTCTTGTTGTTGTTTGGCTCACTTGTAGTTGTTGTTGTTGTTGGGATGTAGCTTATTGTTTGACAGGGGCCCGCCTCCTTAACACCCTGCCTTATTATTATTATTACTATAATATAAACAGCATTAATTTACTCCCTCTAAGGGACAAATTCACTCATTTCAAATAGCTATACCTTACTGTTATACATTTTTATAATTGTTTAGTCTAGTGTGAAGTCTGAAGTGCCCTAAAAAACAGGGGGCTAAAAAGTGCGAAGAATATCGAACAATCAGCCTAATGAGCCACATGTTGAAACTGTTTCTTAGAGTCATCCATGGAAGAATTTATAAGAAGTGCGAGGAACAAATATCAGACAGACAGTTCAGCTTCATTAACGCAGTGGGTACCAGAGAGGCACTTTTCGAGAAGTACAGGTACTGCTTCAAAGATGCAGCGACGTTAACTGCGACGTATACGCGTGCTTGATCGACTATGAAAAGGCATTTGACAGAGTTCAACATCAAAAGATGATAAACATTTTAAAAGAAGCAGACCTGGATGACAAAGACTTCAGAATAATTTCAGAACTATACTGGAATCAGACCACATACATAAAAATTAACGGAGAAGAAACAGATCACATAAAAATACTACGCGGAGTTAGACAGGGATGTATCCTATCGCCGTTGATATTTAATATGTACTCAGAGAAAATTTTTAACGAGGCTCTTTACGGAATAGACGAAGGCATCCTTCTAAATGGTGAAAGAGTAAACAATGTTAGATATGCCGACGACACCATGGTGATAGCAGATACTTTAGAGGGACTTCAGAGGCTAATGGACAGAATAAACGAGTACAGTCAACAGTACGGACTAAACATTAATACCCACAAAACGAATCAAATGATTATCAGCAAGGAGAATATAAATGGGGCTCATCTTTACATTAATGGGACGCAGATAGAGCGAGTAAAACAGTATTGCTACCTGGGAACTATTATAAACGAACAGTGGAACAATGTACAGGAAATAAAGTGCCGCATAGGAAAGGCAAGAACGGTCTTTAACAAAATGAGCGCCATCTTCAAAAGTCACAACATATCCCTAGATACAAAAATGAGACATTTGAGATGCTATGTTTTCTCTGTGTTGTTGTACGAGGCGGAGGCATGGACGCTTATGGACACCACTATTAAAAAACGTGAAGCATTTGAGATGTGGCTTTATAGAAGAGTGCTGAGCCGCATTTCGATTTTCTGGCCGCAGCGAGCAAGGTCATGATTGCCAATATGATTTCCAACATCCGAAACGGATAGGAACCAGAAGAAGAAGAAGTGTGAAGTTTTACTCAGTAGGATATACACATTTAGTTTATTACTATAATATTTATATGAATATTTATTTAATTCATTATTTATTAATTTTAATGACCTGGTTAGATAGAATTAGCCTTTGTATAATTGTTTGTATATTACAGAATAATATTTGTTTGCCAACCCTCCTGATGGCATGTGCCAAGGAGAATAAATGTCGCTAAAAGAGAACATTATTGATTGATTGGGTAAATAAAAGAAGTTAAAAAAAGTTTTCATTTCGTCAAACTAATATATAAATGGATGTACAGTTTTTAGTTTTTATTTTGTGAAGGGAATTTTTGGACACCATGTAAAAATTTCACTGGAGTACATTAAATTCTTGATTTGTTCGGCCGAAACACATGCACCAATAAATGACTGCCGCTTTGTCATACATGTACGTGTTTTACGATATAGCACAATATTCTGTTGTGATCTGTAAAAACACAAACAACCGGATACGACGTTATCCTGATATGTCTCCAATTTATTTTAGAAACAAATCGATTTCTGTGTGCTAATAAAAATGGATTACGTCCTTAATCAACGTCTTGTCCGCGTAATAGGCCAACTCGATGAATTATAATATAAATTAAAAATTCTTTAAGAACTTTATGTGTGTAAGATAAAATTAGTTTATTCCTTATTTCTTTCAAATTTTAATTTATAAGAAACCATCTAATGACACTCTAAGTCAAGAACTAAAATAAAACGTATCAAAAAATTTTACAAAAGTCCAAAAATATATCTATTTTGCTTTTTATTCTCTATTAGATTTATTTACTAAAATGTTCACCTTGGGGTCCAGATAAAACACTTAAACTTCCCCGCTATTTGCAGGCCTAAAGTGACTTTTGTGTTCGTTTGGAAAAACAAGAAAAGAAAATTCAGTTATGGAGTCAACGAAAATGTTTTGCATTAAAAAGAGAATCGACTTCTTACTTTTAGGATTTCATCAGAAAGCCAGTCACGAAGTTGGCATGGAAACAAATACATTTAATTGAAAGAATACTTAAGTTTAGTGTTAAAAGATCAAATTAAAATTTCACAATGCGAAACAGCTTTGTAAAAGAGAACTTCGAATTGACGAATCTTTTTGTGTTTCGTTAAAGGAAATTTACAAATTCGGGAGAACCTTAAACCCGGTGATCAAAATTTAATTTTTATAGCTTAGGGTGTTTACCCAACAATTATGTGGATAAAATGATGTTTTCAAATTTTTTCTATTTTACGGTCTTCTAGAAACTAGAAGTCTGACCGCTTTAAAACAAGCAAGGTATAAAAAGGTGGTCAGAAATAAATAATGTATTTTAAAATTAACCCGTAACCGGTGACGTCCGATTTTAGGAACATAACCGGTGACGTGGAGTCTCCGGGACTCATCATTAATATACCGGTCTCATTCAAATTTAAATAATTATTTTATCACATTGTTTATATTAATCTGTTCTTTAGGCATTTTTGCAATATACTATTGCCTTTTTAGTTCTTTCTGTTACTAACTATTCTTATTATTAACAATTTTGTCAAAAGTTGCAAATAAATAAAGTACGGTGTTACGTCGCAAAACTTATTTTTTTTTTAATATTTCTAAATTTAGTATGTACAAATGGTTTTAATATTAGGTACAACAAAGATTGAATAATCTATGGTAATAAAAATTATCATCAGTAGTCTAAACGTAACGAAACGTGCAAGGGGTAAATAAGGACAAAAAAGGGGATAATTTTTTTTTATTCTTTTTCAACGTTACAGCTTCTGCATATTTTATGAGAACAAGTCAAGCAAATGGGTTCTTTACAACAGACGCATAAATAAGATGTCTTCCTATGAAGTTATGATGGGCAAATGTTGCAATATTTTCGAACTGCTAACCGATGTTCTTGAATAGAAGGAGGTTCAACCACGCACAGTATTCGCTTTATGTTTTCTCTTATTTCTGTAGGGATTCTGCTGTTATACATTCGTTGTTTCATGTGTGCTTCACTTAAGCTTCATGTGTGCTTCATTTTTTTTTCTGTCTAAGAGTTTGGATTCTCTATAACACTGATACATAACGAAGAGTTAACTGTACTCCTATATAATATTTTGTAAAATATAGCCATTGCCAACATTGCGTTGTTCTGGACGAACTGTAAACCGTACATTTTTCATCCAATGCATCCACGCCGCCTTTCGTCATATTATACAGACTAATTATTTCTGGTTTTTGTGTTTTTTCATCTACGGCTATACTATGATGCATGGAGGATACTAGTATGACTGCTTTGTTTTTTTTTTAGAAACATACCAGAGAAGGGTAATGTCTTTTGTAAAACCGTATCTAACTGAACCAATCTCTCTATGCATTTGAGCAGAAACTCAGCAGGAATATGTCTTTTAACCTTTTTCATATTTCCCACATATGTTCGACCATTAGATTTCAACAACTGAACTAGTTCTACAGACGTGAACCAATGGTCAGCTGTCACATTACGATTACTGCCAAATAATGGCTTAGAAAACCGTAACACAGATTGAGTAGGTTTAGCAAGCTTTTTCTCAGTTACTGAAAGGCCCATTTCGTCGGAATCTTGGCCTGTATATACATACGCATTGTGCACATAGTTGTTTCTTGCATCTGTTAATATCATAATTTTAAGTCCATATTTTCGTGGTTTGTTTGGAATATACATTCTATAGCGTGATCTACCCCAGAAACCAACTAACATTTCATCCATGCGTACATATTTACTAACAGAAATTTTTACTAACAGTTTTAAATAAAAGATTCAAATAGTTCTTGAATTGGTGCTAGTGGATTTACCGCTTTTCGTTGTTCTCTTGTGGAAGGGTCATCAAAACGTAAACAAGTCAATAAAACTGCAAATCTCTTGGCACTCATTAAGGACAGAAAAATTTCTCTGTCCCTTCCATCTGTAGCAAATAGACATTCTATGTCTTCTTCATTGGACTTAAATACTGAGGTGTAAATCAGTAAGCCTAAAAATGCTTCCATTTCGACCTGGTCGACATTTTTTATTTCCGGCCCATCTTCATTTTGTATTTGACCCTAACACTCCACTCGCCAATTTTACATTTGTCCATTCGACTACAACATTTAAAATTTGATTTGTAAATAAACAGTTCCAAATTTCCTTTGGAGGTGCCGAAAGACCAAGAGACCGAGCCTTTCCTTGCAACCCCGATAAATGTACAATAATATTATGCTTTTAAGTACGAATATTTTTTGGTGCACTAGCTGACCACTTAAATGTGTTTTTACCATAAAAGTAGTTTGAAGATTTTGACGCCAATATATTATTTTCATTATCACTGGACGAGTCCTGGTTTAAAGTTTCTGGAATATTGTCTTCTGGAGCAGATACACTATCAGACTGCTCAGATGTCGACTCATGACTGCTTTCTATTACTGCATCACTGTCCATATCATCAATATCACTATATTCAGAGTCCAAATCATTAAACCAATGTAACACTTTCGCTTCAAATTTCGGATCTGTAACACTAACCGATCGTGACGTACTTGGTCGATGATTCATTATAGTTTATACGAAGAAATATAAAACGGTCGACAAAAAGTAACTAACGGTGACGTTGAGTCTCGCTGACTCCAATAACGTCTGTTCTCGCAAACGGCTAAACGTAAACTAATCAAACAAAAACGCTTGGTTTATAAACTATTTTTAGAAAGGTACTTAGCTGCAGGCCATCCAGAGTCGTCCGCTTCAATATTTTAAACCGGTTTTTAATTTCGCTCAGACTCCACGACACCGGTTACGGGTTAAGATGAGTTTTAGTACAAGCACATGAAATTTGCGGAGTTTATAATAAATACGGAAAACACACAATGCAATAAATGCGATGGAAAGACTGCATATATCAATTTTGGGTATTAGTAAAATGCGATGATCCAGATCGGGCCAATGCAATGTGAATAATCATATTAAATTATATTATTCAGGAGAAGACAGCAAGTATAATATTAATGATGTAGGATTCATAGTCTCAAGGGAGGTTAGCAAATGTGTTAGAGCTATATGCCTTGCATTTAAACGAGTTTTAATAATTCGGGTGAACGGGAAAAGTTCTACAATGATATAAAAACTGTTACTGATCAGTGCAAGACCAAAGATGTTGTAACAGTCGTTACTTTTACTACTATTTATATTAAAGTAATTTCAGAGATGTAGTTTGGGTTGCCTAACTTTAAGTGTTCATTTGCTCATTAAGTGTGTATTTTTAATAATTTAAGTTGTCACTCTGATCTAAATTTGGTACCATTGCGAACCAGAGAGATGACAGGAGATAAGGGGGAAGTGGAAACTGGCTCTTGGTTAATTAACTGTGAATTAAAATTCACTTTTGATCGAGAGTTTGAAGTGGTACAAAGGTGGTAGTTAGCGAAAGAAAATCCAATTAATGCATAGAATTTCCTTCACTTCAAGAAGTTAAATGTTTTAAGTATAACCGTAACCATTTAATTGACGGTGTTTTCGAAAACTCGGGAGGCTGAAGTGAAATTTCTAGCACGGAATTGAGTAGCTATCTGGTAACTATTTTTTTTATATTATAAAAACTAACTTTTTGTTCCCATATCCCACATCCTTAAGGTATTCAGAATGACCTTGGGTCACGAATTCAAGCATAGTATGGCCGCTTACAATCATTCTGGCAAGAATCTGATTAAAATTCTGAATTTTCCGTAAATCTCTAACATCTATTACAATTTCCACAGATATTTTAATGAACATTAGAGTATTTTATCCATATCCTATTATTCAGATTCATTATTTCATATTTTAATATAGTATTTTGTTCAAGGCCATTATATTTTTACTCTATGTGAAGCAAGGTCACGCTACATCCGATTGGATGTGTTTTTTTTTTCATCTACTATAATTATCTTTCTGCTCCGGTTTCTTATGCTGAAAGAAACTTTTCTCACTTCTTCTTTGATTTCTTTTAATCAATGTTGAGACTAGAAGTAACGGGGAATTGTTTTCAGCCACCTCCCATGGAATTATAAACTTAACTCAGAACATCCGAGGGAGAGTACCACTTCAACTCTATAAGAATCAGGGTCATTGGGACAAGCCAGGGGGTATTGTCTACTTCACCCTCATTTTTTCTCCAGCCTGCACCTAGAGGTAGGGCAGGACAGTAACCATCGGAACTGAGCCAATTAGCACCAGCTCCGTGCTAATTTCGGACCTCAAGGAGGACTTCGCTGGGACACCGAAGCCATTCGGGAGTATCCTTCCAGACAACTGTTTCACCTAGGAGGACAGTTGGTTTTTGCTTTAGAACTATATATATATATATATCTTGTTTCATCAGTTATAGGTTTTTTTTATAACATATATATATATATATATATATATATATATATATATATATATTAATTAATATAACTCCCCTTGGTGTAAGGTATCGGTAAGTTTGAGCTCAAATTCTACCCAGAGATTATCTTCCATTGTTTTTTTATATTAACCATTTATTTCATTATTAACTTTAATTATTTCATTATTTGTTTACTTAACTAATTTTTTTTATATTTCATCTTGCGTTATTAACTCTGGTTATTATCCCTTCAGGATAATAGACCGTTTCAATTGTTTAACTTGGCTTGTTCCCATTTATATATTACTTTGTTTATATTTGAATTTAGAGGTGTTTAACAATATTGTTGGTCATATTGTAGGTTAGTATAATATATTTACTTGGCTATACGTTCTTCCAACGTTAGCATTATTTTGTTTAGGGTTGTTTTTTAACCTAGATGTAGGTTGTACACTCTATATCAGAGTTATTCTGTGTAGTTTTCAACTTTTTGTTATAGTTGTTTTCAACATTTCTGTTAAAATATTATATTGTGAAATTTTCATATACTTTTTGGTAACTTAGAGATTGTCAAAATCTAAGAAGTTATATTTAATAAACTTGAATTTGTTTTGCATATAATTTTTTATTAATATTTCCTTACCTTTTTACATTTACAGCATTTTTGTTTATTACATCAACTTTAATTAATATTAGCAGTATACGATACCTGGAAGAGTGACCGTTACTCTTTTTAGAGTAGTATCCCTCTTCTGGCGCCCTCAATTTGTTTTCTTTGTTAATTTTCATTATATCTATTCATTTTTCATATCTTCTTTTCTATCCATCATACATATTTTCCTGATTTACTGTCTTTAAAAGGCATGCAAATTGGCCGTATCCATCCTTGAGTTTCTAGTGGTCATTCTCTTGCCTACATTGCTAGCCTAGCCACATTCCGTTCAATATTTTTTTCATACTTCTTTACTTAATTGTTATCTATTTTACTTCTATCAATTTTATCCCATATATATAGACCACTCTTCTTATACATCTCTCCTCCTACACACCCCAGTTTTTTGCTACAATGTCACCATTCTGATGGGTGACTTTAATACTAAAATGGAAAAAGGCAGACAAAGAAACATTATCGGAGATTTTGGACTGAGCGATAGAAATTAAAGGGTAGACTATTTTAGGAGATTGTTTCAAATTATAATGTATATATAATGAATATTTATATAATATATTATAATTTTATAAAAAGAAGCATTTAAAAATAATAAATGTTTAGTGTTTATATGGAAGCAGTAGCCACGTCTACTTTTCGTTGATATAAATTGGCAAATATTCTGATTATCGAAATTAGTTCAGGGTAGTGTTGCCCTAAATCGGTCTTGGTCTTGCAGTCTTGGTCTTGTTCTTACGTTTTTGCAAGACCAAGACCGCCTAATTTTAGCAAGACCAAGACCAAGACTGACCGTGCAAGATTTAAGCAAGAACAAGACTAAGCCTGCGAGACTCTTGCGTCTTGCAGTTATAAACAATACCATAAACATACATACCGAATTAAAATATTCATTAAAAAACACATTTGACACGTGCTCAGAGGTCATAATTACAATGTAAAAATAAAATATTTCGTACATTTTCCAGCAGACTTTTTCGCTCTGAAATTAATTTTTTTCCCAATATAATTTAGTCAGGAGGAATCTAAATAAACAAATCTTATCGGCCTAAGGCTATAAATTGTTTCTGCTGAGTGTGCGATGAGATCATTCGGTTAAACAAAATTTGCTGAAAGAGTCAAAAGTAACCAGACAAATTAATAACAGATAATGTCGCCTACCGTGTAAACAAAATACCGAAGTAACTCGGTTTGTTATTAGATACTTACGTATTACTTACGTTAGATACTTGGTATTGGAACGAACATAAAGTAACTAGTAGTATAGTAGTTACTTTTTCGACATCACTTAACTTCATTCCGAATTGAGTTTTTCTTTGAGTCTAATGTAATAATTGTTTCATCTAATTCTTGTTGTTCCCGGAGTGACAAGTTTACAATTTGACATGAGGGACAAAGATTCAAATAGTTCTAGTCGGAGTAGTGGGCGTTGGAGTTATAGATCTAAAAGACCTAAAAGCAAATTTGAAATTTTTGAAATTTGAAATTTTGAAATTTGAGTTTTTCGAAATAATTTATGCATCCCAAATTGCTTTGTGTATATTGTGCCTACATAGAAAGGTTAAAATGAAAATGAACAACAGAAACAGGTTTAGGTTTAAGGAAGCATCTAATATCTTTTCACAAAAAGGAATTACAAATATTTCTTCCTGAAAAACCAAAATTCGGTGGAGATACCACAAGCTTTTTAAACCCCGCTGAAAAAGTGGACATGTAAAAAAATATACTTATTACCTTATTACCAATTACATATATTATGTACCTACTACTTTATTTTGGTAAATTAATGTATTTATTAAGTAGGTATCTCCTTAATTTAAAACAACTTCTTTTGATTATCATTGCTTTTTTACCTATTCTTCATTTTTTCTTTATTCCTTATTCTTTATTTTTTATTTAACTATAAGTTAGTTTTTTATATAAAAGTAGAGATAAGATTGGTAAAAACATTTATTTTGCTTTAATAAGTGGATTATAGTTTGTTATCTGATCACCTAAAAAATCTGTGCCCTTGATACATGTATATGAATTTTTTGCCCATCATGTCCATCAATCCTTTTCTAGGCAGATAAAATGTTCTTTAAAATACAGGCATGCTGATGTCATTAATTGTTTTTTTTTTGTGTTTTAACTACGTTTTAGCACAAGTAAATGCAAACGTTTATTAAGAAACATATTGACTTCCGTGAGGCATGGTAGATAGCTGAGTTATTTAGAGCATAGGCACGGATCGCTTAGATCGTGGCTTCAAACCCCACCCGATGTCAGTTGTTTAGACATTTATTAATTTGGTTGGTCTTTATTATGACTATGTTAATTCAAGCTTAAAATGTACTTACTCTGTTACGTTGTTCTAAGATCTAAAGTAACGTTTAATAAATAGCAATAGGTTAATGGGTAACTGCAAGACTTGCAAGACTCTTGCTGCAAGACCAGGACCAAGACCGGGAATGCAATACCAAGACCAAGACCAAGACCAGGTGCATTGGTGCAAGACCAAGACCAAGACTGTCTAAGTCTCGTCTTGTTCTTGCATTTGGGCAACACTAGTTCAGGGCTTTGCGTATGCTTTTGCATACAGGCCTTTTAAGTTGCCTTGATGTCACCTACTACCTGTAAATTTTAAAGATTGGAGATTAGAGGTTGAGATTCCTCTCTAAGGACATTTTTTCCTGTTATTTCTGTATCGAGGATGTTTCTTTATATTTGAATGATATGGGGATGGTATGAACTTCTAAGTATGGAGTTAAGACCGTTCCTAGTGTTGGTTATGATCTATTTACTGCTGGGAACATGGCAAGGTTAACATGGTTCATTAGGTTCAACATCAATGTATTAATTGAGTGGTATAGAAGCAAAACCAGCAATCTCCATATTTTCCCCAAATTGAGTTATTGCTGCCAACTATATCTTTTTGTTTATCTCTAAAACTTTACAAAATATTGTTTAGCAAAACCCTCAATATCTTGAGCATATTTACCGTCAAAAAATAGGGTTAGTAGCAAAACCAGCAATGTCCATCGGTCCGCGAATGGCAACACCGGCAATCTCCGTCTTTGACGAAATTGCAACGCCTTTGAGTGTTATTGAAATTTTGTTAGAAGAATTAGTAAGTGTTTATTAAATTTATCGCTTAAGAGTTAAATAGTTTTGGGTGTATTATCTTCTGTGGTATTAAATTTAAAATGGAGACTGAAGCTATTCCAGTTACACCAACAAGAGCTCGTAAGAGAATTCAACAAAAACGAAAATGGAAAAGGAATATTGCTAAAGAACTGCGGTAGGCCATTTTTTAACTGTTTTTGGTAGGTAATCTATTTTGGCGCGTTTATCTAATACAGTAAGTAGGAAATAAATATATGAAATAAATAAATTCAATGAAAGTAGAAACAATATTTTTGCGGGCTTTTTATTATTATATTATAATTTATTATTATTTGTTTCGGGGCACAAAAAGTGTGTTCAACCGATAAGGTTTGGACACATTTCGTAAAGTTTACTTTTATTATAAAAATAATTAAAAATATTCTAATTGTTAACCATAATAATCTTTGCTTTATTAGATTTGCCACTTTTTTATTTAATATTTAACTGGAAACAATAAAAAATAGTTACCGCTATATTTTTTTACAGATATGCACCAGTGGGACTTCCAGATTTCCCTAAATGCAACCATAATGGTAGGTATTTTGCTTCCCATTTGTCAAGCAACATTTTTAAATGTTTTGTATATCAAGAAAAATAGATTTCAAGGCGTAATGAAAAATTATCTTATGACAGGGAAATCACTATCGGAAAAAAAGGAGGGGGCCGAATCAGCTTCAAGTTTAAAAGTGGAAAAGAGTCGGTAATGAATTTTATTAAAAAATTCAAACGTGTAGAAGCTTACTACACAAGAAGCGCAACAACTATTAGGCGATATCTTTCATCTGAGTTAAATGTAAGAAAAATGGAAAGGATAATAACGAGGTAACAGACAATCTTAAAGGTAAAGATTATTATGTTCGAAATATTTTTAACAAATGTTTCAACTTGGGGTTTGGAATACAACGAACGGATGTATGCTCTACTTATTTGTCATTTAATGAGCAAATCAAAGTTGAAACAAATAATTCGGATAAAAGTAAAGACCAATTTATCAACAAACGCGTTCATAAACTAAGAGCAAAGGCTTTTTATTCACTACTGCGAGAGACTAAAGATGACTTAATTACAATAAGCTTTCTTCTTTTAGGTGCCGTCTTCTTAGCGAAGGTTGCCGATGATCTCTGCAAAGTCTTCCCTATTTTGGGCTTTCCTTATTAAACTTTGAAAGTCTAATCCTGTCCAATCTTTGATGTTGCCCAGCCAGGTCATTTGTCGTCTACCCGGGCCGCGTGTGCCTTCTATTTTCCCTTCTATAATAAGCTGAAGGAAGTTATACCTGTCGTGTCTAAATATGTGTCCAAGATAAGACGTTTTACACTTCTTGACAATTTCTGTGAAATCACGTTCTCTATTCATACGCCTTAAAACTTCTTCATTTCTAACGCGGTCAGTCCATTGAATTTTCAGCATACAACGAAATACCCACATCTGAAAGCTCTCTAAACGTCGTAACGAGCTGACTGTTAACGTCCAAGCTTCCACGCTATGTAGTAGTACACTATATACATAACACTTTATCATGCGGTATCGTAGGGACAAATCAAGATTTCGGTTAGTGAGTAACTTGTCCGGTCAACTGAACAAATGTTGAAGAAAATAGAAGTTATTCCCAGGCTAGAGCAATACAATGAGGTATTCTAGCAAAGTATTTTGGCAGAATACTAGCTACTCTGGACTAAAATAAATCAAAGCGGAGGTACTGCAAGATAGTATACTGGAGCCGCCATTCTACCTATTATACACTAATGATATTTCAGAGCCTGAAGAAGATATCTTTTGCCGACGACCAAGCTTTCCTATTAATTTTAAAAAGACTATAAAGAATCTGCAAGAAAACTGCAGATCTCAAATAATGCAATCAATCATTGACCAAAAAAAAATGGAGAATAAATTAATGGTATAAACTCAGTGCATGTCAACTTCATCTATAAAAGAGAGCAACATTAGCATATTAGAATAGATAAAATTTATACCGCTGTTGCAACTTACATATGATTACATTTTAAATTTTACATTTTAAAGAAATTTTAAACTATCCAGTCATAATAAATTACTGATTTACAAACAAATACTAAGACCAATATTATGGATATACGGTGTTCAGATCTGGGGATGGCGCCAGTAAAAACAACATTGAAACAATAGAGAAATTTTAGAATAGACTACTAAGGACCAGCGTTGATCCTCCACGGTTCGCAAATATAACTAAAAATACTTGCCAAATGTGCCAGCATATAAAAAGTCAATTAAACATGTGAATATCAAGACCATCCAATTCCTCAACAATATAGATATACAAAGCAGACTCAAGAGAACAATACCCTCCGAGTTAGTAAAGTGAAACTTGTTAGCGTAAAAGCAGAACATTGTACGAGCTTAATATACCTTTGTAAAGTGCAAATATTACTGTAAATAAGTTACATATAGAAACATTACTGAATGAAACTATCGTTCCCAAAATGATATCTGTACCAATTTAGGTTAAAATAGAACTACTCCCTAATCTTCTTGATCAGATTGTGGTACAAAGTACTCTCAGCTTGTTGGTACAATAAAATCTTATGAGAAATGGTAAATTTTAATTTTATTTCAAAATCTAAAAAAATAATTAATATCAAAAAACATTTTATTTTTATACTGGCGTCTCTCAAAATTGAGCGCCTGAAGCGGTCGCCCAGTTTGCCCGCCCCTTTATTCGTTGCTGCTCTCCCGTATAGTTTTTTTCTCGATTGAAACGAATGCTTTTTGCATAGAAATAAAAGCGTCGAAATATATATATATATATATATATATATATATATATATATATATATATATATATATATATATATATATATATATATTCAGGATTATTTTACGAAACGTTTACGATTAGTACAGGATGTTTAGGATTTGTAAAGGATTAGTTTATGATACTGTAGCATAAAAATATTTGTCATCACAGCGACGCAGGAATGTAAACTGTCCAGACAATTTATTTACCGCCGACTGACAGAAAACGAGATATTTATAATTACGATATTAATTTGTATTTTAAAAACGAATTCCGGACGAACCGTCAATTACATTTATTCCGATCGATTCCCAGAACAAAATATAGTAGGCGTAAATGTTTTAAATTAAACCTACGCAACTAAACTTATATAGAAAATATATTCTATATAGTTCGAAATATTATGGTATTTAAAAAAAAATTAAAAAGATTGGGCTCGTCCGGGATTTGAACCCGGGACCTCCCGCACCCTAAGCGGAAATCATACCCCTAGACCAACGAGCCGTGTAAATATAAATAATAATGTAATTTTTTGCGCCTGGGTATGGCCTTGAGATCTTAAATATGAAGTGTACAAAATACCTAAGGATATAGATAAATATATATGTTAAGTATTAATTATAATTATAACGTTTAATATTACTGTAATGCTTTTAAGTACCTACTAGAGATTTTAATTTCAATTTTTTCCCTAAACACAAAGAATTACGGAATGCTATTCTGATTAACACGTTTCTCTCAAAGATTCTCTAATACAATTAATTGCAATTAGAACTCATTAAAGAAGACATTTTTGGGTTAAAGAAAAATTTTAAAAACTCCACATAGAGTAACTGGACAACGGTCAATCTTACTAAAAAAAAAATAATGTACGTTTTAAGTCCTCAAAAAAGGATTTAAATGAGACTATAGAATTCTCTAGCATATGGACTACGGAAGTTCTGATAAAAATAAGGTCGACTTCTATTTTTTTCGTGAGAAAAAACAACAATACGACCCTTGCTATTACTACCCTAATTGCAATTAAGCGTCATTAATTTCAAATTTAGTGTGTAAGCATCACTAATGGGATCCAAAAGTTTAAGCAATTAAAATAAATAATTTTTACAAAAAAAATATGGTTAGGGTGAACATCATTTTTTAAATATAAGTACAATACTATCGAAGATACGTAAAATTTGCTATAAAAAAACTGGAGTTTTCATAAAAAAAATACTGTTATATTATTCCCCTTTCTATAAAACTGTTAATAGACTTTTAAAATATGTATATACAGACACTTTAAATTATTGTATATGATAAACTTTAGATCTCATTCCAAGACTTCCGAATAATCTGCTCAAATAACCAGAAAATAGGCAGAAAATGGAAGATAAACAGGACATAACATAGGCTAGAATTAATAAATTAGTTTACCTCGGGGCTTAAAAGTTGTAAAAAATACGGTTTCAGCATCATATTTATAACCTTAGACACTAAGTTTGGATAAAATCGGATGTAAAGTGCCTAAGCTAGAATTTTTGGCTTCAGACGGCCGAACAAACGAACGGACGGACGGATGTGTTTTTCGGTAAGGTATGTAAGATAGGAAGTTAAGACCTTACAATATATTCCTTAAATTTTCGTACATTTTGATATACTCAGCTGCTATGTTCAGATTTTAAAAAAATATTTTTTGTTCTTCTTGTTCCTATTTGCTTCGGATGTTGGCGGCCATCATGGCAATCTCCACTTTGCACACTGCTGGTCTGTAAAGATTTGTGGATGTTGTGTTAAACCACGTACGTAGATTTTTTAACGAGAAAATCTTTCGCCTTTCTGGTCCCCGTTTTCTTTCTACTTTATCCTGTAAAATTGGTTGCAGCAATCCATATCTTTCGCTGTTCCTCATTATGTGACCGAAGTATTAGATTTTGACTGTTATTATTGTGATCATTTGCTTTTGCTTTTTCTTTTTTTATTTTTGATAAAACTTCTTAATTAGTAACGTGGTCCTTAAATTTGGTTTGGTACATTTGGGATTTGGTCCTTCAGAGAGACACCCAACGTCTGGCGCTCCATAGCCCTCTGAGTTACTTTTTCTTCTCCGTGTACCATGTCCTTTCAAAACGTTGGTTACAATCATAGCTATCTTAATTTTATTCACTGCCATCCTAAATAGCATGCTTGTATCAACACCATACCAATGTCGCAAGTTCTTTAACCAAGAGGTTCTTCTTCGTCCTGGACTGCGTTTGCCTGCTATTTTTCCTTGCATGATATTTTGTAGCAACCTATATTTGGAACCTCTCATTACATATCCGAAATACTTAAACCTTCTCTGCTTGATGCTTTTTATGATCTCAGTAGTCTTGCTGAAACTTTTAAAATAAATTCTTCTATAGCATCACATTTCGAAAGCCTCATGGCGATTTAGATCGATTTTATTCTCAGTCCAGGACTCGAGACCATAAAGTAAGATCGAGAACACGTAGCAGAGAAGTAGGCGGATCCTCAATGCCAAATCCTCAAATCCTCTGAGTTACGCGAATTTTATTCACTACCTTTTTTGTGAGTGTTAATGTTTCCGCTCCATAAGTGAGTACAGGTAATACACACTGGTCAAAGATTTTCCATTTGAGGTATATGGGTAGATCCGATTTAAATACATAGTTTAATTTACAAAACGTTGCCCAGGCTAATCCTATGCGACGAGGGAGCTCACATATCTGGTTATCTCTGCCCAACCGAATTTCGTGTCTTAAGTACTTATAAAGAAACGGGAAAGAAACGAAAGCAGAATTTACAAAGTAGTAATCAGACCACTAATGACATACGCGGCAGAAACAAGACCTGACAGAGAGGACAAAAAGGATGTTCGAAACAGCAGAGATGAAAATAGTTAGAAAAATTGATGGTAAGACACTATGTGACAGAGCTAGAAGTACAGATATACGACGTAGATGCAGGAGGAGAACATCAAGAACTAGGTAGGAAATAGAAGAGTAGAATGGAACGATCATATAAGCCAAATGACAACAAATAGAGTAGTGAAGACGGTAATAGACAGTTCCCCAATAGAAAGACGATCAGTAGGAAGACCACGAAGACGATGGAACGACAAATTACTGGAGTCATATTGAAAAACAGACAAAGTCATGTCTATATAAAATCAAGAAGAAGAAGAAGAAGTACTTATACAATGTAGTCTGCACAATATCCCTTTCGTCAAGAGCAACATTTCGATTTAGCACCAGATTAGTCATTATTTGCGTCTTGTTCCTATTAATCTTTAGTCTGACCTCTTAGGAAGCCTGAAATAATTTTTCAAACATTATTATTGCATCATCCATAATAGGATCAGCTATAAGGACAATGAAATCTGCAAATCTCAAATGACTGAGCTTTCCTCCATTTATGTTAATACCATGCTCGTCCATATGTGCCTTCTTATAAGTATATTGTGCCTTCTTATAAGTATATTCTAAAAGCGTCCGGAATAGCTTTGGAGAGACGGTGTCTCCTTGCCGTACTCCTCGCTGGATACAGAATTTATTTGTTTCTTGTGCAGCACAGATATAACATCGTAGTAACCTGAATGTTATAAGTATTAATAAATTATGGCACTTTAATAGCTTAGTCATTTTTAAAATGCAGATGTTGCTTCCTCTATCCTACACTTGATTTCTAGGGAATGGTTACAATTTTTATTGACGTTCGTACCAAGCTAGGCGTATGCTTTGACTCTTATTGTTCATTGACCGTTTACACTGATTCGTTAAAATTGCTGTCTCTTCTTATACTTATATCATTATACTCTTTCTTTTCTTATTGCTTAGTGAAAGTGCATATCTCTTACATACTTCTCTGATCCTACTCATTAACTAGTGGAGGTCTTCATAACTGAAGCCTTAGTTCTTAAAACATTTCGTCACACTATGAGTTGAACAGCAGAGGTGATAGTATACATCTTTGTCGGATTCCACGTTTGATGTTAATATTATCGGATTATTCTGTCTAATTGAGATTGCTAATAATTCTTAGATCACAGGTGTTATAATATTTATTTAAAATACTCTAATTATTTATCAGATACTTCACCTAATCATTTCTATTTGAGTAAGGTTAACAGACCATAGAGCTCCTTCATATCAACGTATTGTTATACTTTGAAACAAGGCTCGTTGGTCTAGGGGTATGCTTTCCGCTTAGGGTGCGGGAGGTCCCGGGTTCAAATCCCGGACGAGCCCAAGCTTTTGTAAAACACAATAATTCTATGTAAATTTAAACTATTTGATGGTCGAATTAATAAGTTAATAAATAGGTATTTTAAAATTTATCCATTGTATTATCCATTTGTTGACAAGTTTAAATATTTGTTACTTTAGTTATGTTCCTTGCCATGCTTATTCACTTTATAATTAAAAATTATCTAAACTTCCGGTAAATGATTTTTACAAGTTAAAGTTCTATTTTTACAAGTTTTTTACACATTTTTTTGTCATTGATTTAGTTTTTTTTTCATGGAAGCTGTCTGTTATAAACTGGACGTATTAGAAATCCCATTCCAGGATTCTGGAACCCTGTACCAGCTTGTACAAGTCTGACGGATATGTGCCATATGCTTTTGGGGTTACTTAGTACCTATTCTTCAAAAATTGGTAGCCACCTGCGATCTAATGACTTGCTGTTATGGAAAATATAGTTGACTCATTCAGGTTTTCTGCTACATTGTCTGCAGCTTAACTTCCAATATAACAGTCCGATTGTACGTAGGTGCCTTTAACTGGCGCATATGCAGTCAGGAAGGCTCTTATGACTCTGAGCTGATTTTTGCTTGTTTTCCACAGTACTTCAGTGTTCTCAGCATTTGTCCGTCTAATGTTTATTTTGCGATGTATGTGGCTGGGTATATTTTTCCAGTGTGAGTTATGTTGTCATGGGATTCATGTTATTTTTCGGTCGCGAGCAATACTTTTTAACACTCCCACGGATGAATTTTGACCGAAGTATTATATAGAGAGCTTGTCTACAAAGAGAATCCTATACTCAGCAGGAGGTATGTCCTTAAAATCATTGTAGGCTCGAACAACCGAGCAAAGTGAATATTAAAGACACCTTTCAATCGCCGAGGGCAAATACTCACCAGGCTTGCTCAAAGAAAAGTTCCATTCCCTCCAGCTAAACTTCGTCACAACACTGGACATGAACTCCCTGATGAGTATTTTGAAATTCTAGAATTAACCCCCATCAAATATCGCAGCTAACTACTACACGCCAAAAACGCTGATCAAGAGCCGTTCCATTGTATGGCTGGTAACCCCAAAATACCTCCTTCGACATGTTTGGCACAATCACCCTGATTCCTCTTGCGCGCTTCTAACGCATCGCAAACACGCCACCTTCTGAACCCCAGCTTCTTGGTAGTTTACTACTTCTCACACAAACATTATTCATCACGTTTGTTTCGCCGCCACTACTCGACAAAAAAAGGGGTACCCCTTCCTTGAAGAAGCGTTAAGCTTAAACAAGGTTAAAACTCTGGATCCAAATTCTACAAAGAGACGGACGGACGGACGGATGCTTGCCGGTAGGGTATATATTATATAGGAAGTTAAGAGTTTACAATATATCCGTTAAAATTTCCTACGTTATGATATATTCAGCTGCTACGTTCAGCTGTTTAGTTAAAATATTTCTTTAAATACCTTAATTATTTATCAGATACTGCAGTTAAATTACAATTTAACAAATCATACGATTAATTTATAATAATGTATTGTTATGCATTATTACATGGCTCGTTGGTCTAGGGGTATGATTTCCGCTTAGGGTGCGGGAGGTCCCGGGTTCAAATCCCGGACGAGCCCAACATTTTGTAAAACAAAATAAATCTATGTAAACTTAAAACTATTTGACGATCGAATTATTAAGTAAAGAAATAACAATTTCAAAGCTTGGTAATGGTATTTGTAAGTTGTTAACCAGTTTAAATATTAATTTGTCAATTAAAAATTATTTGATCTTCCAGTAAACAGTTCTAACTTTTTTATTGCATATTACGCTCCTCTATAAGAAACTTTTATTAGACCTTTATGCCCAGCATAGCATCAGACGTGAGCTAAGCGCCAACCACAAAAGGGGCGCAAAATTAGTTTGTGGCTTACGTTAGAGGGTTGTAAATTAAACGAACAATTACGAGATTCCAAATTACTATTATTAAAAATTATTAAAAATTAAGTTTTTATAAAAACTTGTCAACGTCTCAAATCGCTTCTGATCGGTCCAATGTTTTAACCTTGTTTAGACTATTGCCCCTTCAAGGAAGGGGTACTCCTTTTTTTTTGCGGAGCGAGGGAGTGTGGTAAACTTGAAGATGAATGCGTGTGAAGTTGTAGAGGTGAAGCGCTAAAAAGCTGGGGTTCAGAAGGTGGCGTGTGTGATATGGAGTTGATTGATTTAGAAGAAGAGAAATTAATGGCGGAGAAAGCAAAACAAGTCAAAGGGAGGTACTTAAAGGTGTTACCAGAAATACTAAGAACAGCTTTTAATCAGCGTTTTTAGCTTGCAGTTGTTAGCTGCGATATTTTATGGGGATTGATTCTAATATATCAAAATACTCATCAGGAAGTTCATTTCCAGTGTCGTGTAGAAGTTTTGCTGGAGGGAATGAAACTTTTCTTTTAGGAACCCTGGTATTTGCCCTCGGTGATTGCGTGGTGTCTTTAGTATTTATTTGGCTCCGTTGTTTGAGCCTGAAATAGTGCGAAGGACATACCTCCTGCTGAGGGGTAGGATTCTGTCCTTAATTGGTGTTACATTGACTACTTGATGTATGAGTGCTGACGGGTAGTCTCTGCACTTCCTCGTGTAGAGTCTAAGAATTTTCCTTTCAGTGGCCATGATGGTGTTAATTTGGTGTGCGTTGGTGTTGTTTTATAGGTGTGCAATATTGTTTTAGTTGACGTCTTGCCCATTTTACCAGACAGCGCTGCCAGGAGTCTCAACCTCTTTCTTAATCTGTCTAGGGTGTGATTAACTGAGCGTTCTGAGCTATAGTATAAAATCTGCTAGTGCACACAGTATCTCCACATCCGAACTAGTTTCGTTCCAGGTCAAGTAAAAAAAATGCTGAAATAACCAGAAAATAGGCCGAATATGATCAGTAAACACAAACTGACATAGGCTAGTTTGGTTAAAATCGGATGTAGAGTTTTTGAGCTAAGTTTTTCGGATTTACTGCTTTAGACGACAAAAGAGACGGACGGACGTGTGTCATAACGTATATATCAGATAGGGAGTTACGAATACAATTCACCGCTTAAACTTTAACGCACTGATATACCAACCCTGATCGATATTTTCTTATTTAAAATAATCATTTAAAATACCTTATCTAATTATCACATACTTCAGTTAAATCACTTCGATTTTGCCAAGGTCAACAAATCATACCGTCACTTTCCATCAATCTGTTATTACACGGCTCGTTGGTCTAGGGGTATGATTTCCGCTTAGGGTGCGGGAGGTCCCGGGTTCAAATCCCGGACGAGCCCAGCCTTTTTTTAAAAAATAAATTATTCTATAAAATAAGTGATATAAACAAAAATAGCCAAACACATAAAAATGAAGTTAATAACACCAGCTTTCAGGATAAACAACTTAGGCAAATATATTAAGAACAACCATACCAAAAGAAACAGCACTAAACACAGTGGTGTTTACAAACTTAAATCTGGTGACTACTCAAAAACTTACATTGGTCAAACTGGTAGAGCTTGTAACAAACGTATAACAGAACACAAAGGGGCTTTCAATAAAAGAAAAACAGATTCTACATTCTACGTACGCACTTCACCTACTAGACTATAATTATTCTTTTAATAATAAATTTCAAATTCTTCACATTCAAAATATAGGCCTTAAACTATCTTTATTAGAATGTATGGAAATTAACAAATTTAAAAATACAGACATAATTCTGAATGACCAACTTGAGACAAACAGTTCTCCCCTCTTTAACTTATTCAGTTAATGACTATAAAGTGTAAACGCATTCCAAAAATAGATCACTTAAGAAAAGCACTCTACCGAAACAGCTGTAGTGATTATAATAAGTTATATAAGTATCTACTAAGTTACAAAAGATTTTAAAGTCTACTGGAAACATCAATTAACATGTTCAAATATTTGTTAATTCAAAAATCGAGAATAAGATTCTTATGGTCGAGCTATTCACTTTATTATTAAAAATTTTGTGATATCTATACAACTATATTTTAACAAATTTTTCGTAAAATTTTTTTCTGTCATTGTTATAGTAGGGGAGACCGAGGCTAGTTGACTAAAGGATTAAGTTGACTAATTGCCTCTCCTTCCTCTAATGTATTACAGATGTCGCCGTTGGACACGATACCTGAACTGCCCACTCTTGCGCTTTATGTTAGAATATCGCTGTTATGGTCGCTTGTGTTTTGTGTTCTTCTCAACATTTTTCTATTATTATCTATAAAATCGTCCGTCACAAATTTCACCGAATATTTTTAAGAAGTAAGACTAAGTTGTGCCGGGGTCTGTTGACTTAGTCAACAAACCCCGTTATGTACTCAAATTTCAGAATGTGTGAACTAAGTTGGCATTTCACAATGGATTAATAAGTTGATAGTGATATCGAGGCATTTGGAAACTATTAGCAACTGTTATTTTGAATATGTTTCTCATAATACAAATATATCTGAAGCGTTAATCGTTGTTATTTTTGTTACAGTAGAACTATGAGAACTTACAAGGGAAAACGTGATAAGAGCAAGACAGCACCCGATATCATTCAACGGGCAGTTATAACAGTTTTAAATGATGGCAGAAGTGTTAATAGTGTCGCAAAAGACTTCTCAATACCACAAAAAACACTTCAGCGCTATGTAGTTAAAGCCAGATCAGATGGTGGGAATGTAAAGCAAGAACGTGTAGGTTATTTCAATGGGCGTAATATTTTTTCTGAGGAACAAGAGACACTTCTAGCCAATTACTTGAAACAAGCTTCGTCTATTTATTACAGTTTAACCCCAAAGGAGCTTAGAAAATTTGCCTTCCGGTATGCCAGTGCAAACCATCTAAGAGTTGCAGATAGCTGGACAAACAATAAAATAGCAGCTCCAGATTAGTATACGTCTTATAATAAGAGAAATGGAACAATATCCGTGAGAACACCACAAGCCACCAGTTTGTCAAGAGCCACTTCATTCAACAAATCAAATGTAGACATGTTTTTCAACAATTTGAAAACGGTAAATAAGCGTCTAAATTTGCAAGGTATCACAACTGTTCAGAAGCCTGACAGAATAATGGCACGACGTGGCTTCAAACAGAACCCTTGTAACCCTCACTGTTGCAGTTTCAGTAAGTGGCAATACTGTTTCTCCGTTCTTTATTCCACGTGTCGGAAGCCTAAGAGATACAAATCCATCAGGATGGATGAAATAACAACATTTTGTGAAATTTGTCAAGCATTTTGTGTTTCACACAATATGTTATAAGGAGCGCCCCATACTTTTGCTGCTCGACAACCATGAATCCCACCTTTCTATCGAGGCGTTAGATATTTGTAACGAAAACGGAGTAACAGTTGTATCTTTCTCTCCGCACTGCTCCCATAAATTGCAGCCTCTAGATAGGAGTGTTTATGGACCCCTAAAAAATACTGCAATTCAGCTATGGATAACTGGATGGTGAAAAATCCACGTAAGACACTTTCGATATACGATGTTCCTGGCATTGTAAAATTAAGTCTGCCTCTAGCTGTTACGCCGACCAATATAATGGCTAGGTTCAGTAAAACAGGGATATGTCCACTGAATGAGGGTATCTTCACAGAGAGTGACTTTTTGCCATCATATCTAACAGACAGGCCTACACCAATATATGAAGGAGGAAATGCTTCCGAAAACAACAAAAATATTTCAACAGAGGAGCAAACTAAAATCATGAACGATCCTCCGAAAATTCTAGAACAATTCGCAAAAGTCAACGACAATTTGTCTGCAAACACAGTCGCAACGACAATAATAGAACCTCCAAGTTCGATATTGCTTTCCTCTGAAGAAGTAGTGCCGTTTCCAAAAGCAGGTCTTAGACAAAATCCAAGAAAGTCACGAAAGAAGAGACAAAATGCTATTTTAACCGATACTCCGATAAAAGATGCTCTCGAGGAAGAAAGACAAAATGTGAAAGAAAAGAAAGGCCCACATAAAAGAAAAACGTGCAACCAAAAGAAAGACATCAAGAACACGAAAATAAGAGAAGGTCGAAAATTTCTTTTCCGGGAAGAAAGCCCGATTCCATCTACGTCTGCAGCTTATCATGACCCTACATCCTCGGAATCTAAGGGTGAAACTGAGTGCTTTGTATGTGAAGAATCCTATCGAAATAGCGCTAGAGGTGATGACTGGGTACAATGCACTAATTTCAGTAAGTGGGCTCACATCAAATGCACAAACAAAAGTAATATAACTTTTTTCATGTGTCTCAATTGTAATTCAGATGATGATTTGTGAGTTTCGTTTATAATTGTTAGATTTTATTAATGTAAACGGTCAAAGAAAAGTGAAAAATTAAATCTACATTTGTTTTTGGATTGTGTTTTGATTATTACTCTTACGATATTACTAAGAAAATATTGAGTCAACTAACCCCAGGCTATTAGTCAACTATAGAACTCGGAGCTAGTTGACTTACTTTGCAAGGCAGTCAAAATTTGCTTGAAACTTTTTTCTATGGAGAATTACAATAAATTAAAAATGTAACTGCAGTACCTGAAGGAGTATGGAACCAGCTGACATACTTGAATTTAAAAGTATTAAATGGTCTTCTATAAAAGTTATATTTAAGTTAAATTTGTCATTTTTTTAGTCTAAAAGAAATAGTCGATTTTTAGAAAACAAATTGTGATAATAGTTTTTCTAAATTTCTAGGCGTAGAAGGTGTATTGGGCTTAAAGGATTTCTTTTTTGTCTATACTTAAAGACTTAAAAATTTCAACTTTCACTTTTAATACTGTATCATATTGTATCATACAGTACTGTATTTTGATAGATTGCAACTGTTTCTAATTAATGCTATTTAATTTTTTTAATAGTGATACTATTAAAATTTGTAATATAATATAGCTTTAAAAAATTTGGGCTCGTCCGGGATTTGAACCCGGGACCTCCCGCACCCTAAGCGGAAATCATACCCCTAGACCAACGAGCCATGAGAATGAACTATAATAGATGACTGAGATTCGCGGCAAGGCGAGTTGACCTTGATTGGAAATCGGAATATATTTACAGGTATTCAAGTAAATAACATATTCGGAAGTGAATATAATATTTTATTTAACTTATTTTTTGTATTTAAATATTTACACTCAGAAATATTGTGACACGGTCGGTTTTTATAAAGAAATGGTTTTAAAAATTTAGTTCAAATTAAATTTATCGTTCTAAAATTTTTTTAATTATTGATAAATGTGGTGCTAACAATATGTGATAAAAATATAGAAAAAATTAAACGTCCTTTTTTACATATAAACAATTTAAGATCGCTAGTAACACAATTTCACTAAAAAAACATATAAAATCCTTTAAAATTAGAGTTAACAAAGACATGTTTGTTAATTTGATGCTTAATTATTGTTAACTAGCTTTAAAAGAGATTTTTTAAAAATTATTATTAACTTTTCTAAAAATGCACAAAAAACTTCAACTTCAACTATAGGTAAGCAATAAAAATTTCAAGAAGTTTCACTTAACAGTTGCAAGCAGTTAAGCAAATGCAAAAGCAATTGCATTAAAAAATTGAAATTGTTTATCCCAGAAAGTTTTTGTCTACAACGTTATTACAATGTATAAGCAATCCCCCACTTACTGTCTAACGGCTTCGGGCGGATGAGCTGGTAAGTGACATGGCACTCTTTTGTCCGAGGGTTGGGAAACTGGCCCTAAAGGCGAAGGAACCTCAGTAGAGGTCAACGGCATAAGGATGTAGAAGGCCGAGAACAACCACTACATTAAAAATTCCATTGAATAGTCCTAGTATAAAATCATATATGGTAATGCTCACAACCAAATACGATTTCGGAGTAAGTTCCCCAATCGGATCTCTGGGGGGGGGGGGTGGTGGGGGACAGTTATGAGTACCTATGAAAAAGAAAAAGCAGCAAAACCACAATATCACAATATTTAAAAATTTGCACATGTAATGTGAAAACTATGGCAAGGAGTGGAAAAATAGACAATGCCATTCAGGAAATGGAAAGAATGACCATTGACATAATGGGAATAAGCGAGATGAGATGGCCCGGAACAGGAAGCATTGACAAAAAAGATCACAGAATATTTTACTCAGGGTCACTAGATGGAAAACTAGAGTATGGAGTTGGTGTGATAATAACGAGAAAAATTAGTAGATGTATTTTAAATTTTGTCCCAGTGTCCAACAGAGTAATACTACTGCAAATAAGAGCCAATCCAGTGAATGTAAACATAATACAAATATACGCTCCCACTGCAGATAAAGACGACGAGGAAGTAGAGACTCTCTACCAAAGCATAGAGGATATATTAGAACGAATACCTAAACACGAAGTCAGCATCATAATGGGGGATTTCAATGCAAAACTTGGGGCCGAACGGAACGAGGTGACAGACTAGAAATATTCGCAGAAGATAACAAGCTAGTGGTTTTAAACACATTTTATAAACTACCACCGAGGAGATTGTATACATGGAAGGCACCAGCAGACAAACCCCATAACGTAATTAGAAACCAGATAGATTATATATTGGTAAATAGAAGATTCAGGAACAGTTTTAAATCTGTCAAAACATATCCAGGAGCGGACATTGAATCTGACCACATACCTTTAGTGGGAGTCATGGATGTGAGACTGAAGACAACAAAGAAAAAGTTTAGACCTAACTACGACATGACAGCCCTGCAACATCCGGAAGTTAAAAAGCAAGTGGCGGAATATATTAACAACCAAGTTAAACAACTAAAAGAAGAAAATAACATCCAACGAGAAATCATTCAATTCGAAGAAATAATTAAGAAAACTAAACAAGATCTGCTAAAACCAAACAAAGAAACAAAGAAGAAATCTTGGATGACTCCAGAAATCCTTCACTTAATGGAACGCAGAAGGTTAATTAAAGGAAATAAAGACGAATATAAAAAAATGTAGGCTTACATCAGAAGAAAAATAAGAGAAGCTAAAGAAAAAGAAGCTGTAGAGAAATGTAAAGAAATAGAAAGACTATAAGCCAAGCATGACAATTTTAATGTACACAAAAAGGTAAAAGAAATAACGGGTACTTTTAAAAAGAGAACACAAATGAAACTCATAGACACCAATGGAAAATTAATCATTGACACCCAAGAGATGAAAGACAAATGGAGAATATATTTGGAGACACTTTTTCAAGATCAAAGAACGGATTATAGGCATCCATTTTCAGAGAGGATGACGGGCCCGGACATACTTAAATCCGAGGTAGAAGAAGCAATAAAACGGATGCAAAGCAGGAAAGCTGTAGGGCCTGATAATATCGAAGCTGAATTTTTAAAACTCTTGGAGGAAGAAGGAATAAATTGGATCACAGCTGTCTTCAATAAAATATACAATACAGGAATCATCCCTGATAAATGGCTAGAATCAGAATTCATAGCGATACCTAAAAAACAGGGGGCTAAAAAGTGCGAAGAATATCGAACAATCAGCCTAATGAGCCACATGTTGAAACTGTTTCTTAGAGTCATCCATGGAAGAATTTATAAGAAGTGCGAGGAACAAATATCGGACAGACAGTTCGGCTTCATTAACGTAGTGGGTACCAGAGAGGCACTTTTCGGAGTACAGGTACTGATTTAAAGATGCAGGGACGTTAACTGCGACGTATACGCGTGCTTGATCGACTATGAAAAGGCATTTGACAGAGTTCAACATCAAAAGATGATAAACATTTTAAAAGAAGCAGACCTGGATGATAAAGACCTCAGAATAATTTCAGAACTATACTGGAATCAGACCGCATACATGAAAATTAACGGAGAAGAAACAGATCACATAAAAACACTACGCGGTGTTAGACAGGGATGTATCCTATCGCCGTTGATATTTAATATATACTCAGAGAAAATTTTTAACGAGGCTCTTTACGGAATAGACGAAGGCATCCTTCTAAATGGTGAAAGAGTAAACAATGTTAGATATGCCGATGACACCATGGTGATAGCAGATAGTTTAGAGGGACTTCAGAGGCTAATGGACAGAAGAGTACAGTCAACAGTACGGACTAAACATTAATACCCACAAAACGAAACAAATGATTATCAGCAAGGAGAATATAAATGAGGCTCATCTTTACATTAATGGGACGCAGATAGAGCGAGTAAAACAGTATTGCTACCTGGAAACTATTATAAACGAACAGTGGAGCAATGTACAGGAAATAAAGTGCCGCATAGGAAAGGCAAGAACGGTCTTTAACAAAATGAGCGCCATCTTTAAAAGTCACAACATATCCCTAGATACAAAAATGAGACATTTGAGATGCTATGTTTTCTCTGTGTTGTTGTACGGGGCGGAGGCATGGACGCTTACAGACACCACTATTAAAAAACGTGAAGCATTTGAGATGTGGCTTTATAGAAGAATGCTGAGAATACCATGGACAGCAAGGATCACGAACAAGGAGGTTCTAGAAAAAATGAAGAAGGAACCAGAGATTGTGTTTACGATCAAACGCATAAAATTGCAATATCTGGGACACGTTATGAGAAATCAGCACCGTTACTCCCTGCTGCAGTCTATATTGCAAGGTAAAGTCAAAGGTAAGCGAGGACCCGGTAGAAGGAGAATATCATGGCTGCGGAATTTAAGAACATGGTTTAAGAAAACCTCAACGGAGCTGTTTCGAGCCGCAGCGAGCAAGGTCATGATTGCCAATATGATTTCCAACATCCGAAACGGATAGGAACCAGTAGAAGAAGACGTTATTACATGAATTCTAAAAGCAAATTTTGATCAAACTAAATCATTCAACGATTAAAAAATTTATATTAAATATTGTAAAATAGGTTTACAAAATAACTATGATTTTAACCCACATATTACTGAAACTATAATTTTTTTTTATTTTATCTTTACTTAAAGGAAATATAAGGAAATCTTAAACTTAAAGTTAAACTTCCCGTGCTATAATCGGTATCAATAAAGTGTTATGACTCATTTCGGCCTATCCCAGCCTCATCAGACACTTGGGCTGATACAAGTGCAAACTCGGAAAGTCCAACGAATGTCTCCCATAATTTCACCACAGCAGTGGTTAGCATGCAGAGGCGCCACCTGCTTTGGCAGCCATGAACGAAAACGATATAATAATATCGTTTTCTGTCCTCTGGACTATGCGAAATGTGTAAAAGAATAAATCTTCTAGCAAAAGCTGCTATCGCTTTGTTGATTTAAATAGCCAAATAAAGAAGATTTATTCTTTTATACATTTCGCATAGCCCAGAGGACAGAAAACGATATTATTATATCGTTTTCTTTCATGGCCGCCAAAGCAGGTGGCGCCTCTGCATGCTAACCACTGCTGTGGTGAAATTATGGGAGACATTCGTTGGACTTTGCGAGTTTGAATTTGTATCAGCCCAAGTGTCTGATGAGGCTGGGATAGGCCGAAATAACACTTTATTAATACCGATTCGAGGACGGGAAGTTTAACGAATTTGTCCTCCTAGTCCATATATTTGGCCATTTAAATCATATAATATATATATATATATATATATATATATATATATATATATATATATAGAAATGTAGCCATAAGCTCCCTTACTATTAAGAATCAGCAGATTCCGATATCCGACGTTATAAATAGGAAGAAATCAATATTTTTATTATTATTGTAATTATTATGTTTCAATAGTCAACTTTAAATCATTAAATGTAGTAGTTTGTAGAATTTCTCAAAAATTGTAACTTATTTTCGAAATAAAGATTTTTTTTTGGGAATATCGACGTTGAAGAAACATTTCTGGCGCTGCGAACAGGATATTTCATACAGAAACATAGTCGTTTCCTGGTCTACATTAGTTTAATGAAATCCTGAAGAACCTGGTAAAAGAGAAAAATGTATTGGAAATCAAACACGATCATCCTTGCGTAAGTTTTTCCTTTCTTTACCATTGTTTATGAGCATTTATTATTTTAATTGAATTCTTAAACATTTACATTGAATTTATTATTTATTGTTTATTGAATTTATATTATTTATAACATTTTACTTCAACGAATTTTTATATATACTTGCATTTATATTTTTGCATATATTTTATGAGTACATTGAATGATATTTCCCAAAATAGTATCGAAAATTTAAGTTTACTATTCGACAATTTAAATTTAAAAATAAAAAGAAATCTACAAACCTCTAAATCTAAGCCTGCATCTAAATTACGTTCCAAAATGCCGATGACCAATAGCGATATTGCTAGCCTTTGCTCAACTCTGCCCGAATTCTCTTCTGGAGACAACCTCTCCACCTTCATCAAAGCAGTAGATAATTTAATAGTTTTCTTAGGCACCCAAGATTTAAATCCGTCCCAAGAATTTATCTTAAATTCCCATATCGTATCTCGAATTAAAGGAGAACCTAGAAATTTCTTAAACTATTCTAATAAAACCAATTGGACAGAAATTCGTCCAGCATTATTAACTAAATACGGAGACAGACGTTCCGAAGACATATTAGTAACACAACTATCCACTACCGTCCAAAAACATAGTGAATCCTACGACAATTATCATCAGAGAATAACTACAAATCTGAACGATTTACTCCAACACATCACTTTAAACGATAATCCCGCGACAGTCACTTTTAAAACTCCATACTTCAAAAACATTGCCCTCAAAACTTTCTGTACCGGAATCAACGAGCCTTATTGCGAATACTTATCGCATTTTGAATTAAATTCCCTAGAAGAAGCCCTTCAAAAGTGTATTGCCTACGATAACCACAAAAATCAACAACAATACATGAACTTCCTTAAGAGCCAACAAAACAAAAAGGCCCCACTCAAAAATAAACCCTATCAATCTTCGAATAATCAAAGATCCACAAACTTCCAACCCACACACTCAAACTTCCAACCCACATACTCAAACTTCCAACCCACGCATTCGAATTATGTGAGACCTTCAACTCACAACACAGAGCCCAATTTTAACTTTACTCCACAACAGAACTATAATTTTCCTCAGAGACAAAATTTCAGTTCTCACGAACAAAATCAATCCTTCCAACGAAACAATGTTCCGAAAAACAACCAACAAAGACTAAATAAATATAAAGCTCCTCGACCCCAACCAAATTTTGCTACTCCAATGAGCGGTGTTCAAACTACCACAACCAGAAACCATCAGCCCATGACAATTACAACTAATAGAAGCCACAATTTTCACATAGACTCAAATGATACCCAATATTTCGAAAACGATTTCGAAAATTACGAATCCGAACAAGAGCCCGATTTGCATGATGAAAATCATCAGGATTTTCAAGCCATCCCGTTAGACGATCATCCACCCCCTGTATAAACCTATATAATATCGAAAGTTCCCCTGGGTTACCTTGTTTCGTTACACCCAAAACACATCTACGCGTTTTAATCGATACCGGCGGTTCCCATTCAATTTTAAATCCGCGAGCTCTCAAACTATTTGATAAAAATCATATTTATCGAAAACCTTTTTCGCTAACGTCAATGAAAATTACTTCCAAGCACGACTTAAATATTAAGACGCCACTATTCCTAGAATATGGAATTCCACAAACATTCGACGTAAAAATTGCTGATTTTAGCCAACACTTTGACCTCCTCCTTGGAACTTACGATCTGAAAAGATTCCACGCCACAATTAGCTACGCAACTCATACTTTAACCTTCGAGAATCCTCACGTTAGCATTCCATTTGAAACTTTATACCAAAAAATTCCAGTAAGCGTTCATAATGGCGAAGTTTTATTGCGTGAAAGACACTTTCAAGGTATCAAAATTCCCAATTCTATTCACGTTGCAAAAAACGGCTTTCTAGACACTTTCGACTTACCTATGCCTATGAAATTTAATAAGAGAATTGAAGTTGAGAACTTCTGTAATTATAATATAGTAAAAATTCCAACGACGCATTTTAACGAAAACAAAATACGTACTTCGCACTTGAATAACGAAGAAAAATATAAAATTATAAGTCTTTGCAAAAAATTTAAAGACGTATTTTACGACGAAAATAAAAATTTAACTTTCACGTCAGCTGTTAGACACGAAATTAAAACTAAGGATGAAAATCCAATTTATGTAAAGGGATTTCGGCATCCCAAAGCAATGCAGGAAGAAATAAAAAAACAAATAAATAATTTATTAGATAATAAGATAATTCGACCGTCAATTTCACCGTACTCAGCTCCAGTTTGGATAGTACCAAAAAAAGCTGATGCCTCAGGTCAGAAAAAATTTAGATTAGTAATTGATTATAGGAAGCTCAATGATCATACTGAAAGTGATCGCTACCCACTTCCTCAGATAGATGAAATACTGGATAACTTAGGAAAAGCCAGTTATTTCACAACATTAGATTTAGCTCAAGGTTACCATCAGATTGAAGTTCATCCGGATTCTATTCGGAAAACAGCCTTTTCAGTTCCGCATGGTCACTTTGAATTTTTACGTATGCCCTTTGGTTTAAAGAATAGCCCAGCAACATTCGAAAGGTTAATGGACAATATTCTTAGGCCCTTTATTCATAAGTTTTGCTTCGTCTACATGGATGATGTCATTATTTTTTCCAAGTCACTGCAAGAACACTTAGTTCATATTGCGACTATCTTTGACACTTTCAGAAAAAATAATTTAAAAATTCAGTTAGACAAATCTGAGTTTCTCACGAAAGAAGTTTCTTTCTTAGGTCACGTAGTGACAACCGAAGGAATCAAACCTAACCCAGCAAAAATCGAAGCTATACAAAAATATCCTCTACCAAAAACAGTAAAAGAAATTAAATCATTTCTTGGTTTAATCGGTTACTACCGAAGATTCATACCCAACTTTGCAAAAATAACGTCCCCATTTTCGAGATGTACTCGAAAAGGAGCAACTATCGACCCCACAAATCCAAATTATTTAGAATGTTTTGCAAAATGCAAACAATTGTTAACTAATTCTCCAATCTTACAATATCCAGACTTCGAAAAGCCTTTTGTACTGACTACAGACGCCTCTAATATAGCTATAGGATCAGTATTATCTCAAAATAATCACCCTATTGCCTACTATTCTCGAACTCTAAATTCCGCAGAACGAAACTACTCCACTATTGAAAAAGAACTTTTAGCCATACTAGATTCTTGTAAACACTTCCGTATGTATTTATACAACCAAAAATTCACTGTAGAAACAGATCACAATCCTCTCGTATGGATCTACAAAATTAAAGACCCCACTTCTAGATTAGCCCGATGGAGACTTAAACTAGAAGAATATGATTTTGAAGTTAAATATAAAAAAGGCAAAGAGAATCAAGTTGCTGATGCTCTTAGCCGAGTCCAAATAAATGCCCTAAGCTCGAGTTCAGAATGTGCTGAACCCCCGAATTCAGAATGTGCTGAACCACCCGACAATTTCGACATAGACGATTTCCTTGCCGATTTTGACAACTTACAAAACAGTACTAACACACAACATACATCAGTTGAGAACCCTATCACTGGAATAGAGATTTCACCTGAACCAATTAATTTATCCTCAAACCAAATTATTTTTGAACCAGAGTCAAATAATTTTGAAATTAAATACAAAAGAATTTTTAACAAACACCGTTACACTGTCACTTTGACAAATAATTGGAAAACAGAAATAGCAAATACCTTCCAAAATATCCTTAGACCAAATCAAAAATTTGCAATAACAATCCCTCACGAATTTAGACCTTTTATCTGTAACTATTTTAAAGAAAAAATAAATTCCACAGTCAAAGCAATATTTTGCAATATACTACTTCAGGACATAGAAGAAGAAAACCAACAAATAGAATGCATAAAGAAATATCACGTAGAAAATCACAACGGAATAATTGAAACCTACAAACATTTAAAACAAAAATTTTATTGGCCCTCAATGCAGACAACTATTTCTAATTTTATCAATAAATGCGAAATTTGCCTAAAAAATAAATACGAGCGACGTCCTTATAAACTTCCTCAATTAGGACCGTTGTTAGGTCAAAAACCTTTTGATATATTACATATCGATCTATTCCACTGCAATAAAAACCTGTATCTCACAATAATAGATTCTTTTTCCAAATACGGTCAATGCTATAAGCTCACCGACAAAACTTCCATTTCCATACTAAATAAATTAAGACACTACTTTTCGCACCACAATTACCCAAAAAAGATTGTATGCGACAGCGGCACCGAATTTAATTCCGCAGTCATTAAAGAATTCCTAAATATCCACAAAATCGAAATACATTTTACAACAGTAAACAATTCTTCCTCAAACTCTCCTGTAGAGCGCTTTCATTCAACTCTTATTGAAAAACTTAGGACCTTACAAGCCCAAAATCCAAATGATTCGTTAGATGACATTCTAACACACGCCATTCTTATTTACAACCAATCAATCCACAGTTCCACAGATTATTCCCCGTTCTCAATTCTGTACGGACCCTATGCAGAAGAAATACATTTCGACTTTGATCTTCCGATATACGAAACATATAATCAAAGACATAAAGAAGAACTCCAACCCTTTATTGCAGAACTATATAATAAACAAAAACAAAAAAGACAACAACTCTTAGATAGACAAAACGAAAATGCCGAAGATATTCCGGAAATAGACCTTACAAAATCCCTATATGTTTCTAAGAAAAAACATAAGTCCAAATTACAAGCCCCTTTCTCCACTATTCATCCAGAAACGCAAGACAAAACAAAAATAATCGGTAAAACAGATAAACAAAATTTAACAAGCACTCACCTTAAATATGTAAAACGAATACGAAAACATGTAGATAAACCTACTCAAGACCCAAATTTTTCACAGGACAATCCTCGCCCTGGTCCATCCACTCAATATTCAGGAGATTCCGAATAATGGTTACTATGCTGAAGAGATAGGCAAATCAAGAGAAATCTCCCACTATCACAGACATTTTCTTCACATTCCACTAGACAAATTATCCGACAGTATTGACGCTAGTCCGACAAGCTATTTCAAAGATCACTTCAAAAATGCACCTCTCTCGCTACTGTACTCCCAATACACCCACATACAAGAACAAACAAAAGACGATCTACACAAGATTACGCGAAAACAGAAACGCGGACTTTTTAATTTTCTAGGTACAGCCATCAAATACGTGACTGGAAATCCAGACGACTCTGACTTAGACTTGTTAAAATCACACATAATCTCTTTAGAAAATAAACAAAACGAAATCATAAAAAAATTTAATAACCAAATATCTTATGGAAACTCTTTTAACACGAGATTCGATAAACTTTTAGAAAAACTGAATTCTGATAATTCAATTCTCATATCTGCACTCAACAAATTATCAGCTGATTTTGACAGCTATATCATTCTACACAATGAGATAATAAATCTCCAAAATATAAACGAATTTCTAATGAAACTTATAAGAACCATTACTTTATCTGAACTTAATATCTCTAATATAGAATTATTCACTTTAAAGGAAATAATAGACCTTAAAGAGAACCTTCTCAAAATTTATCCCAGAAATTCAATTCCCAATAGTAATGAACACCCTTATGAACTTATAGAGTCAACAAAAACTTTAGTTTGTGTAACTTCAAATACAATGCTCATAATAATTAAAATCCCTATACTCCATGAAATTCCTTATACTACCTATAAAATCTATCCCATTCCAAACAAAGATCATGTTATGATTCTACCACCTGCAAGCTACTATACAAATAATAAATGGTTCAACACTTGTATAGGACAAGGCGATAACATAGTTTGTTCCAACTATGTACAATCCAAATGTAACATACCCAATGTAGATAACTGCACAAAAACATTAATCACAGAGAACTTTTTCCAAGAAACCAGCAAAGTCATATTGCTAGGAATAGTTCACCCAATGAGAATCCAGCAGATAGAAATTAATTCAACCAGCCTCTTGACGACAGATGTACCAATAATGATTGAAGGTATCCAATTTAATAAAAAGACGTCTCAAGACATTTCCATTTCAAAAATTGTTCCAATAAAATTAATACCAAACCATGAGATGAAAATTGAAAAATTAACAATCCCAGAGACACATGGCCAAATTCAACCAATAGATACCATAGAAGTACTACCCCGATTATCCATAGGACTGAGCACCACTTCTGTTATAATATTTTTAACTATTTTAGCTTTCCTAATAATCTTCCTAATTAGGAAAAGAAAACGAATTTCCAAAATCCTATTTGGAGAAAAATTGCATCCTGCCCAGATCCAGATACTAGACGAGCTGATAGCCGAAGTAACCAAAACTTCGAGGACGAAGTCCCAACCAATGGAGGGAGGAGAAATGTAGCCATAAGCTCCCTTACTATTAAGAATCAGCAGATTCCGATATCCGACGTTATAAATAGGAAGAAATCAATATTTTTATTATTATTGTAATTATTATGTTTCAATAGTCAACTTTAAATCATTAAATGTAGTAGTTTGTAGAATTTCTCAAAAATTGTAACTTATTTTCGAAATAAAGATTTTTTTTTGGGAATATCGACGTTGAAGAAACATTTCTATATATATATATACATATATATATATATATATATATATATATATATATATATATATATATATACATATAATTTGTAAATCGATGTGTCTTCAAGAAAATAGATCTGAAAACATTGATCAACCTGACTTGAATAATAATATGGAATGTACAAGATTCTCTTTTATATTTTTAAATCGATAAGGATACCGGTGAATCCCTACAAACCTCAAATCGTTGCTCATACTTTAGAACACAGTGAATTATTATTACTAAGTAACACATTTTAATCATCTGTTTGTGGGGTTTGTTAACCCTCAACCGAAGTTCCAGCGAGAATCATTAAATGCGTATCGTTTCGCCCAATAAGCAACTGTTTCATTTTTGTTTATAATTTAATTGCTTCTATGATAAATTGGAAACGCCTAACCTACACCATATAATAACCGTTTCGATTATGTATCTGGATTAATTATTTGGCACGATATCAATTATCACCACGCGTGAATATAAGCTCAGTGGTGGTCAAATATATTTTGTTCGATATCCATACGCGTATATTTTGTACGGTTTGTTCGTAAAGTTCGAACAATATTCTGTGAGAATTCATATTATTATCCAAATAAAACACCTCACGTGTTCTGCTGAGTTGGATCCTTAAGACACACATTATAATCGCTTAGTTATTAAACGTGCAGTGGTATTTTATAATCAATTTTCAAAATTAAGGTAAAATCACGAACTAAGGACAACGAACTAAGTAATATAATGTAGGTTAAATAATTAAGGCTAACTGGTAAACTCAAACTTTTTGTTTAAAAATAGTTTATAACATTTATTTTCGTGTCCGAAATACCTACACTTTTCATAAAGTAGAAACAAGTAGGAACTGTATAAATAAAAACTAAAATATAACAAAAGGACTAAAATCGATACAAAAGTCGTATCATCTAGTCCAGTCGTCAGAGACGAAAATAGAACTGAATCTCTATAAATCATACAAACAAGCTGAATTTTGCTGAGAGTGTCAATTTTGGGACACCAAAAAAATGCGAAATGTCTGCCTCCCCTCGGGCTTCCCGCTAAAACCCACTCGTAAGGGGGGAAACGAAAAAATCTTACCAGTTACCAAAAATGTGTATGCCGCGGCGCGCTATAGAAAAATTTTTTTTAACCAAGAAATGTAGCGGAGACAATTTTCATCACAAATATTTATTACCCCTTTTTTATAGAATGAACCATTGTCTTAGAAAAAATACTTGAAGCTACCAGCGATTTTAAATGTCAGTTACGGGCCTGAAATCAATTTTTTAAATAATATTTGTATTAACTCGACGGTAAAAATTCGATACCTTTGAGTGCCCTAAAGTGTGTAAAACTAAAGTATTTTAAAGGTGAAGAGCAGCTCTCGTACATAATGTTTGCATTTTGTTGTAAATGTACAAATATGAGGCATTTGAAATATGCCTGAAAACACTAAATTTTTAACTTTAACATTACAAACGATCTAAAACGTTTAAAACTGGTAACTAACATTTAAAATCGTCAGTCGCTTCAAGTATTGTTTCTGAGAGAACAATTTATTCTACATAAAATATGCTAATAAATATTTTAGTTAAAAATTATCTCACCTATCAGTTAATTAATTTATTCTAGGTTTAAACTAGTCTTTACGATGATTGTCATACCCACCACTGGTGTAATATATATGCTTCTACTATTGTGTACTTTTGTATAACTCAACATTTAGTACATAACGATCATACATTTAGTAGGATGGATTGATTGTTAACTATTAATTTCACTGATCGTTTACGATTTATTATCTGTTGCTATTGTGGTTTATATTTCGCACATGATAGTTATATGTGCATAGTGTATAAAGAGCCTAATTTGCCAGTAGCTGTAATGACAACATTTTAATAACATGTGAACCTATATAACTTAAAAACGCCGGCAACAGGATCTGGTTTTAATTTAAAATACGCTATTGTTTATGTAAAATACATTATTATTAAGTTCTAGAATTTGAAACATCGGCAGAGAAACTGAAATGTCTAACAGTCTAACAGATGCAACAATAATTACAGAACGGTGTTTGAAAAACATCATTAATAAGCTAAGGATTCAAAATCTAGAAGTAATCCAGAAATATATGGACTCCAACCGGACCATAATAAAGGAAGAGAATAAAGCAGCAGCAAAACATGAAATAAAAACAGAAAACTGTGTCCGTAAAAATCATTGGTTTAAAGATGAATGCAAGAATGTAACAACAGAAAAAATGAAGCCTACAGAAAAATGCTTAGGTGACAAACTAGAATAATTGTTGTAGTTTAGAGTTTATTTATACATACAAATACAAATACTGTTTTTAGTATGTCAAAAAAAAATACATAGTGCAGTCACACTATCATCCTTATACGCTGATCAGCTTAAGTCACTTGCTTCCTAATGTCCTAATCAGCTTAAGGTGGAATACTGGTAGTTCTGTTATGACATTGTGCAGTCACACTCAATTCCTAATACGGTGATCAGCTGAAGTCACTAATTTCCTTATATGGTCATCAGAAACAGTCTTGAAACAGAGTCGATACGGGTAGTTCGGTGATGACATATAAATACAGCGGAAGGAGATAGATCAGGGGTCACCAATTATATTCCCTGACCCAGAAACCCTCCAGTAGTTGTAACCCCCCTCAGGAGATCATCCTGGTTACTAGTGGAAACCAGATAATTAGGCCACCTCGTTTAGGGAGGGGTATGAAATAAACTCAAGGAAAAAGATGATTTTAAAGCCATTATATTGTTTTTTCTCCCGTTTTTGTTTAATAAATTTTTACAGCCTATTTTGAAATATTTGTATCTTAGAACTTAATTTATTCATTTAATGCTACTGTTTGTGGTTGTTTTCTTTCTGTAACTATAGTGTTCATCAATTTTATTAAACATATCTAAATCTATTAAACATTTAATTATTAGTACCAGCTTACCTTAACCCTTAACTACCATGGCCAAAAATAGTAACATTTGTACCATGGCAGGATCAAATTTGACCCCCCATTGTTTTTTGTATCAAAAAATATTCTTTTTTTAACTTGTTTTATTTTAAATTATTTTGTTTACAGCTACTTTTACATTTATATAAAAATAAACGAATTTGGTTAATTAGATATAACTTTATATAAAAAAAACTTTTGTATTCAGTCAAATTAACATAGCTATGCACTTTCTCGAATTATAAGAAAAATAATAACAATGTGCAGTTTTTTTATATCCAATGGTGAAATCTAGGTATCATAGCTCCTACCTTAAATTTCGTATCTCAAAAATGACAAGCATGATTTTACCTTAATTTTCAACACGGCTTATGCATAACGTCTGTATGCGGGAATGCATTTTGCAAATAAAATCTCGACATTTATCGCACGATGAGCTTTCTTTCTTTTGGTTTTTGGAATATGGACATATTTTACACCTTCCCCTCTTTTTTCGTCGTTGTGGCTCTGGATTTCTGGCAGGCATTGGTTCCTGAAGTCCGGAAACTTTAAAAATGGCACTACGAATTTCTCTCGGTAAACAAGTTTGCTGAGCTCTACGAGTTAAATGGGCCTTAACAAGTTCTTGACCTAAAGTGGTTAGAAACAATCTTCTTTCCATTATTTGATTTTGCTGAACTCCATTAAAAATTACGTTAGCATTAAATCCTGCAATGTCCAATGCGAAACCATATTACTTGAGGCCATCTAGGAGTTCTTCTGCCAGTTTTATAGCATGGACATTTCTTATCCAATGAATCCACCCCACCTTTTGTCTCGTTGTAAAAATTTATAATCTTTGGCTTTCCATTAACCATTGTATTGGAATGATGCATAGTTGACACTAACAACACTGCACGATTTTTCTTAGCAACAAAAGATACAAGGCTCTCGCTTCCTGTAAAACCAAATAAGGTAGAATTAGGTGGCCTGTTTTTTTAGGGTTGAAATTCAGCAGAAACCTTTTTTTTATTTCTTTTTAGAGTTCCAACATATGAAATTTTATGGCTTCTCAGTTCTTTTATGAGCTCGATGGACGAAAACCAATTATCTGCTGTTATGTTTCTATTTGTACCAGAAATTGGTGGAATAAGTGTCAAAACATCTAGAGTGGGGATGGATAACTTTTTTGGATTTGCTCTGCGTGTATATTTTCCAGTATATATAAAACCATTTAGCAAATAATGTGTCTTAGAGTCTACTAAACACTGCATTTTCAGACCGTATTTGTCTGGCTTATTTTTGAGATACATCCTGAATTGGCACCTTCCTCTAAATGCAATAAGCATTTCATCTATTGTGAGATATTCACCACAGCTATAATTGGAATTAATTATAAACATATTAAAAATATTGGATATAGCTGCCAGTTTATCTCCGTGCGCAATACGTTCTTGTCTAGTAGCTGGGTCGTCAAAACAAAGGCTTCCAAGCAAAAAATAAAATCGGTTAAGTGACATGGTTGCTCGAAATATATCACGGCCAGTACCATTCGTAGCAAATAAAGACCTTCAATCTTCATTATTGGATTTAAATACCCCAGCTAAATATAATAAGCCTAAGAAGGCCTTTAATTCAATTATGTCAAGATGATTGGTATATTGACACGATAAATTAAAGCCATAGCCGATAAATTGATATATTTAGAAGCCATATTAGTTACTCGTTCATTGGTTTTCTCAAGAATTTCTTGCAATATATCGTGGCTAATAATACATTCCCAAGCATCAACTGGTTTCTCTGGCATACTAGCTCGAGCTTTTCCAATAACACCAGGTATATGACTAATTAAATTATGCTTACGTGTACGAGAAAAGGTGGGAGAAGTTTTAGACCACTTGTACCTATTTTTGCCATAAAACACCTCCCTTGAGTCAGCTATATCACTTTCTTCACCCGAATATTCACTACCAGTTTCGGAATTATTAATTTGCCAATTTTTTTCGTCATCATCGTCCCATTCCTCTTCACTGTTTGTTTCGTGATCACTGTGTTCACTAGCCTGGTCTAAAAACTCACTGTCACTATCTAGTCCATTGTCCATCATTTTTTGTCCCTCCTCTTTAAGTTCTTTCTGTGTCAGAGGACGTTTATTGCGACTACACCCCGCCATTTCAAATTACTCGTTAATTGCACTAGAAACACTTGCACTAGAAACAGCGGGTCAAAATTGACCCTATGCGTGCCTAACTCTGCAGTAGTAATAGATAAACTAACGGAATTTTCGTAGATCAATAAATCACCTACCGGTCGAAGATTAGCAGAAAGCGCGCAATGCTCAATCTATGTTTCCGTAGCGAAACTTGGCATTAAAAACGCGGTGACCCCGCCATGGTACTTAAGGGTTAAATATCGTTTGTTTACTTTCAACTGCAGTTCTGTATATTTTACGGCAGACAAAAAAACTATGTAAGTATGGAAAAGCAAACTAATATCTCATTGTTTGTTTGGCCACTGTATAGTTAAATACTTTCCTAGTACAGTAAATAAAATATAAATTGTGTATTGTTTTGATATTATTATCAGTACATTTTGAATACAGCAGTATTCTACATTAGTTTCCATGCAAGATGGATGTTTGTTTTAAGCTTTAAAAATCTGAAAACTATTTTAATTAAATTATCAGCTGAAAAGTATTCTTATTTAACATGTAGAGAAGAAGGAAATATAAAATAACGCACATAACAAATTTTACATTAGTTTAATTAAATTAAAAAATAATGATTACAATAAGTATAAAAATAAACATTTTGATGGTAACATCAATATCTTTATTACTATCACAAACGCATTTAAGGAGTGGAAAATACAAAAGTTTTGCCTTAGTATCCTCAGAAAAAAATTCAATCTTCTTAGAAAAACTTCTAATATCCGACAGAAGTTCACAAACAAGTTTTCCCTTGCATTGTAGTTTTAAATTCAAGAAGTTCAGATGTCTAAAGATATCCGCCAAAAATGCGATAGTTGCAAGCAACGTTTTCTGTGTCCAAGAGAAAGCCCAAAAATGGTCATTTAGATATTTACATAATTTAGATTTGATTATAATTTTATTACTATATTTTGAATTTAACGGCGGTCCACACAAAACAAGCTTACGGTCCGGATGCGGACCGCGGTCCGCCATTTGGTGGTCACTGCGATAGATAATGAATTGGTATCCTAAATTCGTGGCGAAAAGTAATAAATATAATTTGGTGTGATTAATTCTGACCATTGTGAACGAGTTTGGTTAATAAAATAAATATATTTGCGTAAATACATGTTTTAACTATTTTAATAGACGATAATAGTAGATCAAAAAGGAATTTAAAAATGACTTAAGTAAATCAAAAACAACAACACATATTAAAAACAAAAATATTTATGGCAAAGTTGCGGTAAGCAGTTCAGTGGATGTTCTGCAATGAATAATAATAATTATATTCTTCTGAGCGGTGAAGTTTTTGACCAATGTTTCAGAAGATCTTTTTTAAAACTTTTTAGATAGATAATGAATTGGTATCCTGTTCGTGGCGAAAAGTAATAAATATAATTTGGTGTGATTAATTCTGACCATTGTAAACGAGTTTGGTTAATAAAATAAATATATTTTCGTAAATACATGTTTTAACTATTTTAATAGACGATAATAGTAGATCAAAAAGGAATTTAAAAATGACTTAAGTAAATCAAAAACAACAACACATATTAAAAACAAAAATATTTATGGCAAAGTTACGGTAAGCAGTTCAGTGGATGTTCTGCAATGAATCATAATTATATTCTTATGAGCAGTGAAGTTTTTGACCAATGTTTCAGAAGATCGTTTTTAAAACTTTTTCGAAACTATTACAGCTTAGCTATGTAATACTTTTTGGTAAAATATTGTAATAGTTATAATTAAGGCAATTTTTATCTGAAAGACTTAATCTACAGCGATTTGTTCGTAGGTAGTGAAAGTTTCGCGTATTGTGAACATGGACATCAGACTGGTTTATTAAATGGGTCTTTTTTTGTGAATTTTAGTTAGAACTTGAAATATCAACAGAGTAGGTAGCGGCATAATTTCAAATTTTATAAAGAAAGGTCGGCAGTGTTCTAGATAACTAAACCGTGCTAAAATGCTGATAGCTTTCTTTTGCATTATAAAAATCTGAAGTGCATTTGTTATATAACATGCAATAACAAATAATGAACTTAATAGCCTTTTTTGTGAGATATGAGCCGTCGATTTTATGGTTATTCCCAATAGTTTAACAGTCTCTTTGTTATCTGGATCACTGTGTAAATTACTTGCAGATAAAACCAAATTTTGCGTTTTATCAGAGTTAAGTTTTAGTTTGTCCATTTCCTAATTTAGTAGAAACTTCCTAATGGAAAATTTTTAAATCATCATTATTTTTGACGTGACAACGTCTTAAATTAGGTTGTGGCTCGGAGTCACTCATGAAAAAGTGTAACGCCCGCTCACGTCTGTTACGATGAGTCACCGAACGAGAGAGAGGCCCGCCGGACCGGCGAATGCCTTGTGTCTCTCTCCCACTCAAACATGATTGGTCCGCTGGTGCGATGCTATTTCTCCTATCATCGTCCTATCCTCAACAAAATCACTCAAATAGAAATTAGTTAAGTTTAAGTTTACATGTACAATGTTTTAGTAAACAAAATATATTTCTATAGTTAAAATTTGTGCAATTCTTATTTTCATTCAATTCCTTGTTCCTATTGTGCAATTTAATAATATTCATATCAATAAATATTCTACCAAGAAAAAGACGTTGTCACGTAAAATCTTCGCCCGTAAAACCGACTTTACAGGCAACCGATTTTTTTTCTTGATATAACGTATGTCGTATCGTCTGTGAATTGTATGGATTTGTACGGAGACATGAATTTTGGCAAATCGTTAACTTAAATAATAAACAAAAGAGGTCTCAAGAACATTTCTTATGGGACTCAATGTTTTACGGATAGAAAATCGGAAAGATGACCTTTACACACTACCGCTTGGTGTCTGCCACATAGATAAGAAGTTATAAGCTTAAAAGGTATACCTTTGATTCCCTAGTATTTTAATTTGTGGAGCAAAATGTCGTGTGAAACACAGTTAAAAACCATCGATAAGTCGAAAAGAGAAATTCCTATGTGATTGCCGCGTTCAAGCCCCTCAATTACCTTGCTCACAACATTAAATACCGCGTTCGTAGTAGAACTAGCACTTCTGAATTCATATTGTGAATTGATAAAGTAATTATTTTACCCAAATAGGAATAAAATTGTTGTTTGATGATCTTTTCAATATTGTCAATACGGTTTTAGAAAGGGTACAGGCACTAGAGAAGCAATTATGGGATTGATACTGATGGCAGAAAGGTATATTGAGGTTCAAAAACGGCTGTATGTGTGCTTGTCGATTATAGAAAGGCCTTCGACTGCATCAAACACGAAAAATTGATTGAGGTGCTAAAAGAAGTAGGGTTGGACGGACACGATATAGCTATCATAAATACATACATACATACTATAACCACACAGGATGCGTTCGAACAGAGAACAGAAAAAACAAGTACATCAACATAGAACGAGGAGTGCGTCAAGGGTGCATTTTATCCCCCCTATTATTTCATGTATATGCCGAACATATAATTAGAGCTTCTCTTGAAGATGGACCTGAAGGTACCAGAGCCAATGGAATCATCATTAACTATATAAGATATGCCGATGAAACCATAGTATTAGCAGAAACAGAAGACCAACTAAAAATATTGATAAACATATTATCAGAAGAAAGTCACAGGCTGGGCTTGGATTTTAACTTTTTCAAAACCAAAATTCTAGTATTCCACAAAAACCCCCATGAACAAGTTACACCTAACATACAAATAAATGGTATCACCCTTCAGAGTTCCCAAACCTTCATATACCTGGACAGAGAACTAAACAGTTAACTAGACCATTCAAAAGAAATTAGAAGACGCATTGAAATAACAAGATCTGGTTTCATGAATATGCATAAAATGCTCTGTAGCCCCAAGCTATCAGTCTCAATAAGATTGAGAACACTAATGTGTGGTCTCTGTCACTATATGGCTGTAAGAACTGGATATTAAAACAGTATGACGTCAACAAATTAAATTCATTTGAAATGTGGATGTTCCGCCGAATACTAAGAATAAGCTGGACAAGCAGAACTATGAATAAATAAGTACTGAGAGCAATGAATACACGCCCTCATCTGGTCAATACTACCAAATTAGAAAGACTTCATATCTAGGACACATAATGCGCCATAGGAAATTTGAGCAGCTTCAGGTAATATTAGAAGGCAAGATTAAATGTAAAAGGGGCATAGGACGAAAGAAAAAATCTTGGCTACGAAACATCAGAGATTGGACCCACACAAGAGGAAATGAATTAATTCATCAAGCCCAGAACAGAGAGGAATAAAAAAAAAAAAAATAAAAATAATGCTTATGAGTCTGTAATTGTCAGTTTTTGAGGAATCACCTTTTTTGTAGGTAGGTAGTACTTTTGAGTATTTTAGTACTTCTGGAAGTACTCCAGTTGATAGAATTATACTAATAAGATGGGTAAAAGATGTTCAAACTACTTGGTAAGTTTCTTTTAAAATTTTGCTATTAATTTCGTGAACGTCCCTACAATTAGAATTACTAAGAGACTTTATTATTTGAGAGACTTCTTCTTCCACAATGGGACGAAAAAAAGGACTTGCTCGGAGAAGGATAATTTTTATAATTTAAGAAGACTTCGATAGTGAAAAAGGACAATAGTGAAAAGAGGACAATAGTGGAAAGAGATGTTATTATATTCTCTGCAATTGTAGTAAAAAATTTATTTATTTCGTCTGGAGGTAGATCAGGTTGTACCGAACTGGATCCTGTGTTTCTTTCGAAATTTAATATTTTCCAGCAGTCTCTAGGTTTATTATTGGAATTAGTAATAAAATCACAGTAAGCTAACTTTTTTGCAACTTGTAATTGTCGATTATATTTAAATTTTTGTTACAATACTTTGAACAAATCGAGATCCTTAGTGGCATCTGCAATGTGTTAATTAGAGAAACATTAGATCTATAAGACCCTAATTCACTATTAAACCATTGAACATTATGTATTTTCAGCAGTCTGTCGTACTTTTTTTTAGGTTATAAGTTTTGGTAAGAAAGACTGTCAACAAATCAGGATTATTATTAATATCATAGAAAAAGTCCATCTTTTTACTAGCTAGTGCACGTTTAAGGTTCTGTAAACCAGAAGAAGTAGTAAACCGTTGAAATGTTTGATTAGTGTCAACAACTTTATGCTCAGAGTCAATAAATAAAAATTGAGCTCGATGGTCAGAAAAGCAAGGTTCAAATACGCCCACTCTGTAGATATTTTCAGAAAAAATTGTCATAATGTTTTTGATGCAACTGCTGGCCGGGAATGTGATTCTAGTATAATCGTTTATAGTTACTTTTAAACCAAAAGATGTTAATAGATTTTGAATATCAAAACAACGGTCACATGTAATAAAGTTATGACATTCTCAAAATTTAACAAAATCAAGTCAAAGTCACCGTTACCCAATCCGTATATAGTTAAAATATTATTTTTTTATTAAAGGTACATAATTTGCACAAAACTCTGAACTTTGCTCTATATTATAAGAGAAGAATACATAAGATTTTCTTTTACATAAATTGCAACTTCACCTTCTTTCTTTTTTAGCCTACAAAAGAAATTAGCTGATGAAAAGCCGGAAATGCTTATTAATTTTAAATTTTCTTTACTTTGCCAGTGCTCCGAAAAACATATGACGTCATATAAATATTGATCCGCAAGAAAAGCATTGATCATATCTACTTTGTTTAAAATACATTGCAAATTAACGTAAAACTTGCTTACCGTACCTTGTCAAATTAGTTTATTTTAATAAAAGTTTGTAGAAACTTTTAGATTTCTTCCTCCGTCTTCTTGATATTCTGAAAATTCCTTCTAAAATGTTCTCGAGAGTAAAAAGATTAAAAAGTCTCGTATTTTTTGGTACTTCCTGTTCCAAATACATTCCTCAGCATTATTTTTTCTTTTAAATATACCACTTTATGTATCGCTATACATTTCCAAATTTTTATAATATGTTCAAATTTCTTTTATTTCTAATTTTTTACAACACCTCTGGCTTTTATTAAATTTATACCTGAACTTTGACAAAATGTGTAAATTTCTTGAGTTGTTCATTAAAATATCGTAAAACTTCCCACTTTTAACTTATATTACATCTAAAGGACCACAAAATTTAAAAAATTTACATAAAGATCTGAGCTTGTCATTCTAAAGAGTTCAAAACGGTTGTAATATAAAGAAGCTTGAAGGTCTCGAATTTTAAAAAGTTTAAAACTTTCGTTATTAAAAGAATCGATTATTTAAATATTATGAGTTTCAATTAAGAATCGTTAAATTGTTTTTGAATAGTTCTATAACTGAGTAAAAAAAAATCCTAAAAATAATGAAAGGTTCATAAAATAAAACTGTATTTTCTATTGTTTAAAGCAGAGTTAGGTAACGCAAAATACTTTACTTTAAACTGAGTGCAAGATTATATTCCAATTTATGTAAAAACCTAAAATCAAATATGACCGCCAAATTATAAAAATGTCGTTGATATCTGATGAACATGAAGTACACTGTAATCTGTTATCAGTATAAAATATTTATTTTTTTCATATTATGTACGTATGTGTGGAGAGGTTTGACTTCGAACTATGTTCATTAGCCACAGAACTTATTAATGACATATTACTGACTTAAAATTAAATGTGTGTACTTGTGCGTATCAATTGTGACTTTAGTGGCTACTTTAAATTTTTTTTAAGCTATTTATGCAAAATATTTATTTTTGTTTTCCTGAGAAAATCAATTAAGTGATCATACACTAATTTGTTAAACAAGGTAATTTAACATGATATATTAACGAGACCCGCAATGTGTAGTTTGTACAATTTGAATAATAACTCTCTGATTAATCTCACGTGTTTGGTACATTCGAAAAATATGTGGTTTGAGTCTTCCACTGAAATATTGCTACACTGACAAAAGGGGCTTTGAAATACTCCTATTTTAAATAGATGAACTCGAAAGCAACCATGATGAATTTTAATTCTAGTAATAGTAGAAGCATATAATTTGGAAGGATAAAACGTTAGGTGAGGAATGCTATTGGGCAGAGTTAGATAAATTCAATAGTAGTGACTGTTATGAGCATTAGTAATACTTTTATATAAAGTTTCCCATTTATTTGTGGCATCATTCTTTATTAGTGGCAAGAAATCATTATTACTTTCAATCGTTGCTCCTATTCGAGTATGACAAGCACTTTTGGCTGCCATATCTACTTCTTCATTGCCAGTAATACCTAAGGGACAATGTCCTTAACCCAAACAAACTTAATATATTTTTTTCTGTATTAAAGACTATAGTTTGGATTTAATTTTTAGTAATATATTATTTCATTTCTGATATTTTCATTATATCGCTGTTTTATTCCTGGAACTATATCCTTTTTCCATTTTTCTTCATCCTTTGTTGTACAGATATGTCTATATTTTTTTCTACAAGCTCTTTTGTAATTTCCTGCTCTCTTGTGTTTAAAGACCTTACGTTCCAAGTACCGATGCGAATTATATTTCTCGTTTTCCATATCATTCTTGTTCCGAGGCATAATCATGTTTCTATGCTGTATGGTTTTAAAGACTATCAGTAGGGTGCTAACTTGGCTGTAAACCCCCTTCTTCTTTATTCGGGCTTTGGACCGGCAGCAGTTCTGTCGAGCTACTCGATCCACCCAACAAAACTGCAGGTGGAGTTATAAATAAAATTATTATAGGTAATACTTCCAAAATAAATAATCTGTAGAAATTAAACTTTAAAATGTGGAGAAACTTTAAAATCTGTAACCATACTTTGGTTTACAAAATCACATATAAACCAACCAAATAAAAAAATATAAATGACCTGTGAAATAACCTTATGTTAGAATAAATCGGTTAAACAAATTGGATTGAACATCTAGGACTCTGGATCCAAAACTCACGTCAAAGAAGTTATACAACAAAAAATTTAAATTTAATTTTAAACAGGAAATCACGATCATTATTTTCAAATGCCAGAATTATTTACAAATATCATAAAACAATCTAGATTTTATTGCCATTTCTAGATGGCATTCATAGATTTAAAAAAGGCGTATGACACGGTCCCCAGACAACAACTATGGAACACTATGAAGGAAATCGGAATAACTCAGAGGTTAATAGAAACCCGTAAAAAACCTTTACAACAACTACAAGGTAAGAGTTAAAATCGGCAATAAATACTCCAACGAATTAAGGACCACAAAAGGCTTATTGCAGGGATGCTCTACATCTCCGACACTGTTCAAGATATTCCTCGAACAAATATTAAAACCATGGAAAAGGAAATGTGAAGGGATGGGAATACCAATCCGGGAAAGCTACTTGTACACATTAAGCTTTGCAGATGACCAAGTGGTAACGGCTCAAGATGAAGAAGATCTGTGCTATATGCTCCGAAAATTAGAAAATGAATACACAAAAAATGGACTAGAAATAAATCTAGAAAAGACCGAATATTTAACAACAGAGCAAGAACCAGTGAGAAACTTGGAAATTGACTATAATAGGGAAATTAACGGCACTGACAAATTCAAATATTTAGGATTCATACTCACAAAAAATGGAACTACTGAGCAAGAGATAACCAGCAGATTAGCACAGACAAGAACATGTACTAAACAAATGAACGGGGTACTGTGGGATAGACAGATTAACAGAAATACAAAGAAGAGAATTTATAACACCTTGGTACGCAGTATAATGTCCTATGGAACAGAGAATTGGGTAATAAATAAACGAAACAGGTCCAAAATCACAGCAACTGAAATGGAGTTTATGAGAAGAAGCTGCAGAGTGACAAAAATGGATCGCATCAGAAATTAGGAGATAAAACGAAGAATGGCAGTAAAACAAGACGTACTTAGCTACATCGAAGAAAAACGTTTAATTTGGTATGGACATGTGAGAAGAACAGATCATACAAGGTGGATAGCAAAGATTTCGGATTGGAGCCCAATAGGAAGGAGGAAAAGAGGTAGACCCCGAAGATCATGGAGGGATGAAGTGGACGAGGCCATGGAAAGACGAGACCTCAGAGATGGAGAATGGCAGAACAGAAAGGACTGGAGACGTTGGCTAAAAGGAGGAAGGCGGCGACAGCTGTAAAAATCCTTATATAGATAGATAGATAAAACAATCTAGACACACGGTATTTAGTTATGTGGATACACCAAGCCATCCAATTTCAAATTCTACAACTACTTCAATCAAAATATACTCCGAGCTTCATGGCATATATCGAACAAACCTGTAGAGAAAACAGTAAATAAATATTAAATTTCAGGAAAAGAATAATCAATCTACAAATCTGGAGTAATTCCAGTGGACGAACTGTTCCTCAAACTATTATAAATAGCACATTTTGTTATTACTTCTGTACTACTACACAATACTTTCTTCATATTCCTACAGAAATTTTTCGTTTTTTCTACCTGAAATACAATTTAATATTAATATACCTAAATTATTTTATATACATAATTTACTGTACAAAATGCAATAAAACTTACCATGTTTGAAATTTTAGTGATATGATTTATGATTTATATTCATAAAATAATAAAACAAGTATGATTGCTAATTTGTATTTTCTCATTTGGTTGTGCTTTTCCGTTGATAAATAGTTGCAATTGTATAATGTATAATATATTGTCTGAATACATAAAAAACTTTAATAAATAATATCGAATTTTATGGTTAATGTATATTTTAATTGTAAAATACTATTGAAGGCAATGATTTAGTGTTTTAAGCTGCTAGAAAATTGTATCACGGTTTTATATTATTCCTCAACAATTTGTAGTGCAATATAAAAATAATTATTCCTAGCACCACTCTGACTTGACTCTTAATGGCTTGATTAAGCTTGGGTATAGAGTTTACTTTAATCGCTATCAAGATTTATTTCATCTTTCTGCCAAATGCAAACTTTATTGTGGTATTTTTGTAGTTTATTGTGGTAATTATTTTGCTATAATTGTCATACTAGACTCTGCGTTTTGATTTGATTTCAATCTCCTTATAAGTCTCTCTGATGACGGTAGACCCCGAAACATGTGTAAGAGAATAGTAAGGGACTCGACTTGAATCCAAACGCATCATCATGATCATTCTGGCTTTACAACCCTGAGTGGGTCCTACTCTCCTCAAGAATTTCTCTCCAGTCGTCCCTATCCATCGCCTTCCTCCGCCACACACGTATTCCCATATTTCTTATGCCTTCATCGATGTTATAAAGGAACCTTGTTCTAGCTCTTCCTCTTCTTCTCTGACCAATAGGTATATCAAGGAGCGCTTTTTTATCTGGGTCATTTTGTTCCATCCGCATTACATGCCCCATCCACCTCAGACGTCCTATCTTAATATGTTTTACGATATCAGGTTCCTGGTATATTCTATAAAGTTCGAAGATTTATCGTCTTATCCACACTCCATTGTCATTCACTGCTCCATAGATTCGCCTTAGTACTTTTCTTTTGCAACATCCTAATATGTTTTCATTATTTTTTGTTAGAGTTCAGGTCTTTAAACCATATGTTAGGACTGGACGTATTATTGTTTTGTAGAGTTTTATTTTTGCACTTCTCGATATAATTGTTGATTTAAAGAGGAGATTGAGCCCAAAATAGCATCTGTTGGCCGTGCAAATTCTGCGGTTTATCTCTGCGGTAGTATTATTTTCAGTGTTAAGGAGCGCTCCTAGGTAGGACACCAAAGTGCTCGTAGGATTTGTGGTTGCATGCTTATTTTCATATACTTCGTTTTGTTGGTATTTATTATTAAACCCATTTTTGTAGCTGATTCTTTTTTTGTAGCTGATTCTTTTAGTGCTACATACGCCTCTCGTACAGCGTTTTCCGTTATCCCAACAATATTGATATCATCAGCAAAGGCCAAGATTTGCACTGATTTATTATATATTGAACCAGTGGTTGTGATTTGTGATATTCGTATTACTTTTGTCAGAGGTAGATTTAACAGTATACAGGAGAGAGGGTCTCCCTGGCGCAGTGCATTATTTGTTTTAAAAAGTTCAGACAGGTTCCCCTAAATTCCCCCCCTAAATTCGTACTCTACATTTAACTTTTTCAAGAGTTGGTTTTGTTAAATTTACCAACTAATTCGGTATTTCTAGATCTTTCATTGCTTTGAACATTTCTCTTCTATTCACAGAGTCGTAGGCTGCTTTGTAGTCTATAAATATGTGTTGAGCATTAATGCCATATTCCAGTGTTTTTTCCAAAATTTCTTGCAGGGTTGCAATCTGATAAATTGTAGATTCACTACTTCTGAAACCAGCCTGGTAGTTTCCTACTATCCGTTTTGCATATGGTGCCATACGGTGACATAGTACTGTGGAAAACATTTTATACGCTGATAATATTCCTCTGTGGTTAGAGGATTTAAATATATCTTCTTTTTTGTATATGGTGTAAAGTATTTGAATATTTCAATACTTGGGGAGGGATTTATGTGTCCATATTTCTTTTATAAGCTGCTGTAATACCATAATGGTATCATGGCCACCTTATTTACATACGAGTAGTTCAGCTGAGAGATTATCTATTCCTGGTGATTTGTTTCTGGCTAGTTTTTTAACTGCATCTTTAACTTTAAGAATCGTTGGTGGTTCCTCTTCCCTCTCGTCTTTTCCCCTTAGCTCATCTCTTTCGTCTTCCAGGTTTTCTTCTTCTTTCTCCATATTAAGTGCCTGGTTAAAGTATTCCACCCATCTACTCAATACATCTTTCCTTGTTGTTAATAAGTCGCCATTCTGACTTCTGCATTTTCTTGTGGTTGCCTTGAATTCTTATCTGTTGATATTAACTTTCTTATAGAATGCTCCGAATTCTTTCTCTTTGTTAAGGTTTTCTATATACTTAAGTTCCGTATTTAAGTGGTTTCGTTTTTTTTCTTTTGTGTATCCTTTTTTCTTCTCTTCTCTTTGTCTGGTAATTCGCTAATATCGCTACTGATGTTGTAAAGGCTATGCTATCCTATTGTGGACATGAAAACTCGCTCTTGTCCTATTCTTGCATTCATATCACGTAATATACTTCTTCTTGCAGTACCGTCTCCTATCGGAGGTTGGCTACCATCACAACAATCTTCACTTTGTTGGCTGCAGCTCTGAACAACTGTATTGAACTGCACCCATACCACTCCCTTAAATTTCGCAACCAGGAAATCCTCCTACGTCCCACATTTCTCTTTCCCCTAGATTTTTCCTTGGATTATGAGTCTAAGCAGAAAGTACTTTTCTCCTCTCATTATGTGGCCCAGATATTCCAGTTTTTTTCGTTTGTATGGTTTATGACTTCGCATTCCTTCTCCATCTTCAGCAGAACATCTTGATTTGTTACTCTTTCTGTCCATGGTATTTTCCACATTCTCCTGTAACACCACATCTCGAATGCCTCAATGTTTTTGATGTTTATCTTTTTCAGTGTCCAGACTTCCATGCCGTACAGCAGAACGGAGAAAACATAGCACCTTAATATTCTCGTTCTTAAGTTTATATTTATCTCCCGGCTGCATAGGAACTTTTTCATTTTGACAAATGATTGTCTCGCTATCTCTATTCGCCTCTTGATTTCTCTTGTCAGGTCATTAGTATCAGTGAAGCAAACCCCTAAATATTTGTAGGACGTAACTCTTTCAACTGGCTGATTATTTATGGTTAAATTCACATTGGTGTATAGCTTCTTTGTTACAATCATGAATTTAGTCTTTTTGATGTTCAGTTTTAGACCATATTTTTTGGTATGGGTGTTTATGTTTTCCATCAAAAACTGTAAATTTGCTAGGTTATCTGTTACTATTAGCGTGTCATCAGCGTATCGTATACTGTTAATTAACTCTCCGTTAATGTTCATACAAATGTTTTGTTCTAGGAGCGCTTCCTGACATATTGTTTCGCTATATATATTGAATAATAGCTGAGAAAGCACACAACCCTGACTCACACCTCGACGAATCTCAATTTCTTCGGTTAACTCATTATCAACTTTGATTTTTGCTGTTTGTCCCCAGTACAACCTGGATATGGTTGTCCTGTATAAGGCCGTCTTAAAATCTATGAAACCTACGTAGAGGTCTTGGTTTACATCCAAACATCTTTGCATTAACACACTCAGACCAAACAAAGCTTCCCGTGTTCCCAGTCCACCTCTGAATCCAAACTGTGTGGCGCTTATGTCCTCTTCTAATTTATTAAATATTCTTTTGTGAATTATTTTTAAAAATACGTAATATAATCTTAATGTTATTTCTGGGACATCTCCTGTAGGCTTGCTCTAGGTCTTCGAAGAACTGTTCTTTAATTTCCTCTGGTTTATCATCAGTTGGGGCATGTGCATTGATTAAACTGTAATTAAGGAATTTCCCTTTAAAGCGCATAGCTAATAGTTTCTGAGGTTCCGTAACATATATTTTTATACAGTAAGAGGTTGTCAGCCTCTAGCGCAACCCCCAACATGGAGGGCCAGGGACTCTTCTGTTAGATAACTTAGTCTGTTTTGGTATATAATGTAAAACGTTCAATCACTTTAAATTAAAGTTTGCTTGGGTTATTTAAAAAAAAACAAAAAAAGATCCATACAGCGACAACCAGAAAAAAAATGAATAGATAGACAGCTATAACGGAGATATACTACGTAATTTTGTTTGTAGTTTATTCTGAAAATAGAAAACGATCAATCAAATAATTAAACGAAATACTTTAACAAATATTAAAGTATCCATGTTAGCTTAAAAAATATATTAAAATTACTATTGATTTCCTTAATGGTATTTCTTTTATTTAAATATTCCTATGTTTAATGGATACACATTAAGACATCGATGATCAGTTCAGCATTGTTCAGTAATAACAAAGATATCCAATCATTTAAAGTTATTTGTCGAAACACACAATAAACAAATTAGTTATTTCACAGATTTCTCATTAAAAACTAATTATTTTTCATCATCTAAACCATAAACCGATTATTCAAAATCAAATTACGACACGACGTCGGGAGATTTTATGTGTGCCATCCTCCAGGGCATGCCTTCATTAACTATTATCCTTCTATACCGTCCTTTTATACTCCTGACGAAATATGTCAGCAACTGACCGTCCCATTAAATAAGTAGAGCGGTCAACCAACGGCCATATTACAACCGAATCGATATGGTTTTAATAACGCAGAATTATGTCGCATTAGAATCTTTAAGGAGATTATTTCCTGTAATAACAAAGAAACTTGAATTTAAAAAATATGTTGCCCAGTGAATAGCTCCTAGGTCCATTGTTTAGTATTGCATTTTGTAGTATTAATATTTATGCAAAACTTATTTTTAACTACTAAATATGGAGAAGATTAGGGAAAATTAGTCTTTGTAAGAAGGCCTTAAAAATATTACAAAAAGATTGACCGGAGCCTACCTGGAGCTCATGCTTATAGTGTGTGAACGTGAACTATACCTATAAACAAACTGTTATATCAGTATTTTAGCATTTAATATTTATTATTCTAAAGTAGGAGAGGCCAGCCAAAAGTTATTCGTGGCACCAAAAATGTTCTAGCAAATCATCCAACCAACCAAACAAAACAACCAACATCAAGTAAGAAACTGAAGAGAATAAAACCACTGAAATTTAAAAAAAATTATCTAGTATTTTAAATTTTTTTGTATAATATTTTGTAAAGAAGGAGTTAAAACAATGAAATGATAATTAAATGAGAACAAACAATAAGGTATTAAAATAATATTAACAATAATGAGATTTTAAATGATTTTTAAATGAGATTTTAAAAGTAAACAATTTTTATACATTAGGGTAAGAAGGTGTACCTCTGAACATTTCACAAAATGTTACTTTTGGATTTTTTTATTAGACAAATTATAATGCTAAGAAAAAAATCTTTTTGTGCAACGAGTTTATTAGACTGTTTTTAATCAACGTGAATATTTTGTATAATCTATAAGTTGCACCATTTTAAAATCAACATGCATTTGTTAAAATATTGTCCAAAGGGACAGCACCTACGTCTGTCTCTACCTTTGGACTGGTAGACAAGTTGATAAAGTCGGCTAAAATAATAATAAATTTTTGTTTAATGGATACTTATATTAATATATATTGTCAAAAAGTATAATTGTGAAAACAAATGTTGTTGGTTCTTCTTTTCCTTTTATAAAATGAAATTTTTAGTTGTGTTTTCTCATAAAATTTTACAATACAACTAGTATCAATATTAATCGTTTCCAGTACTTTAGCTATATAATGTTTTAGAGCAGAGTTTAACCAAAATAAGGTCGCCTACTACTATACGAAGATCCATTTCTGAATTAAACTTAGGAAAATCATGCTTCTCAACCATATTATCATAATCCATTTCATCAGACGTGTCACAGAAGGATATTTGATCGTCATCTTCAATATCAGATGAAGAACTAGAAGGAAGTTTATTCAAGGTTCTTTTTATTTTGGTGTTGACTTTTTCTTTCTGTTTAGCAGCTCGGACATAACAGCAAGTTTCTCTGGTGTACTGGTTAAAATTCCAGTTTTTCCTTTCTTACGCATTCCTCTGTCTTGTAAATGTATAGATATATTGAAAGGCAGACCGGTTACAGGTAACGTATATTCACGCTGTAGTGCAGCTAAAGACTCTGAAGTCGGATGATCAGCTTGAAAAGAAGTAGACGGCACAGGAATAGAAACGGAAGTAAACAGGGTAGAAAAATGTTTAGTTGGGATTAAAGTCAAACAATTGGAAGTTAAGTCACCAGGAGCGCTAGATGAGCCCCCAGCCATTCTTGTCTCCAGCTTATCTGTGACATACGATTGCAGATATATTTCTTCTGTAAAAATATTGATGTTAATTGGCCACAAACCTGTAACCTCAAAACTTTTAACAATATTTTTGGTGTGAATGCTTGTAGATAAGCTTTTCCTGCAATTCCTGCAACTTCGTATATACTTATTGGTTTACCAAGATTACTTAACATTAAGTCTTCAGCAGTTTTGTGGTAAAAAGTATTATATGGGCGAAAAACCCCTCTGTCCAAAGGCTGAATTTTATGCAATGTATGAGGATGAATGGTGGATAAAACTACACCGGAATTTTTGGCTTTATCGATTATGTCTATTGAGATATGCGTATCATTATTATGCATGATAATCAGTATCGGCTTTTCCTGGGTAGGTTTAGTATAAGACTTTATGTGTTCCAAGAACTGCAGAAAAATCTTTGCTGTCGACCATCATGAATGATAAACCAGAGAGAAAATAAAACACCAGAGAGAAAACACTACAAAAAACAACAAAAACAACGCACCAAGAAGATAGTTCGTAGCTCAAAAAACTCGTGGACAATCGCAACGTACAGCGTGGACCCAGTTAATTTTAAGTAGATAATTATTAAACTAATATGCACTAATTCCGATTATATGTTTCAGGTATCCTACAAAAAAAACCAAAAAACACACAAAAAACGGCTTCGGCCACCAAAAAAATCAAAAACTACTAACAAAAACCGGCGCAAGCCACAAAAAAATAATAACAAAAACTATTAAAAACCCGGGCACGTAGGGTCCAACCTCTTGAGCACCAAGTCGCCGAACTGAGCCTAGCTCAGAGGGGAGACTTAAGGCCCAAGTAACCAATTTTAGTTCGCGAATAAGCCACAGTAAGATAACAGGATTATAGCGACAATGCGCTGTCCTGAGTTTTGAATTCGGTTAGGAAACCATGTTGGAGTTCTATTACCTAGGACTCCCAGATGAAGAGCATTTGGCTGATAGTTGTGCCCCTATTGCGCATCAGAGTGCTATAGGGTGGAAAGGGATGGTCTGGAGCATTGGAGCACGGTGGAGTGAGTCCTGTTTTTACTCGAGTTAATACACCTCGTTCCAATGAATTGTTACACCCGAACGTAATTCTTAGGGGTAAACATGTCTCACAGGCTGGGTTTAATTAAATTGCTTGCTTGCTTGCCATCATGAATAATTTGCTGGTTCAATTCATCCAGGTGGACTTTATTTGTCATGTGATCTTTATAGTGCACACGAGGAAATACAAATATTGCTAGGATAGTTTGACCTGCTATATTTATACAAGCTATCATTGTAACATTAATTCCCCTTTCTGCGGAGGTTAAACTCCCAAGTTATTTAATAGCCTTAGGCGCTAATATCTTAGATGGTTTGTGCACTGTAACATTTGATGTTTTATCCAAGTTATATATACGTTCAGGGCCAAATTGATACGTCTTCATAACATCAGTGTAATTATTAAAAATTGCTCAAAATAGCTAAACTTGTCGCCTCCGGTTTCCTTAGAGATAACGCCGGCCATCTCCTTCTATATTGAACTAGCCATTCTCGGCCTGCAATTTCCTTGTCTTCCCACGAATCTGGTATTTTTTTACCCAAGACTGTGGCATAATTAAATGCCAATTTTCTAGTTCGGATTTGAATACAAAAGTCTCAAATGGAGATAGGCAGCTTTTTCTAGATAATCAAACAGTTTCTTCTCTTCTGCAATACTAAATACTTTGTAAAAACAGTAGTTTGGTGGCAAAAATACGACATTATTTATACTAGTATCCAAATTATGTTGCTTTTTCATATAATTGTGTAACGTGAACTTACTTATATTACAGTTGTTCGCCACACTACGTATAATTATATGAATTATTCGTCAAAACTTCATGTAATGCCTCCTTCAATGACTCTTGGGGTACATGTTACTGTTTTCTACCAAGTTTATTGCAAGACACTATAAAAAATAATTCTCGTTACACAACTTACTCACGCCGAAAAAGCTCGTGTACCTTTGGACACGTCCAGAGGTACAAGCAACGTAACAGAATAATAAACCATCAGAATGCCCACTCCGCTTAAAAAAATAAGTACGCGCATCTCGTTAGCGCAGACGGAATCAACCATGTTTTAAACGGAACCAGTGCTGTTCAGTGATATTTTATCTAGTGTTCATAAACAAATTAACCCGGTTTAATTTATTTACGGCAACTACAGACATATTATGCACTATTTTATTTGAACTTTTAGTTGAAGAATAGATTAAATTATTTCAAATGTACTAAATTATTAATCTCTAAAAATTTCAATTACAGTTCTGTCGTAGCTTGTCACAAATTTCTCAATTCGAGTCTATATTTCTGTCTAAAATAAAATATGGCGATCGCGTGCTGACAAACTTCAAAGACGGCATCTGAGAGTGGGCATTTTGATTGTTATTTATTCTGTGGCAATGTTGTGTCCACAGGTACAAGCAGTGCAGATTTAGTTTTAAACACACTTATCTATTTTAGGGTAAGATGCAACTAAAAATATTATGCATAAGTATTATCTAGATTATTACTCTTTATTGTAATATCAAAAGTTTTGCAATAACTATAGCGATTGTCAAAATAAATGATATGGCTTTGCCAAGGTATGATACTGTTGTTGCTTGAATATTTGCTTTAGGTCATTACGGATTTGAATATGTTGGGCTTTTGAGGATTGACTGTTTACACAAGAAGTTTGCTTGGCTACTTGGTCTGTTTTTTCATTACTGTGGATGCCGATATGGCATGGTAGCCTGATGATCGTGACATATACACCTTGAAAAGCGAGTGCACTGTAAATCCTATGGATTTCTTGAACTAAAGGATGCTGAGAGTATTTACTTTTTATCGAGTGTAGTGACGACAGGAAGTCTGTGCATATTGCTTGGTTTTTATCATCTGTTTTTGGTTTTTTAAAAGCTTCGCCTAAAGTTCTCCAGTGGACACGATGCATAAATTCGTTAAAAAAAATGATTTTATTATTTCATCATATGTGGTAACGTCACATCCAACGCCTGCTTCACTTTTGTAGGCATCTGTATACAGAATTTTTTGGAATTGGTTCTTGCTTATGATTTCTTCGAAGCGTTGCATGTTTACTGTATTCTAATATTGAATGTGGAATTGGTCTATTCCAAGGCGGAGTATCTGGGATTGGGAAGGGATGTGTTTTAGTAATTGGGAAGGGATGGTTTTTCTTAGAGTTAATTTCTGAATGTCTATTATTGATTGGATGCTGTGCGGGGTCTAAATGGTAGAAAATTAATTTAAATTCACTATAGAATGCTTTATTAGATTTATTTATTTAAAATTTTTTTTATATAGGATAGATTTTAAGGGTTGAAAACTAATTATGACACCGTTGACAGACTAGTCTTAGCTTAGACTAATTTTCTTTATTCCACAGAACTCGGGTTATAATACCCACTTATAGTGAGAACACCATTATGAGTAGCAATCTTCTAAGATCTCTACTGCAGGATTATAGGGAAGCTACAGTAATATACACGGACGCATCAAAAACAACAGAGGGGACTGGATGCGCATACTTTTTACCTGCTACAAACGTAGAATTCAAGTATAAACTACAATATGAATTTTCAATCTTTTCAGCGGAATCAATAGCTATACTTGAAGCTCTAAAATATGTTAAAAACACCTGCAATAGACATATTTTAATTCTGTCAGATTGCCTTTCAGTTTTGCAGAGCATAAAAACATTGAATTGCCCTCAACATTTAGCAACCCCTACATATTTGAAATAAAAGATCGATTGTATCATTTATCATCGACTGGAGTCAACATAAAATTTATTTAGGTCAGACACATGCATAGCTTTATAAATCTGGTACTCGTTCATGAAAATTTTTATGAGCGTGTATTAGACTTGTACCCTTTGTTTATCCTATATGTAACACTACCTTATCCGTGGTCCAGTATTGTTTGTCTGTTAAAATAAATGTCTTGACGGACCCGCTTGACCCGCTTGACTTGTCTAGATGAGAAGCGAGTGTCCTTGTATTTTCCTTCGACGTGTTCTTCTATTAATTATTCGTCTATTTCGTTTTAGGGATATCGCCGTGCATTTCTCTGAGAGAAATAATCTGTACTTATGTGTATATACCTTCTTAAGGAATATATAACCTTTCGAGACTGGCTGAATGACGAAAGACTATGCCACAAAAAAAAACTAATTATGTGATGTAAAATACATGACTAATCTTTATTTAACATCTTAAACATGATTAAGATTTAAATAACACTTAAATTTAGTATTTTTTAGATTTTAGTTTAGTTTTTTTTTTTATTTATTTTTTAATTTTTGGGAAAAACGGTAGTTTTCACCCCTTAAAACCATAAACCACACATTTTTTTAGTCACGTAATTTTGAAAAGGGAGTTAAGTCTAGCTTACTTGCAAAATTTCATAAATATCGGTGCATTCTTCAAAATTTAGAGCTTTTGCAATATTTTACCGCGAACGAATGGACTATTAGACTACCTGGTAAAGACCGATTTTTTAAAAACGAAATCGGAAATATTATGGAAGAAATAAAAACTCAATTTTATAATCTATCTGTTGCTTACCGACCGTGTAAGATAAACATACGTTTCCCATTGTTGTTTTTCTTATACGCCATTTCTGGCTTTTTTCGGATAGCGTAGCAATAATTTGAAACCACGTCCTAAAATAACGCTTCTTTATGAACCCCTATAAATCCAAAAAAATCGTCATTTCAAGCTTTTTATGTACGACTTGCGAATAGGAAATAACCCATTTCTTCAACCTAAATCGTTTATAGGCTCTATTTCCATGGAGAAATCGCTGATAAATACGATTCGGGAAGGACCTCAATGACAGGGCTAATATAACTTTATTGTTTGTCGCCTTCAATAATACCTCGGATGTTTGTATTTACGAAAATGAATTATTTGATGGTGAAAAGTATTATGTCATATTTCTTAATTTACCAAAGTTTGGAAAACGTCAGAAATTTTGGAGATACTTCGGGAAAAATTAAGATTAATATTTTTTTAACTAGAAGCATTTCTCAAAGTTTATATAGTTATTTTATCAACAAAAATGTAATATCATTAATACAGAATTCTCAGTTATTGCTGTTTTATTGATATTCTTTATATACAGTAAGGTTCTAAAGTAACGGATAAATTCATCCTGAAACAGGTCAATTTTTTTATATAAAAATACACTTTCCCGATGTCATTATTTAAATATATCTTGAACTCCCTAGTTAGGAGTTATCCTAGAAAAAGGGAGTAGCGTGTGATACAGTATTTAAAAGGGTTTTCAATGCCCTATTTAGCAATGTAAATCTTTTTCTATTTAGTAGAAAATATAACTCATACTCAAGGAAAAAATTATTGTATTTCATTCCATCAAAAATCTACCGAGTGGAATATCTTTCACGATTGACTCGTCTATTCGTTGTTTTGTTGTCAAAAAAAAAACGGCTGTGGCAGTCCAGTGGGACTGCCGGTAGAAGTTATACTTCTATACACGCGTTCGCCGTTAAAAATTTATATAGGAGTCAATCTGCACAATCATTACATATGTAATGCTATAGGTAAGAGAGAACAGAAAGAGAAAAATAATTAGTTACATAGGTATATGGTGCATCGTTTGCTGTATATAAACATTTGACCTGTAATAGGAGTATAGTAAATGAAGGATTGTATCAATATTTTAATGAAAATATATATTTTTATTTTTATATATGTATAAAAGGAGTTGAATGCAAAAAAATTTACACATACTCTGCAGTAAAATTCATTGTTTATATTGTTATTAATATAAAAATTACAATACAATAAATACACTGCAACATAATTCAATATAATAATACAATATAAATTAAAATGTAATATTCATAAGTATTTAAAACTGCCAATATACAACAACTTACTTTACGAAGATAAAAATAAAAAACCAACAACTCGGATTATGTTGTAAATTTTCATTTTATTTTAAAATTTATGTTTTTTGCGTATATTACATATATTTAATAAGATTAACGTGAGGTTTTTAAATATTTCAAAAATAAAAAAGGGAATTCATAATTGGGATTCGAACTCACAACCACCAGCGTATGAACCAAACACGTAAAGGATTTGCCAATTAGACATGACACTAACGGATTTCAAAATTGACAGTTCTCGGTAAAACTAATCACTAAAAATAATCACCATTATTTTGAAATACAAAAGCCGAAAATAATTATAAACGTTTAATTTTGAACAATACAAAACATATCACATAAATTATAATATTAATACATATTATATTATATATATATACAATATTATATATAAAATATATATAATATTAAATATATATACAAAGGGAACATTTTTATTCTCGAGAGAGGAAGAGAGAGAAAATATATCTTCTGTCTCTCTCTTACTCATTATCTTACATATGTAATGGTTTCACAGATTCACTCTCATGCAAATTTCCAACGCCGACCGTGCGTATAGAAGTATAACTTCAAAAGTAACATCCGATCTTTGATTATTTTGTAAAATACTAATGCCATAGAACGAATTTAAGTTTATTAACAATAATTACAAAAAATTTTTGTTTTTAAATCGCCCTACAAGAAATAATCCAGTGGAGTCAGATCGCAAGAACGGAGTGGCCATTCAATTTCGCCACGTCTACCGATCCATCGATGCGGGAGAGTTTGATCAGAAAATGTTCGTACTGATGCTGCATAATGTGATGGAGCTTGATCTTCTTAAAGCCATATTACGTTTCTATTAATTTTTCCGGGGTTAACGGTATGTGGGAAGCGTTATCGTAAATCAGGTGCTAAAACATTTTGTAGAAAGTTCAATAACCGCTTAGTTACTTTACCCTCAAAGAAATATGCTCCTTCTATTTTGTTATTTAATGCGCCAGTCCAAACGTTCACTTTCTTAGGATACTGAGTGTGACCTTCCCTCATCCAGTGCGGATTTTGCGTACTCCAATATTGACAATTTTGTTTGTCAACCGTTCCATGTAAAGTAAGTGTTGTCTCATCTGAGAAAAGAATATTTTTGGGAAACATCAGATTCCGTTGACATTCGTTCGTAATTACTTCACAAAATTGTAGGCAGATTGAGACCCCGAACTCGAACGAAACCGTATCACTCTTGATAATGGCTCCAAAATAGGTGCCGAAACGTCGAGTAATAAATTCTCAACGCGGTACTTCCTGAGATTTTGGTAATTTATATATATATATATATATATATATATATATATATATATATATATATATATATATATATATATATATATATTGTTATGATGTGTTTTTTGTTTGAATGATGAGCAATGAGTATTTTTAATAATATAATATATAGGGTTTTTATCGCGGTTCACAAAGAATTAGCTTGTAAGTACTTTTTTAAATTATATTTATTATAACTATTATGAAACACACACACATATATATATATATATATATATATATATATATATATATATATATATATATATATATATATATATATATATATATATATATATATATATATATATATATATATCTAACCTAGTCAATGTAAATTTAAAATAAACTATCTTTAAATTGATATTCTTATAAAACTAATTAAATTCTATAGACAATGTAAAATTTAAACAAACTATCTTCAAAATTGAAACTGTTATGACACTAACTAAATTATATTAACAAAATTTTGTACCTTTCTTTCACTGAATGCCTAAATGAACTGTTTTCCACTATATAGATTCTAATCACCACTGAATGTCTTCGTACTTCGGTTATCCTTGTTTTTTGTGAAATTACTTTTTCCAATTATCAGCTTCTACCAATTTAAGATATAGTTTTCTTCACCAGCATTTATACACTCCAATATGCAATTATTATAAGTTGATTTATACTAATCTCCAATCATAATATAATTTTAATTCCTTCCAATGTCCATCCAATATTCTTCTAATATACTTTATAATCTTCAATAATTATTTGTGTATAATTATAAATGTGCATTAAATATATGCATAATTTTTAATCTTCATTTAACTCACTATATTAAACAATTTGACTATTTGTAACTGATTCACTGACTCCAACTAACTTTCATATTTCTTACTAAACTTTTCTGACTGACTTCTTGAAAATTCTGAACAATTTACTTCACTAACTAAATGTGTCTACTAACTTTCATAATAAACTGGCCTGACTTCTGACTAAAAACTGCCATCTTGAATCCAAATCACGGGTATTTATATCTTTTTGGATATTCTAGAATCATCTGGTAAGAGATCATGTTCCAATTTGTTCTATTACTTCTATATAGATGTTCTCGAAAAAAATATCTGTTCGATCCACCGCCATAATCATTATTTCGAGAATGTTCGACCGTAAACAATGGTCAAATTCTGCATTCTGGAGAATTCGTTCATTTTTTATTGATAATTTTGTTTACATTTAGGCTTTTCAGATCAGAATATATAATTAAATTAGTAACTTAACATTCTAATTTAATAAACTACACATTTTAAACAACTATAACCCCACTTATATTCGTAAAATTCTTAAAATGACACTTGGAGAGTACGTATAGTGTGTTGCCTAGTCACATGGCTCACTTAAATATATCTACAAAATCATAACTACTAAAATACAACTTTTTACAATTATTATATGCTAATTTCTTAAAATTGCCCTCACATAAATAATTTTTATTAAATTCTCTAGTATATAACTTCTTTAAAATAATCAAATACTTTTTTATATCTAATATTATGTAGTATATAACTTATAAATTATTTTCTATAAACCCCAATCGTCACAATACCCCAAAATAATATTTAAAATAAATAATTTACTTATTATTTTTTTAAATATTAATTTTCTTATCCACATACCTTAGTAATTATAATAAATGAAATAATTTAATTTCCTATTTTAATTGTTCTATCAAATACATCCCTGTTCGCTGTCTATGTCAAAGCAGAGAACAACGGAGCACAGTTCGGTTATTCTATGGTCAAACTGTCATGTCAAATGGAGCAATGGATGTTATGTCAAAGAATAAAATATAACCTTAAATAAAATATAATCGATATTGTGTTCTGTTTATTTATAGACAAAATCTAGGAATTATTTCCATTCAAAATAACTTTCATCAATATAAATTGGTAAGTTTTTCCACTTTATTATATTAGAAAGACATTTTTATAGCAATTATAGTATCAATTCTGTGTCTAACCCCAAATTATGATTTTTAGGGTACAAATTAATTTCCATATATACAAAATTCAACAAGTATGATGTCAAATTGATTCAAAATAATGAAATCTACCATCTATTTAACAAATCAAGTCTATTGAATAAAATGGATATATCAGTAAGCTGTTAGTATTTTTATAATTAGTGTTAAGTTTATAATATATTACTTCTTTTTGAAAAAATGTACATTTTTCTTGATTTATTTTTAGTCCAACTTTGTCTAATCTATTTATTATAATTTTTAGGTGTTTCTCATGATCTTCAGCCGTTTTAGAAAAAATTAATATATCATCAATGTAGTGAATTACAAAATGTTCATATTGATCCAAAATATCATGAAGACATCTACAGAGAGCACTGCAAGATGATTGAAGTCCAAATGGTACTGCTTTGAATTGATATACTACTCCATCTATCTGAAATCCTGTATACTGTCTACTTTTTCTTTCTAGAGGTATTAACCAGAAACTATGCTGTAAATCGATTTTAGTAAAAAATGACATTCCTGTAATTCTTCCTAATATTCCATCTATACTCATTGGTGCTTCAAATTGCTTTTCAGTAATCTTGTTAATATTCCTTGCATCCAAACATAACCTGATTTCACCTGATCTTTTTCGTACTACTACTATGGGGTTAATAAAACGTGTGTCTGCCTTCTCAATGATTCCATCTTCTAACATATTATTAATTGTTTTGTTTACTTCTTCTCTGTATTTATATGGTATTGGGTATGATTTTGTTTTAAAATCTTTTTCTTCTTTAACTTTTATACTATGGATATAATTTTGTGCAATTCTATTTTCTTTATTGACAAGTCCCTTGTGTTGCTGCAATATGGAAATGACTATTGATTTATATTCTTCAGGGCAATTTAAAACTTTTATCATATCTTCTTCTTTACAAATAAAATTATTCTTCATTATGTACTCATTATTCCTTGCTTCCAATTTTACGCACTCCGCCTCGTAGGCATTCATCTGCTTAAAATTTCCATTCCGTAAATATTCACTACAATAATTATTCTTTACATTCTTTTGGGACATTTCCCTATCATCAAAATACATTTCTTCTTCATAAACATCATTATTTTCTTTTAATAATATCCTATCAACTCTTATTCCTTCTTCTACCTCATCTTTCTGCATAAATTTAATTATTTGCCCTTCCAAAGTTACCATTTTTTCTTCAAAATCTATCTTTACTTTCTTCTTTTCCAATTCATCATTTCCCATTAATATATCAACACATAAATCCTTGACAATAAATCCTTGCATATTAATTTCTTTATTAAGAATATTAATTTTAAAATTGGCTAGTTTATCAATTTCACCCAACTTCTTATTATTTGCACCAACAATTTTAATTTTTGGAATCTTTATTATATCTGATAATTTTAATGTATTAAAAATAAAATTCTCCGAGACTAAAGTACTTTCTGAACCAGTATCTATCATAATCTTAATCATTTTATTTTTAGCCAAAGCATTTATATAAATTAAATTAATAGATTCAATAATTTTCTCTTCATCTAAAGAAATAAATTCAGAAGGTTTTTCATAATAGCAATGGCCTAACTTGTAATTCAGAAAGTTTACTGCACAAAATTTTGATTATTAGAATTGTCAGATTGTATCTGACCACTTGGATCTGATGTCCTATGTCTTTCCCTACTATGACTTGTTCTCACATTTTCCTGCCTTGTACTACTTCGTTCCCTGTCTTCGCAGCTTCTATTCCTTCGAACACAATTTACCTGTCTGTTATAGTTAGGTCGCTCTGTATTTTTTCTATTATTAAAATCTTGTCTATTATTATTAGTACTGTTATTAAAATGTTGTCTATTATAATTAGTATTATTATTAAAATTTTGTCTATAATAACTAGTATTATTATTAAAGTTCTGTCTATTTGAATTACTGTTATTATTATTAAAATTTTGTAAACTATCACCATACCTAGTATTATTGTTATATGATTGTCTATATTGTTGATTATCATTTTTATTATATTGAAAGTTATTATTGTTTTTTCTGTTGTTATTATTACTTGTCATATTGCCTCTTTGTATTCTTTGAATAAAATTAATAAAACTATCTATTGTTTGAATATTTTGTACAGTTACGGTTTGCACAACATCAGCATCAAAATGTCTAGATACATTTAAGACTGTTTCATCCTCTCTAAGTGGTGGTTCTAAATATTTTGCAACTGTTATCAATTTCAATGCATAATCTACCATATTTGATTTTAAATTTTGATTATACTTTCCAAAATATAGAATTTCTCTAAACTTGGCTTGCTCTAATTCACCCCAATAATAATTTAAAAATTTATTTTCAAATGTTTGAAAATTATCTAAATCATTCTCAATACTAGCAAACCAAGTTGCTGCATTGTCATTTAATGTCATTCTAATATAATCTTTAATATCATTAATATTATTCACAAATCTTAATTTATGTTTTAAACTATTTATGTATACTCTAGGATGCAAATTTTTTATATTACCAGAGAATTTAATCCCAGTCTCATTTGTTAAATTTAAGTAAGGTCTCCCTATGTCTCTCATTTGTGAAATATCATCTATTCTCTGTTCCACATTTCTTATTTGATTACAATTTATTTGGATATTTTGTTGTATATCGTCTAATTTTTCTTCTGTGTTTCTCCTGTCTTCGTTAATTTTTACTTCTAAGTTACATTTTTGCAACTCTATTTTCTGTTCTATATCTATCTTATTATCTTGAATAATCCTCTTTACTTCTGCCCTCTCATTGTCTATCCTTTTCTTGTAGTCATTCCGTATACTTTTTATTTCATTTGCTACTTTTTTCTCTGCAGCTTCAAGTTTTTTATCCATTTGTTTTACAATTTTATTATTATTATCTTCTATTTTCTTTTCTAATTTTCTATAATTCTCTTCCAATTTCTGTTCCATTTTTTTCATGTCTTCTTTGACTTCTTTTGAATTCTCTTCCAATTTTTTTATGTCTTCTTTGATTTCTTTTGAATTCTCTTCTATTGTCTTGTTCATCTGCATCATTAATGACATCAAAGCTGCCATATTGACATTTTCCTCTCTTTCTGGATTCATTTCTGCAGTATCTTGTGGAACTTGAACTAAACTCTCCTCTTGTATAGGTTGTGTTTCTACTTCCAAATCTTCTTCATTCTTTTTGCTTCTTGTACCTTTCTTTCCTTGAGACATTTTGAGACTTTACTTGTTCAAATATAATTAAAAATAAAATCTATAATTTTTTTTTTTTTTTACTGATAATTAATTTAATTATATGAGAGCACTTATCTTCCCAAACTAATTCTTTTAAATAGAGAGCCCCACGTTGGGCGCCAAATTGTTATGATGTGTTTTTTGTTTGAATGATGAGCAATGAGTATTTTTAATAATATAATATATAGGGTTTTTATCGCGGTTCTCAAAGAATTAGCTTTTAAGTACTTTTTTAAATTATCTTTATTATAACTATTATGAAACACACATATATAAATATATATATCTAACCTAGTCAATGTAAATTTAAAATAAACTATCTTTAAATTGATATTCTTATAAAACTAATTAAATTCTATAGACAATGTAAAATTTAAACAAACTATCTTCAAAATTGAAACTGTTATGACACTAACTAAATTATATTAACAAAATTTTGTACCTTTCTTTCACTGAATGCCTAAATGAACTGTTTTCCACTATATAGATTCTAATCACCACTGAATGTCTTCGTACTTCGGTTATCCTTGTTTTTTGTGAAATTACTTTTTCCAATTATCAGCTTCTACCAATTTAAGATATAGTTTTCTTCACCAGCATTTATACACCACCAAGCAAACCAGCAAACACCATTTATATTTATTCTTCTTTTCAATATACCAATATCCAATTATTATAAGTTGATTTATACTAATCTCCAATCATAATATAATTTTAATTCCTTCCAATGTCCATCCAATATTCTTCTAATATACTTTATAATCTTCAATAATTATTTGTGTATAATTATAAATGTGCATTAAATATATGCATAATTTTTAATCTTCATTTAACTCACTATATTAAACAATTTGACTATTTGTAACTGATTCACTGACTCCAACTAACTTTCATATTTCTTACTAAACTTTTCTGACTGACTTCTTGAAAATTCTGAACAATTTACTTCACTAACTAAATGTGTCTACTAACTTTCATAATAAACTGGCCTGACTTCTGACTAAAAACTGCCATCTTGAATCCAAATCACGGGTATTTATATCTTTTTGGATATTCTAGAATCATCTGGTAAGAGATCATGTTCCAATTTGTTCTATAACTTCTATATAGATGTTCTCGAAAAAAATATCTGTTCGATCCACCGCCATAATCATTATTTCGAGAATGTTCGACCGTAAACAATGGTCAAATTCTGCATTCTGGAGAATTCGTTCATTTTTTATTGATAATTTTGTTTACATTTAGGCTTTTCAGATCAGAATATATAATTAAATTAGTAACTTAACATTCTAATTTAATAAACTACACATTTTAAACAACTATAACCCCACTTATATTCGTAAAATTCTTAAAATGACACTTGGAGAGTACGTATAGTGTGTTGCCTAGTCACATGGCTCACTTAAATATATCTACAAAATCATAACTACTAAAATACAACTTTTTACAATTATTATATGCTAATTTCTTAAAATTGCCCTCACATAAATAATTTTTATTAAATTCTCTAGTATATAACTTCTTTAAAATAATCAAATACTTTTTTATATCTAATATTATGTAGTATATAACTTATAAATTATTTTCTATAAACCCCAATCGTCACAATATATATATATATATATATATATATATATATATATATATATATATATATATATATATATATATTGTGACGATTAGGGTTTATAGAAAATAATTTATAAGTTATATACTACATAATATTAGATATTTGGTTGTTTTAAATAAGTTATATACTAGAGAATTTAATAAAAATATATTTATGTGAGGGCATTTTTAATAAATTAGCATAATAATTGTAAAAAGTTGTATTTTAATATTGTAAATATATATAAGTGAGCCATGTGCTTAGGCAACCAAAAATACTCTCGGAGATTGACAGATATTTATACTCCGAAGTGACGTTTAAGAATATTTACGAATATAAGTGGGTTATAATAATATATTGTTTGAAATGTGTATTTTATTAAATTAGAATGTTAAGTTACTAATTTAATTATATATTCTGATCTGAAAAGCCTAAATGTAAACAAAATTATTAATAGAAAAGAATGGAATTCTCTGGATCTCCGGAGATGGCCATGTTTGCGAAATGGTTTGTTCCAGAAAATTCATACAAGTATGAAATAGAACAAATTGGAACATGATCTCTTACGAGATGGTTCTAGAATGTCCAAAACATATAAATACCCGTGATTTGGATTCAAGATGGCAGTTTATGGCAGTTTTTGAAAGTTTTTAGTCAGAAAAGTTTTAGATAGTGCAGTCAGAAGAGTTTTTAGCAGTTTTATCATGAAAGTTAGTTAGAAGATAGATACATTTACTTAGTGAAGTCAATTGTTCAGAAGTTTTTAGAAGTTTTTAGTCAGAAGTCAAGCAGTTTATTATGAAAGTTAGTTAGAGTCAGTGAATCAAGTACAAATAGTCCAATAGTTTAATATAGTGAGTTAAATGAAGATTAAAAATTATGCATATAATTTAATGCACATTTATAATTATACACAAATAATTATTGAAGATAAAAAAAGGTATATTGGAAGAAATTAAATTATATTATGGTTGGAGATTAGTATAAATCAACTTATAATAATTGGATATTGGTATATTGAAAAGAAGAATAAATATAAATGCTGTTTGCTGGTTTGGTTGGTGGTGTAAAAATGCTGGTGAAGAAAACTATATCTTAAATTGGTAGAAGCTGATAATTGAAAAAAGTAATTTCACAAAAAACAAGGATAACCGAAGTACGAAGACTTTCAGTGGTGATTAGAATATATATAGTGGAAAACAGTTCATTTAGGCATTCAGTGAAAGAAAGGTACAAAATTTTGTTAATATAATTTAGTTAGTGTCATAACAATTTCAATTTTGAAGATAGTTTTGTTTAAATTTTAGATTGTCTATAGAATTTAATTAGTTTTATAAGAACATCAATTTAAAGATAGTTTATTTTAAATTTACATTGGATAGGTTAGATATATATGTGTGTTTCATAATAGTTATAATAAAGATAATTTAAAAAAGTACTTACAAGCTAATTCTTTGAGAACCGCGATAAAAACCCTATATATTATATTATTAAAAATACTCATTGCTCATCATTCAAACAAAAAACACATCATAACAATTTGGCACCCAACGCGGTGGCTCTCTATTTAAAAGAATTAGTTTGGGAAGATAAGTGCTCTCATATAATTAAATTAATTATCAGTAGAAAGGAAAAATTATAGATTTTATTTTTAATTATATTTGAACAAGTAAAGTCTTAAAATGTCTCAAGGAAAGAAAGGTACAAGAAGCAAAAAGAATGAAGAAGATGTGGAAGTAGAAACACAACCTATACAAGAGGAGAGTTTAGTTCAAGTTCCACAAGATACTGCAGAAATGAATCCAGAAAGAGAGGAAAATGTCAATATGGCAGCTTTGATGTCATTAATGATGCAGATGAACAAGACAATGGAAGAGAATTCAAAAGAAATCAAAGAAGACATGAAAAAAATGGAACAGAAAATGGAAGAGAATACGAAAAAATTGGAAGAGAATTCAAAAGAAGTCAAAGAAGACATGAAAAAAATGGAACAGAAATTGGAAGAGAATTATAGAAAATTAGAAAAGAAAATAGAAGATAATAATAATAAAATTGTAAAACAAATGGATAAAAAACTTGAAGCTGCAGAGAAAAAAGTAGCAAATGAAATAAAAAGTATACGGAATGACTACAAGAAAAGGATAGACAATGAGAGGACAGAAGTAAAGAGGATTATTCAAGATAATAAGATAGATATAGAACAGAAAATAGAGTTACAGAAATGTAACTTAGAAGTAAAAATTAACGAAGACAGGAGAAACACAGAAGAAAAATTAGACGATATACAACAAAATATCCAAATAAATTGTAATCAAATAAGAAATGTGGAACAGAGAATAGATGATATTTCACAAATGAGAGACATAGGGAGACCTTACTTAAATTTAACAAATGAGACTGGGATTAAATTCTCTGGTAATATAAAAAATTTGCATCCTAGAGTATACATAAATAGTTTAAAACATAAATTAAGATTTGTGAATAATATTAATGATATTAAAGATTATATTAGAGTGACATTAAATGACAATGCAGCAACTTGGTTTGCTAGTATTGAGAATGATTTAGATAATTTTCAAACATTTGAAAATAAATTTTTAAATTATTATTGGGGTGAATTAGAGCAAGCCAAGTTTAGAGAAATTCTATATTTTGGAAAGTATAATCAAAATTTAAAATCAAATATGGTAGATTATGCATTGAAATTGATAACAGTTGCAAAATATTTAGAACCACCACTTAGAGAGGATGAAACAGTCTTAAATGTATCTAGACATTTTGATGCTGATGTTGTGCAAACCGTAACTGTACAAAATACTCAAACAATAGATAATTTTATTAATTTTATTCAAAGAATACAAAGAGGTAATATGACAAGTAATAATAATAACAACAGAAAAAACAATAATAACTTTCAATATAATAAAAATGATAATCAACAATACAGACAATCATATAACAATAATACTAGTTATAATAGACAAAATTTTAATAATAATACTAATTATAATAGACAACATGTTAATAACAGTACTAATAATAATAGACAAGATTTTAACAATAGAAGAAATACAGAGCGACCTAACTATAACAGACAGGTAAATTGTGTTCGAAGGAATAGAAGCTGCGAAGACAGGGAACGAAATAGTACAAGGCAAGAAAATGTGAGTAGAAGTCATAGTAGGGAAAGACATAGGACATCAGATCCAAGTGGTCAGATACAATCTGACAATTCTAATAATCAAAATTTTGTGCAGTAAACTTTCTGAATTACAAGTTAGGCCATTGCTATTATGAAAAACCTTCTGAATTTATTTCTTTAGATGAAGATAAAATTATTGAATCTATTAATTTAATTTATATAAATGCTTTGGCCAAAAATAAAATGATTAAAATTATGATAGATACTGGTTCAGAAAGTACTTTAGTCTCGGAGAATTTTATTTTTAATACATTAAAATTATCAGATATAATAAAGATTCCAAAAATTAAAATTATTGGTGCAAATAATAAGAAGTTGGGTGAAATTGATAAACTAGCCAATTTTAAAATTAATATTCTTAATAAAGAAATTAATATGCAAGGATTTATTGTCAAGGATTTATGTGTTGATATATTAATGGGAAATGATGAATTGGAAAAGAAGAAAGTAAAGATAGATTTTGAAAAAAAAATGGTAACTTTGGAAGGGCAAATAATTAAATTTATGCAGAAAGATGAGGTGGAAGAAGGAATAAGAGTTGATAGGATATTATTAAAAGAAAATAATGATGTTTATGAAGAAGAAATGTATTTTGATGATAGGGAAATGTCCCAAAAGAATGTAAAGAATAATGGTAGTGAATATTTAAGGAATGGAAATTTTAAGCAGATGGATGCCTACGAGGCGGAGTGCGTAAAATTGGAAGCAAGGAATAATGAGTACATATTGAAGAATAATGTGATTTGTAAAGAAGAAGATATGATGAAAGTTTTAAATTGCCCTGAAGAATATAAATCAATAGTCATTTCCATATTGCAGCAACACAAGGGACTTGTCAATAAAGAAAATAGAATTGCACAAAATTATATCCATAGTATAAAAGTTAAAGAAGAAAAAGATTTTAAAACAAAATCATACCCAATACCATATAAATACAGAGAAGAAGTAAACAAAACAATTAATAATATGTTAGAAGATGGGATCATTGAGAAGGCAGACACACGTTTTATTAACCCCATAGTAGTAGTACGAAAAAGATCAGGTGAAATCAGGTTATGTTTGGATGCAAGGAATATTAACAAGATTACTGAAAAGCAATTTGAAGAACCAATGAGTATAGATGGAATACTAGGAAGAATTACAGGAATGTCATTTTTCACTAAAATCGATTTACAGCATAGTTTCTGGTTAATACCTCTAGAAAGAAAAAGTAGACAGTATACAGGATTTCAGATAGATGGAGTAGTATATCAATTCAAAGTAGTACCATTTGGACTTCAATCATCTTGCAGTGCTCTATGTAGATGTCTTCATGATATTTTGGATCAATATGAACATTTTGTAATTCACTACATTGATGATATCTTAATTTTTTCTAAAACGGCTGAAGATCATGAGAAACACCTAAAAATTATAATAAATAGATTAGACAAAGTTGGACTAAAAATAAATCTAGAAAAATGTACATTTTTTCAAAAAGAAGTAATATATCTAGGTTATAAACTTAACACTAAGGGAATCGAAATGGATCCTGAACGGACACAAGTCATTCAGGAATATAAAACACCACACAATTTAAGAACTTTAAGAGGATTTATTGGAATAATTAATTATTATAAAAGGATGATACCAGATCTAAGTATAAAAGAAATTCCATTACTTGAACTACTGAGAAAAGGTGTAAAATGGAGATGGGATCAGAGAAGAGAACTAGCATTCCAAGAAATTAAAAACATTTTTCTGTCAAATTTGAAAATATACTATCCTGACTATACACAGCCATTCATATTAAGAACAGATGCATCAATAGAGAGATTATCAGGGGTATTATTACAAATACATGATGGGGTCGAATACCCAATACAATTCATTTCAAGAATTACAAAGCCACATGAAAAGGGTTACTCAGTTTCAGAATTAGAACTAGCAAGTATAATACACTGTGTCACAAAATTAAGATTTTATTTGTTGGGTAATGAATTTACAATAGAAACAGATCACCAAGCTTTAACGTCTATATTAAATAACAAATATGGAAACAGTAGAATACATCGGTGGAGTCTAATACTTAGTGAATACTGCTTTGAAATCAAATACATTTCTGGAAAATCCAATATAGTGGCAGATGCTTTATCAAGGTTAGAAAATACATCACAAAAAGGGCAGCGAACAATAAAAATTGGATTAAATCAATTAGTAGAAAGTACTGGATTATATTCTAAAGAAGAAATTATAAGAGATCAGATCAATTTGAGTGAAAAACAAAAAGTCCTTAAGAAAGATGGAGTTTATTATAAAATAATAAATGGCATAGAAGTATATGTAATAACTAGAACTTTAGCAAAGAAAATATTGAAAAATTTACATAACAATTATATGCATATTGGTTCAAGAAAGCTATGGATGTTCTTTAGGGACAATTATTTTGCAAAGAATGACATAAGTATAGCAAAAGAAATTACTACCCAATGCCCAATATGTCAACTAAACAAAGAAAAGAATTAAAAAAAAAACTTACTGATAGATCCATTTCATAAATAGATGGTAGATTTCATTATTTTGAATCAATTTGACATCATACTTGTTGAATTTTGTATATATGGAAATTAATTTGTACCCTAAAAATCATAATTTGGGGTTAGATACAGAATTGATTGTGTAAATGTCTTTATAAAAAGTGTAAAACTCACCAATTCATATGGATAAAAGCCTTTTGAATGGAAATAATTCCTAGATTTTGTCTATAAACAAACAGAACACCATATCGATTATATTGTAATTAAGGTTATATTTTATTCTCTCCATTTGACATGACAGTTTGACCATAGAATAGCCGAACTGTGATCCGTTGTTCTCTGTTTTGACATAGACAGCGAACAGGGATGTATTTAACACATTTTAAATAAATAAAAAAAAAATTTGATTTATTAAATTTAATAAGGTATGAGAAAATTAATATTTAAAAAAATAATAAGTAAATTATTTATTTTAAATATTATTTTTGGGGTATTGTGACGATTAGGGTTTATAGAAAATAATTTATAAGTTATATACTACATAATATTAGATATTTGGTTGTTTTAAATAAGTTATATACTAGAGAATTTAATAAAAATATATTTATGTGAGGGCATTTTTAATAAATTAGCATAATAATTGTAAAAAGTTGTATTTTAATATTGTAAATATATATAAGTGAGCCATGTGCTTAGGCAACCAAAAATACTCTCGGAGATTGACAGATATTTATACTCCGAAGTGACGTTTAAGAATATTTACGAATATAAGTGGGTTATAATAATATATTGTTTGAAATGTGTATTTTATTAAATTAGAATGTTAAGTTACTAATTTAATTATATATTCTGATCTGAAAAGCCTAAATGTAAACAAAATTATTAATAGAAAAGAATGGAATTCTCTGGATCTCCGGAGATGGCCATGTTTGCGAAATGGTTTGTTCCAGAAAATTCATACAAGTATGAAATAGAACAAATTGGAACATGATCTCTTACGAGATGGTTCTAGAATGTCCAAAACATATAAATACCCGTGATTTGGATTCAAGATGGCAGTTTATGGCAGTTTTTGAAAGTTTTTAGTCAGAAAAGTTTTAGATAGTGCAGTCAGAAGAGTTTTTAGCAGTTTTATCATGAAAGTTAGTTAGAAGATAGATACATTTACTTAGTGAAGTCAATTGTTCAGAAGTTTTTAGAAGTTTTTAGTCAGAAGTCAAGCAGTTTATTATGAAAGTTAGTTAGAGTCAGTGAATCAAGTACAAATAGTCCAATAGTTTAATATAGTGAGTTAAATGAAGATTAAAAATTATGCATATAATTTAATGCACATTTATAATTATACACAAATAATTATTGAAGATAAAAAAAGGTATATTGGAAGAAATTAAATTATATTATGGTTGGAGATTAGTATAAATCAACTTATAATAATTGGATATTGGTATATTGAAAAGAAGAATAAATATAAATGCTGTTTGCTGGTTTGGTTGGTGGTGTAAAAATGCTGGTGAAGAAAACTATATCTTAAATTGGTAGAAGCTGATAATTGAAAAAAGTAATTTCACAAAAAACAAGGATAACCGAAGTACGAAGACTTTCAGTGGTGATTAGAATATATATAGTGGAAAACAGTTCATTTAGGCATTCAGTGAAAGAAAGGTACAAAATTTTGTTAATATAATTTAGTTAGTGTCATAACAATTTCAATTTTGAAGATAGTTTTGTTTAAATTTTAGATTGTCTATAGAATTTAATTAGTTTTATAAGAACATCAATTTAAAGATAGTTTATTTTAAATTTACATTGGATAGGTTAGATATATATGTGTGTTTCATAATAGTTATAATAAAGATAATTTAAAAAAGTACTTACAAGCTAATTCTTTGAGAACCGCGATAAAAACCCTATATATTATATTATTAAAAATACTCATTGCTCATCATTCAAACAAAAAACACATCATAACAATATATATATATATATATATATATATATATATATATATATATATATATATATATATATATATATATATATATATATAATATAAAAGCCCATGTTTATATAAAAGAAAGAAAAGTTAATCTTTTCAGTATGTAAAAAAGCATATCACTTTTCTTTGTTGGAAGGAAAAAAACACCAACACAACAGTTTCCCAGTAATATATGGCTAGTTTACATCTTAAGTAACCGATTGTACCGATTGTATAAAGCATACGACTACATTTTTGTATTTGATCTTCACTTTTAATTTATTTTCACAACTAATGATTGATTAGTATGTAACGATTGATAAGTAGGTACGAAAGAAACCATTTAATCCTGTCAAAATATTTTTACCTGTACGTGAAAGTTTAAAGATGATTGAGTTTTTTGTAGAATCGCAATTCATTTAGTAGTTTTTTAGAAAAAAAAATCCCAAAAATCACTAATTAAGGCAGTTTTTCAACAAAAAATTGCAAATTATTCGAAAAGGAAGCATTTTTAGAAAAATTGTCAAAAGAGTAAAAATATTAATTATTGCGATGAGATACAAACACGATTCAGGAAATTGTTTTTTTGTTATAAGTTATTTGTTAATAGCAATTTCTGGTTTACTTGGAAAAATAAAAAAATATATATTTGCACTTGAAAAAATATATAGAATCGAATAAAATAGCTTTCGTGTGGTAGAAATGCAAAAAAAGTCGGTATATTCCGTTTCTCAGCGTCTTTTAGTGGGTAAAGCGTTCACTTACTGATAAACATTGAGGCAAGTGTTGCAATTGCGCTTTTTTGAGTCTATGCCAATATTCCACCACACTAAGCAATATTCTACAATGCGGATTGATAACTCGATAATCGGCACCTTAGAATCTGTTAGCTGTACGCACTTATTTTCAATTGGAACTGTAAAGCAAAAAGTACCGTTTTAAAATGTTTTTATACACTTCTCCAGAAAATGTTAAAAAAAATTAAATGATGTTATCAAGGAAATTCTTTGTCAGAAATCAGAATGTGTAGATCTATTTGCTAATACTTTCTAAAATAGACCCATAGCTTGTAGATGCACAATTGCAAATATTGTAAATAGTTTTGAAATATATTATTATTTACAAGATTATACAAAATATCGTGTAATACAAAAATAACAATATATCTTGACATTGACTTTCGGTTCATTACCTGGAGCAATATCAGGACGAAGAGATTCTGGTTTATTTGACCGACATTTTGTAAAGGAGCAGTGATTGAACATGATTCTCTATTCCAAACTCAGGCGAATATTGGCTCTAGTTTTCTTCTAAATTTGAAATTGTGTAATTAACGCGTCGTCCCTTGGGAAGGAGATAATTTGTAGGCCTTTTGATAGCCGGTTAGTTTTGATATTGTATAATTATTTTGTGATTACGTTGATTGGTATTATTAGTACAACAGTTTAGGATTATTAGATGAAAAATCTATTAGGATATCTAGTAGTAATCTATGCAAAAGTTTGGATTATTTTTTCAAGCATTATTTGTTCTTGTGCAATCATAAATGTCGGTTTAGTTTAAAAAAGTTTTGGATTTTATTTTAATCTAATGCTAAATTTTATTTGAGTGTAGCTATACTCTATATTTTGTCACTGAAAAAAAAATAAATAAACTGTAATTTATACACATACACACATTCCTTCACTGTCTGGGGATATATAGAATCGAAAGCCCTCTCGAAATCTATGAAGGTTAATGCTAGCGGTATTTTATATTCTTTAGTTCTACTCGTTGGTTCGCGAAGCATTTGGATATGATCTAGGCTACTGAATCCACTTCTGAAGCCAGCTTGCTATCTTGGCTGTGCAGCATCTAATGCGTTTATTTGTTGTGAAAATCTTGTATATGATTGGTAGTAGAATTATAGGTCTGTAGTTTTTGATATCGTCTTTGCTCTCTTTCTCATAAATGAAAATTATGTTGTATTATATGCCTGCTAAGATTTTTTAGGTCTTTTTAACAGCTTATTTAAGCAGTTTTACTATTATACCATTTATTTAAGCTGCTTTACCGCTTTTCATTTTTGTAAGTGTCGATTCTACTGTTCAGAAAGAATTCTGTTGAATATTCTTGGTTACTGATCGTTTCTTCAAGTGTTTAAGGGGCTTTGTATAGTTCGCTGTAAAATTTAATCACGAGTTGTATTATTTCATTTCTGTTTGTATTTCTGGCTTTTTCGTTTGTTAGAGTGACGATTTGCTTCTTCCCAATGATTAATGCTATTCTTGTTTTCTTACAGTTTTTTCTATTTTTGATTGCATTTCGACCAGTTTTTCATAGTGTTTTCTTATGTCTTCCTTAAAATTTTTCCTTATTGTCTTACACAGTATATGTAATGTATTCTCTGTATGTTGCTACTTACTTTCATTTTTCGTCTTTGTTTTAACATTATTTCTTTTTTATTAGACAGTTTTTTATGTTTATTTTGTTGTTGAAGCCTCTGATTTCTTTGACACTATCAAGAATGATTTCCATTAATTGAGAGCTGTCGATTTGGTCATGTTATCTTTTATCAATTTTTCTTTGGTAGTGATCTGAGTTTTCTTTTAGATTGTTAATATTTATACCGGTTACTGTTGGTTTTGTATTAATTTTATTCTTTCTCGTTTTATATCTAGAACAATTTTTGCTCTGATTAGTCTATGGTGCTGCTTGTTTAAATTTATTTATTATACTGACTTCTTTTATTGTAGCAATCTTGTTGGTTAGAATGAAGTTAAATTCGTTTTAACTTTAATTTCGTTTTCGAAACTTTTGTTTCGTTTTAATTTCGTGTGCAAACTGAACCAGTCTTCTCTTTTCTACTTTGGCATTAAAGTCACCAATTAAATACTTAGGTGATTTTTTTTTGTGTAGAGTTTCTCTATTTTTTCGTCAGTGTTAGTCATTGTTGGGGCATATATCTGTATAATTTGTATATTGTATCTATTTGACAGTTGTATGGTTTCCATTTCTTATTGATTAGGAATCCAATACCGCCTATTCTGTCCGTTAATGTTCCTCGGTAGTAGAATGTCTTTTTTTCGCTAATTCTAATAGCTCTTCATCTTTTCGCCTTACTTCGCTGATTCCCTTGATGTCTCATTTTATATTTTCAGTTTTTTTTTCAGTTTTACAAGTCTGGATTGATTTGATAGCGAGCGGAACTTATATGTCGCTATATAAAGCATTCTGTTTTATTTAAGTGGCGGTTTAGACTCCGCAGATACTTAGCAACCTCTGACCTCCGGGCTTGATCCCGAAAGCTACCCAGTTCGGGGCAATTTGGGCATACGGAGAATGAGGGCCATTCTCCATAATCGCCATAATCGCAAGGATACAACTCCAGGAACTTTGCTGGCCAAGCACTTTATACGTGTTGCGCTGTTATTGTTGGGCATTATGTTGCCCCGTTTCATTATTTTTTGAGATTACTGAACCTGTCTCTCTTATTCGTTGATAAAAAGCTGTAAATGTTGAGTGAGTGGGGTGCTCACGATTGGAAAATTTTCAACGTATCTACGTTGTGCTGCTCGAGCATTACACCTCATCTCGCAATAAACTATTGTTCTACACTTTTGTTCTATACTACGTTCTATTTGCAATTTTACAATGTTTTCTATATTTTTAAAATTTAAATAAAATTTTTAAAATTAAATAACGTTAATTAATATTTATTTTCTATTTATGTTTAAAAAAAATTATATTATATTAAAATAATTCAATGAATTATTATGTCTCTTCCTAACGCCACTTGTGAAGCTGTGAAGGACCGCTATTTTGTGACGCTACCCGTGACGACTCCATTTGTAGCGCTAGTTCCGTGACGTTGCCATCTTGTGGACTAGTTTCGTGACGCTCGCCTCAGCATTTAAATATACAGAAAAAATTATTAAAACGTCGGGATAAAAGCTTCGCTTCAATAAAAAGGAACGAAACTGTTTCAATACCTAATAAACAAAGAATTTATTTCCAACTATGGTTTGTTTTTTAACCATGAGGAGTACCATAAAAAGACAGATTCACACCCAAGGAAGTTACTAGAAAAGTCACCGAATACATCTTTTTTGGTTGATTATCTCGACATTGCGGTAATCCAGTAATCAGTATCGGACAACCCATCGGGAAAACCTCACTTGTCGACTCTAACCTAACTTTGTTTGTTTATGTTTGAATAATAATTTTTTCCATTTCACTTCCAATATATATGTTTTTGTTTTTCTAATTAGAATAAAAAACATTGATTGTTATGAAGAAGTTGAAGAATTTTTAAAGTTTATTTATCACATTGTAGAAGAAAATACATCTTGATGTTATTTCACTTAAAATTTTATTTGAAGTGGGCATTTCATTCTTGAAAAAGAAGCTGTGTACTATCTGTCGTATAGATGTTTTAACTCTTTCATCGTATTTTGCAAAGATATAAGGTCGGTAGCCAATATTTTTACTCTTACTGTTCCAGTCTGCTTATATTCCTTAATTGTTCTGTAAACAGTTGAATTCGCAACACCTAAAATTAGCACATTACTTTAGTAAGTCTCGATTTTAACAATAACTATTCTTCAAAACTAACCTGTTGCCTATTTTATTTTTGCTACCATGGCTGTTATTTTCATTCCAGGACTATCAATTTTTTTTTGTTTGTACATGTTTATAATGCATTGTTTTTCATTTGATGATAAATTACCCAAATCTACTGGTCGATTTTTAGGTGGAGAAGAATAATTACCACTAGTACTTGGCATTGAATCCATATTTTTATCTTAATAACACTAATACGTCAATGAATAGTTCTGAAAAGAACTGTTTTTTGTATAAATTCAAACGAAACATCTAAAAATTAAAGGAGTAACGCAGAAAATACAAAAAATCGTCGATATAAATTTTGAATTTTAAAATTTCATAAATGTCATTAGTGTCAAAATGTCATAATCTGGTGGAGTAAACTTGCCTGCGGTTGGTTCAATTACAAATAACCATTACGGCGCGGTATATTTGAATTACTCCTCCTGGTTAAAAAACAAACCATAGATATACAGTAATATAATATGTAATACGTTTTGTTATGCACTGAAAAGAAAACAAATTGTATATTTAAAATGCTGAACATTATAATAAATTAATACTTATTCTAAATTTATACAAAAAGTATTCTCTATACGTCTAACATCCATTAAATTTATCTTTATTTCTGCTCTGTACATCAACGGAGCTGAGTCCGGTTTTTGCTATATGCCTGGATTCGCTGTAGGTAATGAGACCATATCCTCTATAGATGTAGGATTATTTACTATCAGCATCCATCCATTTCATTTCCACGTCTGCAGAGAACTGATAATTAACTCGAGTCACGTGGGATTCGTGGACGTCGCAGAAGTCACGTGGTACGCCATGAAAATCCACCAGCTCGTCGGACTATTGTACAATTCGCGGTTGTGTTTGTTTTGCATTCGGCTTCGTTTCTCTTACGTAAGTATGAAATTAGATTAGCACAGATGAAAATAAAACGTTAAAGTAGAATAAATAAAATTTTAAAGGAAAAATTTCTACAAACTGTTTTTTACGTGTTATAGATATACCTTTAGTATATAGGGTGTTGAATTCAATATAATATAAATATATTATTCAAAGAGATATAACATACATACTTATTTATAAAAATTACAGATACATCAAAACTTGACTTTATTAATTTTTTTTCGTATTAGAGTGCAAGATCTTATCAGAATGGCCCAAATATACATTTGAAGTTTTTTGTTGTTAAAGTTTTTTATAAATACCTCCAAAACACTTCTATTAAGAAACAAAACAAAAAAAACAAAAACTTGTAAGAATATTTATCCTCTAGAGTTGAATCAATTACAATAATTGCGAATTCCTAGTAAAGGTCATAGGCATCCATTTTGTGTTGGTCACAAAACACAATTTTAACGCAAAACTTTTTGTCCTTAACTCCAATTATTCCAAAAATCATTTTGAAAATTGTTCGTGTTTTTTCCATAAAAGTTAAATTAATAAGTATCTGAATAAATTTTATAAATTATCTTTTATTTTAATAAATGCAGTACACAATTTGTAAAAAAGTTTAAAAAAAGAAGCAAAAAATCAAATTGAAACAAAATTTTATTTAAAGGCTTTTAAAAACAAAGTTATGGTACGATGGAACGAAACACAAAAGAATGTGTATCAAAGGTAGATAATTACAAAAGATGTTTAATATGATTTCCATTAGTCAATATGCATAAATTTACCTTTTTGCTTAGAGTACGACAATTTCTTGCAAAAATTTTAAGTTATTTATAAATTTATTGCAATCGTCTTGTATTCTTAACCAGGGTTGTGCACGATTTTGTATTGGAAAGAAATAAACAAATGTTTCTATGTATGCCCAAATAGTATAATCGTAAAGATTCAAATCCGGCGACCTTGCTGGTCAGGCAACTGAACCACCTTTTCCAATCTAGCGGTTTCGTAGTTCTTATCAAGACAGCCTTGTACATTCCTGCTAAAGTGGACCGGACACCGGCCATGTAGAAGCCATAAGTTTTGCCAAATATTTAAAGGCATATCATTTAAGTACTACTACTACTTGTCGGTTTATAACGTTTTCCGCGGTTTTTCAACTTCCAATCGCCACTTAGTCCGGTTGTTCCATAGGTCTTCTTCTATGGCCCTCTCTCTCAGTTCTTTATTTATTCCTTCGCTCCAACTTTTTTTGGGTCTACCTCGTTTTCTCTTTCCTTCTGGTTGCCATTTTAATATTTCTTTTGGTATTCATTGTTCATCCATTCTTTGTATGTGTCCGAACCAGATAAGTTGTTTTGTTGTTAGGTCATCTGTGATTGTTCGTTTGATTCCCATTATTTCTCCAATGCGTTAGTTGGTAATCCTTACTCTTCCAGATCTTTCTGTGGCTTTTCTCCAAAAATCCATTTTCGTCACTTTCAGCGAAAAGCATGCACTGATGAAATGTTAATCGGATTTAAGGGCGGAGCAAGTTCCAGATGTACATATCGAATAAGCCACGAAAATATCGCATAAAACTGATGTTGATAATTAATGCTACAATTTACTTTGCATATAATGGCTATATATATATATATATATATATATATATATATATATATATATATATATATATATATATATATATATATATATAGCCATTATATGCAAAGTAAATTGTAGCATTAATTATCAACATCAGTTTTATGCGATATTTTCGTGGCTTATTCGATATGTACATCTGGAACTTGCTCCGCCCTTAAATCCGATTAACATTTCATCAGTGCATGCTTTTCGCTGAAAGTGACGAAAATGGATTTTTGGAGAAAAGCCACAGAAAGATCTGGAAGAGTAAGGATTACCAACTAACGCATTGGAGAAATAATGGGAATCAAACGAACAATCACAGATGACCTAACAACAAAACAACTTATCTGGTTCGGACACATACAAAGAATGGATGAACAATGAATACCAAAAGAAATATTAAAATGGCAACCAGAAGGAAAGAGAAAACGAGGTAGACCCAAAAAAAGTTGGAGCGAAGGAATAAATAAAGAACTGAGAGAGAGGGCCATAGAAGAAGACCTATGGAACAACCGGACTAAGTGGCGATTGGAAGTTGAAAAACCGCGGAAAACGTTATAAACCGACAAGTAGTAGTAGTACTTAAATGATATGCCTTTAAATATTTGGCAAAACTTATGGCTTCTACATGGCCGGTGTCCGGTCCACTTTAGCAGGAATGTACAAGGCTGTCTTGATAAGAACTACGAAACCGCTAGATTGGAAAAGGTGGTTCAGTTGCCTGACCAGCAAGGTCGCCGGATTTGAATCTTTACGATTATACTATTTGGGCATACATAGAAACATTTGTTTATTTCTTTCCAATACAAAATCGTGCACAACCCTGGTTAAGAATACAAGACGATTGCAATAAATTTATAAATAACTTAAAATTTTTGCAAGAAATTGTCGTACTCTAAGCAAAAAGGTAAATTTATGCATATTGACTAATGGAAATCATATTAAACATCTTTTGTAATTATCTACCTTTGATACACATTCTTTTGTGTTTCGTTCCATCGTACCATAACTTTGTTTTTAAAAGCCTTTAAATAAAATTTTGTTTCAATTTGATTTTTTGCTTCTTTTTTTAAACTTTTTTACAAATTGTGTACTGCATTTATTAAAATAAAAGATAATTTATAAAATTTATTCAGATACTTATTAATTTAACTTTTATGGAAAAAACACGAACAATTTTCAAAATGATTTTTGGAATAATTGGAGTTAAGGACAAAAAGTTTTGCGTTAAAATTGTGTTTTGTGACCAACACAAAATGGATGCCTATGACCTTTACTAGGAATTCGCAATTATTGTAATTGATTCAACTCTAGAGGATAAATATTCTTACAAGTTTTTGTTTTTTTTGTTTTGTTTCTTAATAGAAGTGTTTTGGAGGTATTTATAAAAAACTTTAACAACAAAAAACTTCAAATGTATATTTGGGCCATTCTGATAAGATCTTGCACTCTAATACGAAAAAAAATTAATAAAGTCAAGTTTTGATGTATCTGTAATTTTTATAAATAAGTATGTATGTTATATCTCTTTGAATAATATATTTATATTATATTGAATTCAACACCCTATATACTAAAGGTATATCTATAACACGTAAAAAACAGTTTGTAGAAATTTTTCCTTTAAAATTTTATTTATTCTACTTTAACGTTTTATTTTCATCTGTGCTAATCTAATTTCATACTTACGTAAGAGAAACGAAGCCGAATGCAAAACAAACACAACCGCGAATTGTACAATAGTCCGACGAGCTGGTGGATTTTCATGGCGTACCACGTGACTTCTGCGACGTCCACGAATCCCACGTGACTCGAGTTAATTATCAGTTCTCTGCAGACGTGGAAATGAAATGGATGGATGCTGATAGTAAATAATCCTACATCTATAGAGGATATGGTCTCATTACCTACAGCGAATCCAGGCATATAGCAAAAACCGGACTCAGCTCCGTTGATGTACAGAGCAGAAATAAAGATAAATTTAATGGATGTTAGACGTATAGAGAATACTTTTTGTATAAATTTAGAATAAGTATTAATTTATTATAATGTTCAGCATTTTAAATATACAATTTGTTTTCTTTTCAGTGCATAACAAAACGTATTACATATTATATTACTGTATATCTATGGTTTGTTTTTTAACCAGGAGGAGTAATTCAAATATACCGCGCCGTAATGGTTATTTGTAATTGAACCAACCGCAGGCAAGTTTACTCCACCAGATTATGACATTTTGACACTAATGACATTTATGAAATTTTAAAATTCAAAATTTATATCGACGATTTTTTGTATTTTCTGCGTTACTCCTTTAATTTTTAGATGTTTCGTTTGAATTTATACAAAAAACAGTTCTTTTCAGAACTATTCATTGACGTATTAGTGTTATTAAGATAAAAATATGGATTCAATGCCAAGTACTAGTGGTAATTATTCTTCTCCACCTAAAAATCGACCAGTAGATTTGGGTAATTTATCATCAAATGAAAAACAATGCATTATAAACATGTACAAACAAAAAAAAATTGATAGTCCTGGAATGAAAATAACAGCCATGGTAGCAAAAATAAAATAGGCAACAGGTTAGTTTTGAAGAATAGTTATTGTTAAAATCGAGACTTACTAAAGTAATGTGCTAATTTTAGGTGTTGCGAATTCAACTGTTTACAGAACAATTAAGGAATATAAGCAGACTGGAACAGTAAGAGTAAAAATATTGGCTACCGACCTTATATCTTTGCAAAATACGATGAAAGAGTTAAAACATCTATACGACAGATAGTACACAGCTTCTTTTTCAAGAATGAAATGCCCACTTCAAATAAAATTTTAAGTGAAATAACATCAAGATGTATTTTCTTCTACAATGTGATAAATAAACTTTAAAAATTCTTCAACTTCTTCATAACAATCAATGTTTTTTATTCTAATTAGAAAAACAAAAACATATATATTGGAAGTGAAATGGAAAAAATTATTATTCAAACATAAACAAACAAAGTTAGGTTAGAGTCGACAAGTGAGGTTTTCCCGATGGGTTGTCCGATACTGATTACTGGATTACCGCAATGTCGAGATAATCAACCAAAAAAGATGTATTCGGTGACTTTTCTAGTAACTTCCTTGGGTGTGAATCTGTCTTTTTATGGTACTCCTCATGGTTAAAAAACAAACCATAGTTGGAAATAAATTCTTTGTTTATTAGGTATTGAAACAGTTTCGTTCCTTTTTATTGAAGCGAAGCTTTTATCCCGACGTTTTAATAATTTTTTCCTTGACAGCCTTGTACATTCCTGCTAAAGTGGACCGGACACCGGCCATGTAGAAGCCATAAGTTTTGCCAAATATTTAAAGGCATATCATTTAAGTACTACTACTACTTGTCGGTTTATAACGTTTTCCGCGGTTTTTCAACTTCCAATCGCCACTTAGTCCGGTTGTTCCATAGGTCTTCTTCTATGGCCCTCTCTCTCAGTTCTTTATTTATTCCTTCGCTCCAACTTTTTTTGGGTCTACCTCGTTTTCTCTTTCCTTCTGGTTGCCATTTTAATATTTCTTTTGGTATTCATTGTTCATCCATTCTTTGTATGTGTCCGAACCAGATAAGTTGTTTTGTTGTTAGGTCATCTGTGATTGTTCGTTTGATTCCCATTATTTCTCCAATGCGTTAGTTGGTAATCCTTACTCTTCCAGATCTTTCTGTGGCTTTTCTCCAAAAATCCATTTTCGTCACTTTCAGCGAAAAGCATGCACTGATGAAATGTTAATCGGATTTAAGGGCGGAGCAAGTTCCAGATGTACATATCGAATAAGCCACGAAAATATCGCATAAAACTGATGTTGATAATTAATGCTACAATTTACTTTGCATATAATGGCTATATATATATATATATATATATATATATATATATATATATATATATATATATATATATATATATATTAGAAAAGGTTCGGATCGAATTGGTCTTTCTAATTCAGAAAAAAAATATTAACCAAACCCACACAATCGGTAATTCGTCTACCAAAACCTTTATTTGGCAGTAATAGGAACATTACTTTAGATAATTGGTTTTCTTCTCTTTAGCTGGTGAAAGAGTTACAGTCCAGAGGTCTTGTCTATGTCGGAACCATGAGAAAATCAAAAAGGAAAATACCTCCAGAATTAAAGGCAAACAAACACAAACAAGTTGGTTCTGCATTATATGGATTTTCAAAACCTAAAACGCTTGTTCCTTATATTCCTAAAAGAAACAATGCTGTAATCCTCATTTCCTCTATGCATCACTGTCGTGCTACGGATGTTGAGAGTCTCTCTCTTTGTCAACCATTTTCCATGCACTTCTGAATGTAGGTCTCTCCCAATTGCTTCCATCTTTCTCTATCTTGCGCCAATCTAATCCACTGTTTGCCTGCCACTACTCTTATGTCATCTACCCATCTTTTTTGAGATCTTCCCATGCTTCTTGTTGTCGTCCTTGGTCTCCACTCTAGAATTATTCGTGTCAACGTGTTGTCATTATATCGGGCTACGTGACCTGCCCAGCGCCATTTTAGTTTTGTAACTTCTTCCACAATATCCCTAATCTTTGTTCTACGTCTTATCTCGGTGTCTTGTCTCTCAGTGATATTCCAAGCATGAATCGTTCCATTGCTCTTTGCGTTGTTTCTAATTTTTAAGCAGATTTTTTGGTAAGGGCTACTGTCTCTAAGCCGTAGATACAAACTGGTAGTATGTATGTGTTATACACTTTTTTCTTTAAGTTTACAGGAATGAAGGTGTTTTCCAAGATATATGCTAGTTTGCCGAAAGCGCCCCATTCCAGTTGTGTTCTTCTTTTAATTTCAGCATCTTGATTAGGTTTTCCCAGTTTGATGACATGACCTAGATATACATAATATTCAACATTTTCTATGGTATGATTTTGTATTGTTATATTTGTCTGGTCTCGGCTTAGTATTTTTGTTTTGTTGTAGTTCATTTTTAAGCCTACGGCTCCTGAAACTGCATTTAATTGTTGTAACATCATTTAGTTCCTGGATATTCTCGGCTATTATAACTATGTCATCTGCGAATCTCAAATGGTTTAAGTATGATCCGTCGACGTTGATACCCTTGTTGTTCCGTTCTAGTTTCTTAAAAATGTCTTCTAGAGCAAGCGTAAATCGTTTGGGAGAGATGGTGTCTCCTTGTCTTACTCCCGGTTGTAGTCTTATGGGATTAGTTTTTGTGCTTTCATCCAGCTTTATCTGCATGATGGCAATTTCATATATGTTTTTAATTATGTTAGTGTATCTTGAATCCATACGTGCATTTTCTTGAGATTCAAGCACTGCCCATAATTCGATGAATTCAAATGTTTTATGGAAATCGACGAACGCCATATGAATTGGAACATTATACTCGGTGCATTTTTCTATCAGTGTTCTTACGGTGTGCAAGTAGTCTATGGTACTAAAATGTTCTCTGAATCCAGCCTGCTCGATAGGTTGATAGAAATCGAGCTTATGTGTTAGGCGGTTAGTTATGATTTTAGTTAGTGACAATTTATACAAGTGTGACACCAAGGATATTGGTCGGTAATTCTCGATGTTTGCTTTGTCTCCTTTCTTGAATAGTAGATTGACTTCAGAGTTGTACCATTCTTGAGGAATCTTTCCTTCATCAATTACTTTATTAAATAAAATATTTAATACCTGTTCCATTTTTCTGCCACCAATTTTCAACATTTTAACTATAATTTTATCCTCTCCCGGACATTTATTCGTTTTTAGTTGATTTAGGGCCATTCTTATTTCATAGTCGGTTATGTCCGGTATTTCTTCTGAACCGGTGTTAATTATTGTTCGTTCAGTACGTCGTTATTGTGGTTGTGTATTTACCGAGTATAACTTTTCAATGGCCTCGCTTATTCCCTTTCTGTCTCGGACGGTGACGTTTTTCTCATTTTTTATTTCTATGATTTTTGTTATGCTGCTTGAGTTTTTTGCTTTTAGTACTTTCATATTGCAGTTATCTTGTATTATATCTTTTATTAGATTTTTAGTATAGTTTCTATGATCGTTCCTAATTTTTTTCTTCACGGTTTTGTTTAAACTTTTGAAGCTGTCCGAAGTTCGATCTGTTCTGTTTCGTCTTTCTTTGAGTAGTTCAATTTTATTAGGTTGGATTTTGGATGTTTTGGCTGTTTTCGTGTTTGAGCATATTTTCTTAACCGATGTTGTTACAGTTACTTTTATTTTATTGGCTAGTCCGTTTATATCCATTTGTTTCAGTGTCTCTATTTTAGTATGTCTCTAATGTTGATAGTAACAAACCTGAAATATTATCATTCTATAATTCAACAAAAGAAGGCGTTGATGCACTATATAGATGATAAATGCACCATTTACAGCTCATCAGGAGAACTCGACGTTGGCCAATGGCTATTTTTTAACATATATTAGACATGAGTTGTGTCAATTCATTTGTCATGTCTAATTGCTTCAAAAATTATGAAAATATATCCCGAATCAAATTCACAAAGGCACTAGCGAAAAGCCTGACAAAACCTTTTATGAGGAAACGATTTGAACATCCTAGAATTAGCTTAGATATAAGAAACTCGATAAGAAGAATACTTGCAATTGAAGAACCAGTAAAATTGCCACAAGAAGAAAAATTAGAGATTCGGAAATATTGTTATTTCCTTATGATATGATTGTAAGAAGCCTATATGTTTATCATGTAGTAAGAAAATATGCACAAAATGTGCTTCAAAATAATCGTAACGATCGAATCGAAAATAAATGTCGTTTACAATGATTTTAGTTCACCTGGTGTCAGAATTTTTTTACTGAATAAATTTGTTTATTTTTTGTATTAAAAAATTAATGATTAGTATTCCCTTAAACCTCATAATATATTCTTAACATCGCAAAAAAAACACCTTTTTTTATTAATAAAATTGGGGAGTCTTGTTATAATATAGGGAAATTTCAGTACTATTGTATAATAAAGATATTTTAATGACTTTTTTTGTATAATACTTATATAGCTATGAGCGAATAAAGTTCATCCAGTTGTAACTTATTTCAGTGAAATTTTTTCAAATACCTAAATCTTTTTATTATTTATTTTTTCAAAAGGAATCCGTGGGACTCCACATCACGCTCAATGTAACTGAAATTACACCTCACCGGTTACGGGTTAAGTTTGACTCTTTTCAATATATATATGGTCACTGTCGGCATCTGCTCCTCTGTATCTTTCCCATCGCGAGAGATCTGGTTATTTTATGTATGTCTTAATAAATAAATTGTGTACTTGTGAGCTTAAAGTTATGCTTCATTGAAATTTTTTTTTTTAGTTGCCATTACTTTCTTTATGCAGGCTTTTATCATCTATTGTATTCATATAAATATCTTCTCTTCCTACGTTCGCATTTGTATCTTCCACGTTTATTTTTATGTCATATTTTCTTAATGAGCATATGCGTAAATTATGCAGATTTTTCTATATTTTACGTGAAATCTTAAATAACACAGACTTTCTGATATTGTCTGAAAGTCAATTACTACTTGGCTTATTTTATCTCACTATTTTCACTCATCCCAGGTATCCATTTTGTGTGCCGCGTTTAAAAAGAGTACTCTTTCCAACCTTTACTATCTCACTTTACAGTATTATGAAACTATGTATGGGTTTGTAGCTAATTTTAAAATGTGAATCTTATAGCTTAAACTCTTAATTTTATTAATAACTTTTTTTGGTATCTCCTATGATTACAGATGTAACGGACTTTATTACAAAAGTTGATTACACTGTATATAGACATAGGCAAAAGTTCGGACGGGTAAAAAACTTTGCTTAAATTTTCTATCATGCGATTCGCCATAGCTAATTCAATTAATCATGACGAAAGCAAAGAGGGAAAACTCGGTCAGAGCTCCTTGTAATCCCGGGTGATTGTCTTCCAAGTCACAATTCCCACACTGAATTATTTTTCGTTTAGAACTCCAATGAAATATAGCTTCCGGATTATGTTTCAGGATAAATGATTTAAGCAAATATTTCGACTTCCATGCGAGTTTCGAAAGAATCAATATAATCAGTAAAACTTTTGTATCTTTTGTGTAATAAGAAATAAATAAACTATATAATAAAGAAAAAGTATTAAACAATTGGCATATACTTTAAAAGTATGAAATCGATGTTGCGATGATCCAAGAGACTTTTCCAAAAGAAGTACAAAGGAAACTTTTGTAGATATTAAATTCGAAAACTACATTCGTTTTAATAGTGGGTGTGATAAAAGAGATATTAGTGGAGGTATTCTTCTTAAAAAGGAAACGAAGTGAGTAAAAAAATTTAAGGTAATATATAATCATTTACGTCTTTCGGTAATATGAAAAAAAATATAGATAATAAATGTTTATAATGTAAATAAGATACAAAGGATATCTGTCATAAAAGACTAAAGCAGTATTTATCAAAATAGGTACTATCTTATTATATAAAAATATTTGTAGCTCATTTTAATGCAATGATTGCTCAAGAAATGCAACGATATAACTACCCTTAGAAAGTTGTGAGCCAATGTGTAACAGTGAAACTCTAGCTAACGTTGGAAGTCAATTATTTAACCCTTATACCGGCAAGGTGGGTCCAACGGGCCCGAGACGCCAATTCTTATATCATAAACTGATAAAAAAAATTTTATTGAATTTTATGGATCACTGAATTTGTTTAGAAGTATGTTTCATTCGACATAGAGGATGATCAGCAATTAGTATTGAGTGATAATAAAAAAGAATGTGTAGCTACAAGTTTCCAGATTTCAGAGTGTGTAATTTTTGAAACTAAGGATAGAATTAACTGGAAGAGTCAATCACAACTGACAGGACGTATGCGATCCGGCGATATAATAAAAAGCAAATTGCATAAAGTAATGTGAGCTTCTGGTCAAAGTGTAGATGATCCTGTTGATTTATTTTGTTTGTTTGGGAACGAAAAAATTGTGAACGAAATAGTGAAGTGTACAAATAAAGAAGCCGAAAAAATCCTGGGATAGAGAACGGAAATATTGCGACTACAGAGCTGTATACTTTTATTGGACTACTACTAACTGCAGGGCACCTAAGTGAGAACATCCATCTATATAGCCCTTACTGTCCAATTTTGAACATAGGCCTCATCTTTCTTCTTCCACGTCTCTCTATTGTAGGCAGTTTGTATTCACTTCGGGCCTGCGTGTTTCTTCAAGTCATCTGACCATCTCATTTGTGGCCTTCCTCTTTTTCGTTTGTAACTATATGGTCTCCAGTGTATAATCATCTTACTCCATCTGGCGTCTTTCTGTCTTATGGTATGTCCAGCGAACTTTTACTTAAGTTTTGCTATCTGCGTTAATACATCGGTTACTTTTGTTTTGTTGCGGATCCAAGTATTTCCTTGTCTGATAGCCTGATGTTTAGCATTTGCCTTTCCATAGGTCTTTGGGCCTTTGCTATTTTTTCCATGTTTTTCTTTGTAAACGTCCAAGTTTGAGAACCGTAGGTGAGAACAGGAAGTATACATTGGTTGAAGACTCTTGATTTTAAATATTGGGGGTATTTTCTATTTTTTAGTGTATAGGAAAGTTTTCCGAAGAATACCCAAGCCAACCGTATCCTTCTCTTTATTTCTCCGATTTATCTGATTTTTTTTATTTAATTTAACTAGTTGTCTCAAATATAAATATTGTTTTACTTGTTCTATAGTTGTTTGTGCAATTGTAATTATTAATTCTTCTGGTAGGTTGGTCATAATTTTTGTTTTATTATAATTCATTTGTAGACCTATTTTTGTTGATTCGCTACTTAATTCATCCATCATATTTTGCAATTCTTTCCTTTTATCTGTTATTAATATAATATCGTCTGCATATCTCAAGTGATTCAAGTATTGGCCATTTATGTTAATACCCCGTTTTTCCCATTGTAATTTCCTCACAACGTCTTCCAAAGCTTGATTGAATAGTTTGGGTAATATAGAGGCCCTGTCTGACTCCCCGCCGTATCTTAACGGGCTCCGTTTGTTCAACTATTTTGATAGATGTTGTTGCTTGATCATATAAAATATATTGGAAATTAAGTCCGTATATCTATAGTCTATTCTCCCATTTTGTAAAGACTTCTTTACTGCCCAATGTTCCACCTTATCGAATGCTTTTTCAAAGTCTACAAATGCATACATTGGGATTTGATATTCGTTGTCCTTTTCAATTAATATTTTTATCGTAAGCAGATGGTCGCTTGTACTGAATCCTTTTCTAAAACTGGCTTGTTCACTTGACTGGTAATTATCTAACTTAATATAGTTAATTAGTTATAGTTGTTAATCTGTTTGTTAGTAGTTTAGTTAACAATTTGTACATTACATTCAGTAGCGTTATGGGCCTACAGTTTTTCAGATCTTTTCTATCACCTTTCTTAAACAGTAATAGTGTTATTGCCCTGTTCCATCTGGAGGGTATTTGTTTTGTGTTCAATATTTTATTCATTAGTACATAAAGGTTATTCACTGTAGTTTCCCCCATTTTTTAGCATTTCCACAGTTATTCCATCTTTCCCAGGAGATTTGTTATTCTTCATTTCTTTGAGTGCCTTTTTTATTTCATTTTTACTTATTTCCGGTTGTAGGTCAGAGTTAACGTTCTTTATTTTCAGTTGTAACTAATTATGGATTTCTTCGGTTGATTTTTGTTCTGTTTTATAGAGATTTGTCTAATATTCGTGCGTTATCTGTAAAATTTCTTTTATATTTTTTTTCTTCACTCCTCTTTTGTTCTTTATGCTATTAATTTGTATGTTTCCCAGGTTCTGCTTTAAGCACTTCATGTTTCTATTCTTTTTTAATTGTTTTCTCTATATTTTCTTCCTGTACTTTCCGTTTACACTACTTGATATTTTATCTAATAATTTTGTTTATTTCTTTGTATTCCATTTTATTTCTGTCCCCTTGTTCTAGTAATATTTTTCTTGTGTTCATAAGAATCTTTGTTTCCTCGGATATGAAACTTTACTTTTTTGTTATAGTCTGTGCTATTTCTTTACCCACTTTCATTAGAGTTTCAGTAAATATCATGTTTATTTCATCGATATGTTTGTGTTCTATATCTTCCTTAGTCGGCAATATTTCCTTTATTGTCTCTTTGTACGTCAGTTTTTCTTGTTTTAGTTTTTATTTCAGGGCACAAGAGAGATCTGAATGGAAGGACATAGCCAGACAGGCAAAGACCCATCCAGGATTATGATGCCAAAAGAAGAAGAAGAAGAAGATGGGGTTAAAACGATTAAAAAATTTGATAAGATTTGTTCGATTTGACTATAAGGACACGAGGTCTAAACGAAGAAGGAACAACAAATTAGCAGCAATACGCGATGTGTGGAATCAAGTCAACCAAAACTTTCAGAAATACTATTTACCAGGAAAAACCATAATGGTAGATAAGCAACTTGTTCCGTATCGAGGTGGGTGCCCTTTCAAGCAGTATATGCCTTCAAAGCCAGATAAGTATGGCATGAAAATATGCCATTCTGTGACTCGGAAACATATTACCCTTTATGTGGAATACCATTTACAGGTAAAACGAAAATACAGCAGCAAAAGTTCTTGCATCTGAAGTTGTAAAGGAACTCGTTGAGCCTTATTATAATTCTTTTACATGAATAACTCACAAATTCACTAACTTTTGTGGTCACAGTAAAAAAGAATAAGAGATTTGTTTGTCGGAAATTTCTAGCAAAGAAGAACCGTTAAGAGAAATATTTAATTTTTGGATTCACTCCAAAATCATCTCTTGTTTCTTACATTCCAAAAAAACAAAGAAGTATCCTAGTCCTGTCTACCATGCATCACAATGCTTACTGTGCAGATGATGTTAACACAAAGCCAGATATGATCCTCTATTATAGTAGTACAAGCTCTGGTGTCGATCGGCTAGACTAAATGGTTCATAAATATATGTGCAAAAGACAAACTAACCGTTGGCCTTTTGCATTTGTTATGCATAGTTTAGACGTGGATGGGGTAGCCCCATTTATTCTTGGACAACTTTATATCCAAAATGAAACGAAAACAAAAATGAAAAGCGAAGATTTTTTCTTACAACGACAGCAGAACAACTAGTGTTGCCTCAAATTTTGGGAAGGAAATCAATGGGACTACAATGGGAAACAAAACAGTGTATTGAAAAATGCTTACAGGAAGTTGAGTCACACAATAAAAAGAAAAAACTAGAAAAACCTCCAGTTTTAACAAGGAAAAGGTGCCACATGTGCCCAACCAAAAAGGACAGATAACAAAAACCAATTTGTGAAATATGCAGTAGAAATGTGTGTTAAATAAAGAAAAATAAATGACTAATCTATGGTTTTTTTATTATTATTGTTTTTTTTGTGACAGTGACACGAATAAATTTTCCTCTCTGACAAAAGACAATCAAATACGAAACAAAAAATATTTGAGTACTAAAATAGTTAAAAGTACAAAAAAATAGATAGTACAACTCAAAATCTGAAAGGATTAGAAAAATTGAACACACAATGATATGAAAATCGACTGCAATAAGCGAGGAGAAAAAAGATAGATAAGCGAGGACTCCCACGAGAAAGTGGGTGTGAGTCGATCAAGGACGCAATAATTACAAAGAATCTATAAGTCGAATTAAATTATGATAAAAAGAACACAAAAACAAATCTATTATATTCATCATATATGTAATTTATTTTGTTTGATTGTAACATACAACAAAGTAAGTACAATAATCTCTTTGCATTCCACACAACAATGCAATTCAGATGATGATTCTTAGTCTTAAATCAGAATAGGACACTTTGATATATACTTTGTACACAATTCAGGGTTTTCAATTTTCCAGGACATAAACGTTTTATGATGTCGATGTTCCGAATTCAATTGCAACCCCAAGAAAGTACTTTGGGGATAATATTACAGCTCCAACAGTCGAGAACTTAATTATTAATCATGGCAGTCATTAAACTGCTGAATTGTGTCTTAACATAGATATTCGAGTATAATTTTCAGCCACAGTGGCACGTGCTAGTTTAGATTTTATTTTAAAATATTGCATTTAGCAAAATCTTTTAAAGTTTCTAATGAATTGTCGTATGTAATATCACAAGAGAGAAAGTTTTGCCGGCAATATTTTCGACTGATATGAAAGTTTGTTGTCTGGCAATTTTCGCGAATTAAATTTTGACAGTTAAATCACGAGACGTTAGTCGAGTCGAATGAATGGTTCCTATCATGGTTAATTTGTAGGGATCTTATAACAATTGGTCAGCAAGAGAAACCGATGTGGACCAGTTGTCCATAATTACGTTACGATGCGTACCGTCAATTGATTTAGTCAACTCTTTTAAATAAAATTTAGCTAGAGCAAACCGTTGTTTTCTGTTTTTTTCCCAAGTAAGGATTTACTTCTACTATATATTCGGTTGAGGAATCGCATACCATAACGATTTTTATCCCATACTTCGCTGGTTTGTTAGCAATATACACTCTGGGCCAAAATTAACCGGCCACCTTAAAAATGGGCAATTTTTGATTTCTTATATCTCCTAAACCTGTTGTCCGATTTAAGTGACTTTTTTAATATGTTATAGCCTTATCCCTTGACAATATCTTTGTATTAATATTGTTGCTAAACAGATAAATTTTCATTGTATACCGGGTGTATAAATCAAACTGTGTTTTTTTTTCAAAGTTTGCATCACCTTGTGGAATATTCTAGCATTTGTAGAATACTGAAATTAAATCGTAACTATAGGCTCATATTTTCTCAACATTTTGTTTTTTGATTGATTCACTTATGTTGGATAATACAAAATTTAGGTGCTTTAACAACTAGACATGTCTTTTATCAATTTTTATCTCCGCGTAAGAGAAAAAATAGTTTTTTGAAAAAAAGTCATTTGTTACAGTAAAAACCCAATGAATAAAATCAATAATGGGTGTTGCCGCCTCTAGCCCTTAGGACTTCTTGGAGCCGGTTTGGCAACCCATTCATGATATCCTGGATATCAGATTGGGGGATATTGTGCCACTCCTCTACCGCAGCTGTCTTCAGCTCTTTAAAGGATGCAGGGGCTGGTACTCTTGCTCTTACCCGTCTTTAGAGGTTGTCCCCGAAATGCCCAATTGGGTTAAGATCGGGACTGTGTGCTGGCCATGGTAGGCCATCCCGACCACATTAAGGTACTCACGAGTAGATCTTGCTGTATGTTAGCGTGCATTGTCATGCATTAGTCTGAAGTTATCACCAATGAATGGTGAAAAAGGCATGATATGGTCTTGGAGAACTTCTTGCACGTATACTTGGGCATTCACACTGCCTCTACCGAACACAACAAGATCAGTACGCGCTCCGTAAGAAATACCTCCTAAAATTATTATTGACCCTCCTCGGTAAGCCACTGTGTCGGTTATAGCGCATGCAGCAAACCTTTCATTTTGACGCCTATAGACACGTTGGCGTTCATCTGGACCTTTTAGGGCTATGCTCATCTGAGAACGGTATATTCTTCCATTCCGCCATAGTGCAGTTAGCACATTCTCGCGCAAAATGAAGTCTAGACCTACGGTGTTGTGGGAGCAGTTGTGGTGAGCGAGCTTGACGAAAAGCCCTCAAGTTTATTTCTGACAGTCTTCTTCTAATCGTTTGTCTACTCACACTAACGTTTCTCACTTCAAGACGAGACCTACGAGCTTCAGGAGCGGTGCTAAAGCAATTTCTTAATACTTTAGTGAAAATGAAGCGGTCATCTCAAACTGAGGTGCATCGTTTTCGGCCTTAACCTGACCTGTGGTTGTACGATCCTGTCTCCCGAAATCGTCTGATGGCATCTTGTACCGTAGTTCTGGGTACATCGAGTATACCAGCGATATGACGTTGACTGTAACCAGCATCAACTAAAGCCACTGCCCTAGCAGCATCAGTTGGAACGAGTGGCATTTTTAAAATCACAAACAATAAATAAGTACTTACGCTCACAATGATATAAAATTACAATTTTAATTGTTAATCTTAATTACAAATTTAATTTTAATTACAAATTGTTCAAGAATTGTTATTAAAACGAAAACAGATTTGCAACAATGTCGTACAACGACTATATGTCAAAAATCCTTCGATGATAAAAATTAAGCAAACAAACTATCACAGGTAATGTAAACAAAACAATAATAAAGGTGGTAAGGTTAATTTTGCTGGTGTGTTAAATTGTCTGTATTGATGAAAAACATGGCTAGTTGTTAAACTACTTTACTTTTGTATTATCCAACATAAGCGAATGAATCGAAAAACAAAATGTTAGGAAAACATGAGACTATAGTTAGGTTTTAATTCCAATATTTTATAAATGCTAGAATATTCCACAGGGTGATGCAAAAAAACACAATTTAATTCATACACCAGGTATACAATAAAAAATTACCTGTTTAGCAACTATATTTTTATAATGATATTGTCAAATAATAAGGCTATAACATATTAAAAAAATCACTTAAATCGGACAACAGGTTTACGAGATATAAAACATCAAAAATTACCAATTTTTAAGGTGGCCGGTTAATTTTGGCCCAGAGTGTACATCCTAAAATGGCAGCGTCCTCGGAATGCCAAAAGTTGTTCGTCAATTGTGACGTATGAGGATAGAGAATACGATGTTCTACACGTATCGATAAAAATGTTCCAAATTTCTCGAATATGTGTAAAGGGATCATTTATCTTTCTCCCTTCTCTTGTTTCCTTGATATCAAATCTAAGCCAGTTTAGCATGAATAGAAAGCAATCACAATTCATACAAGATCTGTAAAACTTGCCTGAAATGATGGCTTTAAACATATACCTTGCTGATAAATGATTGTCTTTCTTTCCACAGAAAGAATTAAAATACCAAATAATTTTTCAATTCGTCTTTTGTCGTTATGCTAACATTCTGATGGCCACTGTATTTTCGAGCTTGATCGGCAATTTCTGCATTTGTATGTTGCAGAATTATATCAAATATATTGTCAGAAAAAAATGCAAAAAATAATCATCCAGCGTAGAACAGTTGTTTGCAGTTCCTTTAGGACCCGATATAAAATGATATATGTTCCTAGCAGCGGTTATTTTAGATCTTTGAGGCAACTCTGTTGACCATTTGTGACCATTTTTACCCTTTAACCTTTTTTCAAAGTTTGTTATATATTTTGAATATTTACGTACTTGTAATGAAGGAATATCATTTTCATCTGAACGAGCTTCTACCTCTTCTTCAGACTGAACTGGACTGTTATATTCCTCTTACATATGGCGAACAGGAGAAACGGACGAATTATTTTCCGCATCAACCTCGCTATCGGACCCAGAGGATTCAGCTTCCAAATTGTCATCTTCCCATTCACTACCACTATCTTCAAACGGGTCTGGATCACTTCTTTAAACGGGTCTGGGTCTTCCCCATTTATAATACGTGCCGCTTCCTCCTCCATTTCTTTTGCAGACAAAAACTTTTTATTTGACATCCTAATAAGAAAAACTCAAATAGTATATTATGTAATAAGAATGAAAAAACAATTTACCTTAATTTTTTGTTACTAAAACACTCAAAATAAAAATATAAACAATAAGAACCAGCTGATTTATTATATGACGTAAACACGGGACTTTACGATCTTAGAATGGGAAATTATAAGAACCATCTGCGACACTATCAAGCTCGATACTAATTAGGACAGGAAGGTACTCAATTGGGGAAATCATTAAAATAAACGAGAGTGGGAATGCCCGATGTATTATGAGCGTCGTCAAGTTTACGAAAGACCCGTATTTTATAATTAAGATACCCCTGAAGATGCTCTGAGAGCAAAAGTACTTAGGCAAGATTTAGTTAAAAACTGTGCTCGATATCTGCCTTTTATTTGATTAAAAATTAGGTAGTACATTTGCCCAATAGCCAGGGAGTTATGGATTAATTCCAAATAAAACACTTTTCATGCGTTGGCCATTACGTACACTTTTTGTATTATATTATTTTGGTTAATACAAAATACAAAAAAAATATGTACAAGTATCATTGAATTATTACTTTTTCAGATGTGAATTATTATAAAAATATACTTAATTCCCAACTAATCACCCTTAAAGAACTATTTTTAAAGAAACACTATTTTCTTGTAGTAAAATTCCCGAAGTAGTCTTTTCTGACATTTCAATAAAAACTACAGCTTTGTATCTAAACATTAACTTAATGTATCGTCTAGAACGTTTACAAGTATATATATATATATATATATATATATATATATACATATATATATATATATATATATATATATATATATATATATATATATATACATATATATATATATATATATATATATATATATATATATATAAATCAACACTAATTATGTAAATAGTTTAATATATTACAGTAAGCTAATCAAATCCTTTGACACTAGCATACAAAAAATTATGCTAATTAATAAACCTCATCCAATTACCCTTCGGCAGCGACATGAAAAATTATTCCAAAACATGATATCACGACCATCTACTGATTAATAAATATCTAGAGATGGAGTGGGTACTATATTATAGCGTTTTGTTAAAATTTAACGAGTATTGGGGGATGTCAAATGGTGGAAAATATTTCTCGAAATCAGTATATACCAACTATGAAACATAGGCATACTTGAACTAGAAAGAAAACGCCAAAGTTGAACGGGGAAATTAATTTAGCAGAAGAATATTTATATTATAAACAATTAATTAAAAGTATTATATAGTTAAAAGTAATATTATGTTAAAAAATATATTTTATTTTTTTTATTTAACATCCCAATATGATATCTATAATCTGTAATATAATTTCAATAAATTGTATAAATAGAAGTATAAATACATATAAAAAAGAAAGGAATAATACCAGCTTTTAGAACAAACAAAAACTTACGAAAATATATTAAGAACAACAAGAGACAAAAAAAAGCACTTACATGATGGTAAATACAACTTAAATGTGGCAATTGCCCAAAAACTTACATCAGCCAAACTGGTAGAACTTTTAACAAACACGTAGCAGAACACAAAAGAACTTTCAATAATAGAAAAACAGTTTCTATGTACGCACTTCACCTTCTAGATCATAATAATTATTCTTTTATTGACAAATTTTAAATTCTTTACATTCATGGTACATATCTTAAATTATCCTTGTTAGAATCTATGGAAATTAACAAATTAAAAAATACAGATTGGTTGATCTACACCCCCCAAAAGACAAATAACACATGCAAAAAATTTAAAAAAATTGAGAAGGTATATGTGATAACTAGAAGTATTTTGACAAATTTTAAGAAAACTTCATGTTTTCGTTTCGAAAAACTTCAAAAAACTTTTATTTCAAATATAATGCGGGAAAACCAAACATACAGTTTTGTTAATTTTCTTACAGTATAAAGATAGAATACTAAGAAATACTTTTGAATTTTTTGAAAAATTTTTAATGTACAGTTTTGCCACAATATAACAAATAATATGTTCCAACTTATAATAAAGCTACCGGTAAGAAACCGGACAAAATTTTAATAACATAAGAACAAGACCAAAAAAAAAACGGGAACAAATTCAAGACAAAGCAGAGCCACAAGTGAACAAGCTATAAGTGTTGTAGAAACTGTAGGACAGGACTTTCCTCAGCTTTATTTTGCAAGGCGTAAAATATCAAAAGCGAAGTACCAGCATCTTCAGGAACTTAAAATTACTTTGCCAATTGACTTTCATTCATTTTATGATGATCTTCCCCGAGCAGATGACTAGTTTGTTGGATTTTTATAATTAAAATTCAGTATTTTACTCCTTTTTTTATGTAGACCTAGGACTAAGGTGATCTTCCGTTGTGTTAAAAAATGTTTTTTGGATAATAAAAACTTGTTCACTGAGTCACTTTAGTTATTAGAGAGTTATTGCAACGTCAACATAAAGGCTAACTTTAATAAAGGATCTTTTAATAAAAGATAGGATTTAATGCCTGCATACAACCGTTATTGCACACTTTATTAAAATTTCTCTTATTTTGCCGTATTGACGATGTCAAGTCAATTGAATTGTCAATTATTTAAGTTCATTGGTAAATAAATTGTTTTGTTCAATTCTATTGTTTGGTATATGATTTCGCTGTTCTGCCCAAATTTTAAATAATTTAATTCAGTTTATGTGTTAAAATTAATTATTTTTTTATTGTTAGAACATATTTTTACTACGACTTTTTAGTTTAGAATTTAGTTTTAGTTTTCAAATAAGTTTTTCCTACAATATAAGTTGTTTGCCAAAACTAATTGACATTTCTGTGACATGTTACGTCAAAATAAAAGATCTTTTAATAAAGTCCAGACTACTAGTATTTTATTTAAATACAGTCTGCCTTTATTTGAATAAAGGAAGTCTTTAAAGTTTGTAGAACTATGCATGCGTATATGTCAATATAAAAGTACTTTTAATACAAGACATGAAAAAAGAGCGTTACAATAACTCTTTAGTATTTGCCTGTTTCCACATTTATTTGAACTTAATATTAATTTTTAATTTATTTTGGCATATTCTATAACTCCAGTAAAATTGGTACGTAGTACTCTTCCATGAAGTGTGACGGGTAGCTCTTTCGAGGCGACAGACTCAGTAAAACACAGGTTGAAATAAAAATAAATCTATTAATTCTAACGTATGTACAAAAATAAAAATAAAATATATTCTATATCCCCGCCTGGATCACGCGAGAGTGAATTCCCCGGCGGACGTCTGTAAAAGAAAAATTATTATTATTAACAGAAAATAAAATACGCCAATTCGATCGCACGCAGACTTACACTCGCTTCCACCCCAGTCCAGCGGAAGCGCCAAACGCTCTCGCAATCAAAATATTCGATTGTGCACATCCACGGTATAATCTGAGTCAGAGTTGACGGTAACGTTCAATCCACTATACCCACGAGTTCTGCTTGCTTTCTGTCCGGGTTTGCTCGCAGATTCAATGCACCAGCGAGCCAGAGAGCCTAGAGCATTAGCCACAAGACTGATTTAACTCCGCCAGCCGCTCGCTTTAAATAGCCGCACCGGACCCCACCTCGTCGTCTTGTCGTGAAAATGGATGCGTGATTATGGACACTCCCATGGTTAGAACTGTTGAACGCTGTTGCTGTAGGACGTTCAGCACATTGTTACAGAAGACACAAACATCGTAACTCCTCAGAGCATAACGTGTAACTCCAAAGTTAACTGATATCAAACCAAGTAACTCACATAAACAAACCAAATCAAAACTGAATTAACATTTGATATTTTTGTGGTTATTGTGAGCACTTTGTTAGCAGAAAATAACTGCTGATCTCTACAAAGCGTTCAAAACCTTGAGAGAGAACACTTTTTTTGCTTTCCTGTAAAGTTTCTCTGTTGACAGTTACGTGGTTTTCTAGTTAAGCCGACGATATTATATTTTGATTGACACACCAGAACAGTTAAAAATTATACATAAAGATGTTGTAACAGATATCTTTGCTTACTAACTCTACTTTAGTAATAAAGTTATCAGCATTAAATAGTAAAGCGTATTTGATAAAATAACTGTCTGCACAACTTGGTAACTCAGCCAATGGATATAACAATAGAAAACTGTAATTTATGTTAGGGTTTGAAAATATTACAGAGTCATCATGTAGAAATCTACAATTAAGTTAAAAAATTTACCACAGCAGCATGCCGCAGTAGAGCCATCTCTAGGATTAGAAACCAAATTAATATAGGGTGCAGATCAACCTTAAATTCTGAATGACCAACTTGAGATAAACAGTCATCCTCTCCTTAACTTATTAAGTTGAAGACTATAAAGTCTAAACGGATACCAAAATAGATTACTTAAGCAAGGCACTACGACAAAACAGCCGTAGTAATAATAAATTATAATAAATCTAGTGTTGAAAACAAAAGTTTTCAGTATTTTACTGTTACATAAAATGAATTTCTATCAAGTAATGTTCGAATCTGTTCCGTCTCATTATAGTTCACTTCATGTTATTGTCGATTTTATTTTATTATTTTAGATTCATATTGGTAATTCTTCAAGTTTGGTTAAATTAGCTTCCAGAAATCTATTAAAAGATTAAAATGGTTGTCAGTTTTACATATTTCTGGTGAAAGTTTGTAGATTAAACCCTCCCTTAAAAAGTAGGTACCCGGCAAATCCGTCGGCTATTGTTGTCGCACACGCTGCGTCTGTAGATGGTTCTGATAAGGACGATATGAATAAATTTGTAATGTACGTTATTTCCAAAAGTTAAAATCTTATAGTTTTTAGAAACGACCCCCCTCCCCTATAGGCTTCTGTTATACGTTTTGTAATGTATTTTTAGTAGTAGCATTCGACACTAAGTTCTGTAAACATGTATAGTTAAGCAATAAATAGTTCTATAAAAATTGTCGTCGTATATTATTTTAATTTAATAAAATAATATTGTATAGCAAATATATCTGACGATAAACTAATCGTGGGTCGTGACAGAATACATCACATATATGTTAATATAACACACTGATAATTGTCTGACTTTTAGCAAGGATAATATACATTAAAACTAAAGAAAGGTTTCTTTATTATAACAACTAGGTTTTACGACCATAGTTATTGTTAATTAGTCATTAATTAACATTTTCTTCCAACATTTTTAACAAGAATTAAATATATTGCATGCTAAATGATAGTAGCTGTCACAATTTTCTTTTCTCAATGGTGTTGTGGAAATAAATGTTAGCACGTTATTAGTATATTTTTAAAAATATTCCGAACTGAATGTTCACGACACATTTCATAGCAGAATTCCTATTTATCTTGAAATCTTTCAACATATTAAATAACACAAGTAGTCTACAGAAATGACAAATGCTTAAAGTGGATGACAAAATAATTTGCTGTTTCTGTGTCTGACATGCAACGACCTATTTTTCTGCATATCAAATGAATTTACTCCAACTTTTACAGTTTATTAGTAACATGATGAAAGGAATAAAAGTATACAAAGGCCGTAATAATTTTATGTGCCGACTATTATTAGTCATTTATTAGTTACTAGTTAAAACAGTTATACAAAACTATTCTCCATACATGTCTTTTAAAGCGTAGGATTTCTGTACGAGAAAAACACTGTTTTTGTTTGCCATTTTACCACAAAATATAGAAATTTGAAAATACAAGAGGATAAAAAAAATAGGCGTAGTCACCAATAGAGCAATTTACGATAGATTGATTTTTTTTTATTTTGGAAGCTGCCTGTTATAAAGCTGTTGTACTGCAGCTAGTTGGTTTATTTTACATCTACCGTTCATATATGATACCAATTCCCAAATTTTGGAGCCATGTATCAGCTCGTAAAGGTCTAGAGGTTGGGTACAATATATTTTTGGAGGTACTTAATATTCTTCAAAAAGTATTTACCGCCTGCGATCCAATGCTTCGCTGTCTTACAGTATAGAGTGAACTATTTCAGGTTCTTTACTACAGAGCCTGTATCTTAAGTCTTCATGAAACATCCCCATTGTATGCCAGTCAATGCAGGTACCTATTTACTGAACCGTTTCTCAAGAAATTAACAACAAGTTCCCCGAAGTTAAAATATAAGATACCAAGAACATAGAGAACAAATGAAAACAACAATAATCACTACATCTCGAGAAAATCTTCTAAGACAACGAACAGTTAACTGAACACGAAATATTTTAGATCGAATGGACGTTCAGAGACAGTATAAATATATGGAGAAAAGGAGTACGACCGTCAATCCAATATAAATTAAGGAACACTTGAAGAGTGGTGGGTTTTTCGGTCAAAGTGGAGAAATAAAAGACAAAGAAGGTGGCTATTACATCTATTTATTGAAGACGTTTCGCTTTCTACTCAGAAAGCATCATCAGTTCATCTAAAAAGAACAATATGAAAAACCAAACATCCATAGAGAAGTTATTACATGTGTGTTACCTTATAAAGACATGTAGCTGTCAATGATATTAAATGTGTGAAAAAGCTTACGAAAATAGACATTTTGAGATCAAGTTGTATAAACAATTAATTGAAACTAGGTACAGTTTACAAATTAACAAACTTAGCACAGCAAAAGAACATGTGATAATCATACATGTATATAAAAAATTTTTGTAAAAAACTTAAGCAAAAAACATTAATATTAATATGTAGAGAACTAGAAAGATCATAAGATGCACTTCCAACAGTATATTAGTTAAATTTAATTTTAACTTTAGGTAACATTATTGAATAGATTAAGATTGAAATATAATATTTAAAAGTAAAATTAAGTTACCAGTCTTTAGCTTACTAGGTGCCGCAGGTAAATGAAAGCAACAGCTGTAACACCCACGCCAACAACGTGAAAAGACAGTGGCCTTGAGGTCAAAATATGACAGAACAGCAAGGCGAAATATCAACCTCTAGTGCAATAGAGCGGTACATTTAAAGAATATGATAAATTTCGGTGACAACTTGTCAGTAAAAAGCCAAAAAATGAAAGGAAATGGTATCACCATTTTCCCCCTAGTGATTGGTTGAGAAAACCAATGAACAAAGCAAGCGAGGTCAATCCAAAATATCATATATTATAAAATCTACGTTGACTGGTTAGCCAGCCAACAGGTGAAGATTGATTCAACTTCCACAGTCCAAGGTTCATAGCATTTGGAACTGAGAATGAAAAAGATTCTATGAATCAGTTTCAATTAAAAAATTTTACTAAACAAGTCAATCAAAAAACAATTACTTAATATATGTAAATGTAATATTGGCAAAATAATTAATAAAATGTAAGTTGACTGAATCTAAGTTAAATAAAGAAAGAAAAAGTTATTTTATTTTATTTTTATTTGAAATTATTAAATATGAAAATATGATAAAAATACACCTTAGGGGACAATTTAAAGTAAACAACATATTAAGCCTATCAATTCTGTAAAATTAATGCATGATAAATTTGGCTCAAGTTACGTCAGTAATGTCAGTTCTCTTATTAAGAGCATTAGGGTGTTTTAGTATTGAACACATTTCCAAAAACTGTCTTTGGACGAGATTGCGTTCATGGCCAAGAATCTTAACTTCATTAAAGTTCACTCTGTGCTTAATGTTAATAGCATGCTGGGCAAGAGCACAAGTATGCTAAGATAAGTTGATATCACTGCGGTGTGTCGTAAGACGCCCTCTCAGTGATCTCCCTGTATGACCGATGTAGCATGAGTCACACTCAGCACAAGGTATGTGATAGATGACATTTACTTGTTCCAGAAGGGACAAGGGTGTTTTAGTTTTAGAAAACAAATTTCTGACAGTCTTAGCATTCTTAACTGCAATTTTAACAGATACATTATTCTGTTTGTACAGTTTAACGAGTTTTTAGCAAGTTACTGCATTTGCTTTTCACTAGAAGTAGATGAAACTACTGTCTACTTTCTACTAAAAAAAATACTATTTAATAAATGTCTATTCTGCTAAAACAATACTAATACACAAAAAGGGAGACACCACAAATCTGAAAAATTATCGACCAATTTCACTTCTTTCACAACTTTACAAAACCTTTACAAAGATTATTACAAACAGGTTAACAACTAAATTTGACTTCAGTCAGTCAGTCAGACATCAGTAAAACAAGCCGGATTTAGAAAAGGGTACAGCACCTGTGACCATCTTAATACTTTAAAAATCCTAATAGAACAGACTAACGAATACAATCTCCCATTATGTCTGGCTTTTATATATATTATTAAAAAGCTTTTGATAGCGTAGAACTGTGGAGAATAGAAGAAGCATTAGTCAACACCCGGATCGACTCCAGGTATGGAATAGTTTTTAGGTTTTAAAAGTTTTTGACCTGCCTACGATGACGTTATAATCCATTTTACTACTTAAAAACAACGTAGACTACAGTAAATTTATAAACATGTTTAGGTTTTAAATTTATAGGAAAAAACAAAAAAAAACAAAAAAAACTAAAAAATCTCCTATGATGATTAAAGTCTTTTTATTAGAGAGTATACCTATCTGAGGAGACAAAAAAACCTTGCCGACCTTGTCTCTAAAGCCACGAGCCGCCACTGAACCGCATTTATTTTAACATCAGTAACTTTTTATGCTAATTTCGTATCACATCTTGTATTATATTATTATAATATAAAATATACACTATTATACCCTAAACTGTCAGCTGTCAACTGTTTTTGTTGCGAATACTTTACTACATAAATGGCGGCAAATTCAAATCTTGCGTGAGTTTGAAACACCGCTTAGTAGTGAATGTATAAAAATATATTCTTAGAATATACCGTTTTTTAATGTTTAATAATTTTTTAAGTAATTTTTATACACACACAATAAAAAACGCATTTATTTTGACATCAGTAACTTTTTTTTTCATATTTTGCTGAAAGGTATAATTTTATTTTCGATCGTGTAAACATTGATTCAGCTACTGCCTGAAATACCTAGAAAACGCTAAACATAATAACCCACTGAACAAATTGCAACGTTGTCAACAGTGGTTTACGCTGCCACCAAAGGCGTGAAATATGACGAATATTGGTTGTATAACGAGCAAACGATGTTGTTGTACTTCCTATACTAAATCACGACAAAAGGAAGACGTAGAAAATTAATGAAGTTTTAACAACAAACTCTCGGGGCTTTGAAGTTCCCGTTAATGTTGAAATCACGTGGATACACCTGATATTGGTATATAATATTGAATTGCGTGGACGTATTTAGAAAAAGTAACACCGTTTGAACTATTTATGTATATTCGGTATCATTACTATTTCATTGTTTATGTAAAAAAAATAAATATTAATTTAATACAATAACAGTAACTATAATAACAGGTTTATTAATTTTTTGATAACTAATATCTTGGTATTGAACTTTTTATAAATATGGCAGCTTTATTAGTGTTTGGGTACGTTGTGGGATTACCTTACTATAATTTCAGAATATGACTTAAAACTTTTTCATTTTTAAAAAATGCTTAAGCATGAATAGCAATAAAAAACTTAGGCTGAAGTAAAAACTTTTGATGTAAAATGATATATCTATTAAAACTTTAAATTATCAAAAAGGATTAAAAATTTTCGAACGTTTTTAGTCCTATTGGACCAATATCAGTAAAAACATCTTAAAAGTAGTTTAAACTAACCACAAATAGATGTAAAATGACCCTGAGAATATATTTCGAAAACCTTAAATTTTAAAAGTATGGTAAAGTGCCCTAATATCGGATACTTTTTTTGAACCCTAATATTAGTTTTAATACGTCAATTAATTTATGATTATTTTAGAGCAAAACAAGTAATAGACTATAGAGAATCATTTATTGAACGAAAATAAATCATTTCTACGAAGTAAAATATAAAATTTAAATTTTTATAAAAAACGATAAATTTAGACTGACAAAAAAAATTTTCCTAATACCGGATATTGGGATAACGGGATAAAATTAGCCATCGAGGCAGAAATCACAAATATATGTGTCTTTTTTGTGTACATTTGTGCAGTCAGTGTGAGCCCACTTAAAACACTTTGAGCACTGAATCCATTGTTTGTCCAGTACAAAACAGTCCAGTACAAAACAGACATTCTGCTTCTTTTTCCCCAATGTCACACTCCATGTCGGAATCATCATCTAAAATGAATGCTTCATCTTCTTCAGATGAACTAAAAGCTTCCTCTTTTTTAGCACTTTTCTTTTTAACCTTGGTTGTCATTGTCTTCTTAGCAATAAATTTTGCTTTATTTTTATTGTTTTCTTAAAAGGCTTTCATTTGTCTATTTTTAATTTCGGAATTCCTTTGAAATACTTTTATTTCTCTTCTGTTCTAACAAACTACTTTCTAAGGCATCTTTGTATGGCGTACCCGTAATTATGGCAGCAGATCTTTTTCTGGTCTTGCTTTCTTTAATACTAGACTTGTAAAATGAAGTGGTGGGTAAAGGGGGCTAATATCTTGTGGCCGCACTGTTGAATCTCTATTATTAGAAATTTTCTTACATGATAAATCTTCCACACATTTGGTCGCAACATTACTTCTTGGAGGAGTAACATGCTTCGGAGGAGTTACTTGGTTTTCGTGTTCAGCCTCTGGTAGATTTGGAACTGAAACCTTCCATTTGATGGTGAATGGCAAAGTCGTGTTCTCGAAAAATGTGTTTATTAATTGCGCAGATACCGCTATTTCGAAAACCATTTATAGCGATTTCAGCTCTAACACATCTTACATAAGCTCTTCCAAGCAATTCGCAAACTTGATAGCAGGTGACTTCTCTTCCAGGGGTGTTCCTTAGCCAATTTTCAATTTCCTGCGAGTAGTAGATTTTAAGAGGCCCCATGAAAGCAAGATCCAGCGGCTGCATTTTGTGAGTATAATGCGACGGCAGACTAAGAACAACCACTTGGTTTTGGCGCGCCAAATTTATCGAGTCAATGTTCCGCCTGTGGGAGTAGTGATCATCCAATATTAATACAACTGGATCAGCTTCACTTGGTTTAACGTGGCTAATAAAATGTTGTAACCAATTGGTGAAAATGTGACTCTGAATCCAGCCAGACACATGGCAGGTAGCTATTGTCCCTGCTGGAGCGCCGTTGAGCAATTCTGCCTTCATATTTTTTCGGGGAAATATGGCCATAGGGGATACAAAACCACCAGCCAAATTCATACAGGTAACCACAGTCACTAGTGATCCTCTTTCTGCAGAAGTAAAGGTCCCTACCTGCTTTTTACCTTTTAAGGTGATTACTTTGGTATGCTTTGATTGTACAGACGTTATACCTGTGCCATCTACATTATAGATTCGACAGGGATTAAATTTGACCTTCTCCATCGCAGTTCCAAAATTTCAAAAAAATTATTTACGTTTTCTTCTGTGAATCCTTTAATTCTGGCAATTGATAAACCCTGTGGTCTCCTAAACGTTAGTTCAAGATGCCTCTTTAAAAATGAACGTAACCATTGGTAACCTTCTTTTTTCTGATTAGTTGAAAACGGATGTTTTAAATTGTTCCGAATAGCTAATTGATAGGCTAATCTTCGAATATCAGAAGATCGCAGTCCGTAAAATCTTTTATCCATTTCTATGTAATAATCGACCAAATCCGCTTCAATCTTTGGAAAACACTGATGGACGTCCCATATTGATTTGAATAAGTTCTTCAGGTGACTTTATTTTATTTTTTAGGTAGTTTTCCAACGTGCTCTTGGGTAATTTAAAAGTTTTTAAAACTCGCAAGTACTACATTTCTTTCTTTTTAACTGCAGTAACAGCTGTATGGATGAATTTACTATCCAATTTCGTTCGTTTTTGTTTGGATTTCGATGACATTTTATTTCTGAAATTAAAAAACATTAAAATGCAATTGCTAACACGATCTTAACTACGTAGAAATGATAGTAGATAGGTATTCCATATAAAAACAATTAAGAAATATTTTGTCCTAATATCTGATATCTGATATTAAGACAGTGCGACCATCTGATAATATTCAAAGTATCACCTGTTGTGAAGGTTATGTTAAAGGATTAAAAAAACCTTAGTAATCCACTGTCCACATGCACTTAATTAAAGTAGACATATTATAGACTTAAACTACATGGTCAAATTTAAAAATTTACCTGAATGTGTAAAAATTGCGTTTACGACGCCAAAATATTATTCGGTGACCTGGGTTTAGCTCCATGCTAAACTGGACATAGGTTTCTTGTTAATTAGATTACAGGTTTCTTTAAAACAGAACTATCCGATAATAGACAACTATCCGATATTATGGAACTTTAATCCACTGTCCCATAAGTTAGATTTTTAAGGATTTCACTTTAGGGAAACGTACATGTCCTTGGTCGAATATTTTACGTAGTTCAAACAACTGATACCAGCCAACTCATGCTGCTTATAATTTTTGTTTGAGTCCAGGTGTCTAAGTCATATTTATGTTAGGACTGGGCGTATTATTGTTTTTAGAGTTTAATTCTAGTATTTCTTGATATAATTGAGGATTTAAGAAGGAGATTGAGCCCAAAATAGGATCTGTTGGCCATACAAGTTCTGCGATTTATCTCTGCGGTAGTATTATTTTTAGTGTTAACGAGCGCTTCCAGGTATACAAATTCATTCACTTCTTCGATGACATCGTTTTCTATAACAAGTGGCTGTAGGATTTGTGGTTGCGTGCTTATTCAGATATATTTGTAGGGGTTTATTACTAAACCCATTTTTTTAGCCACTTCTTTTAATTTGGTTGTTCGTATATAGGAAGTAAATAACAAGTACATGTTTGGCTCCAGTATGCTTCCTTGTGGTAATCCTGCAGAGATTGGAAAAATTTCAAAGAGGGTTGAGTTTATTTTAACTTGAAAATTTCAGATAAGATTTGATGATTTCATAGAGGAGTATGGTAAGTTTTGTTTTGTTTTTATAGTAACTTCATGCCATACTTTATCGAATGCCTTACTTATGTTTTTTATGGTATGTTATACTACGTTTTTTTTTTTTGAAAACCAAATTAGTGGCCAGGTATAAGTTCTTTTCTATTGATTTTCTCTCTAAGTTGCTTAAGTACAACTTTCTCTAGTAGCTTTGGTAGAATTGGGATCAAACTTATTAGCCTATACGAGTTTGGTTCTTCTGGTTCTTTTCCAGGTTTCAGTATTTACCAGTTTCAGTATCATTAGTATTTAACCAATTTTTTAAGGATAACGCTCCAGAACCAGAAAAGTCGCAGAGAGAAAATGTGTGAGACTCGACCGAATGGAAGCGATACTCAAATAGTTTGCCAACGGGCACTCTTACTATGTATACCTGGCTTAATTATATACAATTGATGGATTCGACCGTTACTTGATGGAAATTTATTTTATGTAGCTAGTTATGTGAGTTGGTCATTCAGAATTATATCTGTGTTTTTTAATTTGTTAATTTCCATAGATTCTAAGAAAGATAACTGAAGGCCTTTATTTTGAATGTGAAGAATTTGAAATTCGTTATTAAAAGAATGATTATGATCTAGAAGGTGAAGTGCGTATGTAGAATCTGATTTTCTATTATTGAAAGCCCTTTTATGTTCTGCTATTTGTTTATTAAAATTTCTACCAGTTTGACCGATGTAAGTTTTTGGGCAGTCGCCACATTTAAGTGTGTATACACCACTGTGTAAGTGCTTTTTATGTTGGCTCTGGTTGTTTTTCATATATTTGCCCAAGTTGTTTGTCATAGCCAAACACATAAAAAAAGAAAGGAATAACACCAGCTTACACAACAAACAACAACTTAGACAAATATATTAAAAACAACAAGAGCCAATATAAGACGACAGGAAAATGGAGAAGAAGACCCAATGATGAACTCCAGACAGTATATGAAGATGAAAACATAGTACGCTACATTAAAGCAAACCGAATAAGATGGGCGGGCCACGTACTAAGATTGAGTGACGAAAGACTCCAGAACGCCACATTCTGGGAAAGGCCCGATGGCAGAAGGTCAGTGGGTCGCCCAAGAAAGAAATGGCAGGACGCAGTAGCGAGTGATCTACGCAAAATGGGAATACAGCAATGGGAAATAGCTGCTTAGGACCGACAACAATGGAGGGAAACAGTAAACGCGGCCAAGACTCAGATAGAGTTGTAGAGCCAAATGATGATGATGGTGAATTTTTGCATCATTTTATAGTATAATATTGCTTTTTTAAGTACTAAATAATATACCCAATATTATAGTTAATATACAAAAATATTATTTACCAAGCAAACTATTTCAAAAATTACTTCAACAGCCTTATTTGCTGAAGATAATTAACAATAACATTACATTGCTAACACTCTCAATAAATTAATTATTAACAAAAAATTTTCAAGCTATCGCAATTGCAAACAAATTTAATCGATTATCGAAGGGTTACAAGTTTCTCACCAAAAAGAAATAATTTCCCTTGCCCGTATTACACGTACTATGGCAAAACTAGGTTGTGCACTACTCGGGCGTCTTATAAAAATTGTTATAACTTTTTGATGATTTTAGTTTGAAAATCTAAAACTTTGCAGACAACTTCTTTAGATATTAAGTTTTAATGTAAAATTGGCTAAAAATGGAAGATTTAAAAATTTGTAACACAGATTTTTAATTAGAAAATATTAGCAGACGAGTAGCTCAGGTTATTCAAAATTTCGTAATTTGGTACATTGTAAGAACTAATAGTTTGGATACATTTCATGTTCTGCGGAAATGTCCATTGTATATATTTTTTAAATTAGATGTCGAAGCATTTAAACCGAACCTAGATACAAGAGTTCTTTATTAAAATTATAAAATCAAAATTTTTCCATTTTTCTTATTTATTTACATAGATGACATAAGAGCTGCAGCAGGCAAACAGTGGATTAAATGGTTACAAGATAGAAAAGTATTGAAGCAATTGGGAGATACCTACATTTAGGAGTGGATGTAAAATGGTTGACGAAGAAGAAGAAGGGAAGACAGGATGTAACTGATTTCACAATGTAGAAACCCCGACAATGCAAATCGATGATCTGATACAAGGGATGCCTAAACAAAAATATGCACTAATTTCAGATTTTTGAATTATGAGTAGTTCGTAACCTAATATAAGACAAATTCTTTGCAGATTTAATAATAAAGTAATAAATAAATCAATGTTACCAAAATGTAAGTAAGACTTTTGCCTTGTTTACTTTTTTAAAATGGATTTAAAAACAATTTATTACATAAAAACAATAAGTACGTAAACTACACATTTCCATGGCTAATTATATAAAAAATAAATGTCGGATCACCGCTTACAGTACATTGAAATGTTACATTGAGATTACATTTTTGAAAGAATGGAATGTTATTTTTTTTATGTTTGGGAGTGATTGGTATAAGCTTAATTTCAAGTTTGTGGGGTCGCTATCCATGTTCCACGGCCAATATCTTGGTCAAATAGGACAAAGGGTTATCGCGCTGTATCTCGTCAATTAGCAATCCTACAGAAGATTTTTTACATTATTTTTAGCAAATTAGATTTTCTGCAACTTAATTTGTAACACTTTTTATCCTAAAATTGCAAATAAAAAAGTTAAATATAATAAACAAAAATAACTAAAAGTTTTTAAACAAATTTTCTTTTAGGAATTATAACTTTTTTCTGTTCAGTTTACAATAAAATGACATTAATCAATATTATAGAAAACTTTTCATAGAGTAATTTTTACTACACATGTGTTTAATTTCTTTAATCTCTCTGGATTTTACATCGCTCCGAAGTAGACCGGGTTCTTGAATACTCGGCATCTTGGAATAAGGGGTGCAAAGGAGTTTTGCCTTTTTCAAACGAATGTCCAAAGTATTTAAATTGTTAGAGATGGACTTTTCTAGATAGCCGTTTGCTGTTAACAGCATTTCTATGTAAAATGGCCGAAAAGAAAATTGGTTTAAAAATATTTAGTTATTTTTATTAATAACTTTTTTATTTTTCATTTGACCATAAAAACTGATAAAAATAAATTTGTAGACAATTTAATTTGCTATAAATGATGTCTTATACAATTTTTTATGGAAATGCTAGTTTACGCGATACTGCGCGAAAACGCTTTGCACCCTTTACACGCAACGCTGTAAAATCCAGAGAAATTAAAGACAATAATCCAATTTGTAGTCAAAATTATTCTATGAAAAACTCTATGTAATATGGTTTTACAATAATTTTATTCTAAAATTATTAGGAAAAAGTTACAAGGCCCAAAAAAATTGTTATAAAATTTTTAGTTATTTTTGTTTATAACTTTTTTATTTTTGATGTTACAATGAAACGTTATAAAATTAAAGTTATAGACAATTTAATTTGCTACAAATAATGTTTATTACATTGTTTTGTATGGTTGCTAATTTACGAGATGCAGCGCGAAAAGTCTTTCCCCCCTTTTTACAAGATGGCGCTCGGGAGACAAGAGTGGCAACCCCACAAACTTAATCTTAAGCTTATACTTACCTTCCCAATGCACACACACAAAAATAAAATTGCGTCCTCTAAGATATTCACGCTAAGGCATAAAAAGTGTAACATTTCAATAGGGAATGCTACTGAGATTTGAATGGCATGCACATAAAAACATTTTTAAAGAACAGCCCTCAATAAAAAAATATTTTTTATAGCTAGCATCTAATTTCATTAAAAAGAGTAAACTGAAATATCAAATGACTTCTTCGAACCCCTTTTCCTTTTTCATCTCTTGTAGATCTTAAATTTTCCTTTAAATTTACTTACCAATCATAATTTTAAAATAAATATTATTGGAACTGTTTCCACCGACTTGTCTGTAAGAAAACTTTACATTACAATTTTCCGTTTTCCCAACTAAGTGCTATTTCCGTCAGTCCAAAGTTCGAAATGTTATTCTCATAATAAAGACAGTCTTCTAACGATTAAACTGACAACTTGTGAGAGTTCGTACAAGATCACTTCAGCAATCAAGAACTTCATTTATTAATTGCTGCAAACATCGAATTGCATAATTGCACACGAACGATGTCGCTGCTAGCTAACTTCTAATTACGAGGATCATTCTAAATATTGTTTAAAAGCAGTACAATTTTTCAGATGAACCTTTTGCTTTTTAATAAACTTTTTAAAATCATCTAGCTACGTTTGTACAACGTTAGCCAAAAAAATCACTTCATTAGTTATTATTTGATTCCTTATACATATTTTTTTTTATTAAGTCATATTGCCCGTTTTTTCTTCAACGGTCTTTATGGTGTTTTTGGTCTCATTAGTTTTTTTATTGTTTACTATTTTTATTGGGAATAAGCCATAAATGTATTATAAAATAAGTTAAATTTGACATTTCAATTTTCACTTACAAATACCAAAAAACAAAACTTGTTTAATTTATTAATGTTTGTATGTATTTGAGAACGATTTCCGAAGTGGCAATTAAAACGTTAATAAATTTATTTTAAACTAATTGTGGCTTATTCCCATTAAGTAGTATTGAATTATTTATTCGTTATTAAATTTTTAGGGGATGGACGAAAAATGGCCTAACCTTGCTTTGAGAGCTGTAACTAGCTTTATGTGGCTAGATAGTGTAATTCCTAGATATATAAATTCCATAACATGTTCTATTATTTGACCTTCCAGCTCCAATTTATATATTAGTAAATTTTTAGCCCTTAGCACAGATAAAATGTGGAGGGTGATTGGCAAAGTTAGCATCCAACTGTCATCAAGTGCCACGTTGCACCAGGATGACACAACCAATCATAACAACGGATACTGCTCAAAGAAACAATGCACAAAAGTTAATATTTAACGAGATATTTCAATAATTATATTTCTTCATCCCCTTCCACTATTTTCTCCCTTAACTCGGAAAATATTGAGCGCGCTAAAAAAATTGTAAAAGGGAAATTGTAGGAAATATGCATTTGCAAGAATTTCAGTCTGTAAACTTTTTGTCTAAACGTTAAAAATTAAGCAAAACCGGTACTCGTTTAAAATCAAGATGGCGGCTAACACAACGCGGGAATTCAGTCGCAATTTTAAATTCACGCTATTATTGACCTCCCTTAAAGGTTACAATAATAAATTTTGAGGCAGCTTGCCATGCAAGGTCAAATGCATTCCGACTGGAATATAAGGACAAAATAAAATAACTACTTATCTCTTTATCGGTTCAAACACACAATTTATTCCGTAACAACATGTGCTGCTGTCGAAAACACCGGGTGTGAACAACAGAAGATTTAATTCCTTACCCTGTTTGACGTAAATATCGATACTATCTGTAAATATCTGGGAAAACAATCTGAAGTATTCCTCGACATAGCTACATCTTAAATGCTTTTAATAGTCTAATATCTTCGTTCAAGGTCTACGGTTCAACACCATAAAAAAGTATACAAAAGACGTAGTATCGCAGCATTCTTACTTTTATACCAAGAGAGAGGTTGTGACTCTTGAAGAAGGCCCCCATCCGGTTGAAGATGGATCTAGTTTTTTCGATGAGTGCTCTTATCTTTTGGTTGTTGGTCCATTCTTCATTAATTATGGTGGCGAGGTAGTTAAAGTGTGTCAGCTTTTGTACTGGGCTTTCGTTAAAGCAGCATGCAATGATGACAGTAAAATTCTCCTATTTATAACTTTCGTGAATGATGTAGCTGCATTTTAATATGCAGTATGCAAAATCCTTTATTATCCATATCATGCAAGGTAAAGTAAAGGGAAAAACAGTGTATTTGTTTTCGTTTTTTTTATAGCTAATAATTATTTGTTCTTGGTTTTAGAAACAACGGAAATTCCAGTTTCTTCGCAGTTATATATTTTGTCAGGGATCAATTTAAACGTTGTAACGATGAGACTACCAAAAATATTGAAGTACTATCATAAAAATAATACCTCAATCAACCATGGGAGTTTATCGTGCCTTGTAGTATGCCTTGCCTAGCTCAGTATCTCAAGTGTGAGTTCGTCTTGTCTTAAACTAGGGATTGAACCTGAACTCTTAGCTGATGGCAAATAAAACAAATCTTAACCAAACATGTTTATTAAAAAGGATAAAAAAAAACAATAATTAACCCTGTCAAAGCTTAACAATTAATAAGTGATACTTATTGCTTCGATGGACTGCTTGTGTGTTGTAGATATTAGGTCCTCCAATTAAATGTTGTGTCTTCTGAAGAGCTAAAGTAATATATCTATGTAGGTCCTGACTAAGTTGTTAATAAATGTCCAATATGGCCAATAAATTCGATCTTGTCCTTAACTTCCTTGCCATTTTACAAAATTACAATTAAACAAATAGCGTATGGAAAGGATAAAATGAAATATAATTGTTACTACTTAAATGTTAAATTCTGTTAAAGAGTACTAATGCATATAATCGAAAAAATGTGCTTTCGAAAGAAGTAAGGTTACAAATATTGGAAATGCTGTCAGAATTAGAGAATAAAGATTACGATGAGTAAAGTACTTACCCCAAGAGAATTTGTAGACCATAAAATGAATCTTATAATAATGTTTGCCTTCTTTTATAAATTGTAAAAAGAGGCAAAAAATAATCCCACCATTAACTGTGATTGACAGAAAATAGGAAGCGACTGACTGAATGAAGTTAGCACAGATATCATAGGATGTTGCTATATATATATATATATATATATATATATATATATATATATATATATATATATATATATATATTTCTGATGTCACCATTCACACAGAAAGAGAAAGGACGAATATATATTGTAAGGGACAGAAAGACAGAGAAAAGAAAGACAGATGAAGAAAAGAAAAACAGAGGGCGCCAGCTACTTTTTAATTAAAAAATAGTAAAAATTAAACTGAAGATAAAGAAATTAATAAATTAATAAAGAAATTAAAATGAAATAATTATTTAAATATAAATTAATAGAGATGTGACGTTTATAACGTTACAACGTATCATAAATATCTTTAAGCTACTGGTAGAAGTTTCTTACTGCCTCTTTGTTGAATCGCATTGCTCTAGCTATTGATGTGACTTCAGGTTTGCAAATTGATAAATTTTGTTGACGTTCCAAAACAACCTTTGAGGCAATCAAAACCAACCACCTCCTTAGCAGTATTTAAATTGTGTGCCTTTCCATTTTAACTCAGTTCGATAGTTGTTAGTCCAAAAGACGCTCTTCCATATATTTCAAGTATACTTCTATTTCGTCTTCTTCTTTAGATGTAAATATTGTTTTTTTTTTGGCCCAAAGTTAAACCAATAGTAACTTCACTGCCTTCCTTCGTTTTCTTAATATATCGTTCTAAAGTAGTCTGAGACACTAAGTATGCCGAAGCACCTTTTTAGTATCCCATCTCGTGACTTAAAACTTTATCTATAGCTGTTTTCATAGCAGCTGTCGACCACTCACCTCGTTTTGTTTTTTTTTTCTTGTAAGTACTTACCATGGTATTACCTAAAATAATAATCCAATGTTATTTTTTGAGAAATTAAAATAAAATTAGACCTACAACCCCGTTTTCCTCCAATTCTCCATCATACCCCGCACCCAATACCCTATATTGCTTCAAAAGGTAACTTTGAACAAAAAAAAAATAATTGACTAATGTAACGTATTCCCACTAACTACATATTATTATCAAAATGAGAATACCAATAAACAACGATCAAAAAGACATAAATAAGGCGATGATAATAACCTTAAAATAACGACGTTTATTCTTGCCCAAAATTGGATTTCAGTTTTCCGTTTGTAAAAAAAAGACGCGTGCACTCTCACTCACAGTTTCTCTCACAGTGACCGTTGGTCGAATAAGGCTCCACATTGGTTTACTGCATGCTATTCACTAACGTTAGTTTCTTGTAGGATGTGCATACCCCGTCTTACCTCGCGACTCTGTCATGTCTCCTCTACCCCTAATAGTTTTAAAAAACTAACTTATTGCCAAATTTTCATGAAATCCTGTAACAAACAACAAAAAATACAACATTGGTTTCTTTTCTTCACGATATTTATTTAGAACGCCCCTCGTAGAGTAATACAATAATAATTCCTAACATGAAAGGCGCATTTATTACATAACCTGCGAATATATCGGAGCAAGTACTTGTAAGATCCTTAATCAACGTCGTAGTCGTGTTGAGCTTACGTGAAAACCAATTAACGGTTTAGAGTTGGCAGTGGTTTTACCAGAACTGAATTCAGTAATTTTAAACGTGTCAACGACACCTTCAGTCCTTTCTGTAATTTCTAAATGGAACGGATGAGCTTGATTAATCTTTCCATTACCATAAATGTATTGGTAATTTATTATTATCCCCTACAATGGGATTTATTATACGGATATTTTCTAGCAGTGGAGAAAGAGACCTAAAGGCCTTACTTACATATTAAAATAATTATTATTTTTCAGATGTCACTATTCGTTGCTTTGGATATTTGAGGTAAATTTGACGATTTTTCTGCTGTGTGTTGTATGACATAAGATAATTTAGTGGGCTTTTTTAGTAAATATACTTCAATTACAATTTTATAGTATATCTATCTATCTATATAAAGATTTTTACAGCTGTCGCCGCCTTTCTTCTTTCAGCCAACGTCTCCAGTCTTTTCTGTTCTGCCATTCTCCATCTCTAAGGTCTCGTCTTTCCATGGCCTCGTCCACTTCATCCCTCCATGATCTTCGGGGTCTACCTCTTTTCCTACTTCTTATTGGGCTCCAATCCGAAATCTTTGCTATCCACCTTGTATGATCCGTTCTTCTCACATGTCCATACCAAATTAAACGTTTGTCTTCGATGTAGCTGAGTATGTCTTGTTCTACTGCCATTCTTAGTTTTATCTCCTCATTTCTGATGCGATTTATTTTTGTCCTCTGCAGCTTCTTCTCATGAACTCCATTTCAGTTGCTGTGATTTTGGACCTGTTTCGTTTATTTATTACCCAATTCTCTGCTCCATAGGTCATTATACTGCGTACCAAGGTGTTATAAATTCTCTTCTTTGTATCTCTGGTAATCCCACAGTACCCCGTTCATTTGTTTAATACATGTTCTTGTCTGTGCTAATCCGCTGGTTATCTCTTGCTCGGTGGTTCCATTTTTTGAGAGTATGAATCCTAAATATTTGAATTTGTCAGTGCCGGTAATTTCCCTATTATCGTCCATTTCCAAGTTTTTCACTGGTTCTTGCTCTGTTGTTAAATATTCGGTATCTTCTAGATTTATTTCCATTTCATTTTTTGTGTATTCCTTTTCTAATTTTCGGAGCATATAGCACAGATCTTCTTCATCTTGAGCCGTTACCACTTGGTCATCTGCAAAGTTTAATGTGTACAAGAAGTTGTCCCGGATTGGTATTCCCATCCCTTCACATTTCCTTTTCCATGGTTTTAATATTTGTTCGAGAAATATCTTGAACAGTGTCGGAGATGTAGAACATCTCTGAAATAAGCTTTTTGTGGTCTTAAATTCGTTGGAGTATTTATTGCCGGTTTTAACTCTTACCTTGTTGTTCTTGTAAAGGTTTTTTACGGCTTCTATTAACCTCCGAGTTATTCCGTTTAATTTTATAATATAAACACCTTATAAAATATTTATGAAAAATAATACTTGATCAGCAGTGGTCAATGAGACGTTTTTCTATACCGTAAGTCCTACTGAGAAACTTTAAATGAATAGCCCTTGTAATTTATTAAATAATAATTCCTCTTCTTGTAGTTTCTATTTATTTCGGATGTTGGCGACTATTATGGCTATTTATGCTTCTCTGATAATTTTTGTTGTTGTCTTGAATCAGGTACGTAGATTTTTCAGCCAAAAAATTTTTTTCTTCCTGGTCTTCCTCCTTCTCTTCGCTGTAAAATTAATTGCAGCAACCCACATCTTTTGCTGTTGCTCATGTTTTTATTACGGTTAACAGCTCTTTTTCTTTTTGTATTATCAATAAGACGTCCTGATTAGTAAAGTGGTTGGCATAAGATGTTCAAGATTCGACGATAAAGCCACATTTCGAAAGCCTCACTTTTCTTGCAGGTAGCGTCTTTAAAAGTCCACGACTTAAGCCTGTAGAACAGCATAGGAAAGACACAGTAGTAACCTAATTTTTATGGGTACTGATAAATCGTATCATGTGCATAGCTTAGCCATTTTTTAAATGTAGATCTTGCTTTTTCTGTGCTACATTTGATTTCTAAGAAATGTTCCCAATTTTCATTGACGTTCGCTCCAAGGTAGGTATAGGTTACTCTTTCTATTGGTTGACTATTTATACTGATTCTTCCAAATTACTGTTTATTCTTAGAGATCATTATACATTTAATTTTCTTAATGTTTAGTGAAAGCCGATATCTCTGACTAATTTTTGTGATTCCATTCATTAACTCCTAAGGGGCTTCGTAACTGTCGGCGAATACCACTGTATCGTCCAAGTAGCTGATGTTATTGATACATTCTCCGGTAATATAAATTATGACTTCAACATCCTCTACTGCTTTTTGAAAGATTTCCTCAAAGTATACGTTGTACAGCAGGGGTGATAGTACACATTCCTGTCGGACCATACGTTTGATGTTGATACCATCGAATTGTTCCGCCTCTGTACGGATATACGATGAGTAAAGATTGCTAATTACTCTTAGATCACACGTGTTTATTCCAATATTTTTTAATATCTCCATCAGCTTGCCGTACTCTATCAAACGCTTTTTGGAAATAAATGAATCGTACATAAATATTGCAATTCACGTCTCTACATCGTCTAAATAGCACTGATATGCTGAAGAGAACCTTTATCGTACCCACTGCATTCCGAAAACCAAACTGTATACGGCTGATTTTTTCTTCGTCCAGTCTAGGTATTAATATGTATAATATAACGGCTTTTCGCATTGCACTGAATAGTGAATACGGCTTGCTGATGGTTTTGGACGGTCAATGGATTTCTCTTAATTCTTTTTGAACTATGTTGGTTTTTCTCATGTACCATTCAATTATTAGTATTATTCCACATTTAGCGATACGGCTCACACTTCCTCTAATGTGAAAATTCACTTGAGCTCTGGTGGAACTCTTTCCATGTTATTGAGCCTAGGTGACTTGGTTTGCTGGAGTATCTCCCAAAAATTTTCGTACACATCTGAACGTCGCGAGGAGTACAGCTTTCTGCATGGCCTTATAAAGATGTTCATTTAGACCCAGCTGTTTTATGTTCGCTAGGAGGTTTTTGGGAATAACACCAGTAGTACAGAATAATAGGTACTGTCTGGGTACTTTTTATTCTCCATTGTCTCCTGATTTGTATTTCTAGATCTCTATACTTGGCGATCTTTTCGTTGTATTTAACACGCAAATTTTTGGTGTTAGGTATCGCCACATCAATAAGTGTTGTTTGCCTGGTAAGTTTATTAACTAGTATGAGATCCGGTCTATTATGTGCCACTGGTTGGTCTGTGAGCACAGTGCGGTCCCAGTATAGTTTGTAGTTGTCATTTTCAAGCATTTTGTCAGAGAAGTATTGATAAGGAAGATGGTCGGTATGTAGAAGTCCCAGTTTGTCAGCTAGTTCTTGGTGGATAATCTTTCCTACTGAGTCATGGCGTTCTTTATAATCAGTACCGACAAATACCTGGCAGCCACCGGTAACATGTATTTGTCGTTTTGGACTTGAGGATCTTTTACCATATTATATTTCATGTAATTTTAATTTTTTTTTTTTGGAATAACCTGATCCTGAATGGCAAGTATGAAACCCTTAGTCTCAGGAAACATCTTTCCTAATGTCAACCAATAGTTCGACGCTGTATTGTCGACATATTCTTGGCTAATCTCATTGAGATGTTACCCATGCAGAGGTTTACTTATCCAGATGTGCATTTTTTCTTGCTTAGTCAGGTAGTTTATGTGCATTTCTTGTTCCCTCAGTTTAAGCGGCGTTGTATTATCTACTGCGCAAATTGCTCGATGTAAAGTAGATGTCTCAGGCTTAACCTGAAAATAAGTTCTTAAATTAGCAACTTGTTTATCCAGTTGCTCACCTATGTCCATAAGCCCTCTTCTCCCTGGATACCGCGGTAATGTTGGTTTCTTTACTACACTACGTGGATGATATTTTTGCGCCTTTATGAGAAGTATTCTTACTTTCTGCTGAAGACCCCCTAAATCCGTTTTTGACCACTTTATAATACCAAATGAGTAGCTGAGCGCGGAACAGGCGTACGTATTTAATGCCATAAACAAATTTTTACTATTAAGATATGGCCGATTTAGTTGCCTTACTCTTCGCACGAACTTCGAAGTTAGTTCAGTTTTCATTTAGTTATGGTCAATTTTCCGCACTTGTTTTTCTCCGAGATATTTGTACATATCATTTTCACCCATTGACTCGATGTTTTGGCCATCTTTCGTATCGAAACCTCCGGGCTGAACCTTTCCTCTGACTATATTAATATACGGCACTTGTCTAGTCCAATATGCATACTGATATCATTTGAGAGAATTTCTACAGTTTTTCTAAGCGATTTGAAGTGGAAGCCATTAATTTCAAATCATCCATATACAACAAATTATTAAGCTTCGCCACAACAGTATTGTTATTTTTGATGCTAAAACCTGAGTCAGTGGAGTTTAGTAGCTGAGATAGTGGATTCATCGCTAACCAGAACCAAAGAGGACTCAACGAGTCCCCCTGGAAAAAGCCCCGGTTAATTGGGATATCTTCAGTTTCTATGTTGTGTTCACCGGGTATTTGAAGGTGAATTTTAGGTTTCCACTCCGTCATTATATACTTTAAGAAGGTCACTATATTATCATCAACTTTATATATTTACAATATATCTATAAGTCATTTATGCGGTACTGAATCAAAGGCCTTCTCTAGTCGATGAAGGCGGTGAAAAGGTTTTTTGGTGTACGCCTGGTTGGAAATGACTGATTCGATTATAAGTTGTTCTTTGTAGCCCATGGAACCCTTAGCGCATCCTCTCTGTTGAGGCTGTATGATATTGTTTAGAGAGCAGTGTTGGTAGATACGCTGGGCTACAGAGGATGTGACCAATTTGTATAAAGTTGGAAGACAAGTAATTGGGTGGTACTTGACTTGATCTTGGGTGTTATTTTGATCCTTCGGTATTAAATAAGTGGTTTCCTGAGTAAGAAATGGTTGTATTTCCAGCGGATTAAAAATAACATGATTAATTAATACTGTTAAAAGCTCGTGTACACTCCAAAACTTCTTTAACCAGAAGTTTTAAACTCCGTCTGGTCCAGGAGATTTCCAGTTATGAATGTCGTCAGGTGCCACCAATCACGCACCTCGACGTGCATCGCCCTTCCTTCTGGAACTTATAATTAAATTTAATTGGTTGAGAAATGAAAAAGTTTCATATAAAAGTTAATTTATCTTTAAATATGGGACATTTTCCGGATCTCAAGTCAGTAGTGTATAGTGTGGTTTTACCCGTCTAGGGTAGCTCCATAGAGCACTTTGCTCGAAGGGCTCTGTAAACTTTCTAAGACTCTGAAGCTGAGTTTTTTTCTTCTTAGAAAGACTGTGTTTTATTTCCACCACCTATAAAACCATAAAGGCATTGTCTCTTCAAGACAATGCCACAATAAGAGCGTACCGGCTAACTACGCAATATTACACCATATTGCGCAATAGTTAGAATTTTCATACGTTTATTAATTACACCGGAGACGATATGAAACTCTTTGATAATATTCGAGACTTCTTCAGTGGTGAAAGGTTCATAGGGAATATTATTGTAGTGTTGACAGTTGTTCGTCGTTTCTTCAATCCATCTAGCATTCTTGTTATGAGTAGCTGGCGTCGAAAGTTGGTTTCCTCAAAATTCATGAATTTCTTTTTGACTTGGGTAGGATTTATTTACATTTTCTACAGTGAAATTCAGTTTCCTATAGAAAGCCTTCTCTGCATGCTCAAAAAGTATATTGTCACATTTCCGGTTGTTACTAACTTTGTATCTCCTCAGGCGGCCGGAGTAAACAGATAGTTTTTGTTTTAATATGTCCAGGCACTGTTGAGGTGTGTTGTTTACTGGATCATGTTGTGAGTGTCTTAGAGTGTTAAACAATATTTCTTCAGCTCTTTTGATGATTTTTCTACTTCTTACTCCTCTTATGTATTCTGTTATTTGTCCAATGTCCTTACGCAGTAATTCAATCTTCCTTAGTAGTCATTTTTCCCAGGGTGCTACTCTGTTACCAGTCTAATATAATATGTTAATATTCTAATGTATGGGCTTCCACGATATGAATGGGTAGGACTTCAGTGTTCACAATTTGTAACAGCGCTGCTAGTTTCTTAGAAGAGTTTATTTTTGGTAGCGGTGGTCTGCTAAGTGGTTTTGATCCACTAAACTCTTATACGGCGCGTGCCATCTCGTTTACCAGACTATCGTGCAACTCGTTATTGTCCTACTGTATATTATTAGGTTAAGTTTCTTATATGAGAAGCTCAGGAATCTGCTCATTAGAGACTTGGTCTGCAACTTGCTCTTTGTTATGGATCTCCCGTTCAATTTCGCTTCTGATGATGTCGCCTCTAGTCTCTGGAATAAGATTGTTTTTTAAAATTACCCGGTATTGGTCTGCTACTCTTTGTTCAGACACTTGAATTTCTGGGTACTCCCTGCAAAATTCGGAATACAGTTGTTGTCGATAGCCGATCGTTTCTTGATCGAGGTTATTAATATTATTATTATTTTCTTTACGTTTACGTGCTCCGCAACTATGGCCACTCGCAAGGAGGCGATTACAAACAACATTACAAGAGGTATTAATAAGTTTTAATTATTTTTTATTTAATTAAAAGTTTAAAAACAAAATTGCAAACAACTCAATAGAAATTACTATTAAAGAAACGCACAATAATTATAATATCAAACCAAACAAACAAACAAACAAACAAACGACTGTTTCTTTTTTTCTTTTTTATCTAGTTTACATATTAAAGAAAGGTTCGTTATCAACTAATCACAAAAAGCGGTAATTTTAGACGTCCAACCTTCAAAATAGTTGGAATGAATCACATACTTGCATTTCATTAGTGGGCAATAAAACAAATAGAAAACACTATAGGATATATTAGAAACTAATTGGTTAAGACAATAACCAACCACCTGCTTTGAATTAATTCATTAAAGTTAAATAGGTGGATCATTTAACGAACTTCTGGTAACGCCTACTATATATCAGTTCAGTAGGCAGTAAAATTACCTATAAAGAAACAAAATAAAATAGTATCAAAACATAACTTTATAAATTATAAGATAAATATAACTCTAAAATAAATAAACAAAAATCATCTTTAAATAAACACAAAAATTGATCTTTACAAAAAATTAGTAGAAAATACACAAATCTAATTCCGAAGATTTATGGAATGTCATCAATAAAATATCAGGCAATAAAAATAAAAAAATAAATTAAAGAAATATTCGTTTTCTCCTGTTCTTCTTTTCAGCCTGTTTACATCTATTCCTGAACCACGGCCTCTTCATGAGTTCCATCTTTCGTTGTTTTGTCGTGCCACGTGTCCTCCTGCGTCAGTTCCATTTCATTTGCACAATTCTTCTAATTCCATCTTTTACCTTTTTCCTGCTTGTCACTTCCTCATTTCGTATATGTTCTCTCAGAGAAACTCCTAACAAAGCTAGTTCGATGGCAGTTTGTGTTGTTCTTAAACTTTTGGCTGATAACTCTGAAGCGTCACAATATCCATTCCATTCTTCTTCTTCTTCTAGTTTCATGACCGTTATCGATTGTTGGATATCATGTTGGCTACCATATTCGCTATCGTGACTTTATTGACAGCAGCTCTAAATAACGATGTAGTTGATTTTTCATACCATTGCCTTAGATTTTTCAGCCATGATGTCCTTCTTCTACCGGGACCACGATTACCTTGGATCTTTCCCTGAATGATCAGATGTAAAAGATCATATTTTTCAGGGTCTCATAATGTGACCGAAGTATTCCAGCTTGCGTTTCTTTATTATATTGACCAGTTGTGTTGTTTGGTTCAGCCGTCTAAGGACCTCCTCATTTCTAACTCTGTCGACCGAGCTTATTTTCAATAGTCGTCTGGATACCCACATCTCAAAGGCTGTCAAGCGTTTAAGGATAGCCTCAGTTAGAGTCCATGCTTCCACTCCATACAGCAGGACAGCAAAGATGTAGCAAGATGTCATTCGAACTCTAAGGGCAATACTAAGATCGTGACTGCAAAGTACGTTTCTCATTTTTACAAAGGCAGCTCGGGCTTGTTCTATTCGGCTTTTAATTTCTTCGGTTGGATCCCAGCTCCCATTGATATTACTGCCGAGATACACGAGTTTCTCTACTCTGTCCAGTGTGGCATCTCCGACTTTTATACCGTCATTCTGTATATAATTTTGTTTGCTAACTATCATATATTTAGTTTTTTTAACGTTGAGTTTTAATCCATACTGATCACAAGTCTGTTTTATTTTATTCATTAGATTTTGAAGGTCTTCTCCGCAATTAGCTAGCACTAAGGTATCGTCGGCATATCTAATATTGTTGACGGTTACTCCATTCACAATAATACCTTCGGTTGTCTCCATTAAGGCTTCCTTAAATATTTCTTAAATATTTCCATTCCATTAGCAGAATATAATTGTTGAATACTCTTTTATTTAAATTTATTGGTATCTTTTTGCTTTCCTACGCATCACTGAATCTTCCCACTGCTAACCAAGTCATTCGGATCCTTCTTCTTCTGTTTTGATCGTGTGACCTAGATATATATACACACTCTTTAACATTTTCGATTTTACTTCCATCTAAAGCTATTGTTATATTTTACCATTCACATCACTTTTATTTTATTTAAATTCATTGTAAAACTGAGTTTCGCAGATTCTTGCATAAATTCCTCGATCGCAGATTCTTGCTTAAGTTCCTCGAACATGTAAAGTAGTTTCTCTAGATTGTTACTTATCAGTACTAAGTATATTATCAAAAAATATTAAATTGCTTAATCTGCCATCTGTTTTAAATTCGTCTTGTTCCCAATTTAACTTCTTGAACACATATTTTAATGCAAGAGTAAATAATTTTGGAGAGATAGTGTCTTCTTGTCTTACTCTTATTTCCTTTTTTCCGTTCTTATTCAGCTTATTCTACTTTAGGAATATTTTATATCTAGAATCAATTCATCAACAAGATCTCTTGTCTTTCAACAAGATCCTTCTTGTGTAGAAGCTCGATGTCCTTAACACTAATGTGTTAAAGAAACCTTTGTTACTGACACTTATTGCTTATTTTTAAAATTTTTCAAGGATCTTTTAAGATTAGTGATTACCAGGTTTTCACAATCATTTACCATTTTAAATACTGGAATCAAACGGGATCAATAATAATGTTTCTTAGCACTTTATTTTATAATCGCTGTATAAACTAAAGCTTGCTCATCGCACAAGCTAGATACCCATGAGGGAGATAAGTTTTAGGCGAAATTTTTGGATTTTAAGAAATAAAAAAAAATAATCAATTATATCTTTATGGGGAAATCGTGTCCCAGCTATTACCATGTTCTTAGATATCGCAAAGTTTATGATTCTGAGACCATCATTATTGGAGTCTACGTGTAGGCTCTCTTTTCTTATGGTGGGCGAAAATATATTCTCTCTTCCGACTTAGGCATTACAGTCTCCTGATATTATTTTGATGTGATTTTTTGGACACTCATCGTACTCTCAGTCTAGTGCCTCATAGAACATGTTTCATATGTAATATGAATGATTTTGTAGATGTACGCCCATCGAATAAATAGCAAACATATTTTTTATTACAAAGCATTAAAATAATTAAGCTATTTTGGTACAGAATGTTTTTGAATATATTTTTTTTGGTTGCCTCTTAATTTTTGGTTGTTGACCTTTGACACATTATTTAATTCTAAGGCAGTATGCGGTATGAAACTCGTCGGGTTTGCTAATCATCATCATCATTGGTGCTACAGCCCTATAAAAGAGCCTCGACCTTCCCAAGTCTATTACGCCAGTCAGCCCTATCCATTGCCAACTGTTGCCAGTTTGCTGCGCCTATTTGTCTACCACGTTTGCTGAATGTGTTGAGGGAAAGTTAAAAATTTCAATAGAGTTTAAAATGTTTTTGATCCTTAATTGAAATGGTAAATGTGTTCTTATATTGATATTTGATAACGATGCCTGAGTAAGAAAATGGTTGTCAGGTTGTAGTGATGATTGTTTTGAAGCGTAAGATAGACTAAGTAATTTCCGTCGTTCATGTAATGATGGCTCTCCAAGTTCCCACTCGAGGCTTGCAACAGGAGTTGTTCTATAAGCTCCAGAGATTATGCGTAATGCATTGTTGTGTATAATGTCTAAGATATTTAAATTTGACTTCGACGCTGAAGAATATGCAATGCATCCGTAGTCCAATTTTGATCGAATTAGGCAATGTTAGTGTGAATAGGCTTTTTGGAAAAAATAATATATTGTGTCTTGTCGTATAAGGGTTTTGTATATGGTTATTTTTGTTTTTTGGCTTAAGTTTCTGCTTCTCATATATCTACTCAGTCCAAAATAGCATTTGTTTGCTAGGATTATTCTTCGCTTGATTTCTTCCGTCATGACTTTCTCCTTGGTGATCAGGGAATCTAAGTATGTAAATTTGTCCACCACTTCAAAGGTAGAATTCTCAACCGTGAATTGATGGCCGATGTTTCTGGCTCTATTATTGGGTGTTGATGCCATTATCTTAGTTTTATCGTCATTTACTTGCAGGCTAATATTTTTTGAGGCGTTTGACAAGGTGGTATACATTTCTTCTAGCTTGCGTGTTGTGCGGGCAACTAGATCAACGGGTTTGCTAATATTACCTATTTATTTCCTATTGAATATTTTTCTTTCTATTATTCCATTCAAATTTATTAAAAAGATTGTAGATATGCCAATTTAGCTTCTTTAAATTTGTATTTGTGTATAATTAACTGTTTATTTATTTAGATTTGTTTGTTTTTCCTTCGTCCAATTTATTTTCATATGATTCTCACTGCTTTAAAGTAAAATAAATGTTGAACTTACAACAGCGTATTTTCATCAGCCAAGACGGAAGAAAATAAATTTTACTTATCTAAGTACAATTTTCGTTGTTCCAAACTAGTTTACACTTTCAAGAGGCCCTAAAGGGAGCTCGGTGTAATTTTGCTGAACATGGTCCATCTTTAATGAAAACTGGATAAAATTAAATTTGAGAAAATGGCTTTCTAATTACTAAGAGAAGTTAATAATAAAATGTTTTAAATAAGTTGTGTAAACGACTTGTTACAATAAAATTAATGTTACAATCTTGTGATAGCTCCTACCAAAATAATGTTTTATTGCAGTACTTAATTACTGATATTTTTTAAAAGCTATATTTGATGTAAACTTAATACAATTTACAATTTTTACTGGGAATATGTCACAATTTTAGTTTAAAATAAGTTTAGTTGACATTTCAATTTCCAGTTCGGAACGATCCAAATAATTGGAATACTATTATTCAAAGTACTCGATGTTAAGTTTGCTGGAAATCCAAAAGATATTGTACAAAACTATTTAAACGCGTATTAACAAAAATTTATGTAAACATTCAAAGGACACATTAAAAACACAGCAAGCATATAAGTAGTATTTAACTTCATTTATAAATGAGTTTAGAAATCGGTTGCATCGACTCCTTAATCAAAACAACGTAGTACTGACCATGCTTAATAAAGTTATTAATAAAATCTCTTAGTGCTGGTTTTTACACTTCAGCTTAGATTGCAAAGGACTTCCCTTCTTTTTGTGCCTCGAATGGAGTTGCGACGGTCAACGCTACAACTCTATATCACTGGCTACAACGATTAATATACTATATTTAATTAATTATTCTTTTCGTAAATCTTGTTTTTATTTTTCAATGTCTTCTTGCTAGCCAAGCGTCTTCTACAACTGTTGAGGTACTTCAATCTATCCTGGGATAATAAAACATCTGAACAGATACAACTGACCTCTATACTTACGTATGTGTTACATTTCTAGTGTTATTTTCTATACAAGACAATCTGTCGCAAGATCGGAGCTCTTGGCAGCTATACTACTGATCGATCTAGTCACTTTTGTCAACGAGTCTCGTCCAATTTTCATGCTCGTTCTGATTCGACAAGATTGATTTGATCTGATCTGATCTAGTCACATCTGTCAAAGGGTTTTCCTTCCGATCTTCTGATGTTTGGTCTAATTCGGCGATTGCGCTCCCTTGGGCTATATTTTCTACCCACAAATTGCCAATGGTTTTAAACACGTGCAAGAATTGATACCAAGCTCTACTAGGCATTATATGCCTTCTAATCCAATCTCATCTGATTGTGTTAGTCGTGTTTTATCACCGGCACAATTGTTGCAATTTTCACCAAACTGGCATTTTCGTACCGTGGAGCTCGTCGAAATGTCATTGCTTCCCGGCTGTCATCGAAGACTCTCTTCTGAAATGTGACACCATGCCGAGATTTCAACGCTGTTCTTCTTTTTTTTTCGCACCCCACGGAATTATTATAGGAATAGAAAAAGAGACCAATTGTCTCAATTGGCACTCACATTCAAATACAGTCACTTGGTGGGAATGCAGCTGAAACTTTTCATAATAGAAAGGGGTATTTTTCAATAAATGTACAGATGGTTCCTCCCACGATAGTCATGAATTTGATAATTCTCTGATAAGAGCTCAGTTTGAAAACAATGAGTTTGGTGAAACATATTTACTGGGTGGTAGTAGTTATTCATGCCGAAAATATATTTTAACTCCCTTACATGATCCACAAACGCCAGCTGAAATGAAATACAATTCTGCACATATCCGTACACGAAGTACAATTGAAAGAATGTTTGGAGTCTTAAAGAGGAGGTTTCCTTGTTTGTCTACGGGACTAAGAGTGAATGTAAATAGAGCTATTCCAATTATAGTGGCAATTTGTGTATTGCATAATATATGTAGAAGAAGGAATGATGTGGTGACTGATAGTGAAGATGGCAGTAATCAAGCCGAGCCAGAAGATCAAAATTTAAACAATGTCACTAGAAATCAAGATAATTTTGCTGTAAGAAATGCTGTCATTAGTACTGCATTTATTAATTAAATAAAATGTTTATTTTAAAATTATTTACGGTGCAATAAAACGTAATATAAGAATTATGAATGTTTTAATTATTCTATATTTTTTTTTTTTTTTTTTTTTTTATTTCAACTTTAACGTGCTCGGCTACTATGGCCACTTACACAGGTACTATAACATGAATTTTCATTACACAAACATTAAGTGTTACATTAAGAATATGTTACAATAATACGGAATAATAATAATATGTTATACAATGTCTAAATTAAAATCTAATTATATTTTTTGATATAAGTGTTCATCTCTAAGGAATTGTAGCACAGCTTTTATTTGGTCAGGGTTGTTTAGGATATCTCGTACTTCACTTTTGAGTTTGTATTGTAATCTTCTGGCCAAATGTTGATGGCATTCAGTGAGAATATGTTTGATTGTCAAATATGATTGGCAGATTTGACAGGAGGGACGGATGCTAGAGGACATTAGGTAGCCGTGTGTGAGTTTTGAATGTCCTATCCGAAGTCGTCTTATCACAATGAGATCTCGTCTTGAGAGGGCTGAATAGTCAAATGTAGGCTGACTGGTTATTGACGGTTGTATTTCGTGCAAGATCGAACGGTTAGAGTTCCAATGCTGCTGCCAAAGGAGTCTGGTTCTTCTTTTAATATATGATTTTAGGTCCTTACAAATTTGAATTTTATCGGTGATTTCAGGTGATGCTGTAGCAAGTTTAGCATAGTGATCTGCAGTTTCATTGCCTTCTATACCAATATGTGATGGCAGCCAGATTATGGTAACTGTTATGTTTTGGGACAAGATAATTTGGTAAGAGTCTAGGATCTTTTGGACGATTGGATGATCAGTAAATATATTTTTGATAGAATAGATTGATGCTAAAGAATCTGTGCATATGGCAACCTGCTTATTAGGTGGAGATATATGGTTAAAAGCTTGCAATATACTAAATAATTCGCCAGTATGAACGCTGCTGATGGCTGGTATAAGTGATGACTTAATTAGTGAATGAGAGGTTGTAACAGAGCAGCCTACTCCTGTGTCATTTTTTGAGGCATCCGTGTATAATATTAGGTCGTATTTATTTGTATCTATAATGTCTTTAAATGCATTTATAATGATCTCTTTCGGATGTTTATTTTTATCGAAGTTGGTGAGCGAGGTGTTAAATTTGGGCGTGGACATGATCCAAGGAGGAGATGGAGGGAGATAAAGAGGAAGGGTATGTGTAAGAGAGATATCATTAAGTGTCTGTGCTAAAATTAGTGGAATAGGTTTTATTGGTGGTAAGAAATTGGTATTGTGTAAATTATACGTGGACATTACAAATAAGGGATGCACTGGATTAGAGGGGTTAGCTGATACCGATGCTGCATAAGAGAGTAGCAGTTGTTTTCGTCTTATACAAAGAGGAGGTTCGTTAGCTTCGCAATAAAGATTATCTACAGGACTAGATCGAAAAGCGCCAATACAAAGACGAAGGGCTGTGTTGTGAATTGAGTTTAGAAGGTTAATATATGTTTTGGAGGCGGATATATATATGTGACAACCATAATCTAGCTTGGAGCGTATTAGTGATCTGTATATTTTAAGAAGTGAGTTTTCGTCAGATCCCCAATAATGATGTGATAGAGTTTTTATTATGTTTAGTCTTATGCTCGTTTCTCTTTTTATTGCAAATATATGTTGCTTCCAAGTTAGTCGTGAGTCAAACGTTAATCCGAGAATTTTGCATTGTTTAACAACAGGAAGAGGGACATTGTTGATCAAAATAAGTGGAGATGGAGAAGGGGGACGTCTACTAAAGTTTATAATTTTAGATTTTACATTGGATAAAGATAACCCCATGTCACTAGTTTTTTTTAAAAGTGTGTCAACAGCAGTTTGAATAAGCTTCGAGGTGGTAGAAGAGTTTTGTCCATGACAGTAAATTACTAGGTCATCAGCATACATGATATGTTTAATAGGGGAAATGAGGTGAGAGCATAAATCACTTATTGCTAGATTAAAAAGTGTAGGACTTAGTACCGATCCCTGAGGTACGCCATCAGTTTGAGTATAAGTAGAAGATAAAATACCGTTGACAGAGACTCTGAACGATCTAGAAGATAGAAAATTTCGTATGAAGTTAAATATATTACCATTAATATTAAGAAGGATAAGTTTGTTTAATATATATTGCCTACTTATTGTGTCAAAAGCACCTTCAATATCAAATATGGCAGCTACGACTTCTTGTCTTTTGTTTAAGGCCTCTGATATATGAGTTTGGAGGATTACAAGGTTGTCTTGGGTTGAACGGTTCTGACGAAATCCTGACTGTTCACTAGCAAATATCTTATGTTTTTCAATGAACCATAGGAGTCTTTTATTAATCATTTTTTCGAATATTTTGCACATCGTACAAGTTAGTGATATAGGTCTATAAGAGTTGGCCAAGGAACGTTCTAGGTTAGGCTTTTTAATAGGTATTACGATAGAGGTTTGCCATTGATTGGGAAATTGGTTAGATGACCAGATTAAATTATACATCTCAAGTATTTTGAGTAGGCTACAGTTTGAGAGCTTTTTGATTAATATGTAAGGAATGTCGTCAGGACCAGCGGCATTGTTTTTACAAGTTTGAATAACTGATACTAGTTCTTCAAAAAGAAAGGGAGAATTAAGATGTGTGATGTCCATTATTGTTTCGGGTGAGGAACAGGGTGGGGCGTTAGGTAATGGTTTTCGTAAGGAGGCATCTATTTTACTTTTGAATTTAGTGTCGAAGTGCGTTGCTAGGGTTTCACCGATTTCTTGATTGTCAGTGATTGTAGTGTTATTTACAGCAATACTAGAGATTTTGAGGTTGGTGTTGTTTCCTTGGATTTGCCTAATCTTTTTCCAGAGGTCCGCCGGATTGGTGTTTGAATTAATAGAGGATACATATTCTCTCCAAGATGATTTTTTACTTTGTTTTATAATAAATCGGGCTTTGGCTCTAGTTTTCTTTAGTTCAATAAGATTCTCCAGATTTTTGTTTTTACGGTAATTTTTAAGAGCTAATTTTTGTTGTTCTGTTGCAGTTTGGCAAGATGTATTCCACCAAGGTACTGCCTTTCTTTTATGGGAAATACTATTTTTGCCTATGTGCAAATTTGCAGCTTTAAGTATGGAATCTGTGATTAATAATAGATTATTGTTAATATTGTCGGATAGGGATAGAGAAGGTAAGGTGTTATCTGTTTGTGAAGTATAGTCTATCCAGTCGGCATTTTTTAGCCGCCAGAAGTTTCTGGTTATAGTTTGTTCATGGTTGGAGATATCAGATGATACAAATATTGGAAAGTGGTTGCTGTCATATAGATCATCGGAAGTTTTCCAAGTTAGTGAAGTATATGTTTTTGGGTCGCTAAAACTAAGATCTATCGCCGAAAATGTGCCAGAGGAAAAGTTCAGATGCGTATTAGAGCCTGTATTTAGTAGACAGGAGCCTGTGCAATTGATAACGTTTTCTATAGTTTTACCTTTGCCATTAGTATGGTTTGACCCCCACATAAAGTTATGAGCATTGAAGTCACCTACTAGAATATATGGAACGGGGAGCTGATATATAAGATTTAGAATTTCAATTTGTTTAAGGGGGTAGTTAGGAGGAATGTAAACACTGCATATCGTAAGTTTATTAGGACACCAAGTAGTTACGGCGATAGCCTCGAGTTCGGTGGTGATGAGAAGATGGGATGAATATATTTCACTTGAAATAAAAATAGATGTCCCACCACTGGCTCTGTCACAATTAGTTCTGATATAATGATATCCTTCGAACTTTTTTAGTGTGGGAAGCTTAGATATTTTTGAGTTCGTTTCTTGTAGACATATGATATCGGGTTGTTTTTCTGTCACTAGTTGTTGGATTCTTTCAATACGGGGAAAGAACCCATCGCAGTTCCATTGGATTAAATTGAAGGTGAATCTTGAGTTGAAGGGGTAAGGGGCAACTGAGATGGTTGTTCTGGCTGTTGGGAGATAAGGATTTTGGTTTCATCATCGGTTAGGAGTTCAGATGAGACGCTGATATTATCAGAGTCATCTGAGTTTAGCTGTCTTTTGATTTTCTTTTGAAGTCTCGTAAGTCGATTTTTAAGGGATCTTTCCTTAGTTTCTGAATGGAGAACTGTTATGTCTTGTAATAGTCCTTCAATATTTGACGTAAAAACAAAAGCTTCATTAAGTGGACTAGGATTACCATGTGTATTTTCTAGGAAAGCAATAAACTGAGTCTCGGTCAAAGTTAAACCAGATGGATTATTTTTATAAATGGCCGCTACGGATTGTAGTGAACTAGCTGTTAGATTATGTTCCTCTGATTTTGTAGTTTTTGCTTTTTTCTTGTGAGGTTTGGAGATAGTGTTTGTGTTTGTGGATAACGGAGGAAGCATTTGGTTAGACGCTGGTTCGGGTGTACTTGCTGAAGATAATAGAGAAGGAATATCAGAATTGCTGTCTGTTGATATAGCTCTTTTTTGTCCTTGTGTGGGTGGAATTGATGGGTGTATAGTTTCAGTATCTATTTCAGTGTGGGTTTCTGTGCAATTTAAAGTAGTTAGGTCTGATTGAACAGGAGTGTTTACGTCAGAAATTATATCAGTAATTTCAGATGTAGAGGGCTCTAGATGGGGTAGTTCAGTTTGAGAAAAAGTAGTTGGATTATTGGTACATGAGTCAGCGGTATGTCCGACCTCTTTACATAAAAAACAATGCAATTTATCCGTAGAAATAAATATTCTATAAGGTGTGTTTTCGTATGTAATAACGAAGTTTCTATCTATTGAAAAGTTCTCTTTATCGGGGATAATATACGTTACTCTTCGGAAGCTCATTATGTGTGCATAACCTTCTCCGAGTGCACCACATTTCACAAATGACACAGGAGAGACCAGCTGTAATCCAATATCTTTAAGGGCTTTCTCAATTATGGAATGTGGAATTGAAGGAGATACGTTAGATATAAGAAGGCGTTTAGCTGGGGTGATAAGTCTTCTGATGGGAACTACTGTAGAGTTGATAGAGATATTTTGATGTGTTTTTAGAAGGTTATCGACAACTGTAGGCGAGGAAAGATAAATACAGATGCGGTTATTTGGAATACGTGATGCAAAGGTAATGTTTTTTGGGATAATAATGTCCCCTATAGCTTTAACATAGTCAAATAAAACAGTATTTGGAATAGCGTGCATTAAAATGGCTTGCTCCTTACGTGGGAAAGTAGGAGGTGGAGGTTTGGATAAAGTAGCAGCGACATATGATTTTGTGGGGATGACTTGTGGAGTTGTGAGGTTTTGATTTAAGTTCATTTTTGTGAGTGTTTCTGGATACCAAAAACACTACACTTAATTTTTAGTATTGCAACAGTCGTCCTATTAGGACACTGTGGATAAAATAATAGGAATATAACAGTTACCTGTATCTGCAGTTTTACTTCAGTTGAATATAATAATATTATAGTCTAATAATAATTGCTTTTTCCATAACACACAAAATAATTCGAATTATCACATCACAAGGTAATGTTTACTCGTTGGCTACATCAATGGGAATCTTGAATACTAATTAATTGTAATATAACTATTAAATACTGTTTAATATACACACAATTATTAAAAATTAATAGGAGAACTTTTAATTATCAAGTTTAACTTTGACAGTTATTTGACAGATGAATTATTCTATATGTATTTTTAATTTAACAAAAAAACAGTGTTGACAATTCAAATAGTCACAGAAATAAAATTAACTTAATTGTGTCGACTTTTTCTTATTAAACTCTGGTAATAAATCTACGAAATAAACTAACTACGACACTAATAACTAATGAATATGATATTTATGATACGGTAATGAATATTTTTATTACAGAATTTTTCTACAACAAATAAATACCTATAAGAAAGTGTTGATACTCACTTTTAACAGACAACTTGTGAAAAATAGGAAAAATGTCACGGGATCTATTAATAATTCATTTGTTTATAATATTCTCAAGCGATATATATGCCATATCAGCAAGTAGATACATAATCCTTTCATTTTACAGTATTTGAAAAACGAAGTATGTACATAATATTTTAGTTCCATTGTTCAGTTTTTTGTGTTTATTATTATTCGTGAGTAAAGTGTTCTATTTTAAGATGGCAAAATGGAATTTGTGTGCTTATTCGAGTTGTGGAAATATTAGATGAAATAAGCATTCCTTAACTTTTCACCGTTTTTCAGAGGACACAACAAGGTTTGTAAATTAATTTTTCCTCTTACCACTATATGATGTCGTTGATATGATACTTTTTCAAAAATAAGATAGCAACTAAAAATTTTTTATTTTAATAACTAATTTACAATAATATAAAATTAACCAAGCGGTAATAAATTTCTAAATTCTCGAACTCATCCCCATATTAATGTTTCAGTTGTAAAATCTTCTCTGCCAATTCTAGTTTCTGTTTTTCTAATTGTAAAATGTCTCTACTTAACTCTTCCTTTTCTTTTTTAATTTTAAGAATATTTAATTTTATTTTTTCCTTCTCTGAATCTTTTTCACACTTATTTTTCTTTTTGTGATGTCGGATTCATGCAATATATAGACAATTATATGACATTTCATAAAACACATTTCTAAAATATATCTCCTGAATAAATATAAATAACTTTAATAATTTAAATAATATAAAACATCACTTTCATTTAACCAACAATCACATATACCTTACTCCTATTTCATTTGTTAACATCTCTCCCCTCAAGAAACATCCCGTTAATTGTCAGACAATTACAACATTAACCGAAGATCACTCATCATCAGCAATTACAGGATAGTTTGAACTAAGTATCACGAATAATTATTTAAAAATTCTTGTACCGGAATGTAAGTAGTATTTTGTTTGTTTCTAATTTATTAAAATTCAATAGATTACCACTTACCAATTTGTGGGTTTTCACTTTGTCTGCTAAATCAATTTTATGCATATTAATAAACACAGACAGGTAATATTGGCATAATTACTATCTTTTTTGATCTTTATCTTAATAAGACAACACCCTAAAATGGGCTTTTTATAATTTTAGCATTTAATTTACTTTGTACCGTTAGACCTGAAGATGCTTTGCAAAGTGTAGAAAGCGAAGCCGGTCGTTTGGTAGTAAAATTAAATTGATTGTGAGTAATTTTATTTCTTTTACCTATTTGAAATGGACTCCCAGATGCAACACATTCATGATTTTTATTTTTGTATTTCTCGGTGTAATTGTGGATTTAAGGAGGAGATTGAGACCAAAATAGCATCTCTTGGCCGTTCAAATACTGTGGTTTTTGTCTGCCGTAGTATTATTTTCGGTATTAAGGAGCGCTCCCAGATGTACAAAAATATAATCAGTGGTCTCAAAAATAGCAAAAAACTTGAAAAAAATGAAATATGTACGGAAATACTAAAGAATAGAAGGGACGAACTCCAAAAAAAAGAATGTATAGTCTTATTAAGAGGATATGGGAAGAGGAAAATATGCTTAAAGACTGGACTACGGCTTTATTATGACCCTTATATAAAAAGGATAATAGATTGACATGTGAGAATTGCAGGGGTGTTGCTCTGCTGAGTACTTGTTACAAGATATTAGCCAGGATGCTAAGAGAAAGACTCGACAGATTTGCTGATGATATATGTACTAGGAGAGTATCAGACCGGTATTGAGTTTACAGATCAGTGACAGATGTTTTTACACTAAAAGAAATCCAGACTACCTGCTATGAATATAAGATAACCCTTCATGTATTGTTCACAGATTTTAAAAAATCGTCTGATAGGATAAGAAGGAATAAAATTTATGAAGCACTGAGCTGTTTAGAGTAGTAAAAATGACCCAGAATAGCACACGAAATCATATAATAAGGAGAGGATTTTATCGGATAGGTTTAAAGTAAATAGAGGTCAAAAATACGGTAAAAAGTTGGGCGCGACGAACAAACAGGGATTTAGAGAAATTGTATAACCAACCAAGTATTAGTCGCTTCATAAAAGCACAGAGAGTGAACTAGATCGGGCATGTGGTAAAAATGGAAAGGAAAAGGATGCCAAAGATGAATCTAAAACGAGGCGCAATCACGAAAAGAAAAAAAGAACGATTCAGACAGAAAGATGGTTTGATAGCTTACAGGAAGATCTCACAAAAAATCGTGTATTGACATGTAAGAGACAGTTAAAGAATATGTGATTTGGATCAGCTATACTAGTTCCACACTTACATCTGTATGTTGGGAGAACTCTGACTTTATTTAGATAATTCGGAAAACATCCATGATATACTTTTAATCTTAGGATGGTCTGTATTTCTACTTAGTGCAACAACTTTGTAATATTGGTTCGCAGTTACTGTTGGTTGTAATTTAAACAAATTCATGCCTGTAGTTTTGCCGAACTGAATACAACGTCTATCATATTTAAATTTAATATTTTGTTTTACATATGCAGGTAGGCGTTCAAGCTTCAAGCTCTGTTGAGCTTTGTCAATAAATAACTAATAATTTCATAAAATATTACAAATTATTATATCAAAATATGAGACAACCTTCATATATCAAATATTATTTTTTCTTTTAAAATTCCACTCTACTCCAAATATTATTAAAAAAGTTTTCTCTCTTTAAAGCATATTCTTAAAACTCAATAACATCTTTGAATTGTGTGATGTTCGCATATGAAGTCCTTCGCAACAAAATTTAATAACGTAGTGATGAAAATGTCCAGCTAGAGCACAATTAAATTGGTTTAGTGACAAATCCTTGCGCAAACGATACAGCATTGGTGGTGTGGACAAAACAAGAATAGACTAGTTTATAGTAATATATTATATATTGTATCTAAAGCTTAGTTTTTTTTTAAATTACAATTTAAGTTAAATTTTAGAATAACAAATATATTTTACGTATGTAATTTGTAAAAGTCACTTAAAACAAAATTTATATTGAACAATATTTATGTTACAATAATATTAGAAATTTTAAGGTATAAGTTCTAATAATATATTATTCGTATCTATAAGTAATATATTTTTTTTTTGGAATATGTAGCCAAATTGTTTATGGAAAAGAATTTAAAAGTTTTGGCAGTGCCTTAAACTAAATGCCGCTGTGATGTTGCTGTCTCAAAAAAAATTTCAGATAAAACTTGTTTACTTTTTCACGTACAATCCGAATATGCAATAAAACATTATTTACATTTAACCTTTCAGGACATGATTGTACACAAAATGTAACGTCGGATTAGCAGTCCGCAAATCTAGAAAAGGCCCAAAAACAAATATTTTCGAAAAAACGGTCTGAGAACTCGTTGTTGTTTCTTTGGGTTTATATGTCTGCGGACACTAAATCCATTCGCCAATCTTCCAATTTTTACTCATTTTTTCATTAGTCATTATTTCTTCTACAATCTTATCCTAAATCTATTACTAAGTAGTATTGAGCTCTAATATATAGTCTTTTTTTTTTGGGAATTTGTTTCTAGTTTTTTTTTCTATTAGGTGCTTTTTAGTCATTTATATATAAAATAGGTGATGAGGTTCTCAGAGTTCCACAGCAAACTCTTCTGCAGCTATCTACTTAATTTAATAGCTACTTTTCTGTGGACTGTCCCAGTTCTGTCCAAGTGTGACTGTTCCTCATTTTTTCTCTTTTTTGTTATTTTTATTTATATTTTTTTTAATTATTAATTATTTCTTATATTTTTTTATTTTATTTTTTTTATTTTTTTTTAATTTTCTTTTTTGATAATTTTTTTAATTTAACAAATTACGAAGAAATTCTTACTCTATATTTACAATTACAATTTGAGTTTAATATCTAAAACATGTTTATACAATAATCTATATAAAAACTCATTGTTTTCTAATGTTAATAAATAATTTAAATTAATGGGATGGTGGACAAGGGTCAAAGAATACAGCGAATTTAAAAAATTATTAATCTTATTAAATATAATAATAATTATAATTCTAACTATTATATTATAACTATTCTCTTAAGAGAATAGTCCAAAATTTTATGTTGTAGGTTACCTATCTGACCACAAGTACATTGTGGACTATCAGCTAGGTTCATTTTAAACATATATGATTGTGTAAGCCAGTGGTTAAATCTCATTCTGCATATAGTTCTTGTCATATCCTTTGTCAATTCCATTTTAGAAAACCAAAATTTATCCGTAATATAGTTTCTGATTGCTTTGTAATGGTTTCCTGTATTTATATTCTCATTAATATACCTTTCTTTCCATTCTTTCTTAAGCTCTTTGAATATGTCTGATTATATATCTCTAGACGTACAAAGATATTCTATATGTCTGAGAACTTGTCGATTCTTTAAACATATAATTAAAATAGACAAAAAAACAGTTGCACACAAATTTGTTATAACTTGTATTTAAACTCATGGTTTAACAATAAAAGTTAACAGATATCTTTTTTCACATTTTGAGTACTATAAAACACACAAACCCAAATTAAACAAATGAAAAACAACTATTTCTAAGGAATTTAACAAAGACTAAATAAAAAACAAATGTTTGAGATGCACAAAGTAGATACATGAATGAAATACCATCCTGCGGGCAGTCAGAACAAATGCATTTTGCGTGTTATAAGCATAAAAATTTTTGGCATTTTTGACAGGTATATCTGGTTGGCCTATTTTTTTGTCTACTATAGTAAAAACAACGACCTCGACGATTAGGTTGTGGATTTGGAACTGGAATAATTTCTTTTTCAATACGCCAAATTTCGTTTATTCTTGACCTAATTCATCTAGGAATAACATATATACTAAAAAGTCGACGTTGCAGATGATTGTTTACTATTTTTATACCAAGAGCTTCTAGAAAATGTCTTTTAGGCATTTTGTCTATTTCATTAGATTTATATTTGTTTATTACAAATGAATTGATACCGGCTACATTGATTGCAGAATAAAAAATGAACATATGCCATCGGCGAGTGCCTCGAGCACAGTTGTAGGCGGCACACATTTTATCAACTAGATCTACTCCTGCTTTGGATTTAATAAGTCAATGATGATTTCCGGCTTGCCCGTTAATTGGTCTAGCAAATCGTTGTGGTGCATCGTTGAGAGTAAAACAACGTTTTTGTTTTTTCTGGGTATATTTTTCTCTGAAAGCAAACATTCTTGTTTTTTCTGATCTTTTAGGATCAGTAAATTAAATTAAAAGCTTTCTTTGTTTTTTCTCATTATCATAGTCAGATAATGTTCGTTCAAAAGAAGATCGTCCAAGCTGAGGCTCGTAAAATAATTGTCTATTGTTACATTTCTGTGTGAATCAGATATAAGACTGCAGAGGTGAAGAAACGAGGTAAATATTGTAACCTTGGAAACCTTTTTTGGATGCTGCTAGAAAGGTTACCAATGGAGACACTGCGAAAGGCCGCCAGATGGTTGGTGGAGAGCGAGTCGTGGGTTCTAAATTAGCTTTTGGAACCGGGAATGGGTCCATCGGACGAAATAAGTAAAGGTAGAACAGGATAATAGATATTAGACAGAAAGATATTGAAATAAACAAAAAAAAAGACTGGTAAAATTACCAAAAATAAGATACGATAGAACCAGGGCGCCACTTAACTTTTTGGGTTTAAGGAGAAAATTAAGAAATCTTAGAAGAGAGAAGAGGTAAGGAAAAATATTTAGGTTCTGAGACCAAATCAAAGGAAAGATATTGACAGTTAATTATTAAATAAATTTGGTCAACACACTATATAAACAAATAATAAATATATTAGGTGGACTCAGTCCACCTACTTACCTACGAAACTTAATCAGCCTTCGACCATATCTTCTGGTCGAAGGTATAATAACTATTTAATATAATAAACAAACATTCAGAGGTATTTTTATATCAGAACACTTATTATGAGTTGAGAAATAAAATTCCTTGATAAAACAAAACAATATATTCAAGACCACTATGATATAGGCAGCTGAATTGTACATACATGTAAAAAAATGCACCATCAATTATTAAATGGTGGTATAGATACAAAAATAAACAGTATTATAATTAGGAAATACCTTTACAAATACAATAATATATTAAAATCATTCACAGTTTAAAATATCAGCAAAGAGAGCCTGATAGAATTTAATAGTATTCAACTAAAGCTGATATAAATCTCTCTTTGCTGTTTATGGGCTTATCTCGAGATAATGGGTTAAAAATGTATAACAATTATAGCGACTAACAAAATGATTAAATTCTGAAGAATACAAAAATCTTTCAAGAATTCTGTATTATAAAAATAAACCACCCGCACTTGGTTTCAAGATAATTATCTATATAGCACTATTGTTTAATGATTAACTGAGAATTAAATGTTCTTAATTTAGAAGTTCTTAAGAGTTGATTGAAAGTTCGTATGAAAATATTAAATGTTCCTTAATTGAATGCTCACTCAGTAGTTAACCTTAACCACAGGAGAAGAAATAATCGACGGAGATTCGCCCAGATAGTTGAAGATAAAAAGTTTATGATAACTTACGATAAATTTTGATGACTGCTGCACTCTTCACTAAAGCTAAATACTTTACTTGTATTAAACACTGAAGTTAATTAACTTAAAGGTAGTTTATACCAATCCTTAATCTAATATGGTGTTAGATTAAGAACTGAAACATTTAAGTGTATACACACTTAAAGAAAAAATTCACAGAGACGATAACATAATACATAGACGGTAATATAAGCAAGCAAACTTCCACATGCTCCCACAAAAAAAGGTGAGATAACCCCCACTTAAAAATGACAGACCAGCATGTATGTATTTCTAAGAAGGTAAAAAGTTCAAAAGGTTCGAGGTAAAGAGCGGTACTAGCAATTGGAAACGTGAGAAACATAAAACTTTCTGAATTACGTTCTCTCAGAAAATTACTATAACGTGAGTTCTACGATATTTACCAAATTTATCAAAAAGAAAACGCCTGAAACCGGAAAGAATTAACCGAGAATTAACGAGAATAATAAGTCGGACCTTGCGTGTTTTGAGACAGTCGGTATATTCCAAAGAATTTTAGTAATGTTAAACACGACCAACCGCGTATATATTATTTGCAAATACGGCCATCGGCGTCTCAGCAGCAGGGGTAAAACGATGAAAAATTATTTAATAGTTTAATTATAAAAAAAATGTTACAATATTGCACGCATCAACTTTATATGGGCCAGGTGGCTGTTGTCCAACGTATATATCTAGATTTGCGGTACAAGGAAACTTAGCGTCTAGTAATGCATAGATTTTTATGTCGTATTTATTAGGTTTATTGAGTATATATACCTTAAAGCCACACTTGCCACGAAAAGCTTCCAGTTTTTCATCCACCTTTGTATATGCTGATAATATAAAATGTTTAAGTAAATTTGAATTAAACGAATTGAAGAATTTTCTCATAGCTGCCAAGTTTTGCCTTTCTCATCATGTTTGTTTATCATTAAAACGGATCTGTCTGAGCAAAAACTTAAACCGTGCAAGGGACATTGTCAATCTAAAAACCTCTGGCGATGAGACGTTTGTTCTAAAGAGATCTTCTGCATTTCTGTGGTTATTTTTGGTTACCCCAGCTATATATAAAAGATCCTAAGTTCTAAAATAACTGTATTTTTTGCAGATTTTATTTCTAAGATTGTAAGAATATAGTTCAATAAAGATATTCGTGTTGTCTACAATGGTTTGCAAAATCTCTTCAATAAAGAAAAAACTTCAAATCTTTGATGCGCTTTTAATATGTTGTACTTATCTAGTTACTCGAGAAATTTTCAAATTTATTAACCTGGAGTTTGGCCTCAGTTTGGCCTTAAAATTATTATTTTAAACGGTGCCAATAACCAGCTTCCTGGATATTGGCACTGTTAACCCCATTTTCTCTAAACAGTAAAAATGGACATTGGCACTTTTTCTATTACGGTACAAAAATTATCTATTAGTAATGTTTAAATTCGCAAAAAATTTATATCTATGTATCGAAAAATTGTCACTATTCCTTTGACTTGTCAAAAACAAAACTATTTTTGTATATTGATTAAATAAATTCTATTTTATTCTATTCTATCTTATTGGCATATGTAATGCTATTTTGACATACGTTTTTAAGAACCTAAGCATATAATTATACTTGTAGAAAAATCTTAACAAAAACTTATAGCAAAAAATCAACCGATACAAAAAACTTACATCCAAAGGATAAAATATGTAGTTTCCTTTACTCGAACATTTCACTTTAAGATAAATGTAACTTTTCATATCAGCGTAGTTCTACGTATATGAGAGGAAGAGCAGAGAGGCCCTTTACAGAATACCGCATGCAGTTAAGCTTCCGGTTCCGTTTCCATGGCAACTGCGTTCATTTCAGGATGACACCTTCATAAATATAGTAGTATATCGCGTCAACTTTGCTTATCAATAACCGTCTCAAAAGCTACATGTATGTAACTACTTGTTCAATAATAATGGTAGTAAGTGTCGAAGAGTGTTGATCGAACTTTGATCCAATAATTATTTTGTTAGTATAGTCTTTCTCAGACCCTTCTTTCAGTGCATCATTAATTGTGGCATCATATAATGTATTAGATGTGTCGAGAATTATTTCATGTAATTATTGAGAAATCTGACAGATGCCAGGACCGTACTTACTTTTATTGCAAGGTGGATTAAAAATAGTAAACAATATTGTTTATTAAATATTTGCACACCATTTTTTATAATCGCAAACAAATACTGTTTTGAAAGATGTTTATTAGATAACTTATAAATTAATTACATAAATAGGATATAATTATAATCATAAAAACAATTTATTCACTGATGCCTAATAATAATACTTTATTGAAGACATTAAAAAATAGAATTTGAATATCAACGAAATATTAAAATATTTCCTGTATTATTTAAAGATTTCTTTGGAGTTTAAATAACTTAGCTAGGTGCAGTGTCTTACTTATAACCTTAGGTTATCTGGCTGAACAATTATTTAAAAACGTTAAAGACACTCTGTGGAATTTATCACCAATTAAATTTTTTTTCCGTCGACCATCCATTTATGATTAATTTTAACACCCTCAAAATCATTGATTAATGACCCCTATTAATGAATGATTTTCTATTAATGAACGATTTTATTATAGGCAACACAACATACATTGCTTGTATAATAATTTAACTACATTTAACGCTTTGTGATTGGCAGTGACCTTTGGTGTAGGCAACCAAACATATAGGTACCTATTTATATTCCCACTAAAAAATTATTTAAAATGACATAGCCGCTGTAAGTACTGTCTGTCATTGTATGTCATTATTTATCGGTAAGTAAATAAAAATTTAAACTAAGATATTTTTATTTCTGAAAAGTTCGGTCGACGGAAAAGTTTTGTAACGAACTCGTGAATTAAAATGGCGATTAACAATCTCGAATAATAACGCGTGAGCGAAGCGACCGCGTTAAAATATCTCAATTGTTAATCGCCCTTATTATAACACTTGTTGGTTAAATAACTATTAATGAAAACCAAAACAAAATAAAAATATAAACACAAATAATGCACAACAACGCTGTGAAATAATGTCAAATACTGACCTGAACTGACAAGAATCACTTCACTCCTGGACACTTCGAAAGGATGGCCAACATGAATAAAGTTTTACGTCAAATATTTGTGACTCGCGTAACTGATTGGCTAGAGAAAGCGCGCATTTCAAATATCAACGAATCAAACGTAGGTTAGGAACAGACCGGTTATGTATGCAACGCTGTAATATTTTCGTGTTTTAATAACTAAACTGCCGCTTTTTTCATCACATCCAACCATCGAGTTAAAATCTATGGAGAAGCTATGAGCATATTAACCTGTGTATTAAAAACGGCGTAGGTAGGAGTGGCTAACGATGATACCAATATGGCGGTGGGATCATGGCCAGACTCAATAATATTAAAACTACTATAAAAATATGACTAGTTATTAAGAAGATTTATTCATAATCTAAAAAAGTGCAATGCATTTTTAATAAACTATGATTTATTTATCCGGCGGTAAACACTAAAAACACAATATATTATACATAAAGAGAAATTAATACAGTCAAATACTATTTATTAATGTATTCTCTGAAGTACGGGCCATTACTTTGTTTACATATTTGTATACTAACCTGTAGAATGTTATTCCTGAAAATTTGTTATTAACATTGTTTCTGCTACTGCAACTACGTTGAGAACAAGAAACCATTATTATGCACTATCACAATATATTATTACAGTTTCTATAAAAGTATTATAAAACTGAAAATATTCGAAAAACAACAAACGTAAACAAACACATACCATCTGTCAAAAGTGTCAAAACAATCTTAACAATATGGCCGAAGTGAGGTCGTTTTAAGTCACGTGATACCCTCTCCATAAATCCTAACTCGATGCATCCAACTTATTGCGATAGAAAGAAATCGAAAAACTGTGACGCACTGAAGGAAGGCTTTGAGAAGAACTATATGAAAATATTGCTCTAAAGATTTTATCTGCAAGATCTTAGTCTCACAATTATTAACTAAGTTAAATACATAAAGAATAAAAAATATTTATTGTGTCTAATGCCAGATTCGTTGCCGAAATAAAATCGTTAACATGTCGTATGACAATAATTTTCGATTCAAAATATGAACACGTTGTTAATTTTCTTTGGAATTTGGATTTTTCATAGCTATTTGCCTTACAAAAAATTGTTCAATACATATTTTATGTATCCTAGTTCAGTATTTTATTTAAAATGTCCATGATTTTCTATCTCTTGTTAATATTATCATCATCAATGGTCATAGAGCCCTATAGTAGACCTTCTCAACCTTTTTAACTCTGCAGTCGTGATGTGAAAAAAGTTACACCAGTCGTGACCACGGTCTCTTAACCCTTATCCATGTAACACATTTTTCTTATGTAACCGGGCAACTCGGGTCCGTTGGACCCACCACTGTTCTTGAACTTACTATTTATATTTACCCATATATTTCACAATTATCTTTTTTGATTTTTTATTAAAGTTAAATTTCAATTGTCTACATTAAAAAAAAGGTGCATTTATAGTATACTACCTACCTCGAGGGTGCTATCTACCGAAAAATGATTGATATTGAAATTAAATTATAAACAAAGAGGCAATACGGTTACAAAAGAAAAAATAAAATGTAATCCAGTGTCTAATCAAGTAAAAACTTCTTACTTCAAATGCTCAAACAGTTCTTTTAAAGATACAGGACTGCTGATTACACCGGAAATTAATTGTCCACCTTAAAGGGAAAACCAGCTTTAAACAGTAAATCCCATCAAGTTACCAAAGATTTGTTAGCACCAATACCGAAATTGAATAATCCAATCAAAGTTGTGAAAAAAGCAACGAGCAGTACGACAAAAAAATCAAGTAATGAAGAATCTTATATTATTTTCTTTGTAACATCTGCAGTAAAGAAGATATGCGCTTGTACGTAGTGTGCTATCATTATATGCACAACGCACGAGGCACTAAAGATGACAAAGAAATACGTTTATATTATTTAATTACCGTATGTGTACCTGTTGACTGTAGTTTTGCAGTAAACTCGGTTCGCTATCTCCAGTCCGAACTGTATAGTGAATTTAGTATAGGTCGGTTATATTTATTTGAGAAAAATGCGATAAGCAGCACTACATGACTGGTGAAGAACAGGATAGTACCGACTACATGAAACATGAAACGTACTACATGAAACATAATATGGTATATTTTATAAGAAATTGGTTCTATAAATTTGTATTGTTATACACAAAGCTTAATTTTATGTCTTGATGATTTTGTGTAAGTTTAAATTACTTTGATCATATTTCTGCAATGCATTTTCTATAAAATGTTCAAACAATAATTGGTTTGTATATAAAAACTAATTAATAATTGAGCAAACGGTAGGTAGTGAAAGATAAAAAAATATATATTTAAATAATTTATAAAACCTTGAAGTAAAAATTAAAAGTTTATCTAGTCAACACTTACTTACATTATTATTTTCTCTTAAGAACTTATTTTCAAAGATATAAATATTGCAACAATAAGTGAAGTTTTCATAATAATTCTAAATAATAAGTCCACGTTTTTCTTGAAAAATTGAAGCAGTAGTTTGGTGTTGAACATAATGTCGATAATCCCTACACCTGATTATGTAATAAAATATTTCGGGTAAACTCAGTATTGAGAGAAAGTTGTCTTGGCATTACACTTCGTCACTTTCTTTCTCTGAATCACTGTTCTCCACATTGATAATAATTTTATTTAGAACAGGAATGTTTTTAAGATATTCTTTTTCGATATTTTTTACGTGCTCAATTGCTTTCTTCCAGTTATCCTCAGATATATTTTTAAATTTAGAATCTATTGAAGTCACGACAGTGTTATAAACTTTTGAACTTACATTTTTTTGTCTCACATTATATTTCAGTCGAGACCATAACAACTCTATTGGATTTAAAACGCAGTAATATGGTAGTAGTCTTAAAGTTGTATGTCCATTTTTACTTGCTGCATCATCAATAATATATTCCTTTACAAATAATTTTGTAATAAGTACCTCTACTTATTGGTCTTTAGTGTACCAATCTTCAAAATATAAATCTTGTGATAATAAAAAATCTTGCAATGCATCCTTTCTAAAGTATTTATTCGGAATTTTTTTAAGTTGTCTAGAATGATAGAATGCATTATCTAAAACAATAACACTGTTGTCTGCTAAATTTGGTAATAAGTTATTTTTAAACCACGATTCGAAAAGTTCACCCGTAATATCTTGATGATAATCCAAACAATTGTCTTTAATGTCTTTTGCACTTAATAGTAAGCCATCGGTTGCCCAACCGTCTTCCCCTCCACAATGTAAAATGTATATTCGTTTGCCCCTGGAAACTGGTACATTAATTTTTTCACTTTATATTGTCATTACTCCAACCTTAGCCAATTGTTTCGTTAGTGTGTCAAACCAGTTAGTGTTTCATCTAAGTAATAAATTTTTCTTCCGCTATTTCTGTACTTGGTTATCTTTTCCAAATATTCATTATGCCATTTTATTAAACGGACACTTTCCATTATAGTATGTCGTTTATTGATTGTTTTATATTTAAAACCATTTGATAGTAACAATTTTCTTAAAGTTGATTTACAGCAATTAATAATATTTTTAGATTTTAATTCAACTAAAATTTGGTTAAGTGTGGATATAATATTACCTGCAAATATATCATAAATGGTTTCTGAAATGGGACCTAAAAGATGTTGCTCAATAGATCGATGTAGTCCAAAGTCGCTCCTTTTTTGTCTATTTGTAATGCCCTCCTTTATAATTCGATATACAGTAGTAAATGAAACTTTTGTTAAAGCCGCAGTTTTTAAAACACTCTCGTGCCGTTCCAATTCTTCACATAATCCATTAAACACATTTAACACAATTTCTTTAGCGTCTTTCGATAAATGTTTTTTTTTCTGGCTTTTTAATGGTTCCTCTACTTGGTCCAGCAACATTTTCAGGATTATTTGGTGGTAGAATTTCCTCATTTTCTTCAACAATTTCTACTTCATTATTCTCAACAATTTCTAATGCACTATTCTCCCATGGACGCCACATTTTTATTTAGGTACTTAATATTTTTCTGATAGCGAAATCGTCACTAATAAATAACGTAACAATACCGAAAGCCACATCAGTCTTGTTATCGGTCGTTCAGAATTTCGTGGAAATTTAAGAACCTTGGTCAGCACAGCAGGGCTGTGACAAGAACCCGACAATCGAGTAATAAACTCATAAACTTTTATTGATAGGTATAAAAAGGGGCTTACATCGTCAAATTTTAGCAGTAGCGTAAATAAAAGCATTATTGTGACTAATAAAAGATAAAAACATTATTTTGATTAAATGGACCTAACACGTATAATTATTTAAATATAATATATTTATAATTGTACCTAATAAAATTATATTTTACAGTAATTATTTTTGCGTTTTTCTGAATACTATCCTGTAACAAGGCAAAATATTAAAGAGGAACTATTAAAACAGATGTCATTTGATCTAAGCACATGGATATTTTGTTCGGTACCATTTTTACACCAATTGGTCTATCTCTTTAAATTTCTCAATTATCTGTAACAGGGCTATAATTATTTTTTGCGAAGTTAGTTACTTTTTGACAGACTCGAAGTAGCTAGAAATTACTATACAACCAAGCACACGTCCTTATAGCCAATATTAATAGTAAACAAACTAAATAGTACATAAAATAGAACTGTACAAATTACCGACAATCAATATTTATTTATTTGCACCATATATAATAAATAGTTATGTTAAATTATAACGAATAAAATACATCTTTTAAATATATACTACCCAAAATGTTATGGGTTTAGTATACACTTCCACTATTTAGAATAATTCTTCTTTTTTCAAAGAAAGAAGTCTGCAATAGTAGTATACTTGAGCTATTAAGACTGAGAAGTAGGAATTGTTGTGTTGTAGGTTTCCGACAATGAATCTGTCAAAATATGCCCGAGCTAAGCGAATGGAGTATACCTAATATTGACATGTGTGGCAATAATAGGAGATCTATAATCCTAATATTGCCATTCGCAACGTTGATAAAAAGTATTCTTTATTAATTTTTTGATATAATTAAAATATATTGTTAAAGAAAATACATTTCTTTACTACTACTCAAATTTGTTTTCGTTTATTAATAAAAGTGTAGGATTTATTTAAAACCAAACGGTAAGGTGGCAATATTTGGCTCACTTACCTTACAAACATTAATGTCAAACGTCAATAAACTTATTTTAACCTTCAATTGTGGCTTATTCCCATTAAAATCGTAATTACTTCAAAATGCGACAAGAAAATAGCTTCAGAACAATATATAAGATCTAGATAAGAGAAGGGAGTCTTCCAAAAATGTCGTCATCCTTACAGCGGCGACCTCACTTTCGAAGTACGGTACGTGCGACAGTCAACTGCGCACAAGTAAGAGAGGATGGTTAATACGTTGGTATGCAGGATAATAGATACTTGAATCTTTGGCACTGGTATATTTTTTGTACTTTAAATTAATCTAAAATCCAAATTTTAGTGACTCAAAATGGAGGTAGCATAAAAAAATTTCAAAACCCCCCTCATGCAAATTCTGGGTGCGCCGCTGGACAAAAGATAAGTCAAATATTTTTACTAAAGTTACTACGTAACTATTCCTGCAAAAATTCGAATGCCACCTCCCACATTCAAATTTAGTCGTTTTTAAAGACTCGCCATGGTCTAGAATCTATTTGATAACAGAAATCCTAAAAATTATATCATAGTAAGAAACGAGACTACAGCCCTTGAAAAAATCGATTGTTTTTCCAACATAAAAAAAGGAAGATAGTTTCCATAATAAAACGTTTTTATTTGGAAAATGATTTCCATTCTCTAATTTAAAGCATCCAATAAACAATATAATTATTTTTATTTTACGTCCCTACTTTTCAACAAGCTCGAACACATTACTTTAAGAATATATTAGAAAGCGACAGTTCTTTCTCACACTTTCTTGCATCGCGGAGCTTCCTGTTCTCAACATATTGATTATCAAGTTTCTTCAATTTTGTTTAGTCACATCTTACCAATTTGCACAATTTAATTGGCAAAAAAAAATTTTATGTATTCTAACCTAAAACTAATATTTATCAAATTTGAAATACTACAAAGAAAAAATAACAAACAGAACTGTACTAATGAAACTTGTTAAATAACTTATTACACTTGCGGTACGTTGTCCATCGCTATTTGATTAGAAATAATACTCATTATAAGTATAGTTATATTCAAGTTTATAATATATTACGGTTATTCCATTTTAATGCAAATTTATCACATATAGAAGCAATAAAACAAGTATAACAAACTCATATTGTGCATGAAGTTCAAAATATGAGTTATTCTAAAAACGCTTCTGTATTATTTGTATCAGCAAATAATTATTGGTTACTGCATAGAAATAAGGATATGTCAAACATACTTAAAAACACACATAAAAAAATATAAATTACTGATTGTACAAAATATGAACAAAGTTGTTTTTTTTTTATTTAAACAAAAATTACCCTGCATCAACTACTAAGAGTTATTAGCAGGTGGGTACAAACACAAATTACAAGTATTCAATTTCTTACAATGTATATATGACTTATATTCTATTAAACACTGTAAAATTTAATGTCTTTCAAATATTTCAGCACTTCGTTGAACTGGCAGCTTAGTAGATCCTTCATGTTAGTAGAGAGGTTATTTTTTCTTCTTTCTTGGGTGTATGTTTTACATTCTAACAGAATATGTTTCACAGTGATTTGTGTCTTGCAGTTGTGGCAGAAAGGGATGGCTTCTTTATTTATTAAGTGAATATGGGTTGGTATAGTATGTCCTAATCGTAGTCGAGTTATTATCACTTGTTCACAACGTTTGAGTGGGAGTGGTAAGTTGGTGCTGACAATTTCTATGGCATCTTTTAATTTGTTCAGGTTCAGGAGTATAATTTTTTTAGGTTTATCATAGAATTCTCTTTGAAGTAAGTTTCTTGTATACACAGTATTAGTGGAGAATATTTTTGAATTAATAGTTTGAGTGATTCGAGGTGAGCAAAATACCCATTTGGGTTCCATTGAAGGATTAGTGATTTATCCATCGGATTTTTCAGTCTCTTCCGTTGAAGATTTGTGAGTGGGGTTAAGTTTTTTCTTTAATCTGGTAATCTTGTTTTTTAATTTAGAGTTGTGAGAGTAACAATGAATAAAGTTAAGGATATCGGTTAATCCGGAAGGTTCATTTGAGTAGTTCTTTGAGATAGTTTTAGGATGTTTAACATGAAGGGTATTAACTAGAAAGTCGCATATTTCATTAAAATTTAATATGAATGGGGGTGATCGGTTTTCAATTTTGTCTTTTATCATTTCTAGAGAACAAATAATGTCGTCGTTAGAGGTTTTAGTTTGTTTTTTAGGTTTTTTTAGTTTATGTGTGATAGGAAGAGTAAAGATTTGTGAGTCCGTTTCTGGGTTATTTTGGTCGATGTCAGGTGAGGATGGGATTTGTCTTTTAACTTGAGTAGATACTTGAGTAAGTTTTATTAATATTAACTGAAGGTTGCAGAGTTACAGTTTTAGCAGGATTATTAATATTATTTAGATTTGATGATATTGTTTCTTTTGGTAAGGAGGGTTGACTTGCGTTTTCTATAGTTTCAGTTATGCTGGCGTTCGTTTCCATGTTTTGTTGTGTTTCAGGATCTCTAGGGGAGAGTGTTGTACCTCGGACCGGGTTGTACCTCGGGTCAGTTGACTTTCTTTCTTACCCACTGCAGATTTCTCTTCGATTTGGTTGAATTAGTGGTTTAATAATATCAGCGGTAGATGGCATCTAAATACACTTATCAAAAAATTGCAGCGTGGTGACTTGCAGAGCGTTTTGTGTTTTGTTTGATCGTAAGTAAATTATTTACCTATTTGTTATCTGTTAAAATCCGCTTCAAATGTAAATATATATATTTTATTATTATCTGTAATGGACAATATATATTTACGCTTGATAATCATGAATGTATTTTTTGTCTAAACGCATAACCTAATATTAGAAAACAAAAAAACAGCTGAAATTGTTACGTTGTGTACCTTGGGTCACCGGTAGGTCGTGTACCTTGGACCGGACCAAGGTACAATCTTATTGCGAATTAACATTATTTTGACTTTTATTTAAATTAATTGGTGTGTCTGTTACCAAAAAAACCTTTTATTATTGTTTCAGATAGTCATTTTAAAATGCCGAGAAGTAAAGTGGGTATCACAAGACCACATTTAAATGCCCAGGATTTAACTGCAGCCGCAAATAAATGCATAAGTGGTGAATTATCAATTAGGGAAGCAGCAAAGTGCTATAACATATCAAAAACCACGCTGATCAGGCACGTAAAATCCTTCAGGCAGTCGGGGGCTTCAGAATTTTCTTATGTTGCTGCCAATAATGTAAAACAAGTTTTTATTAAAGAAGAGGAAGCTGAGTTAAAAATATATCTTCTCACTGCTGCACGCCTCCACTATGGTTTGACGAAAATGGAAGTTCGTACTTTAGCATACCAATATGCAACTGCAAATAACAAGTCTTATCCGCCTTCTTGGGACCAAAAAAAGATAGCTGGCAAGGAATGGCTGAGGCAGTTTCTTAGAAGACATGAAGATTTATCACTTCGTAAACCAGAACCTACAAGTTTGGCCAGATCAACATCCTTCAATAAAACAAATATATCTTCCTTTTTTAAGAACTACAAAGAAGCTTTGTCTCGTGGAGATTTTTCCCCAGAAAAAATTTGGAATTGTGACGAGACAGGGTTAACGACTGTCCATGTACCACCAAAAATTGTAGGACCTAAGGGAATAAAACAATTAGGTCAAATGACAAGTGGAGAGCGAGGTCAAAATGTAACCTTGATAGCCTCAATAAATGCAATCGGAAATCATATTCCGCCAATGATGATATTTCCGAGGGTTAATTTTAAGCCTCACATGCTAAAAGGTTGTCCAGTTGGAACTGTAGGAGGTGCAAATTCGTCCGGCTGGTCAAACGAAATATTGTTTTTGGAATACCTACATCACTTTAAAAATCATGTGAAACCAACAGTTGAAAATCCAGTTATATTACTTTTGGATAATCACGATAGCCACGTGAATGTAAGTGTCATTAATTTCTGTAAGAAGAATGGAATTCTACCGATAACGTTTCATCCCCACATCAGCCACAAAATGCAACCGCTCGATCGAACAGTTTTTGGACCGATGAAAACTTACTATAATACCGCCTGTAGTGAGTGGATGATTATGCACCCTGGACAACCTATTACGATTTACGATATAGCCGAACTTGCAGGTAAGGCATTTCCAAAAGCATTTACTACATCTAATATCCAGAAGGGATTTGAGGTGAGCGGTCTCTATTCCGTCAATGAAAACATTTTTGAAGATCTTCTGTCTTCGTATGTAACTGATCGTCCTTTAAACCAGCTTACTGACAGTCGCGAGAAAGTCAATGTTGAACAGGACGGGGAAAAAACTAAAACTACAGTTAATGAAATGGAAGTCTCTACTCCTTTTACCTCAAATATTCGTCAAGCAGGAACTTCAGGAAGTTCTATTACACCTGAAATGTTGCGACCCTATCCAAAGGCACCTGTTCGCAAAAAGAAGTTAGGAAGAGCAAGAAGAAAGTCACGAATACTTACCGATACTCCAGAGAAAGATGAAATAGCTACGCTTAAAAAGGGAAAGACGGTATCATTTGAGAAAGTGCAGGCAGTTACAAAGCAAATAGCGACAGAAGATATACAAAATGTGCCAAAGAGAGCTGCTAAGTATGATAGTGAATCAAGTTCAAGTGATGGAGGTACATTTGAGGACTTGGTAACTAGAGAAGAAGAATTATTAAATGACCAAAAAAATATATGACTTATCTGAAAATAACGAGATTAAAAAAGGAGACTTTGTTTTAGTGAAAGTGGCAGGGAAGAAATCTTTTGTTTATTATGTTGCCGAGATACTGAACAGTGGAATTAATAATGAACTTAGATATTTACTTAGAATTCTAGATTCCAATAAGTTTATAAACGACTCAACCGAGACTTATGATTTTTTACGCAATGATATTGTACGTAAACTTCCACAACCGCACAAAATAAGCGGAACTGCACGTCACGATGCGGACCTGAAATTTAATGTTAAATTTAGCGGATATAATGTCAAATAAGTTTTTATTTACTAAATTAATCATTAGTTAATCATAATGTTCTGATTATTTTGAGATATTCAATAAAACATTTCAAAATTTGTTCTATTTTTTTTTATAACTGACCCAAGGTACAATATAATGCTGGTCCAAGGTACAATATATGCTGGTACAAGGTACATTACCAGTTTGTACCTTGGGTCAACATGCAAGGGCCTGCTAAAATATATTTTTTAACTAACTACTAAGCTTAAAATGTGTCAATAAAAAGAAAGCATGTAGCCAAATAGACAAAGTAACTAATACATTGGATAAACTTTGCAAATATATAATTTTAGGATTTAGAAAAAAATAAAAACTAAAAATTGACCCAAGGTACAACACTCTCCCCTATCATCTATTTCAGGTGTCGTATTTGGAGAGGTTTCTGAGGGTACGGTTTAGGAGTTAGCAGTTGTTATGATGGGAAAATCTGTCTCGTTATGTCCAATAGTCTTGCACTTAGAGCAGTTTAGTCCATCAATAGAGAGGAATAAACGATAAGTTTTATTGTGGAATACATTGAAGGAGTCAGGAATGGAGGTATTATCAACGGAGGTATTATCAGATGGACGAAATAAATACTTGCCGTCTGAAGCTTAGGACGTGGCTATATTCGGTTTCTGCCATACCAACTCTTAGGAAAGTCATCTTGGAAACTGCAGTGATGCCTAATTTTTGTAATTCTGCTTCAATGATACTGTTTGGAATTGAAGGACATGCGTTAGAAATTACAAGTCGTTGTGCTGGTGTGATTAATCTTCTTATCTCTATTTCTGACTCATTTATATTAATATATTTGTAGAAATGAAGAAGCATATCGACTATGTTTTTGGTAGAGAGGTAGATACATATTCTGTTATTTGGAATTCTAGACGCAAACAAGACGTTACGTGGACCAACCAGTGATTAAATTGCTACGATGTAATTGTGGATTTTGATGCCTTCGATACTGGAGAGTACTACTGCTTGGTCCTCTGTTGGGTGTTTGAACGTATTTACTACATTGGAATAAGTATTTTTTGGTGTATTTGAAGTAGAAGTAGTCATGTTGTTAATTGAAGTCATTTTTATATTGTTTCCCGCGTTGCCACAGGTCCGGTCCTGTCACCGGCCAAAGAACCGGCGTGGATCAGTTCCGAATGGTTCCAAAAAACCAGTTGATAAAACCAGTAGGTTGAACTTAATTCGAATTGTATAGGTTATATTTACTATTGTAATATCTTATATAAAGGTTTTTTTGTTAGTCACGTCGGGTTGAGTTGATTGGCATTATCACTGCACTATTGTTTGTTGATAGAATTTAAGGATATCAAATTTTTGTTCCGTTTTTTACATTTAAAAATTGAAAAATAACAGAGCGGTTTCAAACGTGGTATAATCATGCCACTGTCTGGGCCGTCTCCGAACAAAGTTTTATATTTAATATAGGTACGGCTTTCTTCAGCTTCTTCTTTTAGCATGAGTTTCTAATCCTACGAAATATTGAAAAAGAAGTTTATTTATTCAAAAATAGGGAAAGCCCTAATACATAAAAAAGTAATTAATTTATAACATTAATACACAATAAGATAAAAATAACAATTACACTTAAAATATGGTACCTACACTTAATAAAAATATAAAACAATAATATATAACATAAAACATGACTGCAAATCAACTACTTAACTATTGGTGCTTTCAATATGGTCCATTAATTTGCTTTTAAACATTTGTACAGATGAACAACTTTTAACTGTTTAAAAAAGCTTATTAAAAAGATCAAAACTCTTAAAAAACAAAGAGTTTCTTGAAGCCGTGCTTTTTATTTTCACAATGTGTAAATTGCACTTACCTCGAGTAGGGTAATTTTGAATATCACAATTCTGCGTAATAAACTTACAAAAGTAATGAGGGGCCAAATTATTAAAAATTTTATAAATGAACACCATTGTAAGGTGACCCTTTGTTGAACTAAAACCCAAACTAAAGTTAACAAATTTTTAGATATTCTTGAAGAAAAGTATAATTTATGAGAAATCTTTTTTAATATGTAATTAAAATGGTCATTAAAAAACAATGAATCATCCAATTGAAAACTAAGGTACTTACTTGTTGTGATGATTTCTATTTTGTCATTGTCCATTTGACGATTAACCTTCGAGTGGTAACGTACGGCCCCTGACACCGACGTACTAGATTTTTCGCGATAAAACTCAAATGCGCAGATTGTTTTGTCCGCGCGGCCAAGTAGCTGCAAGCTCTTTGTTTGATCCAGGGAAATTCTGACATCCGGCACTTTAATTAATCTTTTATTTTAGCATCTTTAGCTGTATTTAATTAGCATCTTTAGCTGTATTTAATACTACTTTATTGGGTCTCGTTCTGTTAGCAAATTTTTCCAATTTAAATAGTTTAATATTATTTTTGTTAATATTAAAATCAGTCAAAATATTTAGTACCGCTTGTTTGTCCTCTGCATTACGTTCCGATTGATTTTTTTAACAGATTTATTAACATTAAATATAATTATATTGGAAGTCCTATTTTGACTCTCCAGCATTTCGGAAATAATATCCTCCAATCTGGTGCAACAGATGCGACATTTTCTTTATGTAGAATTTTATTTATACTTTCCTTAAGCTCACTCACTTCTTTTAACAGAGCTGGTACCTTCTGAAATCCCACTTCACATTGTTCACAGAAAAACTTCAGTTTACGTTTTGTTTTCAACTGCATGTATTTAACTTCAGATGCTGTTAGATAGTATTCATTTGACTCTCGACCTGTAAACATCGATACGAATTAGGCGAAAGTTTATAGTGGTGATTAAAAACGGGCTCCGGCCGCGTTTTTACCGTCATTATCGTTCAAGTGGATATACTATTTATAAACTATTTAAAAATTAAAATATACAGTTTTAACAATTAAAATGAGTGCTCCACCAGATTTATCGGTGAGTGTTCCTTTTTATACTGCTACTGTTAATGGTCAAATAATAAATACTCAATATCAGCAACAGCAAATTCAACCAGAATGCCCAAATGTCCTTTTTCCACAAAATTTACAACCAAATTCAGCACAAATTTTAAATAACCCACCAACAACAATATATTATGTTCCTAACCAAGTACTATCACAATCTTCCTCAAACTGTCAATACAATCCTAAAATAAATCCCACATTATCTTCACCTCAAAATGGAGCTTACGATTCGATTGAGATGACACGTACATTACAAAGTGAAGAATCTTCAGGGGAAATCAGCGACATTGAGTCATCGGACATCCACGAATGGCAAACTATACAACATAGTAACAAAAAACGCAAAATTAATCCTCCGACACCAACAGAAAACGAAGACGCAGTAGTAACTAGCAATAAATTTCAGATTCTACAAAATGAAAACGAAAACGACAACAATAACAGTACAGAAAATACCAACGAAACTCCAGCAACCTCTAAACCCCCACCAATTTTTATATATGGTGTTACTGAATACAATAAAATGGTTAATAGCCTATCGGAAGTAACACAAACAGAGACATTCTATTGTACAGCATTAAAGAACAACACAATAAAAATAAATTCCCGTGACTCAGAAACATACCGAAAACTGGTAAGACATTTAAACAGCAAAAAAATTGTGCATCATACGTACCAAATGAAAGAGGATAGAGCATACAGAGTTGTAATTCGTAATCTACATCATACAGTGCCCATTAATATAATAAAAAGCGAAATAGAAAAACATGGGCATTTAGTACGCAATATTGTAAATATAAAACACAGAGTAAGTAAGGACCCTCTAATGATGTTCTACGTCGATATAGAACCTAATCGAAATAATAAAAAAATATATGAAATTCAATTTATAAACAATGCGAAAATAGTTATTGAGCCACCGTATAAAAAGAATAACATTGTCCAGTGTACCAGATGCCAATTGTATGGACACTCTAAGACATACTGTAATAGACCTTATCACTGTGTCAAATGTGGAGGCAACCATATGTCAGCTGATTGTAAAAAACCTAGAGACACACCCGCCATATGTGCTCTCTGCAATGGAGCACACACCGCAAATTACAAAGGATGCATGGTATATAAAGAGTTAATTAGCAGTAGAAACAGAGCAAGAGGAGTATCATCGCACACTCCAGCGAACAATCAACTACAATATAACAGAAATACAGTACAGAATAATCCGCACTTAAACAATCAAAATCACGCGACTTACACACAAGCAACGGGTGGAATAAATGTAAATAATGTCCATAAAAATACGAACTCATACAACCAGAATCATGCAACTTACGCTCAAATAACAAGTGGAACACATGTAAGTAATACAAACAGTGACATTGGAGAGATGATGAAGAGTTTCCTTAACGAATTCAAAGCTATGTTTTCACAACTAATTAATCAAAATAGCGTGATCTTAAACATGCTTCCCACAGTAATAAATAAAATTAGTAATGGAACTTAAGTCACTACGAATTGCACAATGGAATGCCAACGGCCTAGGCAACCATAACACAGAAGTTACTAACTTTCTTAAACATAACAAAATTGATGTTCTACTCATATCGGAAACCCATTTCACTGACAGAACGATGTTCAAGATCCCTCATTATTCTATTTACAACACCAACCATCCTGATGGAACAGCACACGGTGGCGCTGCTATTATTGTACGTAACACTATACCACACTATGAGGAAATAATGTATCAGACGGAAAAAATACAAGCTGCAATAATCTGTATCAGTTCTCAATCATGGTCTTTTGACATTGCGGCAATGTACAGCCCTCCAAGGCATAATATCACCACAGCAGAATATGAAGACTTCTTCAAACATCTATCAAACAAATTCGTAATTGGAGGTGACTGGAATGCCAAGCATACAGACTGGGGATCAAGACTATGCACGACAAAGGGAAAAAATCTCAGACAAGCCATAGCTAACACAAACAGCTCTTACTTATCTACAGGGCAACCCACCTACTGGCCATCAGATCCAAACAAAATCCCAGATCTACTCGACTTCTTTATCCTCCATAACATGGCCTTAAATTATTTTGACATACAAGCATCCTGGGATCTGTCCACCGACCATACTCCCATAATTGTGACACTATCTACGCAAATTATAAAACGTCCGAATATCCCTAAGTTGACAACATCAAAAACCAACTGGAATATATTCGAGTCTTACATAAATGAAAATTTAAATTTAAATATAAGATTAAAGCAACCAGACGATATCGATAATGCTGTGCTTCTTCTCACCCAAACTATACATGCAGCCGCTGAAATAGCTACACCCCCTCAGAATGACAAAGAACCAAGTGACACCAACATACCCGTATATATAAAACGTCTTGTTGCACAAAAAAGAAGAGCCAGGCGCATATGGCAAAGAAGTCGCAATCCTATAGATAAAAATGAATACAATAGATTAACACGGCAACTTAAAACTGCTCTACAAGACGCGAGGAATGATACATTTGAACTATTCATCAACAGCCTGTCAAAAGAAGACCACAGCATCTGGAAAGCAACGAAATCATTCAAGAGACCTATACAGCACATACCACCTCTAAGGAAAGCCGATGGAAGCTGGGGAAAAACTGAACAAGAAAAGGCATCAATATTTGCTGAACATCTCTCACACGTTTTTGGTGCACCTGAACTTAATAACAATAATAACGAAGAACAAGTTAAAAACTTCTTAGACACTCCATGCCCAATGATGCTACCAATCAAATACTTTACTCCTAATAATGTCAAAGAACAAATTTCTAGATGCAATAACTACAAAGCACCAGGCTTTGACATGATCACTGGGCTAATATTAAAAAAATTACCGAGAAAAGCAATTGTCCTACTAACAATGATATATAATAGTATCATAAGATTAGCCTACTACCCGATTAATTGGAAGTTCGCACAAATAATTATGATTAGTAAACCAAATAAACCACCAAATATTACTACTTCATATAGACCAATCAGCTTACTTCCAATAATGTCAAAAATCTTAGAAAGACTTCTGCTCCAAAGATTCTCAGAAGACATCGGAATTAATTCAGTGATCCCCACACACCAGTTTGGTTTCCGCGAAGCCCATTCAACTCTACAACAGTGTCATAGGATTGTTAAAAACATTAATGTATGCCTCGAAGAGAAAAAAATTTGCACTGCTGCCTTCCTGGATATAGAACAAGCCTTCGACCGTGTTTGGCATGATGGTCTCCTGTATAAACTTAAGTCATCCTTTCCCACTCCTCACTATCTACTCTTAAAATCATACCTCACAGAACGTCACTTTCAAGTCAGATTCCTTACAGAAACCTCTCATTACTATCCCATAAAATCCGGTGTCCCTCAAGGAAGTGTCCTGGGTCCCCTCCTGTACCTCATATACACTGCTGATATTCCAACAACAAATACGACCACAGTAGCCATGTTCGCAGATGACACCGCCATAATATCCATCGATGATGACCCCCCAAGTAGCATCAGGAAACCTTCAAATACACATGAACCTACTACAAGACTGGATGAATAGATGGAAAATCAAAGTTAACCATACTAAGTCTAATCAAATTACATTCACCAACAGGAACATCATATGTCCAAGAATTAGACTGAACAACATATTACTACCAGTAAAAACAGAAGTCAAATACCTGGGAATGACACTTGATCAAAAGCTCACTTGGAAAGCACACATCTTGGCAAAAAAATCCAAATCAACATGAAAATACGTCAAATGAATTGGTTAATAGGCCGAAAATCACAGTTATCCACAGATAATAAACTTCTCTTGTATAAGTGCATAATAAAGCCTATATGGACATATGGGGTGCAACTATGGGGCTGTGCAAAGCCTTCTAATACCAAAATCATTCAGAGGATCCAATCCAAAATACTCAGAATGATTTTCAATGCGCCGTGGTACGTTAGTAATAAAACACTACATGATGACTCTGGAATACCGTTCGTTGAAGACGAAATCAGCAGACTAACAAGAAATTATTTAGAACATCTGCCAGCCCACCCCAACGAGGAAGCAAGACCAGAAGTCAGACGAAGATTGAAGAGACAGTGGCCAACAGACTTTATTCACTAATTTTAACTTTAATTTTAATTTCCATTTCAATTCTAGTTTCAAATTATAATCCTACACTGATTTTATTTGTTAGTGTTAGTATTGGGAGTGTTATCAGTGGATAATTTCTCCTCTCATGTATTTGCAATACTCACATTTACTAATAGCTTGTAATAGCAGATTGTAAATTTACAAATTTAATAAAAAAAAAAAAAAAAAAAGATGCTGTTAGATTACCACATTCCATACAAATCACAGTTCTGCATCAATCACAAGCAAAAACTTGATTGAAGTCAAATTGGTTATTACACTCGGCGCGTGTGTCCATTTTATTTATTAAAATATAGAACAAAAAATGTAGTAAATTTCCTGGACCATAATCGCAATCTTGGAACCACTTAGCCTTTTCAGCACATTAAGTTTTTATTGTCAATATGTAATTTTATTTATCAACTTTTTGTAGTAAAGAAAGGATACTACAGAAACACTTGATACACGAATTGAAACTAACCCAATACTAATACCATATTGATGACGCATTCCAATAATTTCATAATGTAGGATTTGTGAAACGCCAGAAGCAAATCTGAAAATCATTTGTAATAAGCGTCGAGAATTTCTCTTAGTCTCGAGGGTATTTTCAGTTTAAATTAAACATTAATTGGGCTCAAAGCATTCATAATCTGTACATCGATTTAGAAGTTAGAACAAGTGCAAATTTCCATAGATACAACTAGTTACCTAGAAATGGTCTGCGATTAATAATAAGGGATATTTGTACACTTTGAATAAAAATATGTTCTTAAACGGTGACAGAAAAGTCTCTCGTCATGTACAAAAATATCATAGTTGGATATTTTTGTCCAAGTTTAATGTTAACATTTTATTAACTTAACTAAAGTTTATAAATATCCCAATTTAGAATAATTATATGGCGAGAAACTTAAATCAAAAAATCTACAAAAAAAAAAAGAATTGAAAATAATAAAATAGAATGGGCAAGTAACAGAAATTAAGTATGAGAAAATTTTAAATCAAGGTTCATATGATGCCATTATTTGCAAAACTTGCTCTTTGCTCGAATTTTCTTGGGAAATCGAAAAAAATACGGCCAAGTAGTGTTTAGCTCACAATATAAGGAATTTTATTAATAAAGCTTAGAGTTTTTACCAATAGAAATTAGAAGTTTCTAGCCTAAAACATTTACAGATTTTTAGAAAAAAAAAAAATGTTTATTGCAAAAAACCAGTTTTGCAAAAAAAATTAAAAGCAGTCTCAGTAAGTCATGCTTAAACGAAAAAACAGTCATTTTCTGAATTTTGGCAATTTCCAAACCATCAACGGGTTCTTCTGGTGAGGTAGAATCTGTCTTCAAGTGTTCTTTGTAAAATTCATGAAGGATTATCCAATTCCCTTCATAGTATTTGGAAAGGAGACTATTGATAGTCTCTTTATCCCCCTTTAATTATTTCAGAGTCGTTGAAGAAAGAGAAAAAATTTTCTTACAAACGCTTTTAATCAAACAATCCATACCAATTTTCCGTAAAGTGGAATGATTTCTAATTAAATCGTCGTAGTCACAAATTTCCACGATTAAAAGCAATTTTTTAACGTCCTTTTCTATAAGACTGAAAATAAGATTAGGCGGAATAAATGAATGACCGACGATTAAAAAAATTAACTCAATTTGTTTAATATAATTCGGCGATTCTTCTAGAAGCCAATAAGCCAATATTGCCATCATATTTGAATTTTTATTTTGTCTGCGCAACCATCAGCGACAAACGTACTGTTTGTTTCTTTGTTGTCATCGAAATCAAAATTCTTTAGAGCATGTTTCAAAGCTGACGCTATTATATTAGAATCTTTTCGAGAGTCAATTTCTGTAAACACGTAAGAAAACACATTTGTTGGTCTTAGTTTATCCTTAGAAGTTCCAGCCACAACTGTAAAATTATTATAGTTTATTTGCTGGCTGAAATATGCTGCTTGATCAGGCAGTCTAAGCAGTGCTAAGATTTTTTGGCAGTCAAACGAAAAGTAGGTTGTGTTGTGTTTTCGATTTTTGAGGAGTTTGAAAAAAGCTTTTGCTTTTATGATATGAACACGATGCTCAGTGGATAACTTATTCCGAACAGCTGAAGAAGTTGCTACTTTCAACTGCTCCTTTGTTCTCAAACAAGTGGAGCAACAGTCAGTCAGCGGAGTTCCAAAAGCGATCTTGTAGTTAACATTCACATACTTTCGAAAATAACTAAGCTTCACATGCATAGGCTGAGGCACTCTTCGAAAATAATGGTCGAAAAGTTTCTTAAAATTCACATGCCAAGTAGACCCTCACGCTTATCTAGCTTCTACAGTAATCAGACTCTGTATATGTTATGGATTTGATAAATTTTTTTTGATGCAGTTTCTTTTTTCATCATTTTTTTGGACCCACTCTATTGCCATCTCTACGTTTCCTGGATAGCTTCCCAGTGATAAGCAAATCTCTTATAATTCTTTAAATGCGGTCCTTACTTAAATTTGAGATTCCTATAAACGACTTGGCACATACTCGTAATCATTTTACCCTTACGAAAACGTACATGGTATTTTATCGATACTGCAGCATGATTAGATTTCCCTCTTTTTGGTCTGTGTCTCTTACAACAAATCAATATCAGAAGGTCTTGTTTACTTTTATCTTTTGACTGATAAAGGTAGGCATGAAAATGTATTACTTGCTTTATCGTGAGTGTGGTACAATATTACGGCAATCCGGGTCGTCCGTTGTGACCACAAGTTGGAAAGGAGGACAGTGCGTTTGGTGTATTTCTGTAACAATAACCCTCTTTTAATAAACTTTTCTGTAGACCTACCCAACGTTAAAACGCGAAAAACAAGTTAAACTGCGTAAGAAATCAAACTATTGTCGCAGAAGTCTAAAATCATTAATTTTAATATGAAGCACTTACCTAGCACGTTTATCCACATTCGTTTTATCTGTTTCTGACTGAAAAATTTTTTTGCGTCCTTTTCCCTTTGGACTAGGTTTAAAAAACAAAACAACCATTTTCACTTACTAACTCCATAAAAATAAAAAAAAACTGTTCCTAATTAGCCAAAATACAACTGGTTAATCGTTTAAATAAATATAAACTACTGAAAATTTGTTTCTTCATCACAGCTTTTGTAGTAGTGTGTTCGTCACGTAAACCAAATGCCAAATTTCATTGGTGGTGGAGCAGACAGCTAGTTTTGCAGGTAAACATTCAAAGCAACAAGCGAGTTCTGCAAATAACTGTAATTTCTTGACAGCATTTGTATGCTAAAGAACGAGTTTTTTTGGGAAATTCTGATTATATTATTCGATTCCTATTTAAAATTCAAATAAACTTTAAAAAAAAAATAATTTTCGAAACTTTTGTCGATTAGCATGTTTTGCAAATAATGGCCTTATATAAAAGTTAGCAAAATATTGCTACATATCAAGAAGACGCTGAAAACTCGCTTCCAAAGTGATGGAAATGGCATCATTTATGGCTGATATTAAAAGAAGTGGGTGGTCTGAGTACCGCGGAGATAGCTTAGATTTTGTTGCTAAAACAGTGCTTTCTTTATGCCAAAGTATTTCAAACCCTTCCCTTTCTACACTTTAATTTGATAATTATTTTACGTCCTTAAATCTCATGTACTGCTTCAGAAATAAATACTGTACTTTATCCCTAAGCGCCATAAAGTTAAATAGGATCAAAGCCAATACTTCTAAGAAGACACCTAGAGGAACAGAACTACCAGTCGAGTTTTCAAACCCCATTAAACGTCCAATCCATACTAGCATGTTTGGCTTTACAGATATATTACAATCGTTTCTATATCCCAAAGCAACGCAAAAATGTGATTTTAATATTAAGCATGCCCCATCATGATGATATTGACATGTGTGATAAATACATGGTGATAAATCTAAACCAGTAATAGTCACTACTTATAATAATACAAAAGGGGGTGTCGACGTTGTAGATAAGTTGTGTGCTAGTTACAACTGCTCCCGGAATAGCAGAAGATAGCCCATGGTGATATTATATACATTACTAAATATTGCAGTAATCATTACTCAGGTGATATATAAAGCAAACAACGGAGATCCAAATATACGGCGACGACATTTGTTAAGAGATTTAGCAAACGCATTGGTTCATCCACATTTGAAAGAGAGAATAGCTCTTAGTAATCTTCCGAGTACGCTAAAGCTAAGACTTGTGGAAGTAACTCGAAGTGATGCACCGGAAAATCAAGAAATGCCATTACCTGCTGGAAAGTGCACCTACTGCGGCTGGAGAAAGAATAGAAAAACTCGTTTTTCCTGCTACAAATGCAATGCATTTATGTGTTTAGGGCAGATCACAGGTATATGTCAGAACTGTAGGGAACTACAATAAAAGTATATAGTTTTGTTTTTTTTTTTGTGGCTATTTGTTGCATTCATGTTTATTTAACATTTTTTAAGTATGTTTGTTGTGTTACGTTTGTTTATTTTTATTTTATAAGGAAAAATTAATACACTTAATTAATACAATTTTTCAATAACGATTCAAATCATTGTTCTGTTTAATGTAATAAAGTTTAAATTATTTTTTTTACTAAAACGGCTTTTTCACCTATTCTAAATTCCTACAAAATAAAAAATAAAAATACTCTATATCTATTTTTTAGACACACCTGGTCTATGAGACCAGGGCAACTAAACTTGTAAGAAACTATAGCGCCACTATCCGAAGGTTAAATAAACGCTTCGATTTCAAAATACGTTTGAGAGAATAGTATGTTCATTATTAGACGCAACGAGCGCCATAATAAGCGCGGATCATAATAATATTTGTTTATTTAGTTAGAAGTGCTTCATTAACGCAGTGGGTACCAGAGAGGCACTTTTCGGAGTACAGGTACTGATTCAAAGATGCAGGGACGTTAACTGCGACGTATACGCGTGCTTGATCGACTATGAAAAGGCATTTGACAGAGTTCAACATCAAAAGATGATAAAAATTTTAAAAGAAGCAGACCTGGATGACAAAGACCTCAGAATAATTTCAAAACTCTACTGGAATCAGACCGCATACATGAAAATTAACGGAGCAGAAACAGATCACATAAAAATACTACGTGGAGTTAGACAGGGATGTATCCTATCGCCGTTGATATTTAATATGTACTCAGAGAAAATTTTTAACGAGGCTCTTTACAGAATAGACGAAGGCATCCTTCTAAATGGTGAAAGAGTAAACAATGTTAGATATGCCGACGACACCATGGTGATAGCAGATAGTTTAGAGGGTCTTTAGAGGCTAATGGACAGAATAAACGAGTACAGTCAACAGTACGGACCAAACTTTAATACCCACAAAACAAAACAAATGATTATCAGCAAGGAGAATATAAATGGGGCTCATCTATACATCAATGGGACGCAGATAGAGCGAGTAAAACAGTATTGCTACCTGGGAACTATTATAAACGAACAGTGGAGCAATGTACAGGAAATAAAGTGCCGCATAGGAAAGGCAAGAACGGTCTTTAACAAAATGAGCGCCATCTTCAAAAGTCACAACATATCCCTAGATACAAAAATGAGACATTTGAGATGCTATGTTTTCTCTGTGTTGTTGTACGGGGCGGAGGCATGGACGCTTACAGACACCACTATTAAAAAAACTTGAAGCATTTGAGATGTGGCTTTATAGAAGAATACTAAGAATATCATGGACAGCAAGGATCACGAACAAGGAAGTTCTAGAAAAAATGAAGAAGGAACCAGAGATTGTGTTTACGATCAAACGCATAAAATTGCAATATCTGGGACACGTTATGAGAAATCAGCAGCGTTACTCCCTGCTGCAGTCTATATTGCAAGGTAAAGTCACGTAAGCGAGGACCCGGTAGAAGGAGAATATCATGGCTGCGGAATTTAAGAACATGGTTTAAGAAAACCTCAACGGAGCTGTTTCGAGCCGCAGCGAGCAAGGTCATGATTGCCAATATGATTTCCAACATCCGAAACGGATAGGAACCAGAAGAAGAAGAAGTTAGAAGTGACTACCAGGCATTTGTTAATATTATTTGCATGCAAGCACTCAAGTAAATATTTTCCAACTAATAAAAAACATTTTATTGTTTTATTTTATTCTAATATCACATTTTTTTAATTAAAAACAATCTAAATCGACAAAAATTTCTGATTTCCTATTGATAATGAAATTATTTTCAAAATAAGTAACTGCCAATGTAATTCGTCCGAATCAAAACCAGTTAGAAATCGAATACACACCCAAAACTTGCTATTAGTCAAATAAAGTTGGGCCAGGTTTGTTACTCGCCTTATCAGTAAAACTAGTTCTTACATTTTTATCGGAGAACCAATTATTGTAGGTGCTACTATGTGGAACTGCCAATAATACCACTAACGAATAGCTTTTTTGAAGGTGTGTGAGTAAAGCTAAAATATTATTTGATAAAGCGGTAAACCAATAAAAAAGGAATGTCCCTTTAATAGGTGTTACCATTGTTAAAAGAAGTGTAACTTTATTAAACCAGTTCGAATTCGACAATCTGAGTGAGTGGACGTATTCGATTGCTGGTATTTTTACTTTTTGTTAAGATATGTATATTACCTATAATTAAATTTTAATTGATATATTGAACCTCGTTAATTTTTCAAACTTTAGCTGTGGTTTGACGAATTACATATTTTATTTTGTATTAACTGATAGAATTTCAAATATTTTAAATTAAGAAGCTGTAAGATAAAAACGTCTAAAATTAGTTAAACCATGGGGGAAAATACAGGTGGGGAACCGCCCAATTTAAATGAACGTATGAGCAATATTGAAAAAGGAATTAAAGATGATTATAATAATAGGTATTATTGATCTAGAAAATCGTTATAGATCATGCGATAAAGGTCCTTATTTCGTGTTTGTTGAGCATAAAGAATAAAATCTTGGAAGACTTTTCCCAACTAAAATCGGTCACTACCTACTCCCTGATGAAGCAATAAGTAAAGAAGTAGAGGACATAAAGTCAGTAGGAATAAACCGCGTGAAAGTTATATTTAAAACTTTGGAATCGGTTGATTCTCTAGTTAATCATTATGTCATTAAACAAACTAATGTAGTTACATATATCTCTAAATTCTACATCCACAAAAATGGTACCATAAAAATGGTTGATACTTTTTTTACCGATGAGTACCTACTAAATGCCATCATTTTAAAAAAAGAAGTAGTAAGTGTACAAAGAATAAAAAGGAAAATAATAGATTCCGATGGAAATCACTGTTTAGTTAATAGGCAGATGATTGTAGTACAATTTCTGGGCAATGCAATTCCACAAAACATACAAGTTAATCTTTGCAACTTCCAAGTAGAGCCATATATACAACCAGTTGTGCAATGCTTCAAGTGTTTGCGGTATGGTCATTCGGCCAGACAATGCAAATCTAAAGATAGCAGATGCAAAAAAATTGCACAAGTCTGGATCATATCGAAGATGAATGTCAATCAGAAAATGTTTGCATATACCGTAAAAACAATGAACACACTTCAATCTCGCGAAAATGCTCTGTCTTCACAAAACAAAAACAAATAAAACAGATTAGGGCCCAGGAAAATATTCCCTTTAAAGAAGCTGAAAATGTGTATATAAATCCTTCTTATGCAAAAATTATTACGAATAACATGTTCTCAATATTAAATAACAATACCTAATAACTTTCCACCATTACCTGATCAAAATCTTCTCACCTCTCTTTAGCAGTCTTAAGGGAACCCTCTATCAAAACAATTATGCCTACTTAAAAAAAAAAAAACGAAAACCTTCTCCTCTATCTCGCACTACAGAAACTTCACCAATAAAAAAAAAATTCTCAATTAACATTAAATACTAATACTGTTCTTCCTATATAGAGACAAATATATTATGAACTATAAAGAAAAGTCCGTACTTATACTATCTATATTTGTTAAACAACTTTTCCGTCTAGCTCAGTTACTTTTTTAGATTCAGATATAAGAGAATTTGTTAATAATATGTTTAATTCCGATAATCCCACTGATGGAATAGACTTTAACATTGTTCTTCTTCTTTAGGTGCCGTCTTCTTAGCGACGGTTGGCGATGACCTCTGCAAAGTCTTTCCTATTTTGGGCTTTCCTTATTAAACTTTATAAGTCTAATCCTGTCCAATTTTTGATGTTGTGCAGCCAGGTCATATGTCGTCTACCCGGGCCGCGTCTGCCTTCTATTTTTCCTTCTATAATAAGGTGAAGGAAGTTATACCTGTCGTGTCTAAATATGTGTCCAATATAAGACGTTTTACGCTTCTTGATAATTTCTGTGAGTTCACGTTCTCTATGCATACGCCTTAAAACTTCTTCATTTCTAACGCGGTCGGTCCATGGAGTTTTCAGCATACGACGAAATACCCACATCTTAAAGCTCTCTAAACGTCGTAACGAGCTGACTGTTAACGTCCAAGCTTCCACGCCATGTAATAGTACACTATATATACATAACACATTAGTGGGTCTAAATCCGAGTATTATTAACCTTCCCGATTCCTAACCACAAAATTACAAAAGAAAAACTATATATTTTGCAGTGGAACACTAGATCATTAAAGGCAAATAAAGCAAGTTTAATTACTTTTGTTGACAGTACACAAATTGACATTATCGCTTTATCAGAATTGTGGCTTAAGCCTGACGAAAACTTTTTTTTTGAGAGGGTTCAATTTAGTTAAAAATGTAGAATTGATGGTTATGGCAGGGTAGGCATTTTTATAGCGGAAGGGTTAGTGTTTAAAGAGGTTAATAGTATTCGATCGTCAAACAAAGAGTTAGAAGTTTGCGCAATTACTTTATCTGCTATAAACTTGTCAATAGTATCTATTTACTGACCACCCGACGTGGTTGTCAATTTTACCGATTGGCTAGAATTATTTCAGCAGTTATACCTATACCTGATGATAGTCATCAAATTTTGATCATCATGATGGTCAAATTTTAGCAGATGCAATAGATCATCTAGACCTTGTTGTAATAAATGATGGTACTCCCACTAGAATTAACTCTAGTGGAAATTATTCAGCGGAAGACATTACATTATTTTCCCATTTTTTAGTTGATAAATTAACTTGGACCGTCATAGATGATACAATGGGATCAGACCACTACCCAATAGCTATCGATATCCAAATCCTTCATCTTCTTTAATAAATCCCTTAACTAAATGGAATGACACATTCGCAGACTGAAAATTATTTCAAATAGTCTTGGAAAAAGATGTTACTGAGTTGCTTACTGAAAATAATGTAAGTAATGCAGCAACATGCAGCGACTCTGTCTATGCGTGTTAAAAAATCTTTTACTCCTATTTCTCCTAGACCATTTTGGTGGAATCAGGAATGTAGTAGGATTGTAGAAAAACGAAAAACGGCCTTAAAAAATTATAGAATTCAGTCCAATCATAATAACTATAACTATTTAGTGTATCAAAACGTAGCTGCCCAAACTAAACGTTCATTTAAAAACAAACAACGTTAAAGCTGGATTAACTTTCTAAATAAGCTTAAAAAAATACACCACTAACCGCAATTTGGAAGTTCGTTAAAGCTGTAAATAACAAAAAATTTCTTTGTCCCAAAGACCCCCTTTCAAAATAATTAATAGATCAAATCCTAAACAAAATAGGTACTCCTTCTGCTTCTAATTTCGTAGTAAAACCATTTAAAAAATTTCTATTTAATCACGAAGATGAAATGTCTTCTTCTTTCACAATGAACGAATTGGATTTAGCGATTAAAAATAGTCGGAACACTGCTCCCGGCTTAGATGGCTTTACCTATAAAATAATTTATAACTTACCATATTCTGCTAAATTTTTTCTGTTGCAGTTATTTAGTGACTGATGGAGGAAACAAAAATATTCAGACTGCTTTAAAAATATTATAATTTGCCTTAAACTTAAACTTTATAAAGATCCAGAAATTCCATCATTATACCATCCAATCTCGTTAATATGATGTGTCGTCAAAACATTCGAAAGATTAATTAAGTTTAGATTAGAATATTTTGTTAAATATAGATCCCTATTACCAAGTATTCAGTATGGTTTTCGTAGAGGACGAGGAACAATTGATGCTATGAGTCATTTAGTGTCAGAAATACAAATAAGTTTTTCCAGAAACATACATTATGTTTATTTATAGATCTATCAGGGGCCTATGATGTAGTTGACCTAAATATTTTAGCAAAAAAATGGAAACAATTGGAATTAATAAAACCGTATGTGCCAATATCATAAGTCTCTTTCATAATAGAAAAATATTTATTCAGGATCATAATAACGTATTACATGGTCCAAGTATGTAACGGTTTACCTCAAGGTAAATTATTATCAAGGTATTGAGCCCTATTTTATTTAATATTTACACTGCAGATCTGCATACGTTAGTAGGTGACAAGTTCAACATGAAACAATACGCGGATGATTTATGTTTTTACTTCAGCCATGGTTCATATGAGAAATGTTTATATGGCTTGAAAGAATGCTTGAAATGGCTTGAAAGAATTCATTTACCAATAGAGTAGTTTATTGACATGGGTTTTAGTGTTTCTCAGGATAAGACTGCCTTGGTATGTTTTACTCTGCACCGAGTTAGAACTGCTAGAGCTGCTTGTCTAGATGGGTTCACGATTCCATTCTTCAACGAATATAAGTACCTAGGTATAGTATTAGATAAAAAATTGCTTTGGACTAACCACATAAAATATATTAAAAAAGATGCGAAAAAGCCATAAATCTGCTAAAAGTAGTTTCCAGGAAAAAATGGGGAGCTGATGTTACTGTAACGTATACATTCTACAAAGGATATATTCCTTCCATATTGGACTATGGCTGTACATTATATAGGGCAACATCTAAAACGAATCTAATAACTATCGATCGTATAAAATATAAAGCTTTAAAAATTTATATGGGTCTAATGATGTCATCGCCTAACCAAGCAGTCCTTGCAGAAATACAAGAACCTCCGTTAAATATACGTAGACAGTATTTACCTGAAAAACAAATAATTAAATACAGAGCATTAAATACGAATATGATCCAAAAAATAGCTTTTATTAATACTTGTAACCTAACAACACCTTTTTAGGGAACAAAAAACTCCCCTCCCCTGTCAGATGGCTTTTAATACCAATCAATATGACATTTTTATATTCAATAGTCCCAAATATCCAATATATGAATATTGTTATCAAAGTATCATATTTCGACCAACCATTATATACCCTGAATATACAGAAAACGCTAATTTAAATAACGTAATACCCACTGAATGCTTTTCAAAAAAAATTTACTAAAATATTTACAGATGGGTTCAAATGTGAGAATGGCACAGGTGCAGCATTTTTTGTTTCAGACTACATGTCGAAAAATTTAGACTAGCAGATACACTCTCTAAGCACACACTGGCAGATTCAAAGTCTTTTTTCAAGCAATTGAAGGATCTCCAATAAATATTTATAATCAAGAATTCATTTGTGAAGTAAAAAACTTATTATACCAAGTAAATCATCATCATCATCATCATCAGTGGCATTAGAGCTTGTTATGAGCCAAAGCCTTCTTCAGAACAATCTTCCATTCGCCCCTGTCTCTGGCAACTCTTCTCCATGCTTAATACCAAGTAAATCAATAAAATAAAAAATAATTCTCATATGGGTAAAAAGCCAGAGCGGTATAATAGGTAATGAAAGAGTGGATTGTGTACCAAAAGAAGCTTGTAAATCAGATAAATTTGTAAACAGTTTTTCTTATACCGAGTTAACTACTAAACTAAAAAAAGGCTATTAAAGTCAGATGGTCAGAATCTGACAATAATTTTAACAAGACATCGAAAAATCTTTATTTCCAGCTTTACCCACAGCTTCCTTATAGAATGCCGGACATAACTTTTGATTGCCTATATAAAAATATATACTACAACAGTATAACACGCTTAAAATTGAATCATGACCGTTTTCCGGCGCACCTTTATAAATTAGCATGTCCATAGTAGGGATTGCGGTTTTTGACAAAACACCGATTTTCGGATATACCGGTTTTTTTGCTTACGGTTTAACCTGTCGGTTATAACCGGTCGGTTTTTCCAAAATCCGGTTTTTGGTTTTCTTAATCCAATAGTTACAAAGTTACATTTACAATGCACTTTAGTTTGCGATACTTCATTCGACTAGATATCAATATGATCAAAATTAGTACTATCGAAAGAACATCAATATCAATATAAATAAAACCATCTTATTCTATTAATTTTTATATTTATTTATTATTTTATTATTAATATGTATTTAGTGATTATTTTTAAATATAATATAGCGTAAGATTAATATATACATATTGCAATAATATACAATAAAAGAATATGAAGTAATATTTTAAGTAAAAAAGTATAGGTTAGAAGGTTACAAATAGGTTATATTATATGAAATGGATTTTGCATTATGTTGGCCAGTATTTTTCATGAAGCCTATTGAGAAAAACTGGTTCATATATATGTTGGTCGGTTAAGCGGCTTCTCTCATCTGACACAATATCATTCAATGATGACACCAGTCTCTCTGATGCCACCGAACTTCCGACCAACGACATGTATTTTTTTAGCTATAAAAGCCAAGCCTGGCATACAGGTTCTGTTCTGATTCCAGAATGAAAACGGATCACTTGGCAGCAAAAGCCGCTGCAGATATAGAGTCAGTTCATTTTAAAAAGAACTTTGAATCTGTGTGTCCTGAGAACTTGAACTGAAACCACTGTTCACCAACTCCAGATCGTGTGAAGACCAAAGAGAGTTTGATTTTAAACTCACTTTGGCTTCTTCATTCTGGAAGGAGGAGGAAGGAGAAAGTTTTCCGATTTCGGTAAGGTACGTTCTAACTTCCGAGCCTAAATTGGATGTGACTCTCTCCGCTATATACAGATTCAGATATAGTTTTTTGAACCTCGGGTCAGTGATTGTAGCATGGCAAAGCAGGGGATTTCGTAAAAGCTTAGTGCCCCTCTCTTGAAGGCTATTTATAAGCTTTTGGCATAACTTTTGAGCTGTACTAAGGTTTGGCTTGAGGTTTTTTAAAAATCTTGCGATAATAGACACAAGGGGGATAACAAGGCTAGCAGTAATGTACTGGGAACCCGAGATCTCCTTTGTGACCTCATCGAAAGGCGATAAAATGCTTACAATTTCAGTGATTAGTTTTATATCTGAACCAGAAATCATCCTTGGTGCTTTTTTAATCGAGGGATCTGCCAATATTGCATCTATATATGGGGACATGAGTGTGAATCTTTTAAGCATATGGTAGACAGAATTCCATCTGGTTGTAGCCAGATGCAGAGAGCAGTAAACCAAAATTATTATACTACTGCTCAACAGAGAACGCTAAAATAGTTCAGGTTCTATTGTCAATGAATATAATGATAGTAGAATATAATATGCAATTATTGTATTCAATTAATGATGCAAATTTAATTTACCATTTAAAAATATAATCCTCTAAAATACCCACCAATTTTCCTCTCCTCCCAAACCCAAAAAATTCCCAACCCCAACCATTTCAACATATAAAAAATTTCCCAGACTCTTTCAAATGGGATTTAAAAAAAAATAGTATGTATCAACATAAATATGTTACTTAAAAATAAATTGAATTCATCTTTTATTTTTACTACCATCAAAAAAATTATCATGTATTACTTTTAACACGTTTGCATATTTGTATAATAGGTACATTTTAACTCATTTAATACTTCCTGTATGGGTGTATCGTTTTGAAAACGTAGGGAAATCCTTGGAGATTCGTATTCGTAATCGATAATTCGATATTTATAGTCAGAACATTATTTTTGGTAATCAGAAAAAGCCATTCACCCACTTTCAATGACAAGAGTCAAGTGTGAAAAATAGATAATATACCAGATCACTTCTTATGTAAATATTATGATTACAAATACCTTTTCAACGAAATATTATAACTAAACTTAATTGTTTCTGGCTGATAAGAGTTTGCACTTTCAGTTTGCTTCTGTATTTATAAAATAAAATAAAATTTGAATTATGGTTTTGTTTGGAATAATTAATAATAACCGGTTTTTACTTTAAAAATAAAAAACCGGTTATAACGGGGACAAAAAAACAACCGATAAAACCGGTTATTGCGAAATAAAAAAAACGGTTTTTGGTTAAAACCGGTAGGTTTTTCCTATCCATAGTCCATAGGTAATATTAACCACATATTTCTGGGGTGTAAAAAGATGATACGGCTATCTCTAGACTATATAATTCTCTAATAGAATACCACACTCCTCTCCCTCTCAACATTAATTCCCTGTTATCAAGCCATAATAAACGCGTTTTAGATGCAATAATAAATTACGTTAAAGAAGCTAAAATCGATGTTTAACACCTAATATGTACCTATATGTGTGTCAATAAAAATGAATCTTGTGGCTAATAGTCTATGTCTAAGGCCATCCCTTTCCTTTAAACACACACACACAACTTTATTAAACTTACAGAAATTGTACAAAATAATTCTAAGTGTTACAAAAGCTGTACCTAACCTTGGTTTTTTTCTATGTGGTTTATCTGGAATTTTTACACAGATAAATATAAGAGATCGATAAAGAAACTACTATTCTATGCGAAAAACATATAGGTAAAGTCAAATTTGCAAAAAATTCACGTGTTGTTTTCTATATAAACGCTTTAATTGTTTAATTATATTATTTTACGATCTTTTTAAATATAATGGGATTTCCCAAGTTTAATTCCCTGTCACAATATTCCAATAAAAGTCACATGAAACTTTATTACAATTTATAACAGCTAATGATAAAACAGTTTGTTTAACACAAAACGCCCTTTAACAAATTTCCAAAGTAACAGGCAATTTTAGTATATCGGATTTTTATATCCCAAATCTTTTATAAAAGTAATACTGGATTGGAAAAATAAAATTTTTCTTTGACTTTTAGTTTGAAAGCTCTGATTAAAGTTGAAAAAGTAAAAATGATTGTAAACTTCTAATTCTCACAGATATCTTTCTTTATGATAATATTGCTTTTTTTATTTGTTTGCAATGAGGAAAATAAAATCTTTATTACTAACGTTTCAACTATCTTATTTGAATATTTACTATCGTGATTGTAAAGTCGAGTGTAACAAAGTCTTTTAAATTTGTGCATCGCCCGTGTTGGCAATGATATAGTTCTAGGGATAAAACAGCGATATGACGGAAATATCAGAAATAAAAACGGACCTTCTGACCGACCTCTGCAGCATAAACGAAATACGTATTTATAATACATTTTTCCCTCACAAAGAGCAATACAAATACACTTTTGAAAAAAGTAGAGGACAAAGATCTACGATAGACTATATTCTGTCGAATAGAGAGTTACAGCCCTCTCAAATCTTGGATGTAAGAGCACTAACATTAGCAGAAATAAAAAGCGATCATAAACTCGTATTGTGCAAAACACATGAATGTGATAACAAAACACCAGAATACACCACAAAGATAAAAGTCGAAGGCTTACAGGATGACACCACAAGATAACTATTCCAAAAAAGAATAAGCGACAAAAGCAGAAACATATATATATATATATATATATATATATATATATATATATATATATATATATATATATATATATATATATATATATATATATATATATATATATATATATTTAATTTTATCTCCTTTTTAATTCTTCTCTGTAGATGTATATATTCTGTTTCATTCGATTTCTGTCTCAAAATGCGTTAGTTAACATGTCGATGTTCCTCCTTTCCCCTACCGCACACCAGTGGCGCACCCAGGGAGGGTTTTGGGGGGTTAAACCCCCCCCCAGGACCCTATTCCGACACTGTTACTAACACATTTTAAGGACTCAAAATGGAGGTAAAACCATAAAAAAAATTTCGGTGACCAACCAAAACCCCCCCAGAGGCAAATTCTAGGTGCGCTACTGCCACACACGAGGTATGGGTTTAGTGATTAAAGTCCGGGAAAATTGACATTATCAGCAGAATTCATCAAATCTCTGGCGATTGGAATGTCTGCAAAATTATATTATTTATTTACATAAAAAAATTAATTGAAGAATAATTTTACACGTTTTTAGACACTTATTAACAGTATTTTAAGATAAATTTTAATAAAAATTTTAAATTATAATTTCAGCAAATTACTTATGAAATTGGTGTCCGTAATAAATCAGTAAGAACGTGTCTGCACCAAGCCAATACGAAACATATTTGTTATAAGAAAACAAATTACTATACATTTGCCAATAATCCAGAACCCTTATATGTCTCTAAAGTTTTATACTTGAACAAACTCTATAACGAAGAGGGTGGTAATACTGTTGCTACGCCTAATTCAGTAACAGTTTGGCAAAAGTGTTTCGCATCTAAACGTGCTGAAAGTCATTCAAACAAAACTTTTTATTCCCGAAATATTTCATAATATTTATCATTCTTACAGTATTTTTTTGGGCAGACAAGTTGATTAGAAAAACACAAATCTTAACGTTTCGGTTGTCTGATCGCAAGATAAATTAAATTAAAAAAAATAATTGTTACTAATTTTTCACATTAAAACGACATGGAAAAATAATGAAAATCTTGATTTAACCTAACAACAAAGGCAACAATTTACATTATTCTTGCATGATTATGCAAACAGGGGCTTAGAAGCAAAACAAGCAATCTCCACAAATAGACTTTTTTTATAAAATTTTAGCGTGGTATTAAAATTTTATTTTTTTTTCGTTATTTATATTTATTTGTACATTGTTGTACATTTGCTTCAGCTGTTTACAAAATTAAACTAATTATTTTAATAAAATTTAAGTAATTAACAATTTAAGTTTGGAGATTTCTGGTTTTGCTTCAAACACTTGGAGATTGCCGATTTTTCAACAGAAAAAACAATATATAAATTCAAAATACAAACATCTTCCTTAAAACTAAATTTTTATTGAAAAAATCTTAAACAAATATTTATGGAACAAAAAAGTTTTAAACAACCAAATTTGAAATTTCATCACAAGCATTAGCTTCTCCTTCAATATGTTCAATATCTTCTTTATTTTTTTTTTTTTAGAATTAATAATGTTTTCTAGCATATCGTTATTCGTGTTTAAAGCGTTATGGTAAAACTCAAGATTTACTAAGTTTTTCCATCATTATCCAAAATGTTTTGTTAGGAGTTGATCAACGTTCCGAAGTTTAATGGTGTTAACTTTAATAGCCCCAATTCAATAATACCAGGATTAATCATCCTGATATCTTTTCCAGCCTTACAAACACTTGGTTTTCCAATATCGCTTCGATGGTGCGGCTCTTCCCATACCAAAACGATTAATCCATTTTTAGTATTGGTTAAAATAATACGTTTAATATTAAATTAAAAGCTTAAAGTGCCAAGAGACAGCGCCTTTTAACAACCTGAAGTTTTCTTCTTTCCAATTAGCAACTTCAAAATCTTTCAGCATACGAATTACTTTGCCAAATTGACTGAATACCTCATTGTATTGCTCTGGCCTGGTAATAACTTCTATTTTCTTTAATTAACACTTGTTCGATTCTGACAAAACCGCGATCGCTAGGAAGAAATGAGTAACCTGTGACTGGGTATATAAGTTCAATGGAATGAAAATGTGCATAATAGTGCACATTTACATTCCATGGTACTTATATACAATTATGAACAGCACTATTATGAAATAAATGAACCAACAAAAAGAATAATTGGAGATAAAAAGCTAGTATACAGAAAATGGCTGACTACAAACAACGATGAAGTTTATAAAGAACATAGAAAAAAAGATAGAGAAGTGAAAAAACAAATAACACAACAAAAGAATGAAGAATGGGAAAGAACCTGCTTAAATACTGAAACATACATAGGAGGTATAAGAAATACGGAGTCATGGAAAGTACTGAGAGGATTGAAACAAAACTCAAAAGAAAAAATTAAATTAGGAAATATACAGGACAAAGAATGGAAAGACTATTACAAGGAACTGTTAACCGAACAAAGACCAAAATTGATTGGAAAAGAAAACAGGCGAAGACGAAGCAGATCCCCACAACAAGAAATATAAATAACACAAAAAATATGGATTCAGATGATAATACATCCGATGACAATCGGAAAAGAAATAGAGAAGAAGAGGGACTGTTATTTGGTCCCAATAAAAAAGTACAAAGAAGTCCAGTTAAAAGTCACAAAGATGATAGCAAAATAGATCAAATACTAAATCTGATAAAAAATTTAACAATAGAGTTACAAGAATTAAAAACTGATATAAAAGAAGTAAAAACGGAACAAAAACAATACAGAGAAGAAATGAGGGAACTCAAAACTGAACTAGCAGAACTAAAACAAGAGAATAGTAAAATCTGGAAAGAAAATGAACAAATCAAAAAGGACTTGAATGAGACAAAAGGACGCCTTGAAAGGCTGGATAGAATAAGAAAAGAAAATAATGTGATAATACAGGGAATGACAATAGAAACTGGAGATAGAAGAATACTAAAAGAAGTAATAGGAAATTTTATGACAAAAGAGCTAAATATTACCGTAAATATAGAAGAAGCAGTGAAACTAGGAGATAAAACATGTTTAGTCAGACTGCCAAACAAAGAAGAAAAAACAAAAATTATGGAAAACAAAAGTAAACTTAAAGAAGTGAAAAAAGAAAAAATATATATAAACAATGATCTAACGACAGAGGAATTACAAATACAGAAGGAAATACGAAGAATAGCAAAAGATGAAATAAAGAAAGGTAAACGTGTCCAAATTAAAGCCAACAAACTTATAATAGATGGTCTAGAAAGGAGATGGAATAGAAACACCAACCAGCTGGAGGACCATCATGGAGGTGGTTCAAAAAACTAACAAGGGATGATACGATGCATTATTCGTTGACAGACAAGGCAAAGAAACAGGAAATGACTGCAGATAAACCCGGGTACAACAAAAGTGCAATAAAGAAAGATAGACAAGAAAACAAAAATAAAAAACGAAGACAACAGAACAAAAAAAATAAAGAGTTGAAAATAAGCACATGGAACATAAGAACCATGCTAACTCCAGGAAAAATGCTAGAAATAGAAAAAGAACTCAAAAAGTATAAAATAGATATTGCAGCACTGCAAGAATTACGCTGGGAGGGACAGGGACAGATTGACAAACAAGACTTTACAATGTTATATTCAGGAGGAAAGAAACAAGGGCAAAAAGGCGTGGGATTCATGATACTAAGGCACCTAAGAGAGAAAATTATAAATTTCAAGCCAATATGCGAAAGGATGGCCTATGTTAGAGTCAACAGCAAACCATTTAATATATCAGTCTTGAATTTATACGCCCCCACAGAAACAAGCAATGCAGACGAAAAAGAAATCTTTTATGATAGGGTCGAAGAGGAGATAGAAAAAATACCCAAAGAAGATGTCATATTTGTACTAGGAGACCTCAACGCCCAGATAGGAAAAGAGGACTTTTTACAACAAATTGCAGGAAAGCATACAATACACGAAAACTCGAATGACAATGGGCAAAGACTATGTAATCTAGCAGCAAGAACAAATTTGTTAATAAGCTCAACAAAATTTGAACACCCTAAAATACATAAGGTAACATGGAGGTCACCAGATCAGAAAACATATAGTCAAATTGATCACATAATGATTAATAAACGAAAGCAATCGTCAATAAAAGATGTAAGAACGTTCAGAGGTGCGTGTGCAGATTCAGACCACTACATGGTCACAGCCACTATAAGACAAAAAGTTAAAATTTAAACAAAACAAAAAAACCAACATAAAAAGTGGAATGTCAATAAAATGAGTAATGAAGAAGTAAGAAAAAAATATGAAGAGGCAGTAACAGTTCAAATAAAAGAGAAATATAAAGCAGAAGATATAAATACAGAATGGAAGACGATCAAAAAATCAATAGAAGAAGGTGCAAATATGCAGATAGGTAAAAGTCAGGCTAAAACAAAAAACGAATGGTATAACCAAGAATGTAGAGAAATAACAGGAAAAAAAGTGCAAGCCAGAAATAAATGGCTAAGAACAGATAAAGAGGAAGACAGAGACTAAGAAAGTGATAAGGCAAAATAAAAGAAGATGGGTAGACAAAAAAATGCAGGAAATAGAGCAGGAAAGAACAAACAGAAATACGAAAAGTTTTTACAAAAAAATTAAAGAACAAAACAAAAAATACAAGGGCAAAACAAACGGAATAAAAAATAGAGAGGGAATAGTGATAATAGAGGACCAAGAATACAAACAAGTATGGAGAGATTACTACAGAGAGCTCTTGACGGAGGAAACAACAGAAGAAGAAATGCATAACGAGGAGGAAACGGTGCACGAAGAAGAAGCAGATGAAGTAGATATCGAAATTTCAAAAGAACCAACATTAGAGGAATTGGATCAAGTAATACAGAGAAGCAAAAATGGAAAAGCCCCTGGTAAAGATGGCATTAATATGGAACTAATAAAATACGGGGGAAGGGAACTAAGAGGAAAAATACTGGCACTATTGAAAAATATATGGAAAGAAGAGAAAATGCCAGGGGACTGGGAGGTAGGGCAGATCATAACAATACATAAAAAGGGAGACCAACAAATCTGTGAAAATTATAGAGGAATAACGTTACTAAATACAACATATAAAATATTGACATCAATAATAAAAAAGAGGTTATCAAAGATCACAAAGAAGACAGTAGGACAGTACCAATGTGGGTTCACAGAAGGAAGATCTACAATAGATGCAATACACACAATAAAACAAATAATGGAAAAAGCAAACGAGTATAAATTAGAATTGGAAATGTTATTTATAGACTTCAAACAGGCATTTGATTCAATCAAAAGGAACGGATTAATGATAGCACTTAAAAAATTAAAAATTCCACATAAACTCAGAAAATTAATAGAAATGACAATGAGAACTACAAAAATAAGCATAAAGACACAAAGAGGAGAGACAGAGGAATTCATTATAAATAAAGGGATAAAACAAGGAGATGCCTTATCAACAACGCTATTTAATCTAGCATTAGAATATGTACTACGAAATATAAATAAAGGAAATCTCAGAACAAGAGGTGGTCAAATAATTGCATATGCAGACGATATTGCTATTATTGCAAAGAACAGAAAAATAATGAAAGAAATGCTAGAAGAAATAAGAGAGAAAGGGGAGGTAATGGGGCTAAAATTAAATCAAGAAAAGACAAAAATATTAAGATTAGGGAAAAAACCAATGAAAGAAAAAATCAAAATAGGAAGTTCTGAATTTGAAGAAGTAGAATACTTCAAATACCTAGCAGTTACAATAAGTAAATCCGGAGAAAGGAAATCCGAAATAAAAGAAAAAATATTAGCAGCGAATAAAGCTTATTTTGCAAATAAAGCATTACTTAAAAGCAAAATACTGACTAAAAAAAGTAAGATGAGCATTTATAACACCATAATTAGGCCAATATTATTATATGCAGGAGAAACAATGACGATGGTTAAAAAAGATGAAGAAGACTTAAGAATAGCAGAGAGAAAGATTATAAGAACCATACTAGGACCAATCAGAACAGAGCAAAATGAATATAGAAGTTTCTAACGAAACATTTAACTGTGGATGGACGGTCATTTTTTGGGCGTCTTCTTTTACCTTCTTCTTCTTAAGGTGTAACTTTACAGAATCTAGTAAGAAATGCATCCTGGATTTGTGAGACATAAAAATTCTTGTGAAAATCAGCAATATCTGCTATTTTTAAGCTAGCACATCGATAAGGTTTCGTATTATGGTTGCATTTAGGGAAATCCGGAAGTCCCACCGGTGCATATCTGTAAAAAACAAAAAATAAAGTGGCAAATCTAATAAAGCAAAGATTATTATGGTCAACAATTATAATATATTTAATTATTTTTATATGTAAAGAAAACTTTACTAAACGTGTCTAACTCTTATCGATTAAACACACTTTTTTCTGCCCCAAAACAAATAATAAAATAATAATGAATTAATAACAAAAAGCCTGCAAAAATATTGTTTCTACTTTCATCGAATTTATTTATTTCATATATTTATTTTCGACTTAGTTTATTAGATAAACGCGCCAAAATAGATAACCCACCAAACACAGTTAAACATGGCTTACCCCAGTTCTTTAGCAATATTCCTTTTCCATTTTCGTTTTTGTTGAATGCTCTTACGAGCTCTTGTTGGTGTAACTGGAATAGCTTCAGTCTCCATTTTAAATTTCATACCACAGAAGATAATACACCCAAAACTATTTAACTCTTAAGCGATAAATTTAATAAATACGTACTAATTCTTCTAACAAAATCTTAATAACACTCAAAGGCGTTGCAATTTCGTCAAAGGCTGAAGCATGTAATACGCTGTGATCGGTCAAAACGGAGATTGCCGGTATTGCCATACGCGGACCGATAAAGCTTGCTGTTTTTGCTACTAACCCTTTTTATCGACGTTAAATATGCAAAAGATATTGAATGTTTTGCTAAACAATATTTTGTGAAGTTGTAGAGATGAACACAAAGATATTATTACAGATGGCAGCAATAACTCAATTTAGGGAAAATATGGAGATTGCTGGTATTGCTTCTATACTCATGTGTTAAAGAAATTTTGATGTGATTTTCTGAAAGTCCAATAAAGTTGATTTTATTATGAGAATAATAGTAGATAAGAATTTCCAATTTTTAACAGAGTTGCCACAATGGACAAAGAAATATCCGGGTTCCGTGCTGCTGGAACATGGCCTATAATTCCTAATAAATTCTCTGATAATTCTCTGAAGATAATCTTAGCTTGATAGATTATACTGATGTTTCAGATATACACATTGTAATGAACTTAAATCAAACCGACGATAGCGAACATGTCATTGCTCTTGAGCAGTCGAATGTAAATTTGGAAGTTGAGCACCAAACCAAACTATAAACACTGCAATAGAGATTATTATAACTCATTTAGAAATAGAACAAGAGAATAGCAATTTTAACAAAAATTCAATACAAGTACCTGGGTATGAAGATAACTCAAGATGGAACACTCGATGCTGCTATAAAAGACAGAAACATACAGGGTAGAAAAGCCATATCCATGATGAACGGAATTCTGTGGGACCAAACAATATCTAAAGCGAACAAACAACTCATATACAACACCATACTTAAAAGTGTAATCACATATGGCAGCGAAGTTTGGCAAATGAAACAAAGAACAGAGAAACTGTTACTAGCAACAGAAATGGACTTCTGGAGAAGAGCAGCAGGAAAATCAAGAAGAGATCGGATACCAAATGAAAGAATACGTGAAATGATGGGAGTCAAGCATACAATAGTTGATGACATAAAAACAAAACAGTTAATATGGTACGGCCATGTACAGAGAATGCCAGATGACAGGATTCCAAAACACATTTTGACGTGGACACCACAAGGGAGAAGGAAAAGAGGAAGGCCGAGAAAAAGCTGGAGCGAGGGAATTGAAAAAGAACTAGAGGAAAGAAAAATCCCTCCAGGCCTATGGCTGAATAGAGAAGAATGGCGGTTAGGAGTCGGAAGGCGTCGGAGAACGCTGTAAACCGATAGTAGTAGTAGTAAGAAAAATGCTAAAGAGGTGAAAAAACTGGAATCAGTAAAATATAGACAGGAACTGTAGAAAAACTGTCTACTAAAATACTAAAGAAAAGAAACAACCTCTAAACAAGAAAGCTGGAATTAGAAACTTACGTTTTAATGATTCGAAGTCTAAAAATTATGATTAGAGCAAGCTTTGTGATGATAAACTAGATGGTTCAGATCTAACTAGATTAGAAAATGAGGAATGTTTGGTGTGCAATGAATTTGGACGAGACAAAGAAAATGTATAATTTGTTCGAATTGGGCTTATTAAAAATGTAGTCGTTGGGATTCAGCAGTTAATATTACGTGCGATATATGTGCCAAGGTAGAACCGAATTCAGTCAGAAAATCAAACTATCTCTTTAATGTGTTGTTTTACGAGCCCCTTCCCAAATCAGTTGGCCCACCTATGGAATTTGCAGTTTAAATCGATTACCATAAACAAATTATACTCTGCATGTTTTATAAGCTTCCAATATGACATTTATATAAATATTTATCAAAAAACATTACATGGAAAACATGGAAAAATGACATCAAAACAATAATATTGTCAGTTAAAGTCAAATTGTAGTATTGTAAAGCTTTTTGCTGTTTGTGGATTGTAAAATGGGTCGAGGTAAAGTTATCAATGAGAAAATGTATTTAATCATTATTCTATTTTTTAATTTTGGAAAACCCAATTCGGAAATCGCAAATATGTTACAATTTTTATGCTATGCTATAAGAAATATAGTCAGAAGATACAAAACTACAGGTTCGGTCGTCACAAAACCTAGAAACGTACGAAAAAGTAAAATAACCGAAGCAGATCGAAGGGCAATAGACGCATTATAGTGAAAAATCGACTAGCAAATTATATGGAATTAAGCGTTTCATGGAGTGACGTTATTGGAAGACACGTTTCTAGACCAATATGTCACCGAGAGGCCCATAAATTAGGATTTGGTACTTACAAAGTATGTTTTATACTTGAAGAAATTAGTACGAATTTTTTTTAGTAAATTCATTTTATTTTAGGCTAAGACGACTTTAGGTTTGATTTTGGAACACCGTTTAACATTAGTGGAAGATTTTGTCTTTCAACAGGACGGCGCAGATCATACCTCATGTCATACCTCAAAAAAGAATTTAAAATGGATTGAAAAACATAGCATACCACTTGTGGAATGGGTTTCTAACAGTCCTGATTTGTCCCCGATAGAGACTTTGTGGCGCGAAGTGAAGAAAGCTTTGAGAAAACATATTGCCAGGTGCGTCAACGAATTCAAGAAAAAATTGCAAGAAATATGGGAATCGTTAACAATAGAATTTTTTTGGAATGTATGCCTACAAGAATTGTGAATGACATTAAAAATAAAGGGGATGTAACGTGGAAAATTTTTTTAGTTTTTTGATAATATTACCATATATATTCTATGCATTTTTTAAATTTCTTATTATTTTGTTTAATCCATAGTTTTCATTACGTTATAAAATATTTTCGATAATTAGGAAATTCAAAAATGTTGTTCCATGCATTAAAACTTCTAAAATTTACGCTGCGTTTTTATTTTTGTTCCTTAAATTTAGTTTTCTTATCAATCTAACGTTGGGCCAACTGATATGGGAAGTGGCTTCCAATGTTGTCTTTAAAAAAATTTGCAGTACTTACATTATTTGCTTTATTACAATAATTTTTTTTTCGAATGCAGCTTTATTTAATTTTTACGCAGAATTACCCCGTGTTTGGGGAAATACTGGGCAATGACAGTTTGTTAAAGTAATTTTTTTTTCAAAATCTGTAAAACTTGAAACATTTTTTTATGGGAATAACGTGCCCAATAGCTACTAATTTCACTAGTTAAATTATGGAAGATTGTGTGCACATAGGAAACTTTTTGTAAGTATTTTCCCTTAGGTGCGCAGAATTCCCCGGTCTTCCCTAACTATTTTTTAATTGTATGCTCCCCTTTTGCTAGTTATTGTGTTAGATTTAACATACCTGACAATATAAGTAATTTATTATGCACTCATTTTTCAGACTGACTGATGTCTTATTTTTATTAAAAAGTTTCTCAAACTTAAATTTAAATAAAGTATTACTGAATCAATGTAAAGTAAAATTCAGGAATACATGTGACAACAATACTTATTTAGCTATACCACATAATATTTCTTCAAGTGTAAATATTGATTTACAACACCAAAGGGGTTGGCTATACGGTAAACATAGTTTATTAAATAATAATCGGTTTCATGTACAAAATTACAGGCTCGGCACAATAGCGGTTCCGTTCTGAAATAAAAATGAATTCAATTATAAGGACCACAATATTGGTCGATTTTTTATTCGAATGAAAGCGCTTTTTGTTTGTTTTATATACCTGAGAATGGCATGAAAAATATTTTATTGTTTATTAATAAAAGAGTCAAATTTTAATATGAACTTACATTAATTTTATTTTTGTGAATAATTATTAAATGAACACAATTACCAGCACAGTAAACACGTAGCAATATTTAATAAACGTATAATGAAGTCGGCAATGACAAAGAGAACATCTACTTTCATACAAATATGAGAGAGGTTTCTTGAATCATAAAATTGTGATTTAAATTTTTCTTATTATAAAAAACATACGTAATAATTAAACGTTTACGAGCGAAACAAAATTTACTTTTAAGAATATTAAAAACGGTAATGAAATATTTTTAAAACATCATTAATAATATTAACAATAGTTTCAAATACAGTATGAATTTGTGTTACAATTTCATAATGTTTTAAAAGATCCTCGACGATTTATAGAATTACTATAGAAAATGGACACAAATTGAACACAAACATGTCGAAGAACACTTTGGAAAATGCTCACATTATGTTATGATAACACTGATAAACACAGGTTGGTGTCGGAAATGTTTTGACTGTTTCTAGGTAATTTCGGTCCACTGAATCCAAAAGTGCCACCACAGTTGCTCCATCAGATCGTTTTCAAAAAATACGACAACAGATCACAAGTGCTGCTACCCATCAAATTAGCAAAACACGAATAAAAAGTAACATATTTATTGTACAACAATAATCATTACACATATTTGCCAAAAAAAACTTAAATTTTATAGGATTTTCTTGCAAAGGCTTTAAAAGGACGGTCCCTTTGAAGACTCCAGCAGAAATCCACCATCATGTGTGTGTCCCATCCCCCCTGATACCTCCCTTCCATCGTTTTGATATCTTGGTGGAAGCGTTCCCCTTGTTCCTTATTAAGGTCACCAAGATTTTCTCGGGGGAATCCTTTGGAAGGTTCAAATCTCTGATAAGATTGTTTAGCTCTTCCTGAGTAAAGCGCACAGAACGTGTTGAATCTCCTTTAAAATCACTGTCGTCTTCCTCAAATCTATTAGTCTATAGTTAGTAAGATAACGTTTCGACATTATCTTTTGGTAACGTAGGTAGACTGGTAAATATTGGAATAGGTATCTGCTCAAACTGATGTAGAATTGGTCTTATTGCTGAATCCTGGTTAGGCTACGTTCACGTATGTCGATTATTACGATTATTGCCATTTATATTTACAAGGCAGAAATAGCAATCGTCAAAATGATTTTTGGTTCCCTGCATACTATTGGAATACCAAACTTTAAACATTTTCGTTGTCCTGTCGTCCACTGTCGCAACTTTTCAAGACAAGTTTTGCACACAACATGTGAGGCCCATGATTTATCTTGATCTCCTTAATGAACACCAAAATAGGCTTGATATGTCCTTTTTATAAAATCACAAACTGGTTTTCTACTTTCCTTTACAATGTACTTGCTACATATGTAGCAAAAAACGTCCGGGTTATTCACACAACAAGCCTGCTTGTGAAAGCCATGGTTTTCAGTTGTCAAAAACAAAGTCTTGCAACGAAACTCAACAAACTAAATTTTACAATGGAATGCAGTCGACTCTATAGGAATTTATAAAGGCCATTCCAAAGAAAATACTATTTACTTATCGGACAATAGTTAAAAAGCAACTAGCGCTAATTTCAAGTTATGGGCATTCCCAAAAAGTACACTTTAATTAGAAGTCATTAGTATGCATTTGTCTGAGATTTTGTTAACTTCGGTTATAAACATATTACAATTATAGTGGTGGAATATACGGAAATGTAAAAATATTTAAGTATTTGATTATTATGTTATATCTCGAAAATTAGAGCTGATACAAAGAAAAGGTTTGTATTTTTGAAATCAGCACAGATGAGTTAACCAAAATCCGTTGAATTTTTTCGGCAACAAGACAATTTTTTTTTTGTTGGGCTGTGTATTCTTTATAGTGCTGTTATCCTGTGCAGATACGACTCACATACAAGTAGACATATATACGGCATTTCTACTTTAATTGGCAAGATATGGGAAACTTTTTTATTATTAATTTTACGAAAAAAATTTATTCTATTTTCGCTCAAGAGCGAAAATTTATATATTTATACATTATATTTTATAATATTGAAAATTGATATTATGAATAGTTGTTTGATGATTATTATTTATTAGAAATATGGTAACTCTTACGTTTCGATAAAAATAAATAAAAATAAAAATACCATAATAATTCATTTTGTTGTAATCATTTAACGAACATTATTAGCTTCCCCAATTTACTAATCACTCAACATATGTGCCTTCTCTTTCAGGTAATTGTTCTAGCACGAACCGTTCTATTACCAATACCTTTCTAACCATAGCCGGAGTAATATTCTGAACACATTCTTTAATTACTGGAGTCAAATAATCAATATCAAATAAACAAGTGGCTTTTAAAGACATATATTTTCCTGTACGTAACACCACAAGAAAAAATCAAGTGGCGTCAAATCAGGAGACCGAGGAGGTCAAAAAATTTCAGAAACCGGTGTACAACAAATTTATTAAAATAATATGTTGACCTGTTATTAGTACCGGTTTGAAAGTTTTAAACGCATGTGTGATTTTCTAGACAGACGGACTTGAAAGCTCCAAAATGGATCCTAAACTTTCCAACTAATGTCACAATTAATAAATGAAAAATATACTTTAAGAAAATATTTTTTGGCAGTGGCTATCGCCACTTAGCCAATCACAACAATTCTATTACAAATATAAAAAGAAAAAGGTGTTATTTTAATAACATCTTTTTTCCCAAATAAAAATATTTAAACTTTATTTACAGTCTAGCGCTATATTCGTAAAATATCAGAAAAAAAATTTCTTCAAATATCTTTTCTTGAAGCAATCCGACAATAGCAACTATTCCAAAGAGTTTATACTACACAAAATCAACACAGAAAAACAACAGCTTGATTGTGAAGATAAAGATAATAGTTCCTTCAATTTTCCTTTATCCTTAGATGAACTTAGCTTTGCCCTTAATACTACTAAAAACTCTACTCGTGGACCTAATAATATAGCTTTATTATTCTTGGAAAAAATTCCAGACAATGCTAAATGTGTTCTTCTAACAATTTTCAATAGAATATGGTTATATAGTGTCTTTCTAACTTCCTGGAGCAACTCAATAATTATACATATTCTCAAATCTAACAATACATGAACTGAAATTTTCTCATGTAGTGTGCCTCAAAATGTGCAGTCATAGAAAAACAAAAGATTACTATGGATGTTAGAAGAAAATCACCTCCTGGTAAACGAGCAGAGTGGATTTCGACAATACCAAAGTACTACTGATAATATTATTTAGAGTCTAAAATTCTGCAACCTTCCGCAAAAAAATAGCAGACTATTGCAGTGTTCAAGTATCAAGAATTCAACAAAATAACTTAGAGGTGCAACACGAAACGATAGAAATGGTAGAAGAATTCTGCTACTTAGGATCACTGGTAGACTACAAAAATAACACATCCAACGAGATAAAAAAAAGAATATGCGTGGCTAACCGCTGTTATTTTGGCCTGGGCCCTCAACTAAGAGAGAGAAGTATGTCAATAGCAACTAAGTGCAAACTTTATAAAACAATGATACGCCCAGTGCTCACATACGGATCGTAAACATGGGCAATGACGACCCGAGATGAAGAGTTACTGCGAGTCTTTGAAAGAAAAGTATTGAGGACCATATATGGCTGAGTAAACGAACAGGGTCTTTGGAGAAGGCGATATAACTTTGAACTCTATAGACTTTTTGGTGATGCAGATATTGTGAAGACCATCAAAATAAACCGCCTAAGGTGGGTGGACCACGTTATGCGGATGGATGAGAGTGATCCCACTAAAATAACTATGCTAAACAGGCCGGTCGGAAAAAGAAGAAGGGGCTGACCTAAACTCAGATATCTGGACGATGACAGGAAGATCTGAGGGAGATTGGAGTGAGGGGCTGGAGAAGACAGACACTCGATAGGGAAGGATGAAAGAATGTTTTGAAGCAGGCCAAGGCTCACGAAGGGCTGTAGCGCCAACTGATGATGATGATTGCAGTGTTCATAGATATTACCAAAGCATTTGATACATCATGGCGTTATAATATTACCAAAACACATCACATATGGAATTTTTGAGCTAATATCATTAATTACAATTAAAATTTTCTTAAATAACGGAATTTTTAAGTAAGGGTTAACCATTGCACATCTTTAATGATTTATCAAGCAAATGGCACCCCTCAAGGGTCTGTAATAAAAAATGCAACGCTATTTTTATATGCCATGAATAATATTATACCATTAAAATCTAGCTTGGTTCGGGACAGATTATATGCAGATGATCTGGAACTAATATCTTCAGGGAAAATATATTCTCAGTTCAACGTCACTTACAAATCGCACTTCACGAACTCAAAAACTGGTCGAAGAAAACAGGATTTCAGTTTTCACTCAGAATATTAATCTGCTTGTTATTTACAAAGAAACATGATCCCATTACACCATAGCTAAAATTATATAACCAAATCCTAAATTACGCTGATGACATTAGGTTTTTAGGAATAATCTTCGATAAGAAACTAAAATAGAAAAAACATTTACTGCAAATTAAAAAAAAACGTGCTGAAATGGAATCAATATTATGAAAAACTATGGAGCGGAATATAACTGATTAATCCATGTTCATAAGACGCTAATAAGATTTAATAGTTATTTAACCAACAAGTGTATTAATAAGGGCGATTAACAATTGAGATATTTTAAGGCGTGAGAGATATTGTTATTCGACATTTTAATTCACAAGTTCGTTACAATACTTTTCCGTTGACCGTACTTTTCAGAAATAAAGATATCTTAGTTTAAATATTTATTTACTTAACGATAAACAACAATTTTTTCAGCTTTCATTGACTTTAATCAAAGTTTCTTGGGGGTAGTTTTATTATAGTAAACATTAATATTCGAAATGATGCAATTACTGAAATTAAAGGAAGATATTGATAAATGATTATCTGCTGTATAGCATTTTAACAAATTTATATTTAAGTCTTCTTGGACCTCTGTAAATTCTGTGATAGAAGAAGTTAAATTCTGGTGGAGTTAAATTAAACTCTTCGTCAATATCCTTTGATTTTTCAAATACACAAAATTTTAAACAATAAAGTAAATAATAACATACAATGACAGATAGTACTAACAGCGGCTACTTCATTTTAAATTAATTTTTTAGTTTGAATATAAATAGGTATATGTTTGGTTGCCTACACCACAGGTCACTGCCAATCACAGAGCGTTTAATTAATTTATGCAAGCAATGTATGTTGTGTTACCTAGAATAAAATCATTCATTAATAGGGGTCATTAATCAATGATTTTGAGGGTGTTAAAATTGATCATAAATGGACGGTCGACGAAAAAAATATTAAATCTTGTTTGCTACGTTTATTAATTTACAAAAATAAACTAACGCCTTTTAAAGTTTTCATGTTTTATATTTGAATATTTTTGTTTTTACTTAAAAGTTATAGACATGTAAATAACGGCTCCTGTAAGCTGTAATTTTTTGAGTATTATGTATATATTATATATATATATATATATATATATATTCTATTGAAATTATAATAAATATCACAAAGAGACAGACATGTAATTATCTACTTCAATGTATTTGGGTAATTTTCGTGAAATAGAGGCCACTATTGATTGATCCATTGAAAAAGGCTGTCTTGTTACGTAATTTAGTATTCAGTACCTTCGTGACTTGAATATAAGAATTAAATTGATTTTTGAACCTAAATAGTTTACTCAAATTTGATCGATATCGTGATAAGTGAGGTTATAAATAACTTAATGTTACGTGTTCGATGCCACGATATGTTTCCCTCTTACACTTTTAAAAAAGATGATTCTAAGTAGTTGTTAAGATAATAAATTAATTTTTTTATTGTGTCGAAAGCAATTTTTTATCTTATTTATTGTTAACGTTTTCGTAGATTTTTGGTGTTTGTACAGTAATAAAACATTTGGCAGCGTCAACTGAAAAAATTTATGTAGAAATTTGGTATTATCGACAAGTATTTAACAGGTTGTTCAAACATATGTAAGAATGTAATTTGTTTGTTTTATTTACAACTTTATTTTATCAGATGAGGTTATAATATATCGACACCTAATATGAAGAACATTGGAACTCACTTTTGCTTAGTTTATAGGAGACCGATTTAAAAAAAGTTCTACAACTTCTTATTTTTTTACTTCGTCAGTTTTATATTTTTTGCAGTTTTCTTGATCATTATTTTATAACTTTTTCATAACTAGTTACGGAGAGGTTGAAGAAGAAGTACGACAACAAAGCTTAAAAGCAAGTGAAGCGGCAGAATCTCTTAATGACACAATATGAAAGAACAAACACCTAAGACACGACACAAAAACAAAAATCTATAAAGCAGCAATTAGACCTATATTAACATACACGGTGGAGACAAGACCTGACACATCTAAAACGAGACATCTACTATAAACAACAGAGATAAAATACTCCGACGAATATCAGGGAAAAGTCTGATGGATAGGGAGAGAAGCAAAAACATAAGAAGAGCATGCAATACAGAAGACATAAATGGATGGGTGACAGGTGACGTAAACAGGAGTGGAACAAACACATAGAACAACAAGTAGATTGGCAGAGGATAGGATAGTACGAATAGCACGAGATACGTCACCAAATGGACGAAGAGTATTCGCAGACCAAGAAAAAGTCATTTAAACAATTTAGGAGACTTATATTGAAGAAGGCATAAAGCCTACATACAAGAAGGAAAAAAAATAATAAGAAAAATAGTAGTACTTCGCCAGTATAGAAGCTTCGCATCAAAAAAGTGTTGTCTGTGGCATATTGGTAAAAAGACTGGTGGTATCGAAACTGACTAGCGTATTTTTGTAATGGTAATCTATTTCTGCTGGTTTTTTCAAAAAAATTGTGAGTTTTTATAAGTGTGGTTGTATTGTGTACTAAAGCCTGTATTATATCTAGGTGGAACTTTGACAATTTACTGTAAAGAGAACCGATGCTGCTACAAATTGTTCTGAGTGTTACATTTTCTTTCTGTATTTTTGGGATTTTGTATTATAGGTGTAATGTTCTACGCCATATTTTTTCACCAATTTTTAACTAATTTATTACCACCCCAACAGTTTTTCACCACCAAACCTCCCTTAAGGATAGCGATTCTGCCGACTTAAAGTTCAAGCTAGCAGAATTCAAAAAGAAAAACTTTTTACCTATGGCATATTTTTTCACCCATTTTTTACTAATTTATTACCAACCTAATAATTCTGCTGGCTTAAGTTTTAAGCTAGCGGAATTAAAAAAAAATTATGATATACCACAGTGTTCAGCTAGGTTTTAACAAATTTATTACCGTCCTTATAATTATTCACTCCTCAACTACCCCTTATGAGAAGTCAATAATTCTGTTTTTTTTCACGTTACATTTTAACCTATTATATCAGAATGATTGACTATGCGAAATGATAAATTATTGCATTTGAATAGCTTAGCATTTTTTTTTAATAAAAATCTTTATCCTACATTTGATTTCTAGGGAATGGTCCCAATTTTCATTGACGTTCGTACCAAGATAGGTGTATGTTCTTACTCTTTCTATTGGTTGGCCATTCATACTGGTTCTTCCAATTTGCTGTTCTTTCTTAGAGATCATCATACATTTTGTTTTCTTAATATTTAGCGAAAGTCCATATATCTGACATATTTCTGTGATTCCGTTCGTTAACTCCTGGAGGGCTTCAAAACCGTCATCGAATACCAGCGTGTCTTCTGCGTATCTGATGTTATTAATACATACATTCTCCGTTAATTCAAATTACGGCTTCAACATCCTCTACTGCTTTTTGAAAGATTTCCTCAGAGTATATGTTGAAAAGCAGGGGTGATAGTATACATCCCTGTCGGACCCAACGTTTGATTTTGATCTTATCAGATTCTCCTGCCTCTGTACGGATGACGATGTTTTATTTCAGTAAACATTGCTCATATTGCTCAGATTACAGGTATTTATTCCAATCTTTGTTAAAATCTCCATCAGCCTGCCGTGCTTTACTGTATAGTATGCTTTATGGTAATCAATGAAGCATGCAGAAATATCACAATTCATCTAATACCTAGACATAAACAACTTGCAAGTACATAATACCTGGACATTTACAACAATCAGAATTTTATATCATCCTGAGAGTCCTAGCATTACCTCAGAATTGTCAACTAAAAGCATGGCTGTATGTCTACAAGATCGAGACCAAGTACCTTAACCGTCAATTTGGAAAACAATAACAGCTATTCTTAATAATTTTTATACTATTATTATCATCACCCAGCCCTTTGCGTCGACTGCTAGACATAGGCCTCCCTCATTTTTTCCATTGTGCTCTATCTTGAGCACTTTTCATAAATTTTTTTGACATTTTCTTGAGATCGTCAGTCCAACGAGTACTTCCTCTACTTCTTTTGTCTAACCTAAGCCTTCACTCAATCAATCTCTTCGTCCATCTTTCACCACTGATTCTGGCCCAGTTCCACTTCAATGTGGCAATTCGGGAAATTACATCGGTGACTCCTGTTCTTCGTCTATATTTCTAACTCGGCCACGAAACAATATACTCAACATTGACCTTTCCATTTTCCTTTGAGTTATTTGCAACGTTTTAGAAGGTGTAGCTGTCAATGTTAAAGTTTCGACATCATAGGTCACCAGAGGGAATACACATTCAAATGTCAAATGTATATTACGTTTTAAAAAAAATGGTATAATGCTTTCAAATATGTCTTTGAGTTTTCCATAGGCTGCCTATGCTAGGCTTATTCTTCTTTGCAGTTCGAATGTTTGGTTGTCTCTTGTGATATTTATTTCGTGTCCAAGGTATATGTATTTTTCCAACAGCTCTACTCTGTTGTCTCCAATATTGATATTTTCGCTAGGTACTAGGTTTGCCATGCATTTTATTTTGGAGATGATTATTTTTAAGACCCACACTGGCCCACACTAACTGAAGTTCATATAGCATTGTACATATCTCTTTGAGGTTGTTCGAGAACAAAACTATATCTTCTGCGAATTTCAAATTTGTTTATCTTCTACCGGTAATGTTCTTATCAAGAATCGAACAAGCAAGGAAAACATTCATGAGCATTAAAACATTTTTTACAAGATCAGACCTTAGTCTACAGCTTAGAATCCGAATGATCAGATGTTACGTTTTTTCTGTCTTACTGTATGGCTGTGAAAGTTGGACAATGGACTCTGAAATAGAAAAAAGAATAGATGCCTTTGAGATGTATATATACAGACGAATGTTGAGGATTCCATGGGTACAAAGAGTTACTAATGTTGAGGTACTTCGTCGCATGTGTAAACAAAAAGAATTACTAAGAATAATCAAAGAGAGGAAAATGCAATACTTGGGTCATGTGCTGAGAGGCGAAAGATATGAATTACGTCAAGTTATACTGGAAGGAAAAGTACAGGGCAAAAGATCAGTAGGAAGACGCCAGAACTCGTGGCTGAAAGACCTGAGGAGATAGTTCGACCGCTCATCCGCAGAGATCTTTCGCGCAGCAGTTTCCAAAACTACAATTGCCATTTGGATCGCCAACCTTCGAAAGGAGACGGCGCAATGAGAAGAAGAAGGTAATGTTCTGGCCGTTCTCTTCCCAGTAAAGTTTTTTACAAGCATATTCTAGTACTGCAGTCAACAATTTAGGCGATATTGTATCACCCTGTCAGACTGCTTTGCCGATTGGGATATGATCCGTGTTTTTATGTAGTTTCACCCACATAGTTGCGTTCTTGTATGTATTGTAAATTTACCTGTATATCGATAGTCAATTCGGCATGCTTGTAGTGCTTTCATGATTTTGTCAAATTCTACCGTGTCAAAGGCTTTATGGAAATCTACAAAAGCCAGAATGAGTAGTTGATTGTATTCGATAGTCTTTTCTATTACCGTTTTAATGCTCTGTAGGTGATCATTTGTTTAAAATCCGGTACGAAATCCCGCTTGCTCTATTGGCTGGTAGAAATAAAATTTTTTTCTTAAGACGATTCGTTACTATTCTTGAATTTTGTATAGGTGACTAAGAATAGGTCTGTAGTTTTCTAATTCATGGGGATCTTCTGGGGGTACAATAGAATTACCTCAGCATTGTGCCATTTGTCGGGTACATTACTGTCCAAAAGGCACATATTAAAACATTTTTAAACTATATCGAACCACAAAAGAACATTAGAAAAAAAAAACGTCATAATCTTCTTCTAAAAAATGGAAAAGAACATGACTGTAGAGAAGTGTTCTTGACAAGTGATCAAGAGAATAATAAAAATAATTTGAATAAACCAGCTACGTAGTTTAGTCAATATGGCATAAACAAGGTACTGATATAATCTAAACAGAATAAAAAAGGAAGTAGGATCTTTATTTGTCCTAATAGTACTGTTTTCTTTATTTAATTGGATATTTGCTTACAATAAATCAGAACAATGGCAATTTATCAACCTGTTTTTACATTTTTTGCTATTTTCGATTCCATTTTTCATTATTGCCTGTTATGGATGATATACACTTTTAATGTAAACAGTCAAATTGGGCAAAAGCGAATTAAAAAAGTGAATATCGTGTTCCTAGAAATAATTAACTACAAAAAACACATTTTTATATTTACAAAACATTTTCAACCATGTCTAAATTTAATTGAAAAAATCTCACTGTGCAGTGAGACACGTTGCAGGTAGAATTTAACAAAGTGTATTTTACTAATTAGGTTGGGTAACTAATGAGCTAAATGGAACTGTTCCGTTACCGCATTACCAAAATTTAAATTGTAAATTGCATCATTTAATTAGGGCAAGTTTGTACCTTCTCTGCAGTTTCATTTAAGTCGTCAACAAATTCAAATGGTGCATGTACACAAATTTTATTTTTTAAATGAAATAGAGAATATAATATATACTACGGGAATTTATTTTAAAACGTTATTATAATAACGTATATATATTTTAATAAAATAATGGAGATATATTGAACTACAAGTCTTCTTCTTCTTTTGGTGCCTATCCTCTGTGAATGTTGACAATCACGTTGGTCTATAAAACTTTGTTGATAGCTGTCTGGTGTTGTTCAACCACGATGTCCTGCGTCCTTGAGATCTATTGCCTTCTTTCTTGCCTTGCAAACTTAGTTAAATTAGTTGATACTTTTCATTGCGCATGATATGCCCTAAGTATGTCATATAAAATGATGGATATAGAAAATTCTGAGCATGCGGCGGTAGCACCAGATTTCGAAGGCTTCTAATCGTTTGAATGTTGCCTCCGTCAAGATCCAGGCTTCGACTCCATATGAAAGGGTAGAAAATTCATAGCATCTCAGGACTCGTGTTCTTATATCAATGTTCAGATGTATATTACATAAAATCTTTCTGAGGTGATTTTAAGACAGCTCTCGCCTTTTCTATACATCTTATTTCCTGTGAGTGGTCCCATTTCTTATTTAGGCCGCATCCAAGATAATGTAATTTTATCGAATATGTTCAAGGGTTCATTATTAGCTGTGAACTGGTGCTGTACCTATTACGTCGTTTTTACTTACTACAAGAATTTTGGTCTTCTTACAGTTTAATTTCATGTCGTATCTGTCACAGGCTTCCAGGCTTTCAACAAGCAAGAACTACAAGTAAGTTTGTCAAATATAGTAGATAGTTCGTATTATTCTTCTTTTTTTTTAATTCTATATTTTATTGTAGGTCATAGCGTTCTCAAAAACTTTTTCCATTCTTCACTATTCAGTCCATACTTGCCATATAAAGTAAATCGACCTAATAACGACCTAGGTAAGGAATATTCGACTTTAGACGTAAATATTATGGAAACGAAATAATAGAGAAAATGGATTTTTATCATATTTTATAGCTTGATGTTTTCTTTATCAAAATTATTAATAAAAAATAAAAAATATGTTTTTTATTTGCCAAAAAAATTTTTCACTAAAATGCAAAAAACTTTTATTCCGGCCTATGTAGAAAAATTAGTGGTAATTCCGGCCTAATGGTGTTTCAATTACGGCCTTTATATTAAAAGGATTATCTTTTTTTTTGTTTTAAACTGTATGTGTGTTTTAAACACTAGACGCTCTGGAAAAAACCAGGCTCGCTCGAAGTCCTTACTCTCTACAAACACTCTGGGTATATGCCCAGATTTAACTGAGCAGTACCCGTCTTTGGTTACACACACACACACACACACACACACGGACAGGACAACATATAGGTGTAAGTGTAAAATAAAATATTGTATAAATAAATAAGTAAAATTGTTGTGTAGATAGAATGTGAAAATAAAATGTAAAAATGTGAAAAAATGGGTTTAATATATATATATATATATATATATATATATATATATATATATATATATATATATATATATATATATATATATAGAAAATTGTATAAATAAAAGGTTAAAATGTTAAAAAGTAAAATGTAAATACTAAACCTATGTGTATAAATAAAAGTATAAAAACAAATCAGTAAAATAATTAATATATATGTGTACGTAACCTTTAACGCACGGTCGCAGTATAGTCTAGGAACGCCTGTAAGCGTCCCTCGTCCCATTAGCTCACCGCCCCCCCCCCCGGGGGCAGTCTCTCATCATCCTCTTCCTTCCGCAGAATCGCCTTGATGAACCTGTGGATGCTGCTCCAGCTACAGGCGATTGAGGTCCCACGTAAAACGGACGCATTGCAACAGTGTATGCGACACACTGTCCGAGCCATCCCCGTACAGGCAGGCCTCTGAGGCTGCCCTCCCGAACCTATGCAGATAGTTGAGGAAGCAACCGTGTCCTGTAAGCACCTGCGTCGGGTAATAATCTAAACGCGGATGCTTAAAGGCCACCCATCGGCTCAGGTTTGGGATCAGGTACTTCGTTCACTGTGCAACAGCCACCGTTGCATCCCACTTCCGCTGCCACAAGAGCAACGTGTGAGCTCGCCCTTCGGTTCCGTCAGGGGGACTCCGATGGAGGCGTTTTCTCTCTAGCACCATAAGGTGCAGGGAACACATCCCGTGATCGCCCACAGGTCCGCCGCAGACACAGTCGTATAGGCACATGCTACGCGTAGTAGGCTGGTCCCTCTCCACGCGTACCAAGTGATCCCGGTAGGACGATGTCTCCATCGCCATATACCAGACTGGGCCTGCGTATAGAACGATCGAATGCATAACACTATGTAGTACCCTCCTCCTATCGGGTTTGGGACTACCGATGTTGGGCATCAACCGGCTCAGCGCAGCCACTCTGTGAGCGGCCTTCTGAGCGATCACACGGATATTCTCTCCCCACTGCCCGTTTGTGTCTATGTATCCCCTATGCAAGAGCTCGTCCTTGTCCCGAGCCGTGACCAGCACGGCGAGGTCATCTGCGAATACGAAAGGGGTACACCCCTCACCATATTCGCGGCGCATAAACCCATCACATGCCAGATTCCACAGCGTCGGACCAAGGATGGACCCCTGGGGGAACCTAACCTAACCGTTTTTTTTTGCTTGCTCAAGGTGGTGGAAAGACTTTATGTCCGAACTGCAGAGCTGAAGACTCCACAGAACAGTGCCGAACTCGAGCCAAAAGGTATACAATATTTTATTTACATTTATACATATATGTTGTTCTGTCCGTATGTGTGTGCATGTAACCAAAGATATATGCCCAGTTAAATCTGGGCATATACCCAGAGTGTTTGTAGAGAGTAAGGACTTTGAGCGTGCGTGTTTTTTTCCAAAGCGTCGAGTGTTCCTTTTATAGTAGAGAGTTGTGATATGTAGCCGTCAGGGGTACACCTTATTGATATCTTGCAGATTGTTTGATAGAGCGTGGAAATTCCTGCAAAAGACGTGAGTGTATAAGTCTGGGAGGCACCAAAGAGATGTTATATCCACACAGGATGGTTCCCTTTAGCGTTCTCTAGAGAATACGGCGGTGGTGGTTTTAGGTGGTAGCGAACCCTTTTGGGTCGAGTCCGGCACTGTTCTGTGGAGCCTTTAGCTCTGCAGTTCGGTTTCCACCACAGTTCTGAGATAGTCTAAGTCTTAAAGAATCCTATGAAATTTGCTAAATGTGTCTAGCATCATTCATAGGGCAAGTTCAATAGTTTAAATAATTAGCCTCAGGGATAAATAAATTAAATAACTTTTAAACTATTTGACCAATCGGGGGGAAATTTCGCACAAATTTAAAAGATGGTAATTCCTCGATGTTTAAATGTATTAATAACATTTTATTTTGTTAATAGAACAATTAATAAAATTTATAAGTTAGTGCACAAAAAACTGCTTTTTTTTTGCAAATATCTCCGTAAATTATTTATCAATTTTAATTAAAAAACGGGAAAATGAAGATATTCTTGATACAAAAAAAATGATATAAATATTGTTTATTTAAAATATAAGGGAAAAAACTTATAGACAAAAAAACAAATTGTGACTATAAATTATTGTTAAAAAAAATGCAAGGTAAAAATACGAGTGGTTTTCATCTTTTCGTCATCTAGTACCCCCCACCTATGCCTTAAAAGCTTCCGATATCTGCGAAACATTTTTCGACCTTTTTTTTACCAGACTGGGCTACTTGTATATTTGGCCTGTTATCTCGAAACAACTCACTTACTGATTTCCTAAGTGTTTTTTTAATAGCTGAACAAACTCTATATTTCGCCCCAACATTGATGGGCAACCATCAGTACACACAGAAAAGACGTTTTTCAAATCAATGCTATGCTCGTTAAAAAAATTTACAGTAAATGGTAAACGTTTTTAGGGTCCATTTATTTTTTGGGGCATGCGTGAGGTTCATAAGGTTTTTGCATGAGGTTCATAAGGTTTTGAAACATCTTTACTAGCCGGCCAGTGCCACTGTGGTGGGGGTAAAGATTACTAATGCGAAATGCGGTACAATGCATGGCGCCGCTATACACTACTGTAATCTCAATAAATACATAAATAGAAACATAATTATATTATAACTTGCAAATTTTGTTTTACTGCCTAGCAACCTGAGGGCCGCGAAAAATCGCTCCGAGGGCCGCATGAGGCCCGCGGGCCGCGTAGTGAGTATGGCTGGTTTATAGATTATATATCTTTTTGTAGAATTGTAATTTATTTAGTAGTTAAAAAAATACCAAACATAATTAGGACATTTTTTCATCAAAAAATTGCAAATAACTGGAAAAGGAAGCATTTTTCGAAAAATTACCAAGAAACAAAAAAAATTTAATTTGATGATAGACGTCTAAAAAAATTTAGTCGAAGCGACTCAGAAAATTGTTTTATTGTTATAAGTTATTTGTTAATAACAATTTCCGTCCCACTTGGAAAAATTAAAAAAAATACCTTTGAGTTTAAAAAAATATATTTATGTGGTCGAATAAAAAAAGGTTTGATGCGGGAAAAATGCAAAAAAAATTAGTCGGTATATTCCGTTTCTAAGCATCTTTTTAGGGGTAAATCGCTCCCCTATCAATAATAACTTTTCCGGCAGTATTTACTAAAGTAATAATCTTTTTTTAATTATAACCATCTTCGGCCATGTGCTTTAGTCGCTCGTATATTTTATTACAGAATAATGAAATAATAAAACATATACAAAATAAAAATAACTAAGTTTTCCTGTGTGCATAATATAATCTTTTTAAAATTTTTAAATATATTACAATTTTTTATACGAGAAAACCTATTTATCGATCTAACCGAACCAGATGGATGTTCTAAACACATTTTAAAAATAACAAAGAGACTCTTAAAATATTAATAAAAAGCAAAAGAACACTCAACGAAATATCCGCTATCATATTGTCGGGAAGTTGGCGAGGATACAAAGACGTTCTGGTATAATATTGGCAGAAGTTTCTATTTAGAAATTATAATTTTCATTATCTGGAAAGTAATGGCGTCATTATCGTCGTAATTATCATAAAGAGAGCGACGTAAGAACGACGAGAACAACTCGGAACGGACAACTTTCAGTCGAACCTTTTCCTTTTTGTGTTCAGACAACTCGTTGCGAGAAAAATATACATAATAAAACTTTCCTGCTTTTAATTAATTTTATTGCAACTTTACAGTGTCCACAGGTTTGTGCATTATAACGGGAGCGGTAATAATGATTCGCATTTTTAATTTAGATAATGTTTTTTTTTGTAAAGTATCTTTTGGCAAAGATTTGGCAGTTCTTTGTGACAGGATATCTTGTGACAACAGTTATGTCGATAACTTTTTAATATTGGTTTTTAAATTTTTCCATATCATTTTTCTTTTCTTGGAACAGTCTTTTCGACATGGGTCCTACTGCATACAATTGGCTTATCATACATCTTCCATTAACTACTATAAAATTCCTTGAAACTTAATCATACCTGCTATGTATTGTTGTGATCTGCTTTATGATGTTTTATTATTAATTAACACTGATTTAATTAATCCAATTATTTAATTATTTGATTCACTAATTTATGCAGAGTCATACAATTCAATTACTATTAAAAATTCTCAGGGTGCCTTTTTAATTTTACTTTAATCAGTTTACTTTATAGATCTCTTCTAGTGGGTTCAGTATCTCCTAGTTGCTCATAATCGGGATAGAACAGGAAACGGAACTAACATTAAAACAACATAAATATGCACACAAATTATTATTAATTTTCAATAAGCAATACGATGAATGTTAATAAATAACTTTTTGTGGGCAATTATCTTTCCCAACAAACTCCTATACTCTAAATTCAATTTTAATTACAAACTATTTATTGATCTGTTTTATAATAATATCTACTAAAAAAAATGACCATATAAAAATATAATTTATTCACAAAAAAAATAACTCTTTGAAACTTGGAATCTTAGTTCGTATGCTTATATTTGATTTTATTTTTAGAATATCTTAAAATTTTCTTTTATTCAAATTATTTGACTGACCTTTAATTTTTTTTACACCAATGCTGTCTCCTCTCGATCAAAACCACAGTTCCTTCCTTGATTGATTCTGTCCGGCTACCATCAAATCTTTCCCGTTCTCAGCATCGATCCAAACCGCATACCAGCAAACTACTCCTCCGAAAACACAAGCCTAAGCCTCTTTGGACCGGTATTCTTTATTCACAAATTCTCCTTTCTTTCTCAATTATATCTCGTGGACTATGCAGACTCAAAAGAGGTATTAATCTTCTCAATTTTGATCTGCTCTCAGCTTCCACCTTTTTCACTAACAAACGAAAACACTGGTACTCAGATTGACTGCACGAAAAACACGTCTTCTCTTCTGGTCTGCCGGTAACATAATGAATCTTTTCAATCTCCCCAGACAACCTTCTCCACTCTCTCATTCCCCATCATTCCTTTTTAACCAATCATAAGCATTCATCTTTCCCACTAATTTTCGATTTAGAAAATTTCCAACATAATATTTAAAACAAATAAACTACTTTCACTCAAATTACTTTTCAGAAACCATTAACAATTTTGCCTTTTTCAACAGAAATAAATCTCCAAATTCTTGTTATCTCATATCTAAATCTAATTCTTATTTACTTTCGAAAAATGCCCACCGCAAAATACAATTACAAGTTTATTCTTAAATCTATATTGATACAGGTTCCATTGTCCTTTCACTATTCACTCAGTCTTTCACGGAACAATGTTTCTCTTATTTTAACTATTACAAATAAGTACAGGGTTGTATTTTAACTTATATGCCCGCGGTATATTAAAATAATAAAAAAACTCTTTATTCTATTTCTGATCGATAAACTGATCCATAACAGTATAGTTTGACCGACTATAAAAAGCAACAAAGAAAAGACATAATTCAGAAGAACAACTGACAGTACAAAACAGTCTCATCGAATGGAAAAGAGAGGCGAAATACCTAGGAGATACAATGGATCAAAGACTGACATTTACGTAGCACGTCAACGCGACAATTTAAAAAAGAAACAACAATAGTCAGGATTCACAAGTAGTAGACAAACCAAACTGAGATTGATCAATAGCATCACACTACCAAAACAAGTTTAATACTGCGAAAGATATTCAGTTATGATGTGTTCTATCGATGAAACACAGAAAACCAAAACAGCAATACTGGCAAATAACTATATTTATAATAAGTCTAAATAATCGTAGCTCTATTAATAAAAGATAATTCGGCATTTTAGCATTCGCAATTTATTAACGATTTTTTTATGTTTCAGACAACTATAAAAAAAACACAAAACACCCAACAAACGGCTTCAACCACCAAAAAAATTAATAAAATACTAACAAAAGGCGCAAGCCACAAAAAATACTAACAAAACTCAAAAAAACGGGCAAGAGGAGCCCACATTCTTGACCGCCGAATCGCAGAACTGGCAGAGAGGGAACTCAAGGCTCGAGAAAGCAATACAGATTAATAATAAGTTACTAGATATGGAATTACGCTGACCTTTATTGTTGGGGGTAGGATTTTATCTGGGAGTTTGTGGGGAAGTTTGTGTAGGAGTTTGTCATGGTAACCAGGACTCCAATATAACAATCATTTTACTGATAGAGAGCCTTTATAGCTCATTAGAGTGCTATCGGGGGTAGAGGATAGAGCACTGGAGTGGGGTAGAGTGATTCCTATTTTCACGAGTTAATCCTCCTTGCTCGAATAAATTGTATTACCTGAATGTCATTATTAAGGGGAGTGCAAGTCTCTCGAATTGAATAAAACACTATTGCTTGCTTGCTTAACAGCAACGGCTCCTCTGAATTGACTTGTCTGAATCAAGGTGAATGAATCCCACTTTAAAACTTCCCCTCCCCAAATCGCTCGGCAAGTATATTCTATTAAATTTTTCATAGCATAAATGGTAAAGATATCGAGTACTAACATGAAATTTATACAGAAATAAAAAACAGAATGACGGTATTAGATTTTTGTTTTGATAAAGTTCAGCAACAACCGTTGATACGTATTTCGACCTCCTTAAGTCTCTTCAGAACGGTATAGCCACTGCTCTGAACCAAAACAAAAATCTTTCCCATCCTAGACAATAGTTATTAAAATAACTAATAGATGGCGTAGTTACGTCTGTATATAGTTATTTTAATAACTATTGTCTAGGATGGGAAAGATTTTTGTTTTGGTTCAGAGCAGTGGCTATACCGTTCTGAAGAGACTTAAGGAGGTCGAAATACGTATCAACGGTTGTTGCTGAACTTTATCAAAACAAAAATCTAATACCGTCATTCTGTTTTGTTATTTACTTCGTTGGAAGTACGAGAAACTGAATTCACTACGAATTTTGACTAGGATGAACGGCTTGTGGAATGCAATTTTAGATTCCCTTGCCGATTAATTCATCCAGCTGTTTGTTTCGCAAATTTTAGGAAACACAGTGGTTAAGATTTGAATTCGGTTTCGCTAAGTAGAAATCGTTTGATTTATCTTTTTGTTTTTAGATGGCGTAGTTACGTCTGTATATAGTTATTTTAATAACTATTGTCTAGGATGGGAAAGATTTTTGTTTTGGTTCAGAGCAGTGGCTATACCGTTCTGAAGAGACTTAAGGAGGTCGAAATACGTATCAACGGTTGTTGCTGAACTTTATCAAAACAAAAATCTAATACCGTCATTCTGTTTTGTTATTTATTTCGTTGGAAGTACGAGAAACTGAATTCACTACGAATTTTGACTAGGATGAACGGCTTGTGGAATGCAATTTTAGATTCCCTTGCCGATTAATTCATCCAGCTGTTTGTTTCGCAAATTTTAGGAAACACAGTGGTTAAGATTTGAATTCGGTTTCGCTAAGTAGAAATCGTTTGATTTCTCTTTTTGTTTTTAGATGGCGTAGTTACGTCTGTATATAGTTATTTTAATAACTATTGTCTAGGATGGGAAAGATTTTTGTTTTGGTTCAGAGCAGTGGCTATACCGTTCTGAAGAGACTTAAGGAGGTCGAAATACGTATCAACGGTTGTTGCTGAACTTTATCAAAACAAAAATCTAATACCGTCATTCTGTTTTGTTATTTACTTCGTTGGAAGTACGAGAAACTGAATTCACTACGAATTTTGACTAGGATGAACGGCTTGTGGAATGCAATTTTAGATTCCCTTGCCGATTAATTCATCCAGCTGTTTGTTTCGCAAATTTTAGGAAACACAGTGGTTAAGATTTGAATTCGGTTTCGCTAAGTAGAAATCGTTTGATTTCTCTTTTTGTTTTTAGATGGCGTAGTTACGTCTGTATATAGTTATTTTAATAACTATTGTCTAGGATGGGAAAGATTTTTGTTTTGGTTCAGAGCAGTGGCTATACCGTTCTGAAGAGACTTAAGGAGGTCGAAATACGTATCAACGGTTGTTGCTGAACTTTATCAAAACAAAAATCTAATACCGTCATTCTGTTTTGTTATTTACTTCGTTGGAAGTACGAGAAACTGAATTCACTACGAATTTTGACTAGGATGAACGGCTTGTGGAATGCAATTTTAGATTCCCTTGCCGATTAATTCATCCAGCTGTTTGTTTCGCAAATTTTAGGAAACACAGTGGTTAAGATTTGAATTCGGTTTCGCTAAGTAGAAATCGTTTGATTTCTCTTTTTGTTTTTAGATGGCGTAGTTACGTCTGTATATAGTTATTTTAATAACTATTGTCTAGGATGGGAAAGATTTTTGTTTTGGTTCAGAGCAGTGGCTATACCGTTCTGAAGAGACTTAAGGAGGTCGAAATACGTATCAACGGTTGTTGCTGAACTTTATCAAAACAAAAATCTAATACCGTCATTCTGTTTTGTTATTTACTTCGTTGGAAGTACGAGAAACTGAATTCACTACGAATTTTGACTAGGATGAACGGCTTGTGGAATGCAATTTTAGATTCCCTTGCCGATTAATTCATCCAGCTGTTTGTTTCGCAAATTTTAGGAAACACAGTGGTTAAGATTTGAATTCGGTTTCGCTAAGTAGAAATCGTTTGATTTCTCTTTTTGTTAGAAATAAAAAACTTCAAAATTTGTATATTGGTATAAAAACATTTAATTTAAAACTTGTTTAAAGTGTCGTCTAAAATTTATAAATACACAACGTTTTCGATATAGCTCAGATCATCCTCAGTACCTTCTTTTGGTACTTGTAGCTGACACTAAAATTGCAGCGGAGACATCAATATATGGTTTTACATATTTAAATTTAAATTATAATGCGACCCTAGGTCGATGATAATGGTCGAAGATTTTAATACTTAAAGAGCAACATGTTTCTTTGCTCGATTTAAACACGTGGTTCTTGTCAGTTAAAACGACACAGACCAACTGTCCATTATGTAGTATTAAGTAAGTTTCATCGAAAAAGTGTATGCACCAGTTTGGTTTTATACAAAACTAGCTGTTCTGATGGTTCAAAACATTTATGACGAATCTTCCATTATTCACAATTTCTACCAGTTGACCAAAGAAAAATTGTCGATGCTGTTATCCAAAGAAATGCTTATTTTGCTTATCCTGAAAATTTAGTACTTGGTATGATGAAAGATGAACGAAAACATATACGGGACCTAGGACTACGCAGAGTGCTGAAAGCTAGGCAAAGTCAGAAAGAAAAAAAGATCCAGAGATTCAAAATACCAACATTAAATTTTAGTGCTGCAGATTATATTGACTTATTTTCTATTTCTGAATGCAGAGTTAAGGCTTCTCCTTTGCTAAAACATATTTCCAAAAAAGATGTAAGGGATATGATTGATTTTGGGAATCACAACAACATAGAGGTCTTAAACTGCTCCTGTCATACCCAATCCGTGGAAAGAACTGTTAAGTTAGTAAGGCAGCCGCTGCTGTTTGTGGACCAGAATCAAGGGATGGCTTTATTTGTTCAAGGTTGCAGTCGAGAAATATTTTGTCGTTTTTTAACATAAAATCAGACTACCAGTCATAAAATGTATATTGTATCATAAAACATATATTTAGATTCAAAGAACTGAAAAAAAAATTTAAATTTAAATTTTTTTGGTATTCCCAAAAATTTAAATTAAATATGGAACCTGAAAATAGGGTCCAATACAAAAAAAGGTTTTTTACAGTTTTATTATACATGAAAACGCATCTTTTTCGCACTAGCCCCATAAAAAATAAAGACTTCGAATTTTTCGTTCCACCCTATTGTGCATGGTTTTTGTTTTTCTTAAGTTAATTTTTAGGGCAACTTCATTGCTAGCTGTATTTAGGTCGCTTATAAATTCTTGTAGTTGTGCAGGAATATCATAGAGTAAGATCTCAGAGCGATCAGACATAACTTATTTTCACACAGATGAAACCTTAGAGTCTCAGTAGCGTCTGGTGTGCTTTGAATAGCTGCGTATTTATGAAACTTGCTGAGTGACACCTGGGCAGGTACCAGGTAAGAACGGTAATTAAAAATAAGAGCTATTTAATTTATATAACTGATTTTTATACATATTTTGTAGAGTTATTTTAAAAATACTGTAATAAGTGTCAGACACTTGTCATGGGACAGAAGTTTTGTCAGACGCTTTAAAGTTCCACTAAAATTAAATGAACTTTACTTACTTTTACATGTCTGATTTTTAAATATGTTATTAATGGAACTATAATAAAGTTATATTTAATCAGTCAGACAAATTAAAATGACCAAACATCAGAGTAAAAAATTCAAATACAAATTCAAATTCGAATACTTACTGTTTTCGACCCGATTAGATATTTTTGCATCTCTATTTTAATATTATAAACTCCAGCATTAAGATAAATATTAAAGTAAATTAATGTAAATTAATTAATTATATTTGGGATAATTAATTCGTAGCAATTTGGTTTCATAAGAAATTATATTTACTTTATTGTAGAAAATATACCCGCAGGCCCGTTTTCACACTACGTCTTATTGTACGTTTTGTGGGTGATATTAAACGTACGACAAAATGTACGTTTTGTTCAGTGTATACACACTACGTTTTTCCTTCCGTTTTCTACCTCATTTCTAATTCAGAGTCTTAAGTTGTGTAAAGTTTGTTTAGTGTTTTTTTTTATTATGGAGAAAACACGGCTGCTTTCTTTTATTTTTTCAACTATAAAGATACTACGACTAGGGAAAAAGGGGATAAAGAGGGAAAAGACAAGATGGCCAAGAGAGTGGTCTTCTAAAAAGAAGCCAGTATTCCCACGTCTCGTTACTAAAAGAGGCGAACCAGATGACTGGCGCAATTATTTACGAATGGATACCTCGGCCTATTGTCAATTGCTAGAGTTGGTAACACCATACATATTGAAATAAGACACCTCATGAGAAAAGCCATTACACCCCATGAAAGACTCACAGCAACTCTCAGATATCTTACAACAGGGCGCAGCGTCAAGGACTTAGAGTTCACAATCATAATATCCAAACCAGCGTTAAGCCAAATAATTCCTGAAACCTGTAATGCAATCTACTTGGTTTTAAAACATAACTACTTAAAGACTTTTATACAATTCAATAAATTCCCCGAGAAAATCGTGGGTGCATTGCCGCAAATCTGACATTATTAGGCTTTTTTTGGGAAAATTGAAACGAACTGCAGTGGAAGTAGTTGTCAAATAAGTCAAGATCGGACGACTTGTCTGAATATGTATTTTCACGTAACGTTTTATCCTATCAGTTCTCGCAAAACTATGCTTCTCCCATCATTTCTACGATCTGACCTTGGATTTCATTTCGATTCGACAAGACGTACGTTTTGCTGTTTACATGCCACGATTTATTGTATAGGATTTGTCCTATCCAACAAAACGTACAATAAGACGTAACGTGAAAATTGGTCTTTAGGATAATTAAAAAAAAATAATTTTTGTAAAAAATTGTTGTCCAAATGCATTCCTAAGAATTATAAATAAGAATAAAAGGTTACTGATTTTTCATACAAAGTAATATTTGTGTTGATATTTTTATTTGTTTTTGCATTCATAAGAATAAGAACAAAAGGCTACTGATTTTTTATACAAAGTAATATTTGTGTTGATATTTCTATTTGTTTTTGTGAAAATATTGCCCTTGTTTGTAGAAGTAAAAAAATCAAAGCCAGTGTTCAAAGACCAAGTTTTTAATTTATTTATGAAGCATTGTGAATTTTTCGTCATGGTTCTAATATCTTCTTCCTTTTACAAACATTATTAAGTTATCCGCATATAGTCTTGCTCTTAACAGTTTTTCTAAGTTTTTTGGAATGTCGTTGATTGCTACTAGAAAAAGTGAGGGACTGATGAGAGATTCTTGCGGGACTTTATTTTCTGATGTTGTCAATAGCTAAGCGATTATGTCTAAATCCATTTTGCTCACAAAGTAGCAAGTTATCCTTTTCTAATATCCACGCCAATCTATAATTTATTATTTTCTCCGTGTTTGCTCATAAATCAGGTAATTGATATTGTTCTGTACGATTCCACTTCGGAGCGGGTTTCTTCTCAGTTTGGAAAAGTAAAATATGTGCTTTAGGCCCGATTGTGGGAAAATACTGCTTTTTCCTATATGCAGTTGAATATGTTTAGTAAGTGAATTTGCCCTGCCTCGGAAAAGTTTTTTTATAAATATAAGATATCGTCAGGTCCACAACTTGAATCCTTAAGACTGGAAAGTATAATATTTAACTCTGAAAGGATCAGTTTATTATTTATAAATAAATTGGGAGCATAATCTCTAAGATTAAGATATACGTCAGATGTATCACCTGACGCAAGAGACTGCTCATTGTTATTTTGATCGATAGAGAGACTTTGGTAGATTTCTGCCAAAAATTTTGCGATGTCTTTATCGGTTGATATAATTTGATCTTGATGTTTTAGATATTTAATAAAATTTCTCTGAGTAGTGTCACACATTTGATTTCAGGTTTAGAGTTTATTATATTTGTGATTTTCTGCTTTTTAATTCTTTGAACTATTTTTTGAAGAAGAACCAGCCAGCAACAACATAACTGATAATGATGAAGATGATGACTCGGATGAGCAGCATCATGATTGGTTGAATGATGAAAATTCTAATAATTGCGACAATGAATATGATGATTAAAATATAGAAAAATGTTTGTTTCAATCAATCCTAGTTAAACATTTTTTTACAAAAATTATTTTTTTTAATTATCCTAATTGGTATATTTTCTACAATTAAGTAAATATAATTTCTTATGAAAATAAAATTGCTACGAATTAATTATCCCAAATATAATTAATTAATATACATTAATTTACTTTAATATTTATCTTAATGCTGGAGTTCATAATATTAAAATAGAGATGAAAATATATCTAATCGGGTCGAAAACAGTAAGTATTCGAAGTTGAATTTGTATTTGCATTTTTTATTCTGTTGTTTGGTCATTCTAATTTGTCTGACTCATTAAATATAACTTTATTATAGTTCCATTTACACATATTTAAACATATTTAAAAATCTAAAAATCAGACATTTAAAAGTAAGTAAAGTTTATTTAATTTTAGTGGAGCTTTAAAGCGTCTGACAAAAGTTCTGGTCCATGATAAGTGTCTCACACTTATTACAGTATTTTCAAAATAATATTCTACAAAATATATGTATAAAAATCAGTTATATACGTTTAAGTTAAATAGCTCTTATTTTTAGTTATCTTTCTCACCTGGTACCTGCCTAGGTGTCACTCAGTAAGTTTCATAAATACGCAGGTATTCAAAGCACGCGAGACGCTACTGAGACTCTAAGGTTTCATCTGTGTAAAAATAAGTTATGTCTGATCGCTCTGGGATCTTGGACTATTACAGTACGATGTCGTCTGCAAATCTTAGACAGCTGAGGTATTTTCCATCAATTTCCTTTGTTCTATCAGCTCGTTTTGCTAAATATATTTTCTAGAGTTGCAGTAAAAAGCTTGGGAGATATTGCGACTGCTTGTCGGACGCCTCTGATAGTGGAAAATTCTGAAGTATTTATAAACTTTTAATAATTGGTCAAAGATAAATAAGATAAAATTTAAGTTCATTTAAATAAATAATCGATTACTGCCATCGACCACTGACATTCACTATCAGTTAACTTGATTAATATTTGTGGCAGATAAAGTTCTTCTTATTTCTGTACAATTAATACTCGTAAAGTGGCGATGCAATATATTTATATTATTAAATAGTTCATTTACCTAACGGAAATTTAATTACCAAGTAACAAATACTAACTGCGTTGAGAAATTTGAAAACATTAGCTTCAAATTTAGGTTGAACTTCAAATTTCGGTATTTTTTTTAAGTATGTTTGATAATTTGTGGTCTTTAACATACGTGATTTTTTAAGTGCCTATTTTATTCCAAACATTCCACATTGCTACAAATATAAGTCGTAATAATTTCATTTTGGGTCCAATTATAATCCTAACATTTTTTTGAATAATCTACAGCATTTATCTCGGCTAAAATGCAAATGAAGTAGCTAATATATATGTGTCCTCTAAAAAGCTTTGTCAACATTACACTCATTTTATTTATCGATCAAACCGTGTAACCAGACGCCCTCACCCGCTCCAAATTCACAGCGCTATCACATAACGAATGTGACTTGCATACCGTAACAGCAAAATGACAGTAGGACACTAGCAGCAAGACGAACAATATTCAGACTCACCAAGCGTACAACCTTCTGTAAAATTATAGGTGACGAATTTATACGACACCAAGGATATAAATAACAGAACAGGGGTTGAAGCTGGGACTAATACAAATTAATTTTAGCTTAGAATAAAATAATGACAAACGGTCAGCATTGTAAATATTCTTTCAATTCTATCATTTCTTGATAATAAAAAAATAATATTAATATTGTTATAAGTACATAGTTATAATTTCGAATAAAGGTAGTTTTCATTTTTTCATTTAAAAGCAGTGGCGTAACTTGAAAAAGTATATCAGGGAAAATCTGATACGAATTAATAACCCCGAGAAAAGTAGGCAAATAATACTAAATACATATTACCAACGTATATCGTCAGTGGTAGTGGTAATAGTGGCACAACATAAAAACTGGTAACTTTTCAAAGCAGGCGTTTAAAGTTTGTATGCCAATAATAGTGCCATTTTCGTAAATATTGTAAATAAGATCCCTATACCTATGGTCAATCCTGATGTCATTCATTGCTTCTATAAAGCTGTCTATTTCGATCGTGTCGAACGCTGTATGAAAGTCTTTGAAAGTGAGGTTTGTTGTATTCTATAGATTTTTCAATGAGTGTCTTTACTGTATGGAGGTGATCATTGATTCCATAATTTGATCGGAATCCTGCTTGCTCTCTCGGTTGGTAGAAATCTAATTTTTTCTCCAATCTTGATGTGAGTAACCTAGTGAAGAGCTTGTGTACGTGATTTAACAGGTTAATAGGTCTATAATTCTTAAGGTCCGTTCCATCTCATTTTTTATGTAAAAGGATGGTTATAGCATTGTTCCATTCTTTGCGCACCTCTCTTTGCTGCAAACATAGATTAAACAGATTCCGTAATTGATTTAATAGCGTATCTTCTCTATTTACGATAGCTTCTATTACAATTACATCCTTCTTTGGCTTTGTTCTTTTTCATTTTTCTTAACTTTCAGAACCTTGATTCATAATCTTCTTTCAAATGGCTGTTTGTATTCCTGTTTGATCATCTTTTCTACTTCCATATAATTCTTCGTAGAACTCATCGACGACCTGTATTAACTCGTCTATACGGGATATTATTTCATTTTTATTGTCTCTTAATTTATGAATTTCGTATTTCCCATTTGGTAGCTTTCTACGTAGAACTTTTAAGCTGTTATTTTCCTGTATAATACGTTTAATATTATCGGTTTTAAATGTCCTTAAATCTCTTCTGATTGCCTTCGAAACATTTCTCTTAGAGTGTGGCTGTCTGTATTCTTTTTCGCTTTTCATTTGTCTTCTTTGATCTAGCGGCGTTTCGGTATAATATGGACTTATTTTACTATCTGATTTTCTTTTAAGACAGTGCACTCGGTGACTTTCTTGTAAGGCGTTTATGATGCAATTATTCAATTCCTTAAGATCGGTCTCGGAGGATTTATGCAGTAGTAGCTTATTATTGATATGTGCCTGATATTGGTTGATATGGGGGAGTCCAGTTACCACGAGATTTATTTGGTTTTGTTTTTAGTTTCCATTATACTATTTATTAATATGGCAAAAACTATATTATTGCGCCATCTATTAGCAACTGCCAGATCCATCCCACACAAACGAAAGTCGAGAGATACTTTACCGGTTGGCAGTTTGGTTTTTGCGTGGTATGTTATTTTTTGTGCGTCTGGCAAAATAAGATATTGCACAGACAAGAGTTCAATTGAACTATTTAGGCACTAACCAACAAAATATAACTGCCAGAATAATAGCCAACTTCCGATAAGAGCGGAACTTGAAGAAGAAGACAGCCAAAAGAGCAACCTAGTTTCGGAAGTGGATTTAGTAGTATATATTTTACTGCAGTAATAGAAGCTTTGACCAACTAATACATCGACAAACCGTTAAAAAAGACTTTAACAAATATACACATATAAGCAAAAGCTAATTTATAAACACTTCAGGCTTTCCTATTATCAGAGGCGGCTGACAATCAGTCGCAGTATCACCTAAGCTTTTTAGAGCAGCCCTAGAAAATATATTCAGCAAAACGAGCTGACAGAACACAGGCCTACCATTGATGGAAAATACTTCAGCTATCTAAGATTTGCAGACGACATCGTATTGATTTTTAATATTCCTGCAAAACTACAAGAATTTATAAGCGAACTAAATGCAGCTAGCAATGAAGTTGGCCTAAAAATGAACTTAAGAAAAAAAACCATATACAACGAGCTAATGGATGTCCAAGATGTAATATTAAACAACACTCTACTTGAGACAGTAGTGGAGTATATATACCTGGGACAATTATAACAATAATCTGACTCCTTACTCCTAGAAATCAACAAAAGAATGAAACTCGCTTGGCAATCTTTTGGTAGCAATGCAATTATATTTTAATCGAAGATGAAGAAAAAATCATTTGGTCAGTGTATACTACCAATCTTGATATACGGCTGCGAAACTCAAAGGTCAATGGAGTGATGCATGCTAGGCAAAGAGATATCGAAAAAGAGTAGAATGGATCAGACAGAAAACTAAGACAACTGATGTAATGTACAGAATTAAATGTTTTAAAAGACAGTAGGCTGGACATTTAGCAAGAAGAACTGACAATACGTAGATGGTTCACTAGAATTACACTATGGTATCCAAGGGACATCAACAGATCAAGAAGATGTCCAAATTAAACAAATAGGACTATGTAATAAGAAAACAAACCGGTATAACATGGAATGGAAAAGCGAGTATTAAACACTCGAGAGGAAAAATGAAATACGAGTGTGTAAGGCAGGCTGAATCTATAGAATACGCTGAGAATGACGATGATTATGATATAGCATGACAATGATATATCGAATTTTATTCTGGATTATTCTTAAATCCTGGATTTGAAATTGGAAATTGGAGCTTTAATTATTGTAGTAATGTCCTTAGTCCTCTCCGTGGATATTTGCATGTTAACCTGCTGGGTAGAATCAGTGGAATGGTCAATTTAGGTTCCCCTTATTCTCTCCAATCAGAGCTTTGTCATACACCCAGAAAAATTTCATGTTAGTACTTGATATCTTTACCATTTACGCTATGAAAGAAAAATTTAAAACACTACGCTTACTGAGCTATTTGGGGAGTGGGATTCAGACGCCTTGCCTTAATGCCTCAACATTAAGATTCTTCTGCTATCAAAAAATATGAAAGTATCTACTGACTTATTTTTTAATTTAATTTATAATACGGGGTGAGTCAATACTATACTTACTTATGTTTATGCGTTTTTATTCATATCTCGAGTTCGACAAAAGCTATTAACATGCGGTTTTGCCATTTTGTTACGAACATAATCTAGATCCATTATAATTTACAATCAATAGGTTTTTCCATTGAATATTTTAAAGAAAAACAAATTTTAATTTTTTTTATTCGAAAGTACCCTCTACCTATGGCAATTAAAACTAAATGCAATTATTTTATAGTGGGTGTAAATTAATTCATCCACACTCTTTCTAATGACACTAATTTCGATAAAATCGGTTGATCCAAACCAAAGTTATAGGTATTTATCCACAAATACTTTCCCACTCTCCCCCACCCTTTATTTGAAAAAATAAAAAAGTACTTGAAAACTTTGTGCAGAATTTAGGTCTCTTTCTAGTTTACTTATTTACAACTTGGTATAATTGGGCATATTTCCCAAAAAACTGATTTTCAAAGTTTTTTACTGATTTTACTAAGGAATTTACTGATTTACTGATAAAACTGATTTTACTAAGGAATTTTTTCACCTAAAGTTATAACATGAATAGTTTCTGATATATAGCCGAGAAATCGGCTTATTGAACCACCCGGTACATTTTGCATATTTTCCAACGCTCTACCTATCACACTGATACAAAGGATAAATTTCCTGCTGGCAAAATATGCATATTTCTAAGCCACACCTAAAATAATTCATTTTATTATCGATAGTTTCGTTTCCTAAAGGAACTATCTAAACTACACTTTACGCTTGCACCGTCAAAAGCTATAACGTTAATAAAAGGTAGTTTAATCTAATTGTACATCATAAGAAGCACTTACCGACACGAGATCAAAAAGCTATGTTTTATACTATTATAATATAAAAGTCACTATTAGAGTATACATAGTTGTGTCAAGTACACGTTAGCCAAGTAAATACATTTTTTAAGATATTATGTAAAAATAAATAAAAGACGTACTTACAATAAATTTATTCTACCACGGATGACCGGTTTCATTTGTGCCTCTTATAAATAGATCTATTATAGACTTGAGTTGATTATTAGAACGTAAAAGTAAATATTTCATATTATTTATAAATTAATCTCGGCACAAGTACTAAAACAACTTCCTCGCAAGACCATTATTATGCTAATAGTTATATTAGCCTCATGTTAAGTTTATCATACTTTCCAAAATTACGGAAATTCGCTGAAATCATTATTTTTCTTAAGCCAGGAAAAAACTTTAACGAAATAACATCTTATCAACCCATCAGCTTACTCCAAACTGTAAACAAAGTTTTTGAAAGATAGCTGCTCCTAGCAAAACATCAGTTTCGTTTTTAAAAAAATCAATCCACTACCCAACAAGTCAATCGAATGATAAATGAAATATCAAAAAGTCTTAAAGAAAAGAAATACTGCAACGCTATATTCCTAGACATTTTTAAAGCGTTTTACAAAGTCTGCCACAGAGGTCTGCTTTACAAAGTACATATAGCACTACCCAGTAATTATTTCCTCCTACTCAAATCCTAGATATCAAATAGATAGTTCTCTGTAAAATTTAATAACCAACAATCCAACCTCTATCCTATCAACTGTCCCACATGGTAGTGTTCTACCGCTATACCACAGACTAATAATACTACAATCGCTTCTTTTACTGACGACGTAGCAATACTAGCTATAAATAAAGATCCCATACAAACCTCACAAAAACTGTAACATCATCTGAAAATACTCAGTAATTGGTACACAAAATTAAGAACAAAGGTAAACATAATAAAATCAACTCAAATAACATTTACTAACCGCGACAACACATTCCCACCTGTAAGAATGGAAAATGTAAGAATAGCAACAGTAACAGACCCTAGATACCTTAGCCTACATCTTGACCAACTCTCACTTGTAAGAAACATATCCAGATCAAAAGAAGACAGTTCGACTTAAAATTCCGGCAAATGTATTGGCTCTTTGGACGTAAATCAAAACTTAACATCCAAAACAAAATTCTTCTATACAAAGCCATACTCAAATCTTCCTTATTCTACGGACTAGACCTACGGGGCTGTGCAAAGCCAACGTCGCTGAATATCATCCAAAGATTAAAGTCTAAAGTGCTAAGATGGATAGTTGATGCGCCATGGTACCAAAGATTAAAGATAGAAGAATATTTCAAATGGGCGACTTGGTCACGGTTATTATACTTTAAAACACTCCTGAAGTGGGCGACTGCATAAATTCAACCGTGGCCGTCGGTTTAAAACCAGATCATGAAAGGTATAGTTGGGGAGAAGTGGGAAAGGAGTTAGATCGGAGCTATTTAACTTATGCATCCACGCTTAATAAAATTTCGATGCCTTTAATTTGCCAACTATCTTTTTTTGTTTTTTTTTTTTAAATAAAATCTTTATTTTTAATATAGTAAATTGTTAAATTTTTAATTTTAAAACTTAAAAGGGTATGAAATTTTCAATATTAAAACTATTTATTTTTTTTTATTGTATGTAAATAAAATTTGATAACTTTCAATTAAAAATATTTTTGTTTTAAGTTCCAACACACTGAAAAAGAATCACGTAACTTTTTATTCTAACCAAAAATCTACGAAACTTTTGAACTAGAAAATGATTCCGATAGTTTTATTGCCGACGGAGATAGAAAATAGTTTAGCGATCATGACACGGAATCTGAGCAAGAGAATATCCCGGAAGCAACACCAATGATTGAAGAACAATCTGGCAGGAGATTTTATGGAAGAAATTTGCACCACCTACTAATATTCGCACACTACAGGAGAATATAGTTTCTCATTTACCAGGAACTATACGAGAAGCAAAAAATGCAATGAGTCCCATTGAATCGTGGGATATTCTAATAAATAATATTGATTTTGTAGTAGAATACCCCAATATTTATACTAGAGAGATATCTGAATGATACAAAAATCAAAACGACCTTGAACTTACATTTGTTCTCGAAATAAGAATTTTTATTGGTTTGTTATATTTAGCAGGTTTGCATCGGCTCTCGAAAAAATTTAGAAGAATTTTGGGCAGACGATAGCATGGAATCAGAAATATTTGTAACGACCATGGCACAAAGACGATTTAGAAAAGGAATACGTTTTGACAATAAACAAACCAGAGACGAAAGACTCAAAATCAATAAACTGGCTCATATAAAAGAGATTTTTAAAACATTTGTTAAAAAATAGTCAATCGTGTTATATCGTTTCTGACAATGTAATTCCCGATGAGATGCTTTTTGCAATTCGTGGAAGGTGTAGCTTCCTCATGTTTATTCCAACCAAACCTAAAGTATATGGTATCAAAGTATTTGTCACTGTCGGCGCAAAAACATTTTACACCAATAATATGGAAATATATGCTGGTCAACAACTTGCTGGACCATATAAAGTAGATAATTCATGTGCAGCAGTTACTACAAGGATGTGTGAACTGTGAACCTCTCTATGGAACAGGAAGAAATATTACGATGGATCGCTGTTTTGTTACTTGCAACCTTGTTATCCAACTGAAAAGATGAAAAGAGAACACAGGCTAACAGTTGTGGGTACGATTTAGTCCCACAGAATAGGATTTTCCCAATGACCAATGCGAAAGACCGCTTTCTAGTTTCCTTTGTTTTTGGTTAAGAGCACATATGATGGTGACATCGGATGTACCTAAAAAGATTGAAAATGTGTTACTAGTTTCATACTTTCATCACACTGATACAGTAGACGAAACTAACAAGAAGCCAGAGATGATTTTATTCTATAATGATAACAAGTGGAGTGGATATTGTAGATAAAATGGCGTCATTTTACAACGTGTCTATAAATACTAAACGATGCTCACTTGTAGTTTTTTATGGGGTGCTAAATATCGCCAGTATAAACGCTTTTGTAATTACTAAACATAATAATCCCAATATCAATAATACCAAACAACAAAGACAATTTATTAAAAAATTAGGAGGAGAGCTAGTAAAAAGTTATTTGGAATCAAGGGTTGCAACGAATTTTGCTGAAATCTTTGTATTTTTTAATATAGTTTTATTATTGTTTTGGTCAATTTTTGTAACATGATTTTTTGTAAGTGTGGTAAACTGTCAAATTATTATGTCAAATATATTACTTAATTTTGATCTGCTTTAATTACATACAAGGCAGGCATAGACAAACAAAATATTTCCATCACATAAAAGAAAATACCCCTTATTCTTCTCATTGCGTCGTCTCCTTTCAAATGTTGGCGATCCAAATGGCAATTGTAGATTTGGAAACTACTGCGCGAAAGATCTCTGCGGATGAGCGGTCGAACCATCTCCTCAGGTCTTGTAGCCACGAGTTCTGGTGTCTTCCTACTGATCTTTTGCCCTGTTCTTTTCCTTTCAGTATAACTTGAAGTAATTCATATCTTTCGCCTCTCAACACATGACCCACGTATTGTATTTTCCTCTCTTTGATTATTCTTAGTAATTCTTTTTGTTTACACATGCGACGAAGTACCTCAACATTAGTAACTCTTTGTACCCATGGAATCCTCAACATTCGTCTGTAAATACCTCATTTAGTAAGTACCTCAAGGACAAATAAAAATATTGTTTCAAAAATACTAATTAATAAAAAATAAACATAAAGCCTTTTTTGTGGTCCCAATAGACTACCGTCGTGCGATCTTATTAAGTCTCATTATGTTAAATCAAATATTATATTGCATTGCATTATTTCTTATGAAGACTTGTAATCAAAAATTTAGTTTCAAAACAATTCTATATATTTGTTTTCATTTCCAGTTCGAACTTTTTATAGTAATCCTGGTACTTATATTCATTTTGCAATATTTCTTAATATTTTTTAGTATATATATATATATATATATATATATATATATATATATATATATATATATATATATATAAAAGAAATAAAAATAAAACTAATACCAAACTATTTGTTAATTAGCCGTAAGCTCTTCCGGTATCTATCCAGTTTCAACACTAGACCACAATCATTGTGTAACTTCTGTTCGAATTACATCAAACCTGAAAACTCAGCTTCGTTCCAATATTCAGGTGGTATAACGCCACTACGAGACAGCATTATCAGCTCTGTTTATCTGCGGTACAGTGCCACATCCAGTTAACATTATAATGAGAGGCAGAGGGGGCGTTCGATTTGATTTCCCTCTGGGGCTAATTCTCAATCAACGAATCTTCCAAGCTGACGATATCGACCTAGAAATGTTGCAATTTAAAATGTTCTTCATGTTATTCGCCTCTTGACGACAGCTGTATATAGCGAGGGGATAATAGTTTTTATACCTGAAATCTTGAAACACAGGGGTGATATTATAATAGTTTAAACAATGTACGAGACATAATTAAGAATTCTCAGATTTTTAGAAGAAAGTTAGACTACTCAAATCTTAATTCAAATCTCTAAACAAAATCTCATGAACCTGACTCACTCATTTGGTGACATCACTCTAAGAAGGACATGATGAAATCCGACAGTATAAAAAACATTTAATTGCTTGCAGTGAGTTCTCGCAGTAAGACATAGGCGAACTAGTTTTTGCATTAGAAAAATAGTTGGAGTATTAAAATAAAATAGAATAGATATAACCTTGATTGTCACTGAAAATTGTAAAATTTTATGGCCAAAGCTTACAAAAGTCAGAAAAATAAAAATAATAATTTAAAATTATAAAAGTACATAAATCGTCAATATAACAAAATAAAAAATAATAAAATATACAACAGGATGAAACACAATTTGGCTTCAGAAATAGACTGGGAACTCGGGACGCCCTCTTTGTACTAAATGTATTACTGCAGAAACGTCGAGATCAAAGGAAAGACGTGTTTGCTGTATTTATTGACTATGAAAAGGCCTTTTATCGAGTACAGCATCACAAATTAATTACAATATTAAAAGATAAAGGAGTTGATAGTCAAGACATACGATTCATAGAAAAGTTATACTGGCGTCAAACAGCGACAGCTCGCATAAACGAAAAATCAACAGAAATATGTAAAATACAAAGAGGTGTCAGACAGGGTTGTATACTATCCCCACTGTTATTTAATTTATATTCAGATAGAATATTTAAAGAAGCGCTGCATAATTTGAAATGGGGAAAAAGTTAATGGAATTCTGATAAATACAATCAGATATGCAGACGATACAGTTATTTTAAGTAATGACATGAATGGATTACAATGCCTTTGAAATGCCATTGATACAGTGGAAAGAGAGTTTGGCCTAAACATAAACTGTTCAAAAACAAAACACATGGTGTTTAGCCGTTTAGCACATCAAGATGCACGATTATATGTTGATGGTCATATAATTCAAAGAGTGCCCAGTTCTAATTATCTTGGTTGCCATATTACTGAACAACTAGATCCAGATCAAGAGATAAAACGTAGAATCGAGTTGGCCCGCACGACATTTTTAAAAATGAAGTCATTCTTCTGTAATGATAACTTGCAACTTCAACTTCGAAAGCGCATGGTTAAATGCTACATTTGGTCAGTCCTCTTATAGGCACGTTAAGAAGAAAATATACAATCCATTGCGAAATTTAAATAAATTGCAAATTGCATAATAAAACCTTACGAACTTAAGTTTAAGTTACCGCATGTGATACCCAAATTTATATAAAAACTCTTTAGTTACTTGTACATTAACATACTTGTACATATTATGTATTTCATTTGGAATATTCAATTAACAATATTTTTTTTTAAAAGAAGTTAAGGTTTCATTGGATAATTATTTTGAAATGAAAAATAGTATTTCCAATACACTATTCTTAAGTAGTAAAATACTACATCTTAAGCAAATAAATAAATTCTATAGAGTCAAAGAACAGAGGTTGTTTACCAATAACTAAAAGAGATCAAGGCAGGAGTACCACAAGTAGCGTAATGTGACCGCTACTTTTGACACCAATGATATCTCTTCTCATTAGAGAGATATAATATCGACTTTTGCCAATTATAAAACTGTGATAATATTTGGACAAAATCAATTGGAATGAAAGAAGCTATACTAAAATTTTAAATTTATGTAGATAAAATAAGAGATTGGACAAAAAAGAAGAATAAAACTTAATGAAACATAATCGGCAGATGTGTAAACTTTGAGATTAATTTATACAAAACATTGTAATAAAAAGTGCATATAAAGAAGAAGCGGGAAGAATTAATAGCACATTTATAAAATCCCATTAAATTACAGGAAGAAATTCTAAACTACTGATATTTAGACTAGTATGAAGTAGAGCTCTGGGGATGCGCTAAAAATAACAACAGTTAAGTTGTCCAAAAAAACCAACTGCTGAAACACTTGATGGTAATGGGTAAACCTAAACACATAAGTCATCTTATTAGCAAACTGCATCAACATTATCCGACATATATTCAAATGGATGGAAACCTATCTGACGAATATGCAATTTGGAGAAGGAAGTACGCCATGGATACGTTTTTTCTCCATTATTATTTACCATCTATTCAATGAAAACAGCATCGAACCTTTAATTGTGCATGAACTAGAGAACCAAAGGGACGATTAGGGCAACCTAGCTCTAGATGAAAATTTGCTGCACTTCCAACAAGATGGAGCACCTCTTCACTATGCAGCTCCAGTTAGACACTGGTTGGATACTAATTATCCGAACAAATGGATTGGAAGAAGAGGTCTTATTGAGTGGCCACCGAGGTCACCAGACTTATCGCCACCTGACTTTTTTTATGAATTTATCTCAAGTCAGTTGTTTATAAAACTCAACCTGTGTCACTTGTGGAATTGCGAGAAAGAATTACGCAAGCAAGTTACTATTACTAGAACAACATTTGCCAAAGTTCGTGCAGAATTTGAAAATTGGCTGTATTATTGTTTATAAAACAACAGAACATATTTTGAACATTTACTTCATTGGCATTTTTAACAAATTTATAGTTCAACAAAAACCCCATTAAATTTTTCATTTAAGCCGCAGTTTTACAATTATCGTTTCACCCTATATAATTATTCATTATACCATTGGATAGCATTTTTATAGTCTTTTCAATGATGTATCGCAAGTAGGGGTTTACAATTTAAACTTTTTTGGTTGTGGTGTGTGGGGCCTAGGGGGGCCATTCTAGAAACTTTTTCAAGCATATTTCGATATCAGCTTTTGTTCGTGAGATATAGCATATTGTAAGTTTTAAAATTGACACACTGTATGTCCAAATAAGGCTTCCTTAATTTATTAATAAACAATAACGAAAATTTTTTTTTATAATAATAACAACTATAATAGTTAAGTCAGAATCAGTAAAATAAAACTCTTTTATATTTTATCGTTCTTTTAGATTTTTTTTTGTACTTCTACTTTACGCTCTAAAAACTCCGTTATACACGCCTTGATTACAAATGCTGACTAAATGTTTCATTTACATTTTACCGCTTCCCTTATAGTCAAGGATAGTGTGTCTAATTAATTTTATGACCACAAAGACAACAAATGAATAGATTTTAACTTTTTTTGTGAAATTTTTTTGATACTTGGATAAGAGAAAATAGTATCAAAACGGGTTGATATAACTTTTTGGTATTTAAGTGCATATTTTTAAATAGGTAAATAACAAATAAAACAAAGAGATATAAAAATAAGAAAAGACAAATACTTATAATTTAGAAAAACTCGCATTTATTATTGTTCACAATAATAAAGTGAGGTTTGTCGTTTGTTTGTTTCTAATTTTGTTTATCATAGACAATATGCTGCGTGCCAAATCAAATGCTAGTATTTTTTAGACGATAAAAGGCATATTGCCACTTTGTTGTTCAGTCCATTTTCTAGTAGATGCTGTCATGAGATTGAACTCTTCTTTCACAGTTAACATCTTATTATATTCTGAGTTTTAACAAAGTCCGTTTGCGCTGTTTTACTGAAAAGACGTGTTTTGGATAAAGATACTTTAATTTTGAACCTACACAGCTATGGGTATAGCTATGGGATAACCTACATAGCTATGTGCTATAGGTAGAAAAAACATGCTGATCCTTTAAAATCGGTAGCGTCTGTACAATAACGGGTGCGATGCTTTAGGAACTAGCGAACTAAAATTTTAGACCTGCAATAAAAATGAGAATAAAAGCAGCCAGAAACCGATCACCACAAAACTTGCACGTCGCCCAAAACGAATGATATGTGGAAAGGGAGACAACTTGAAATTCGTATTACCGTATCATAAATGCGTGCAAGTAAGAAACACGTAATTTTAGATACAGTTTTATTTAATAATGGATTTTCGTTGCTTTGATATAAAGTCACATTTTTCGGAAAACTCAGCTCTTCATGAAGATAATTGAAACATTCCTCAAATAATTATAAAAGGTAGTAGCTTTAGACTTATTATTATAGTTTTCAGGAAAAGAATACGGCAATTAGAGTAAAATGAAATAGAAATATGCTTTATTGTCACTGAAAATTGTACAATTTTATGGACAAAGCTTACAAAAAGTCAGAAAAATAATAAATAACAATTTAGAATTTACTGAAATTACATAAATCGTCAATATCACAAAATAAAAGATAATAAAATACACATGTCATTTAAAATTTAAGTAAAGAAAATAAAACCTTACGTTTAAAAGTTTAAGTTGCTGCATGACAATATGATATCCAAATTAATATTAAAAAAAATCGGTTGCCTGTAAAGTCGGTTTTACGGGCGAAGATTTTACGTGACAACATTTTCCATCGCCAAGAACGCTCGAGAAAGACAGAGACACAAGCACGCACCGATTCAACGCGCCTAATTCTCTAGTGCTGCGCGCGCAGCGGACCGATATGTTTGAGTGGGAGAGAGACGCAAGGCATTCGCCGGTCCGGCGGGCCTCTCTCTCGTTCGGTGACTCATCGTAACAGACGTGAGCGGGCGTTACACTTTTTCATGAGTGACTCCGAGCCACAACCTAATTTAAGACGTTGTCACGTCAAAATACTTTAGTTACTTGTACATAAAGGTACTGTAATTTGTTAGTTATTCACTAAGAAACTCTTCTACTAAATAATATGGTCTTTAAGGTAGAAAGCCTTTGGTCATTTTACGGAACTAAAGGAAAGAATTTGCAGATTTAAGTTGCAAAGTATAATTGTTTTGCCGAACATAATATAGATATCTTTACGAACTCAGTGGACGGGATCGGTGAATACACATCATGGGTTGGATTTCTGGTGGAGTAGTCATGATTAGATCTTGCTGTAAAAACATGTAGATGTTTACGAATTAAGCAAACAGATTCTAGCATATATAAAGAGGGAATAGTTAAAATCCCGCGATTTTTGGAGTAGCTTTTGCAATGTGTTATTCTGCTGAGGCGAAAAAGATACCGTATTGCTCTTTTTTTTTAATTTAAAAATAACATCAGAATGGGCAGGTGTACTAGAACACCAAAGAGAAAGACCATATCGAAGATGAGACTCGAACAAAAAAATATGTTATTTTGAAAGATGCTAAATTGATTTTGTTTGAAAAAGCTATTGCTATTGCATAGCACGCTGAGGTTAGTTTCCTATTTAACAAATCGATATGAAGAAATTATTTAAGGTTGCTATCTACAAAGGTACCATGAAATTCTACAGAATCAACGATACTGTTGTCGATAAGGGTTGACTAGCTCCTTTATAGGATAATACTACAGTTTTATTTTCGTTAAAAGAGAGTAAATTAGAGTCGGGCCAGGTTTTTATTTTTAAGTCGACCAGAAGTTACAGTTGCATGAAGAGTTGCAATATTAGGGTTCCTCCAGATCAGCAAAAAGAAAAAAATTTCCATCGATTTTTATGTTAGTGATGTAGTTTATGAAATTCATATTACCGTATCACAAATGCGTGCAAGTAAGAAACACGTAATTTTAGATACAGTTTCGTTTAATACCGGATTTTCGTTGCCTTTGATATAAAGTCACACTTCTTGGAAAACTCAGCTCTTTATGAAGATAAGGAGAAGTACAGAACCCAATACTGGACCTTGCGGTACTCCACATACCATGAATTTGTGACTAAAATCAGTATCATTTACTCTAACCAGTTGTTTTCTATTTCTCAAGTCAGATTGCAACATATTCAAAAACATACCTCGTATTCAATAGAAATTTAGTTTTTTTATTAAAATGTCGTGATATACACAATCAGAAGCTTTGGTATAGTCACAAAAATCAGTGGCAGTGTAAAAATTATTGTTTGGTGCTTGGTAGACCTCATGTAGTACATAAAACATTGCATCGCTGGTACATTTATTAGATATAAAGCCGAACTGGCTTTGTGATAAACAACGAGAAAAGACATAAGTCGGGCTTTTATAAATCTCTCAATAATTTTGGATAGGACAGGTAGTAAGGCAATAGGTCTATAGTTGCAGACATTAGATTTATCATCATCCTTATGAAGAGGAACAATTATGGCTGTCTTTAGGCACTCTGGAAATATACCTTTTTCAAAGGAATCGTTAATTAGTGAGACCAGGTTTCCCAACACATTATTTGTGAGATTTGTTGAGATTTGAAATGTTTATGGATAGTCCATTAGTACTACAGGAAGATTTGCTTTTGGTACTACTGATTGTTTGGATCAGTTCAGATTTATCAACTGGTCTTATAAAGAATGAATTCGAGACCTTTTTTGAATTGGGAAGATAGGAAATAGGATCTTGTTGTGGCAAAATAGCTGATGTTATATTTTTACTCACAATAACGAAGTATTCATTTAGATTTTAAGGGTTTGAAAGAGAAAACGTTTGAGCTGTGTTAGTTTTATTTCGAAGATCGTTTATTATGGACCAAGTTTCTTTTGCAATATTTTTAAAACTTCACAGACAATTTCGATAGTACATTTTTTAAGCTGTGTTGATAAGTTTTAGATAGGTTTCTTTGTACTGGGAGATATATTCAGTGACAAAGACGTAGGTAGTAAATTTCTTAATGAACAGTGAACGCGTATTCTTGGCTGACATACTGATACCTTTGGTAGTTCAGCGTTTGTAATATTTTAACTTATTTAAAATTAAAGGAAATGCCTTGTTGAAAATACAGACAAGCTTATCTAAAAAATCACTGAAGTTATAGTCCACGTCCATAGAGGGAAAGTGCCACCCAAAAGTCAAACACAAATTTTGGAATTTACAAAAATTCTGAGCAGAAAAAATCCTACCTAAGGACGTTGGGTTTTTGACGATGGTTTGTTAAAAATGATAAACTTGATATATACTACTTTATAATTAGATAGTCCTGCATTAATAACTCTAGAGCATACATTAAGCGGTGAGAAATCTGAGACAATATAACCAATTATGGTAGATGTTGTTTTAGTAATTCTTGTAGGAGAATTAGTGAAACCAAGCGATTCGAATATATTGACCGAGGATAATTGGATAACACAAGCAACAGCGTAATAAATATTCAAGTCACCGCATACAATTTTTCTGCTTTTATTGAGCTGATGGTTCTATGGAAGGATTAGGTGATCTATAAATGCAAAGAATGTATAGATTAAAAGTCTTGTTATTAACCAATGAAAACTCAAAAAAGACTTCATTCAACAGAAAGTCATATTTTGTTACATGAGAGAAATATTATTTTTGTAGAAGGAATTAGGGTGCCCCATGAGCTGAACTTGACCGATCATACCTAGTGCTCAAGCCAGTGCTCGGTAACCGCAACTCTCGGGGGAAATCCTAATTCCTCTAGAAACAAAAATAGTTCATCTGTTTTATATCTCATAGAACGAATATTAATTAAAACCATGCTAAAGTTGTCATTACTAAAATAATTTAAGGTTTCTGGTCCCACAGAAAACGTCGTGTTATTTAAAAATTTCGTTGGACAGACAACGGAATGGTAGTTCCAGTAGACTTTCCCTTGATTTTTGCGGGTAAGTAATTCTTTCCGAAGTGAGAAAGGAAATAAAAGCAGCAAGATCAGCTTCGACCTCATTTGGACCCATTCCATAGACATCGGTAAATTCTAGAAGTATTTTCTGTAGATCTTCAGTCTTAGTGGAAAGTCGTTTGAAATCCAAAAGGAGTTTAACCCTTGTGTTGGTGAATCCTTCGTAACGTACTGAAGCAGGTTGGTCGTGCAGAAAAGCATGGTTTTTAAATTTCTTAAAAAACGGCTTTCAAAATATCCGGTTCCGTTAATTTTGCTAGAAGAAATTGAATGTTCGAGTTATTGGTTAATCTAAAGGATGCAGATTTATCGATGGTTCCAAAGTTTCTTTCTGAATGAAGTTGTGATCTTAATTGAATCTGTGACTATTTTTGTGTATTTCTAATGTTCTTCGGACTTGTATTTGACTCAGATAAAGACGTTAATTCTATATATAAAGATTCTGTAGATCATTTAATGTTTACACCAGGTGGCCAAACTGTTTTATTAAATAATAAGTGAATGGTTTTAGATTTTATGTTTATTTTGAATGAGGAACCACTCACTATGTCGGCATCTTGAAGGAGGGCATAACTTTTAATATATTTCTTGATACCCAGCTTCTCTTTAATAAAGTTAACAACTTGTATAGGGGTGTAAATTGGGGTTAAGTTGGTAATAACTACATAATGGCATTTATCTTCTGTAATTTTTAGCTTTTTCTCTGCACTTGAATCAAAATGTTGAGGGACTTCAGTTTGAGTACCTGACTTGGCATAAAATGTATTTTTCTTTAATAGGTACTTTTTTTTCGTTAGTATAGTAGATAATTTGTGGGTAAGGTTACTTATTTGATTAGACATTTTACTGATGTGTGAAAAGAGCCTTTCTAACTCCATCGTAATCTCAGTTGAATATGACTCTTGGATTTGAACCTTGATAGTGTCATCAGAACAGCCTAAAAAACAGACGATTTATTGAAAATATCTTGTTCCATTTGCCTTATAGATTTTAAAACATTGTCATGATTTAGCAGGTTATTTATTTTATGGATCTCGTCAATAGGTATATGATAGTACTCCAAGGAATGTAATTGACAAATGTGTAAAAAATAAAGGTGTGAAAATCAAACTCAGGCAAGCCATTATGACTATATAGAGACATATCCAAGGAACAGAATCAGAACCGATAATATGGAATCCGAAGAGCTCATAGTAAATGAGGGTCTACGTCAAGAAGAAATCCTAGGCCCCATACTGGTTGACATTATCTTGGATGACATTAAAGAAACTAGAGCAGAAACATTGAAATTATATGCCGGACATAGAAATCTAGAAGCAGTGTGGATCTCAGAGTGTGCATACGCAGACGATCTAGCGATATTTGGGATAAATGAAGAAGCATTTAATCGAAATTTACAAGCATGGAACGCTGCACTAATTAAACGAAATTTAAGGATCAATAATGAGAACACGAAAGTAATGGTATGTGGAAAAAATAGAAAACAAACGAAGATAACACTTAACGGAAATACACTTGAACAAGTCGATACTTTCAAATACTTGCAAATACTTGGGAGTACAAATAGAGAACAGAGGAACTGAAAAAACTAAAATAAGCTCCAGAATAGAAAGTGCTGCTCGGATGTACCACTCAATTAAAAGAGTACGTTTTAGTCGAAAAAATAAGTATCCCAAAAAGCCAAAATGACCATATACAAGACAATGTTTGTGCCGATTTTAACTCTTGTTAATGAAAGTTGGACGCTTACTGATAAATTAAAATCGAAAATACAGAGCATAGAAATAAAGTTTCTTAGAAGAATAATGAGTATAACCAGGTTAGACAGGATTAGAAATGAGGCAGTCAGAGAATATCTTAAGGTCCAACCAATTATTAAGAAAATTAAAGAGGCCCAACTGAGATGGTATGGACACACAGTTAGAATGAATCTGTAGCATTTCTAAATTCTCTGGTATATATTGAAATCCACTTGTATATGTATTAAAACACTGAAGAATAATTTCCATGTATTTTTGTTTCCTATCGTACAAGTTAAGTATTTTCAATCCTCCTTGCGTTGATACTGATTGCTTCCGGAGTCAATAATAAACCATTTTAAAGTTTGTTTATATCACGGACGCATATTCTTTGATTTAAGCCGCTCGATTCTGCGTTTGAAATAAACATCCGGAAAGATAATTGCGACACTCTCGCTGGGGCGTTGTCAAAGACAACTGCTTCCAGCGTTTAGTCCGAATTTTCTTCAGATTCGTAAATGTTTTTTATCTGTTTCTTTGTTATGAAAAATATGCAGCAGTGTAAAGTTCAATGTGTAGTTGCAGTCTAATTCTACCTGTTCCTGTTGTTTAAGAAGCCTAGTCCAAAGTTTGTGTTTCAAACTCTTAACCTCAAGTTTGCATTTGTCCTAAGAAGCCGTTTTAGACCATCTTTCACAGTTTGGAGATGGATTTGAACGTGTGGCAGAGAATGTAACCCCAGAAATCTTTTAAAGTACAATTTAGTTTAATCAAGGTAACTTTTTTGTGTTTAAATTTCAAAGTAAAAATATACGTTTTTTAATAGTAATAATTGCTTTCATTATAATTAAAGAATTTGTAATAATTATAAATATATGTCTTAGAGCGTGGTTAGCTGTCATTTTAATTGTTCTGTTTTAAATTTAATGTTGACATATGACAGTTCGTTTTATTATTTTTGATATCAATTTGTTTTGTTTTTTTAAAGAAGGTTAACCTCTCTACGAATAGTTTCATTTTAAAGATATTTCTTTATTTGTAACAATTTCTTTGTAAGTTTTGTAGCACCTCCCACTTGTAAACAAAGTTTGTAAAGAGATAGGACAAAGTAAGTGTTTCTTTGTTATTTTGGTATTTATCTTTGTAACTGTTAATCCAGTAATTTGTGCCATTTATTTTTGTAACTGTTTGTGGTGAGACAACAATAAATGTTTTATTACCAAAATTCAACCCCCTTGCCATTCACTTTTCCACGACCCAGCTACTCCAAGTACCCTGAGTACCGTTCGCATAAGTTTCGTTTATTTTACTTACCCTATCTCCACCCCAGTAACTTCTGTCCCAATTTTCAACCCCCATAGTAATACCCTATGTGGTAGGCAAAATAATTCGTTAAGACCAGTTAAAAAAGTATGGGAAGCCAGAAGAAAAACCAAGAGACCAAGGGGCAGGCCAATGAAGACATGGGATGATAATATAACCTCAATCCTAGAGACACGAGGAATCAGCAAAGAACAAGCAAGAAACCAAGCAAAGAATAAGAAGCAATGGAGAAAAATTGTACATGCAACGAACTAACGACTTTACACCCGACACCTTGAGATAAATGTGTTTAGGATTATATATATAAATCTCGTCAATTGTTTTCATAAGATAGTCTAGTTTGCTCTCATTTTTGGTTAATAAATCGTATGTCTCAATGAAAAGAGGCAAATTATCAGTTATTTTTTTAGTAACTTGAATTACGGCTTCAAAGTTCTTGTTGTAAAACCCTTGTATTATTATATTCACTGTAAAAGTTTCTGTATTAACTAAAGGAATATATACATATTTAGATTTAGTTTAATAGAAAGGAAGTTAATGTAATTATATATACGTAATATGTAAAAAACCATTACGAGTAAAATTATCGTCTATTCCTTAAAACTTAAACCAGAAGAAAGATAAAAACGTTTAAATCTCTTTTAAACTTTTAGTGATTAAAAATTGCCTCATTTGCCTATTCAGTTCCGCTTTTTCTTAAACTATTTATTATCTCTTTAACTTTGTGACGTGATCCGATGCGACTGCAGAACATGTCATAAAACTGTGGTATAATGTTGGTCGCACTAAGTAACTTCACTAGTATCTCATGGAAGCGACAGCCCGTGAAATGGCCTACTAGAGCCTCGGCTCTGCTTATATACAGGGTCATGACTTTAGATTATGGCAATGTGTATTTTGTTCAGCTATGTTAACATAAAGTTGGTTCTATTTTGGAATAATATGGACCTATAAATAAGCATGATTTTTCTTTGTTTATAGTTTTAGTCTGGTTCTGAAGTACGAAAATTATATTCTCTCTTTCAAATATTGGAGATAAAAAAGAATATTATTTTTTTTACAGAATTACTTCAGTTTTTATTCATTTTGTAACTGAAAACAAACGTCCATTTTAAGCGAGACATAAAACTTAGCATACATAATAACATTCGACTGATATTTACATTAATATATAGGGGAGATCGAAGTAAAGGGAGCCAACTAAGAAAATGTATTTTTTTAAATCATACTATTAGCTATTAAACAAATTTGTTTAAGATTGATATAGAATAGAAGGGTGACGTTTTTTAAAATCTGGACTCTAATAAAAATATAAAAAAGTGATACAGTGGGCAGTACTGTAGACTGGCGCTAAGCTTTATATTAGGTTTTTTGTATTTTTGAAATTTAACCCATTCATTACTGTGGGGACATATATGTCCCAGCGGATTTTAAAAAAACTGCTGGCATCTGTTTGTCCCAAAAGCCCATGCTATTTGAACGCATCCATATTTTTAGATATTCCTTACTCATTACCTAGTAGTATGGTTACTACATATCACGTCTGTAACCTATAAATTCATGTTAACTAAACGTGTGCACCAACAACTAGCAAATAATACAATTTTAGTAAAGAAAAGTGGCTGCTCTGTTTTTGAATACTTCTATACGCGCGCTCCACGTTGAAAATTTGTATGGGAGTGAATCTGTGAAATCATTACATATGTAAGATAATGAGTAAGAGAGAGACAGGAGATATATTTTCTCTCTCTTCCTCTCTCGAATATAAAAATGTTCCTTTTGAAAATATAATGTAATATTATATATATTATATAAAGATATATATATATATATATATATATATATATATATATATATATATATATACACATAATATTATACATATAATAAAATATTTATTAATATTATTATTTATGTGATATGTTTTGTATTATTTATTAAATGTTCATAATTATATTATTCTTTTGTATTTCAAAATAATAATCTCAATAAATCACTGTATGATCCAGAGTTGTCAATTTTGAAATACATTTGTGTCATGTCCTCGGTAGTGTAGTAGTCAGTATCCCCGCCTGTCACGCGGGAGACCGGGGTCTCCCCGTGATGTTATTGTTTAACATTTGTGGATTGTTAATGATGTATTGTGTCATTAATTCGCAAAATTCGAGACGACGATGTAAATTTTTATTTAACTCTTGTACCAATTTAATTTTGTATGGATGAAACTTGAAATTTATTGGGACCTCAGAAGGCTATTGAAGATAAAACATCAATTGGTTTCTTTATTGTTGACAATGACTGTGATTACCCTAATTTAACTTGCACTAAAACGGCTACTTGGATTGCTTCATTATTTACAAGCCCCTCTTGATTATGTTATTAATTGCAAACTGCCCCTGTTGCTCTAAATTTCTGCAATTTCTGCATCAGTTTAATCACATACTTATGAGTTATATGTCTATCGTCGTGTTTCATTAAAAATTCTAGCAGCAGCTCTTGCACAATTATTATTTTTGTAGTATACACCTATAATTTCGATTCTTTCTTGTAAAGTTTAAATTATTTCAGCGATCAAATTGCACACATATTAAAATATTCTGTTACAAGTTATAAGAAATTGTCATTGGCTATTAACCGAGTAAAATGAATGTCCAAATAATATCAAAAACCATTGATAAAAGTTTTGAATAAAAAGTGAACTTTTTTGTTTCTTGGTTTTTGATGGTACTACAAATAGTACGCCTTAATATTTAAAAAGTTTAAATTATGCTACAACCTATCCCTTTCAGTCACACACCTAGATAGAGGCATCCAAAAATTATATAATTTGGTAGATATGCTTGAGAGAGGTAACTAAAACAATACGTAACAAAAGAATACTGCCACTTTATCCGTTTTTTTGTTACGACTTGTACCTCACAAGGTACATGTTGCCTTTAAGGATGTTACAAAAAAAAAACAAAATCAACTAATTAGTATTTAATTTATTCTAATATTTTATACACGAGATGAATATTTTGCCTAAGTTTGGAAAATCTATTATATGACATGTTATCTTTTACCAGTGGAATTCCAACATTTAAGGACCAATACATTCTAACCTATAAACTTTTTTATTTCATCAGGGGTCGTTGGAGAAAATCTTGCTATATGCTTGTGCACGGAATGATGATTTGTCATCTCAGCCATTACTGAGAAGATATTATCAGATATATACTTATTGAAAAAAACAATTGGAGCTGGAAAATCAACAACTTGCTGTTGTTGGTAACATGTTACCTTTCTGGTCTCGAACTGTACATCCTTTATCCATTTTATTCGCTTTTTCTCAGTAAAATCATGGTTTTTAAAAAACACTTTAATAGTTGTTTTTGGATTCATTTGATCTACTTCATCTTCTGTAACTTCTTGGTCATTGTTTGGATCTTGCTCCAAATCATCCTCTAGATCTTGAGAATTAGTTTCTTCTTCATCTGAACGGGAACTTTCGTTCAAAAATTGAACTATTTCACCATTAGTTTCCATTAGAGTATCATCCTCACATCCAAAAACATTCTTAAAAGCAGTTTGTACCTTATAAGGTACATGTAATTGAGGTGCCCAAATTACTACTTTGTATGATCTACATTTTAGAAACTAATACATACTAAGATAAATTACAGTGTTTACTTACCTATCAAACATATATCCGCATTTATTCTCGAAAATAAACAGCAAAAACAACGTACATAAACAGACTGTCCTAACCTGTTGCAAATGTCACTCAAACGAACTAATTTCAAATCAGGTTATCTGTCAAAAGCCAAAACAAACTCGCACGCTAAATGTGGGTGTCTACTAATTAGACATGATATTTGACCTGCAAAATATTTCCTTGGGTATAAGTCAATTCCCATTGATGTTTGAAATCATACATAATAAATGTACCTCTTGAGGTACAGTGTGACTGAAAGGGCTATTTTGTTACAGTCAATTAAGGTGAGGAAGATACTATCTTGTTAAAAGAAAAATTGTCTCATAAACTAATCACTTTAAGCCGAATGTACCTATTATACATTTTTGAAATCGGTACAAAAAGGAGAATCCAAATATAAAATAAAAAAACGGGAAATAATTAAAAAAAAAAGTAAGGGATGATACGGGGGATGAGAGGGTGCATTTCCCAGCATCCTTAAATATGACATAATATTCCCCCCTTCAAATATTAATTGACGTGGTTTTGCGCTTTTCCTAAAAATTAGAAGTTCAAAAGTCATTTAAAGTGTATAATTTAATCTGAAAAGCACTGAATTTTAGTTCAAATATTTCGAAAAGAGCAATTTGTACAAAATACTAGTTGGGACCAAAAATTTATAAAAAAATGATACTATATAAATCCAGAAGAACAAAATTGTAATCTTACATATTTATAATATTAATGACTCAAAGGGTTAAAACGTGTTTGCGAATATATCAAAATAAAGAATCTTAAAATTTTTTTAAATACTTTTAATAAACATTTTTCGTATTTGCCTCTAATTTTCTCATTTCAAAAGTTGCCAACCAAACCAAGACACAATGAGTCCGCAATTTGATGCTGAATGCAGCTAAATCCGATTTAGTTTCAATTTGGCTTGACCTGAATGAAAATGTAACTAAATTAAAAAGCATCTGGCAATATGTACGTGTAATAAAAACAGCATCATTTGCGGAAGTGTTTGCTCATGATTAAGTTGATGAGGGAGATGAAACGGATGAAATTCGGTTTATATTTGCGGAATCATTATACAGGCAAGGGTTAGGCCAGTCTGTCCCCATGGATTTTTAAAAATGAGTTAATTAGGAGTAGGTTTAGCATTTAATTTAAAAGTGTGTATTTAGGGAGGTCATTTAGACTTGAGTTTTTTTGGCAAATTAATAAAAGTAAAAGTATTAAATACAAAATATTATTATTTTTATATAACGTATAAATGACACGTTATTTAATATATAATTTTTATTATTAATGTTGGTTTATGGATAAATGTTTAAAAAAGCGTAGAAACAAACAAAAAAATTTTAATTTCTGATTCTTACAAAGAGGTTAAAACTTCTGATGCACCATGGTATATTTTATTATTAAAATTTTAAAAATTTAAATAATTTAAATCATTTTAAAAGTTACATAGTAACCTTTAGGTCACATAAAAATTCTATATATATATATATATATATATATATATATATATATATATATATATATATATATATATATATATATATATATATATATATATATATATATATATATATATATATATATATATATATATATATATATATATATATATATATATATATATATATATATATATATATATATATATATATATATATATATATATATATATATATATATTGATATGATTGGTGTGTAAAGAAAATAATTTATAAGTTATATACTAGATAATTTTAGATATAACAAGTATTTGGTTATTTTAAGAAGTTATATACTAGAGAATTTATATCTCTATAAATTATTTTATAACCTCACATAAATATACCTTAACATAAATATATAATATTATATATGAATTATACCTCACATAAATATATAATAAAAATGTATTTATGTGAGAGCATTTTTAAGAAATTAGCATATAAAAAGTATTTTTTTAGTAATTATGATGTTGTAGATATATTTAAGTGAGCCATGTGACTAGGCAACCAGATATACATACTCTGAAGTGACGTTTAAGAATAATTACGAATATAAAGTGGGGTTATAATGAGGTGGAACCAAGATGGTTCTGGAGCATCCAAAAAGATATAAATACCCGGTGATTTGGATTCAAAGCAGTCAGAAAGTTTAAGTCAAGCAGTCAGAAAGTTTAAGTCAAGCAGTCAGAAAATTTTAGTAAGAAAATCCTTTCAGTTAGTCAATCAGTGATGAGTTATCAGTTACAGTTCAGTCAGATGTCCAGCTTTTAGTATGAAAATTAGTTAGAGGCAGTCAAATCAGTTATAATTGTTGAATATAGTGAGTTAAATCAAAAGTAAGAAACAGTATAAAGAAAATATTGAAGATTAAAAATTATGTTATGTATAAATGATAATTGGATAATGGAAGAAGTATTAATTGAATATTAAAATTAAATAATATATTTGGTGATTGGATATTGATATATAGAAAAGAAGAATAAATATAAATGCTGTTTGCTGGTTTGCTTGGTGGTTTATAAATGCTGGTGAAGAAAAATATCTTAAATTGGTAGAAGCTAATAATTGGAAAAAGTAATTTCACAAAAACAAGGATAACCGAAGCAGTTGTGTGAAGCATAGTAGTGATTAGAATCTATATAGTGGAAAACAGTTCATTTAGGCATTCAGTGACAGAAAGGTACAAAATTTTGTTAATATAATTTAGTTAGTCTCATAACAATTTCAATTTTGTAGATAGTTTGTTTAAATTTTACATTGTCTATAGAATTTAATTAGTTTCATAAGAATTTCAATTTAAAGATAGTTTAATTTAAATTTACATTGGCTAGGTTAGACATATATGTGTGTTTCATAATAGATATAATAAAGATAATTTAAAAAAGTACTTACAAACTAATTCTTTGAGAACCGCGATAAAAACCCTATATATTATATTATTAAAAATACTCATTGCTCATCATTCAAACAAACAATACATCATAACAATATATATATATATATATATATATAAAATATATATATATATATATATATATATATATATATATATATATATATATATATCTTCTATATATATAAAATTGTAATAACAAAAGGTTCACCTTAACCTTATAATACTAACCATTGTTATATAATGTTGTGAAAAAAGTACACCAGTTTCTCTATGAGTTTCTCTCGCCCACTCATCTATTCTTACATTAGGGTATATCGAAAGTTTTTCAAGTACAATGCCGCCTATAAGTGAAGTGAACTGCTTGCAAGAAAGCACAGCTTCGTAAATATTACGAAGGTACATAATTAAAAACGTTATAATTGCAGAAAAAACGATATTATCAGTTTTTTATTGTTTTATAGTGTAAAATATAAATACTAAAAATAGAGACACGAATCGGATAAAAATTCTGATAAATCAAAAAGTGGATCTAAAACGAAAGATGCTGTTTGAGAAGCAATCACTTCATCTAAATCAGAGTTCGAACATTCAAACGAAAATAACTAAGATTCTGACCATGACTTTCCATCCAGTAGTAAGAAAAGAAAAAGAAATTCTAAAAGGAATAATAAGTTGAAACAACAGTTAACTTCAGTGTTTTTATGAAAAGATAGTAGAGTAAAGGAAGGAGAGATGGACAACCTTTTAGAAAACTGAAGCCTTCTTTATTAAATAAACATCAAAATAGAAAAAAATTGTATAACATAACTTAACATTGGTATTTGTTTTGGTATAAGTAAAAACTAGAAATTATAATTCTTAAACCTAAAAAAAATATATAATCCACTGGCACGTCATCGGTTTATCTCTCCTCAACTGTGGAGGTGAGATGGGCCACTAGAAGTAGGAGAGATGGACCAAGCTAAACCTTTTTCTTTTTAATAGCAAGAGACTTTCCGCACTTGTTATAGAGATTACCGAAGCCAGTACAAGTTTCTTGTAACCAGCGCTTACAAAAAATACATTGTAACCAGTCCCCTTTTTTACATGTATGACGATAGTCCTCGTTGTACCCAACACACTCATTTTCAATATCACTCATGTTTTCATCACCACTTGTGTTGTTTGGAGTAACATGTGTTCATTTTAATAAAGTCTTGAGCAGTAATCTCTCCAGTTATTCTTTTACGAACAGGCACGGGCGTTACCTCATCAAGAGCCTTTCTGGGATTTATATCTTCATCAGTAATTGATGACTTGTTTGGGCTACCGTGCAAGGATATTTTAACACTGATTCCAGAGGGACCTGCTTGAGGAGATTCTGATCTAATTGGAAAATTCATTGTTGCTGTTTCTGATGGGGAGTGTCTCAAAAATGCATATTCTGGGATTATTAATGGATTAAAGGGATAAATTCCCTTGGACTTAAATGCAGAAGCCGCATTTTGGACAGTTGCTGAGTGTCCCCATGCTCGACCTAAGCGTTTACCAAACTGAAGGCATTGTAGAACCCTGTTTGTATTATTCTGTACAATAAAACCGCATTCAGCTTAAAAGTTGCTTTTAAGTGACTTAAAAAAAGTACGATCCAGAAGCTGTAGGTAATGTGTTGTATGGGATGGCAAACAAAATAAAATTATTACGTTTTGGTCTGCAAATTCTAGTAGATCCAGGTTGGTCGTATGGGATGTATGATATTATCTGATATTAATAAGGTTTTACCTGGAGGCTTTCTCGGCAAAAAGTGTGTTTGTAACCATTCTAAGAAAATGTCACTGTTACCGTATGCTGATTTTTCCGAAATCCTAATCTTGGAACCCGGTGGAATACCATAAGACCACTCGTCTTTTTTATTTTTCCCCTTAAAATGCAATATGAGGACAAGAAAATCCCTTCTGCACTACAACAAGCTATTACGCTTGATTCCTAATTGCTGAGCTAAATTAAAGGCCATGATTTTTACTTCAGTTCTGGCTGGTGCATAGACTGCTGTTTGTAGTTTTTTTATATGGCTAATGATTTTAACTTTAACAGCTAAAATAAAAACAGAATTGCTATCGGTTCAAGGTCCCAAGCTATTAGTCGCATATGCAGATGACAGATCTGGTTGAAGACAACATTTCGAAAGAGTACAACGTTTTAAGTATCTGGGGGCTGTAATCACAACTGACAACGATGTTACTAAAGAAATAGAAGACAGAATCCAATCTGCAAACCGCTGTCTATTCGCACTGGATAAGCTTATAAAATTAAAAATCTTACAAGAAGTTCAAAGATCAAAATCTATAGATCCATCGTCAGATCTGTAATAACATACAGATGCGAAACGTGGACCATGACTTAAGCAAAGGAAGAAAAGCTCTTTGATTCTTTGAACGAAAAATATTTCGAAAAATTTTCGGACCTCACCATCACCACAAATAAGTATACGATCAGAACCAATATCGAAGTAAAAGCACTCTACAATGACGCCGATATTGTCCAAGAAATTAAATCACAGCGACTAAGATGAGCAGGCCACGTGCACAGACTGAATAACGAGAGACTTGTAAAACTGGTATGTAAAACTTGTAAAACTGAGGAGACTCCCACAGGCAAAAGACCAGTCGGATCTTGAAACGAACGAAAAGAATGCGATGGAAAGATAACATCCAAGCAGATCTCCGAAAAATGAACATTCCATTTGACCATAGGTTGATGGAAGACCGAACAAATTGGAAAAAAGTTATACAGTAAATAATTAAAAATATTGATCTATAGTTTTTTTGTTAATAGATTTTAATAAAAGCAAATTTTATTCTCCCTTATATATCTAGTAATGAAAATTGATCGTTACAATCCACTTGATATACTGTAAGTTCCACTAGACAAAGCATCCATTCGGTGCTTCAATAATATAAATGCTAATTGAAATTACTGTACCTACTAAAAAAAATCATAAAGAAAAATGAATATTTATGTAATGAGATTAATAAAAACGGTGGTTATTTTAGACAGTGCCTTTCTTTGTAGTTAATAGGTTTATATTTTGTACATTAAAATTTCATTTAAAACTGGCCTAACCAGAGTGAATGTTTCGATGATTGCTAATCCAGTTATGAACCGACTCTATTTGGATAAAACTTTTTAGATGCACATTTGCAGTATTTGCAGTATTCATAAAGATACATACACAGTTGAATTAATTACTTAAGCTAATACGTGCACTAGATGAGGAATTAAGCGCTCTGTGGAATTAGGTGCTCCATACGAGCCTTATTTTGAAAGAGATCTCTTGTATTTGTTGGTTTTGTATACGCTTAATCTTCGGTTACCGGATTGTACACAGAGTTTATTTGCGAAAGGGACAAAATGAGTGCAAAATGCATTACTTTGACAGATTGAGTAATTTATTCGTCGCGTATCTTTTAATAAATAAAATTCGTATACGTGAAATTGGCTAGTTTCTCAACTATCTGGTTTAATTTACCGAGGTAACACTTACCATGCAAGTAAATTTAGAGAGTTAATGAGTTTTTTTACTTCTAACTTTTATTTACTTTAAAAATGAAAGAATCAGATGATTTAAAAAGACCGAAAGTGCCTGAAAATGCTTATTTTTGTTGTTAGTTCTCTAGTATCATCCGCCAAAAAGTAGCTTAGCAACTATGTGCTATTATAGACTGGTTGTTTACTTACTAGAATTTTTGGTACTACAAATAGAATTATAAACCATTTTCTAGCTAGTTTATCAAAAAATTTGTACTTATATTTAACATTTAAAAAAATTAAAATATAAAACGTTAGTTAAGTTGACCCAACTAACAGTGCAAAACATAAGCTCATGCGTTAGAATTGAAGGAAAAAGCTCTACTTTCTTTGACATTAATGGTGTAAGGCAGGAGGACGCGCTGGCGTGTCTTCTCTTTAATATTGCCTTGAAAAATGCAATCAGACAATTAAATATTAGAATTATTGCTCACGATATAGTTATAGTGGGCAGAAGTACGAGAGACATGGTGCAGTATTTTACAAGGCTTGCGGATCCGGCAACTAAATTAGGACTTGAGGTAAACGAGGAAAAAACCAAATATATGTTGGTATAAGAGAATTTAAATTAACAATCAGACCTCTGAAAGTCACAGAATTCACATATCTTGGATCGCTAGTAAGCGCAACAAACACAAGCGACGAAATAAAAAGACAAATAGCAAACGGAACTATTCACGGTCTCCAGAAACATTTAAAAAATAAAAATATACAACGTGCAGTAAAGCTCAATATATACAAGACCTTAATTAGACCGGTTTTAATATATGGGGCTGAAACGTGGACCTTATCTCAAAATGATGAAAGACTTCTTGGTATTTTTGAGAGAAAAATTGTTAGAAAGATTTTTGGGGTCGTAAATTAAAATAGGCAATGGCGTCAAAGATACAACTTTGAACTATATCAGTTATACACCGATCCAGATATTGTGAAATTCATTAAAGTGCAAAGACCTAGATGGGCTGGACACATTGCTAGGATGTCAGATCACGAATACACGAAGAGATTTACATTTATAAAACCAGAGGGCACAAAAGGCAGAGGACAACCACGAAGGAAATGAATTGATGATTTGGAAGAAGACCTACAGATTTTAAGGGTCAGAAGATGGAGAGAAGTTGCAAGGAATCGACAGGAGTGGCGACTTCTTTGTGAGCAAGCCAAGATCCACAACGGATTGTCGAGCCACTTATGATGATGCTGATGAAACGCAGATAATCCACAGGTTTATTTCCTTATGTTTCTGTTAAAAAAGTAAAAATACTTACTTTTAGGTGTTGGTTGCTTCTTTTTTTGTTGATTTATAACACCAAATTCGCAAAGAAAAGGGCTTTATTTGTTGAACAAACATTTTTGTTTTAAAATGACAATGCATCGTGCAAAGTCGATGAAAATAATGGTAAAGATGCAAGAATCGGGCTTTACCGTGCTTCCGCAGCCGCTGTATAGTCCAGATATGGCTCCAAGCGACTATCACCTTTTTATTGATTTAAAAAAACTATCCGTAGCAACAGATATCGCTTCGATGATGAAATAATCGCCAAAAGTAAAACCTATTTTAAAAGTAAAGATACAATCGTTTTAAAGGGCGTCATCGGAAAATTTAAAATGCGTTGAAATGATTTTATCACCGCTAAAGGAGATTATTTTAATGAACAAAGAATAATTTTTGCAAAAAAAATGTTATGGACTGGGTTAGACTTTCAATCTCTAATAAGTAAAGCACAAGATAGAGAAGAATATACAGAAGTCTGTGCCAACCTTCGCTAGAAAAGGGCACCCGAAGGATAAGAAATTACTTCCCAAACTCTGTTCGACAACCTGCCAGAGATATGGAAAATAATGTCATTTTATATCCCAGTCAGAACTATCCTTGTTAATTCTAGAGAATGATCAGATTACTTACAACCAGTACCATAGAGAAGAGAATGATCCTTGCTGTGCACATTTCCTGGTGATCTCAATCTTAACTATTCTTCTACTTTGGCAGTGTTATTTATAAATAATAGCATAAAGTCTAGTTTGTAATCATACAATTTGTACCGCTGGATAAAAGTGAATTCTTTCCGCAATGGATTCTTTCTTCACAAAAAAAATTTGTCAATATATTATAACATCTACATTTAGATCCCTGTTGAAGTCACAGTTTTGTTAGTATTGTTTTTCAACTGAATTTTTTAGGAAACATTTTCTTCGATGCTTTTACCACCAGAATATCAATATAATTGGATAGTAGCCGATCCCATTTGGATTATGTGACAATAAATGTTTTATATATTGACCTATGTAAAATACCTTATTTCTTATTCTATGTGAATTTGTGTGTAAATTTTTTAATTGTTATTAGTTATGTCTGTATTAAAAGAAAGTCGTTCTGCAAATTTCACAAAAAGAGGAACATTTACTTATTAAGGAAGTATTAAAATTTAAAAAAATTATAGAAACCAAGAAAATATAATAAACTGAAAGGAAACTGGAAATTTTAAATAAAGAGAATAATCGATAAGAGGACAAGAAAGAGAAAGAAAGGACAATTATGGAAAATATTAAGGAACAAGAATCAAAAATCAAAATATTAAAAAAATTATTTTATAGTTAAAACAAAAATATGCTTAAGAAAATTTATAACAAATATACTGCACAAAAAGTATTGTTTTTAATATCTTTTATAATAAACTAGAACGTGGCCCGTTTCCTATTTTCCCTCCGTTAGTGGCGTGACTCATAATGACATTTTATGTGGCGTGGGGAAAAAATGTCACCCATTTTTTATTTGCCTTTTTTTTGGACTTTTAGTTTATTTTTCTATGGAAATATAATCAGTACAGTGTATTTATCAAAATAAAACCAGCAAATTATTACAAAAACACTTTATTTTCAAGTTCACGTTCACATTTACATAACCTCATTTTGATGGCAGTTTATACAGATTTCTTTCAAATGGTCCCCACAAACCCAGTTTCCACATTTGGAATACAATTTTCTGGTAGTTTTATCCCGAACCCTTCCACCTACATAACATCTTTCTCGGGATTTGATTCTAGCTTTGGCTGGCTGCTTATCTTCCTTAATACTGCAGTTTTGCACATTTTCGTACATGCCTTGAAATGTTAGGATTTTAAGTCCTTCGTTCTATTTTAGGTTAGATCAAGTCCCAACTTAGGTTTTGCAAGAACCAAACACGTGATATCTTCTCGTTCATACGATGGTGATATTTGTGAATGCAAAGAACATTTATTGCGAAAATGTGTACCAGATTGTAGAACAGTATTATCGGCCAACGTCTAATATTGCACGCAACATTATTGTATTGTCAAAACTGGTCAACTAGGTCAACGCCAACTTTGGTCATATTATAAAAAGCCATCACCTTAGGTTTATTTTTATCGCCAGTTGATATAGTTACTCATCTATATCAACGGTCGAATGGAATGTGGATAAAAGTAGTACAGCCTTGGTCTTTTTCGAACAATAGGACACCAAAGCCCAGCATTCGTGAAAGCCGAATACGAAGGAGTGCCCCACTCAATTTCGTATTGGAAGGAATTCCTCTGGTATTTCCCGCTTATTTTTTCTTATCCTTCCTGGCGAACCAGATATCGCCTGTGATATTTCGAATAGATCCAGATACTGGTTCAACTAAACGAAACACAACTTCTTCTCCCGAGTTGCTTACTTGATAAGAACCTTCTGGCTGCCTACCTACATAGGCTTCCAAATTCAACGTCTAAGCTGTCTTAGTGTCAGTTAAATCAAATACTTTTAGGCCGTATTTAGCTGGCTTACTCAATATATACTGCTTAAAGTTGCATCTACCTCTAAATATTAAAGTTGTTCGTCAAGTGTGAGGTACTTTTTTTATGAAAAGTAAGCTTGAAAATTGTTTAAAAGTAATTCCTGCACATCTCTTATTAGTGCCAGTTTGGCAATGGATTATCACTTATCTCTATCAATAACACTTTCAAACCGTAAGCATCATATCAAGAAGCGAAATTTGGATTCACTCATAGATAAGTGGCAAATTTCCAGACCATTTCCCTTTGAATTATCCCAGGAAATGTGTAAATTTTTCCTGGATGCTTGCAAAGAGCCTATGAGGAACAATAAACCAATAAATGCTCGAATTTCCGTTAAATCTGTATGTTGTGCATCTCGTTGGAAATTATTGTGGATTTTATCTATATAAATATTAGTGCAATGAACTATTGTGTTTATCCCTATCTCATCACAAAAGAGTCTTCAAATGTCAATTTCATTATGTTTTTCTCGAGCAATACCTTATGGTCCTGGCAAATGGCATTTTATTATGTTATGTGAACGAGTTCGTACGTTTTTTACAGGGCCTCTTTCCCTCCATTTTGTTCCATCTTTTCCCGTGTAATACTCTTCCGCTCTATTGTCAATTTCTTTACTTTCACTTCCACGAGTAAAACTTCTATTAGTTTCATCTACTTCTTGGTTGAAAGGCGTATTATGTTCACTTTCAGTCACGTGGTCTTCTTCTCTAAAATCACTTTCGTTGTCAGTATTCGGTCCATCCTCGTTATCACTCAACTCCTCAAACCATTTCAACCAAACGTCAATATCGTTACTTCTTTCAAGTTTACGCTTCTTCAAATTCTCGATTTTGTTTTAAAAAATTCCAGATACGGTAAAAATCACGAGTTAATATCATTATAAAGCAGGATTCGTAAGTACTTGTAATATATGCTAAAAAATTAGTATAGTTAGTAGACCAAAATCGAAAACTTACTTGGCAACTAATGTGTGAGTCCATTTACATGGGTAGTAGAAATAAATGACAGACTTACAATCTATTTATTTAGTAAGTGATAAACGATTTCGACCAATACAGTTTTCTGGTCATCATCAGGTCACCGGTAAAGTACAATCTTCACAAAGCTAAAAAATTTACATATAAATACTACTAATTTAACCGAACCTTACATTAAGTTTGATACAAAGGGTGCCAATATTATGTTATCATACACACCCACCCTCGCCGTCGGTGGGAGTTTTTTTATTGTACAGGTGATATTAGTATAAAGATAATATAAGCAGAACTTACATTCCGGTACAAGGTCTATTGTTAAGATGGCTTGTTTCAAATGTTTGAATTTTGTTAGCAGTTTTAATTTAATGTCTGTATTTTGTTAGTTATTTTTTATACAGTTTGTAATTTAAACCTGCTTAGAATACATATATTATGACTAGAAACAAATTGATCGAGAGTAATGAATCGATGTGAAGAACCGTTACTTTGTGACGCTACCCGTGACGACGCTATATTGTGGCGCTAGTTCCGTGACGCTCGCCTCAGCATTTTACTATAGAGAAAAAGTTTACGAACATTCACAAGGCCTGAAGATTATCTTTCACCGTGCCGTTTATCCATTGCTCGATTTGATTTCACTTGTGACATCGAATTAATAACCGCTCATTTATTTTGAACATAGGCAGTCTATAAAAAGTGCAATGGAATTTGTAATCAAACACTTGCATTAATAAGAAAGTGAAAAAAAAAGAGTAGCAAAAATGCTGCATAGAAATGGAGCACGTCTTCTAAGGATTACTATTTAAGAAAAATGTCGACTGGGTCATATTTTAGACATAAAAATAAACTTTGATTTAGTTTGAATTAATTTTAGTTAATAAAAGGATAAATTCTCTTTTAAGTGAGTCAAATCATAAATCAAATGTGAGAAACTGAAAAAATATATTGATTGGTTTGAACAGTTTCTATAAAAAATGAAAGAAAAAAAAATATTTATTGTCTCCATTTTAAAACAATTTGGCTGAGTAATATAAAAGCTTTCAAACAATATGTTACTGGCATATTATGATCCTATTTAAGTGTTATTAATTACCGTTTTCCCAGATTTTTAATGGCTAGGTTACAACAAATAGTGAAAACAAAATAAAATAGCAAAAGTTATGAACATACTTTAGTTTAGTTACTAAAAAACAATAATTTTGTAGGGAAATAATTTAAACCCACTGTAAAAAGTTTACGTGTTGGAAAAGAAAATCAAATAGTGAATCGATCAACTGTTTGCATACAAGTTTTACTAATCAGTTTTGAGAAATGGTAACACCGGTGTAGAGTATTCAAAATCAGTAAAATATAAAATTCTAATATAAAGTATGACGTCTCAATTCAATACGTGATTGGAACGTCTTATCATACGAGTAGCATTTGCATTGTTTACAGTGACTCGAAATATTCCTATCGACTAAAAGTTGAAATAAATCTTAAAGCGGAAAATTGATTCACAAGGATTAAATATTTTGCTCCAAACCAAGAAGGTTGTAGATTTCTTCTGTTATACAGATTACTTAATTTTTCATTAAAAAAAATAGACTAAATTAATATCTTGACGAAGCCAACCTTAATTTGTTAATTTGTTAATAGTTTAATTTGTTTTAAATTAACGAAAAAAAAATACATAGAACATTAGGAATTAACGAATTTATTTACATTTTTAAGAAAATTTAACCCTCTAATAGCCACATACGGTCTCACAGACCGCCAGATACTGTAGATATCCATAGAAACCCCAAAAATATGCTTGTAAAAGTTCGCCGGTCCAGTTCCCTCACTTCATTTGACATTTCATCGACACTGGCGGCACATTTAGTTAGTGTGATATTGTTCGGTCTGCAGTTAATATTGGTCTCAGGTACCGACATCACTATTTACGCACTATCTTCAGAACTGAACTTAAACACAGTAATTAAATTATAACCGTAATTAAATGCCGTTGTCTTATAATTTTGGTATTTGTAGACGAACACTTATAAAAAGGAACAACAGTGACTTCAATATTTGTTGAACTGTGCTGCCGAACCATGATTCTCACGAAGAGAAGATTTCCAGTCACCAGTTAGCTAATTGTTGTTCCAACCAAATTGTAGACCAAGATGAAGAATAATAATAATTTATAATAATAATTACATAATAATAATTACAAGTTATAATTCAGTACAAGTTTTTGGGTAATAATAGGCAAACAAGATGAAAAAAAAAATATCTGTGTTACCGAAAAATACTTAGACAAAATCTGAGAATATCATAAAGGTTTTATCAGGACCAAGTATAGATACTTATGAAAAAAATTCAGATGAAATTTATGCACTTCTGTGTTTACTGCATTTAGCTGGAAAGTACAAGGCTAGTCATCTCAATTTAGATGATTTATAGAAAGCTGATGAATCTGGAATAGAAATTTTTCGTTTAGTTTTGATCATAAAGCTTTTATAAGTTTTGATCATAAAGCTTCTCGTCAGGATCGATTAAAACATGACAAACTTCCTACAATCCGACACATTTTTAATTTGTTTGTAGAACAATGTCGTAGCGGATATCATAATTTGATATTTTTTACAATTGATGAAATACTTTTGAGATTTTGTGGAAAATGTAATTTCCCTCAGTATATTCCGTCGAAATCAAGCAAATACTAATACTTGTTACTCTAAAATGTACTATTCCAGTAATTTAGAAGTGTATGTTGATTTTCAACCAGAAGGACCTTATAGTCTATTAAACAACGCTCAAGATGTTGTCATGATACTCTCACAAGGAATTTAAGGAACCAATAGGTAAATCCCAATGGATAATTAGTTCACTAGCCTGCCGCTAAGGCAACTTTATCAAAAAAAGTAAACAGCTGCAGGCAATATCCCCAAAAATTAGCGAGAACTACTTAAATTTCCCAGAACAGATACATCCAATAGTTGTAACCTATGCGTGCAATGCGGAGGAAAGATGACCATTATAATACCATTGGCTTTTGCATAAATGATTGCTTTCAGTGGGCATTGGCTTTCGTGGTTGTCTATGAGAAGTAAAATTGGGTGAGTCCCAGTGCATTTAGTCTTAATCCACCAGTTGGACTATTTACCAAGCCTAAACTACCAGATGGACAATCAAGAATTGTCTTACGGCCGTAGCATCCTCCGAGGTATTCGGAGATTCTGGATGGTCTACGACCGCCGCCCTGGAGGAGGATCGAAGGTTTCTCGACTCCATCCTCGTGTTCTTGGAGATAATGTGATCTAGGCTTCCGCTTGACGAGAAGTTTACCGGGGACTCTGTGGTCGACAAGGTGCCAGCAGCAACCAGAATACTTTAAAAGTTCGAGGTTTATTTCTTACGTAAATTTCATCTTATATGAATTTTTGTTTAGTATTCTGGACACAGTGGATGCCTTGAGTCTTACCAGATGCCGGGCACTTCACACCTCGCCGTGTGGCCACGTTTACACTTCTGGAGAGTTACAGGAACGTCGGCAGAGTATTGACTCTTTGACGGCCCTTCACTCCATATCGTCACCTCTCGAGAAATAATATGTAGTCCTGTAAGGATGGTTACTATTTCTATAAGAAGTTTTTGGCCACAGAGTGTTACCGCAGCTCGGCCACCGAGTGAGAAGTAATTTTAAGCCCACTTGGGGCTTTTATTTACTTCTGACTGTCAGTGGACCAGTGGAACGCTGTGTCAGTTCGACACGATCTCCAATAGCTGTAAGACAACATGTCTTTCCCTATCTTAAAGATCGTGTCCATTTGGTCAGGGAACGTTCTCTCTGAGCTGCTAGCCAGCTTCTGCGAAGTAATAAGCCTGTTACCAGACCTTTCTTTACCTCGACAAAAGGCAAGCCGTCAGTCTACAATCGCCGGTTTCTACACTTCCTGTGGTTTTAATGATCTCGTACCTTCCGTGAGGCCATGTCTGGCGCTACTTTCGTGATGCTTGCCTCAGCATTTTACTGTCAAGAAAAAGTAATACAACGCCAATATAGAAGCTTCGCTTCAATAAAATAAATAAAATTGCATGCCAAATATAATAGCATGCTCTTTAGTAAAATATTTTTAAAAACAACAAATCTGTTACTGGATTTAAAGATTTGTTTTGTACGTATTTGAGAACTAAAATAGGAACCGTTACACTCTTTTAATAATAAAAACTTAACTAAAAATTTGACATAATTAAGATATGGTTCATACGCCATCAAAATGTTTCTAACGATAAACATAAATGCTCGTGTAAACTTTAAAGCTCATTCAAATTGCTCCAGAACCCCATTTGCGAGTTGGCAAACACGAGGAGCGCACTCTCCCTTGGTAGATGAAATTCAATGAAAGAAAAGTTATGAAAACATCTCGACGAGTGGAGGGTCTCTCCAAATACACTCCATTCAAGACAGTTTATATGAAATGCGATGACATTTTTCCTGTGTACACACTAATGCTGCCCATTTTACTGACGACAGTAACAAATTATACTTTTTAAATACACGCCGCTTAACCTTTGACGATTTTTACTCCATTGTTGCGAACTCTTAGCGGTAATGCAACGATATCTCTTTCGGTTAAGCTGTTTTTATTAAAAACCGTAACGTCGTTTGTATTAGTCCGGTAGTTAAAAATACTTTGTTGGCTTAGATCACTTTAAAATGTGTAATTTATTTAGAAAGACAGAAAATTATATCATATTCCGAATAGTCAAGTTTGCAATAGGCAACGCACAGTTATTTTATCCATCTTTTAAACTACTCTTTAAATAGTGAACAATTATTTTGCAAATATGTTATTTAATGATAATTATATATATATATATATATATATATATATATATATATATATATATATATATATATATGTATATATATATATATTAATAGATATATTATATAGTTTTAACATTTAACATGAGTGCTCCACCAGATTTATCGGTGAGTGTTTCTTTTTATACTGCTACTGTTAATGGTCTACCTATAAATATTCAATATCAGCAACAGCAAAATCAACCAAATGTCCTTTTTCCACAAAATTTACAACCAAGTTCAACACAAATTTTAAACAACCTACCAACAACAATATAGTATGTTACTAACCTATCACAATATATAAGTATAAGTACAACAGGAATATTGAGATAGTGCAAACTATAAGTACTATCACAATCTTCCTCAAACTGTCAATACAATTCTATAATAAATACCACATTTTCTACACCTCAAAATGAAGACCTCTGATTTTATTGAGATGACACATACATTACAAAGTGAAGAATCTTCAGGGGAAATCAGCGACATTGAGCCATCGGACATCCACGAATGGCAAACTATACAACATAGTAACAAAAAAAGTAAAATTAATCCTCCGACACTAACAGAAAACTAAGACGCGGTAGTAACCAGCGATAAATTTCAGATTATACAAAATGAAAACCAAAACGACAATAATAATAGTACAAAAAATACCAACGAAACTCCAGCAACTTCTAAACCCCCACCAATTTTTATGTATGGTGGTACTAAGTGCAATAAAATGGTTAACAACCTATCGGAATTAACAAAAACAGAGACATACTTTTGTACAGCATTAAAAAACAACACAATAAAAACAAATTCTGAAATATACCGAAAATTGGTAAAAGATTTAAACAGACAAAAATTTTTGCATGATACGTACCAAATGAAAGAGGATAGAGCATATATAGTTGTAACTCGTAATCTATATCATACAGTGCCCATTAATTTAATAAAAGCGAAATAGAAGAACATGGGCATTTAGTAAGTAATATTGAGCCATCTTATAAAAAAAATAATATTGTCCAGTGTACCAGATGCCCATTATATGGACACTCAACATATACTGTAATAGACCTTATCACTGTGTCAAATGTGGAGGTCACCATATGTCGGCCGATTGTAAAAAACCTAGGGACACACCTTTCATATGCGCTCTCTACAATGGAGCACACACGGCAAATTACAACGGATGCACCCTATATAAAGAGTTAATTAGCAGTACAAACAGAGGAAGAGGAGAATCATCGCACACTCCAGCGAACAATTAACTGCAATATAACAGAAATACAGTACAGTATAATCCGAACTTAAGCAATCAAGATCACGCGACTTACACACAAGCAACAGGTGGAAATGTAAATAATGTCCATATTAATACAAACTCATACAACCAAAATCATGCAACTTACGCTCAAATAACAAGTGAAATACATTTAGGTATTATAGTTTATTCGTCTTCCGGGTTTGGACCGTGTCATTTGTGAGTGACCCAAAAGTGGGTTCATCTCGGCTTGGGTCACTCACAAATGACACGGTCCAAACCCGGAAGACGAATAAACTATAATTCTGACTCTGGCCGTGGAAGCCTACGATTACATTTAAGTAATACTAACATTGACATTAGAGAGATAACGAAGAGATGATGTATGACATCGGTGCTGAGTAAATCTGTTTTTTCTCTTTGAGCAAAAGAAACAACGAAGTTTCGCATTCGCTTCATTTAGTTCGGCAGCATCAACTGGAATATCTTTATTTCCTAGAATATTTCAAATTTTTTCCCTTAGTGGAATTGACATTGATGTAATACTTGATCGACGAACAATATGTGACTTCGTAAGCTGCTTAGCAAGATATGTCAGATATATTCTTCGTTTGATCTTTGTGTCTGTATTGCTGTGGTAGACAATTTGTGAATTTATCCCAGCAATATTGAGTAAAGAACAAAAAACAGTTAAAGGCCAACGGTTGCTCACTCTTGTAGTCAAATATTCTACCTTCATCCTGTCCACCACATCAACAGCTCCTTTTGTTAGATTATAGAATGTTATGACTATAGGTTTAATTGTATCGTCACTTTCTGGATCAATTTCATCATCTTTGTGAAACGTCGACAGCATCAGCACATTTTTATTAGGTTTTGGTACATATGAGGTAAGAACGCATTTATTGGGATCGACTCCCCAAGCAAACATGCTGCTATTTCTTTTTCGTAATTTAGTATCTAAAAAAATTCTGGCAACCTCTCGCTTGTTCTTACGTAATGTGCCAACTTACGTTATACGTTGGTTGTGTACCAAGTCATTAGCCAAAGATACAGATGTAAAGTAATTGTCCATAGTTACATTTCGTCCAGTATCACTACAATATCTTAAAAGTCTTGTTACAACACTATGGGCATCGTTCTTTAGTTCATATGGACCAGTTGGTTGTTTACCTGCATGAATTTCAATGGTATGTGTATAAAACATTCGAGAGTCTACAACAGTGTAGATTTTCATGCCATATTTCGTAGGTTTATTTGCAATATACTGGCGGAACTTGCATCTCCCTCTGAAACCCTCAAGCATCTCATGCACTGTTATGTAACTACCCATCGAGTAATGTTGTAAACACTTCCCAACAAAGTTATCCAGAACGTATCGCACAGGCGGCAAATGATCTTGGACTCTTTTTACTCTAGATTCAATATCATCAAACCTAATAGCTTGTACCACAGAGTAAAAACGGCGTTCTCACATAGTAGCAGCAAAGTATTCTGGGGCCGTTCCGTCCGTACTCCAAAGTTCTGAAGTATTTAAATGTTGGGCTCTTTTTACACCAGCAAGATATCAAAGCCCGACAAATGCACTCATTTCGTCAAAATCTGTAGGACTGTAATGTTATGCGTTTCTGGTGAGTCTAAATTTTTAAAGTTTCTCGTTGGTACAATCTGTAATATATTGAATGATTTCATCCAAGAAAAAAAGTTTCCAACAATCTAATATTGTTTTGGCTTCTTTTGCAACACCTTTTATACCTGCTATCTGTGTAACAATATTTTGAGGTTTGGTTTTTTCCAACTTTGTTTTGATTTTGGTGCACTAACCATTTAGTACCATTTTTACCAGTATAATAGGGACCACTTATTTAAGATCTTTCTAAATTTTATTGTGTAGAGGCAGGGCCTTGTACATTCTCTTTATCTATTTCGTCACTTGAGAAACCGGCCTCCGAAACATCTGTGTCCGATCGATCGACTTCATCTTGTTGCATATCATCTTCTATAGCCTCCCAAAGGGCTAGTAACCGTTGCTGTTCCCTCTCGTACGCCATCACAAACAACAACAAAGTCCAAATTTAGTCTAGCTCACAAAAAATGTTTTAATGTTTTATTTTAAATCTTTAGTAAAAGGTATAAATAAAATACCCAAACGGGTTATATCACAATTAAAGAACGTTTTTGAAATGTAAATTCCATCATCAGTGTAACAAAGTGTACATGCTATGAGCCTTTAAATGTTATAAATTTTAAATATGTAACATTATATATTATTAAAAATTGGGATGTTTAAGTTACCGTTGGAATTGGTAACATGGCAACGTATTCTACATCGGTTACTTGGTCCTGAGACTGTTGTTGATAACAACAACAGTTGTTATCAACAGGTCCTCGAAGACACTTTGTCTCAGGACCAAGTAACCGATGTAGAGCCATACGTTGCCATGTTACCAATTCCAACGGTAACTTAAACATCCTAATTTTTAATAACATATAATGAAACATATTTATAAATTTATAACATTTAAAAGGTTTTCACCCATATATTTTAGTGGCTCATAGCATGCACACTTTGTTACACTGATGATGGAATTTACATTCCGAAAACGTTCTGTATTTGTGATGTAGCCCGTTTGGGTATTTTATTTTTACCTTTTACTAAAGATTTGAAATAAAAAATTTTTATGATACATGGTATACAGCCAGCTACAGGAACTTAGTTTCCTAGTGCATATTTTAATAAGAAGAAGAAGAAGAAGAAGAAGAAGTGGATATTTTAATATAATTCAAAATTCGTAACTACGCAATCAGTACCGCGTTAGATTTTTACTAACATCCCGACACTGACAACTTTCATAGCGCACTGAACAGATTTTTGTTGATTTGAATCTAAATTAAACATGGAAGTGACTAGACAAAACAATGAGTGGGGCATAGCTGACCGGGGATAAATATACAAGGCGCGAAAGAAAAGTAATACAAAGAAAATTAAAAATGTTCGATAAATTCTAACAGCAGTACTGATCAAGGTTTTTTGTGGTTTGTTGGTGATTTGATCAAGGTACGAAAAATTGGATACCTCGGCCATATTCTGAAATGAAAAAAATATGCAATCCCTCAACTAATCATCCAGGGAAAGATTGAAGGCTAGAGAGAAGTAGGTCGCAAACAAATGTCGTGGTTACGGAACATAAGAAACTGAACAGGCATAAAACCACAGACGTCTGACCTTAGATAATTCGCCAACGCACTATAGGTGCACGGCACTATAAGAAGAAGGCACTGATCACGGGTTAAGTAAATTTAGGTGAAAATTTTTTATCTTCTAAAATAATCTCTAACAGTTTTTATGCCGGAGCTGTATAAAAGGAAACTACAGGTCTTACTGGGTGATCATGTTTGTGTAGTTTGTTATATTTTGAGTTTTCTAACGCTAGTTTAATTTGTTTTTGAAACTTTTCCGTGAGATCTTTGTTTACCGTTTTAATATTTTAATTCTTTAAAAAATTTATTGTTTCGTCAGTATATTCATTTTTTTCTGTAGCAATAGTGGTGTTATCTTTGTCTGCTTTTATAAACACTATGTTGTTTTCTATTGATTTATTTTAAATTTAAATGGCTGTTTGATTCTATTTGTAACAGGACTTTTAAGTTTAACTACACACAGCTGTAGTAATAAGATATTATAATAAATTTTGTAGAAATAAAAAAAAAGTTTTCAGTGTTCTATTGCTATATAAATATTGTTCGATTTACATCTTCTTAATAATCTTCAGAAAAATCTGAATATTTGTTAAATTTAAAATAAAATTGTAGAATTTAACATTGTTTCGGTATTTATTCAATTCTAAATCATCAATATTTGATAATATTTCGGGTGTGTCCGCACCCCCTGGCTACGTCACTGACACATTAAAAAAGTAAATTTACCGTGGCACTATTAAAATGAATTTGAGAGTCCTTATACTCTTCACATTTCTGCCTCATCGAAGCGGTGATTGTTTTAATTGTTACCCACATGCATTTCTCTCGTATTCAATAGCTTTTTAACAGAAACTCACCTATACTATTTTTTTCTGATACGCATTGTATTTTTTACTATACATTCTAACTGTTATCTAGCAACATTAAAGCTTAATAGTCAACAATAGTTTATAGTATTATCATATTTAATTTAAAACGTCCGTCCGTTTCGCGCTGAATGCCTTGTACCTAGATTATTTATGTGGCGATTTATTAAAAAAGCTTATACTGGACGAAGCATCCTTTAGTGGGTCCATCAAACAAAAGTGCGGCCACCGAACGGTAAATAGAGTGCAACGAGTGCCGTTTATCATCCTCCTTCAAAATGAGATCTAAATGGATGTTCCTGCAATAGGCGAGCTCGAACGTCGCGCGTCAGAGGTCGTCCATCTTTGGACTCAATCACTGCCGAACGACCTGGCCATTCTCCCTTAATTGTCACATCGATCACTTGCGGCCATCCATACGAATATTACTACATATATCTTGCCTTTCGCGCCTCCCCTTTGCGGATCTATTTGCCATCCAGCGCTGGAGACAGCTCCACTATCCCAAGAGGTTTATTGCGGTAGGTGGATGGTCTAATAGTTCCGGTTATTGTTTACGTCTTTTTTGTCTCTGTTTAAGGTTAAGTAAAATTTATGGGGTCAACACGTTTTAACACAATTTTATTTATAAAGGCAAATTAAAGTATAGCAACGTAATTGTTCCTATAAATGAAAAATTATAAATAATAATTAAATTCATATTATAAAAGAATAATTAAAGTTATAAATTTTTAAAGATGATAAAGTAGCGTTATTTAATTGTGTGTTTTATTCTTGAAAAGCTTCGTAAATACAAGATAACAGAAAATATTTACTCCTTGATAAAAAACTTTTTACAACAAAGAACGTTCAAAGTGAAAACAAATGAGGAAATTTCGGCGACATTCGGGCAAAATAATGGAGTCCTGCAAAATTCAGTACTCAGTACAACACTGTTTATTCTTGCAATAAATGATATTTACTCCAGCATTTGTCCACCAGTCAAGCACTTAATATACGCTGATGACCTTATTTTATATTGTCAAGGAAAAAGTACAATTTTCACATTCAACGTGCTCCAGACCGCTGTAAATCAACTAAGCGAATGGTCCAAAAAACCGGATTAGCTCTTTCAACGACTAAATCGAAATTAATACGGTTTAGCAGAAGACCCTGCGGCCAAAATCCAATTATCACCCTTAATGGAACTCCATTGCAACTAGTTACTCATCACAAAATACTTGGTTTGACGTTTGACAGTAGGCTAACTTGGAAACAGTATATTAGTGTATTAAAGGGCAATGCAATAAAGAGACTCAATATCGTCAAGTCACTATCAAAGTACACATGGGGTGCGGACGAAACCATCTTATTTAATATATATAGAGCTTTAATCCGCTCAAAACTGGACTACGGCAGCTTCATTTACATGTCTGCATCAAAATCTGACTTAAAGCTAGTGAACTCTGTGCATTACACTTCTATTCGTCTTTGCTTAGGCGCTTACAAATCTAGTCCCAGAGTTAGCCTTTACTGCGAGGCTAATGAACCACCTCTCTGGATTCGACGAGAGTATCTTCTTCAATCTTACTTTGCTTCCTTATATGCAAACCCATCCAACTAAGTCTACCATTTAGTTACTTTAACATCGCCTCCGGAGACCCCGCAAAGGATCCAATTAATAATAGACATCCAGAAATTAACTCTAAGAAAAACCATTAACCTTACTAAAACACATTCCTTCCCAATCCCGGATACTCCGTCTTGGAATAGACCAATCCCACATTCAATCACTTCTTTATTAAAACACAGTAAACATGAAACCTCAAGCCTTCTCATAAGGCAACACTTCGAAGAAATCACAAGCAAGAACCAACTCCAAAAAATTCTGTACACAGATGCCTCCAAAAGCGAAGCAGGCGTTGGATGTGCCGTTACCACATAATGATGAAATAGTAAAATCATCTTTTTTACCAAATTTATGCAGCGTATACACTGGAGAAGTTTATGCGATACTAGAAGCTTTAAAAAACTAAAAACAGATGATAAAAACCAAGCAATATGCACAGACTCCCTGTCGTCACTACACTCGATAAAAAGTCTGTACTCTCAGCATCCCTTACTTCAAGAAATCCATAGAACTTACAGTGCACTCGCTTTTCAAGGTGTAAATGTCACGATCATCTGGCTACCATCCCATATCGGCATCCTTGGTAATCAAAAAGCAGACCAAGCAGCCAAGGAAGCTTCTTGTGTAATCAGTCAATCCTCAAAAGCCCAACATATTCAAATCCGTAATGACCTAAAGCAAATTTTCAAGCAACGATAGTATCATACCTGGCAAACCTACTGGAACACAATCAATAGTGCGTTACAGGAGATCCGGCAGACTGTTGAAAAATTTGAACTTCCAACAATCTCTAGAAAAGAAAAAGCTGTCATCCGAAGATTAAGAATAGGGCATACCCGATTCACACATGAATACTTAATGAAGTCCGAGCCGAAGCCCAATTGTTATATCTGCTCAAGTGTATTAACTGTGAAACATATCCTGATCGAGTGTCCCCGGTACGCATAACACAGGAGTGCAACATAAACTTAAGTCAGATATCAAAGACGTTTTAAGCTCACCCGATCAAGTCTTTAATCTAATTGGTTTCTTGAAAGACATTCAGTTGTTTAACAGAATATGACCCCTTGTTTTTCATGTACTTCACCTTTAACTTATAACTTAGTGATAAAATTGTTGTATTATTTAGTCATAGGTCCTAAACTTATAGATTAACTGCAATTAGTGACATAATGCTTATTTTAATTATTGTACACAATATTGTTTGTGTCAATGGTCATTGCAACCGAGACACATTAATTTAAATAAAAAAAAATTGTGCGTTTGGTTTTAAACGTTTTCGCTGAGCAGATATTAATTTTCCATTTTATTTGTGCAACTTTGTTAATTCGCCCTTTTTTATTTATATTAATTTTCAACAGGCTGCTGCCCAATAAGATTATCAATGTTTACAATGTATACAATAAAAAAAAATATAAGTATAAATATCACAATAATAAAAGTATAAATATCACAAATTTAATCACGTAATTTAATTTTACACATCAAAATGATGATTACCTATTCCAGCCACTCAAATAAACACATGCCTGAAACCAGAAATAAATTCGGCCTTCCTTCGGTGCAAAAAAATCTGGATCTGGGTGAATATTTGCCCATCTTAGTGCTGGAGATAAAAAATTATCATATGCATAGTTGGTTCTGTGAAGAGGGACATACAAAGTTTGGTTTAATCGTGTTCTATGTATAGGTACATGCAGACAAACCTGCTCAAGTAACTGAGGACACAACACTGTAGAAATAATTATGCCATAAAGCTTCTTTGCATCTTTAATTAATCGTCGGTCGTACAATGAGAGAATACCAAGTTGGGTTTAAATAATTTGATCATAATTTACTTGATTTGATTCAAAATGTATACCCTGTTTATATGTTACATATTTCAAGAACTTGTGTTGAACTGTCTCAATTTTTGATAATTAAATAATATAAGATGGAGACCATACACAAAAACAATACTCTAGATGGGTCTGACTAAAGATCAATACAGTAATTTAATTGCTTCAATATTCTGAAAGTCGCTAGTGAATCTTTTTGTAAAGCCAAGCATTTGTAAAGATTTGGAAATTATTGACATATAATGCGATTCAAATAAAAATTTAGAGTCTAAATTAATTCCCAGATCACGAATTTCGGTAACCCAGTCAACAAGAAAGTTCTGTATATTATAACTATATTCCATTGGGTCTCTCGATCGTCCAAAAGAAACAGCATGACACTTGGATGCGTTCAAGGCCATGGCATTCAACACACACCACTCACTTAACGGATCGAGATCGTAATGAAGATTAACACAATCTTCTGTATTATTGATAATTGTGTAGAACTTTGGATCGTTCGCAAAAAGAAGGGATGAACTGTGCTGAAAGCAGTGGTGTATATCATTGATGAATATGTTAAATAATAGGGGTCCCAAATGAGAACCCTGGGGTACTCCTGAATGAACCTTAATCTCACTGGAAACAAAATCACTGATGCGCACCATCTGAACTCGGTCAGTCAAGTATGTTGTCAACCATCTAAGAAGTGGCCCATCAACACCCAATTTTTAAAGTTTATCTAATAAAATAGTATGGTTGACCCGATCAAAGGCTTTGGAGAAATCAATGTACAGTGCATGTAACCTACAGCCCCTCTCCATGGCCTTCCTCAGGAAGTCCACAAACACTAGTATATTACATTCAGTTGATCTGCTATTACGAAATCCAAATTGTTAGCCTACTAGCTGTTTTTCAAGTGAAGCTTTAAGATAGTCACATACAAAACATTCAAATATCTTTGATATTACACTAATTATACTAATGGACCTGTAATTATTCACCAATAGGTGTTAAAAAACTATTTTTCCAGCATTCTGGAAATTCACCTTTATTTAAGGATAGATTCAAAATGTGAAAAAGAGATCTGGATAATATAAAACAACAATTCTTGAGAAAGCTGGGAGGCAATGTATCAGGATCAGGACCCTTAATCACATCCAGTTCTGATAATTTTAAATAAATATCAGATATAGTTAAGTTGAAACCAGTTAAGTCTCTCTTTGTCTGCTTTAATCAATTTAAGTCATATTAATAATCACAGATATATAATATTGGCATAATTTCTTTACTGGGCAGCACCCTAATGCGGGTTTTTGTAATTTCAGAATTTAATTTACCATGTACCGTAAGACCTGAAGATGCATACCAAATCGAAGATGCATAGTCGTTGGTGGTAGAATTAAATAGATTATTAGTAAGTCTTATTCTAATTACTTGTACCTATTTGAAATGGACTCACACAAGCAACACATATAATATTGTAAACAAGTTTTGTTGAATAAAATTGATTTTAAAGAAATGTAACATAATTAAAAATTAAAATTTTTTTCGTATCAAGTCAATTTAAACTGCTTTAATAGTACTTGTCTGATTAAAAAAATTTGAGTAATTATATTATAAATATCTTAAACTTTGCATAATCATGTCAGAAATTACTTCTACATCGGTGTTGTTATAAATCTTATAAACTTTTTGCTTTTGCTATTAAATGAACTTTATTTATTGAACAATTCTCACTTGATTTTAGTAGCTTGAAAAATTATCCTTCGATAACCTCCCTTATCCCTATTCATCATAAAGTAACCCACAGTATTTCTTAATGGTGCTTAACAACTTGAGATTAAACTGTTAAAATTAATTATTTCAATGTAAAATTTCTGATCGCCGATCTTGCACCCCAATTTTGCGCCAAGAAAAGCTTCTATCATTTTCGGATTTCGCAACGTGTAATTAAATTTTCCACCGTCTTTGCATAATTTAATTTTCTCGAACTCGGTCATATCAATATTGACTTCATAACATTACCAAAGAATGTAGTGGAAGGTTCAAGGAGCAAACTGTTCTTGTCTGTTTATTATTTCCGTACAATGCTGACTAGATTACTTTTTATATTAAATTTTACTTTAAAACAAGTGTAGCAGATTTTCTTATCACCAAAACAAATAAGTACCATGACAAGTATGGAAGTTAATACACTCCGCCAAAAAAGTATCTCGTCACCTATGAAACTGCAAATTTTGTATTAAAAATAATTTAAAACATGGATTTTTTACTGTTGTTTTTTTTTTGTTTTTTAAGTACGTAACAAGTATTGACAGAAAAATGCAGAATGTGCGAAAAACAAAGGTTTTATTTAATTTATTTTATAAATTAGAAGTAAGCGCACAAACAGCATTGAAAAAAAAAAAATTAAAATCAAAAGTAATAATAATTAAGTAAGCCGTAGGAGGCACCTCTAGCTCTTATAACATCTAGAGAACGTTGTGGCATACCTCCAATTAATCGTCTTAGATAATCTTGATTGATATTATCCCATTCTACGGTTAATAACCGTTGCAGGTCCTGAATTATCTGGCGTCACATTACCAGATCTCACCTTTCTGTAAAGATGGTCCAAAACATGTTCTATTGGATTTAAGTCCGGGCTGTGCGCTGGCCAATTCAAAACTTGTAAATTTTCCTCTTGAAGGTACTCGGTAACGAATCTTGTGACGTGTGGGCGTGCATTGGCATACATTAAAATAAAGTCATTACCAATAAATGGGGCGTAAGGAACAACATGCATCTCCAAAATTTCTCTAATGTACCTATCAGCAGTTAACGATCCTCAATCTAGCTGTACCAATTCGGTTTGACCCCTAAGAGATATTCCGCTCCAGAGCATAATAGATCCCCCTTCAAAGTTTGTCTCATTGTCTGAGGTTGCATTGAAAATAACACTCGCTAACTCGTCTATAAACTGGTATTCTTCGATCCGAAGTATATAAACAAAATCTTGACTCATCCGTAAAGAGTATGTTACCCCAGTTGTCGATATGTTTACGTGCTCTCTTGCAAATGTTAGACGTGCTATACGGTGTTCCCTCGTAAGTCTCGGGGCAGTGGCAGCTACTCTGGCCCTAAAGGCAGCTTTACATCTAGGCTATGAAGTCTCATGCTATGCAAGTCCGTCTTGCATGGCACCTCTCTTGCCTAGCTTGACCTTTTTACATCAGAGATATTTCTGTGCAATTTTAGATCCCACTTTCATTGTTGCCAACAGAGAAAATATTTATCAATTTGAGGTTATTTTATTTTAAATAAATATAATTAAGTACTAAAATAAATAATATAATAAATAAATATACACTATTCATGGTTATTAAAAGGGTGAAGGATGTCAACCAAAGAAAAGAAAACATTGTTATTGTTGAATATTGCTGTTGTAGCAACAATCATGAAAAATAATAAAAAAAGAAAACCTAGAAAATGCTGGGTCAAACCTTGGTTGAATGCAGGACTGGGAAATTTGAAGTTACCCCAAGAGTTCTTGGATGCTAGAGACCTTCAAAGTTTTAAAAACTTTCTTCGAATGAACGAGTCCACTTTCCTTAAGCTCCTGGAAAAAATTAATTCCTTAATTCAGAAAAGAGATACCAATTTTCGCCAGTGCATTCCATCAAGGACAAAATGAATTATAACTTTAAGGTATCTGGCAACTGGTGAAACGTTTCGATCTCTAATGTACAATTTTAGAGTATCAGAATCAGCTATATCTCAATTTATTCCCATTGTGTGTAGGGCAATTTATGATATACGCTAAAGATAGAGATAAGGTTATGTTTTATTCTGTAATCTATTATAAATTGTTATGTTGGCAACATGAATTTTAACGATAAATTGCAAGAAAATAGCATGAAAAATAGAACATGTTCTAATTTTTAGTCTATCACAGGAATTGCATGGAAATAGCCCGTGGGCATGCGTAGTTCCATGATCTGTCTTGCATGGCTCTTGCCTAGCATGAAAATAGCATAATGTAAAACTGTCTTAATTCCAAACTGTCTTAAGATGTGCCTAATAGTTTCTGAAGAGACACGTACATTTCGAGTCTCGGCTAAGTCATGTTGAAGTTGACTTGCAGTCACATGTCTTCGACGCAAAGCCTGAAGGACTAAAAATCTATTGTCCACATGCGTAGTTGCTCTTGGCCGACCTATTACAGCTCGTCTTTTATAAAGACCAGTCTCTCGGTACCTTTCTACCACTCGTGATACTGTCGACTGATTTACAACCACTAAATTTGCCACATCCCTCTGACTCGTTCCGTCTTCAATGAGGGAACTTATTCTAACCACTTGATCTCTCGTTAAATTTAAATTTATATTATCACGACCTTCCATTTTCAATATTTATTACGAAATTTTAAATTAAACGCAAACTGTATACTTTTTACAAAAGTAAAATAAAGACTGATAATATAAAAACCAGACAAAATAGCAATTAACATTTTTTTTTCTTAAACAGTAAGCTGTATTTACAAATTTCTTTTTAATATTTATTCTAGCCTTAATATTCTTAAGAGTCAGAATGAAATAATTTAAATTAACTAAATGCTGTCAGAAATATTTGTAATTTTATAAGTGATGCGATACTTTTTTGGCGGAGTATATTATAGTAACATAAGAATTAAATTTTTTTTTTCATTAAAACAGTGGATCCCAAAGGGAACTTTTTATTTTAAGTAGATCAGAAGTTATAATTGCATAAAGAGTTGCAATATTAGAGTTCCGCCAGGGAATATTGGTATTATCAGCAGAAAAAAAAAATTTCCATCGATTTTTAAGTTACTGATGTCATTTATAAAGATAAGGAAAAGTAGAGGATCCACTACTGAACCTTGTGGTACTCCACATGCAATGCTTTTGTGACTAGAGTCAGTATCATTTGCTCTAACTAGTTGTTTCCTATTTCTCAAGTAAGATTGCAGCTAATTCAAAGAAATACCTCGAATTCTGTAGAAATTTAGTTTTTTTTATCAAAATGTTTTGATTTACACAATCAAAAGCTTTGGCATAGTCACAAAAAATAGTAGTGCGCTATATTTAAAATACCTTCTGAACCATTTTAAAGTGTTTTGCCTACTGTTAGTGACATTATAAGGTACATATTATATGTGCGATATGATTTAAAAGAACAAAATAATCGCCTATAATCGAAGTTTGACGAACTTTACACACTGTAGTTTGTCAACGCATCGAAAAGATCTGAGCTTTATCTTCAATTCCAACTGTAAGCTCAAAACACATTAAGGACCTTCTTAACAGATATTATGATCAATATATTAAATTAATTCGATATCCAAAAACAAAAAGGTCTGATACATACACACAAAAAGTGAATTGTTTCCAAAAAACTTCCATGAAAAGACTTTTTGACATTGTATCGTGTAAATGCATGACTTTTGATTCTTGCAAATGCCCTAAAAATCATAAAGTACCTATTATCGAGCGTCCTTTCCTATTATACCAGAGGGAAGAAACAGGTGTCGATAAAATTATTACCATTCAATTACAGGACGCATTGGATCGACAAATGAAACATCATAAAGAAATCGAACTCAATGATAGAAGTCCTTGCAAAAAAAAGAAAGACGTCCGAAATGAGTAAGAATGTTTCAGAAGCACATGTTGATAACGATATTGTTGACGTTGATACGGAACCTATACCTTCAGCATCAACTTAGGAGTCTAATAAAACCTATAATACAGTACGTCTTCCAAAACTCGCAAGAATCTGCGATAGATATGGAGTTTCAAACCGATTTGCGGCTGCTATTGCTACTGCAGTGTTACAAGATGTCGGCCTAGTGTCCTCCGAAGAGAACCGTTTGATTATAAATAAGAGCAAGGTACGCCGAGCACGAAATAAAGCAAGGCAACATCTACAAAGTAATATACCAAAGCGCTCTAGAAAGTATTTATTTCGATGGGAGAAAAGATAAAACCTTAACGATCGAAAAGAAAAATGGTGGTTCTTATCGAAAACTGGTATCAATAGAACATATTTCTATCATAAGCCAACCAAACTCACAATATAGTTAACCAACCAGTAATTGGAACCGGAAAAACTATATGTGATTCTCTTCTTAGCTTTCTTTCAACCAATAATGTGAAGCTAGATTTTCTGAAATGTATAGGATGTGAGAGAACTAATTCGATTTATAGAGTAACGTCTACAAAGGCCTCTTTAATGGTTTATTTGCCTACTACACGCAAACGAATTGGCTCTAAGACATTTATTTACTGTATTGGATGGGCGGACCAGAGCGGACCTCAGGCATTCACTAAGCCTATCGGAAAGGCACTGGAAACCAGCGACCATCTCTGTGTTAAAGCGTTCATCCCTATCTTCGGTAACATTATTTCTCAAAAAGAGGATGCGATAAAATCTTTAAGCACCGATCAAAAATACATGTACGAAATGTGTCAGGCTGTATCATTGGGTGTGTGTTGCGACGAACTCGCTAACAGGCAGCCTGGCAATATGTCACATTCTCGCTGGCTTACAACGGCCAACCGCATATTACGCCTTTACATTGGAACCATTGACCCATCTGAAGAACTCCAGACATTAGTTGATTCTATCATGAAAGTCTACGCTCCCGTATGGTTCCACATCAAAGGGCAACCTTTGTGTGAAATGGGTCCCAAACATCTTTTTAAATTAACTCAATACTCCAGATGTCTATCAGATAAAGTGAAAACAGTTGTTGATCCAGTAATACAACGTAATGCATTTTTTGCCCATCCGGAAAATCTTTTGCTTGCTATGATTACAGACAACAGAGGTTTCGTCAAAGAATTAGGTCTAAGACGTATTATAAAAGTAAGAAAGGAATCACGTGATTAGGTAAGAGTGTTTAAAGTTCCGAAACTAAATTTCAATACAACAGACTACATTGAAATGATACACAGGGCAGATTTACTAGTAACTTCACCTCCCATACTAGGAGACATTACCGACTCAATTCTTGTGGATATGTTGTCAAACATATGTACAATTAAAATAGAATTTCCAAAATTTCCCTGCCATACTCAAGCAGTTGAACGTTGCGTAAAACTGGTAACTGAAGCATCTATCACTGTAGTAGATGAAAAGGCTCGTGATAGATTAATTCGTACCACACTCGAGTCTAAAAATCTTAAGCTAAGGTTTGTTAGAATAGTGCGCAGCGTACGGCACACACGTACAGCAGAATCTGTTGTACGCGATTCACGAAAGTTTTGGGTGAGTCGGTTTGTTAGATTAGTTCGCAAAATCTCGCGCTCAAGGCAAATTTAGAAATTAGTTTCACGTTTGTCCTCTAGGTTGTACGTTTGGAAAAATGAATTCTTGCAACTTAACGCCATAATTTTATTACTCCAAGAAGAGTAGGTAGAAAAAGAGTTGATAATGTCAAATAAAAAAAAATAAATAAAAATATATATACATAAAGAAAATGTCGTAATGCAGAAAGTGCTTTTAAATTAACAGTTGAAAGAAGATCGTTTCAAAATGAGGAAAAATTTCGAGAATATTCTAGACTTTCCAGAGATTTATTTGGAACTGCCTTACAATTTATAAGAGATGATATTATTGAAAAAACCCAACAACAGAAGACATCACTTAATTATTACAATAATAATAACTATATAAAAATTATAATTTCGGTATAGATGTATATGCTGTGAGCTCAACTGTTGCGTTCAAATTAAATCGCAATTGATTCCAGCGCACACCGTCGACGTACACTGCTATCGCTCTGCAGCCCGCGCAACTAAGCAGAACCTAACAAACCGTTTTTTACTTAAATCTTAAAGTATTTAGTATACCTGTTTTTTTTTTCTGGATTTGTCAAAAATTGAAAAATATGACATTTTAAACGCAGGTAGAGGGCTATAAACTATATTGAATTAAAAATCTAAAAGCATTCTTCTTCTAGTTCCATGACCGTTATCGATCGTTGGATATCATGTTGGCTACCATATTCGCTATCGTGACTTTATTGACAGCAGGTCTAAATAACGATGTAGTTGATTTTCCATGCCATTGCCTTAGATTTTTCAGCCATGATGTTCTTCTTCTACCAGGACCACGATTACCTTGGATCTTTCCCTGAATGATTAGATGTAAAAGATCATATTTTTCAGGTTGTCTCATAATGTGACCGAATTATTCCAGCTTGCGTTACTTTATCATATTGACCAGTTGTGTTGTTTGGTTCAGCCGTCTAAGGACCTCCACATTTCTAGCTCTGTCGACCCAGCTTATTTTTAGTAGTCGTCTGTATACCCACATCTCAAAGGCTGTCAAGCGTCTAAGGATAGCCTCAGTTAAAGTCCACGCTTCCACTCCATACAGCAGGACAGGAAAGATGTAGCAAGATATCATTCGAACTCTAAGGCCAATGCTAAGATCGTGACTGCAAAGTACGTTTCTCATTTTTACAAAAGCAGCTCGGGCTTGTTCTATTCGGCTTTTAATTTCTGCGGTTGAATCCCAGCTCTCATTGATATTACTGCCGAGATACACGAGAGTCTCTACTCTGTCCAGTGTGGCATCTCTGACTTTTATACCGTCATCCTGTATATAATATTGTTTGCTAACTATCATATATTTAGTTTTCATAACGTTGAGTTTTAATCCATACTGATCACATGTCTGTTTTATTTTGTTCATTAGATTTTGTAGGTCTTCTCCGCAATTAGCAAGCACTAAGGTATCGTCGGCATATCTAATATTGTTGACGGTTACTCCATTCACAATAATACCTTCGGTTGTCTCCATTAAGGCTTCCTTAAATATTTCCTCCGAATATAAGTTAAAAAGAAAAGGCGACAATATAGAGCCTTGTCTCACTCCTCTTTTTATATTTATTTCATCCGACAGTTCTTGTTCAATCTTGATTCTTGCCACTTGATGCCAGTAAAAGCATAAATGCCTAAAAGCATTATCTCAAACAATTCAGTATTTTGCAACTTTTAAAACCTACCCACCTATAAAATTTGAAGAAAATTTTTTTTTACAAAATCGACTCACCCTACTTTACTTGTCACTTTTTGACTATCCCGGTGTGCAGATTTTTCTATTTTTAATATTAAAATCTGATATATAAAACAATGTGTATTTATGAATAAAGAATCACACATTATTTTAAGAAACAAAAAAATTACAAACCAAATACAAAACGGTATTCTATTTATGGCGCACTTTCTCTACTAGTCGGTTATTTGATATGTAAATGTAAAGAATGGTCCAGTCATGGATCCTAGGGTTACTAGAATAAACAAAAAAAATATATTTCGTAAATAAATAATCCCCTTAAATGTAACAATATCGACAAACTGAAAAATAACTTATTAGATTTGATTTTTGCATTAATTGGTAAAACCTTATGTTCGGACAGTTTGGATTTCAATTTTCCAAACATCAATAATAATTAAACTTATGATTTAAACTCAAAATACAAAAAAAAGAAACAGCGAGAAAAGAAAAATAATATTAAATCAATGGTGCTAGATTTAATAAACATGACTTCAGACACTATCAAATCTGATGATATTACACAACTCTCCTTTCGAGGAACAGAAAATTCAATTTTCTCCAATGTGAAACAGATCTTGTCAACACCAAGTGACATACGTAGATGTTTAAAAAAAGGAATAGTCGTGAAATTCTTAGATACTAGATATAGTTGACAGTTAAAGAAAATTTCAACTGAAAATTTAGTGCAAATCGGAAAATTTCTACAGTAACATTTGGGATTGAATTGATATCGCAAGCAAAAGGTAACATTTTTTCGATTATCTTTAAGGCTGATTTGGACTAGACAATTAACAAATAAATTAATTTAATAAACTGATAATTTGATTACTAACTTTTTAAGATATTCGTAGTATAGATCCAAAAATATTTGTAGTTGGTAATTTTTCCAATATTTTTTATTGTATTTCCCGCAAATTGTAGTTTGCGTTTTATTGATAGTGTTCTGTTTTATTTATTTTATTAGTCGTTTATTATAAAAAGTTGTTTGAGACAAACTCGTATGGATGATCGTGAATTATTAATTTATAGTGTTGAATAAGAGTGATGAAAGTATGCACCCTTAATATTGTTCAGAAGCTATTTTCTTGTGGCATTTTAAATTAATTATTATTTAAATGGGAATAAGCCACAATTAAAGGTTAAAATACGTTTATTGACGTTTCAATTTCCACTTCGGAAATCGTTCTCAAAATACAAACATTAGTAAATTAAACAAACTTTGTTTTTTTTTTGTCAAAAAAAAAAACTTGTCGAACTTCTCTAAGTATACTTTCTCTGTCAGTTCTCCTTCGACTCTTATTCTTGCTTTCTGATTTTGATACAGATTCGATATAATTTGTAGATCTCTACTATCTATGTTTTTGGTCTTAAGAGTACTTAAAAGCTTTTCATGTTGAACTCTGCCAAAAGCTTTTTTAAAATCTATGAAGCAAGCATATTTGTCTTGATTCATATCCAGACATCGTTGCGTCAGAACATTGACTCCGAATAATGCTTCTCTAGTTCCTAGACCCTTTCTAAAACCCATCTGTGAATCACTTATTTCTTGTTCTAATTTCATGTGGATTCCGTTATGTATGATTTTAAGGAAGGTTTTCAATGTGTGGCTCATTAACGCAATTGTCCGATAGTCATTGTAATCTTTAGCATTTGTGATTTTTGGAATCGTTACAAAAGTTGAGAGAAGCCATTCTTTGGGTATATGTACCGTCTTATACAGATTGAACGAATTTAAAACGGAACATACAATTTAATATATGTCTGTTTGAACTGCATTTGAAATAGTGGACCAATATAAAACTTGGACAAAAATAAATCCATACCCAGTGATAGACATTGTATAAAATATCGTTCAACTATCTGTCTCCTTTAAAGGAAAGAGGAGCTTGCCTAATAGTCGGAGAGATAGAGCTGAAATTTTGGAATGATCAGTAATATGACATTTCTCTATTGGAATATATTCATTGTAACTGGGTTAAGACTTTGCCTTACAGGCGGACGCCCCTCGTGGTACAGGGGGTGGCTATACAGGGATGAAGTTGTAATTTTTTTCGGAAAAATTAACGATCGATAATATGGCTGAAAACTTGCCCAGAGTAAGATCTTGGTATAACTAGACGAAATCCCAAAGGGCGGACGCGAGAGTGGATACATAAGGGTGGCGGACAGGGGTGAAATTGCAATTTTTTGGGGAAAAATTAACGATAAGTAATATGTCCGCCATTTTCATGGCTCATTATTTAGCCCCTAAAAACTCTAAATCCAAAAGAGCGGACAGCTGGGTTGGTACAGAGAGCCATAAAACGGGGTCAAATGTACCACTTGCCTGCGCATTTTAGGTCTCGGTAACAATTTTCAAACTGATTTTATTATGATATTTTTATACCGATTGATTTGAAAATTTGTATGCTCACTTCTGTTACTATTCTGAAAAGCCTCAAGTAGAGTTTTCCTCAAAATTTTCCAAAAAAATTTCCGTAAATGAAAATTTTCGTAATTTTTTGAGGTAAAATTTAATTTGTAGAATCCTTTCGATTTTCTGTCAGTTATACCATGATTTTTTTCCAAAAATTTTCAAACGATTTTTCCGATAAGAAAAAAAAATTTAGAAAAACTTTAAAAATTTCGTCATTTTTCTCACTCTCATTGATGTCATCACATTCATCATCTTCGTCACTTTCACTTTCAATAATATCACATTCATTACCTTCTTCATTTTCAATCACTACTTCTCGAACTAATTCTGGCATCTGAGGTCCACTAAACCATTTGAATTTATATGTTTCATCTTCAAAATCCCAACTATGTTCTTCAACAATTAATTCTGTTGGTACTTTTTTATGAGCATTTGTCCAAATATTTGAAATATAATGGGCTCGCAGTAGATGTTGGTGTAATTCATCTTGACATGGTGGTAAGCTTGAAGCATCGAAATTTTTTAGTTTTTTTTTAAAGGCTCGTTTACATCATGCAACTTATACTGCCGGTTAAATAGTGAAAATCTGACATCGTTTACTTTTCTTTTTGGAATTTTTCTCGTCAGTCCTGGTCCATATAAGTGACATATGAAAGTTTCTAAGGTTTCAAAAACTTCATTACAATCGAAGTCAGTTTCACCAAGTTGGATAAAAGCATCTTGATACTTATTACATTTAGCGCATGCGTCTAGAATTACTGATCTAAATGGAACGCGCATCATTATTATTTTAATATTTTAAAATAATAATGATGCAAAATTAATGTCCAAACAGAGTTTGTAAAATTATAATTAACTAATGAAAAAAAATTCAATCAATTTAAAAGTTAAAAAAAATATTGAAAATATCTACAAAGTAAATTTCAAAACTTAAAAAATTGATAATTCCACTATTAAATTGATTTTATTAATAATTATTTGTAAAATGTTAAAGGAATTCTACAAATTGAATTTTACCTATTGATAAATAGAAATAATATATTTTGTATTTGATTATTAATGTAATAATAAATCAAATTTTTCTTATATCTGAACAACCATTATTTATGCAATATAAATTTAAAAACCTTTTTATTGTAATAAAAAATAAGTCAAATTACTATTTGTTATACTAAAAATATTTAATAGTTAACATTATAAAATTACTTTAATTTAATAAAATATCAAATATCAAACATTTATTCAATTAAAAATTAATTCGTAAAATATTTATATTTAAGAAAAAAATGTGATTTGTGAAGTAAATATGACTTTAGTTTGAAAAAAAAACATACAGAAAATCGAAAGGATTCTACAAATTAGATTTTACCTTTAAAAATTACGAAAATATTTAGTATTTACAGAAATTTTTTTGGAAAATTTTGAGGAAAACTCTACTTGACGCTTCTCAGAATAGTAACAGAAGTGAGCATACAAATTTTCAAATCAATCGGTATAAAAATATCATAATAAAATCAGTTTGAAAATTGTTACCGAGACCTAAAATGCGCAGGCAAGTGATACATTTGACCCCGTTTTATGGCTCTATGTACCAACCCAGCTGTCCGCCCTTTTGGATTTAGAGTTTTTAGAGGCTAAATAATGAGCCATGAAAATGGCGGACATATTACTTATCGTTAATTTTTCCCCAAAAAATTGCAACTTCACCCCTGTCCGCCACCCCTTATGTATCCACTCTCGTGTCCGCCTTTTGGGATTTTGTCTAGTTATACCAAAATCTTACTCTGGGCAAATTTTCAGCCATATTATCGATCGTAAATTTTTCCGAAAAAAATTACAACTTCATCCCTGTATAGCCACCCCCTGTACCACGAGGGGCGTCCGCCTGTAAGGCAAAGTCTTAACCCAGTTACAATGAATATATTCCAATAGAGAAATGTCATATTACTGATCAGTTCAAAATTTCGGCTCTATCTCTTGGACTATAAGGAAGATAAGTCGTTTGACAGCATAATAACTGCTTGTGTAGTCTAGTTTTCCCAGTGATTCTAGTCAACCTATTTGGGTGGATTTTTGACTTGTTCTTGAATGAATTCAGAATCCAGCAGCCCGCTGAAGTATTGGATTTTTATAATATAATTATTTGACAACCTTTTGTTGGCCAACCACCTAGAGCGGAGTTGAGCCGAACTACATTGATTTCGTATGTTCCGTTTTAAATTCGTTCAATCTGTATATGGAGTTAAAAGGTCTACCAAGACATCAATATTATCTTCATCAATTATCTTCAATAGTTCAATTGGTATATTATCGGGTCCTGGAGCTTTTCTACCTTTTGTGTGTTTTATGGCATAAATAACTTCCTCTTTCATTATTTCTGGTCCCGTGATTTCTCCGTCAACTTCTAATTGTTCTACTTTTTGATCATAAAATAGGTGTTCAATGTATTTTTTCCATCTACGTATTTTGTCTTGCGTTTCAGTTATAGTGGTACCATCTGCATTTGTTAATATCCCGATTGGTTTGTTACGATTTCCTGAAATCATTTCTTTACTCTTCTTATGGGTGTTGAAAGTGCCATACCTTGTCATACTTCTTTCCTTAAGTTCCGTAAAATGACAAAAGCCTATCTATCTGAAAGATCTTATTATTCAGTGGAGGAGTTTCTTAACGAATAATTAAGAAAGTACAGTACGTTTAGGTACAAGCAACAATATATTTTTATATATATTTTTTTATCACATGCAGCAGATTAAACTTATTCGTAAACTAGTTTTTACTAAGGTTTTATTATTTTGCAATTTGCAATTTAGTGAAATTTTGCAATGGATTGTATATTTTATTTTATTATGTTATATTCTGTGATATTGACGACTTATTTAATTTTAGTAAATTTTAATTGTTATTGTTATAATTTTTTTTTGTTTGACTTTTGTAAGCTTTGTCCATAAAATTGTCCAATTTTCAGTGACAATAAAGCATATTTCTATTCTATTCTATTTGGTTCGATAATCGGTTCGATTCGATATTCGATTAGATTCGATTATCAAAAAGATTCAATAATAATCAATTCGATAATCTATGCCATTTAGTAATAGATTCGATTAGATAATCGATTCTATAATCTATTTGATTATTGGTTTGATTTCGATAATCTATTTGATTATCGATTTGATTCGATAATCGATTTGATTCGATAATCGATTTGATTCGATAATCGATTTTATTCGATAATCAATTCGATTCGATAATCGATTCGATTCGATAATCGAGTCGATTCGATAATCGGTTCGACTCGATATCTAATTTGAATTAATTATATTTTTGGTTCGATTAGATTTCGATTCGATTCGGTTTAATTACATAATCGATTTGATATGATTCGATAATCGATTCGATTTTATTTGATTCGATAGTCGATTCGATTTTATTTGATTCGATAAACGATTCGATTACATTGGATATTTGATTCTATAATCGATTCGATTTGATTCGATATGTGATTCGATTTTTTTTTAATTTAATATTGTCAATTGTCAAAAAGCTAGTCTCAGCGTACATACCTTAATTAACCTTCCTGTATATAAATCATAATATCTTAAGTTAAACAGTGAAACTAATTATAAATCTAGTATCAATTTAAAGCTAATTTTTATGGTATCTCATGCATTCACATTGTTATTAATACAATTGTGTAATAGTTGGTTAATCTGCAATTAACAGAAAATAACTCAGTGTTTTTGCCCTTTTTTGTGGTAATTTACAAATCACAAAAAAACTGTCCATTATCTGTAGGCAATAATTGATAAAGCTCATTAGTGTACAGGACCGGCTTTCAAATTTTAATTTAGAAAATGAAGTGTATAGAATGCAAGAAAGATGGTACTGAAGAAGAAATGCTTTATTGTGATAGCTGTGACCGACCAGTTCACAAAGATACTCATTGTTCTGGTCTGTGTTCATCAGAAATTAGGGTTATGGAAATAAAGAAGAATCGTGTTCTACAGTTTTTGTGCCAAGAATGTAAATCTGGAATGAAACTTGTTCCAAAACTGTTCAAATTAATTGAAAAACTGCAGAATGAGGTAAATGATATAAAATTAGGACTTACTTTTATCAGATGATGTGAATTACAGCTTAGCAGTATTTTATGATTTGATGTTTATAGGTTTTGACTTCTTTGTTCCGATCAAAAAATTTAAAACAAGTTCGTTTCCGATTTGGTTTAATGGTAAATTAAGGAAGTTGATATATTTCAAAAAGAAAATACATAAGCAGTATAAATTATTTGGTAGAAGGGATGACTATTTAAGATTTTCTCAGTTAAAAAATGAATGTAAACAAGTCTCCTCTCAATGTTATAGTAACTATTTGAATAATATTGAGAATGGGATTCTAGCTAATCCTCGACATTTTTGGAAGTATATCAATAATAAACGTAAAAGTTATAATCTGCCATCTAATATGTTCTACGGTGATAGTACAAGTGATAATGCTCAAGACGTAGTTAATCTTTTTGGTAAGTTTTTCTCAACTACATATTCTAATTCTAAAATTAATCAGACCCCAATTTTTAACTATCAGCAGAGTGTAAATGTGAATAATTATAGTATTGAGATCTCTGACATAATTGATAGTGTTTTAAAGATGCCTTGGAAATTATCGCTTGGACCAGATTGTTTGCCAGCTTATGTTCTCAAGCATTGCATTTTTACTCTATCTGTAAAACCTATCTGCTACTTATTTAATTCCTCATTGAGTACCGGCATCTTTCCTGATCTTTGGAAGACTAGTTATTTAACACCAATTTTCAAATCTGGTAATAAAAATGATGTTGAAAATTATCGAGCGGTTTGTAACCAATCTGTATTACCCAGACTTTTTGAGTGTCTTGTAAATAACTTTTTGACATGAAATTGTAAAGATTTAATTAATGTTGGACAACACGGCTTTTCTAAAGGTAAGTCTACATGCACGAACTTAATATTGTATACGAATTTTATAGCTAATTCAGTGGAACAGAAGGGTCAGGTTGGCGCTATCTACACAGACTTCTCAAAAGCCTTCGATAGAGTTAACCATGATCTGCTTATTGCTAAATTAAATGGCTATGGATTTGGAGGTAAAATAATTGAGTGGATAGGTAGTTATATATCTGGTAGATGTCAGTATGTTAAATATGGAAATTGTTTATCTCAACGAGTATCTGTAACCTCAGGAGTTCCTCAGGAGTCTCATATTGGACCTCTCTTAATTAATATATTTGTTAATGATATATCTTCAGTGATTAAAAATAGTAAATTTCTAATGTTTGCTGATGACCTTAAAATGTTTCGAATAGTTAATGACCTAGTTGATGCCTCTTTGTTACAGAATGACATTAAAAGCTTAGCTAGTTGGTGTGAGATAAACATGCTATACTTAAATATACAAAAATGTTTTAAAATTACTTTTGGAAGAACAAGAGAGTTTGTAAATTATGATTATTGTATAAATAATGTACCTTTAGAGGCACGTCATAATATTAAAGATTTAGGTATAAATTTTGATTCTAAACTAACTTTTAAATATCACATTAACGAAACTTCAGCTAAGGCTTTAAAAATGTTGGGATTTATTCTTACAAACTGTAATCAGTTTTCAGAACAAACTTTAAAAATGTTATACTGTAGTTTAGTTTGATCAGTTTTGGAGTATGGTTCTCTCATTTGGTCTCCTTCATATAACAGTGACATCTACAGTATCGAGAGAGTTCAAAATAAATTCTTGAGGGTATGAGCTTACAAAATTGGTTTTATTAGACATCAATACACATATGATGATATACTGTCAATACTAAATATCTCATCACTACATGATAGAAGATTTCAAGCGGATTTATGTTTCCTTTTTAAAATTATAAATGGATATGTTCAAGATCCAGAGTTACTAAAATTAATAAATTTAATTCGTAACACTGAGATTTTCAACATTTCATTCCACACTACGAATTATGGTCAAAATGAACCCATTACAAGAATTTTACGAACTGCCAATGAGCACAGCAATAGTTTAGAGTTATTTGGAATATCTACAGCAACATTTAAGAAATCATTTGAGAGATTTTGAGCATTATTTAATAACTTAAGCTACTACTTTATTTGAATTTTGTTTGATTTTAATTTTGGTTTGTTTTTTATTAACGCAACCTATATATAAGCTTTGTAAAGGTTGACGTCATATTTCTGTAAAAATGGTATATCCGTTAATTAAATAAATAAATAAATATTATTTAAATAATAAACACGCATGACACTATCTTAATATCAGTTTTATTTGTTTCATACCCCAATGAGATCCACCACTCTGCTTGTGCCTGCAATAAGAAAGATATACTTCCAAAAAATATTTATAATTCACTTATAAGGAGACATAAAATTTCATTTCCGTCGACCATCCATTTATAATTAATTTTAACACCCTCAAAATCATTGATTAATGACCTCTATTAATGAATGATTTTCTATTAATGAACGATTTTATTATATGCAACACAACATACATTGCTTGTATAAATTAATTTAACCACATTTAACGCTCTGTGATTGGTAGTGACCTGTGGTGTAGGCAACCAAACATATAGGTACCTATTTATATTCCCACTAAAAAATTATTTAAAATGGCATAGCCGCTGTAAGTACTGTCTGTCATTGTATGTCATTATTTATCGTTAAGTAAATAAAAATTTAAACTAAGATATTTTTATTTCTGAAAAGTTCGGTCGACGGAAAAGTTTTGTAACGAACTCGTGAATTAAAATGGCGATTAACAATTTCGAACATTAACGCGCTCGCTTCGCTCACGCGTTAAAATATCTCAATTGTTAATCGCCCTTATTAATACACTTGTTGTTTAAATAACTATTAACTCACATTTAATAATAGCGCGCTAAAAGAAGTATTCATTCACTAAGGTGGGCACTCCCCTAGTGTCGTTTTTTTTAACTACAAAAAAATGTTCGGCTAGTAGCATACAATTTTTTCAAAAAATCACTATTTTTAATTGTGGCCATCATAATATATTGTGTCGTCATAAATAAAAATCGAAATATCTAAATCATCGTGAGTTAAATATAAAATTTTAATAAAATTATAAAATCAAAATTTTTCTCGTTTATTTACATATTTTCCCACCCCACCCATCCCATTCCAAAAAAATCTTTTAAGAAAAGTTTTCATTACAAATATTTTGTTATCAAATTTTCTTGGTAGTCAATGAGTTAGAGGTCATAGTAATCTTTTTAAGTGTTCGTCGTTCGGCTATTTTAGGTACTCTGTATATGTTTAGAGGTAAATAAACATATTTCGAACAAAATTAAGATAAGTATCTTGGAATTGCACTAACCAATATGCGCTGATAATTATTAATTAAATAGTTTCAAACTAACGTATGCATCTCAATTTGTAACCGTTCGTAGTAGTCAAAAAACAATTTCGCTAATAAGCTCGCAATTAAATACAGCGAAGGTGAAATCGTGTCGCTGTCAACAATGAAGTTTCTCAAACGTAGCTCTATATATTATCTAAGTTGATGACGACTGCATAATTTCATCCGTAACACCTTTTAGAACACTGGAATGGATTGCGACGTATATGTATAATTAAGTTGTATGATATACAGTAATGAGAAACGATGTTATGCATTCGTAATAGTTGTATCAAATTATAATCACAACCTATGGTAATAGCGGAAATGTAATTTGGAACCTCCAATATCTCACAATAATTAGTAGAAACAGTTCTATCGAAACAACAATGTTTTTGTATAGATTTACTTTACTTAATATTATAATTCTTGGCACAGATTGCAAATAAAATACATTAGATATATAGATACGTTTATTGTCAATTTTTACATAGTAAACATTACATGTCATGTCACAATATAAATAAATCACTTATGTATATATTAGGAAATAACTGGCAATAATACAAGAATACATAATATAAAATTGACAGTAAAAAATAGAAATACAAAAATATAAATAAAAAAATAATTTAGTTACAGTCGGTTCACAATTTGTTGATAGCTCACTACAAGTTTAAATCTAATTAGAAAACTGAAATACACAGAGGATAGGTAATACGATATAATAGTAAAAACCAACCTAAAACTGACGGTTTAAGACGTTTTCGACTAACCCACCTTATATCTGAAGGAATACAATACCTTATAATCCTATTACGGGGGTATTTTGAATGGTTAGAGACGAACGACCAGTGTTGTAGAGTATATGATTGAAACATTTATTTGAACTAAATAAATATATTTTTTAAATTTTACCTATGTAAATTGTATTTTTTAATAAAACTTATTTATTTTATTCAAAAATAAAAAGTTTCTTGCCATTTGTAAAAGATACATTTATTTAATTAAGGAAAAAGGCGCCAAATGTCGCCTGGCAAAATTTCCAATGTGTTTTAAATGTATCCATTATTTTCGAATCCGGAGAAAACTAATAAATATTTTTGAAAAATTTAAACGCAGACTAAAAGAATACATTATTACTCAGGGCAGAAAGTCCCTGAAAACATCTACAATGTTTATTTTAATATGTTATGTAACAGGGGTGAAAATAAAAGAGAAAATATAGTATAATTTTTAATTGAAAATATTGCATGCAAAAGAAACTTTTTATTTATTCTAAAAAATATTTCATTCTGCCTTTAAATTTTTCAAAAATGCTGTTTAATTTTCTCAGGATTTGAAAAAAAAATGGATACATTTAAAACACATTGAACATTTTGACAGGCGACATTTTGCGCCTTTCCCCTTTAATACCTTACGATTACAACTATTATTACTTACCTTATATAATTACGATTAGAAAACTATTCAAATTCAAAATAAATAGGATCAACTTCGGAATCCGAGTCATCTTGAGGGTTAATAATTAGCGGTTGTGTCTCTACGGTCGCATCAATTATGTTATCAAGATTCCACATTTTTTGTTCTTCTTCTATTACATGCCTTACTGCATCTTTCCGGTTTTGTTCTGTAATATGTTGTAAAGACTCGTATAACAATTCACGTACAGCTTGTATTTTATATAACGTATTTTTTCTAGCCACATAACTTTTCATTTGTGCCCAAATGAGTTCAATTGGATTTATTTCGCAGTGGTAGGGTGGAAGTCTAAGGACTGTAATGTTTCGCCTTTCCGCCATTTTGTCAACTACGTATTCCTTGAACTTAGATTTGTGTTGCCAGGCAATATTTAGAAGTTCTGCTTTTACCATTCCATCTTCGTAAGGCAGATACTTATTCCGCAGCCAGTCAAGAATATATTGTTTCTTCCACGCAGTCGTTGGAAGTCTTTCTACTAGTCGTGAATGATAAGGTGCATTATCTAATACTATAATTGAATTTGGTGGTATGTGTTCAATCATCTGCTCAAAATACTCTTCGAAAACATCAGCTGTCATCTCCTCGTGATAGTCTTTTGTGCTTTTGAACTGAAATTCCAACAAACCATGCTTAACAAATCCTTTTTCACTGCCAATGTGAGAAAATATTAATCTACTGCCTTTACCAGAAGGTGGGGAGATACCAGTAGACCAACCATCCATAAAGGCTTGCCTGGAGCTTAATATATTTTTATCTGACCAATTTTTTTTTAGAGTATGACCTGAGTTTACCCACGTTTCATCCTGGTAGAAGATGGGCCTTCCTTCAGCCCGGAATTTTCGTATGGATCTTAGATAATTTCTTTTCCAACATATTATCTCCTCCCGGTCAATCAAAAGTGATTTTCGGTCTGATTTCTCCCACCGGAAATTTAATTCTTTTAAAACTTGCCACAATTTAGTTCGTCCGATATGAGGCAAATCCGGGTCGTCTCTAACTTCTTGTAAAATTTTATTTAGGTTTGGTATTTCTTTTTTGAAAAAAAATCCATGAATTTTCCTTCGAATACCATTTTTGTCAAAATTAATCAATTTCAATAGGCTTTTTTTCCTCTCTTTAAGTGTTCGTTTGTCTTTGGGTTAGCTATACCGTGTTTTTTTCTTTCTGATAGAAACCTATATATAGTTGACTCTCCTACACCAGTCATGTTGGCACAACTTTCGACTATGTTGCGAACAGTGTTTGTGGGATTCTGAGAAACCAGAGCATCGTGAACATTCAGGACAATAGTCTTCTCTCTTGGTGAATAGACACACTTACTGACTGTACGCAACAGTACCGGTGTAAAACTTGATGATGTTTATGATGAAGCCATCACAAACAATCCAACAAAACGAGCACGAGCGAAAGGTACGTATATGTTCGTAGGTATATGGAATAAAAAATCACTCACGCACTGCATATAATTCGCAAAAGAAATATTCGAGACGCTAATTACTGCCGTAGACGCGGACACACCAACGAGCCGTAAATTACATGCGATCAAAAACGTACTAAACAAAAAAAAATGTTTTCGTTCGTAATAACTTCACCCTTTTAAGTTAAGTTTCGAATATAAACTGAACAAACGAGGCACGTGGCCAAAGCATACCCATTATATTATTAAAAATCTGGGGAATTCCATCCTAATTATCTTGCAACGCATAGTACCTTCGGATATGAATTCCAGGTTTTCTAGTAAAGTGATTAAACGCGAAGATTAGTATTGAAATATCCAAAGAGATAAGGTATTCTTATTTACAAAATTGTTAGTGGTTAAATTCTTATTTTTATTAATATAATATAATTACATAACATTAGCTGTGAAAGTTTTAATTGTTTTTTTGCTAAATATATTAGTATTAAAATATTATTAATATTATATATATAACAGTATTAAAAAATATTATAATATTATTTAATGAATAAACACCTCAGGAACGCCTATGGTTTACGACCGTTTTATGAGTTTGAGGCACATTTCGTGCTCTCAACAATTTATGAACGCAGAATAGGTGTAAAATAATTTTCATAAAAACGACCACATTATGAGCTCAAACAAACAAATTCCTGTATACTATAAAAACATTATTCCAGCAAGAAGTGTTTTCCTAATTTATAAACGTGTTTAGAATTCATTGCCTTATTATCAATATTTTTGTTTGGGTTTAAAATAACAGTTATAAAACAGTTATAAAAAACAGTTATCTATTGTATTAATCTGTAATATGGTATAGTAATATGACTTTTGTTTCTTGTATTTTCCTGATGTTGATCAGCTTGTGTTTTTACATCTTGTATATTGTTATGAACATTTAACAAACTTTCATTATCATTATCAATGGTGCTACAACTCTTCGTTTGTCTTTGCCGCGTTTACTATTGCCTTCCATGTTTGTCGGTCCTGTGCCAGTAATTCCCATTGTCGCACTCCCATTTTCTCTAGATCTTCTTTAACTGCATCTTTCCACCTTTTTTTAGGCCGCCCTACAGACCTTCTTCCCTCTGGCATTTCCCAGAATACATTGGTAATAAGGCGATTGTCATTACTGCGTATCACATGCCCTGCCCATCTGAGTATACCTATTGGCCTTTATATATCTGACTAGACTTTCTTTTCCGAATAGAGACTCTAGCTCGTTATTGTATGTGCCCCTCCATTCGTTTGTCACGCTATCTCTGCAAGGGCCTTATATCACTCGAAGAGTTTTACGTTCCCACACCAGCAATTTATTTATTTCTCTTTTTGTTAGCGTCCATGTTTTGCTTTCATACGCGACTGCTGGTCGTATTATGGTCTTATATATCCGGATTTTTGTGTCTCGTGAAAGAAGTTTTGATTTTATTAGATGTTGCATTGCAAAGAAAGATCTGTTTCCTGCCATTATTCTCGTTTCAACTTCTCGCTCTAGTTTGTTGTCATTTGTGATTGTTGCTCCTAGATATTTAAATTCTTTAACCACTTCAAAAGCCATTACGAATTTAAAAAAAAATCTAGACTCGAAACAATGAAGTAAAGTGAATTATTTGGAAAAATAGTCCATAGCCACCATCAGATACTTGTTTCTTTATGCTGTTACTGGAAATGATCCCAGAATGTCAACAGAAACTTATTTTCGTGTAGTCCCGCTTATGTATTGTTGGAGTTTTTTCCTAAGTCTCGTTTTGAGTCCCTTCTTGAATGCACACAGGTCACATCGTTTGCACCATTATTCCACGTTTTGCTAAAAATTAATCCAATAATACCTCTCACGGACTCTGGCCAGAGTCCTATTGATCCCAAAATTAGCCTCGGAGCAGCTATTTAGCCCCTCATTGCAAAGCGGAATGGTCGGATGTTATTAAAAATCTTCTGCCATAAAGAAACGAATGATAGTGTTCTGCTGCTTTGACGACCGCCTCTAACTCCTTTCTTGTTACACAGTAGTTTTTTTCTGCTTTTTCCAGAGTTTTACTGAAGTATCCTATGACGTGTTCCTTACTCTCCGGCCCTTAAGACAGCACCGCATCGACGCCATTTTAAGAAGACAAATTAGCACTTTACCACGAAATTTCAGAAAATGTAGATAAAGAGTTTAAGAACTTTGCTGACAAAGTGGTTAGTTTGACTTCTAGAATTACTGTTATGCCAGTGCCGCAATTAGAGCGTTGTGACTAATAACAATATATGGGGCAAGTAAACCAATATCTACATGGACGGGTTATTGCACAGAAATATAATGTACAAACCAACAAATCAAACACTACAGCCTTAGCTAAGCATTTTCGGGAAAATAGTCATGTTTTTGATTTTGAAAAAAGGACAGAAGTACTTGATAAATTGAGTTGTTTGTAAATGCACCATTGGCAGATATATGTTTCAAGTGTATGTCATATGTTTGCATTTCATTGCAAATTTAACAACCATACCTTTGAGCAAGTCAAAGAATGTCTTGACGAAATAAAAAGACGCATAGCAATAGCAAACAGAACTGTTCACGGTTTCCAGAAACATTTAAAAAATAAAAATATAAAACGTGCAGTAAAGCTTAATATATACAGGACCTTAATAAGACCGGTTTTGATATATGGGGCTGAAACGTGGACCTTATCTCAAAATGATAAAAGACTTCTTGGTATTTTAGATACAACTTTGAACTATATCAGTTATACACCGATCCAGATATTGTGAAATTCGTTAAAGTGCAGAGACTTAGATGGGCTGGACACATTGCTAGGATGTCAGATCACGAATATATGAAGAGATTAACATTTTCAAAACCAGAGGGCACAAGAAGCAGAGGACGACCACGAATGAGATATATTGATGATGTGAAAGGAGACCTACAGATTCTAAGGGTTAGAAGATGGAGCGAAGTTGCCAGGAATCGACAGAAGTGGCGACTTCTTTGTGAGCAGGCCAAGATCCACAACGCATTGTCGAGCCACTTATCATGATTCCATTGCAAATAAGCAAACAGTGCCGACATAACTGTAAATTGTAATAAGTAATGTTTATGTAATTTAAGTGCTTATTGAGAATGACAAAGATTCGAAAAAGTCGAAACGATTAAGCAATAATAAAGTGTTTTATTTATAACAGAACACCAAACCCAGGAAATAAAAAAGTTTCTAAAAAATCAATATTTATTTAAAGAAAATTTCATTTTTTTAATGCAATTATTTTTTTAAGTATTTAAGATTGTACCCCAAAAAAATGAGAAAGTAATGTTATCTTTATGGCGCCGAAAGTGTATACCCAAGCAGCAACATATCAAAAGAAATAGCGCTTTAGCACAACTTAGAGAACTGTTGTGAAATTTGTAACTGGCGAAACTCAAAGGGAAACTCAAACACCAATACCCATTGAACTAATTCTTCGCGGTTCGATATAAGGGCTTATAAACGTCTAAAAGCTTTCATTCTCGAAACCAGAAATGAAAACATCATTTAAATAGAGCTTTCTACCGAACAAATGAATGGAAAATCGAAACTTGCCACTGGTATCAGAAAAATATTTCGAGAAAGTTGCTTTCAAATCATAACCGGAAAATTAGTTGTTAATTATGTATACGGTGGATTTATCCTCACGAAAGTCTCGTCGTGAATAGTACAAACTCAGTGGGTTAAATTTCGATTGAAATAAATAAAATTTAAAGTTGTGTTTAGGATCTTTGCTAAAAATTAAAAATAAACAACGCGTGCTAGATTAGATAAATATTTTTTTGTTGTGTTTGTTATTATCGGGAGAAGGTTTGTATACAAGGTAGTTTTCAAAAAATTGTATATTAAAAACAGTTTTTCTGTAATTCTAAATCGCAATATTACTAATAGATGGCGCTATACTATGACTAACAAAGAAAGCTGGGATTAACAAAATAAATGCCATTATTGGTAGATTGGGCAACAGCCATATCCCATCTATCTATATAAAAGGCTATGATGACAAGTCGCGCCGTTTTTCCAGTAATATAACCTATTAAAGAAATCTAAACTACCAGCATTTTGACATTTTAATCATATTTTGTTCTTGAAACGATAAGGTTGATTTATTGCTAATTTATTCTACAAATTTATGATTTAAATATTGTTAATCAGAAATTTTAATACTTCAGAGTAATTAATTTTTTCGCATATCAATGACGTATAATATATATTTATTATATGTCATTATATAGGATAAAACGATTCCGTAACGCAATAATATCAGCCAAAACATATCCTGGAGCTGATATAAACTCTGATCATAATCCTCTTGTAGCCCAATTACGAATCAGACTAAAAATATTAATCCAGAAACAGAATAACAAAAAATTAGATATGGATCAACTTAGAAATCCCGAGATAAAAGTCAAGCTTACAAATAGCATTAAAAAGTAATGTTGCTTTAACAACCAATACTTATGATATTGAAAGAGACTGGATCAACTTAAGGGACGCTATATGCAACGGTGCAAAAGAAGTCATTGGTGACTACAAGCGGAAGAAGAAGAACGAATGGATGGCAGAGGAAATATTACACCTTATGGACCGAAGGAGAAAAAATAAGAATAATCCCGAACAATATAAAGAACTGGATGGAACTGTCAGCAGAAAGATAAAAGAATCCAAAGAGAAATGGTTACAAGAAAAATGTCAAGAGATAGAAGAGTTAGAACGAAGACACGATAGTTTTAATATGCATAAAAAATCTAGGAGTTTACTTATACTTACAAGAAAAAACAGTTTGGTAGGTTAATAGACGAGAACAACAAACTTATTGTAGATAAAAAAGAACAGTTACAGACTTGGGCAAACTACATAAAAGATTTGTTTACGGATTATCGTCATATTTCTACGAATACTCTTGATCTGAATGGACCAAAAATATTGAAAACTGAGGTGATAAAAGCTATAGATCAAACGAAAGATGGGAAAGCAACAGGATGCGATGAAATACCAGTCGAATTTTTAAGAGTTTTTAACGAGAACAACCTGAATGTAGTATTAGAACTGTTTAATAAGATATACGATACTGGTCAAATTTCATCGGACTGGTTGAAATCTACATTTGTCCCCCTTCCCAAGAAATCAAATTCTAAGACGTGTAGTGAATATCGCCTTATAAGTTTAATAAGTCATACCCTTAAAGTATTCTTGCGTATTATCCATTCCAGAATACGAGGAAAATTAGAACACAGCATAAGTAAAACACAGTTCGATTTTAGATGCGGTTTTGGAACTCGAGAGCCGCTCTTTGCAATACAAGTCTTGATTCAAAAATGTCTGGATCAACAGAAAGATGTTTACGCCTGTTTTATCGACTATGAGAAAGCATTCGATACTATCAAACATAACAAACTCATAGAACTATTACATCTTACAGGACTTAACACTAAGGACATCCAGATTATAAAAAATCTATATTGGAATTAAACAGCCCACATGAAGAATGGACATATGGTGAGTGAAAACGTAACTATTTCGAGAGGGATTAGACAGGGCTGTATTCTTCCGCCACTGCTTTTCAACGTGTACACGGAACAAATATTTCTAGAGGCACTGGAAGAGTACAACGAGGGAATCAAGATTAATGGCGTACCAATAAGTAATTTTCGATATGCAGATGATACTGTTATACTGTCCGATAACATCGAAGATTTACAGATGATGCTAAATACAGTTAATACAACTGGCAACCAATTTGGACTGAAGATCAATAGAAAGAAAACCAAATTTATGGTGATCAGTAAAAAGACCATTCAACATATCGACGTGAATATTGAAGTAGAACGTATTGAAAGAGTATACCGATTTAAATATCTGGGATATACAGTAAATGATAAGTGGGATCCAGATCTAGAGATTAAGATCCGAATTTAAATAGCAAGATCCAAATTCATCAAAATGAGAATGCTCTTAAGCAACCACCACCTAAGCGTTAACCTCCGATGGCGCGCCACGAAATGCTACGCACTCTCTACGCTACTTTACGGAGTTGAAGGGTGGACATTAACAGCAGCAACTATAAAGAAGTTAGCGGCTCTAGAAATGTGGCTGTATCGACGCATACTGAGGATACCTTGAACAGACAGAGTGACCAACACAGAGGTATTAAGACGAATGGGTAAAGAGGTGGAATTGTTCACAACTGTTAAAAGGAGGAAAGCGTCATACCTGGGCCATATGTTCCGTAATGATAAGTACAGTCTGCTACAGCTTATCGTGAAAGGCAAGATTGAAGGTAGAAGAGGTTTGGGTAGAAAGAAGAAATCCTGGCTGAGAAACTTGAGAGAATGGTTTCAAATACCAGAAGCTGCGAACATAATACATGCGGCACAAAACAGAGAAACCTATCGTTTGATGATCGCCAACCTTCGGTAGAAGACGGCACATAAAGAAGAAGATATAAGATAAACATACACTTACTATATAAATAAAATGACGTTTAACAAACGTCAATGCTTTACCAAAACAAAATTTAAATAAAATTAAGTAAAAGCAATACCTGTAAAGACGCTTTTTATACCGTTTTTGCTTCATTTCACATGTAAAATCCCTTAAGAAAATGCTATGGTTCATTCTGTTCATTTTTTGAGTGTTTTGTAGTTGGGGTAGAATAGTTCGTCGGATAGTGATGTATAATACATAATTCGAAAGGAGAATGGGTAGCGAATATGTTGAGACACAAAAAACACATATTGCGGCATTGCTTAGAGGGTATTTTATCATATCTTCTTTGATATTGGTCTGATTAGAACGTGTGATACGTTGAATAAAAGGGAAAGAAAACACAAATATATTAAGATAGAAAAAACAACAAAACGACTACCAAAAGAGCACTACACAGTGCCTGCTTTACTAATGAAGGTATGGTTACATACGAGATGTTATAGGGCACTATGGATAAAAATAGTTTAACTAAAAGACATATTTTGATTTAATGGCTTAAAGAAGGCCTCTGACTGAGTACAAAATAAATAACTGAACGAATCCATTCGCCATAGCAAATGAAAGCGAAGGATATACCGAATACCGAAGAAAAACAAACACGTCGACTACCAAAAGAACACTACATAGTATCTTCATTATTACTTAACTTACACTACAGATAAACATAGATTTATTTTAAAGAATGCCTCTGGCTGTATACAAAATAAACAACTCATCCAGTCCTAAGATGCGACATACCAAATGAAAGGGCATATACAACGAATATATTTAGATGGAAAAAACAAACGGGGCAACGACTAAAAGGGTACTACACAGTATCTTCAATATTAATGAACGTCTAGAGACATACGAGATATCATAGGGCACTATGGATAAAAATTGATTTAAAATAAGACGAATTTTGATTTATTGACGGATAGAAGACCTTAGGCTGAGTACAAATAAACAACTACTATTTGCTATGAAGCCACTTAAAAAACGTCGTTTATAAAACAAAACCTGCCAATATTCAGAAATTAAAATATAATTTGTATTATTATTAATATTACAAATAGTATTAAATTATTCGCTGTGTCCATCTGTTATCCGACACAGCGAATAATACAGTGGAGACCGAGACAAGAAGCACATCGAAGTAGAGGTCGTCCATCAACAAGATGGTCTGATGACATAAAACCGATCGACAAAAATTGGATGCAAACAGCACAAAACAGAAATACATGGAAAAGACTGAGGGTCCTATATCCAGCAGTGAATAGATCCGGGTTAAATGATGAGTATTAAATTAAACAGAATCAAAATAGATCATGGAATATGCCTTTATTCGAATCTATTTTACAAAAACACGCCTAGTACACTACGTTTTTACACATTAGGCTAAAACGAAAAAAACCTAATGGTGTCTAGATTGAATGTCGTAACTTGATCGTGGAAGTTTGGCTCAAAAGTAATTTAAAAATTTTTAGAGCTAGAGAGAGAATTTTAGTACTTTCACTAGGTACCTTTGTCTTTAGTCAAATTACTTCTGCTCCTTAGATTTATAAGCAGAATTTCCCGAAACATACATTTAAACAAGAAATATGAGTAGTATTAACTTTATTAAAATTTTCTAAAATTTACCATCATATACTCATATTTTCACATTGATATCAGTGAAATGAAAAAGTCTTTACAGCCCTTAATAAAAAACCTTTCGAAATGAATTTTTAGCAGTAACATCACTTCCTCCAATTTTTACAAGCTCCATTAACTTCCCAAACGACCTACAAAACTCCTTTTTTAATAAAGTTTTAATAAAATTTTAAGTGTATCTCCTCCAACATATTTTCCGGAATTTAAATTTGGATTTCCCCTCATCATACAGTCAAGTTGACGTAGTCGCTATAGAACCAAATTCAATAACTGGCACCCTTGTTTGAAATTCCAATAGCAGGTTAATATGATAGTGTTTTTCGGTTTTCTAAAGTATTAAGAACGCGGTGTTTGTGAAACATCCCGTTTTTATTGGATTGGGGTATTATGTTTAATTTTAACAATGTTTATATTAAATTTTTTAACTGTTGGAGAAAATAAATTAAAGACAATTTTTTTTTAATATAGAAGAAAATGTACTGTATTAAAAAATGTACAAAAATATACAAAAAAAAAGACAAAAAAGGTACAGTATACAGAAAAAAGTAACAGAAACCAAATAATTAATACTACTTGTAAAGGCAAACTCGGACTACTCGCGTATTTGTCACTCAATGGCAAAGATATCAATAATAGTAGAAATGCTGATAACCAGGCAACTCCATTTTTTACGCAAATTCAGTTTATATATGCATCGTATATGAACAATGTTTGCACATCTTCTGGTGCAAGAATCAGCCATATCCAATAAATATTAAGGTAAATACATGGCCTAAGGAGTTGACTGCATCAATAGATACGAGTACTTATGTGCAAGAATCGGTCAACTCCAGGAGATGACTGTTTCTTAACGCCATTGGCAGCATTGGCAACATTGGAGAATCAGGCCACGGTCGATGACACACCGAATAGCATAGCACTTCAATTATTTGTTTTTAACATTGCAGTTGTGTGTCGGAGGTACGAATAAAGTGTAAAAAATATCGTTACATTATGAATATTAGTTCAAGTGGTAAATCTGGTGAGGAAGATCCAGTTGCAGATTCTGATACTGACTACGTGTTATCATATTCCTCCGATTTGATCAAAGCATTTAAAACGTTGAAACGGTGAAAAGTGAATGGACTGGAGGGAAGGAATATATTAATTCGGCAAAAAAAAGTAATTTAAAAGAAAACTACTGGAACAAATTGCCATTGTAGAAAAAGATCTTTTACTAAAATAGACGATTCCCACAAACAGAATATATTTGAGCAGTTTTATAGTACGGGAGATAAAACTGAACAAGACATTTATCTAGGAGGATTAATCAGCGTGTCAAAGGTGCAAAAGAACGCCCGACTACAGGAGAGGGGAGAGAAAAAGACAGCACCTATAAGTATAAGGTAATATTTTTGTTACAAACTATAATTGTTGGTTCTAAAATATCTTTTTTTTAGTTACGTGTAGAAAACGAGGACAGCATAGTATGCAAAAAGACATGTTGTTCTTTGCATGGAGTATCAAAAAATAGAGTGTCTCAGATTGCCAAAAATCTGACTTCTAGTAGTATTATGTCACCTTCCAATAGGCGTGGGAAGCATTCCAATAGAGCGAACAAAATCAGTGAAGCAATAATAGCGCAAACCGACGAACATTTTCGGAGTTTTCCCAAAAGAAAATCTCACTATAGTAGGGAAGATAATCAGAAAAAGTATTTTTTATATCGTGAGTCAAGTTTTGCAAAAATGCATTGCCTGTACCTTGAAAAATATGAGCCAGAAAAATATGAGCCAAAAAAGTACGTTCTCCTAGAAGACGCCAAAAATTTATTAGGAATATTAAATCACTAGTAACATATGATTTTTATCATCGGCAATTTATTCTCAATTATAATCTTATTTTTGGTCATCCCAGATCAGATACTTGATTACCAACAAAACCTGCCACTGTCACATATTCCTTCAGGTGACTTATTCTATAAAAGGCAGTTATGGCAATAGAACTTTTGTTTACATTCTGCCAAGAAAAGAGAGGCTACTTTTTATATGTACGATGAGCTCACTGCCAAAAAGGTTGTGACGCAGTGGTAAGTTTTTTACATCATTATTTAACAAACTTTGTCCTGCAGTTCTTTCATACATTTATTAATGCTTTCAATAGTAATATTCAGAAAATTATACATCACTTTCCAGAACCTGGTCATAGCTTTCTACCGTGTGACGGTTGCTTTGGTCTGATTGAAAAAGAAAAACGATAAAAAGAAATAGTATACTTGCCTTCTGAATAGAAAAAATTAGTCAAGAAAACGTCAAAACAGTTTCGCGTAACAAACGTTACCCAGGATATGATCATCGCTTTTTCAAATACTTTTAAACCTATTTTTTAAAAAGTCATAAGTAACCAACAAAAAGAAAGATTTTATCTCCAAGCATCGTCAAAAAAAAATAACATAAGACAGTGTAGTGTTACAGCAGCTATCACTCTATATTCATCATTTGTCATCAAAAAACCTAATGCAGTTTTAGTTTGGCCAAGTACTAAACTCATTTTTACTTAAAATAAACCCCAAAAAATAGCAAATGTGATGTCTCTGCATATAAATACGTACCTCCAATCTTATATACTAAAAGGCTAAGCCCTTTTCTTGTGCGCAATATTCCTACTAAACGGTGATAGATAGGAGAATAATTTTTTCAAATAATTAAACAGATTGTTGAGTAGATTCCCCCTAAGGTTTAAAATTTAAAAAATTCGAACCGGTTTAAAAATGACGGCCATAAAATGAATTTTTCCTATAGTAAAGTATAGGAATTCAATATTATACACAATGCAACAACGCGTCAATTCTCGAATGCTGGAATGCACCAACAAGTGTTTCCACTTAAGGAATAACGATAATGACCACTCAAAATTCGGGATCCTCCTGTCTCCGATTTTAATTTATGGGGTCTGTTTTACACTATCTGATGAGTTGGTATTTTTTATTTTTATGTTTAGTTAGAAAGTATTCTGTTTCCAACAAGTACAGCGTGTGTGAGGTGTTGTGATTGATAATTTGAGATTTAGACTACGTTTTGAGTTTAATACTTGAAGAATTAAATAATGAGGTAAGCATTACTTTGTTTTTAATTTATTAGTTAGAAATATATTATTAATTTTGTTGGGAATAAGCCACAATTTTACTTTAAATTAGGTTTATTTTAAATAAATAAGTGAAAAATAAACTTATTATAAAGTAAAATTGTGGCGTATTCTCAAAAAAGTGGAACAGTAGGCGGTAGTGTAGACTAGCGCGGAGCATCATACTGTTTTCTGTATTTTTTAAATTTAAGTAATATTTAAATATAAATTTAGTTAGTTAGTTAGAGTTCTCAAACCGACTTCTTTTCCTTAAACGTGGCATTTTACAATCTAAAATATGCAAAAAAAAAGTTACTTCCGGTTTTACTTCCGTTTTTTATTTAAGAGGAGCGGAGTCTAACAATCATATTGTTTCCGTTTCCTAATGTAAATATTCCTGAAAATCCTAAAAAACTACTGTATCGATTTTCAATTTAAAAAAATTGGCGTCGATACAGTTTATTTTTAGGATTTTTAGAACATTTACACCAGGCGATGGAAACGATGGATCGTTAGACTCCGCTCCTCTTGAATATCAGCAAAACTTACATCAAAACTCGATGTCGAGTTGGTCCGCTAGTATATAACTGGTAGTACAAATACGAAACTCAAATAAAAATTTACAATAACTAGAAGAAGAACTGGACAGTGACAGTGGCGAAGTTAAAACTAAAGATTTCTAATTTTATATACATATATTATGCTGATCAGTTTTCTTTGCTGAAAATTTTTCTTGTTTTGTAGAGTTGCTTAAGTTAAAAAATAAAGTTATGTTTTTATTTTATGATAGATAAATGCTGAACGCGATACTGTTACTTTATTTGTGTACTGTTTGGAGGTTCGGTGCAAAAAACAGGCAGCTCCAAGACTTTGCCGAGGTCGCAAAACAATATTTTGTTATCAGTTTGGTATTAAATTATTTTCCAATACCATTACTTAATTGATATTTTTTTTGAGAAAAAATTCCTACAAATAACAATATTAGAAAGTTTTTATTAATTTTCCACAAATAAAAAAAAGTTTTTGCACCGAACCCTTCAATTGCAGAGACTGTACAATTGCAGCTGCATAGATCATGTAGGTCCAGCTTCAAGTGAAGCTGGCCCTGTATATGGAGAGAATCAATTAATAAAAAAAATATTGATAAATGAATTATAAATTTTACTTTATTAAATATTAAACTTTTTTTATAAATAAAACCGAATTAATTAAATGATTTAATTGTCTATGTAGCAATAAAAGATTTTATTGATTAAAAGGACTGTTTGGAAAAGTATCAAGACTGATTTAAATATTTTATTTTTAATATTCAGAATATGACCTTATTTAGTTTTAAATCTTTTATTCAATCATAGTATATTAGCTAAGTATAATAAGGCTTTAGTTCATCCTTTAAATTCTCAAATTGGCTGATTAATTATTGTCAAGTTCTGAGAATTCACTTGTCTGAAAACAACATGTTTTTGGGAAACATTAATCAACCCAAACACTTCAGAGTTCTTAAGGAAACGTACCCATTCTTTGTGTAGAAAATTTAAAATGCCACTTTAAGCTTAATTTACGGCTATTCACGGAGGTCCTAAGAACAGAAGAACCACCCCAATGGATTCGCGTACATACATATTTTGTTTTCGTATGATCGGCCACTCTACAAGAACCTCTCATCGTGAAAAGACGCAAGAAGAACCAAGCAAGCCAACATCGGGTGTGCATCCCATTCTTACCCTCAGTCCTTAAACTCCGAGCGAGGCCCAACCACAGACAAAAGGTAAGTGAATCTCATATAGAATTGACAATAAGATATTAAATCTGCCAATTGTTATTTGAATTGCATTTTATTATACATATCTATTTACGAACATTTGCTATTTTTCGCTAATTTACTTAAAAACAAATTATTTCATTTTTTTCGTTATTATTATTTATCGATTATCATTTAACCAGCGACCTCATTAAGTTTTATACAAAACATTTGGCCACTTCGAGCGAGGATGATAAATAATAATTTTTTTTGACTTTGATTCAATTAATTTCATTGTGTTTCAATTAATTCATTTTAATAAATTGTTTTTTTTCTTTTCAATTTAACTTTACTTCGGTCCTTCGGCATCCTTTTAAATTTAATTTACATAATTAAATTTGGTCATATTTACGTAACAATTTTTAAATTTATTTCGACTGTTATAATTTATAATATCAATAGGTACTTTTATATTACACATTTTGACTTATATTACATATATTAATTATTCATATATATCACTTTTATGATTTATTAACGTTGTATTACATTTTTACATTTTTTTTGTGTTGATTTTATGAATTATTTTTATTCTACTTTTATCACTCTTTCCAACTTATTCTCTACGTCTTGCATAATAATTTAAACACAGTTCTTTTGATTTCTTTTGTCGCTATACCTTTCGTTAGTTAGCTTTTTATCGATACTTCACTTGTTTGTTCAGAATTTTGTCTGAAACCAAGAAGAGCATTTCTCTTCTTTCAATCTAAGGCATTTCTTTAGTGTTCGATTTGCTTAATTTTGTTTGCATTGTCCTCTTTTTCGTTTCTTTTATCTTACAATGTCCAGCAAAATAAACAAAGCCAACTTGGCGCGTCAAACAGCGTATTCTAGATTGAGGGAAGCCCATGAGGCAGGTATTCAAGCCTCAAGGGATGATACTGTCAAATCGTTATTCTTAGCCAGGGCAGAGGAAATCGATGCTATTTACCAAGAATTCCATACAGCTCACAATCTAATCATCGGATCAATAACCGATGAGGAATTTTCAGAGCAAGATAAGTTTAGGGTGGCCGCCGATCAGGCATACTACGGAGTAAAATCCATCAAGAGTGATTTTTTAATTAGGGATTCGTCTTCTTCTTCGAATATCTCCTCACATTCCAATGCACAATCTTCAAGGCCTTCAGTTAGACTTCCAAAGCTTAATATACCCACATTTTCAGGCAATTTTCGAGATTGGCCTAGTTTCTTCGACCTATTTAACAGTTTAATTCATCACAATCACGATTTGTCCGATGTGGAAAAATTCCGGTTTCTTATTACGTCTATTAGTCAAGAACCTTTGGCTCTTATTAAAGGCATTCCCCTGACCGATGCAAATTATCAGATTGCTTATGAGATTCTAGGGAAAAGGTATCAGAATAAACGAATTCTTGCTACCCAATATTATAACGATATTTTCCACGCTTCGGTTATTAAAAATTCCACTTCTTCTAATTTAAGAAATCTCTTAAATACTTTCACGGAAAATGTTGCTGCTTTACGTGTTCTTGATTTCCCGGTGGAGCAATGGGATTTCCTATTATTCAATATGTTGTCGAACAAATTGGACAATAAAACTCGTACAGATTTTGAATTAGAAAACAGTCGAAGCTGTGACATTCCCACTTACAGGCAATTGATTTCATTTCTAGAAAGACAATGTATAGCTTTGGAATCTGTTCAGTTTAATTCATTAACCCTTTCTACCCAGTCTCACTCGCGATCATTTGCTCATCATTCTAATAAAAAACCGTTTACATCTAGTTTCGTCAGTGCCACCAATCGAACGAAGGTAACTTATCAAGGGGGTAAATGTGTCTTGTGTTCTGATGTTCACCCTTTATATAGATGTTCATCCTTTCTCGCTAAAACGACGCAAGAACGTATCTCGTTAGTTAAACGCCATAATTTATGCTTCAACTGTTTGGGTACATCTCATCCCGTCGTGAACTGTAATTCTTCGGGAACATGTAGGGTTTGCCAATCACGACATCACACTGTTCTTCATTTCTACCCAAGTTCCAACGAATCTTGTTTATTCAGTCAACCGCCTCCTCAAATTCCAACTTCTAATGAGAATCACAACCCTACATTAGAGACGCCTCAAACCTCAACGTCTAGTTTTGCGCCGACGTCTCTAATAAACGCTAACCTTTCCACACAATCACGTTTAACATTCTCGTCTGTATTATTATCAACATGTTTGATACACATTAAAGATGTCTACGGTAATTTTCAGAAAGTTCGTATCCTACTGGATACAGGCTCGATGGCTAATTTTATTTCAGATAGATGTTTTCGGCGCTTAGGTCTTTCCCGTAATAATTTATCAATCCCAGTGGAAGGTCTAAACGGAATGTCGACGTGTACCACTCAGGGTACCACGTTCTGTCATATTAAACCGTGTGATCGTGACGGCCCGATCTTCTCGTTAGACGCAATCATTGTGAAAAAGGTGTGTTCAAATCAACCTAAGGTATTTATCAATCCTCACGATCTTATTCATATACGTGATCTGAAATTAGCAGATCACACATTCTATCAACCCGGTCCGATAGACATGCTGATAGGTGCTGAATTAGTTCCTCTCTTTTTAAAGTCTGGTCGAATTCTTGGCGAACCAAACCAACCTGTCGCTTTAGAAACCATTTTCGGTTATGTGCTACAAGGGCGAGTCTCTACGGATCTTTCAAATTGTAATTTTACCGCTTTACATACGTCTATGGATACAAACATAGATAGTCTTTTACAAAGGTTTTGGGAAGTCGAAAATATATCTAAACCTGTCATTTTGTCCCATGACGATCAAGTTTGTGAAAATATTTATAAGGCATTTACTTTCCGAGAGTCAACAGGCAGATTTTCTGTTCCTCTACCGTTTCGACAACCCAATCCTGTCTTTTGCGATACTTATTCTCAAGCATATCGTCGTTTTTGCATGTTAGAGAATCGTTTTAAGAAAATTCCGGCTCTCAAAGAAAAATATGTTGAGTTTATGAATGAATATATTACTTCCCAACATATGGTCCCGGTTCCTGAATCCGATTTTAAATCGCCTACCTCGTATTATTTTGCTCATCACGCAGTTTTCAAAAAACAACTTGTTAATTCGTCTCTTGTTTCCAAAATTCGTGTTGTCTTCGACGCCAGTCTACGTGACGTTCGAGGTGTGTCTCTCAATGATACTTTATATACAGGTCCTAAGCTTCAAAAGGACATCTCTTCGCTTTTACTTAATTTTCGATATTTTCGTTACTGCTTCACGTGCGATATAAAGCAAATGTATCGACAAATTAACGTAAACAGAGAATTTTGGAATTATCAAAGAATTCTCTGGAGGTCGGATTCTTCTAAACCTCTCCAAGAATACTTTTTACGTACTGTTACGTACGGTGTTTCTTCTTCACCTTATCTCGCATTAAAAACCTTACAAGAGTTAGCTGAGTCGGCAGAGTCTCGTTTCCCTAATGCTTCACAAGCTTTAACGCGACATTTTTATATTGACGACGGTCTATTAGGAAGTGATTCTCTGTCATCTACCCGCTCTCTACAGTTAGAGCTCATTCAACTTTTAAAGCTCGGGGGTTTTGAGCTAGGCAAATGGGCCAGCAACCATCCCAGTCTACTCCAAGATTTTGGCTCCGATATTCTGACATCCTGTTCGTTTGATAAAGAGGAACCTTCCGTTATTAAGGTGCTAGGCCTGAAATGGGACCCGTCGACTGACGTCTTTTCTTATTCTTATTGTCCCCTTGACAAAACTTGTACAAAGCGGGCTATTCTTTCGGAAATTAGTCGTATTTTTGATCCTCTTGGTTTCATCTCCCCGTGTCTTTTAAGGGCCAAACGTCTGCTACAACAGTTGTGGCAATCCAATGTATCTTGGGATGATGAACCACCTGAACAAATACAACAGGTATGGCATCAGTTTAAAACCGAGTTACCTGACCTTGCAAACATTCAAATCCCTAGACACTTCGGCTTTAATAAATCTTCTAAAGTTGAGATTCATGGATTCTGCGATGCTTCAGAGTTAGGATACGCCAGCGTTGTATATTTCCGATTTAGTACTTCTGATAAATTTGAAACTGTACTTGTGTGTGCTAAATGTCGAGTTTCTCCTCTGAAGACACAATCTATTGCAAGATTGGAACTGTTGGCAGCTGTATTGCTGGCGGATCTAGTCGCCTTCATTAAAGAGTCGTTTAAGCATATCTTTTCTTTTTCCGATATTCATGTTTGGTCGGATTCCACGATTGCTCTTACTTGGGTTAATTCTTCTCCGCATAAATGGAAAACCTTTATTGCCAATCGAGTAAGACACATACAAGAACTTATACCATGTTCTTCTTGGCATTATGTGCCATCTAACCAAAACCCTGCTGATTGTGCTAGTCGTGGTTTGACACCGGCACAACTACTACAATTTTCACTCTGGTGGCGTGGTCCTGATTTTCTTTCGAAGTCAAGGGAGTGTTGGCCCTCTCAAGTTAATTTTCACTCCTCCCACTCCACGGAAATGTTAGAAGAAAAATTGCCCACTGTATTATCATTGATACCGGTCATTTCGGATAATATCATCTCTACTTTACTTTCAAAATTTTCATCCCTGATAAAAATTCAGAAAGTCATGGTTTACGTCTTAAAATTCGTGGCTAAACTTCAAAGAAAAAACAATGCTGCATCTTTCGATTCCCTGAACAGTCATTTAGAGATGGAATCTGCGTTACGATACATTGTTAAGCACGTACAAGCTGACGTTTTTTCGGATATTTTCCTCAAAATTCAACAAAATTCGCTGTTACCCAAACCTTTTCGTAAACTCGCACCCTTTATTGATGAATATGGTCTTTTGAGAGTAGGAGGTCGATTACAAAAGTCTCGGTTGTCTTTTGATGTAAAACATCCATTGCTATTACCCAAAACTCATCGTCTCACCGATTTAATCATCGAATGGACTCATCAAACGCATCTGCACCCTGGTTTAAAGGCTATGCATTATTTATTGCTTCAACGTTTTTGGATTCTGTCTCCGAAAAGTGCCATTCATCGCTGTTTGTCGAAGTGCATTCGTTGTTTTAGATGCCGACCTAAATCTTACAACCCCTTTATGGCAAACTTGCCAACTGTCCGAGTTACTCCGTTACGTGCTTTCCTGTCTGTTTGTGTGGATTTTGCAGGACCATTCTCGTTATTAATGTCCAAACATAGAGGTGCAAAAACATATAAAGGATATGTTTGTGTATTCGTGTGTACGAGTACAAAGGCCATTCATCTGGAAGTAACTTCAAATCTTAGTTCTGAGTCCTTTTTGGCTGCCTTTCGTAGATTTGTATCTCGACGCGGTAAGTGCCTAACCATTAGGAGTGATCAAGGTACCAATTTTAAGGGAGCCAGCAACGAAATCATTAAACTAGCTCAATCTGCTGCTGAGACTCTTTCTATTACCTGGGATTTTAATCCACCCGGTGCCCCTCATTTTAATGGGTTAGCCGAGGCTGGGGTCAAATCATTCAAGAACCATATGTATCGTGTTTTGGGTACACAAATTTTGACTTATGAAGAGTTCTATACTCTTATGACTCAAATCGAGGCAGTTCTTAACTCCCGTCCTTTGTATGCAGCAAGCTCTGACCCTAATGACTTGCAGGCACTGACTCCTGGTCATTTTTTAGTTTTTGAACCCTTAGTGGACTCAATTCCCGATCCAGATCTAAGCGCTTTAAAGATTAACCGTCTGAATCGTTGGCAGTTAATCCAAAGGATAAGAGGGGACTTTTGGAAAAGATGGTCTAAAGAGTATATTCATTCTCTTCAAGAGCGATCTAAATGGCATAGTCCAACCCCATCTCTCATTAAAGGTTCTCTAGTCCTCATAAAAAATGAACAACAGCCTCCTCTTCGCTGGCAATTGGCCAGAATCATTGAGTTGCATTACGGCACCGACGGTATTGTACGCGTGGTTAGTCTGAAGACAGCTTCAGATGGCATCCTACAACGTCCGGTGGTCAAGATCTGTCCACTACCTATTTGTTAACAACTATATTTCTCTTCATTTCTATTGTTATTATAGTAATAGTTAAGTGTTTGTTTTTTATCCTTATCATTGTAGTTGTTTTTAAAAAACATTCGTTTTGGGGCGGAGAATGTTTGGAAAAGTATCAAGACTGATTTAAATATTTTATTTTTAATATTCAGAATATGACCTTATTTAGTTTTAAATCTTTTATTCAATCATAGTATATTAGCTAAGTATAATAAGGCTTTAGTTCATCCTTTAAATTCTCAAATTGGCTGATTAATTATTGTCAAGTTCTGAGAATTCACTTGTCTGAAAACAACATGTTTTTGGGAAACATTAATCAACCCAAACACTTCAGAGTTCTTAAGGAAACGTACCCATTCTTTGTGTAGAAAATTTAAAATGCCACTTTAAGCTTAATTTACGGCTATTCACGGAGGTCCTAAGAACAGAAGAACCACCCCAATGGATTCGCGTACATACATATTTTGTTTTCGTATGATCGGCCACTCTACAAGAACCTCTCATCGTGAAAAGACGCAAGAAGAACCAAGCAAGCCAACATCGGGTGTGCATCCCATTCTTACCCTCAGTCCTTAAACTCCGAGCGAGGCCCAACCACAGACAAAAGGTAAGTGAATCTCATATAGAATTGACAATAAGATATTAAATCTGCCAATTGTTATTTGAATTGCATTTTATTATACATATCTATTTACGAACATTTGCTATTTTTCGCTAATTTACTTAAAAACAAATTATTTCATTTTTTTCGTTATTATTATTTATCGATTATCATTTAACCAGCGACCTCATTAAGTTTTATACAAAACAAGGACTATGATTGGTTGTATAAATACAAAATACCAGAAGTATATTTTTATTTTACTTCAACAAAACAAAATAGTTGACAAAGCTAAAATAATTTCTTACAAAATGCACATTTTATTGGAATAGGTCCACAATTAAAATTTGACGTGTATCTCATTCCTAACACAACTACAAAAGGGCCTAGAAACCAATTCTCTTTGGGTCTATCAGATTTGTTTTCAAACTTTGTTTAACAACTGTACCCTATTGCTCTTTGTCCCTTTCGTGTCCTACATAAATTAAAAGTGACCTTAATATAAATTGAGAGGGTTTTAAACAATTGTTTGGCAATTACTTTGTGGAAGTGTCCATTTCATATCAAACAAATATTTGTCTCAAGATTAAAAAGTATCCGATAACACTTTCAAAAGATACTAATAGAAAATATTTTTTTTGTGTAACAATTTTGTGAGAAAAATATGGAATTCGAAACATAAGATGAATGTAGGTATACCTTAGTAAAAACAGCAGGCACTGCTATCACTACATGAAAGTACCTATCTTTTCATCAGGTGTGGCACTAATCCCGAGAGGAGGCAATTTGGACAAATTTTTTTAAATAAATTTGTTTTTTGTTATAATTTTTGTTAAAGTTATGTTATCCCATATCAAGGCGGATTATTTAGATTTGATGGTTAAATTAGAGCTGAGTTTTGTATTTAACCCTCAGTCAGTCGCATGTTTATCAAAATAATACAAGCTCGCCAATTTTCAATGCTATTATTGATCCCTAAATTAAGGACAACTCACCTTCATAGTACCTTCCTAGACCGGTTTAGTCTACCGCTCGGTCGTATTCATAACGTCCTAGTGATTGAGTGGGTTTACATACAAACATATTGTATCATATTGATACATTGTGACATAACGTGTAAGTGTTGTTTTACTTTGGTCGTATTTTAGGCCACTTTTGGCTTATTTATTATAGATGAGTGTTCTTTTATATTTTTATTTTCAGTATAGTGACTGCAAAGCGGATTTATAACCTAAATAATCCAAATAATGTATAATATCTTCGAAGATTTATGTTAGAAGAGGACGAAAATGAAGATGCTCCTAACCAAGTGGAAGATTTCGGTGATGAACCAGACACAGATGCGGAAGATCCAACGGATGAAAGAATTGGTGAGTCTGATACTAAAGAGAGTGAGACAGAGGAAGAACCAGACTTACACGACAATTTATTTTATTTTGGAAAAGATAAAACCACTAGATGATGAATACAAGTACCTGGGTATGAAGATAACTCAAGAGGGAACACTCGATGCTGCTATAAAAGACAAATACATACAGGGTAGAAAAGCCATATCCATGATGAAGGGCATTCTGTGGGACAAACAATATCTAAAGCGAATAAACAATTCATATACAACACCATACTTAAAAGTGTAATCACATATGGCAGTGAAGTTTGGCCAATGAAACAAAGAACAGAGAAACTGTTACTAGCAACAGAAATGGACTTCTGGAGAAGAGCAGCGGACAAATCAAGAAGAGATCGGATACGAAATGAGAGAATACGAGAAATGATGGGAGTCAAGCATACAATAGTTGATGACATAGAAACAAAACAGTTAATATGGTACGGCCATGTACAGAGAATGCCAGATGACAGGGCTACGAAACAGATTTTGACGTGGACACCACAAGGAAGAAGAAAAAGAGGAAGGCCGAGAAGAAGAGGGAGGGAGACCTGGAGAGAGGGAATTGAAAAAGAACTAGAGGAAAGAGAAATCCCTCCAGGCCTATGGTTAAATAGGGAAGAATGGCGGTTAGTCTTCTGAATATAAGCGTCGTAAATGCTTGGCTTATCTATCGTAGTGATTGTGAGGTTTAAATATAAAAAAATATAAACCTTTAAAAGTTTTTCGAAAAGAGCTTGCATCCTCATTAGCTAATGCCGGGAAATAATGTCGACGTGGTAGATCTAGCTCTTTGAATATGGTTTCAATAGAAAAAATTAAATATCCAGTTATTGCTAGACCAGATGATATGACAAAAAAAGATTGTGTTGGCCATTGGCCTGTCCACACAACGAAAGGGAGGTGTAGGTACTGTTAAAAGGGTACAAGTCGATTTCAGTGTGAAAAATGTAATGCTAGACTTTGTATTACAGATAAATAAAATTGTTTTGTGTCATTTCATAAGTAAGTAAGTTATGTTTTAAATAAAACCATAAATGGTCAATGTGACCATAGGGTTACATTATCAAACTTTTTTATTTGCAATATATTTGTTACGAATCAAATGTTTTTACGTTATTTTTAGTCCCTTTTAACATTCCAGTCAAATTTTCAATCTTGTCGTTTAAGATATACGCCTTTAAAGGATTAATATGTTTATTTTTATGTAATTATTTGAAGCATTTAAGAAGCATTCATAAAAATAATAATCTTAAATGAGTTTAAAGATTACAAAAACTCATTTTAACTCAGTAATATCACTACATCTGTATAATTCACAGATAAAAAATATATATGTTTGGTACAATTTAAAATTATAAAAAGGCTCCGTAACTTTTTTTAAAAGGTTGCTCTCCTTATCTCATTAATCATCTGCTCAGTCACAGTGTTTAGGAAAGCGTGTAACCATTTCGTCGTTCTGCCTACTTTCTTTCAAAAATTGGACAGATTTATAATGATTTTATTTACGCAATCTGAAGCTACACTTTTCGTCGTTAGTACGTACTTTTCCGAAAAGAATTTTCGAGAAAGGAAAGCTAAGTAATTGAATGTACAACTTAGCCCATTTAAATATTTATGAGAGCTGCTTCGGTGAATAAATTGCCCGTTTAGGGCTAATTAGCACACAAATATATTCTTTTGAGTATGGTAATAAAGTAGAATCAGTCTGCGTTAGATAAGGGTGAAAAGGAAACTGGGCCTATTTCCTAAGAATTTTTAATTTGTACTATTACACATTTAACCCTCCTACGTTATACGAAAAGTGTATACCAATAAAAAAGCAACAGATTTCGAATTTCAATTATTAGAAAAGTAGGTTTAAAACAATGTATTAGATGCAGATGCAATATTCGTTATAAAGCAAACTACTGAGAAATCACTAGTGTATAATAGACCAGCATTTCTGTGTCTGATTGACCTAAAGAAAGCGTTTGACAGAGTAAGACTCAAAGATGTAATCCATCTTCTGTATAATAGAGAAGTTCCCCTAAATATTATAAAAAACTATCAAAAACATCCACCAAAACAACAAAATGGAAGTCAGAATAGATGGCCAACCTACAGATTCTATAGAAATAGGCAAATAGGCAGCGGAATAAGACAAGGGAATTCATTGAGCCTCATGCTCTTCAATTTGATCATGGATGAAATCATCAAAACCGCTATCAAAGGAAGAGGATACAGAATGGAAACAAATAAATCAAAATATTCTGTGATGTAGACGACGCAATATTGATAGCCCAAGATGAAGATAGTCCGTAAAGACTGGTCCACAGATTTAACATAAGAGCAAAAGAATTTAATATGACAATCTCATCTCAGAGAAAGAGAAATCGAATAATAAAACGAAGAGAAAGTACAATATTGAAAAACTTAAGGAAGTAGAAATAAAAAATAAATATGAAGAAGAAATAAATAAAACTCTACAACAATGTGACCAAAATTTACAGACAGATCAAGCCTTGGAACAAATTAAATCTGCCGTAGGAGAAGCTATAAGTTATAGCTATAGTTATAGCGAGAAAATAGTTAAGTGCGACTCCAAGAAAAGTACAAACAAAGATTGGTTTGACGAAGAGTGTCAGGCGATAGCAAAGGAAAAGAAGAAGATCAGACAACAAATATTAACAGATAATAGATAGTGTAAAAAACAAGAATATAGAATAATTCGAGAAAGATTGAAAGCTCTGTGTAAAAAGAAAAAGAGATACCACAATGAGTTGAAATTAAAAGAGATAGAAGAGAAGTTTATAAACAAAGAGGTGAGGTCGTTCTATCAAAAAGTTAAAAAGATGGGAAAAGGTTATCAAAGCCACTGTAGTTATATGAAAGGTAAAGACGAAAATTTAATTAGCGATCCGGCAGAAATAATGACGGAATCGAAAAACATTTTGAAGAATTATTAAATGGTGAGGTGGAGCACGAAGCAGTAGACAACTGGACGGTTGGAAAAGATGCGATAGTTGAAAGGCAGTCTACAGAGGAGGAGGTGGTGACAGCAATTCAAGAAATGAAAAATAACAGAAGTCCTGGTAAAAATGACATATGCATAGAAACGATCAAGTTTGGTGGAGAACAACTACAAAGAAAAATATACCAGCTACTGGTGCAAGTATGGGAAAAGAAAAGAGTGCCATCGGAGTGGTATGAGGCCCGCATATGGCCTCTGCAAAAAAAGGAGACAAACTGAAGTGTGACAACTATAGAGGTATAGCATTACTAGACACGGTATACAAAATCTTGGCAAGAATATTGACAAATAAACTAAATTGCTATACGGAAACAATCCTACATGAGTATCAGACCGGCTTTAGAAAAGACAGATCTACTGTAGACCAAATCTTCTCATTAAAGGAGATACAAACGACTTGTTATGCAGGTAAAGTTCCCGTGCATGTTTTGTTTGTGGATTTTAGATAAGTATATGATAGAGTCGATAGAGTCAAAATGTATCGAGCAATGGAACATTTGGGTATACCAAAGAAACTGATCCTGCTAGTAAAAAGGCCCCTAAATAACTCTACGTGTGAAATTGCTTGGCAGTTCATATATCAGATCAATTTACGGTTGCAAAAGGCTTGAGACAGGGAGATCCTTTATCCACTACATTATTCAACTTAGTGTTAGAAACTGTAATCAGAAAATGCAGCATGAAGGTGGAAGAAACGATCATGAAAAATGAGCACCAGTGCTTGGCATTTACTGACGATCTACCGATCCTAGCACAAGCCGAGAAAGAATTAAGAAGAGTGAAGAAAATCATTGAAGAAGCACAGAAATTCGGATTGAACAAAAGGGAAAAAAGTAGACTTTAGTGTGAGGTCTGTAAGTGATAAAAGCTATAGTTTTAAAAGGGTGGACAAATTTGAATACCTGGGTGTAGTTTTCGATGAAAATGAAAAAGGGAAATGGAAGCTCGAAGCCAGAATAGCAAAAGGGAATACAAAATTAGGTAGTTTAAGAGCCCTACTGAACTCAAAATACGTTTCTAGACAAGGTAAACTCAGAATATATTAAACAGTAATTCGACCCACAGTAACATATGCCGGTGAGACATGGACATTAAATAAGAAGGAAGAGGATACTCTGGAAAGATGGGAAAGGAAAATATTGAGACGCATATTCGGAGGCCAGAAGACCGAAGATGGTTGGGAGAGAAGAACCAACAATGAGTTAATGGCTTTATACAAAGAACCTACCATTACTAAGTTCGTCAAGTCACAAAGAATCAGATGGTTGGGACATGTGGAAAGAATGGCAGCAAACAGAATGCCTAAACTAGTAATAACCAGAAAACTAATCGGCTCCAAAAGGAGAGGTAGACCCAGAATGAGGTGGATTAGTAAAGGGGAGAAAGACCTTAAACAAGTGAAGGTGAACAAAAGCACAAAATAGAAGCGAATGGAGAAATATTATCCACCAGGTCCTTCAGAGCAGTTAAGAATGTTGTATATACATATTTAAGTTAAAGTTTTGTTTAAAATAATTGTAATTAGTTAATATTAGGATTATGTTTTAAAAAAATGCCCTAGGCGCTAATGGGTTAAAACTCTTTTAATGTAATGTAATAAATATTTTTGGACGAGATCTTAAACTTATATAATTATAACCCATATTTATAGACGTAACATTTTATTCGACTACCGGAACAGTTCTATTGTCCTAGTCGAAACAAAATTTTTAGCGAAAAGTTTTCTTTTTCCGTTTAGAGGCTACAATTTGTCACCAGAGAAGCGTACTCTGCTAGATGGCGTTTTTATTGCAGAGAAAAAAATGCTCATTCTTTTTCTCTATACCTCGCAAAATATACACAACAACACACTGTAAATCTAAAAGGGCTCCCCATTGAAAGAGATTAATCACGAGGCTATCTTTGGCCCATTCTTTACAGTCACTTTTGCCGGAATTTCACATATTTTCGTCATGAGTTGAATGAATAACTTTATCAGCGTTTGTGTATGTGAGATGCTAGATTGAATTTAATGCTGATAGTGTCTAAATAAATTATACCAACTTGTTATAAACGAAAACTTCCAGGGCCGGTTTCAAATTTTTTCATGCTTATCTTTTTCTACTGTTCTAAGATGTCTTTTACTTTTCTAATACCAAGTCAATTTGAAAACACCCAGTACCAGATGGGGCGAACTGTTGCACAAGTGTCTTTTTGTATATTTATACAAAATGATTGTTAGAATGATATAAAAGCAGTTTTAAGATGTTATAGTTTTGAACACCTTTTTACCAATCAATAACTTTACTAGAAATAATTTAAACATTTAGAAATATCATTGTATTCAAAAATTTTTAAATCAGATTTAACATTTTTTATTATATATTTTACCTTTCTTGCTGTGTGATTGACACACAATATTATTACATTTACATTATTTGCTTTGATGCCTGCAATCTTTTTTCCTTGGGTAAGTATGGCAGCTTCCTTTTGTTTTAGTTGGAGTAAATTTGATTATTCGGTGGATTCTTCTACGTTGTAATGACCTTTCAGTTCTTTTAATATCTGGTTAATACTTTCTTTTGTTTTGTTGGTTAAACGAAATTAAATTGTTATTCCTAACTCTTTTGTTGCCTAACTCTAACAAAAACGTCCTTCTTTTATGACGTCCTTATCTTGACATTTCTATTCAGAGTTCAGAGACAACCACGTCACTGAATCATTTACTATTGCAATGTCAATAATGTTTCTACACAAGTCATACAGAAAAATTTCTAAAGTATACTACAGAAACATCCAGGTACTTTGTTCAACTATATCCCTCGTAGAATATACCCACCGATGTTCACCGATTACTGATCTAAAGACCTTGCAGCAGCATTATTATTAATAGGCAAACTATCAGAAAATCCAGGCGCGTCCCCAGGTTGTGGATATGAGAACGCCCTAACCGGTCCTAGGACCGGTAGATAGGTGGAAAATAAAAATACCAACCGCGAACCAAAACAGACATAGGTATGGCAACCCTAACAGAAGAGTCCCTGGCCCTCCAGGTTGGGGGTTGGGCTAGAGACTGACAACCTCTTCTTGTAAAAAAGCATATGTTACAGAACCTCAGGAACTATTACTGTATTACTGTAAAATATTGTGCACAACAGAACATTGGAAAACTAAAGAAGAATTAAGTGAATATGGAATTAACAATTTTGTGCTGACAGCTAGTCATTGTAGAAATAATGTGAACGAACATGGAGGAACAGCTATATATCTTAGTAAAGACATCATTGGCCAGGAAAGAAAGGATATACAAAGAGTTATCAGTAGATAGGGTAATAGAGTGTGCTGTATGCGAAGCTAATATAGGTAATAACGAACTCATTATAGCATCAGTTTACAGACCATCAGGTAGCGATCTGGCAGTTTCTTTAAACAAATTTGATATTATACTGGGAAGAATTATGATAGAAAACACAATTATAATTATAGGGGGAGATTTCAATATCGATCTTAAGAATAACACATTAGATAAAGTAAAATTTTGTATGTTAATTAACTCATATAATATTTGTCATGTAATTGAAGACTACACTAGAGTAATTGCCACATCTAAAACTTGTATAGATAATATACTAACAAGTATGCAATCATATGTGTCAGTAGAAGTCTTGCACGCTGGAATCTCTGATCATTCTGCCCAAAAATTAATTTTTCAGGTAGAGGACGCAGAAACGAATACTCTTGAAATGAAAAGACATTTTAGTACAAATAATATTGAAACCTTTATAAGTAAATTACATAATCATGACTGGCTTAATTTAAGTTATAAATGTGTAAATGATCAATGGAATACTTTCTTAAATCAGTTTCTGTATATATTCAATCAGTGCTTTCCTTTTAAAAAGTTAGATTCTGGGCAACGTAAAAAAGGCCTTAATAAAAGAGATGATCCAGAGATAATAAAATGTAAGACTCGTTTAGACATCTTGTTTACAATGAGCAGAGTTAACCATAAATTCTATGATTCCTATAGACAGGTAAAAAAAGAATATAATAAGAAACTAATAACAAAACGATCAAAGCTATATGAAAACAGGATGTCTAAAGCTTCCAACAAAAATAAATGCATGTGGCAAATTGTTAGTGAAATTAATGGTCAATTAAAAAATGTAAATTCAATAAAAGTAGAGGGTAGTCCTCAAGAGATTACTGATAAATACATGATCCAGTTAAATACTACTTTAAATAACACTTTATCTCAATTACAATACACTGAATATAAAGACAACATTGCAAGTAACATAAATTCAGTGTTTGTCGCACCTGTGACAGAAACTGAAATTATGGATATAACTAAAAATTTAAAAAACAAAATAAGTTGTGGAATTGATGAAATACCCACTAAAATCCTTAAACTTTGTATAAAGGAGATAGTGAATCCTGTCACTATAATCATAAATAATTCACTAAAATCTGGTGTATTTCCTGAATGCCTGAAAACTGCCATAGTAACACCTGTTTACAAAAGGGTGATCCTAAATTAATTAATAACTATAGACCAATTAGCCTTCTATGTTCCTTTTCAAAAATCTTAGAAATGACTATGTATAGGCGGATAACAGAATTTTTAACAAAATGTCATATTATTAGTGCAAATCAGCATGGTTATCAACAGGGAAAATCAACTCAGACTGCGATTTTTCAATTTGTCTGGGATATTTTGAAATGTACTGAGATTGGTCATATGGCTTTGGGTCTCTTTTTGGACCTATCAAAGGCATATGACTGTTTAGTGCATGACCTATTATTTGATAAATTGGAGAAATATGGTATACGTGGACCAGCATTGAACTGGTTTAAGTCCTACTTGGCAAATAGGAGACATTTAGTAAAAATACATAAAAACACTGAAATAGGCATCTCATCTAAAAGCACTATCAATATTGGAGTACCACAAGGAAGTGTGATTGGTCCTTTACTGTTTGTGATCTATATCAATGATCTTCATGGTCTAGTGGCTAATACCACTTCCAGCATAACAAGTTATGCAGATGATACAAACATTTTAGTCAGTGGTAAAGACATGTCTGTTCTAAGCGTTAATGCTAGTTTAGAGTTCCAGAAAGCTAAAGACTGGTTTTCTATGAATAGGTTGGTTTTAAATCAAAATAAAACAGATCTTCTTTTGTGTAAGACAAATTATGCACATTCAGATATGCCAAACAGTATTATTGTAAATAATGACACTTTAAATATTAGCAGAAGTACCAAATTTTTAGGATTATATATTGACAGTTTTTTATGTTGGGATAAACATGTTGACCAGTTATGTATGTCTTTGAGTAAAGTGATTTACAGCTTTAGAGTTCTAAAAAAATACATGAATAGTAACTCATTAAAAACAGTAATACATGCTAATTTTGAAGCAAAATTTAGATATGGTCTAATAAATTTTGGCCACAGTATGGACATAAATAACGTATTTCTGGTTCAGAAAAAAATAATCAGAGTTATGTTTGACTTAAAAAGTAGGGAATCATGTAGAGGGCATTTTAGGAGTAATAATATTTTAACAGTTTACGCTGTATTTATTCAAGAATGCTTACTGTTTCTACATAAGAATAAAATACTCTTTAGGAACTTTGAGCCCAATACTGTAGTAAATACCAGGTTATATAATTATAAAATTCCAATAAACAGGTTAAGTATAACAGAAAAAAACGCTCTTTATTGCTGCATCAAATTGTTTAATAAACTGCCTGAACCTATTAAAAGGGAGGAAAGATTAAGTTTGTATAAACATCAAATATTTAAATTACTGGTAGCTCTTGAGCCATATTCTGTGGAGGACTATTTGTATATGTAACGGTTAGGAATAAGTAAATAATATTTTCGTTTGTGACACTGTTTTTTTTTTAAATAATTTTATGTTCACGAAATGTATATTATTTTCTAAAAATAAAGATATTGTTATATTGTTATATTATATTATTAGCTGGCGGAGCTCACGAGGACGACTCAGCAAACGAAAAACGGAATTAAGATTAGGAACATGGAATAACCGAACCCTGTACCGAACTGGAGCACTCACATCTTTACTAGACATAGTGAACACGAACAAAGTAGATGTTTTAGCACTGCAGGAAATGCGGTGGACGGGAACTGGAACACTTGACAAGAGTTCATTTCATATATCATAGCTGCAATGAAAGCCATGGATGGGGTGAGATTTATTTTAAACCAAAGAACAAAATGCCTCATTATTGACTTTAAAGCCTACAGTCAAAGAATGTGCTATTTGCGCTTAAAAGAGAAATTCTTTAATTACAGTTTGATCAATACACATGCGCCAACTGATGACAAACCAGAAGAAATAAAAAAACAGTTCTTCGAAGACCTAGAGCAAGCCTACATAAAATATCCCAGAAATAACATTAAGATTGTATTAGGTGACTTGAATTTAAGAACAGGACCAGAACGAATTTTCATGTCAACCATAGAAAAGCATAACCTACACAAAATTAGTCAAATTGATCACATCTTAATATATTCAAGGTGTGTAACAGACTAAGTAAACTGCAAAAGTTATAAAGTCACAAACATAGACTCAGATCATTGCCTAGTGATCTTAACATTGAGGGCTAGAATTTCAAATACCAGTAAAGAAAATAAAATGGATAAAAAAATGGAATATGCAAAAGCTGAGAGATGTGACAATTGGAGAACAGTACTCGGAAAACATCATCAACAGGCTAAGGAATCAAAATATAAAGAAAGAAGGCCAGACAAATATAGACTCGTGTTGGACCAGAATAATGGAAGACATGAAGTAGCAGCGAAAGATAAAATCGGAACAGAAATTTGTGCCCGTAAAAATCATTGGTTTACCGATGAATGCAATAATGAAAATAGAAAAAAAAATGAAGTCTACAGAAAGATGCTTCCCCGACGAACTAGAACAAATGTCGAGAATTACCAGACAAAAAGAAGAGAAAAAAAAAGAGGATAAACAAAAGAAGAAAACGAAACCACTTAAATAAGGAACCTAATTATATAGAAAACCCCAACAGAGAGAAAGATTTCCTAGTATTATATAAGAAAGTTAACATCAACGTAAAAGAATTCAAGACATCCACAAATTAATGTAGAAGTCAGAATGGCGACCCACTAACAACAAGGAAAGATGTATTGAATATATGGGTGGAATTCTTTAACCAGGTACTTAATATAAAGAAAGAAGAAGAAAACCTGGAAGACGATGGCGATGAGGTAACGGGAACAGACGAGAGGGAAAAGGAACCACCAACGATTCTTGAAGTTAAAAATGCAGTTAAAAAACTAGCCAGTAACAAATTACCCGGAATAGATAATCTCCCAGCTGAACTATATAAAGAAGTTAATTTAAATCCTTTGTAAAAGGTAGATATTGATAATATATGTATATATATATTGTTATGATGTATTGTTTGTTTGAATGATGAGCAATGAGTATTTTTAATAATATAATATATAGGGTTTTTATCGCGGTTCTCAAAGAATTAGTTTGTAAGTGCTTTTTTAAACTATCTTTATTATAACTATTATGAAACACACATATATATCTAACCTAGCCAATGTAAATTTAAAATAAACTATCTTTAAATTGATACTCTTATAAAAACAATTAAATTCTATAGACAATGTAAAATTTAAACAAACTATCTTCAAAATTGAAATTGTTATGACATTAACTAAATTATATTAACAAAATTTTGTACCTTTCTTTCACTGAATGCCTAAATGAACTGTTTTCCACTATATAGATTCTAATCACCACTGAATGTCTTCGTACTTCGGTTATCCTTGTTTTTGTGAAATTACTTTTTCCAATTATCAGCTTCTACCAATTTAAGATATATTTTTCTTCACCAGCATTTATAAACCACCAAGCAAACCAGCAAAACAGCATTTATATTTATTCTTCTTTTCAATATACCAATATCCAATTATTATAAGTTGATTTATACTAATCTCCAATCATAATATAATTTTAATTTCTTCCAATATCCATCCACTATCTTCTAATATACTTTTTTAATCTTCAATAATTATTTGTGTATAATTATAAATGTGCATTAAAATATATGCATAATTTTTAATCTTCATTTAACTCACTATATTAAACCATTGGACTATTTGTAACTGAATGGACTGGACCTACTTTCTTACTAAAACTTTTCTGACTGCACTATCTTGAAAATTCTGAACAATTGACTTCACTAACTTAATGAGTCTATCTTCTACTAACTTTCATAATAAAACTGGCCTCACAGTAACTGTAACTCATAACTGATCGCTTCTAATCCAAATCACCGGGTATTTATATCTTTTTTTCTGTTCTAGAATCATCTGGAAATAAATCATGTTCCATTTGTTCTATTAAATACATGTCTGAATTTTCTGGAACAAACCATTTCGCAAACATGGCCATCTCCGGTGATCTAGAGAATTCCATTCTTTTCTATTAATAATTTTGTTGACATTTAGGCTTTTCAGATCAGAATAAACATTTAAATCATTAAATATATATAAATTAAACATTTTAAACTAACATTATTATTATAACCCCACTTTATATTCGTAATAATTCTAAAATGTCACTTGGAGAGTATGTCTCTTCACATGTATAGTTGGTTGCCTATGCACATGGCTCACTTAAATATATCTACTACATTATAATTACTAAAATACAACTTTTTACAATTATTATATGCTAATTTCTTAAAATTGCCCTCACATAAATATATTTTTATAAAATTCTCTAGTATATAACTTATTTAAAATAATCAAATACTTTTTTATATCTAATATTATGTAGTATATAACTTATAAATTAATTTTTTAAACAATATCATTTCAATATATATATATATATATATATATATATATATATATATATATATATATATATATATATATATGTAAATATATACCTTTTACAAAGAATTTTAATTAATTTTTTAATATATGGTATAAAGCCAACTACAGGAACGTAGATTCCTTGTGGATTTTATATAAAGAAGGTAACCACGATACCATAATGGCATTACAGATGCTGATAAAAGAAAGATAGGCACAAAAATCCTTTCCAAAAAGGTATAAATTTTAGAAAGGAAGGTATAATATTTTAAGCGAACAGATATTCCTTTGCCTAAAGCAAAAAAATCAAAGTAACACTACCACATTTTATTCGTGCGTATAACGAAAATATGGGAGGAACTTATCATATGGATCAAAATGTTGCCTACTACAGAACATATATAAGATCCAAGAAATGGTATCGGTCTTTATTTATCTGGGGTCTTGGTATCTGCATACAAAATGCTTAGTTAATTTACCGTAGAATAAGACATAATTATCCCTGAACAACCCGAAATGGATTTGCTACAATTTTCTCAAAATATAGCCAAAGCCTTGTTCGATTCGACAACATCGGCCATTTTATTTCTCTCAAGAAAAACGAACTCGATGCGTAATTTGTCACTCAACAACCAATAAAAAATGTATTTAATGTAGGGTTGCCTTACATTAAAAATGTTTTATTAAATTTTATAGTAATACGGAATAATTTTTTTATATTATTTTAATGTCATTTTATTTAAAAATTTTTTATATGATTTAATAAAACCATCCAAATAACGTATTTAAAAAAAAATACATTTTTGCGTTTTCGCAACAGGCAATTATCAAAAAAACTGAAGTTTTTTATTTTTTAAACATATATTATTATAAATGAATGGGTTAGGGTTTGGTGTCTAGTCCTACCCAATATTTGATATTACTCAATCAGGCTATTTCTCATCTGCCAGGACCACGCTTTCCTTCTATTATTTCCTTTATTAGTTAAAGAAAGTTATATCTCGTGTATCTAAATATTATCTCCATGATAAGATGTTTTTCGTTTTTTAATTATTTTTACAATTTACGATTTCTCTTCGTACGTCTTAAAACTTCTTTATTTTTAACATGGTCAGTGGAATTTTTAGAATGCAGCGGAATATCCACATCTCGAAGTTTTCCAAGCATCGCACAGTGGAACAGAATATTAAAAACTTGGCCAAAAATTCCCTAAAAGAAGTTTTTAAATGTTTTGTTATTCAGACGTAGGACCAGCTAGCCCACGGAATAAGTTAAACAAACTGCAATATTATTTCACCTACAAGGCCAAACTCTTTTTTGTATTCATTGGATTTTTCCTTGGCTCCTTGATAAATATTGAAATATATGAGGTAACCTGATTTCTGATTCCAACACCACGATTTACACCCACAGCGTATGGGCTTGACTTTTATATGGCCTCAATCACGCTAGATTCGGTTTCCCATATAGTGTATTTAGTAAATGATTTGTGGTGACTTTCAAGGTACAGAGAAAATTTGTATGTTAGGTTTGAACGATCTATGTTTACTTTTTACTTTTACTTATTACGGTTTACATTTTACTTGAAATTAGTATATTTTTAATGTCATCAGATTTTTCCCAGTACATGCGTCTTGCATTGGATTCATGCTTTTAAACTAGTAAAATCCCTATAAAAGCTTTTAACTCTTCTATTCCAAATTCTAAAGTAGTACCTTTTTGAATAGCATAACGAACTGTCTCCTTTACCATATTTGTTCAAATCTCTTCATTGAAAAAACAATCAAAGATCGGTAAAGGTGTTAGTAATCGTAAATAAAATGAAGGAGTGTATGTTTCTCATTGAGTTTTTTTTTTAATTTGAATCTATTTCCGTTCTAGAAGAGTTACACTTTGCGTACGAATCTCACTAGAGGCCACCTGATTATCTTGGATTTCTTCATTCTGTGTCTCTATTTCTGTTTCTATTTCAATCTCTTCCATATCTTCTTTTTCCTAAACTTGTATCACATTTTGAAGATCTGCCTCTTTTTCATATAAATTTATATTTTCTTCGTCGATCCTTCTTAGCACTCAACAAATTTTTGTTTAGGTTATTGAATATTCCTCCACAGTCTTAATCTCCACTTATCTTCATCAGTTAATTCAGTAGGGTTAGGAGGTGCTAGAATAACATCTGTACAGCAAGCCGACTCCATAGGGTTTCATTCTTCCAGCATGGACATAATTCTGTGTGCCCTTGATTCGTTAAAAAAATTTTTAGGACGACTAATATTACTGTACGATCAAAACTGTTCGAACCAAGTTGATTTGACACCTTATTTCCACCTTACAGAACAAAAATTATTTTACGTACTAATATTATTTCTTGTGCCCAGTAGTGTTGCCCAAATGCAAGAACAAGACGAGTCTTGGTCTTACGCCAATACACCTGGTCTTGGTCTTGGTATTGCACTCCCGGTCTTGGTCTTGCAGCAAGAGTCTTGCAAGTCTTGCAGTTACCCATTAGACTATTGCTATTTATTAAACGGGAGTTTGAAGCCGGGATCTAAGCGATCCGTGCCTATGCTCTAACTAACCCAGCTATCTACCATGCCCCACGAAAGTTAATCAAACATGGTTAAAACACAAAAAAAACCAAATTAATGACATAAACTTGACTGTATTTTAAAGAACATTTTCTGTCTAGAAAGGTATTGATGGACCTGCACCATATATGAAATGGAAATCTTAAAAAAGATTGGTACGTGGCAAAAATTTATATACAGGTATCAAGGGCACATATTCTTTAGGTGATAAGATAACAAACTATAATCCACTTATTGAAGCAACATAAATGTTATTAACAATCTTAGCTCTACTTTTATATAAAAAACTAACTTGAAAAAATAAAGAATAGGTAAGAAAGCAATGATAATCAAAAGAAGTTATTTTAAATTAAGGAGATATCTACTTATATTACTACTTATAAATACAGTAATTTACCAAAATAAAGTAGTAGGAACATTTTTTTAGGAACCAGAATTTTGGTTTTTCAGGAAGAAATATTTGTAATTCTTTTTTGTGAAAAGATATTGGATGCTTCCTTAAACCTGAAGTGTTTCTGTTTTTCATTTTCATTTTAACCTTTCTATGTAGGCACAATTTAAACAAAGTAATTTGGGATGCATGAATTATTTTGAAAAACTCTTCAAATTTACGATATTACTGTCGGCGTAGCAATGGAAGATTATTTTATGATTAGAGGGCGGCTATTCTCAAAATCTGGACAATTAATTTCAGAGCGAAGAAGTCGTATGCTGGAAAAGAATGTACCAAATGTTTTATTTTTACATTGTAATTATGAGCTCTGAGCTCGTGTCAAATGTGTTGTTTTTAATGAATATTTTGATTGATGATTTTAATGTATGTTTATGGTATTGTTCGTAATGCGCATAAGTTCAGTTTTTCAAATTTTTATTACATATTTTTTTGCATCTCATAGAGTCTTTAAGCATATACCCCAACTACAATACTTGCTAAAACGACACTTCGTCCTAACTGCAAGACGCAAGAGTCTCGCAGGCTTAGTCTTGTTCTTGCGTTAATCTTGCATGGTCAGTCTTGGTGTTGGTCTTGTTAAAATTAGGCGGTCTTGGTCTTGGTCTTGCGAAAACGCAAGAACAAGACCAAGACTGCAAGACCAAGACCGATTTTGGGCAACACTAGTGCCCAGTATTGTAAAAACGCAACACTGTGGTACCAAATAGCACAGATAAAATATTGAAACTTACTTGATAGACATATATTTTTCAATAATTTAACAATACGTTGCTACAAAAAAACAACTTTTTTTCCCAGTTAATTTATACACAAATGACTTACTACTAATTAAAAACACGTGTTCACAGAAGTCAAAATTAACGTACAACTTTCAATGTGTTATCTGTTAATTGTAACCTAAGTTTTGCAACCAATTCCCAAAAACATAGGAAACTGTTGTGAAATAAATTTGAATTTTGACTGCCCAAATAAATCATGTCATTTTCTAAAAGATGACGCCATAGCGAGCTATGTCAACTGTTGCGAAAACGCAACGCTGGGCATTAATGAATTATTAAGAAAACCACAAGATAGAGATAAATTTGCAGAAGTAAAGAAGAAGAAGCACTTTTAAAAAATATTAGATATTTACACTTAGCTTAAAAAATTGATTGTATAAAAGACAAGTGGTTTTATAAATCTTATCAGAAAAAATTGGTAGGTAGCACGCCTCTATGTCGTCCAGATTATCCTTTTGTTTAATAATTTGAATAATTTTTTTATACAACTCGAATCTACTTTTATTTAAATGTACGCCACGCACGCCAATTGCTGTTTGAACAACATTTGACTCTCGCAGAATAACCGCAAATTAATATTTTAATTCAGTAATTATGTACCATTCGAATTATGATATTGTGCTACACACAAATCAATTATTTTATGCGAAGGATAAAATTATGTTCCGCGTATAGATTGATACGATTTATTAATTTCATTGTTTTGTTCACGAATAAATCACGCAAAATTGGTAACTCAATTAAAATTGTGTACAAAATGAAGTTAAATTATAAAAATGATTTATATCCTTGCTTTGATGAGACGCAATATCTATTCTGATACAAGCGTGTTGGTTTATTTTGATTCCGGTTTTTGTACCATAATTCATTTATATTTCATTGCAGTATATTAAAATTGGTAGTATTAGTAATTTGTTTTATCAAAGGACTAATTTGCATCAACTGTATAAATCTGATTGAGCAACCAGTAACTGAATCATCCTTAAAATGTATTATTCTTAAAAAAAAAACTTCAAAAAAAATGAAGTGTCACAAAGCCAAAGAGTGTTAAAAATATTATAAAAAGTGTTATATCTTCTATAACATTGCAAAGTACTGTTTCGACTTACAGATACGGAACATACAAAACGTCATTTACTGACATTCTGTCACTTGTAATATGTATACCTTCACTTATATGATGTTCAAATGTTTCTCTATCTATACCGTCGTCATCATGTAGACTTGAAACAACCAATACAACTTTCTTCTTTTTGGGGATATACGACACTAAGATACATGTATCGCTAAAGGCGAACACACTTGATTTTAGAGGATGACATACTTGAAGTAATTCAGGGGGCAGTTCCCTTTTGTTCTTTCTAATGGTCCCCACAACAGTCAATCCAAATTCTTTTTTTAAAACATCCATTAGAGGAATGATAATGAACCAATTATCTAGAGTAATGTTGCGCCCAGAATTCTTTATTGGCGCACACATTCTTTTTACAACTTCTTTCGGGGAATTGTCTATAGTAAATGGGCCATCTGGTTGACGACCCACATAAACCTCCATATTTATGGTATAATACATTTCAGCAGGAAGCATTTCATAAAAATCCAGGAAGCATTTCATCACATGTTAAATTTTGCGAAGAGTTATATTCCGATTTACACTTTTCTACGAATTTGTCAAAAAATACTCGGATGGCGGCCATCTTATCCAGTCACCTACGTTCTTCACGATCGATCTTATCATCAAATCTAATGCATCTTAGAAGAAACCGAAATCGGGATAAGGACATAACTAGTCTAAATATTTTTATACCTTCGCCATTAGTTTGCCAGATATCTTCTGTATTTAGGTGATGGGCTTTATATGTCCCTGCCAAATATAAAAGGCCTATAAGGGCGCGAATTTCAGATGGGTTTGTAAGCTTTGCATCCCTCTCCCTAGAGAAATTGATTGCTATACTTTCAATGTATTTATTAGTGGATTCTACAATTATGTAAATCATGTCCTCATCAATGAAATAACTCCATATTTCATAAATGTCTTTCAACTTTTTCGTAAATCTATTAGGCCCAGGTGATTGTTTTACTAAATTAGGCTTGCTCATACGTACTCTTTTGTTTTTTCTTTGATGCTTTCTCCACACTGTACCATCTTTTCCCCTAAAAACACTTTCTTCTTGCACATTATTCAGTAAAACTTCTCCTATTTCCTCTAAATCCTGTTCTTGTTCGCTTTCCGAATCTTCCGACCTCTCATCAATAACTTCCGGATTTACTTCATTCTCGTCATCGTCGTCGTCATATTCTATATCAAGTGGTTCTTCTTCCATGAGGGCTTGAAGTCTCCTTTGTTCCTTCTCATAGTCCATTCTAAAAATAAACCAAACAAGTTATATATGAAAGTTTGCTGTAGCTTAAAATTTAAGAAAATTAATATTTGATTCTCAATAATAGAACAAAGAAAATTATGAAATATCGTAATAGTAATTTGCTGCAAAGTAATTTAAAATTTGATGACTAATTACATACTAAAAGAAAGAGAGGTATATTCAAAAGGTTACTAAACAATAAGACAAAAGTATAGTAGTATATTATTTAAAAAAACTAGCGTTTATACATACCTTAAGATGATAAGAAACACAATAAAACGATTTATAAAAACTTTTTAGCTGACTAAACGCGCGCGGAAATTATGGCCTTTTCGGTGTAACTCCTAATCAACAAACCTCTAGCTACTCTAATTTAGTACTGAGGCTCCTTGTATCGAATGAGTAAGCTGCTGAAGGCCGTGGTTGCCAAATGTAATTTTTTTTCGAAATATTAGCAGTTTTTAATACGTGCGGTCTTTTTGACCATGTAGCGACTAGTTAAGGGTTAAGAAATCAGTTTGTATTTGGCCTATGCAATGAACGCAAAGAGAGTAGATTGTTGAAAATGAAACAATCTGACTATCGTAAGGGCCATTGAAGTAGCTTTTAGTATGGAAACATCAGCAAGAGATGCTGCCCAGTTACACCAATCACATGCAGGTATGGTGAATAAACTAAGTGTGGACAAGAAGACTGAAAAATCAGCTAATGTGCCAAATAGTGCAAATCATATTAATAAATATTTAAACTGTTTTAGGTGTGGGTCAGAGCAACACATAGCATTAATGCCCCAAAAAAGATTTACAATGCAATCAATGTAAGAGAAAGGGACATTTAAGCAAGGTCTGCATGAAGAAAAATGATACTAGTCAGGTAAATGAGGTAAAAGGTTAATTGGATGAAATTTTACACATTTTAAGTAAACAGTCTCAATACAGAGAAACATTTATCATTAATAAAGTTTAGATTAAGAGTAAAACTCAATATTAATTAATTTTTTATTAAATCAAGGAAGGTACCGCATGCATTACTACAGAGAGTACAAAGAGAGATACAAAATTTGCAAAATGAAGGTGTATTTCAAAAAGTAAATAGCTCTGAGTTTGCAACACCCATTGTGCCAGTAATTAAAGCAAATGTAACTGTTAGGATAGGTGGGGATTTCAAGAGTACGTTAAATCAATACATAGTAGTTGATGAATACCGCTTGACCACAATCAAGGAGTTATTTTCTTCAATGGCTGGTGGTGAGAAATTTACAAAAATTGATTTGAAACAAGCTTATTTGCAAATAAAAGTAAGAGAACCGGATCAAAAATATTTGACACTACTTGAGATACAGTAGAAGAAATTGCAAAAGCAATACAAAATAATACAGATTTACATAACATACTACAACGACTAAAACGAGGTACAAATATTAAACCTTCACAACGATTTTATATACCCCAAATAGAATTTACTGTACAAACTGGTTGCCAGAAAGTTTTCGAAAGAGAATATTACAGGAACTACGTACTGCTTATTTTGAAGTAGTGAAGATTAAATTGCTTGCACGAAGCCATTATTGGTGGCCAGGTATTGCTAAAGACATTGAAGCCTTGTACAAAAACTGTTTTTTGGTTTATCCATGGCAAATACCTACAGCTTCATTGGAACGTGTTCATTTAGATTTTGAAGGACTTTTTATAAGTATTTTTTAATACTTAAACGCATATACTAGGTGGCCTGAAGTACATATTGTAAATTATATGTCAAGTAAAACTGTATAAGGAATATAAATGTATAAGGAAGATCTTTATAATTTTCGGGATTCTATTTTACTTAGTATCGGATAACGGCCAAACTTTTGTTTCTTGTGATTCAAAAGACTTTTGAATGAAAATGGCTTTTTACATTACTTAAGTGCACCATATCACCCTGCTACAAACGGTTTAGCAGAGAGATAATGTACAAACTGTCAAATAGTTTCTGCGCAGTCTAAATTTTAATACAGGCGATAAAGAACTAAAATTAAATCAATTTTTATTTTAATATCGAATTACACCTAATACAACTACAGGTTTAAACCCTTCCACCATTATGTTCGGTAAATCTATCCGGTCAATGTTAGAGGGTTGGATTTATAGTTATTGTAGTGTAGTATTATATTTAGATTTATAATTGTAGTATGGTGGTATGGTATTATATTTTAGGAGGAGAAAACTGTTATATTTTCTATAACATTGCAAAGTGCTGTTCCGACTTACAAATACGGAACAAACAGAATGTTATTTACTGATATTTTGTTACTTGTAATATGTATACATTCACTTACATGGCTGACATAAATAAACGTGTGAATTACAAATTAGGACTATATTAATTTAATCCAACGGCCTCGACCACGATATTTACAAATTACATACGGACACAACACAAAGGATATGTGAAAATTCATAAACAATACAAAAACTGTTTTTAGAAAGTAATGACAAGATTAGAGATAATACACAAAAATATTATTTTATTTAATATGTGTATTAACAATATAAATCCTTACAGAGTATTAAGTAAACGAGTTTCAATTTACTAATGTTTGTATTTTGAGAACGATTTCCGAAGTGGAAATTGAAACGTCAATAAACGTATTTTAACCTTTAATTGTGGCTTATTCCCATTTAAATAGTAATTGAGTTTCATGTGATGTGGACGTAATATCAATAATGTTTCATCTTATTCTACTTGAGTTGTGCTTGGGCCATATTCTACCTAGTTTATTTTTGTAACTGGACCATTATTATATAGTTTCCGTACTAATTAATTTTTAGTGTTTACTGTGCGTTGATTTTGTGACTTGATAGCTCTTTGGATTTCTCCTTTGATCAAAGGAATCTTTAAGTCATAATAAAGTGTTTGGTACCGTAGTGTAGCTACTATCGATCTTAGTATTTTCAGTGATGTAGGTTTGGCACTGATATTAAAAAAATAGCTGAAACAAATTGAAAGTGTGGCAGGAGTTGGTAAAGGTCTGTGTCCAAAAATAAACAACAGAAGGCTCAGAAGAAGAAGAAGAAGAAGAAAAAGATTTTGCACAGTCCTATACGTATAGCCCGTAGCACCATATAGGTTTAAGAACAAATTTTATGCGACTCGCAATTAGCGCGCAGATTCTTTTATTAATAATAAAAGCAAGTAAAATGCTTTCAGTTTCGTGAGAAACTTGTAACCCATCGCTAGTCGACTAAATTTGTTTAAATATACAATAGTTTGTCAATAATATATATGTTTGTTTGTTCAATCGGCAAAATTTGGTTAATAAAACTTAATTGCGTTTCTCTACAAAAAGGAGAGCTTTATTATTAGCTGTACAATATTAAATAAATAGTATATTACTTTATGAGGCGGAGAAGCATGACTTTTCCTGACGCGCCCGATATTACGCAATAGAGAGCGTAATAGAGGGCAAGTCAAGAAAAGTCGCTTCTTTGCCGAATAAAGTATACTATTTTTTTTCAAACGTAGCAATTTTCAACCATAAATAGTACAATTCATACGCTATTTTTACTCGAAATTAACTGTGACAACTATCAAAGTCGTCTAGATGTTAGAAATTAAAATAATTAAGTCGTCGGTGGGATTTGCGTCTCCCTGGTTACAGTTGTTTGACAGTTGTTTGCAATTATTAAAGACAGCTTATTGTTGTTGCAACCGCAAGCGCAAATTTAGTGCGAAAATGGAAAACCTAACCGAAATTGAGTCCGCGGCTAATGATGCAGTAGCACGTTTGGGGCCCTCCAAGTCCGGAATAAAGTATCGGTTAGCGTACAAGCACTTCCAAGAGTGGTGCGATACAAGAGGAGTACGGCAAGTTACCGAAGACGTTTTACTGGCATATTTCAATATAATGAAAAATGAAAATAAATGGAAATCTTCTACAATGTGGTCACGATACTCTATGATAAAATCCGAGTTAGTTATTAGAAAAAATTTGGATATAAGCAAATTTTTAAAGTTACGTGCCTTTCTGAAAAAAACAAGCGAAGGATATACTGCAAAGAAGTCTAAAGTTTTCACTAAAGACGAGTTTGATAAATTTTTGCTTGAAGCGCCAGATAAGTTGTATTTAGGATTAAAGGTAAAAAAAATTATATTGCAAAGCATGTAGTATACTCTACTAATTTATAAAAATATTTCAGATTGTTTCAGATTGTTTCAGATGAAGGTACAGATACGCTTTATAAACCTCGTCATTTGCATTAGTCAGTAGTTTGGTGCATTTCCGTTATCTACCGTGGCTAAACATAAATTCTAAGCTGGTGTATAACACATGGCCACCACGGCTACTGGGGATACTTTTTTTTTTCTTGAAAGTGGTGGATACGTTATATCCACCATGGCGCACAATCTGTTAAATATAAAATTTCACTACAATTATAACATGAAATTTTTTGCTTTTTTTGTTTATTTACATGTTCTTCCACTCCAATCAGAAAACTATATTTAGAAAAGTTGTGCAGATTTCTGTCATCTTTTTGGTATTCAGCCACACTTAGTTCACAATTCCCGTTTTAAATATACTGGTACTAAAAGAAAGAAATAGATCTATTTCACTTTTAGTCATAGAGATTAAGACTATTGTAAAATATATATTATTGTTTAATTAACAAAGATCTCAGCCACTAAAATTTAAGTGGTTTATAAAAATTTCCAATTGTTTTCCGTTCACATAAAGTTATAAGAATAAAACTGTTAGTTCAAAGTTACCCTGATTTCTAAAAAAGCTCAACAACACAAATTCATATTCGTTTATGTGAATTCCAAAGGCGTCGACGACATTTATTAAATTTACTACCTTTTTCTACCCAATGCGGAGCATATCCCACAGATAACATCCTATATAAACACCGCTACGATATTTGGGTGGAAAAATAAATCAAAGAGGTCTGGAAAAGTCGATTATTTCAAACGGTATTGTCGTCTTTATGTTTCTACTCAATTTAACTAAACCGTATCGGGTTTGGTTGTTGATTGGTGGCGGGAACTTGATAGCTCCGATGCAGTGCCGTGCCCGTCATTTAAACTTTTTGATAAAAGAACAAAAATAATTAATAAAAGAACACAACATTTTTATATAAACGAAATAAAATATATTAAAAAAAAACATAAAAACACAACACTGACTTTGATTTCCAGAGGTATAGTTACTTAACATGTAACATGTTTTGATGAAACATAAGAAAGATAATTTTAAGCTAAGTTGCTTGCATTATATTAAAACTAATAAGGTAAATATTCATAAAACCAGAAACTTTATAAAAATAAATTTACACAGGGATTTCACATTTCTCGCTCAGGTGCAGATCGTGCCATTTTAATGATTTCGGATATATCAGTTGGTACACTAAGGAAAATCATAAAGGACAATTAAAAAGGTGCTGCTAGATTTACATTCTCGATATTTGGAAAATTGATAATAATAATTATAGTAAATGTCTACTCTATATAAAACGTACCGATACATTTTTTTTATTTAACCACAAAACCACATAAACCGCGCAGGGTTATTAGTAGATATAACAAACACAATAAATATTTCATTACCTAGAATTATATAACTTAATATGTTTTAAATAGATCAACACTATTAAAAATTGTTTTAAGCTCATCAGCTGTAATTCCATAGAATCGACTTTCTTCCATAAATTTCTGAAAATCAAGCAGATATGTTTAACGGTCAATGGATCAAATCAGCTTGTATTTTAAAGCAGCATGACAGCATATTTGAAGGAATATTTACGACAGCTTTATTTTTAGCAGATTACATTTTTTAATTTTGTACCCAATTTGACTAATGATTTTGCAATTTATGCAAAGTGGTTTTTAAGCAGGTTCTTTACATCCTTGTAAGGATATGTTTTCAATTTTGCATGTTTGGTTTGAGTTCATTCGACTTTTGTTTGTCAGTTAATCTGTTTTACCATTTTCGTAGATACCTATATTATGTGAAAGTATTCAAAAGTTCTGTTTAAATTGGCATAAAAAAACTGTTTTAAATGGGTATAAAACATATTGAGATTTTACTGTGAAATAAAGGAATTAGTCAAGTTAGAATTTAGCGTGAGATAGTAGTTCATCTGTCTCTTTTGTATAAGAGGTCATTGGGGTTTAGTTTCTGTTCAAAAGTAGTGATATTATTTTTGAATTTTGAATTGTGGATATGACATTAAACACAATTAAGAATCTCAATTAGCTCGGTAGTTTCATTCGAGTAATCTTTTAATTTGTTTTTAGGTTGTTTGGCATATAGTGTGATTTCCAGAAAGTCACATATTTCAATATAGTTTAGGATAAATTGTGGTGATCTGTTTGCCATTTTGTCATTAATTGACTATGGAAAAAGCAGAAGTTCTTCACGGGAATTTGCGGTTGACGATTTCGACTTTCTTCTTTGGTTTGCTTGCTATAAAGGAGTGAAGATCTGTGAATCGGTCTGTGGGGTATTTTAGTTTATATCTGAAGAAGATGAGATGAACTTTTTAATTAACACACAATAAACTTTGAATAAACACAAAAGAAATGCAACAATCTAAGGACATAATAAAAATTGAGACTTGGAATGTGAGAGGTACTTATGAGCAGGGAGCTTTAAGTAACTTAGAACAAATTATGGAAAAATATACAACAGATATCCTTGCCCTACAAGAAACGAAACAACTGGGAAATGAAATAATATAAATAGGAAAGAGCACACTGTTTAAGAGTGGGAGAACCAAGAGATATTTTGGGGTGGAGTTCATGGTGTCGGAGAAAGTAAACAAGCAGTTGTAAATTTTTAAACAATATCAGATAGAATATGTTACTTGAGAGTAAGAGAAGAGTATAGGAGGATAAGTATCATTAATGTACATGCGTCCACAGAAGATAAAAACCAAAACAGAGTTGTACGAAAAGTTAAGTATCCTAATAGGGAGTATAAAGAAATGCACTACGAAGATAATCATCGGTGACATGAATACGAAATTCGGAAAAGAGGAAATATATAGAAGAATAACAGAGGGACTAAGTTTAAATTAGGAATCAACTGAAAATGAGATAAAATTAATAGAATTTGCTACAGAGAACAAAATGAAGATAGCTAGCCCAAGGTTTGATCACAAAGGCATTCATAAGGTAACATGGACTTCTCCTGATGGAAAAATAAAAAATCAGATAGATCATATCCTAATTGAAAGCAAACATGATAAGGCAATAATTGACTGCAAGAGTTACAGAGGGGCAGATACCAACAGTAACAATACACTAATAAGAACAAAACTAAAACAAGAACTACCAATAATACCAAAACCTGTTAGAGATAGATTAAATTACCAATTAGAGCGCCTTTCAGAGAAGCAGGTTGTAAACAGACTAGAGAAAGAAATAAATAAAAAACTAGAGAATCCAGTCAAACAGGATATAGATGAAGACGTGGCAGAAGACAGCCATGTCGGAAGCAACGGAAAAGTGTATAGGAAGAGAGCATATAAAAAGACGGCATGACTGGTTTAATAAAGACTGTAGGAATGTTTAGGGAGGACAAAACAGGGCAAAACTACAAAGAGATAAAGAAAATACCCAAAATGCAATCGAAAATTCTATTCCTTAAATTTTGGTTAATTGATTATATGCACATTTCGACGAGCTAATCCTACCACAGCAGAGATAAAAAGACGAATTAGACTGGCATGGGCGGCATTTGGCAAACTAAGCTACATTCTTAAAAACAAAAGATATCCACAGCATCTTAAGACCAAAGTATACAATCAATGCGTACTTCCTGTTCTCACTTATGGTTCCCAAACGAGGACATTTACACAAGCAAACATGGATAAAATCATAAAAACCCAAAGAGCAATGGAAAGACAAATGTTGCACATAAGATTATTGGATAAAAAGAGACAGGAGTGGATAAGAGAGAAAACAAAAGTGAGGGATGTTAGACAAGAAGTTGCAAAATTGAAATGGAGATTTGCAGGACACAATATAAGACAAAACGAAGACCGATGGAACAAAATTCTTATAAGTTGGAGACCGTGGGAATATAAACGAATCAAAGAAAGGCTCCAAATGAGATGGGCAGATGATATCAAGAAGCACGTGGACTCTAGGTGAATAACTATAGCGACAGACAGAGAAGAATGGAAAAGGATTGGAGAGGCCTATGTCCAAAGATGGACCGAAGAAGTCTAATTAGATAGATAGAATCCTACCACATACTGTTCATGTCCAGGATTAGTTTCACGTTGACGACCCCCATGTCTTTCGGCAACATTACCAAATTGTTCGTTATGTTCATATCGACACCACAATCGTGAAATCATGCTCCCAGACACTTCAAAATGACGTACAACATCAGCTTGTGAAAGACGCTTTATGACTGTCTACTATCTTCAAAATTTAAAGCACTATTCCTTTACAATTTAAATCAATAATTAATCATACGAATTTGAGGCGCTATTACTTTTGCCTTAATAAAACAGTGCAAATGACAAATTAATTTAAATGGCACACCTTTAAGTTTTTATTGAAAAAAGTTAAATAATAATGATGTTACTTAGACATTTTTGATATGTGTACTTTGTAATTTTCTATTGTAATTATTTTGTATGTGTCTAAACTTTTAATTGAATAAGCTGCTCTATTACTGATTATTTTCGATGGATATCTACAAAAAAATTTTTTCATACCAGTATGACTAAGTAAACACCAATTTATATATTGCCATTTTAAAGAGTTTCCAGTAGAATAATTTGTATAGCTTTTACTTGTGTTTAATATATTTGTACATTTTGTCTCAGCTTTAATATCAAATTAACTTTATGGAAAGCAGGGAGCAGATGATACACATAATATTTTCAGTAGTATATCTCAATTATTCAGGACATCTTTCTTTTTAAGATTATCCTATATGCATCTATTGTACAAGTTTGTCAAAATCAAAACCATAATACAGCGAAGCGGTATCTTCGCTGACACGAAAAGACTTTCCATCAATACTTTTTACTCTCAACACCCGATCTATCTCGGTCCAGTTTCTCTAAACGCTTCTTCGGAGATAACGGCGGTCCTAATGGACCCGTATTAAATATCTGCTTGCTTTCTTACTATCATTTTTCATCATCTACGTCATGTCGTATATTGACGAAACGTCGAAATGCTTGGCTTTATCGAAGGGTTGGGATTTCTGGGAACGATAGGAAAAACTTTACGCTTGAAATGTTGTGCGAATCTCTATTTCGATTTTGGGATCAATTTACACCACTTAACATTCACTTATGTATCGTATCGTGTTACAAGCCTATTGGATTAAGGAAGAGATTAGGACGCTGGGCTCTAAAGAGGTTTATCCGAAAAATAATGTACTTATTCTTGATAGAAAAACAAAATTTTTATTTACTATACAATACTATATTAATGATTCGGGATGTTATACCAGATAATTAATAAGTTATGACAAAATAGTACTCTTTTTTTTTACTGTTTTTTTAGTTTTTTTACTGCTTACTAAATTGCATTGATATCATTATCTGCCAGTGGTTACACTAAGTTCAACAGACCCAATGGAAAACTGTTAAAATTTTAAGCAGGGTAGAGTGCTTTAAGAATACGCGGTCAATAAGAGTGCGCACTCGCCGATTTTCGGAGTGCGTCGTCGACAGGTACAAAGTTTTAGTTCGTACCGATTAAGCGAAGTGTTTTTTGTGTCTTGTGCATTTTAGACAAATAAACACCGATAATAACGTCATTAGGTAACTTTAATTAGTTTTATCTATTTTCTTATTATATTTTGAAATTTTTGATATTGTACACAACAGTAGTTTGTAAATTTCGCGGTAATATTTTACCATACTTGCAATAAACTTTGAATAATCGTATGTATCATACCGTTGTTTACAATTTTGCACCAAGATGGAGGTAGCACTAGCATTTATTAAAACATGCTCGTTTTCTAAGAGTGCGCAGTAATATTGTAAGAGTACGCGCGCACTCTTATAAACCAGGTTTTTTTTAATAACGGATTAACCGTTTTTTTTTTGTTTAAGCATGTCTGGCATAAAACGAACTTCTCAGCGTACTTTATGCTCATCGGTGGTTATGGAGGCAGCAAGAAAAAGGATTGAAAATGGAGAAAGTAAGAGAAGCGTGGAAAAGCTATAGGAATGGTGGAAAGTACGTTAAGAAAAAATGTAAAAAGCACAACTTTAGCTACAAAGCTGGGAAGATACGACATTACTTTAACAGCAGAAATGGAAGAAGAGTTGTGCAACTATATAAAAATAATAGACAACATGTTGTATGGGTTAACATCTAGAGCTCTAAGAAGTCTAGCGTTTGAGTTCGCTGAAATAAATAAATTAGAACATCGTTTTGATAGAACTTTATAAAAATGGCAGGCAAGGGCCGGCTACGTGAATTTTTCAACCGGCACAAATATGTTAGTTTCAGGCAACCAACCGCTACTAGCGTCGCCAGGGCTATTGGGTTTAATGAACCACAGTGTAAGCGGTTTTATGAAAATCTCTCGAAGTTAATAAATACATATAAATTTCCGCCACATGCAATTTACAATATGGATGAATCGGAATTTTCCACTGTCCCAAACAGGCCTTCTAAAGTTTTCTCTACAAAAGGTAAAAGGTGTGTCAATAAAATATCTAGCGCAGAACGGGAAACCAATGTCACTGTTGTATGCACAATGAGTGCTAGTGGACAATATATTCCTCCCGCATTTATACATCCACGTAAAAGAATGAAGACAGAACTTTTGGATGGAGCTCCACCATTATCAGTTGGAATGGTATCCGACAGTAGTTTCATCAATCAGGACCTGTTTGTTGATTATGCTACACATTTTAGAGATCGCGCTAAGCCGACAAAGGAACAACCAGTCCTATTGTAATGGAAAATCACACTTCAAATTGTTCCATTGCAGCAATTGATTTTTTGCGACAATATAACATCATCGCATTAACACTTCCTCCTCATAGTAGTCACCGTATACAGCCACTTGACAGATGTCATTAAACAAGTTTAATTCCAACGAATGTGAAAAATGGCTTATGAACCATCCAGGGCGGGTAATTACGGTTTACCAAATTCCTTCAATATTTGCTCCTGCGTACTTTAAAGCTGCTACTATAACGAATGTAATTGAAAGTTTTAAAGTGATAGGGATAAGTCCCTTTAATAATGACACATTTACTGACGCTGACTTTATGGCCACTTTTGTCACAGAACGAAAAGAACCTGCTACAGCTGCAGTAACTACGGAACTAGAAGCGTTTAACGTACAATTAGGAGTCGCTAAAAACTCTACGTCTGAAATCTATATTCAACCACATCATTGTTATTGAGAATTTCACTACTAAGCAAAATATTCATGTTGATTATTGTATGAGAAGGATTTTAGAGATCAAAAACAATACCCCCAGCTTACAGATCTGGTTTTCAACATATCTGCAATAACTTTGGAAGAAAAAGTTGATATAGCTCCAGAAACAAAAACATTTGATTTATCAAACAATCCTGGAACGGTATCAAGTTATATTAAAGTAACAACTATTTCTCCGTTACCTAAATCAATTGCAGTTAGATTCAGAAATCACACAGGCAAAAAGTCGGAAATTATCACCAGCTCTCATATAAGGACAAACTAATTAAAGAAACTAAGAAAAAAAAGCCGCAATACAAACTCAAACTGGATGTTGGCGATAACCTACCACCACCGCAAGCGCTTGTGGGAGAGAGTTTAAAAAGGAAATTAGATGTGAACCTCAGACCGGCAGAGAAGATACCAAAAAATGAAAAAGCTGTTTTCCTAAAGCCAAAAACAACGCCTAAAGAACCTATCACAGAAGACTGGATTCAGTACGTATCATGTGCTGAATGGTAGCATGAAAAGTGCAGTGCCTACGCATGTTTTGGATCTTATTAATGTGACCTATGTTCATAAAATTACATGCGCAATCTTACAATCCTAAATGCGTACTTTTAAAAGGCGAGTTTATAAGAGTGCGCAAAAGCACTTTTTTTTAGTTTCACTTTTTCTATTAAAGTTTTAATGTTTAGTTCGCAAATTATAATTGATTTTGTTGTTTATGTATCAACAGGCTTAAATAAAAATAAATATACTTTCAACGCAATTGGTTTGGATTTTACACTTGATTAAACCTTAAGTGCGCCTTCTTGAGGCACTCTACCATACTGCCCCACATACAAGTGCCTTTTAATAATAGGAGAGGCTTTAGAACAACAGTCTTTGAGCACACTATCTCATATTCTTAATAATCCGGCATACGGAGCCCAAAGCCACCTTCTCTGTTGCTCACATGGGCAATTCTTAGCTGAGAGATCTAAGTACCGGGGATAACATTTAAGTGATACATTTACTTGAAAGAAAAATCAATATTGTCGAAAGCGGTCTATAGTAAAAGCTACTAAAACTAATTTTAAGAAAGATACGGCTTAACATTTTTTAACATTAAAAGATGACATTTCGACACACAATTTAATTTTGCACAACTTTTGTGGATGTTTATGTACGAAAAGTACATAGAATACACTCAGATGCACCCTACTGCATAACTTACCTCTTTCTCAAAGATGCACCGCTTTAAATGTCACCCTTTTTTATATTTGGGAGTTTATTGACCATATAAAAACATTAAACCCCTTTAACATTGCAGTTTTTTTTAAATACATAATCAATAGCCTATATACAGAAAATGCGTATCTAAGGATTTAAATATTTTCTTTGCTTCGTTGGGCCATTAGAAGTGCGAATTGTGCCAGAGTTTTAAGCTTCACAATCCTAAAGATAGCAAACAATCATTATTGGAGGACTGTAGTAACTGTTACTTCTGAAAGAACCAGTTTAAAGTACAAGGCTGATGCAGAGTTAGATTGTCCATCAAGCACAGTTTGTGTGTCAGCTGAATTGGAAAGGTTTCCCAGAACCGATATGTTCAAAAAAGTTTTTTTTTAATAAGGAATTATAGTTTTTAAGGAAACCTTTGTAACCGTCGGAAATAAACAGAAAATTAAATCCTTTGCGTGCCTCTCGCATGAATCCATATCAGGAAGAAAAACGGAAGAGATGCGGCTAGAACGTGATGAAGAAACCAGATGCGGCTAAAACAAGAATTGGTCCCTGTTCTCATACTTAATATACATTATCAATTCTAATATAACTGCAGCACAGAAAATTACCTTTAGATATTTTGAACCAGATCATTTCTTTATGCCAGCTGACAGTTTTCACCATCAGGTGAAGCAGTCTTTGCAGCGAATAAAAAAAAGGTATGACTTCCTTGATTTTCTGTGTGCTGATTCCAGAAAGGTTGAGACCAAAGACATGAAGCAGAAGGATTTCTTTTTTTGGCGTGACAACTCATAAATTTACAAATTAAACCATACAACACCCTGACCCTACTTGAAAGACAGGGTTAAAGTTCTTACTAAGCGAGGTATCTTAAATTTATTTTATAAAACAAGTTTTGTTTTCAATGAACCAAAGAATTAAATTTTAAAAAATTAAGAGTAACCAAGTCCGGCATTAAAGAACCTGTTAGCATTTCAAAACCAAGAGAAATTACAGGAGAAAGAAAGCTAGCGATTTTACAAACTTACATTACATTAACATTTATTGCATTACAGTATGTGGTGGCATTAAACGGACATTTGCTCAACAAATTAGGATGGCGATCTTGCTACGATTTAGAGCGTAATAAGTCATGTAATTACTTCCAACTTAAATGACCACCCACTGGCGTGGGAAATACGAACACAATCAGTTTAATCAATACAAAGTTTAATAATTGAATGTTACTACAACTAAATTAATATCTAGCCAAAGTTTTAGTTCACTACACTACTAGCACTGATACAGATTAAAACGTTACTAATAATTATCACTTCAACTAAGGACGTTTTCTTTTACATGAATATACTTGATTAAAAATGAGTGTTCAGATTTTAACTATAAGCTATGTAACAATAACTAAAATGCGAGAGAAAAAACTCTAAAACAAGAAGCGACCAGCTCAGCTGGGATACAATTTAATACTGACTACGCGACAGTCTAAACTCTTAAACCAGAAATGCGTCGAATTTGATCGAGTACGAAACTAAACACTAACTAATATGCGAGAGCGACCAGCTAAGCTGAGATACAATGTTATACTGACTAAAATTCCGATTTTCAATACCTGACTATTGCAAGGGATTTGCGGGGGTCGGGGGACAACTTTGATATTTCTATACAGAGGTAGGTAAAACCAACCTTTTGAATTCTTGTCTAACAGGGAAATGTTTGGAATTGGTCGGAGAAATTTAATCTATTGGTAAAAATATCTTTTGAATAGATTTTCGGCTTTTATGAGAATTTGCTGGAGAATTTACTTAGGTATAATTTAAGAAGTGTAAGTTAATTGCTACCAGTGGCGTAGCAACACTTGGATACAATTCTTACAGAAATTTATGCAGTATGATTACATTAATACCTGAAAATCGAAGACAATTTGGGCAGAGCTATCCCGTCAATGATGCAGCCGCCGATTTAAGATCGGATTTTAATGATGTTTAAGTTAAGTTCTTAACTAATAAAAGTAATAAAACGAAATGATTTTTGTTGCTACTCTGTAATCCATTGATAAAATATTACACTAAACAGCAGTGATCTCAACCTAATTGGAAATACTGCATTTTTATGTAATTCATTCGTATCGTTTGTAATTATATACTTTGCTTAAAAGCATTATCCGCCATTTTCATTAAAATTTATAAAAATATCTTATAAAATAAAAAAGCTTATTCAATGATATGCAAAAGTACTTCAAAATAGTTAAATAATTCCGGAATCCATAAATATTTACATAATGACTCAGCCCTGTTTATTAAAATCTGCATTATCCCGAAAATTAAATTTGTGGAGATACTGATATCTTGGTTAGGTCGGCTGTATAGAAAAGACTAGAAAAGTGAAAACAGTATCAATTTGAGACTGAAAATTAGTTTAGTAAAATGTTATGCACTTTACTCCTTTACATGGTATCGAAGGATGGACCTTGATAAATACACTTCCGAGAAAACTGAAAGCGTTTAAAATTTGGGTATATCTTTACGAATAGTTTAGAGCTCCTAACGAAGTGGTTTTGAAGCAGATAGGAAAATTTACGGAAGTGGTCAGAACAATTAAAATTTGCAAACTGAAATAATTTTGCCATATTTCACGTCACCCAGAAAAGTATATTATACTAAATTTAATAATACAAGGCAATTTAAACGTAAAACTGAAACTTAACTGTATACAGGGTGAGTCATGAGGAACTTTACATACTTCTACCATATGTAGAGTCCCTCAGGGAGCATATCATGTGGCCACTAAAAAATGTCAACCCCTCTTCTTTATTAATTAACAGGGTGATTTGTGTAATTGACCATTTATTTGATTTTACTGTAGTGTTTATACGGCTCATTTGATTTTTTTAATTTTTGCATGATACAGTACACTACTATCAAGCATTCGACTGGTATTAGCTAAACTAAAAAATTCCAGGACTGGCTTTGGAAAAATTAATTTAGGGATTCGTATTAAATATTACACCCTGTATAATTTTTTTTTTAAATGCAATAAGTGATTTTCAAACTACATAAATAGCCAATGAAAATGACATATGCGACAATGTTGTCGCACTTTTATTAAATTTTTAGTGAACGATCAAATCTTACCAAAAATAGAACAACCATAATGAAGTATCAAATTATAAGGTATTAATTTAAACAAATGTTATAAATTTCAAACATTTTAATTAAAATGAGTTCCTACAACATAATCTAATACGTAGAAAATTAACATCTTTACTGTCACTTTGTATTATCTCTACGATAGAATCAATTGTTTTTCAATTTTAAATTTTTACTCATAGATCTTATTGGGGCATTATTTTCGATAAATAATAAATTAAATTGATTAAAAAGTCAAACCTCTTGTATGTGTTAGTTTTTGTTGATTGTAAATGATTAAAATTTTATGTCAAATAATAATACATTGCATCAACTGTACTAAATAAAAATAAATCTAAAAAAGTTTAAAATGAAGGTTGGCGTTGACCGTTTGACGTTTCTTGATATTTTATACCCATTGTCATTATTGTCATTATCAATTGTTATTTATGTGTACAAGAATACATATTTCTTCTGTCATATCTACGTTAAGTACATTGTGTAAGTTTTGGTAGAGCTTTTGTTACTTTCGTTCAAAATGTTACATCAGTTTTCGACCACAGAATATGCAGACATAATATTTGTTTATGGATTCTGTAATGGGAATGGTAGGACTGCTAGTAGAGAATATCGCAGGAGATTTCCTAATCCTCGAACTCCCAGCCATCCAACATTTGGGTCAGTTTTTAATTATTTGCGAGAAAATGGCACTTTTCCTAGTGGAACAACAGAGCGACATGTAGATGAAGCGCAGGAAGATGACATTATGGACGCCGTTACTATGAACCCTACAATAAGCACTAGACAAGTAAGTCGAGAACTCAATGTTACTCAATCAAAAGTAAGTAGAGTCTTACAAAAAAATAATCTATACCCATATCACATTCAAATGGTTCAGCGACTACATGCTGGAGATGAGATCGATAGGTTGGAATTTTGTAGATGGATTAACAATAATCGACCAACGCTATACAGGACACTATTTACAGATGAAGCCACATTTACCAGAGACGGGATAAATAATTCACGAAATTCACATGTGTGGGCAGAAAAAAATCCTCATGCTATTCGAGAACGTCGTTCTCAGTTAAGGTTTTCGGTTAACGTGTGGATTGGTGTCATAAATAACCAATTAGTACGTCCTCTCTTTTTTGATGATCCTTTAACAGGGCAGGTCTATTTGAACTTTCTACAAAATATTTTGCCGAATTTGCTTGCCAACGCAAACGTTGCTATCCGAGGGATGTATTTTCAGCATGATGGGGCACCCCCACACTTTTTACTGGCAGTGAGACAACATCTCAATAATGTTTATGGCAACAGGTGGATAGGACGTGCAGGTCCTATTTCGTGGCCTTCAAGATCCCCTGATTTCAATCCCGTTGATTGCCATATTTGGGGACGATTGAAGCAACTAGTTTACGCAGTGAATATTAATAACCGACAACAATTAACTGATAGAATTATACATTGTTGTAATACTATTAGAAACGATCCCCAGAGTATCCGTAATTCAATACGTGAATTAACAATTCGGCAACAAAAATGTGTACAGGCTGCAGGGTTCCATTTCAAAAATCTATTTTAAATTATTTTTATTTTGTTACCATTATTGTATCTTTTCCAGTTCTAATTTATGGGTTTATCATAACTATGTACATATTTTTAGTTTTTTTTAAATTGTTCTTCGTTATTGTTAGTAGTTACTGTTTTTTGTTGTGCAGTGACTCAGTTTATCATTTCAATTAAATTGTTTGAAATTTATAACATTTGTTTAAATTAATTACCTTATAATTTGATACTTCATTATGGTTGTTCTATTTTTGGTAAGATTTGATCGTTCACTAAAAATTTAATAAAAGTGCGACAACATTGTCGCATATGTCGTTTTCATTGGCTATTTATGTAGTTTGAAAATCACTTGCATTTTAAAAAAAATATATACAGGGTGTAATATTTAATACGAATCCCTAAATTAATTTTTCCAAAGCCAGTCCTGGAATTTTTTAGTTTAGCTAATACCAGTCGAATGCTTGATAGTAGTGTACTGTATCATGCAAAAATTAAAAAAATCAAATGAGCCGTATAAACACTACAGTAAAATGAAATAAATGGTCAATTACACAAATTACCCTGTTAATTAATAAAGAAGAGGAGTTGACATTTTTTAGTGGCCACATGATATGCTCCCTGAGGGACTCTACATATGGTAGAAGTATGTAAAGTTCCTCATGACTCACCCTGTATTAATAAAGCTGCAAAATTTAGATGATGTTTTTTCCAAATATTTTTATTGGTATAGTAGTATTATTAATTTATTATTGAAATTCTTGAATCTGTCAAGTGAAACAATGATTGCTTTTCTATTATTTTATATAGTTCTTTATTCTTCTCTTTCCAAAATTATGTTTTGCGTAAAAAGGGGCAACAACTATATTATTTTCGTCGTGTTTATTAAATACTTAAAGAATGCTAATAAAAGCGTCTTCCAACAAGTAAACAACCTGAGGCTGAGTTTACAATAACACCTCCATACTCCATTATCGTTGTCAATTTAAGCGCAGGAAATATGAAAATGTTTTTCCTTATACAGCAGAATGAATTCACATGCCTTGCCGGAGCAAAGTGCATATCTAGACGACGGAAAAATATACAGAGAACTTTCTGCTGCGTGATATACGAATAGAGCAATTGTATAGTCCAGTTAAGGTCTGTTTTGTTTTGATTAAATCTATGATTTAAAAATGAACATGATAATAATAATTCTAATCATTTTGTGACAAGATTTGGACGAAAGTAGTAGCAATATAAATAAAATTAAAGAAAATAAATAATGCTTTTAACACAATATCGTCGGATGTATGCAATAGTGGCTTAAGCAAAAATTGACAAAATTGAGTTAATATCACCAGAGGGCTTGAAAAAGCCTTATTTATGACCTGCAAAACTGGTACAATAATTATAGCAAAAATGTCCGCTAGACGTCACTAGTTTCGCTATGACAGTCGGTTAAGATAAATTGTTTCGTGCAGTACTGGTCTTTTATAGTTGCGCAGTGGAGGTCAAACCGTGTCGATATCAAGTTTCTATGCAATACCGGCACTTTTGAGTTGTGCCACTATACCAGACAATTTTATATATTTTCAAACTGCATCAGTGAGAATTTTAAAGTTGTATCACATTAAATAAAAGAAATAAATTTATTATTTTAAAAATGTCAGATCCAAAGGGTTATCAGAAAAGAAGTGAATTAATCCTATCTCGAGCAGGAGTACCGTAAGTAATAATATCAAGATTATTTTTATGTTTAATTCCAAACAATCGATTTAGTAGAAAACTATAGACGATTTTTTGTTTACATCTACTAGTTTAATCAAAAAATAAACCCATTTTAGTTTACACCAACCGGTTCGCAAAGAGAGGATTATCTATTTTAGGGCATATTAGGTGATAGAAGACGTGACGTAACTAAAAGTAGGAAAGGAAAGGCTTGTCCGAAGCAATAAAGAAGAAATGTCAGAAATTTTCTTAGAAATTCAGACCAATGTTTAAGGTAATATTGTACAAGCTCGCAGTTCAGGTCCATCTTGCAATCCATTTAGACTCAAATGTGACGAATTTACGTTACAATATTGTTCTGAAGTCATTTTCTTTAAAATAGTAATTACTTCACGTTACAAGAAAGAACTTAGATCTTTGAAAAATATTGGTCAATCGGAAATATAAATGAACAGCGAAGTTATATTCTGAGATCCATGTCTATATTTAAACCAACATATCGATATGCAGATAAAGGTAACACGTCAAGCCGTGGTTATAATTATGCATTTTATTTGTAAAATCGTGATCAGAAATAAATAAGAGTGTGCAAATTTTTTATATTCACCATTAGAGTTACTAATAGTTGTATTCGAACTGTTATTGGGAAGATGGGAAGTGGATTTATAAGAAACGATTAAAGAGGTAAATAAAGCATGCATAAAACATTTGTAACAAAACTATGAACAGGGTTCGTAAACACCTTTTTTCAATTCCGACGATGGAGAGCCACTATTGTCAAAGTAGTACCTCAAAAATATATATAGAAGGAAGTAAAACATTGACAGATCTGTACAATGATTATAAAGCTAATTGTCAAAGAAATAATGATGATAAAATCCGTAAACTAATTTTCGAAACCAAATTCAAAATTTTGCTTAAATCTGTGCCTTGTGTTATTAGAGACATGGGGAATCTAAAAATTGCATTCCACAACATATCTTCCCAACTAAGCAAAATTCTTAGCGAATTGGCTTCTAGTACTCGTACAGAGTATATCGGAATAAAAAGGAAAATACAGTTAAGATTTGATTTTACGTACAGGGCGCCTGCGCATCCGCTTATATGTATTTCGGCCTAATAGGCCTCATCAGAACGGCTTTCGCAGTCGCTCTGAAAGTAAAAATAAATCTTTTCTGTCTTAGGAAGCAACTCTAACATGGCTTCGTATAGACGCAAATAGCGACATCTGCGAGCGCATTGCATCATTATTAAGAACAGTATGGCAGTTGACATACTAAGGTAAATGACTGCTATTTTTCTCCATAAAGGTAAAACCATACTTGATATAATCGTCTGAATACAATCTTTTCTTTGGAAGTGACTTAGCCATTTTAAAAGCTGTTACACAACACTATTAAATAATTCACAAACAATCACTCTGTTATTAAATAACGATTACACCGATTGCTACAAACAGCACACAGACGCAGTGGACTAAGACTGACGCGTGAGACGGAGTCACTGAACTGGAGCCAGGAGTGCTTGTAATACACATTTTGGAAAATATACTTTGCGCTCCTACGATGTTGCCATACACAAGACTGTCGTGCTTAACTTAGGTTGTGTGTTTGAGTAAAACGATTTTAATCACGTTTAAATAAAGAAATATTTCTAAACAAAATAAAAATACGAAATACAAAATATTTAGTTTTTTAACAAAATATATATTTTTTAATTTTTATTTTTTTTTCTTTGTAGCCTCAACCTCCCCTGAAATTCTCTCACGCCCCTCAGGGGGGCCCGCCCCCTAGTTAAGAACCAACTAATCTAGAAGATGATACAGGCCTACATATTTGAGAAACTTTTACTTTGTTTTATAAATAAATAATAGTGTTTTCGTATACTGGTGTTCTATTTTCGACATTTAGGTATTTACTTATTTAGCAAAATAACATAAATCCAACCAACGGCTAAGCAAAATGAAATAAATCCATTCATATGGAGCAAAATGCTATAAATCCACACAGGGTTTATCTGTGATTACCTGTGATTATCCACACAAACTCAGAAAAATTCAACAAAATGAAAGCTTTAAAAATGGGAAACTCCGAAATTGAATACAAAATTCCAACGTTCTGTCAAAAATAATTTTATTAGTAAAGTTCTATAAAATCAATAATAAAGTCAGCTAAATAAAATTAATCAAATATTTACTTTTGACTAGGTTTAATTCAATTAGTTTTTTGTCGATAACACAAAATCATATATGTATTTTGGATTTAATACGTTTTGCTTACTTGCTCCTCATTTAATCCTGTTGATAAACTGTACTTTATTACTGTTTTAAATATTTTATACCACTACGGAAACAGTCGTTAGTTCATGTTAAATACCTGCCACATGCAGCGTTCACACTGGTGAACTGTATGCTATTTACCAAGCCTTTAAACTCTGTACAGCACCCAATCAACCTATTGCCATCTGTAAAGACTCTCTTGCCTCTTCTTCTTCTTCTTAACATGCCATACACCAAAGTGCGTAGGCGACTATCTCATTACTAGAATTCTGTTCTTGGCGGCGTGACACAGTTCGCCTGTATTGTGTATCTTGCCCTTGCCTCTATCCAGTCCATCAATAATCTATTTACTAATCACCCTCTTGTAGAAAAAATCCATGACACTTACCAAAATCTTTTCATCCACGACATCTATATCACTATCATATGAATTCCCACCCACATCGGTATTATGGGTAACGACAACGCCGATCGCTTTGCCAAAGAAGCTGCTATATCCAAATGTACACCACATAATATACAAATTGCCAGTGACCTAAAAACTAGTATAAAGAAACTCGTACGAAATTACTGGCAGAATCATTGGAAACAATCCACTACATTTTTACACCAAATAGATTAGACGATTGAGCGGTTCGTTATCCCTGGTATAACTAGAAATGAGATGGTTGTTGCTAGAAGATTGCGTATCGGTCACACCAGATTTACACATGATCACCTAATGAATTCTACACCTAAGCCAATCTGTCACTATTGCCAATCTCCACTAAGCGTTCTACACATCCTTGTGAACTGCCCTCATAATAAACGACGCCAAGAACTGGGCAAGAAGGGCGACATCACAGATATATTATCGAACCAGAGCCAAGTTATCACAGGTATCCAGTTCCTGAAGCTAGAAAACTTACTAAATAATATATAACTATAGTATATTATAATATGTAATTGTACCTTATATATAATTGTATCCACGGTGCCTCGTGCTAACGGCCGAAGCTGTCACAAGCACGTTAAATTAAATAAAAAAATATATATATATTTTAGAAATAATGCCGCGTTTGACCCCGTTTTTTGTGTAGCTATATTATAAAATTCTTACACAATACAAATCTTAAATTATGTTTACTGGACTAATAAAAGTTCTTTGTGTCTTTCCTCTTATATATAAAATCTTTTATTGCCAGTTTTGCAAAAATTTCATTCGTAGAATGTCACTATAAGTTTTATCGAAAATTTTGCTTAGCTCAAGTGAAGTATTTACTTAAATGTTTGCCTCATTTGCGTTTTAGTGCATGTTCGCTATAGGAGTTAAAGAAAAAGAAAAATACCTATTTGTATTTCTTTTAAAAAATATAAACATCTACAGCAACGATAAAAAGTATAAAAAACGTAATTTTTTTTATTTTGTTTACTTATCGTATCTACATTTTTAAACAAAAAAAAAGGACCGAAAAATCACTAATATAACGAAGTTTAGATGATTACAAGCAAACATTAAGTCTATTGAAAATTGAATTGCGAACAGAAAGTCATCGGGGCTACAACTATAAGATCTTAAAGTAAACTATTTAACCCTTTCGAGCCGGCATCAGGTGAAACGTAGTAGTTTCTCAGTACGGGCAAAGTCAACAGTTGCTGATTAATCCGCTTCCCGGTCCCAATCAGTAATTATGGTGGTAATTACATATATTCATTTTTATTTATTTTTGTGTTCGTATTGGCGTTATTAGAAAAAGAATCAAGTTAGTTACTAAAAAAATCATTTTTATTTGAATCAAAAATTCATAAAGAAGCAAAATAACCAAAAAAATGTGAACAAAAAAACATTCATGCTAATTTTGAAACAAATTCAACAATACAGAACTCTACAGAAACAAATTTTAAAATTGTATGCTATCGTTCAAAACAACTTACTACACACAAAGGCATATTACACATTTGACACAAGTACCTTGTGTCTTTTCTAATTTTGCGTTTGGCACCAACGACACATCTTTTTGTCAAAAATCTTTTTGACAATAGAGGAATGTTTTTCCCAGTTTTGACTTTGTAAATAGCATGTGAATTTAGTACAACCAGGTCAATTATATGAAAAAAGACCTTTTTGTACTATTTCTCGTTTTTCCTTACGGATTCAGTAGAACTTAGGAGCATGTCGGTTCTGTCGACTCCACACATATTGTACGCGATAATACATTCAGGTTTTTCAACTTCTTGTTTTCTGCTATTTTTGGTTTTAGACATATTAGCTTCATACATGGTTGTCAACATTACAACGTCTCTTTTATCTTTCCATTTGAGTGCCAAAGATTTGCCAGTAGAAAATTATTATATAGAACCTTTTCCCAGATTATTTTTAAATTTTGGCATAGGTTTTCGATTCTGCTTTACAGTTCCGCAACAATTAGACTTTTTTTCGAATAAAGCTTCAGCCAATAATGGACTGCTGTACCAGTTGTCCATGTACATTTTGTGGCCATTGTTCCAATATGGCTCGGTCAGTGTCATAACGATGTTTCCAGATATACCAAGATTCTTAGAATACTGAGTTATATCTGTATCCGCTCCGGTATATATAATGAAATCTAATATATAACCAGTTTCACAATCAACTGCAACAAAAAACTTAATTCCAAAACGATGCTTTTTCTTTTGTTTTTCGTCTTTTGGGTTGTGGAATATCAGAAACAACGAGTTCGGTGTCACTTTCTGAACTGTCATGGTTTTTTTCACTATCACTGCACGTCGGTTCGCAAATATTTTCCCACCCGTAGCTCTTCTCTGATTCAGCATCAAAGTTTTCGTCTGAATCGCTGTTAAAAGAAAGTTATAATAATTCTTCTTCTTCAGATAAACCCTTTTTACGAAGTTATGACTTCACTGACGCAAAATCAACAAGTATCGACCCGTATCGGAGCTAGTAAGAATCGATGCTTGCAATCCCCACTATTGGTATTTTGCTGGTGCTCTGTTACGTGAATGATCACAGTCAAGTTATCCATGCGTTGATTAATTGGTTTTTCGTCTCGAAGTGCATTCTCTGTCCCTGCGGACTTATACGTCTCCCGGGTATCGGACTCGTTATGATTTCGCGGATATATCAGTTTCCCGTTACGAAAGGGTTAACAATATGGTCAATAGTACGGTTCTGTCACATTGAGGAAAAAGTTGCTTATTTCATTAACGAAGGCAGTACTAGTATCTATCATGGCGTGTTCGGATCATATTTAGGATTAAGCATATTCTGCGTGATAGGTCAAATCAAGGTGACTTATGAGTAATACAAGGCATTGTATTGTTTTGTGGTGTAGTTGATTCTTTAGGACCATGCGTTCTTCTTTTTTTGTAGTGCCTATTCGTTTCCGATGCTGGCGACCATCATGGCAATCTGTAGTTTGCAAACTGCTGCTCTGAAAACATTTGTGGTTGTTGTGTTAAACCACGTATATAGATTTTTCAGCCAGGAAATTCTTCGCCTTCCTGGTCCTTATTTTTCTTCTACTTGTTCTTGAAGAACTAATTGCAGCAACCCATATATTTCGCGGCTCCTCATGATATGACCGAGGTATTCAATTTTATCTGTTTTTATTGTGGTTAACAACTATTTTCTTTTTTGTATTCTTAATAAAACGTCCTGGTTAGCACTTCTTACATGTTGCGTCTGTGAGAGTCTACGACTCAACTCCCTACAACAGTATAGGAAAGATATAACATCGCAGTAACCTGATTTTTATGGATACTGATAAGCTTAGCCATTTTTTGAAATGCAGATCTTGCTTTCTCTATCCTAGATTTTATTTCTTGGAATGTTCTCAATTTTCATTGACGTTCATACCAAAGTAGGTGAGTCACTTCTTTGATTCTATTCATTAACTCCTGGAGGGCTTCATAACTATCAGCGAATACCACCGTGTCATCCTCGTATATAATGTTATTAATCCATACCTCTTCTTGCTATTCTTGTTTGTGATTTTTAAAAATCATCATAATCATCATAAGTGGCTCGGCAATCCGTGTCATCCTCGTATATGATGTTATTGATCCATACGTTAATAATTCTTAATTCCTCTTCTTGCTATTTTTGTTTGTGATTTTTAAGAATCATCATCATCATCATAAGTGGCTCGACAATCCGTTGTGGATCTTGGCCTGCACACAACGAAGTCTCCACTCCTGTCGATTCCTGGCAACTTCCCTCCTTCTCCTAACCCTTAGAATCTGTAGATCTTCTTCAACATCATCAATCCATCTCATTAGTGGTCGTCCTCTGCTTCTTGTGCCCTCTTGTTTTTTGAAAATGTTAATCTCGTCGTGTATTCGTGATCTGACATTCTAGCAATGTGTCCAGCCCATCTAAATCTCTGCACTTTAACGAATTTCACAATATCTGGATCGGTTTATAACTGATATAGTTCAAAGTTGTATCTTCGACGCCATAGCCCATTTTTATTTACGGCCCCAAAAATCTTTCTAAGAATTTTTCTCTCAAAATTACCAAGAAGTCTTTTATCATTTTGAGATAAGATCCACGTTTCAGCCCCATATAACAAAACCGGTCTTATTAAGGTCTTGTATATATTAAGCTTTACTGCACGTTTTATATTTTTATTTTTTAAATGTTTCTGCAGGCCGTGAACAGTTCTGTTTGCTATTGCTATGCGTCTTTTTATTTCGTCGCTTGTCGTGTTTGTAGCGTTTACTAGCGATCCAAAATATAAAAATTCTTCGACTTGCTCAAAGGTATGGTTGTTAATTTGAATTCTCTGTTGGATATTCCGAGGGTTTTTAGAAACCAACATATATTTGGTTTTTTCCTCGTTTACCACAAGTCCTAATTCACTTGCTGCGTCCACAAGCCTTGTAAAACACCGCACCATGTCTCTCATACTTCTGCCTACCATAACTATATCGTCAGCGAATGCGAGAATTTGCGTCGATCTATTAAAAATAGTTCCATTCATTCTAATATATAATTGTCTGATTGCCTTTTCTAAGGCAATATTAAAGAGCAGACACGCCAACGCGTCTCCCCGTCTTAGACCATTATTAATGTCAAAGAACGCAGAGTTTTCTCCTTCAATTCTAACGCATGAGCTTACGTTTTGCATTGTTAGTTGGGTCAACTTAACTAACTTAGGTATATAATGCAGTTCTTTTCACACTGTCATAGGCTGCTTTAAAGTCAATGAAGAGATGGCATGTTTCTATGTTATATTCTAGTGACTTTTCTAGAATCTGCCTATGTGCTTGAATTTGATGTGTAGTTGACTTTTCAGCAGTAAATCCATTGATCAACAATATCCTTTGTAAAATGTTTAAGTCTTTTAAATAATACATTGCCGAAGACCTTATACGCAGATGCTAACAGAGTAATGCCTCTATAGTTCTTACACTCCAGTTGATCACCCTTCTTATGCAACGGACATATTATTATTCCCTTCAGCCACTATTCTGGTACCCATTCATTTTGCCATATAAGTACTATTAGTTTATGGATTGCTGCAAAAAGTTGATCACCACCTTTTTTATACATTTCCGAACATATTTCATCGATTCCTGGGGCTTTATTGTCTTTGAGTTTTAGGATCTCATTTGACACTTCCTCTCTTGTTGTGTCTTCACTGTCTAGTTGACGTATATTTTGTTCATTTTCTGTGTTGTACTCTCCTTCAATATCGTTTATATTTAAATGTTCGCTGAAATGTTGTGCCCATCTGTTAAGAACTGAGTTTTTATCATGTAGAATTTCACCGTTAGTGTCTTTACAAATTTTTAATCGTGGTTTAAATTCTCGACGGCTAGTATTTAAGAATTTGTAGTATTTCCTCGTTTTATTTTTATCGAACAAGCTTTGTATCTCACTGAGAGTGTTCTGCTCGTATTCCCTCTTTTTACGTCGATGGATACGTTTTTCCTCTCTTCTAAGACGTCTATATTCTTCTTTTTTTTTCTCCGTGTACAACCTGCGTCAATGGTTTTTTGATATGCTGCGTTCTTTCTATTTGTGGCCATTTCGCACTCATGATCAAACCATTGATTTCTTTTTTCTGACTTGGTTTCGCCCAATATTTCACCGGATTTCTGTAAAACAATATCTCGTATATTTCCCCATAGTTGGTTAATATCTTCGATTTTTAAGAATGAAATCAGTTATTGTTTGAATCCTCAGTAACTCTTTAGATCTCCTGTTGGCGATGGCCTATTTTTATTCACTTAAAGTGCTTCTGCTAAAGTCATCGCAAATGTGATAGTGGAATATAAATCAAGATTGAGGGCCACTGTGTGTCCCACAAAAGTCATGCTGCTATGGAAAAGGATTCGAAAAATTCATTGTAATCTAACTCAACATTATTTTAATTTTAAAATTTGAAGAAAAATATATTAACTAGAATTATAGCTTACCACGATAAGCATAGAACATTATTGAAACCTTGTAAAGGCAGGAAGAACGAAGACGGTTACAAAGACAAGAGGTTCAAGTTTGTTGAGGATAGCAAGAAATTGTTTGATATTACTACTTATTTGTTTATATGTATGTTTTTGTACATATTCTATAAGTATAATAAAGTTACACCTTTTAAAGGCACATTCCTTTTTTTATTGGTTTACCGCTTTATCAAATAATATTTCAGCTTTACTCACACACCTTTAAAAAAACAATACATTCAACAGCTATTCGTTGGTGGTATGACTAGTAATACATAGTCGTACCCAAAATAATTAATTTACCAATAAAAATGTAGGAACTAGTTTTACTGTTAATCTGTCCCAAATTTATTTAACCAATAGCAAGTTTTTGGTGTTTCTTCGACTATTAACTGGTTTTTATTCGGACGAATCACACTGGCAGTTACTTATTTTGAAATAAAGATTTTAGCAGTTTGTTTTTAATTAAGAAAATGTAATATTAGAATAAAATAAAACAATAAAATGTTTGTTAATACGTAAGAAAATATTTACTTAAATGCAAATAATTTCTTCTTTATTTATTAATACATCATAAATTAATTAATTAATTAATTCATTCATTCATTCAATAATATATCAACTGGAGTACCACAAGGATCAGTTTTGGGAGCTCTGCTATTCTTGATATATATATATATATATAAATATATATATATATATATATATATATATATATATATAATATATATATATATATATATATATATATATATATATATAAATGATTTACCAAGTGTGTTGGAAAATACCAACTGTTTTCTTGTTCTTTTTGCAGATGACAGAACCCTATTATGTAGAGGTAAAACTGATAAAAGTCAGGAAATATTAGAAAAATCTAAATCCTGGTTAAACTGTAACAAACTTAAGTTTGAACGAGCAGAAAACCCAGACAATAGTATTTAGTTCCGATATATGGTTTAACCATCTAAACCAGTAAAGTTACTAGGCGTTACTATGGATACAAGGTTAAACTGGTCGCACCATATTGAAGGATTGTGTAAGAAGCTCGCCTCACAGATTTTTGCCATGCGCAGATTGGCTACTTCTGTCATCATCATCATTGGCTTTTACAACTCTTCGTGAGTTTTTGCCGCGTTTACTATTGCCTTCCATTGATTCCGATCCTGTGCTATTATTTCCCATGGCCTTACTTCCATCTTTTCCAGGTCTTCCCTGACTGTGTCTTTCCACCTTTTTCTAGGCCTTCCTGTCGATCTTCTATTATCTGGTCTTTCCCAAAACACATTGCTAATCAGTCTGTCGTCATCACTCAGTACCACGTGGCCTGCCCATCTTAATCTATTGGCTTTTATGTATCTTACGATGTTTCCTTTCCCGAAGAGAGTCTCTATTTCATTGTTGTATCTGCTCCTCCATTCATTTGTCACGCTGTCCTTGCAAGGACCATATATAATTCGCAGGATTTTGCGTTCCCATACTAATAGCTTATTGATTTCTTTATTTCTCAATGTCCATGTTTCACTTCCATATGTCACTGCTGGTCGTATTATGGTTTTGTACATTTGGATTTTGGCACGCCTTGAGAGAAGCTTTGACCTCATTAGATGTTAAATGGCAAAGAATGATTTATTCCCCGCCAGTATTCGTATTTCAACCTCCCGTTCTCCTGTGTTTTCACTGGTAATTGTTGCTCCTAGGTATTTGAATTCTTTGACCACCTCAAAATTATGATCGTTTATGGTAATGTTTTGTCTTATTCGCTGTCGTTCCTTTTTTGATACGACCATGTATTTAGTTTTTTCTTCGTTTATTTTCAGGCCTACGCTTAGTGTTGCTTCTTCAAAGTTCGATACTATATCCTTAACTTCCAGTGTTGTCTGTGCTACTGCATCTACATCATCTGCAAATGCGATAATAACCTTTGCTTCTCTAGCAGTTATGTCTGGTTTGACTCTGGTATAGATTTTTCCCATTGCATATTCCAATGCTAGGTTAAATAGTAATGGGGACAGAGGGTCTCTCTGTCTGAGTCCGGTGCTTATGCCGAAAGCCTTTGAAGTTTTGCCTTCTATTCTAATTTGTTCAAAGGAATTGTTGACACACATTCGCGCAATCATGGTCAGCTTCTTTGGTACGCCTATCTCCATCATTACACTCCACAGTTTTAAGCGATCTATGGAATCATATGCTTGTTTGAAATCTATGAAGATCTGGTGTACTTCTTTATTATATTCCCAATACTTTCTAGCATTTGTCTGATAGTAAATATTTGGTCGATTGTTGATCTTCCAGGCCTACAGCCGCATTGGTAATCGCCAATAATTTCCTCTGTATATGGCAGTAATCGTTTTAGTACAACTGAAGCTAATATCTTATATGTAGTACCGATTAGTGAGATTCCCCTGTAGTTGCCACATGTATCTTTCTGCCTTTTTTATGTATTGGCACGATAATACAGCCACTCCATTCTTTTGGCATTATTTCTTGTTCCCAGGCTTCTTTCATTAATTGGTGTATTTTAGTTCTAAGTTCATGCCCTCCTTTTTTAATCAGTTCTGCATCAATATTGTCTAGTCCCGGGGATTTGTCATTTTTTAGGGTTTCTATCGCCGTGATAATTTCTTCCAGGCTTGGCGGGGGTACTTATATCTCGGCCGTTTGGTACTCACAATTTGCTTTATTTCCATCCGCATCTACCTGGACATTTAGAAGACTTTCAAAGTATTTAGCCCATCTTTCGATTATTTTATTTTCAGCTGTAATCATTTGCTCATTTTTATCTCTCACAAAGTTCGGTGTTCTTATATATGCACCTTTCTTATGTTGTCTTACTTCTTTGTAGAATTTTTTATTTTGCTTGCTTCTGTGTTCACGTTCTACTTTTTCAATTTGTTGTTGTAAATGTTGTCTTTTTTTTCTCCTTACTGTTCTTCTGGCTAAGGCTCTCTCTCTATTGTATTGTTCACGCTTTTCATCCGTCGGGTTTGCTAGGTAGTCGATTCTTCTTTTGTTTGCTTCTTTTAAGGTATCCTCGCGTTCTTCATTAAACCATTTATTTTTTTTTGCTTTTCTCTTCTGACCTATACACTTCTCTGCTGTTTCTGTAATGATCGTTTTAATGGAGTGCCATTTCTGGTCTATATTTTCTCTTTCATTTTCTTTCGTTTCCAACACCTGGAATCTGTTTCTCAATTCTAGTTGGTATTGTCTCTTTCCCTCTTCTTCTTCCAATTTAGGCACATTCCATCTTTCGATCTTCATCTGTTTGTCTGTTGTTTGTGTTGAGATTCTAGTTCTGAGCTTGGCCTTTACTAGGAAATGGTCTGTATCACTATCTGGTCCCCTTCTAGTTCTTACGTCTATTATACTGTGACTTCTGTGAGTCGAGATATTCTTAGGTGAGTTTATTTTGGAATGGTTCATAGTATCCTGTCAGATTGCATAATTATTTGGGGAAACTCGTCCTATGCATATAAAATTTTCACTTTTCAAAAAGCAGCAATCTGAATTATTGATTCAGCAGAATACTGCGTCAGCTGCAAACCCTTGTTTAAAAAGTATGGCGTGATTCCTTTACCTTCAATAATATTAAACTTAAAAGTTTGTTAACTGTTCATAATAATATACAACATCTAAAATTACATGTTGATCAACATCAGTACAATACAAGAAACAAAAGTCATATCATTATACCATATTCCAGATTGTATGTAACACAACCTAATACATTAGATTATAATCTGCATGATTGTTTTTTAAATCTGAACAAAAATATTAATATTAAGGCAATGAATTTTAAACAATTTTATAAATTAGCAAAACACGTCTTGCTGAAACACTGTTTCTATAGTACACCTACATGAATTTTTTTGTCTGAGCTCCTAGTGTGGTCGTTTTTATGAAAACTATTTTACACCTAACCGAATTGTTTTTGTTTCTATTTTTATATTTCTACTTTTCACTGTATATGTTATATTATGTGTTTTTGTATTATTTCTTATCAGACCACAAGGCAGGCATCAAAAGCGGCAAGAGTAAGTGGTTGCCTCCGAGAAACAGAGTAAGAGGCAGACAAACAGGAGTAATCCTAGTCGAGCGAAGAAGAAAAAGAAGAAGTATTATTTTTTAGTTATTTCCTATGTATACAAAAGTGACTTATTTATATTGTGACATGACATGTAGTGTTTACTATGTAAAAATTGTCAATAAACGTATCTATCTATATCTATTTATCATTAAATTTATTTGCTGTTGCAGTTTTCAGCTAATAGTTATATATTTTGGTTTGTTTAAGTTTGAAATATTTTTTTTATTTAAACAAATATACCCGCATCAACCACTAAGGGTTATTAGCGGGGGGGACATACACAAACAGTAAGACACATATTGTTACATAACAAAATATTTTTTACAGTTTGTTATATAGTTTAGTCATTTTAAGATAACTTAATAAAGACTGTAAATTTGACGTTAGTATACTTTTTAAATTATCACTAAGGGCACGCGCGATTCTTTCGTTCTGGTACACTGGACACTCAACATTATATGTTTCACTGACAACTGAGTGTTGCACTTGGTACACATCGGAGCAGCCTTCTGGTTGAAGATATGCTTATGTGTAAGGAAAGTATGTCCTATTCGGAGTCGGTTGATGATGGATTCTATATGTGTAAAATAACCGTTGGGGTTCCACTGTAATATGAATGTGCTGGCCATTAACTCTTTATGTGTTAACTATTTATTGTTGAGAACTTGATTCTTAGTCAGTTTCGTCAGTAGAAGAAGGACTGTTGAGAAGCAGTTTCTTCTTCAATCTGGTGATATTGTTTTTTAGAGTTTTATTTTGTATTTGAGAATATATAAAGTTTAAAATTTCTTTTATTTCTTGGCCTTTATTTGAATAATTTTTAACAATGCGTTCAGGATGTTTTGAGTGAAGGGAATTTGCCAGAAAATCACATATTTCATGAAAAGTAAGTGTAAAGGATGAGTTTCTATTTTCAATTTTTTCTTTAATTTGATTTAGAATAATTGGAATATCTTCTTGGGTTTTAGGCTTTTTCTTAGGTTTTTGAGTATTGGGAGGAGGTAGGTCATTTTCAAGAATTTCAGGAGAGGATATTTGTCTTTTAGTTGCAGGAGTAATTTCAGTGGTTTTTCTATCGCTTTCAATTACTAAGGAATTATCTTGGAATATTTTTGGTTGATTCAAAATTTGTAATTCATTGTTTGTTTGTGAGGAAGTGGTTTGGTCCTTTGTAGCTGATGCGTGATTTTGTACGGTATTGGGTTCTGGTTCCATTAATGTTTCGGTATCTTCTTGGTATTGGTTTCGTGGTTGATCTTGTAGCTGATTATATTTTTCATTGGTAGAGTTATGTATATTCACGTGGTGGTCAGTTTCCATGTGATTAATTGAGTTGCTTGATGATCATAAAGAAGAACAGTCAGAATCGTGATGTCCGACAATCTTGCATCTGGAGCAGTTTAAACCATCTATGGAAATGTATAGTCGATATGATGTATTGTCATGCTTCATCATTAGTTTTAGATTTACTTGGTGGGTTGGGTTGACGTATTCAGGTTGAGGTAACCGTATTGACTGTTTGGCTGGCGTGGAGTGAAACTTTGCTGGATTTGTGATATAGGATGTAGTCCCATTTGCATCTGTTGTGGAAAGTATCCTAGTTGTTGAACTGGTAAGTTCTGGTCGATGAAGTTGATTTGGCTTGAGGTTAGACATCAAGAAGATCGTAAGACATCAAGAGTATGGAAATGGATGTAGATACTGAATATATCCGTTGCACATGTTGATTTAAATATTATTATTAATGCTAGGTGTTACGTTTGATTTCTGGATTCCAAGTAAACTTACAGCATATTTTTGACACAATCGCCGGCACAAAAACTAGTATATTTTTTTTTATTATTTAACTTATTTTAAAATAATTAAACAGTTTGATTTAAAATCTGTTTTAAATCAAACTGTAAGTATCTGTTTTATATCAAAACATCAGATTGAACATACGGTTGGCAGACAAATTTTGACAGTTTTTGAAGTTATACTTCTATACGCGCGGTCGACGTTGGAAATTTGCACGGAAGTGAATCGGTGAAATCGGTACATATCTAAGGTATGAGTAAGAGAGAGACAGAAGATATTTGAAGACTACAGGGAAAAAACCAGTCAATTTTTTTCAAATTTCAGATTTCTATTCTATGGTATAGAACACGCGGAGAAGCACATTTTAGAGCTATCGTACAGGGCAAAAAGTAGTCTTGTCATGAGTAATTACACTTCAAAGTTTCGGGGTACTGGGAAAAAACCAGCTTTGTCCATGCGTCCAGTGAAAGAACCAGATATGTCACAAGTTTCACGGTAGATAGCGTTGGATTGATTTAAAAGTAATTATTATTAAACAATGCGTGTTTCAATGATAGAAAGTTTTTTTGTAAGAACAAACATTTTTGAATTTCGAATATAATTATTTTTCTGAATGATTAAATGTTCAACAAGACATGTATGCATTGATATAACATAACGTAATAGAAAGACTCGTTTTGTTTCTTGTAAAAATATAAACAGGCAGGTATAAAAAGTTCGCATTATTCACACATTAATTTCACAATATTCCGATTCATACATTATATCGTAAACAACAAAATCTATGGGCTTCGTGAAATAAAAATTACATATCCCATCCGTGGACATTCATACTTAGAGTGTGATAAGAATGTTGGACTGTGGAATCTAAAAAATGCCTTTTGAAGTACCAAAAGAGTTTAGAGACATGATCAAGGGGTCCCGCGTAAAGTCGTCTCCATTCATCGTCGTGAAAGTAACACGAAAAATAGTTTTGGACTGGAAATCATTTTTGGACAAAAAGTATGTTCCAAAATGCCCTTTCAAAACTCAGGTTTTGAAAGAGGTTGCTGCCACATCAGAGCACAGTCGACTTATAAATCAATGGACCATTCTTTTCAAGCATGTTGAAGAAACGAATGACCTTAACAACTACGAAGTTGAAGAATGGAGAATTTGAATTACCATTACCAGTCTACTCAGGTAAGGTATAAGGTATAACAAAAAATTATAATATTATTTCCTGTATGTTGTTTCAGGATCCCTCGCAATTTCAAAAGCCAAGCACAGCGATTTAATGAGCCTTATAAGATTTTGTGTGGACTTTTTCTCCGTCTTACCTTATAATTAGTCGTAACAGGTAAATTATTATTATTATAATTACTCTTTTTTTATTTCTTTATTTAACGTCGGCGTCGATCTACTTCTGCGATTAAAACTAATCACCGACCCCCGGAGCACGCTTCTACCAACGGAAAATTTTGACGAATGCCCTAGTGTTCCAACCAGAGGTAGGGATCTTTAACGAGCCATGTTACAGTAAAACCTGTGTTAACGGCCACCTGTCAAAACCGGCCACTTGTACTAGCCGGCTAGTTTCAAAGTTCCCCAAACCAAAATTTGTGGACTACAAAACCTGGTATTAGCGGCCACCTTTTTATATCGGCCAATAGTTCTGTCATTTTAAGTGACCGTTATTGACAGTTTTTGCTGTATTTATTATTACCTATCATTCACAATAGAAATACTAATCAAAATGAAACCTATTTTCATTATTGAAAGCATTGACAATTTTCTGTTTCAGATGACTAAGCTGGTTCTTTCAATGGACAAATTGCGGTTGACAAGAATTTCCTGGATTTTTAAAGAGTGTAACACATTTTTCTGAATAAAAACAGTGCAATGCCGTTCTTTTTTTTATGAAGCAATTTTGACTTCCGAGTTTTATTATACGTTTCAATGTAAGACACATTATGGTCTTAAAAGTTAAATATGCGTTTTTCTCGGTTTTATGAAATTTTGACATATCTGTTTTTTTTTTCCCTGTAGTCTTCATATTTTCTCTCTCTTTCTCTATTGGAAATAAAAATGTTCCTTTTGTATATATATTTAATATTATATATATTATGTATAATAAAATATATTATATATTTATGTGATATGTTTTGTATTATTTATTAAATGTTTATAATTATTTTAGGCTGTTGTATTTCAAAATAATAATTATAATAAATCACTGTATGAGCGAGAACTGTCAATTTTGAAATACGTTAGTGTCATGTCTAATTGGCAAATTTCTTACGTGTTTGGTTTATACGCTGGTATATGTGAGTTCGAATCCCAATATGAATTTTCTTTTATTTTTGAAATATTTAAAAACCCCACGTTAGTCCTATTAAATATATGTAATATACGCAAAAATGCTAAATTTTAAAATAAAATGAAAATTTACAACATTATCCGAGTTGTTGGTTTTTTATTTTTATCTTCCACAAACATTTTTTGAAGTTATACTTCTATACGCGCGTTCGGCGTTGGAAATTTGTGTGTATGTGACAAAATCATTACATATGTAAGATATAGGTAAGAGAGAGACAGAAGATACGTTTTCTCTCTCTTTCTCTCTCGAGAATAAAAATGTTTATGAATTGTTCAGAAAATGTTCAGAATTAAAAATTCATGTACTCCTAGCCACTGATGATGAAAAAATGTTCATTTTGTAAACATATTTAATATTTATTAATATTATTATTTTTTTATTAATATTATTATCATGGTAAATTAAACATATGCGTAAGTTATGTATATTGTCATTTTTAAATACTTATGAATATTGCATTTTAATTTGTATATTATTATTTAACAATGAATTTTACTGCAGAGTATGTGTAAAAATTTTTTTTTGCATTCAACTCCTTTTATACATATATGAAAATAACAATATATATTTTCATTAAAATATTGATTCAATACTTCATTTACTTACTATACTCCTATTACAGGTCAAATGTTTATATACAGCAAACGATGCACAATATACCTGTATACCTAATTCTTTTTCTCTTTCTGCTATCTATTACCTATAGCATTACATATGTAATGATTGTGCAGATTGACTCCCATATAAATTTGTAACGACGAACGAGTATATAGAAGTATAACTTCTATTGGCAGTCCCACTGGACTGCCACACCCGTTTTTATTTTTTCATACTTGCCTCGTTGTGTAGTACCTTTTGCATAATTTTTACAAAAGACAAATGTAAAGAAAAAAGCATGAATTCTTATGTTTAATTTCCTCTCAATATTTTCCAATGTAAGTTGTCCAACTTTATGTATGTTGTTTGATTATAGGATAGGTTTTCTGTAATTTTAATATCATACGTGTCTATTTACTTTTGTTTCAAATGAGTTGATTTTGAGTTAACCACGGTTGTGCCCAACTCTAAAAAATGCTTATTAATAATCCACAAAGCAAACGCACACATCTTTGTTTGCATCAAAACATCAAAGCAACCTTGTGGGAGTATATTTCGACTAACTAGCTTCATTAGGTATTGCATTTTATAAAGTTCATGTTATTTTATACAGTGAGCGATATAGCGACAATTTGCAAGCTCATATTTACATTTATATAACGATGTATACATCATATGAACATTCAGATGAACGAATTTATTAAAACAATTATTTCAAATTTCAAATAAGTACATGAAATTTGCTTGTTATGTTTCAGCTCTTTTAGCATGATCACCATTTTACCGTACTATTATGAGTAGTTTACTAAATAAAAAAAGACCACAATAATATCTATATTGTTTTGAAAAATTATTTACATTTATTCAGAGGCATGTAGGGCGACACTCTGGAAGTGGTCAACAAATAAATTTTTCTTATAGGGCATGCCTACTAATCCTAAAACGACTTTCATAGTCATGTATAAAAGTTGAAATTTTTAATGATTAACCTTATGGTTTACTTGGTTTAATCTTTTAAAACATATTAGTTTATTTAATATTGTAAAAGTCATAGATATACATATTGTGTTTTAGTTCAATTACAGTAACATATATTGGCCTCTTTCATTTTTTTATTAAACAAGCCCTTACTTAAATAAATTATAATAAGAAACTCAACTTAACTTGATAATTTTGAGCTAAACAATTTTAACAGTACATATTAAAAAATATTTTGAAATATAACACTGAGTTGCTGCCTACAGGTCCTCATAGAGACTTCGTCTCAGGCCAGCAACTCTAATTTGGGAATCTTACATGAAGTAAATTACCAGTTTTAATATTATCAGCAACAATGAAATTTCAAACCAATTTACCAACATTTAAAAGATTTTTACCCATATATTCAGTGGCTTCCCTCATCTATACATATTAACAGCGATGATGATGGAATAATCATTCCGAAAAAGTTCTGTCATGTAGCCCGAAAGGGTTTTTTTATATTAATATACTTTTTATAAACAACCAGTGTATAAACTACCATTTTTCGGTTTCTCCATTTAATTTTATCGTGTGTGTCTTTAATTTTTCCTGACTTCCTCTAATTTTTCTAGTAAACGGAAGTAAATTCGTCATATCCTACCCCAATTATTTCTTAGTTCAGAGTAAACCCATTCACGGGAGTATACTTACTTATAGAAACAAGTTTGTTGTACTTTGGATGTAGCATGTGTGAATTACAGATCATATGCAATTCATTGAATGAAACAAAGATGGAAAATAAAAATTACTTCAAATCATTGATTTATAATTTTTAATTTTTTTCTCTATAGTCTATAATTATAGAATATGCTTCACCGTCAATGGAAGAGAACAGTTTCTGCAGGTTGGAGAAGATTCTTTGTTGATTAAGAATTTATGGGTCAGCGCAGTGTGTTCAATTCTTAGTCGGTTAGTTATTACTTGGTCCCTTTCATTGGATGGATTATTCTCATATAGTTTATCTTCAGGAAAGATAAGGAATTTTAGGAAACTAAAGATTCAGGAATCTTTACTACTGTAAAGATTCCTGAATCTTTACAGTAGTCTTGTCATATGTTCATACAGTGGTCTTTAATTAGGTTTTTGAGATCGGAGTATGGGTAATTTCTTGATTTGGTTGTGTATTGGGAGTTTATTCGACTTGTGTTTTCTAGGTTGTCCAGTTTCTCATTTCCAGCTATTCCTACAAGCGACGGTACCCAGATAAATGCTACTTCTTTTCGAGTTGATTGAATTATATTTATCTTATTTTTTATAGCCTGAAATATTGGATTTGTAGGGTATATTTGTTTTACACCTAATAGGGCATTTAATGAGTCAGTTATGATGACACATTTATTCTCACTACGCGTTTTGAAGAAAATTAAGGCTTCCAAAATGACTGTGGTCTCGCCTGTGAGGATGCAGCAGTTTGAAGGTATGGTTATAGTGTGAGTAGTTTATTTACACTAGTATGCAGCAGCGTGTCCGTCATGAGCTTTAGAGGCATCACTGAAAATTTGGAGATAATTAGGATAATGAGATATCACTTCGGAGTACGGAGTAAGTGTTTATGGAAAATCATTCCTTGATTATCCCTTAACTAGTGATGATTTGTCAGTTTCGTCAGCTGAAGAAGGGATAGGGTTTATTTTTTTCTATAGTCGAGTGATATTATTTCTTAACCGAGAATTTTGTGTGTAACAATAAACAAAATTAACGATCTGAATTAGTTCCTCTGGTTCATTGAAGTAATCTTTAGAAGTTAATTCAGGGTTATGAGAGTTTAAAACATTTTCCATAAAATCACATATTTCATTGAAATTTAGTATAAAAGGAGGTGATCTATTTTCGATTTTGTCTTTGATGGATTCTAAAGAGTGAATGACATCTTCGCGGGGGGTTTTGGAAGAGGTTTTGGGTTTCTTTTTTGGTTTATATTGTTTAGGGGTATTAAAAACGGATGAGTGTCTTTGTGTCTTTTTATCTGTTTAGAATTGACTGCATTATTTAAGGTTATTGGTGTTTCTGGTGACGTAGTATTTTCAGTGTTATTTACAGCTGGTGATGTTGTTTTGGAAAAAGAAGACGAAGTGTTTGGATTATCTTTAGATATGTTTTGGATGAGGTCGGTTTCCTTAGACTGATATATTTTATCATAAGGTTTATTAGGTTTAGATAATGACGATGTGGTTTGAGTTGTATCTGAGAGGGGAGTTGAAGGGGTATCATTAGGTTCATGAGGTTTAGATAATGATAATGTGGTTTGGGTTGAATCTAAGAGGGTAGTAGAATTAGTTTGGTTTGAAATGTGAGCGCATTCTGATTCTTGATGACCAATGGTTTTACATTTGGAGCAATTGAATTTGTCTATGAAGAGAAATACCCGGTAGTAAGTATTATCATGAGTTATGGTAAAAGAGTCATGAATAGACATATTTTTCAGGGATGTAATGAATGATTGCCTTCTAAAGCTCAGAACATGACTGTACTCACTTTCAGACATACCTACTCGAAGAAAAGTCATTTTTGATACAGTGTGAATACCAAGTTTTTGTAATTCTTGTTCAATTATTTCGTTCGGGATTGTAGGACATGCATTAGATATTAGAAGTCTCTGGGCCAGAGAAATTAATTTTCTTACTTCGACTTGACATCCATTTATTTCGATATATTTATAAGAATGAAGAACAGCATCAACAGTGTTTTTTAAGAGAGGTATATGCATATCCTATTCTTAGCAATTCTCGAGGCAAAAAGTACATTAATTGGACCCACTAGTGATCCAACAGCTACGACTTAATCATGGATTTTTGTACCTTCAATGCTGGAAATGACTATTGCTTGTTGTTTTGTTGGATGTTTAAAATAATTTACGAGATCTGAGTAACTGTGTTTAGTGGAGTTGTGAGTAGTATTATTGTTGTATGAAGTCATTTTTTTAATTTTCTTGATCACAAGTTAAGCCGATCCTGTGGCAGGTCCAAAAAACTGGTCAAGACTCAACTGGAATTTTTGTTATCTCTTTACGTAGGTATTATTTAAAGATTATTTTGTTGTTGTTACAAAAATAATACGAAAAGAAGTGCTACTCACTTGAGATAATATTGTCAGCACTAACTAATGCACTTAAATTTGTAGTAGAGGTATAAAATATTAAATTATGGTTTGTTTTTACCATTTGAAATGACTATATTTCGAGACAGCTGATAACGGGGTAGATTTGATCGGTATCAAGGCCGAACTCCATGCATAATATTATATATCTGAATAATTAGTATAAATGAGTCAGATAAAATTGAAGTATTAAAAGATTTTTTTTTACCAAGGAGAAAAACCAAAAATTTGTCTAAATTTGTATTTTTATTATGACTTGCAAAGTGAAAATCTAAACGACAAATAAACTTATTTCAAAGTAAAATTGTGGCTTATTCTCAAGAAAAATCGTAAATGCCACAAGATAACTTCAAAAGAATGTATTTTATTAGTTATATTTACTGTTTTTATATTTCTATTTAAAGTATAATTTCACTATTTGAGAGAGTGAGTCATCGTTTAAAGACCCAGAAATGCGGACAGCCGTTTGGAAATCCAGTGACGTACACTTACTTTTATTTTAACGTTAATTATATTTCATTTTTCAAATATTAATGTTCGAAATAGGCCACAATATATTTATTTACAAGTTTTTACTGACGTTTTGATCTCTATATCCAAAGACCGCTTTCAAAGATATAAATGATAGTAATATTTTTTTTATTTGTTTATTATTATATATTTTTATAATCCTATATTGTTTATTTTCTTTTTTTTTCTATCTTTAAAAACGGAATAGAGATCGAAACGTCAATGTATTAAACATGTAAATAGATATATTGTGGCTTATGTCCAACCTTCTCCCTAAAAATACAGAATGCCACAAACAAGCAGCTATAGAAAAATAAATATATCTGTCATTTGTATGTTTGAAAACGGTCTCTTTATAGAGATCGAAACGTCCGTAAATTAAACATTTGAATAAATATATTGTGGCTTATTCCCAACATTATTTCTAAAAATACAGAACGACAAGCGAAAAGCCATAGAAAATAAATAGTACTATCATTTGTATAATTGAAAACGGTCTCTGGATATAGAGATCGAAACGTCAATAAATAAACATATGAATAAATATTTTGTGGCTCATTCCCTACATTCCCCTAAAAATACAGAATGCCACAAACAAAAAGCTATAAAAAAGAATTATTTTGCAGAAAGTTTACTGATACCAACCGGCTGTCGCGGAAGTTACGCTAAAACGTCTTTTGACGTGACCCGTCCTTAAAGAGTTACACAATGAAATTTTTTTAAAACAAATTTTAAGACAATTTCCACGCCACCCCAGAGGTATGTCTTGTGGCGCGATACTTTTTTTAAATGGGTAATCGCCAAGAGCCATATTGTCTTATTAAATAAAATGAACAAAACACTTAAACAGTATAAAACAAAACAAAATAAAATCCTATAAAACAAAATAAAATTCTATAAAAACAAAATAAAAATAATGTTTGATGTGTTTAAACACAAACACTATACACACTTACTATGTTCTTCTCGTTTTTTTTTTGTTTTTGGTTTTTTTTATGCTGATGTTCTTATTAAACTATTAGAAAATATTATTCGCTGTCTAAACCTGAAGATGCAGTGCTGCTATCGCTGTCATTATAATTACACCACCTGGTGTAATTATAATTGGCTCTAGTAAAACTTTGATATGAGTGTCAAGTTCCCACATACGATGTTCTTCTTTAATTATGTGGCCTATACATTTAGCCCATTTCTCTGGAGTTACATGGAGGATTGCTTGAATCAAAAGTTTCTTAATTTTGTTTAATTTGAACGTTTTGTTATTGCGTGCTACTTCTCCTTTCACTTGCTCCCAGATAAGTTCAATGGGATTAAGTTCGCAATGATAAGGCGGTAGACGCAGAACTTTGACACCATAATCTTTTGCAGTTTCATCTACAGCATATTTAAGATATTCAATTTTTCTTAACCGTGCAATGTCAAGTAGTTGAATTTTGAGCATTGATTCTTCGTATGCAATCCCCTTTTCTGTAAGCCATTCTTGAATTCTCCCTTTCCGCCATGCCGTCGTCGGTAATTGTTCTAGTCTGCGGCTATGATATGGCGCATTGTACATAACAACCACAGACCCAGATTCCAATTTTGGTAAGATTCTCTTAAACCAGCGCTCAAATACTTCAGAAGTCATTTCTTCATGATAATCACCTGTTTTTTTCGACTCAAATTGAAGCAAACCATCATCAAGGAACCCTGTATCACTTCCTATATGGGTGATGATTAAACGCCGTCCCTTTCCTGATGGGGCCTTTAATCCTGTAGACCAGCCTTCTATAAATGCTTCGCGTTTACTTTTTACATTTAAATCTTGCCAAACTTTTCCAACTGTATGACCTTCGTTAATCCAGGTTTCATCCAAATAATATATTTTGCATCCAGTGCTGCGAATTTTTCGTATTTCTTCTAAATATTTTCTTCTCCACAGAATAGTTTCATTTTTTTCTAATAGCATACTTTTTCTGTTGCGTTTTACGTATCGAAAGTTCATTTCGTGCATGGTCCTGATTAAGACTCTACGAGATATCTTGGGTAAAGAGTCATCATTTTCGAGCTCTTGAGAAATTTTTTTCAGTGTTGGAATTTCACTCCGAAAATAAAATGAATGAATTTTTCGACGTATAATATTCCTTGTCTCGTCATCCAAAACAATGCTTTTCCTACCTCTAGTTTTACCTTTTTCTTGCTTTTTATTTTCCGATGTATTTTTAAGTACATGATAAATACAGCTAACGGATACTTTTGTTAAACTGCTACAAATGTCGACCGCTTGGCTAACGTTTAATGCCATTTTTCTGCCGACAATTCCTTCATAAACGTTTCGTATCATTACCTTCTCTTCGGACGTTAACATTTTCCGTCTCTTTTGAGGCTTTTCATTCTTGGAATCAACATCAGAATTTTGCTGTCTTCTCTTGGAACAACTCGGTTTTTCGTCCATTGTATTTCAATAATCTGGATATATACTATATATACATAAATTTCAAAGAATAGAACTAAATATTTACTATAAAACGACAAAATATAACACTCTTATTATCTATAACACGTTTTATCAATACTACAATACAGTATTGATAAAACAGTATTGACAACAATAAGTTTACAAACTTATCACATAAAATATACTCACAAAAACACATGCACTATTTACCCATAGAAACACAAATGTTTTCTTCGTTCATTTCTTGGGCAAAAAATAATAAAAACTAGTTTTACTGCATGTCTGGATCCGAATTGTAAAACCGAGTTCCCTCGCTAATTCCAACATTGCCAAACGATTGAAAAATAATGTTTTAAAATATCGATTTTTATTTTATAAATTTAAATACGTAACGAAACGGAACATATAAATAAAATTTATTTTATTACAATTTTGTGCTTAATTTTTACTATTGAAAATATCATGTTTTTTGGTATTTTTATGACGGTAATAATCGCTGCGTGGAAGAATACAGGTTTTGTATGACCATAATTACTACTTGTGAACAAGATTTGGCTACACTGTTCGACAACTTCTGGTCAAGTCTACTATAGAGAAGCACAAATAAATATACTACTTTATATATTCTGTAATTTCTTATGAGGAAACGCAAATTGCAATCGAGAAAACAGGCAGTTTTCGAGGGCCGCTGTGTACATTTAAATTTGAGGATATTCCGCGTTTAAACTATGATATCACTCTTCTGAATTGAGGGTTTCTACTATAGAAATGTATTATTACACTGAATTACATTTTATACGATTTTTTCTGAATGTAAATAGGTACTTTTTACTGATTTTTATTTTATTATTCGAGGTAATAACATATTAAATTTTTAAAACAATGTTTGTATTTTTCTTATTTATAAAACAAACCTTAAATCTAAAATATCTGTTTTACTAGCATATTTTAAAATTGTGTGACTGGGTTATAGTTGAACGAGAGCTATAAAGATAATATTCCAGAAGCCCTTGGGTTATGTGGGGACAATATTGGATTTGACTTGAAAAGATAGCAAATATGTGATTGGACGTATAAGATTTTCTCGTCGTTTACGATAAATGGCTTTGAATATGATATGTCAACTTTTGTATTTAATTCGCTGAACAATATCTTTAAAAGTATACATAACCTCCAGACATTTGTTTATGTATGAGACATTGGTAATATCAAAGCTTGATTCAATTGTTTTCCATTATGTGATTATAAAGTTCTTTTTTAACTGCTTTATAATAATTAACGTTTTTATTTACAAAAGTAGGACTCGTACAGAGTAATTCATTCTTTTATTTAAGTTTATCTAGTTTAAGTTCTCTAATTTTCTTAAGTTAACCTCCTAGTAACAGGTAAATAAGAGCAAGGATAGGAATAGCAAGAAATGCATTTGTAAAAATGAGAACAATTCTCTGCAACAAAGACCATAGATTAGAACTGAGAGTAAGAGCACTGAGATTCTACGTGTTTTCGATACTGCAATATGGACTTGAAAGCTGGACATTAAAGCAAGAACACATAAATAAGTTATAGTCCTTTGAAATGTGGTGTTACAGGAGGATGCTTAGAATAGCATGGACACAGAAGAAAACTAACACGGAAGTATTGCGAGAAATGAGCAAAGAATGCGAAATAATAAACACAATAAAAATAAGAAAGTTACAATATCTGGGACACGTAATGAGGGGGCAGCGATATGAACTGCTAAGGCTGATAATACTGGGAAAGATAAGAGGAGGAAGGAGTATAGGAAGAAGGAGAGTGTCATGGTTGAAGAATTTAAGAGACTGGTTTAAATGCAGTTCTATAGAACTCTTCAGAGCAGCAGTAGATAGAGTAAAGATAGTGATGATGATATCCAACCTCCGATCGGGAGACGGCACTTAAAGAAGAAGAACAGGCAAATTGGTTCGAAGCAATCGTTTGATCAATAGCGCTGATGGGGAAATTTTTAGACCAGAGAGGGGGGATGTTCTATGTTCTAATAAGGCTATATGAATGTCATTACCTGAATTATAACAACTTTGATCAAATAAAAGGCATATATCGAGCACAGTTTAATTTAATCTTGCACAAGTACTTTCGATCCCTAGATCATCTTCAGTGGCATCTGAAATAAGCCAAGAAACGTTTTTTTAACTAAAGAAATTGATTAACTTCAATAAAAACTCGAAGTTTATGGTTCATAAAAGTTTTTATGTGATTAACGTTTATAGACTTACTTCGTCAATTGCGGCCTATACGACAAGAATAAAATGTCATAAACATATAATTGTACAACACACTACACTACACAAAGACAAACAAACACTTTAAAATTATTGAAAAATAGCTACATTGCGTACAGAAGCCGGAGACAGAATTGCTCCCGATCTAACGGAAATGTTGGGGTGACATGTGACAAATGACAGCTTGGATGAGCAGTCACAATCATAGATATGTGATCTGCACCTTTTAAAAATTCTGTGAAACTAAGTATTGACCAAAGGTCCAACTGACACTACTATAGGAGGTCACTGATGAAATATAAAATTATATAGAATATTTTTAAGTAGATTGAATAATCCAGATCTCACACTCAAACCTGTCTATAATAATTAGGGTGTTAGTTTGAGGGCAAGTGAAGTCGACGTAAAGTATGAATGCAAGAAATAGACTAAACAATATATTAGACAGTGGGTAGTTGACTACAATAAAATGGTCTACCAAGCACTATCAGTACTGTAGAAAGGAAGAAATCTGACTATGTAATTAAAATACTAAAAATTAAAAATCAAAATTGAAAGCAAAGTATATAAATGGGGTATAATCCAAGTAGTTCAGTTGAACCCACAGTCAATGGTAGAACTATAAAATTAATATGGATATGCTCAGTGCAGGAAGTCTAAACAGTCGAGCTGGGTCCCCTACGAGGTGAAGCTGTAATAAAGTTTTTAAAAATAGGTTTAAATTTAGTACAATTTAAATTAATTTGAGTATTAAGACAGTGAGAGTTTCCATGTGTTTCCCTTGTAATCTCCAAATCTCCCAATAAATCCAACTCCATATAGTTTTTCTTTCTACTAATGTCATGTAAGATAGATGAAACAGTGTTGATGTTAAAATTGTGTTTACTGGATAATAAGTGTTGACCAAAACTTGAAGAGTTTGGTATTTTCAAATGTTCTGAAACTCTAGTGGATAACTTTCTAATGGTTCTACCTCTATATCACAGGTTCTACCTGTGATGCCTCTTATATAGGAGATTACAAGGGAAACAAATGGAAACTATCACTGTCTTAATACTCAAATTAATTTAAATTGTACTAAATTTAAACCTATTTTTAAAAACTTTATTACAGCTTCACCTCGTAGGGGACCCAGCTCGACTGTTTAGACTTCCTGCACTGAGCATATCCATATTAATTTTATAGTTCTACCATTGACTGTGGGTTCAACTGAACTACTTGGATTATACCCCATTTATATACTTTGCTTTCAATTTTGATTTTTAATTTTTAGTATTTTAATTACATAGTCAGATTTCTTCCTTTCTACAGTACTGATAGTGCTTGGTAGACCATTTTATTGTAGTCAACTACCCACTGTCTAATATATTGTTTAGTCTATTTCTTGCATTCATACTTTACGTCGACTTCACTTGCCCTCAAACTAACACCCTAATTATTATAGACAGGTTTGAGTGTGAGATCTGGATTATTCAATCTACTTAAAAATATTCTATATAATTTTATATTTCATCAGTGACCTCCTATAGTAGTGTCAGTTGGACCTTTGGTCAATACTTAGTTTCATAGAATTTTTAAAAGGTGCAAATCACATATCTATGATTGTGACTGTTCATCCAAGCTGTCATTTGTCACATGTCACCCCAACATTTCCGTTAGATCGGGAGCCATTCTGTCTCCGGCTTCTGTACGCAATGTAGCTATTTTTCAATAATTTTAAAGTGTTTGTTTGTCTTTGTGTAGTGTAGTGTGTTGTACAATTATATGTTTATGACATTTTATTCTTGTCGTATAGGCCGCAATTGACGAAGTAAGTCTATAAACGTTAATCACATAAAAAGTTTTATGAACCATAAACTTCGAGTTTTTATCGAAGTTAATCAATTTCTTTAGTTAAAAAAACGTTTCTTGGCTTATTTCAGATGCCCCTGAAGATGATCTAGGGATCGAAAGTACTTGGGCAAGATTAAATTAAACTGTGCTCGATATATGCCTTTTATTTGATCAAAGTTCATTTATCCGAGCATTCAACCTTATATTGAATTATAAGATTTTTTAAGAATTTTTTACAAATACTAACAGCTTTTTTATATATTCAATTTGATTTTGGGTAATTTGGACTAGAGGTTATCAAATTTATTTTCAAACTTTTAGCAAATACAAACAGCTTCTGCCGGTCGTTCTAGAGTTTTGCTCTTGGAAGACCTATTGTATCTTATTTCAATTACTTCTGCATTTTTTCTGAGGCATTTGGCTTGGAAGGTACTCACTTCTGCTCTTTTGCATTGATTTTTTGCTTCTGCAGCAGTTAGGTTTAAAATTCTTAAGAGTCTTTTTGCAAGGATTGGTCTCGAATCCCACTAACTAGTCTATTTCTTATTAGGGGGTTTTTAAGAGAATTAAAATTGCAATTTTTTGGCAGCAATTTGACATTATTCATCAAGTTATCAAACTCTTCGATTTGTTCCTGTACCCCAATAAAGAAAAGGTACCTATCATAAGTTTCATTTTTCAATGGTGAGCAGTATGTTTAAACGCATTTATTACAACAATAAACTGTTTTCTCTCCTCATTACTGAGTTTAAACGTTTTAAATATACAGGGTGTTTCAAAAAGGTATGCCATAAATTAAATCACGCATTCCATGGACAAAAATAAATTGCTAAAATCCAACTTACCTTAGTACAAAAGTGTACACAAAAAAGCTACAGCCCTCTGAAGTTACAAAATAAAAATTTTTTTTGCATTATTTTCTAAACTACTTGACATTTTGTAATAAAAATGGACATGTTACTTTCTTGTTCTGAAAGCATTTTTTATACAAAAGAATCTAAGTGTATAGTAAAATTTTAAGGGGGGTATGCAGCCCTAAATTTCCCCAAACTTTTGAGTACGTTCAAATCAAATTAGTATTGTGGCATCATTAGTTTAACACATTATTTTTAAAACTTTTTTGCCTCCTATCACTTTTTCGAAAAACTAGTTTTTTCCTAGTTGGCCATAAAATTACAATTTTTTTTTGTGGCATACACTTTCGTCATTCAGCCAGTCTCGAAAGTTTATAATATATTCCTTAAGAAAGTATACACACATAAGTACAGATTATTTCTCTCAGACAAATGTACAGCGATATCTCTAAAACGAAATAGACGAATAATTAATAAAAGAACACGTCGAAGGAAAATAAAAGGACACTCGCTTCTCGTCTAGGGGTCCGTCAAAACAAAATTACAATTCACAAGGAAACAAAGTTCCTATATTTGGCTGTATACCATATATTAAAAATTTTGAATAAAATCCTTTATAAAGAGGTATATAAAAAACCCAGTTGGGCTATGTTGCATTGACAAAACGTTTTCGGAATAAATATTCCATCATCAGTGTCAAGTTAATACATGGATGTAGCCACTAAATATGTGGGTAAAAACCCTTTAAAAATTATTAAATAAGATTTGATCTACATTATGTCTAATTTACATTTAAGATGTTAAAGTTACCGTTGGATAGGTAACAGGGCGACATATGACTCTACATTAGTTGCGAGTCCTGAGACGGTATGTCTACGAGGACTTTGTCAAAGCAACTGTTGCTTCAGTTGCTTTGACAAAGTCCTCGTAGACATACCGTCTCAGGACTCGCAACTAATGTAGAGTCATATGTCGCCCTGTTACCTATCCAACGGTAACTTTAACATCTTAAATGTAAATTAGACATAATGTAGATCAAATCTTATTTAATAATTTTTAAAGGGTTTTTACCCACATATTTAGTGGCTACATCCATGTATTAACTTGACACTGATGATGGAATATTTATTCCGAAAACGTTTTGTCAATGCAACATAGCCCAACTGGGTTTTTTATATACCTTTTTATAAAGGATTTTATTCAAAAAAATTACAATTAGTTTCTACGGATACAATAATTACAAACAGTTCCATCAATAAAAGTCAATAATTTGAAGCTATCATTTATTGTGTGAATAAGATTAATATTAAAATTTTGATATTACACTGGCCTACACATTTCAGGAAATGGCAGATATGCAGTTAACTGTGGGTAAGTTGGATTAGATTAAATTATGATTTCAATAAACTATCGGGAATATCGTAGGTGAATGTCAAGGAAATAGTGCAGCAGCCGCAAGGCGTTATGTAGTAAAATACCCCAATCGAAATACTACCCGATAGTCGATTATTTCTGACCATAGATCGTCGTTTACGGGAAACGGATACATTTCAACCGCAAGTTGCTGGCAATAGTGGTCGTCCAATAATGGATCCAACTGATAAAGACATTTTATAAATCATTGAAGAAGTCCCTGGAACAAGTACAAGGGTAATAGCTACTTAACTAAATGTTCCTCACGTAAGGGTTTGGAGACGTTTGAAGGATTAGCTGCTTAAACTCTATCACGTAACAACGGTTCAAGAGTTATTTCTTGAAGATTATCCTAAAAGGATTGGATTTTGCGATTGGTTGTTAATGGAAAACACTCGAAATGTTAATTTTATGAGAAATATTTTGTTTACCGACCAGGCTACCTTCAGTCGAAATGGAATAACAAACCATCATAACGAGCACATTTGGGCCGACGAAAATCCTCACGCCAAAAAAATGATTCATCACCAAAGGACTTTCAAAGTTAATGTTTTGGCAGGAATTGTGGATAACAATCTAATCGGCCCAGTATTTCTTCCCAACAATTTAAATAGTGATAATTATTTGCAGTTCTTGGCAAACGATTTACAGGAGTATTTGGAAGAAGTGAATATTGCAATAAGACAAAATATGTGGTTTCTACAAGATGACGCTTCACCGCAATATAGTAATGAAGTTCGGGAATACCTTTGTAGGCAGTAACCTGGTCGGTAGATTGGAAGGGGTCGTGACGCACCTATTTCTTGGCCACCCAGAAGTATAGGTCTTAACCCCATGGACTTTTGCTTTTTGGGGTTTATGAAAGATAAAGTGTATTCTGTAACAATAGAGAACGAACAACAATTGAGGGTTAGAATAATTGAAGCTGCAAATTATTTCGTCAGAAAAACATGATTTTTCAGTGTATTCGGTTTTCCTTATTAAAACGATACCGAATGTGTATTGAAAAAAATTGAGGTTAATTGAATATTTATTGTAATATCATATTTATAGAGGTTATAGACATTTTTTGTACTTGTTAAATAATTTTGGCCATTTATTTAGTTGCTCGTAATTTTTAAAGGTTAATTAAAAGTGCCGTAACTCAATAAAAACTGTTTTTTAAAAAAAGTAATAAGAGGCAAAAAAATTTTAAAAATAATGTGTTAAACTAATGATGCCACAAATATCATTAGATTTGAACGTTCTCAAAAGTTTGGTAGGATTTAGGGCTGCACACTCCCCTTAAAATTTTTCTGTACGCTTAGATTTTGTTATTTCTTTTGTATGAAAAATGCTTTCAGAACAAGAAAGTAACGTGTCCATTTTTATTACAAAATGTCAAATAGTCTAGGAGATAATGCAAAAAAATAATTTTTATTTTGTAACTTCAAAGGGCTGTAACTTTTTTTGGGTACACTTTTGTAATAAGGTAAGTTGGATTCAATCAATTTATTTTTGTCCCCGGAATGCGTAATTTAATTTATGACATACCTGTTTAAAACACCCAGTATCTTGGGCTTCTTTCCCTGCTATATTTAAAAATATTGCAATCTTTCTGCTCTCTTGTTTTCTGGTCAAATCTACTACGTATATGTATATATTGAATCTATCTAGAAACTTCTTCAAGTCTTGACTTGCATTTTCATCAAAACGGATCCCATTAGGCGGTTTAAAAATAGAATCCATTGTATTTAGGTAAATACGGGTTCAGACACCTGACACCATGTAATGTTTTATAGAAACAACTATTCTTAGTTTGTATTTCTACATGAATTGCTTAAATGTATGTGTTGACGTGGCAGACGTAACCTCACAGGTGAACCAACTCATGTTAAGGTTGGTTCATACTAAGCTGTTTATGTTACAGTTATTGGAAAGCTGAGTCAATACTGCGCATTATAGCCACAATAAAGATGTGAGCATATGAATAAAGAAAAAAACCTAGGAAAGGGTAATATCTAGATTAAAAATTTTTTTTTTGTGAATTTCAGGTAAAAGTAAAAATTTGTTAAATCTTAAAGATTAGGTTAATTTCCATTATTAATAAAAACAATATTTAATAACATATTGATTTCTTAAATTTAGTATTTAATGTCCAATAGTTTGCCTCATCGAACAGTTATGTTTAAATACATAACAACTCTGTTTTTATTTAAACTTTTTAACTGTTTTTAAAAATACCTCCTGTCGTTAAATTGACGCACAGTTAAGTATTGATTGCGTTGGTCGGATTAATTTCCACCAAAGGCTGATAATCAAATCAAATATTTTTTGTGGAATAGCGATAAGTGACAAAAATCTTTGGTGGTCGCATTGTATGCCTGCGCATTTTCCCTGGGGATTTGTTTTTAAGCGGATTCCAGAATTGACATATTCCCGACACACATCCGTTACGAATATCGACGCTCGTCAACGTAATGGGCAGTTTCTGTTTAAACAAATATTTCATCGGCAGGAATTAGTCAAAAAAATATCTGCCACATGTATGTATTCGACTGTTAATAAATTGGTAAGTATTCGTTATAAAAAAATATCGAAATGAAAGTTATATTTTCATTTCAATATTCTTTATTTTTTTATTTTTAAATGTATGTACGAAACATGCAAATTTATTAGCTAACAATTATTTTGTCTAAATTTTAGACTCAGCTCAATCCTGATTTTGGTCATCACGAAGCACGGCTGACAACTTAGTAATATTACAGACAGAGATCACAATAGCAACATTATTTGACATCGAGAAGGCCTTCGACACTCTATTACGTTCTACTGTATTGCCAAATTAAAAGAAGACAATATTACTGGAAATACATTATCTTTTATCAAACAGTATCTTTCTAATCGCCGCTTCAAAGTATTAGTTAAAGAAAAAGCTTTCACATCCTGCTTTCAGGAAAATGGGGTACCCCAAGGATCAGTTCTAATTTCCACTTTATTTATAATAACTATTAATGATATTTGCAAAAATATTCCCAACCCAGTGAAGTACAACTTATATGCTGACGACCTGATTTACATTGCACAATTACAAACTTAATCCAAAAAGCATTAAATGAACTAACTTCTGGGTCTATACGCTTTGGTATTAATTTCTCTGCTGAAAAATCAAAAGTACTCAAATTCAGTCGAAGAACACGTAGCATATTATTACCCCAAATTACATTAAATGGTACTCCGCTGACAGTAGTTTATGAACACAGGATACTAGGTTCAATTTTTGATAGTCAACTAACATGGAAATCACAGATTGCAAACGTCGAATCTAATTGCTTAGCTAGATATCTATTACAATTTCTAGAAAATTATCACTGGGGAGCTGATGAAGATATCCTAATTAAGGTATACAAATCTCTCATGTTTTGTATACATGTCAGCCTCAAAGAATGATTTAAGGACTTTTGACATTATTCAGAATACTGCATTACGAATATGTTTCGGAGCTTTCAGATCCAGTACTGCCAAAAGTCTTCGCTGTGAATAGTGTAAAGTTTACCTTTCGCTTCGCAGGTAACAACCTCTTCTGACATACTTTGCTAGAGTGTCTTCGAATCAAAACAACCCTATATAATATAAGCTAATATACAAACCCTATAATTGTGAGCCTAATAATAAATACCAGATATTACCTTAAATTTTACTTTCCCTTTCACGACCTGTTGATTTTTCAATAACAGATACTTATATACTGTCATCGACTCCTCCTTGAATTATTAACATATCAAAAATTAACCTTTCGCTTAGTGATTATCACAAAAATAAAATCAACAGCCAAATTATAAGGCAATCTTTCCTAGAGCTGGTCAACACAAACTCATATGATGAGATTTTCTACGCAGATGCATCTAAAACTGAGATAGGTATCAGATATTCTGTAACAACTTCAAATACTATTATTCAGAAAGTCTGCCTTCCACAATTCACCTCTATACATATAGAATAGCTGTACGTCATCCTACAAGCAATAAAAGGCTTATGTAACCAAACTAAAGCCAAGAACACTGCAATATGTACAGATTTGATGTCCTTCATCGACTCGATTAAAAATATTGATTCCGAACATCCATTAGTTCATGCCATACATGAAGCAACAAACTCACTTCTGTCTCAAACATGTCTCACTCCTTCTGGAACAAACATAATATTAATCTAGATTCCTTCACACGTTCGCATTTTAGGTAATGAGACTGCTGATACTGCTGCAAAAGAAGCGTTACAACCAAATCATACATTAAATCTGTTCAACTAGCATCAGATCTAAAACTATTTTTCAGGTCCCAAATTAAAAAGTCCTGGCAAAACCAATGGAAGAATCAAGCTCGAAATTACACAAAATACAACCTATCAGCGAAACCTTTCAGCTACCTAACTTAAGTAGAAGAGACAAGTTAATCGTTCGCAGGCTAAGGAATTGCACACACACGGCTGACACATAGACACCTGGTGCATTCCGAGAAATCACCTGTTTGTAAAAAGTATAGTAAATCGTTAACCGTTCAACATATTTTTACAGAGTGTGCCAAATATGAGCAAGAACAAAAAAAAACACTCTATACAGGGTCTTACAAATCTTTAGCCAATTAGAATCATTATGGCCTTTTTTCTGCACGACGAGTTTTGACGCGGCTCTTCTCACCTGATGTCTGCATCAGTAAAAAAGATTCTTATTTATTATTTACACCAGCAAATATATGTTATTAACACTAGCAGAAGAACACCAAGGTTTCAGGTCGCGAAGATCATGCCTCGACGTTATATTTATAAGGAGTAATCATGTGGAATAAAAGGACGTTATTCACTTATTGTACGCAAGAGAATATTCAAGGAATAATCAAAACGATCAAAAATATCTACCAAAACAACACGATGATAATGTCAAAAGTCACAGGTAAAGTAAAAATCCAACACAGCGCTAAAGAATTCAGTACAAATATAGAACTGATACAGGGTATGCGCTGGTGTCTCCTTTTTAAAATTGGCCTTAAAAAATTTATAAGAGATATAAAATTTTTAATAAATCTACCCAAACACGTAAACGACGTGGACCTTGTCGCAAGTATTATTCATAAATTTAGAAAATTGTTTTAAGTTCATGTTCATCAGGGATAGGTCACAGAGTTAGAAAAATGAGGTCAAACTTTAACGTCAGTGACTATGGTAAACGGACAACATAATATCGGAAGAGATAAACCATCGAATAATGCTCGCAATTAGAAGTAACTTTGGACTAACGACACATTTTAGAAGCTACCGCCTAACAAGGAAGACAAAGTATGTAACAATAATCAAAATGATTAACTAAATAACTGAAGTGAGAAAAAATGATAAAATTAGGAATGAGTATATGAGGAAGTACAGGAATCCAATTAATAACAATATGGGAGACCATAGGTTATTGTGGTTTAGGTATCTTTAAGGCCAAGATATTAATTAGAAGACTTCTTCTTCCTTCTTGTATGTATGCTTTAAAGCCTGTTTCTTCTTCAATATTAGCCTCCCAAATTGTTTTAATTATCGTACCATCTTTTTCGTGTTCTGCCAATGTTCTTTGTCCATTTGGTGACTTATCTCGAGCTATTCGTACTATCCTATCCTTGCCATTCTACTACCATGTTCGTTTCACTCCTGTTTCCGTTTTGTCACCCATCATTTATGTCTTCTATATTACATGCTCTTTTAATGTATTTGTTTCTCTCCCTATCCACATGGACTATCCAGACTTTTCTCTGATATTTAACGGAGAATTTTTTCTATGTTGTTTCTAGTAGTTGTCTCGTTTTATATGCGTCAGGTCTTGTCTCCGCCGTGTATGTTAATGTAGGTCTAATTGCTGCTTTATAGATTCTTGTTTTTGTGTCTTGTCTTGGGTATTTGCTTTTCCTGATTGTGTCATTAAGAGATCCCGCCGCTTTACTTGCTTTTAAGCTTTGCTGTCGTACTTCTTCAACATCTCCGTAACTAGTTATATCTATTCCCAGATATATAAACCTTGGTTTCTGCTTTATTATTTTCCCATCAATTTCGATTTTACATCGTAGTGGGTATTTAGATGTTGTCATACATTTGGTTTTTTCTGCTGATATTATCATATTGTATTTCTTGGTTGTTGTATTGAAGATATGTGTTAATCTTTAAAGCTAATTTGAAGCAAATACGAAAAAATGCTGATTTTCGAGTTCCTGGGATGAGATTTAAGAATTATTGTAATTAGGGAAGCTAAGCCCGTAAAGGGATAAAGGCAAACAGGAAAAGAACAGAAAAATACACAATATTTAGCTAAAGCTTGTAAAATAAACTTTAAGCTAAAAACCCCGTTGTTTAAATAAAACAAGCACTGAAATCTATTAAGTGATTTAGCTAGGTACTTTAATATTTGTTATGATGCGGGTATTTATTTAATTACGCAATAATTTAATTTATAAACACTAAAAAATTATATTCTCGAGCAGTGATCATTTGTTATTCTTTCCACAATCTCCTAATTATGATAAGTTATGTAAATCTGTACGATTTCCAGTAATAACATTGTAATATCTTGTAACTAAACAGCAATGTGGGCTTTAGACTAACTTGTCAACTTGATACGCTGAAGTGAGTGTATATCCTTGTTGAAATTCCAATAATGCAACTGTCGCCATCCAATAGTCCCGTCTAAGCCTCCTCTTGCCCTGAGTGTTGTTTCCAAATATAGTCAATATGTAATCAAATGTATGATTTAAAACGGTAATAAACATTTTGATTTCTGAAGCGAATGGATAAAAAAAATAAAATACATCATAATAAATACATTTTAGACTAAAATTGTTCCCAAAAAAATTACAAGCTTTTGACAACCAACTGCCAACTACCAAAAAAGTAAAAGACTAAACTTATATACAGTTAAAACAAAACTATTTACTAATATATTAAACATTTCACATAGCTGAATAATAAACAATCTAATTATTTTAGAATTTTTACAAATTGACTTTTATTTTTACTGTAATTGAAAGTATTCACTCTATATTTGAATCTTACATTGATTGCTTTGTAGATTTCTAGAAATTTAAACAGCATGATATATCTTTTTGACAAAGCATGTTGATTAATAATATCAGCATATTACCGTAATTATTACGCTTGTAAAACGGGGTCACTTGACTTTAGACAAGGTTAATTTGTTTGGCTTTACATATCTGTAAACAGAGGAATACATGGGTATACATAAAATTATTTTATGTAAATCGGTAAGACTCTCTATGCAAATATGGTTAATTAAATTTATTTTATTAAATATTACATAAACAATAAATTCTACTATACTGTTTAGTCTAGTTTGTAAACAGCGAATATTTATTTTGCAACAAATTAATCCTATTTTAAAAGACTATGTTAAATCCTAAAATATATAATGCGGAGATAATAACTCAAGCCACTGGTTTTTGTCAAACAGTTTAATGATCCGTCATTAAAATACTGGTTGGACTTCTTTTCAAAAATAATGTGTGTCATATTATTTAACCTACTACAGAAAATTAAAACGGACTAAAATCGGTAAAATTTAAATTTTTTTGAGTCTTGAAAAAAAAAATTGTTAACATCAGAGACAGCGGTCCTTCTGTAACGTAAAATATGCAAGAATCGAGGAGAGCGAAGTAATAGGTATAAAATTGTCCTAGGATAATTTGGGACGAAGATAGTTTCTTTTCTTTTAAATTGACAGCAGCTTTGTTTATAACAATTAAGAAATCTAATCAGCGTTATTTAAAAGAACATACTTTCAAATTTCAATGCGCCAAATTCGAAAAAGATTGCCTTTTATCGAAATCGTACACAAAGCTTCAAATTATGGTCCTCAAAATCGACCGGCTTTGAAACTCGCGTTAGTGATGAAAGGAGCAGTTAATTCTATCTCTGGATCTTGTTTATGGTATTCGACGTTTCTGTTTTTAAGTTGAAGGCATTGTTTGCGTACATTATGCATATATGTATCAAAACGTTATTTTTCAAATAAAGAATGAATACGAATCTCTTAGAAAGTAAATTAACATACAAACAAAATCTAAATATACCAAATATCACAAAACCGGAGAGAGAAATATCAACAGGGACCCATCTAGTTATTGGTCATTTGTAAAATCGAGAAGAAGTTCCAGGGGCTTACCATCTGAAATTAAGTTTACTTCTTTTTCTTGATGTACCTGTCCATTACGAATGTTGGCGATCATCATGGCAATCTTTATCTTATCTGCAGCAGCGCGAAAAAGCTGCATAGATGTTTTATTGAACCAGATTCTGAGGTTCTTTAACCAAGATGTTCTTCCTCATCCTGGACCTCGTTTTCCAAATATTTTTCCTTGCAGGATGGCTTGAAGGAGAGCATATCTGGATTAATTTCGCATAATATGTCCGAATAATTGTAACTTTCGAGATTTGATGGTGGTCAGTACCTCTTGGTTCTTATTTTTTCTTCTGAGGACCTCCTCATTTGTGACTCGGTCAGTCTAAGGGATCTTAAGTATTCTCCGATATAGCCACATCTCAAATGCTTCTAGTTTTCTGCACATATCTTCGTTCAAGGTTAGCGATTCAATACCATAAAAAGTACAGAAAAGACGTAGCATCGCAGCATTCTTACTTTTGTATCAAGAGAGAGATTGTGACTCTTAAAGAAGGCTCCCATCCGATTGAAGGTGGATCTAGCTTTTCGATACGTGCTCTAATCTCCTGGTTGTTGGTCCATTCTTTATTTATTATGGTGCCGAGGTAGTTGTAGTGCGTCACTCTTTCTACAGGGGATTGGTTGACGTAGAGTTGACCTTCCGTTATCCTTTTCTTGCTAATTATCATAAGCTTTTTCTTCTTAACGTTCATATTGAGTCCATATTGTTGACTGTAATACGTGATTTTGTTCATAAGAACTTGTAGGTCTTTTAAGTTTTCCGCAAATACTATGGTGTCACCTGTATATCTGACGTAGTTCGTGCAAAGCTTTGATAAATATTTTTTCAGAGTATAGATTGAAGACAGGAGGAGGCAAAGTACAGCCTTGCCTCACTCCATGCATGATTTTTACATAGTCAGTGTGTTTACCTTAAACTCTGAGATTTGCTGTCTGATTCCAGTAAAGATTTCTAATTATTTTCAGATCTTGGTTGTTAATTCCTGCTTCTTTTAGTATTTGTATCATCTTGGCGTGCTGTACTCGATCAAAAGCTTTCTCGTAATCAACCAGACATGCGTATACGTCGCAGTTGATGTCTCTGCATCTCTGGAATAAGACTTCTACTGAGAACAAAGCCTCTCTGGTACCAACAGCATTTGTGAACCCGAACTGGCTGCGGAAAATTTAACTTTCACACAGCTTGTAGATTCTCTTATGAATTATCTTTAGGAACAATGTTAGGATATGACTCATAAGGCTTATAGTACGGTAATCTTTGCATTTTTTGGTTCCTGGTTTTTTTGGAAGTGCAATAAACTCAGATTTCAGCCATTCTGTTGGTATTTCTCCAGAGTTGTATATGTTGTTGAATATCTTTGCGATTATTGCTATTGATTCATTGTCCATTAGTTTGAGTAGTTCTGCTTGTATATTATCAGGGCCTGCCGCTTTGCCATCCTTTAACTGTGTTATTGAGAAATAAACTTCCTGTCGTAATATTCTTGGTCCATCATTTACCTCTTCTTCTAGTTTAAAGTTTACCCTGCTAGTTAATTAATTAATTAATTACACTGCTTCTGATGGAGTTGCTATAGCTTTTGCACTATACTTTAAGTCAGTTTATAACATATCATCTGATATGAAGATACCTAAGTTTCACGGTATTTTAGAGTTTAATAGGGTAACTGAAAAATTTATTAGAGCTAGTTATAAGAGATTAAAACCCAAGAAATGTAATCTAACTGCTTATATCTACAAAGGGTGTATCGACTATCTTTTTGAACCATTAAAGGTTGTATTTAGTCTAGCTTTAAAAACTAATAACTTCCCTACAAAATTAAAAGATGCCATTACAGTTCCTATTTTTAAATCTGGTAATACAAATGATGTAAAAATACAGACCCATTAGTATTTTAAATTCTCTTGTAAAAATATTTGAATGTATCTTATATAAGACATTTCATCAATTCTTTCAAACAATATTAACATGGAATTCTAGCAGATAGATCAACAATTACAAACTTATGTATATTCACACAATCTGCTGCAGATGCCATAAACACTAAAAGGAAAGTGCACTTCACTGATTGATGATGGTTTGTTATTAGAAAAACTCGGCACATTTGGCCTTTAATTATTAAAGTTATGTTTCTGAATACATATCTAACAGATCATCATCATCATCATCATCATCCAGTCTTTATTTATCACGTCCACTGCTAGACATAGGCCTCCCTCCATTCTTTGCGATTTTGTGCTCTTTGTTGTCATTTTTTCGTGATACGCCTGATGTCGTCAGCCCTACGTGTAGGTGGTCTTTCTCTACCACGTTTGTCTGCTCTTGGCCTCCAATGTGTAATTTTGCTATCGTGAGTCGTGCATTCTCGCTACATGGCCTGCCCAGTTCTATTTTAGTTCCGCTATGCGTTCCACAACATCAGCAATACTCGTCCTTCTTCGCAGATCTTCAAAGATATCTAACAGACAGAAGCCAACAAGTTAAGAGTTGGTAATTTTTTCTCAGAGAAATATTTGGTAACGTCAGGAGTTCCTCAGGGCAGCAACCTAGGACCACTCTTATTTGCTTGCTTTTTAATTGATCTTTCTTGTCTTGATTAATGTTTGTAGATGATTTTAAGATGTTTAGAGTTGTAGAAAATCAATGTGATTGCCAACAATTACAACTAGACTAAAATTTAGTATCTAATTGGTTTCAGATAAATAAAATGAATCTAAATGTTAACTTTCAGTCAGAAATTTATAAAAATAACTTACGATATAAATAATAGAGAATTGCCAAGAAAATCAGTGTGTAAAGATCTTGATGTGAATTTTCAACAAAACTTGCACTTTAATGAGCATTATCACATCACTACTAATAAGGCTTTTAGAATATTAATATTTGTAATCATAAATACAAAACATTTTAAGATGACAGGTAGCATAATTAAATTATGCAACTACTTGGTTTGACCACACCTCGAGTATGCTTCTGTAGTTTGGGTACCTCTTGCAGAAGTAAATATAGATTTAGTTAAAAATTATATGTTAGAAAATATAATCGTCACTTGATGTCTTACAGAAGTATGCTTGAAATTTGTAAATTTGTCACACTAGAAGAGAGACGCAATGCTGTTTGTATATGTTATTGTGAATAACTTAAAATATAAAAATTTATTCGTCATTAACTATATAAAGTTCTTTGTACCTAAAATTATCTTAAGGTTAAGTCATAGATGGCTGTTTTGTATTTGTGAGACAGATTGCTCGCCCATAAACAGCATGATAAGACAGTGCAAAGCCATTTAATCTAGCTTTCTATCTACTTTTACCGCTATATCTTAGTGGGTATATCTGGCATAGATACTCTGAGATATGGATGTCTTCATCTACGTGTCTATGTGTGTGTCTGTACATAGTATTTTTCATATAAAAATGCGTGCACGTCATTCAAGTTTTACGACGTCAGAACCCCACAGCGTTGCCAAAAGATCAGAATGGTTAGTAAGTGAGGAATTTTTAAAATGTTAACTATTTGTCAAACTACTATATTACCAGTAAATACACTTAGTTTTAAGATTACTGGAACACACTAAAATACATAAGAAAACATTTAATACAAAATAATATATTCTAAATTTTAAACTTACCTCTTTCAGAGCATTAATAGTAAAAACGTCCCGCCATTATTTCTTGTTCAAAATAATCTATCTTGTATGAAAGCTTATCAGCTTTCTACATACTATTTAGTTGTTTTGGCATAGCACAATCACAATACACAACAATAATTAGTTTTTAGAGCTATTAATCTAAATTATATGTATTTATAAATATCATTTATTAATATATAATATATTATGATCAAATTGTGTAAGAAATCAAAACATAAACAAAATTCTTACTCTAAAAAAGCGGTAATACTTTAAAAAATTTTGCCACACGCTTAACTGTCAAAAAATTTGAAGTATTCCCTTTATCAGTTGCATACAATTGTCTAATATATTTAATTAAAATTATTATTTTGTGGAATATTACACTTAAAGAGTTATTTTATAAAATTTATATTATTAATAATAACAAATGTTTTTGGTTATTAATTCAATATAATTCTAAAATTCCCAATATATTGATGATTACATTTTTCTGATTATTATACCATGTTGACGCCTATGAAAGATCCAGTAGTTCCGTATGGGTTTCGTATTATTAGCTGTGTTAGGAAAATCTGAACTCTAAGGTTGACGTTCTGGAAATTTTAAATATAAGTGACGTCACTTTATATAAATTGTGACGTGCACGCATTTTTATATGAAAAATACTATATATATATTTCTAATATGTGTGCATGTAAAATTCATACTTGTAATTAAATTTTGTTCTGTAAAATGTGTTTTTTGTAAAATAAATAAATAAATAAAAATATATAAATCAATAAGTAAATGGTTTTATAGCCCTTCTTATTTGTTTAAACATTTTATTTTTAATTTGATATTTTTTTTTTATAATATTTGAGGTAATTTTTATTTTAAAATATAAATATTTGTGATTAACATATATATTTCTTCAATAAACGTTGCAAATAATTTATTTATAATAGACTTTATAAAAAAAAAACAAATTATCCTATTTAATTATTTCTACGTCTCTATTGCTTTACAAATAAAAATCTAAAATAAAAATTTCAGATTTTCCTTAATACCTATTTTATTAGACTATTTTGAACTGATAAAACGTCAATGCAACACCACGTTTCCTACTGGCAAAACTCCTCCCTGCCCATGATTTCTCAGCGACAAAATTATGACACATCCGTCACAAAAGTGTCTGGTAATTCTATTGTTGTCAGTTGTAAGACAAACGTCATTGTAATCAATTGTAGACCTATAGACACTATAAGTGTCTATAGGTCTACAAGTATAAGTCTAAACGACACTAGTGCTGATAAAAACATGAGTGATATTGAAAATGAGTGTGTTGGGTGCAACGAGGACTATCGCCAAATATGTAAAAAAGATGACTGGTTACAATGTATTTTTTGTATGCGCTGGTTACATGAAACTTGTAGTGGCTTCGCTAATCTCTGTAACAAGTGCGGGAAGTCCCTTGCTATTAAAAAGAAAAAAGGTTTAGCTTGGTCCATCTCTCCTACTCCTAGTGGCCCATCTCACCTCCACAGTTGAGGAGAGATGGACCGATGACGTGCCAGTGCATTATATTTTTTTTTAGGTTTAAGAATTATAATTTCTATTTTTTACTTATACCAAAACTAATACCAATGTTAGGTTATGTTATACACTTTTTTTCTATTCTGATGTTTATTTAATAAAGAAACAGGATTCAGTTTTCTAAAAGGTGGTTCATCTCTCCTCCCTTTACCCTAACAATTTTTCAACAAATACAATTTTTTTTATTTAACACCAATTTATTCTTTCCTTTATAGAAGTATTTATAAAACTGTAATGTACAGCAAAAAATACTACTAACATAATTAATAACTAGGAAAAAAAATTTTAGGAAATAGAGAAAGAACTTTATTTTGAAAGTTTAAAAACAAAGGAAAGTCAAGAAGTAATAGTATATTTATTACATCAATTCAAATAAGGACGACCTTATTTGATTATTTGGAAAACAAACTAATTAAAAACCGGTCTATTTTCAGTTTCCTAATGCTACCGAACATTTTCAAAATGTTACGACGTCTTCTACATAAAGCAATTAATTTAGTTGTCCCACGCCTTATGTTTTTATAGCCAAAAACAATTTCCAAAAGCGACTTTCTTTGAGTCCTCACTAAAATGATCAAATATTTTCAAACAAGTTAAAATCCTTCCTTGTAAAGCATTTTCACGTTGTAAATAATTGAAGAGGATAAAATGCAAAACGCGAAAACTGTTGAATAAAGCTGCACCGCTTTGAATTTAATTTATGAAGTTTCCAATTCGAGTGCTTCAGTCTGCATACAAGGTAAGTACTTCTCTGAAAAAAAAAATAAATTGTTTCTTTTTTGAGAAGAACTTCGCTGAATATACTTAAAATTAAAGTTGAAAACCAAAAAACTAAGGATCCGCAAATTAGTAGTTAATTTAAATTTTAAACTTTAACTATACAAGGGTTAAACTTTAAACTTGTTTAGTTGGGATGGTTTATATCCATTACTTTGCAATGCACGTTATATTTTAGTTGTTTCAACGATCAATACTTAGTATTGTACGAAAATATTTTGTTTGCAGAATTTGAGTTTTTCCAGATTTATTTTTTAGAATGGATAGAGGAGAAAGTCTTAATATGGGCCTTTATTTTGTGTTTTCTAAATTTTTTTTCTTTAATGATAATTACACAGTCAAACAAAAAAAAAGATTTATAAAACTTTTCTTACAAATTTATGTGAATCCTGTTTAATTTTTGGCGCTAAAAAAATCTAAAATTAGATTTTATGTATCACCCACAGTTTTCCCACAATATGACACTGGTTTATTCTAGTTTACAATAATTTGAAAAAGACAAAAAAACATACATTAAAATGAAACATTATTAGAATAATACCTTTGATAATTTTTTTCTTGTAATAGTATAAGTCTGTACAATCATTTCAGGAGCGTTTGTATTTTCTTTCTCTTTTTTCTGTAAAGCTTCTTAAGTAGTTTATTCTCCTTTAGGAGGCACTCTGTTGTTCCCGATGAAGTGATCAGACAGGGTTCCAACTAACAAAATTGTATATTTGGAGTTATTAGTGTAAAAAGGTTCCAACTGATCTTCCCTATCTTTTGATCTGACAACAGCGCTGGCTAATAACGCAATTCTGACTTATTACAATGTCAAGGTTCCATCTGTGAACATAAATAAAACAAAACTAGAACGACATGGTTTCAGGTGACACATGAAATCTTGTCACTTAACCAATAATTAAGATTTGCATGTATCGTTTGACAAAGTTCCAACTGCAACCACACTGCAACAGCTGTTTATGTTCACTGTCTAGTATTGAGGTTATGTTTGTATTGTTGTTTATAACAATGACGGAACTAAATGAGTTGGGACGACTTATTACTGAGGTATTAAGTGAGGATGCAGAATTAGAGTACTCTGGTGATTCTTACTCCCCATCATCAGAAAGTTTAAGCGACGAAAATGAAGAAATTACTGACAGGTAAGCTAACCTATATTTTTTATCGTTGAAACCTTTACTTCGTGGAATCTAGAAAAGGGGAATATGTCTTGGGTACAACCACAAAACATCAGACAGAAAGACCTAAAGATAAGAACAGAGAATCATACAAAAAATTCACTTTTAGGTACTTCTTCAATGTTGGTAACCAAAAGGTACAAGTCTGCAAAAAATTTTACTTAGGAACCCTAAGCATCTCACAAAAACCTGTCTATACGGTTCATAAGAACAAAGATGAGGTCACCAATACACCCAAGCCGGATGGTAGGGGCAAAAGTGTCCAAAGTTCAAGACGCCTCAATGAAGAAATAAAAGAAACTGTGAGAAATCACATAAAATCTTTTCCCAATGTTGAGTCTCATTACTGTAGGGCCATAACACAAAAAAGTATCTGGATTTAAACTTCAATTTAGCTAAAATGTACAAACTATACCGAGAAAAGTGTAGTATATCGACATATTTTTGTGACATAATTTAACCTAGACTTTCACGTACGGAAATCTGATCGCTGTGACCTTTGTGAGGAGTATAGGATTGCTTTCTCACAAAATATTGCCACCGATGAAATGAAATTAAAATACGAAGCGCATATTGAGAAAAAGGACGCTATGCGTGAAAATCGCAAACAAGACAGGGAAAATAAACTAGTTCTAGAACTCTGCTTCGATTTGGAGAATGTCATTGCCTGCCCTAGGGCTGAAATTAGTCCTTTTTTTTTACAAAAGAAAACTGAATACATACAATATGACTGCACACTTATCTGTTAGTAAGACTATTTACTGCGCTTTATGGACTGAGGTCACTGGAGGACGCACTGGCAATGATTTGGCTAGTGCTGTGTACAAAATTTTAAATCAAGTGGCACTTGAGCATGAAATTACTGAACTAATCTTGTGGAGTGATTCATGTGTTCCACAAAATAGGAACTCGTTTATGTCTTGCCCAATTCTGAATTTCATGCACAATAACCCCACTATAAAGAAGATAACTATGAAGTACTCTGTGCCAGGTCATTCTTGCATACAAGAAGTGGACAATGCTCATAGTCAATCCGAGTACTTCAGATGAGAGACAGCGATTTTCTTGACTTTGGGTCATCCTCTAAAGTATTAAACTTTCAGTTGGTTTCATTCTTCCAAGTTTCAGTTTTAGAATTCACACAATCCCTGCATTTGATCTCATTCAAAACCTCTTTTTTTGGAAAAGAAGGCAGTGACCGTAACCTTAAGGTTTGCTGTATCGGCGTCCAAGAAAGGAAGAGTGACACAAAAAAGCAAGCAAAGAGAAGCCGAAGCAAACACACCAATCTGGAAATTGATAAAACCCAAACACCCAGTGAACTCCAAGGCAACACTCTCAGCGGAAACAATAAAGGACATCAAGTCAATGTTAAAGTTTATGCCCTTGCAAGAAAAAGCGTCCTACACCACATTAAAACTGTGAAAATGTTGACATAGGTCAAAAACACTTACAGCACCTTTCTTTAAAATAAAGTCACAATAATTGAAATTTATACCAGTGTAATTATTTCAGAATCCTACTAACTATACCTATGGATCAGACTAAATAAATCATTTACTTTGGTATTAGAAGGTTCCACCTACCACATAGAACCTGTAAAAAGTGACAAGGTTCCAACTATAAACAAAAAAAATTGTAAATTTCTTAGCAAAGAGCATTTTTTTCTTTTTTACCGGCCAAAATCTTTTTATGTATATAACTAAGAAGTGTGTACACAAAAATCAAACAATATATCAAAAACACTTGTGTGGTGTCAAGGTTAAACTTTGGGTACTGTTTTCTCAAAACTAGGTTGTGGTTAGTTGGAACCCTGTCATTCTAGCCTAACGCAATAGTAATCACCCATTATGTTGGTGTTCCAACGTCCCTTGTATCGTTTCTCTATCACCTCGCTATCCTGGTGAAATCGTTCTTCACTGACAACACCCAGATTTTTAGGAAAAAAATCAAGATGTTTATTTAAAAGGTCGATTTTGAGGGTTATAAAACATCTACAATCAAACTTATCTAATAAATTAGCTACTTTAAACTCGTAATTAGGGTTTTTCACATTATCTAAAAACTTGGTTAGAACATTTTTGAATGCAATCCAAGCTTATTTTTCCTTAGTGGTCATCTTGGTTTTAAAGATGCAGTCGAACATCATTTTACGAATATCTCGTCCAAAAAAAACACCTTCTTTCTGATAGATGTGGAAACTTTCCACTCAAGTATTTGAAATATTTTCCATCTTTAGGCAGGGCCTCGATAAACTGTTTCGTTAAGCCTAACTTGATGTATAGAGGTAGAAGGTCTAATTTTTTGTTGAAACTATCAAAGTTTTGTACAAAATTTTCTTCTCGCCTGGTGTTAAAATATTTCTTATGGGGCATTGTTTTGTGGACCAGTATTTATCTTTTGCTCTATTGTGCCGTCTACAAATGAAATAAAGAAACTTTGTAAATCCCTTGTGTTGACTGAGTAGTATACAAAAAACTTTTAAATCTCTACAGATCATGCAATTGTAAGCTAAATAGCTGATTTTCTATAGAATTGTGTCAAAATTTTCATGTATCTTTTATACGGACTGAATATGAACAATAGTAAGTGAAGCATAAGTGTTCCAACTGTCTAAGAGTACAGCTTTTAAACTTGGTTTTGAAGAGTCTATAAAAAGCCTGCAGTCATCCTTATTATACTCAATAAAAAACTCATTCATTAGACCACCAATATCATCACAGTAGACCAAATTCCCTTTCTGCCTAAAAAACTGAGCAAACTGTTAATCTCTGTATCTGTACTTGTAAATAGTGTTGCCCAAAATCGGCCTTGGTCTTGTTCTTGCGTTTTCGCAAGACCAAGACCAAGACCAAGACCAAGACCGCCTAATTTTAGCAAGATCAAGACCAAGACTGACCCCGCAAGATTTACGCAATAACAAGACTAAGCCTGCGAGACTTTTGCGTCTTGCAGTTAGGACGGAGTGTCGTTTTAGCGAGTATTGCAGTTCGGGTATATGCTTAAAGACTCCATGAGACGCAAAAAAATATGTAATAACAATTTCAAAAACTGGACTTATGCGCATTACGAACAATACCATATACATATATCAAAATCATCAATCAAAATATTCATTAAAAACAACATATTTGACACGTGCTCAGAGGTCATAATTACAATGTAAAAATAAAATATTTTGTATATTCTTTTCCAGCATACGACTTCTTCGCTCTGAAATTAATTGTCCAGATTTTGAGAATAACCGCCCTCGAATCATAAAATAATCTTGCCACTTTTAAGGCGACATTTTAAAATATGTCACCTTATTTATAGTTACTTTTTCGGCATCACTAAACTTCATTTGACAAGTTTACAATTTGACATGGGGGACAAAGATTCAAATAGTTTTAGTCGGAGTAGTGAGCGTTGGAATTATAGATCTAAAAGACCTAAAAGCAAATTTGATGAGTTTTTCGAAATAATTCATGCATCCCAAATTGCTTTGTTTAAATTGTGCCTATATAGAAAGGTTAAAATGAAAATGAAAAACAGAAACACTTCACGTTTAAGAAGCATCTAATATCTTTTCACAAAAAAGAATTACAAAGATTTCTTCCTGAAAAACCAAAATTCTGGTTCCTAAAAAAATGTTCCTACTACTTTATTTTGGTAAATTAATGTATTTATTAAGTAGATATCTCCTTAATTTAAAATAACTTCTTTTGATTATCATTGCTTTCTTACCCATTCTTTATTTTTTCAAGTTAGTTTTTTATATAAAAGTAGAGCTAAGGTTGTTAATAACATTTATGTTGATTTAATAAGTGGAGATCATAGTTTGTTATCTTATCACTTCAAGAATATGTTCCCTTGATACTTGTATGTGGATTTTTGCCACGTACCAATCTTTTTTAAGATTTCCATTTCATATGGTGGAGGTCTATCAATACCTTTCTAGACAAAAAATGTTCTTTAAAATACATTTTAATATGTGTAAATCATACAATATATGTCATTAATTTGGTTTTTTTTGTGTTTTAACCATGTTTGATTGACTTTCGTGGGGCATCGTAGATAGCTGGGTTAGTTAGAGTATAGGCACGAATCGCTTAGATCGTGGCTTCAAACTCTCCTAGTAACGTTTAATAAATAGTAATAGGCTAATGGGTAACTGCAAGACTTGCAAGACTCTTGCTGCAAGACCAAGACCAAGACCAAGAGTGCAATACCAAGACCAAGACCAAGACCGGGTGTATTGGCGCAAGACCAAGACCAAGTCTCGTCTTGTTCTTGCATTTGATCAACACTACTTGTAAATCGATGTACCAGGCAACAAAAAATTGTTTTCTTTTAGTCTCGAGCCAAGCAATTCTGATTTGTCCTTTGTTCCTTTGTAAACCCAAATCTGTTACTATCTGATACAAGTCACCAACCTTTGCCTTGGTCACCAATTTTCACAACAAAATATGCAAAATACACCTCTTTGTCAAAGTCAGTAATGTTTCTCACCATCCCACAATGTAATCACCACAATGTAATAAAATTTATTTGGACAGTTTTAACAACAAAGTCCTAACTAAAAAAATCAAGAAACTAACAACTTTATCATATAAACAACAAGGATTCAGATCCGGAAGATCCTGCATAGACGCCGTATTTGTACTGAGACAAATCACAAAAAAGGCCATCGAGTACAATAAACCAGCATATCTATGTTTGATAGACCTGACAAAGGCTTTCGACCGCATTCAAGTCAAAGACGTCTTACACCTACTGTATAAAAGAAACATACCAATCAATATTATACAAAACATCGAAAACATCTACTTCCATAATCGAATACAGGCAAAGATAAATAAAAAACTAACACCAATGTATACCAGTACAACAAAGGATGACTCGTTAAGCCCACTTCTCTTTAATATAATTATTGACGAAATAATACAAACAGTACGTAAAGGTCATGGTTACAGAATGGAGAACAAAGAAATCCAAATATTATGTTATGTAGACGACGCCGCAATAATTGCCGAGACAGAAGACATTGATGGGAAAATAATAAAGCAGGAACCAAGGTATAGATATCTGGAAATAGATATAACTAGTTACGAAGATGTTGAAGAAGAAGTACGACAACAAAGCTTAAAAGCAATTAAAGCGGCTGGATCTCTTAATGACACAATCTGGACGAACAAATACCTAAGACAAGACACAAAAACAAGAATCTATAAAGCAGCAATTGAACCTATATTAACATACCCGACGGAGACAAGACCTGATATATCTAAAACGAGACGACTACTAGAAACAACAGAGATGAAAATACTTCGACGAATATCAGGAAAAAGTCTGTTAGATAGGGAGAGAAGCGAAAACATAAGAAGAGCATGCAATATAGAAGACACAAATGGATGGGTGACAAAACGGAAACAGGGTTAGAACGAACACATTAGTTGAATGACAGAGGATAGGATAGTACAAATAGCATGAGATAATTCACCAAATGGACAAAGAAGTATGGCAGGCCTAAAGAAAGATGGTGCGATAATTTAAACACATTGGGGGACTAATATTGAAGAAAGAACAGGCTTTAAAGTCTACATACAAGAGGGAAGAAGAAAAAGAAGATAATTATGTGAAGTTGGACCTATAATTAGATTTAATATTTATTAAAATTACTGAACAGTTATTTATTAAAAAAAGCTTTTGGAGGTATACACATATTTTAAACAACGTCGGTGACAAACAGCATATTTGCTTTAGTCCGTTGTTGAGCTTGAAATCTTTTGAACACACTTCCGATTTTTTTATGGCGGTGTTATTTTGGTATATTTTCTGGACAGCCTTTGTAAGTGTGGTATTTATGTTCCTTTCGTAGAGCGATTCTCAAAGTTTTGGTCGAGAAATCATGTCATGTAAATTTTTGATTTATATATACATGGTAAGTTTTCTGGCTTTTTCTCATCTTTTTAAGTTTGGGAGACAGCGGATAAATGATCTATTGTGGATCAACCCGATCTAAATTCTGCTTGTTTCTCTGGTCTTTTGTCAAGAAACTTTGCATTTATACGTTTATTAAGAAACTTTACATACACTCTTGAAATTGTACTGAGGACTGCATTTCTTCTATAATTATCACAGTTCTCGGTACTTTCCTAATTTTGTAAAAAATCTGTCACTCAACAGAAATTGTTATATCATTTATGCATTTCCAAAAAAGATCCGCCAAATGTTTAAACTGGAGAGTTTATTCCGGAGAGTTTCTGTTTTCCGGAAATTTACAATTCTCTTTAATTTCACATATAGAATCTATTATGCTAAAGTGAATGTTTCTACGGCTGGTTTTAGGTCTGGATGAGATAAACTATTTTCCGTTTAGAGAGTAGAGAAGTGATCATCCATTTTTTTACAGTAACTCGTAATATATTATTCTTTGATCTTTCTTGTCTTAAGAGCCACAAAACATTTTTGCTACTTACATACTGATGATTCTTATATTTATACGAAATAATAATTATAAATGCCCCCAAATCCTAAACTCAAACTATTCGACTCTCCTGCATCTTTCCTGTTTCCACATATGGAGATCAGACTTAAACATTTACTAAAGAAAATATAAATAAAATAAAAAAAATGCAGAGATTTATTGAAAGACATGCTGGGTGGCTCAATCAAAGATCACAAAACTAATGAAGAAATTCGGTATACTTACAAAAAAATATATAAATTAGACATCTGACTGGTAACCGAATTGATGACTGACAGACTGGTAACTGATGAATAGCGACTGACAAACAATAGAAAGGGATGAATAATAAAATTTGCCCATGACATTCCTAACTTCACTAATAAGCTTCTGTATATGACTTAATGCCTGTCTTCGATCAAAAGCAAAGCTTAGTTATGTATCTCCTTATACATCTCTAGATTGGGATTGCTTGAACTAACAGAAATTCTTTGTAAAATATTACCCGTACATCTTTATAAAAAAAAAGTTATACAGAGATCACAATTTTAACAAAAACATTATTGTGCTGTTATCTGGTAACAATTTTTGAAACTTGATTTAACAGTGTAAGCTTAAAGTCGATTATCTTGTTTAATTTGAAAGACAATTCTTTATTAAAACTAGTATGAGGGTATTCTGTGTTCTAAAACTATGTTCAATAGCGGTTAAAAATTAAGTAAAACAAAAAAAACTAATAAATTAAGACAGTCAAGCACTTTCTAAGCAGTCAATATTTATTAAATATGTATATGAAATGTTTTTTAAAATTTTTTAAATTTAATTTTTTGGAAAATTTTGAAGAAATTTGGAACAAAGTAAAAATAACTTAAACATATAAATTTTTGAAAATTAAAATATTTTACATGACTGGCTTACCCTTAGAGTTAGTTATTTTCCATTTTCCAAGTAAAACAACAATCTGAACCAATCCTAAATATTACATAAATGACGAAAATATACGTTACAGCATCTTAATATGAAGTGTGTTTACAAAGGAGAACTTTATTAAATTATACAAGCTTTCTCACAACGACCAACTGTATAAAGTTTCATTATAATTTTAATTAACCTTAACCACATAATTATTTCTCCAAATTTTTAAATGTCAGATACAGTGTCGTAAGCAAGCGACATGTATAGTCGAAAAATTACGTTTGTTCAGAGATGTATTTTAATTTATTTGTAGGTAAAATTTTAAGAAGCGCGTTCGTATATAAAAAATATATTAAAACTCCATCACTTGCACGGTTAGATCTGACATTTTTAAATATTTCGCAATAATTTTCGAAATATTGCTTCTTTTGGGTTCTGCAACCAGGAATACTCCTATGAAGACTCGTATAAGACTAAGTTAAATAATGGTGGGAGTACCTATTATCTTATAGCCGACAGCAGTAGTTGTTCTAGTTAAAATCTAACACGGGAGCGATCGCGTTCGTCGGAGCGTTAGAAAAAATCTAACTACGCGAGTGTTGGCGTGTGTTGATTTTTAGAGAGATCACTTCAGAAAAGTTATAAAATTATCATAAAAGGTAAGATTTTTAGTGAAATACCTATAGATTGTTGAACATCCCTTAATATAAGCGCAATGTTGGTTTATTACAGGTAAATATGGACAAGAAAATGGAAAACCAGTTACTAAAATGATATGAAGAGATAGACAACGATGTGGAACCATTAGATTCTGATAAGGACTTAAGTGATGTTTGTTCGGAACACAGTATTCACAATACAGATTCTGAGCAGTCCACACAAGATCTACCCAGTGATCCAAGATTATCCAAGATTTTATGGCAAAGATAAAACACCATGGCTAAAACATAAAAAACACACTTCCAAAGGTAAGACCAAAGCTTGTAATATTGTTACGAACTTACCTGGGGTAAAAACAAAAGCAAAAGGCGCCAAAACCATATCAGAATGCTGGAAATTGTTTTTCTCGGATGCTATGATCAATAATATTGTAAAATATACAATTCAATAACTGGATAAAATGAGAGTGTTTTATACTCGCCCTAGGGATTGTCCTGCTGTTGACTACGAGGAAAAACATTTATCGGACTTTTGTTCCTTGCTGGGGTAAAGAGATCGCAATATTTAAATACTGATGAACTCTCGAAATAAGATGGCACAGCTACAGACATTTTTGCAGCTACTATGTCCAAGATAATATTTCACCAAATAATTTAAGCTGTAAGATTTGACGACGACACTTAGAGGCAAGAAAATTCGGCAGTTGATAATCCTGCACCCATTCGAGAAATATATGAAATGTTTTTAACTAACTGTTTATCTGCATACACTCCTGGATTTTATGTGACCATAGATGAAATGTTGGAAGCGTTCCGTGGTCGATGCAAATTTAGCCAATAAGCCAGCGAAATACGGAATTAAGATTTATACCTTGGTGGACGCTAGAACATTTTTTACACAAAATCTCGAAATTTACCCCGGCAAACGACCTAAAGGACCATATCAACTACCCAAGGATGCATCTAGTGTAGTAAAAAGACTTATACGACCCATAAGTGGAACCGGTCGAAATAAAACTACGGATAATTACTTTTCATCTCTACCCTTAGCCAACTCTTTATTGAACGATCATTGCTTGACAACGATAGGTACTTTGCGTAAACACAAACAACAAATTTCCCCTAAGTTGTCAAACGTAAAATGAAGACCTTTATGTAGTAGCATGTTTGCATATTGTGACGATGGAAACAAGTGTGTACTTGTATCATATGTGTCAAAAAAAATAAGAATGTACTACTACTTTCAACACTACACAGCGACGGTTTTATTGATGAAAACAGCAAAGAGCATACCATGAAGCCAGAGATTATTACTGATTACAACCTCACAAAAGGCGAAGTGGATGTTGTTGATAAAATAAAGGGAGAATACTCGGTGACTCGATTTAGCAATCGCTGGCCGTTTACTGTTTTTTGCAGCCTACTAAATATTTCAACTATAAACAGCTAAATAATTTACAACAATAACGCTTATATTGTAACATTTTGAAGAAGCTACATTGCGGAGCTTGGCAAGCAACTTTTAATGCCCCATCTTCAATGGCGTTCCAATATCCCAAATCTGCCTTTTCAGTTTCTTAGGATCAGGACACAGTATCCGAAATATAACCGAAAAAAGCCATCAGTTTCTCAAGGGGCAACTCCAACTATAAAACCAAGATGTTATTTGTGCCCTGTAAGAAAAAACAGGTTTACCCAACATTATTGTACTAACTGTAAGTTGCCGATATGTAAAGAGCACACTGGTTTAACAAATTTTACTTGCCACCACTGCCTAGAAGAGGAAGAAATCTAATTTTATGCGTAATGCGTACATTTTTTTTTTGGAATAAATCCCATTATTTGTTTTGTTTTAGGGTAATGTTTATATTTTTTTAGTTTACATAGTAGTTTTTTTTGCATTTTTGTTTTAAAAAATTATAAATTTATCATTTTTTGTGAGTAACTACTATTGACTCATTTATTTGACCTATACCCATATGTTAGATAAAATCTAACACGCGAGCGAAATTTTTTGAGGTGCGAGTGATGGAGTGTTAACAGTATGTTTTATGTAATATATCGTTCACAAACATATTCAATATTAAGGGTGAACAGTGAGCTCCTTGGGGTACTCCTGATGTCACATGAATTTAAGGCATTTAATTTTTCCAATAGTATGTTATGATCTACTCTGTCAAATGCCGTGGAGAATTCAGTATAAATAGTATCCATCTGACTAATATTCTCCAAGGCGTTTAATATTTTTAGTTCAAAGAGTACTAAATTTGTTACCGTTAATTTATTCTGAGCCAACCCATGTTGATTGTGTATTAGACGCTCTTTACAATAAAATTTTAATTGATTGTGCATTAGTTTATCAAAAAATTTTGGTATAGAGGATTGTTTATATACACTTCCATAATTTGTTAGGTCTTGTTTATTACCTGATTTAACAATTGCGCATATCTAACAATGCTTCCACAAAGTTAGAAAAACTGATGTCTTTAATGATGACTCAAAATGAAAATGTAAATGATTAGTTAGTGAATAAACACAATTTTTTAGAAAATAATCAGAAATACCATCTGGACCACTGCCTAACTTATTAGGTAAGGATAAAATGTTGTTAAAAATATTTTCGACTGATTGAAAAATCAGCTATAAAAAGATTGCTGTTTACTTTTGCTTTTAAGTTATTAATATTTGATTGTGGCAAATAAACTGTAGAAAAAATTGTCTGAAACAGTTTGCAATATGTTGTTCAGTTGTTGGTATAACATTACTATAATACATAACCAACTGGTAAATCATTTGATGCTCACTTACTATTTACAACCTGCCAAAAGTACTTAGGATTACTGCATAAATTATGGTTTACTTGATTTAGATAAATATTTGCACAATCTTCAAAGTTCTGAGAAAATCACAGAATCCTCTTGGTTACAGAAAGCTAAATAATTTTTATGAGCAATTTTTTCTGTACAACTAAATAACGTAAGCTAGCATTAAACCCTTTTGGATAACTAGAAGTTCTGAATCTTTTCACTCGATCGGTAAGTCATTAGAATATACAGAATTTAATTAAGATTTTGTAAACGCAGACTACAAAGATCTCACTTTCAATGATACCTTGGAGAGACCATTAGAATTTTATTTATTCGTCTAAATCAAATATTAATAACTTGGAAGTAAAAGAAAACAGCAATCATTTTATACCTAATTCTCTAAACTCTTATCGCTTGTTAGTCTTAAGGTTCCTAGTAGAAGCAACAGACAATCAGAAATCTTTTCAGTGCCATTTCACCACACTAATTATGGTATCAATGAACCAACTACACGATTGGTCCGGAGTGCTAATAGCCTACCAAGACAAATGAATATTTTTGACTCCAAAATTAGTTTGTTTAAAAAACAACCAAAAAGTATCTTACAATAAGTTTGTTGTACATCTGTATTATTCTTATATGTTTGTATTATTATGAGGTGTTTGTTATTTTAATAATTTATTGTTGTTAAGGTGTAGCTGTGTAAAACTTGTGATTGTTATTTTAATAATTTATTGTTTTTAAGATGTAACTTTGTAAGAATTGTAAGTAAATGGATGCCGTATATAAATAAATAAATAAATTTTTAAATATCAGTCAAAGATATTTTCAACATTTTATCCTTACCTAATAAGTTAAACAGTGGTCCAGATGGTATTCCTGATTATTTTCTAAAGAATTTTATTTGTTCACTAACTAATTCGTTACATTTTATTTTTGAGTCATCACTAAAGAAATCAGTTTTACCAACTTTATGGAAGCATTCTTATACCTGCACAATTTTTAAATCAGGCAGTAAATAAGAAATAACAAATTATCGAAGCGTCTGTAACTAATTCTCTATATCAAAATTGTTTAATAGATTAATGCACGATCAATTAAAATTTTATTGTAAAGTCCACAAGGAAAATAATTCCTGTAGCTGGCTGTATACCACGTATAACAAAAGAGGTTAGTCTTTGTATGTGGGTACCTATATTTTATTTTATAAAAACCCTTAAAAGGGTAACATTACAAGCACGAACGTTTTCGGAACAACTGTTCCATCATCAGGTTGAAATACAGGTTACCATGCCTGAGCCACCAAAATATTTGGGTAAAAACCCTTTAAAATGTAATGTGTTACCAAAGATTGTACATGTTGTTAATTATATTATATGATGTTTAATATTTTAATTAGATTTTACTTCAGGTGACATACACCCATGCTTGATGATGATGGAACAGTTGTTCCGAAAACGTTCGTGCTTGTAATGTTACCCTTTTAAGGGTTTTTATAAAATAAAATATACCCACATACAAAGACTAACCTCCTTTTTTTTATTGTAAAGAGCGACTAATACACAATCAAAATGGATTTTCTCAGAATAAACCAACGGTAACAAATTTAGTACTCTTTAAGCAAAAAATATTAAACGCCTTGGAGAATAATAGTCAAATGGATACCATTTATACTGACTTTTACAAGGCATTTGCCAGAGTAGATCATAATATCCATAACAAGTGAGAATAGATTGTTTTAATTGAAATATAATTCATGTGACATCAGGAGTACCCCAAAGAGCTCACTGTTCACACTTGTTATTTAATATGTTTGTGAATGATATATCAGAATATTTTAGAAACTGCGATTTCCTGAATTTTGTATATGATTTAAAATTATTTAAATTAGTAGATTCAAATGATGACAGAACTTTAATTCAAGAAGATTTAGATCGGTTGAGTAGGTATTTGGTGTAAGAATAATATTTTGTATTTAAATGCTGCTTAATGCTGCTATATAGGTTTTTATAAAGGTTTTAAAAAAGATGATACTTCTTATACAATTAATGAAAATGAATTGTCAAAGTGTCAAAACAATAAAAGACTTAGGAGTCACATTTAATGAACAGTTGCGTTTTGTACAACATATAAATGATGTAACAGCTAATTCATTAAAATCTTTAGTCTTTCTCACTTACATTAGATAGATTGCATAACAAATTTTTAAAATACTGTGCATATAAATTAAACATACGCATTACAGTCCCTGGCCAAATTATTAGACGCACTCCCGTTTTTAAATAATTTGATGTTTAATTCGAGTTTATATGCAGTTCTTTCACATACAAACATACATAAAATGGATTTTTATTCAGGAAATTTATTATATTCTTCGTATTTGTCATAAATGGCAACACTGTCTGAATCAATTCTTGCCGGAACGTAAACAAGTCTAAACCTGCTCCTATCGCGTTCGCAGGTGCTTCAGTTGCGAACGTGTCTCTGTGGTGTGGAATGTGCTGTGTTTGTTTATTAAACAGTTTTATATTACGCAATTATTTGTTTATTTCGTATGCAGAGTTTAAATAATCTGTTTGTACGCTTTCATCATGGGTAAAAAATGCGATCTTCCACCACGTAAAAAAGCTGAGATAAAGGCACTAGTGAATACTAAAATATTTTCAAACCGCGAAATATCATGAAGGCTAAAGGTTTCTGAAGCTAGTGTACGACGCATAAAGAAGAAGATTGAATTAGGAAAAGAATTGAGCCCAAAACGAAAGAAAAAATGCGGCAGAAAGCCTATTTTCACTCCAAGGTCAGAAAGATCTTTAAAGAAAATTTGCCTGGAAAACAGATTTGCTACCACAAACTTGATAAACTCGCAACTCCAAGATGTCAATGTGAATGCTTCTGAACGTACTGAGCGAAGAAAATTAAAAGATTTGGGTTTTATGGCCTGCCGCTTCGCTAGGAAGCCCAAGTTAACACCTGCAATGAAAGCAAAGCGTCTGAATTGGGCCAAACAGTTGCGTGATAACGATGTGGACTTCTGGAGATCGGTAAGTTTATAATTTCTTGCATATTATTTCATATTTATTTCACAAATAATGCATTTATCCATTTAACCAACATAAAGAACAGCACATAATTTTTTTTTCTATTGTCAACAGGTCTGCTTCAGCGATGAAAGCACATTTGAAATTTTGCAAAACAAAGCTCAGTTTGTGCGTCGTCATCATGGAGAAAAGTTTAATCCTGACTGTGTTGTTCAGACTGTGAAGCACCCTACAAAAGTGATGATTTGGTCAGTCATTAGCAGCAAGGGTACTGGACGTCTGTGCGTGGTAAAAGGAATGATGCGGCAAGACCAGTACAAAGATGTCTTGCAAAGGCGGTTGATTCCGCAGCTCCAAGACTGGTTTCCACACAGACAAAAAAAGACATGATTACAAACAAAACGCAGCTCTTAGAAAGAATAATTTACGTCTGGAATCATCATCCTCAAATACAAGAGACAGTACAGGCTTGCATTGATAGTATGCCCGAATTAAAGCTCTAATAGCGGCTAAAGGTGGCTCAACAAAATATTAACACTTAATTTCTGTTTTCTTTCAAGAGTCAATAAATACATATTTGTTCATTAATAATGATGTTTTATTGGTAATAAAATATAGACAATTAAATGGACAACCAAATAACATACATTGTTTCTGGTATATAGAAAAAACCTATTTAGTATCAGCTCATAATTAACATTTTTTATAAAATCTTATAGTGTGTCTCAGAATTTGGCCAGGGACTGTATTAATCATGATAATAAAGATATTTTAAAAACACTCAACATGAATTTATTAAAAACCCGACGAGATAACTCTGATTTAGTATTTGTGATTAAATTAATAAACGGTTTTACTTCCCCAATCTGTTAGTTTATAATATGTTCCCTCCAGAAGTCCCAGATATGTTGATCTGTTTTATATACCTTTTCACCGTACAAATTATGGTATGCACTCACCCATTGAGTGAACACTGACAATAATTAAAAATGGGACCAATTTAGAAATATTTGGTGTCTCCTTGGTTTCATTTAAAATCGGATAAAAAGAGCTTGCCAAGCTATAGGTACTCTTTTGTTTATTTTAATTTATCATGTTTCATACATAATTAATACTTTGTTTTATTTATAATTAGAGATAAGCTAATCAGAGATTGATTTTTATACTTAATGTTAAAATATATTTTTTTAATGAGGGTAATCCCGTATATTAATAAATAAAAAATATGAAAGGAAGTTTTTACCTTTTTATTTGTTCTAAATATATGATATAATATAAAATTTCATTATATTTAGAATAATTCTTAAACGTAAATTTCACTTGAAAAAAGTGCTTAGTCCATTACTGTTCATTGAAGTGAAGGCTTGGAAACACGAAAACCACACTTCAAACCCTTGACGTTGCAAGGAAAACACCAATTTAGCTTCTGTCGAATTTAAACACGATGTAAGCAAGTCAAGTTATATACGTAGGTTAGTAGTCAAATCATTATGTTCAGGTACTTCTTAAAGACTTTTGAGTTTTGTAGTATTTTGTCCAGTTTGCTTAGTTATAGTATGTATTCTAATAAAAGTAATAATCATGTTTCTTGATATATTTTTATTATGATACATAATTATTAATGAATAAAATATAAGCTATTATTGTTAGCTAAGATGGATCGATCATTGTTCTGTAAGGTTTTTGGATACGAGCTTTATTTATTATGTATATTATAAAAATCATGAAAGTGTTGCATGTGTGAGTCCATTTTAAAAAAAGGTAAAAGAAATAAATTAGACTTACTCACAATCAGTTTAATTTTACTACCCAATATAATATAAATAAGATAAAATTTAATAATTTAAATAGTATAAAACATCACTCTTTCATTCAACAAACAATAACATATACCTTACATCATACATATCATCTGTTAACATCCCTCCCCTCAAAAAACTTCCTCCTTGTTTATTTCTAATTTATTACAATTCAATAGATTATTTCTTATCAATTTGTGGGTTGTTACTTTGTCTGCTAAAGCAATTTTATGCATATTAATAAACACAGACAGGTAATATTGGCATAATTACTATAACTTTTTTGATCTATATCTTTATAAGACAGCACCCTAATATGGGCTTTTTATAATTTCAGCATTTAATTTACGTTGTACCACTGACCTGATGATGCTTTGCAAATTTTAGAAAGCGAAACCGGTCGTTTTGGGGAGTAAAATTAAACTGATTGTGAGTAAGTCTAATTTATTTCTTTTACCTCTTTTTTGTATATTATAAACTTATTACACGGTATTCTCCCTAATCATAATTTTTAGTTATCCCCTTTAGGGTATCATAACTATTAGATATACAGTGTGTCAATTTTAAAACTTACAATGGGCTATATCTCACGATCAAAAGCTGATATCGAGAAATGCTTGAAACCGTTTCTAAGATAGTAAGGGGGAACTAAAATGACATGAAAGGGAACTCACCTCCATCAACCCCCTAGGCCCCACCCACCACAACCAAAAAAGTTTAAATTGCAAACCCCTACTTGTGATACTTCATTGAAAAGACTATAAAAAAGCTATCCAATGGTATAAATAATAATAATATGGGGTGAGACAAAAATCGTGAAACTTTGGCTTAATTGGAAAATTTAATGGAGGTTTTTGTTGATTCTGTTGATGACTCTGTATAATTATTGTGTAATATGTATACAGAGTGTTTCCTACATTAGATTCCTACAATTTTAAAGGCCCACCACTCTAAAGGTCCATAATCGAATAAAACGCGTCATTAAAAAAAATCCCGATGGCCGGCACCGAAAACTTGTCGGGGGGTTAGGAAAGGTCGAATGAATCGAGAAGAACAAAAACAGTTAGAGGAAGAGTTTTGGATTTTGAAATAATCTTAAAAAGCGTGTAGTCAAAGCGGGCATTTTTTTTAAGACGAGAGGTGAATTTGGGCTTATGATGTTATTTGGTAGTTTTTGTTGAGTTAATCACCGATTGTTTGTGCTTTGCCCTATGTGAGGGATTTTTAAGACAGCGTTTCCAACCATTTGAGAGATCCACATGGTTTTAAGAAGGAATTGAGTGGCTGAGTTGTGAAGATTGCCGTTTGTTGTCATCCAGGATAATCCGAAGCCCGAATCAGTGTCCAACTTCCCAAGAATTGTCCATTTGGTATTTCATGGTCACCCCAGACGATTTGCAGGTTGTGTTTTTTGCAGTGTTTTTGATTCAATTCCAATCCCAAAAACTTTCCTAAAGGAAATAAACCACCCAGTGATACCAGGTACTTTTTATTAAAATAATTCAAAGTAAAAATAAACAATTGTTCAATATTAAAAAAAATGCTTTAATGCAAACTAAAAAATTATAAATAAATAAAATTAAAAGTTTTATGGATTAGCTAATTATCATATTAGTCTTCTTTTAGATAAAGTTAACTTTGATAATTTAATTAACATTTTAAAAGGGTTCAATATTTCATTTCGACATATAACAGTTAGTATTATCCCTTTCTGATATTTGGTACACAACCATAATTTTGAATTCTGTTAAATTAAATCTTTTCAAACGGACCAACTAGAATTAGATATAGAATAAAACAAAGTATAACAATGACTAAATTTTTGAAAATACAGATATTTATTTGCAATAAGCATCTCAATTTAGAACTAAGACAAAAAATGGTTAAGAACCATATTTGGTCTATACTTTCATATGAAACAGAAGTGTGGACACTAAAAGTATTAAGTATGAACAGAATTGAAGCAAAAGACATGTGAATTCATAGACAGATACTAAAAATACCTTGGACATACTGGAAAAGCTACGTACTAATTACTAGGGAGGTTCAATAAAGATACAGAATTGATAAAGACTGTTAAACACTAGAAAATGTCTTACAATACTACAACTAATCCTTATGTCAAAATATAAGGCCGAAAAGAACAGGCTTCTTGGTTAAAAAATATTTGTGAATGTCTATTTTCGTCCGCGTGTGTTTATGTGTGAGTAGGTGTTGTGTTCAATTAAAAAACCTACAAAAAATTATATATGTGCAGCCTCTTTGTCATGTTCTTAGTTAATCTACATGTGTTTGTTCGATTATATGTTATTTGCACCTGTCCTTCGATAGTGTTTATTCATAAGATATTTCCTATTAGCTTCAGGAAGCATCATGTCGAAAATGAGAACTTTCTCACCCAGTCTGTCCTATATGGGGTAGTAGCAAACACAGACTCGCAGCATCAGATCTGCACGGTAGCTAGATCGTTAGATTTTCTCCTATTTTCGTTATATAATTGTGTGTGTTTTGTATAACCGCTTGGCTTACGAATTAATTTGAAAAAATCTGTGAAACATATGAAAATTTTTTTATTAGCATATTTTAATAATATAAAAGTAATGTAAAATGTAAATTAACAAAAAAATAAAAAATAAGACATATTAAAGAAAAAATTAACCCTAACAAAAACGAAAATTATTATCCCGAGTTATCTCGTCACAGGAAAACGTAGTGCCAAAAACGTTGTTTGCCAATAAAAGCATAGGTATATTTTATATATTTGATTTGGTGTGATAGTCTCTGAAGCATGACACAACACATAACGGCACTTGACAGTTAGAACTCTTTTTTTTCCGGTGTTATCCCTTTTTCTGCTACACATTGCACATTGATGTGTCGGATTATTTTTCTTCTATGTTGGAGGAACATATTCTGGGCAATGTCTATTAGATATACGAAGAGGCGCTAGAGTCGATCCAGGGCGACCAGTTTTTGGCACGATTATACTGAACTGATAGGTTTTAAATATCATTTTAATTACATTTATGCGAAATTGTAATGGTGTGTATTGTCCTTCATTTTTCTTTTATAACAAATAAGAGTTCCAAAAACATAACTCTAATAGATGGTAGAATATTTTCTTGTAGTATACCTTTCCACATTTTCTGGTTATAGGGTAATCACTGATGCTCCACTCTATTAACTTCTCCCATTGTAGAATTGTAGTCATTTACTACCATTGGTTTTGCCCTTTCCTTATTTCGTTTTTTTTTAAACTATAGTATCTGTGTTATGGACAGTGGAAAGCATAATTATCTCTTTTATCTCGCCATCGTAATGCTAATAATTTTCCACGTTGATAAGCAATGATATTTCCTTTATGGACTTTTTTGTGTGCATGAGTGGTGGCTTTCTTTTCTATTAGCTTTTGCGGTGTCATAAGTGTCGGTTTTTTTTGTAATCAGAAAATCAGACAGTTGAGAAGAAGAATAAAAGGTGTCAGTTATGAAGCAATGGCCTTAGTCGAATAGCGGTTCCATAAGAGATAGTACAATTTGTACAATACTCCTTACGTTGCATAATTTTGGTTGATGACAGTTTCTTTGCCGATTTATATTATAAATGACCAAATATATTGCTTTTAGACTCACACAACATATAACTTTTTATGTGAAATCAAGCTCTCTTGAGCAAATGTATTATTTCCATCCAAGTCGTCCTTTGTATAACAACAAACTTTTGTCTATTGTAACGTCACGATCGAGAGAATAGCACTTCCTAAATTGTTTTGAAAAGTGTTCATAAATAGGCCAAATTTTATTTATTTTAGGATTTGGATGCTTATTTGGTTTATATTCTTCGTTATTAGAAAAATGTAAATACTTTTTTATTTGGCAATATCTCTGATAGCTTATAGCTTCTCTGAAAAATGGAGTTGATATTGTGGATTGTTTTAACCAATACAGTTGTTGCTTTTATGGTTTCTTTGGTAATTTGAGCAACAACACCATCGTCAACAAATTTATTAAATAAATGTAAAACCTTTTTGCTCTGTTACATCAGTACCACTATCATCTAAATCATTAAATTTATCAAAAACACTTTTGGTATCACTTTCAGAACCTGAACGGCTTATATTATATTCTGATCCACTAATTTCGTACTTATAATGTTCGTATTCACTATCACTCTCCATGAATGCTACACAGTATTTTTAAATAAAAGAAACAAACTATGATAGACTGCGATATACCTTACTCAATGATCAGACATGTCCTAAATCGTTACCGTTAGCTGTCCGTACCACTGCGCTCAGCGTGGTGGGTGGTGGCTTGGCACAACAAGTTTCCACACCATCGTGAATAATACAGCGACAACAAAATAGACGAGTTAACACGTTTTAATGTATTTTATGCCACTATTTAAAACGATTTTAAACGATTTGCTGCTGTTCAGTCAACACTCAGCGCGAGATATCTCGGGTTAATAATTTTTGTTAAAAATTGTTTGGCCGAACATACCCGGGATAAAGTGTTAAGCGGATAATACACTAATTATGCGCAAATCTTAATGTCAAAAGAAATTTGCGCTCAGTACCAAATATATTCAAATATATATATAATATAATAATTAATAATTTATAGGTACACTTAAGTTAGTGAGATAATTTTGAAGTTATAACTGTGAAAATGGATAACAGCATATCTCTAACTTGAGAACTCCTCAGCTATCCGACATCATCCAAAGCGACAAAAACTCGTTTCCAATCTATGAATAACAATTTCGATTTTCTCCAATTTTCCTGGCCTTATTAAAACTCCTCCACATGCGCGATCTATCCAACTCCCAACTTCCAACTCCCAGTCATCTCTCGCCGCAACTCCACACAGCGACAACTTTCAGTCTTCTGCAGGCCGCCTCCGAAGCGTTGTCGAGCTCCAGTTGAGGCGGCCCAAGCGACGCGAGCCTTTTGAGCCGTTACCGTGGAAACTTCCTCTGATGGTAAACAGTTGCGCTTTCCGCCCGTAGGCGTTTCATGTTCCGATGTTCCTTTGTGAGTTCTTTTCGCTCCTTGCGGCTCTTTTCTGGTCACCCGAAGAAGTTCAACTTTGTTGTCTCGGCCAGTTTCAGGGTAGGTGTTTTTTCTTTATTCTTTGTCTCTCAATAGCCTACATTTTAAGTATAACAGATACAATTTTATCGTTCTGTTGAAATTAATATATTTTTATTAAATTCTTTTTAATAAAATATTAAAAAATTGTACTCAAACATATGTTGTAGAAATTTGTTCTATTTTTGTACAGATTAAGTTACGGTTTACCTTTGTGGCAGTTGGGAAAAACTTTTCAAATATACCCTACTTTTAATATACTTATGGTATAAACTATCTATTTTTGTTCAAAGAAAATAATAATGTTGACAATATTTAACTGAATAAAAAAGTTTAACTTTAAAATAATTTATTTTATGTCCCAACTTAATTTGTTGATTAAGTTAAATGTATTGGGTAAAATTAATTATTAATATTATTAGTGTTTTTAATATTTAATAAATTTAATTTAATTTAACTTAAAATAAATATTTAATAAATTCCAAAATTTGGTTTTTGTGCTTAATGATATTTTTGATAATTTATAATTCTTTATTAAATTTTTAAAATAAAATGTATTATTTTCTAACGTATCCTTTCTAATTGTCTATTTAGGCCTAGTTAATAGTCTCCCAGCATTTTTGTAATAGCTGCTGTCAGCTTTTCTTTTAGTCCTACCAATAGATTCTCCACTTAAGTATTGGTATATTCGTTCGGTTTTTACATTATAGGCAAATTTTTATTATTATCCTTAAATATATTTTTAAATTAATTAGTGAGTTTGTATTTCCTTTGTTAAGTTTTATGAGTTTTAGAAATATGTTTAAATAGAACAATACTCCTGTTGTAGAAATATTTTTTAGGTGGAACTTGCAGTTAAAATTATCGTAGCTATCTACCAAATTATCTGAATAGGATATCAACGCGCTAGACCATTCGACTTATTTTTAGATTTGCCTTTTCTTAAGGCAATATGTACATACAGATTATTTGATTAGATATTTATTTTGCTGAAAAAGGTTAAAATATTACAAGGGTGTTTCTAAAAATTTGTTATTATTATAATGAATTAGCTCTGCTAATATATCGACACCTGATATGAAAAACATTGTAATTCACTTTTGCTTAGTTTAGAGGAGAGCGATTTAAAAAAAAATCCACAGCATTTAATTTTTTTACTTCGTCAGTTTTAATAGTTTTTGTAGTTTTGTTAATCCATATTTTATAACTTTTTCTTAGCTTTTCACTTACATGTATAATAATCAAAATTACTGGTCCTGATTTAGGTCGAGTTAAAATACCAAGTTTTTCAAGAATTTTAGGTGAAGATCATTGTAAGTGGTTTATACAACGTTCTTTCAACAAAGTATGTTTCTTTGATTAGGTGCACATAAACGGCAACTAATATGAGTATAGGGTAACGGGTACAGTGATTGGCCATTTAAGGAATTGCCAATTGAGTTAAAATTGTAAATTGAAATCTTTTAAAGTGAAATATTTTGTAAGGGTTTTTTAATAATAATGAAACATCAGATTCTATAAAAACGCAGGTTATTTTAATCAGAAATAATAATGTATATAAAAAATTAACACAAATTTGAAAACTTATAGAACTACTCAGTTATTGGCGATACAAACATAGTTATTGGCATATAGAATTACAGTCATTGACCATTCATAAAATTTATAATATTCTTTTTCTGTTTGTGCAGGTAAGCCATACAAAACTATTTAAGTTTTGATTTTTTTGTTGTTTCTTTGAACAAGTACCAATATGGTAGGATCTAACACAAAATAGACACTTAATTCCAACTTTTGAATTAGATATATTATAGAACAAGATTAACACATTTCTGTATACAAAAGGTTATTTACAGGTGGGTTGTTGTCGTCTGATTGTTTTACCGTTATATCTGAGAGAATTTGTATTTTGTTGTGTTCTGGATATCCCTCAGTTTCAAAAAATAACGTTCTTTTAGCCGACTCACCAGAACGTTTTTCTCTACTGGTTTCCAAATTTGTACATTTGCTTTGGAATGTATTCTTCAAATTTGATGAATTCATACTGTTGCAGAAATCAAAAAATATGTCATCAATTGTAGGCAGATTAACGTTTTGCTCTACAGGATCAGGAAATTGGTTTCGTGATAATTCTTGTTTTTCTTTAAGGGTAATCACTTCTGGTATATATACTCTAATTTCACTTTTCAAAGTAGTCCTTTTAATTGTATGATCAATAACTGTGTCTGCTTTCAAAATATTTGTATCTGCAATATCACCTGTATTTACTGTAACATTTTCTTTATTCTTCACAACAGTTTGATATTTTTTACTCCCGGAATTAACTATTGTGGCAATTTTTTTTTATTACTTTTATCTTGGTTTCCTTGTTTTTTTGACTTTTATTGTTTGCTTTTGAGTCAATTAGCTTTTGTTTTCGTTGTAATTTTATTTTTTCTTGTTCTGCTTTTTTCTGAATTTTACGCCTCTCTGCATTTTGACGATCTGAAGAAGTGAGCACAAAAGTCAACCTTTCTATTTGCTTTTTGCCCTTTCTTTCTAAAGTTTTTGACCAAAAAAAGAATTTGTCGATTGGGGTGTTAATTTCTTTAAATAATAAGTTGTCTTAATTAACCAAAGGCGGATTATTGGATGTCGATTGAATATCTAAAGTCATTGTATCTTCTGTGACCTCTTTTATATTATATATAATATCACCGTTTTCTGGAAGTTGAACTCGAAAATCCGAAAGTAAATTTTCTTCTGTAATAAAAGGAATATCTTGTACGTTTTATATGATTTCATTGCCACCTATAGGGTTAAGTGTAATATGTGAAGATATATAGGTTTTTGTGATGACAGAGGTGTCTGGTACATCATTTGTGATTCCACCTGTCTCTGTAGTCTAAATCGAGGTTAGATCTATAATATTTTGAAATAAATTAAATGTATTAAATAGCAATTTCGAATCTCCATTTAGTTCTTCGCAATTATCCAAAATCTTGTACCAAATCCAAAATGTGTACAAAATCTTCATACGTTATTAATTTTGTCATCGAAATAGTCAGATTAATACCTTTATTTGGGTTTTTGATCTTCCTTAAACATTTGGAATAAACTATCGCTTCAGGGTTCCATGGATACAATCCAGATGCTGTAAAGCTAAGAAATATGGAATCTGATTTTAATTGACTAATGGCTGTGTTTAGTACTAATGCAAAATTCTCTATGGTAACTACTGAGTTCGGGTTTTTGCGTCTCAAGTTTGCTTTTAATTAATAATGCAGTAATATGTGTAGGTTGTATTCTGGTCGCATTGGGATATAATGCCACTAAAATAATTTGTAGCTTTAAACATAATTCACTAGTTTGAATGATTAAGTGAGTTTTATGTCCATCAACGAACAAAATGACTGGAAATTTATTGTTTTTTGCAACTAAGTACTTATACAAGATGTTTCCTATGTATTCGTAGAAGTTTTCATTCTTCATCTCATTCTTCATTATCGTTGGGATTCGTTTATATGGGTAAATAATCATTGGTACTGTTATTTCTGGAGATGCTGAAAAGGTAAACATAACCGTGGAACTTGGAAGTAATGCTCTATTTGATATACATTTTTTCTCCCCATTATATCCAACACTCGTTTATTTTTGAGTCACAAGAGAAAGCAGGTTTCATCGCTATTTAGAACACGTGAAGGGTTTTGAAGAATATAATGTAATAATTCACGATGCAAGTATTTACCGTTTCTGAAATTCTCTCACTTAAATCAGGGTGTCGCTTTACAAAGGATTGTCAACTTCTTCCGGGCCGATTGTCAGTAAAAGGACTGGCACGTGGATTTTCGCCAAGAAAATCTTTAACCGAGTCTTGTATATTTTTTACTCTTACTGAACCTTTGTCTTGGCATGTTATGATACAATGCGTTAAACGATTCTCTTCCCCCAATCAAAGAATAGGATAGTTTTTTAATTAAATTTTTCGCTTGCTCTTAACTGCAGTGTTGCTCTTGGCACATTAAATTCTTCAGCGGCTTTTCGTTGACTCATGCCCTTTTCAATAAAAAGCAGACTGAGAATCTTGTTCTGTATATTGTTTGTGATCCGTTTAATCTTTCCGGATATTTGGCATTTTTGATTCTGAAGATTAAAATCATTTAAAAGTAAATTTAAAAAACTAAATTTCTACGGAATTCGAGGTATTTCTTTGAATTGGTACCAATCTTACTTGAGGAATAGGAAACAACTAGTGCGAGCAAATGATACTAAATCTAGTCACAAAAACATTATATGTGGAGTATCACAAGGTTCAGTACCATATCCTCTACTTTCCTTATTTTTATAAATGACATGACTAACTTAAAAATCGATGGAAAAATTTTTTTTTTTTGCTGATGATACCAGTTTTACCTGGAAGAACTCTAATATTGCAACGCTTCATGCAATTATAACTTCTGATCTACTTAAAATAAAAACCTGGTCCGACTCTAATTTACTCTCTTTTAGCGTGGATAAGAGGATAGGAGCTCTTCAACCATTGCTTCTTAATAACAGCCAGATCAGTATAATTGATTCTGTAAAATTTCTTGGTATTTTTATAAAAAGCAACCTTAAATAGTTTCTTCATATCGATTTGTTAAGTAAGAAACTAGACTCAGCCTGCTATAAAATAAGATCTGTTTCGAAGGAAATGAATTCTTCCTTATTGGGGTTCTAGACAGCTGCCCAATCTGATGTAATTTTTGAATTATAAAAAGAGCAATACGGTATCTTTGTGGCCTCAGTACAATAATACATTGCAAAAGCTACTTCAAAAATCACGGGATTTTAACTTTTCCCTCTCTAAATACTCTAGAAACTGTTTACTTAATTCATTAATACCTACATGTTTTTCCATCAAGACCTACTTCACTAGAAACCCAAGCTTTGATGTGTATTTACCGATCCCATCCACTGAGTTAGTAAAGAAATCTATATTATCTAAAAATTATACAACCATCTCCCTTTGCAACTTAAATCTACAACTTATTTTCCTAAGTTTCTTAAATTGACAAAAGCCTATCTATCTAAAAGACCTTAATATTCAGTGGAAGAGTTTCTCAACGAATAATTAAGAAAGTACAGTTCGTTTAGGTACAAGTAACAAAGTATTTTTATATATATATTGGGTATCACATATAGCAGCTTAAACTTATTCGTAAACTGGTTCGTAGTTTTATTATACAATTTCCAATATAGTGAAATTTTGCAATGGATTGTATATTTTATGTTTTATTCTGTAATATTGACGATTTATGTAATTTTAGTAAATTTTAATTGTTAATGTTATTATTAACTTTTTTTTAACTTATATAAGCTTTGTCCATAACATTATACAATTTTCAGTGACACTAAAGCATATTTCTATTCTATTCTAGAACCTCGTAAAACTCGGGAGTCATTTAATATTTTTAAAGAAAATTGGAAAGCTAAACCAAAGAAAAAAAAAATAAAAAAAAAGGAAAAGACAGTAAGATTTGATTTCACGTGCAGGGCGCTTGCGCATCCGCTTATACGTATTTCGGCCTAATAGGTCTCATCTTTATCAACGTCTGTTTTGCCTTGTAATTCTTAGGAGGCACAGATTAAAGCGAAATTCTGAATTTGGTTTCGAAAATTAGTTTACGATTTTAAACCAAAGACTGCAGATTTACAACTAGTGTACAATGCACTATTGCTCATTACGCAAAATAAATTAAAAGATTTAATAAAAATTCTTCCATGATATATGAATAGTAAATATGTAGAATTATATAGATCACTATACTCCATTCGCTTAGCTCGGGCATATTTTGACAGATTTATTGTGGGAAACCTACAACACAACAATTCCTACTTCTCAGTATTAATAGCTCAAGTATCCTACTATTGCAGACTTCTTTCGTTAAAAAAAGAAGAATTATTCTACTAAATAGTGGAAGCGTATACTAAACCCATCAAATTTTGGGTAGTATATATTTAAAAAATATATTTTAGTTGTTATAATTTAACATAACTTTTTATTATATGGTGCAGATAAATAAATATTGATTGTCGGTAATTCGCAAAGTTCTATTTCATTTACTGTTTAGTTTGTTTACTATTAATATTGGCTATGAGTACGTGTGCTTGGTTGTATAGTAATTTCCAGCCACTTTTAGTCTGTCAAAAGGTAACTAACTTCGCAAAAAAATAATTACTAAATTCACTAGACAGTTAGGACTGGGAATAGCGAACCGAGTATACCAGAGCACTTTTTTCTGATTGTTTTTGCATTATAGTTTTCTGTTTTTTCGTTTATTTCGAAAATACCTACTTATAGAGTAGGAACAACATGTAATAATATTTGTTCATAAAATTATTTTAAAAAACGAGTTGTTCTTTTATTTGTGAAATAACGAATAATGAATTTCACTCATAAAATTTTAAGAAATATGCAACGTGTTCAAATTTACCTTTTCTCGAAAATGTCAACTTGTAACATAGAACGTTATTCGTCTGAACCCATCAATTATAGAAATTCAAAAATGTTGAATTAAGACGTTCAAAATTTATGTTGAACTTGCATTTGTTCCCTAAAATTTAATTTTCTTCTCAATCTAACGTTAATTTTTTATTAAACGAATTTATTGTCGAAACAACTTTATTATCGATTACTATTTTTATTGGAAAAAAGCCATAATTTAAGTTTCAAATAAGTTTACTTTTGATGTCTCGGATTCCACTTCGGAAATCGATCTCAAAATACAAATACAAAATATTAATAAATTAAACAAATTTTGTTTTTTGTTACTTGGTGAAAAGTTCTTCCAATAATTTAATTTTATCTGACTCATTTATATTGACAATTCAGACATATTATATTATATATTTTAAACTAGATGGCTTTTAAATGATATTGTCAATTTTGTTGAGTTGTGTTGCTGGGACGATTTTGTTGTAAGACAGTTCATTAGATTACATGAAATCAACTTTATTTTGAGAATACTCATCAGAAAAATTTTAACATGTGATTTGTCTTGAAAAAGACAACCACATGCAATGATGACAGTAAAATTCTTCTGTTAGTGATTCCATAGTAAATCATGAGGAAAAAACTATAAAAAAAACCTCATAATATTTTATAAGTATTGATTTCCTCTTTTAATATGGGCAACCAGATCCTACAGCATTCTGCAAAGGAATTTGCGAAGCAAATGGTCTCATGTAGCATAATTAGAGCTGCATCTTTGATTTTTCTCTTTTTTATCTGTTTCTTTTAGGACTATAAAGAACTATATGACAGGAGATTATATTATTATGCGAAGGATGGAACTAAATGGAAGTATTTGCACCAACTACAAATATTTGCACACGACGAGAGAATATAGTTTCTCATTTACCAGAAACTATCCGAGAAGCAAAAAAGGGACAGTAAGGGACAGCAAAAATGGGACAGTAAGTCCCATTAACACGTGGGATCTTCTAATGCAAAATATCATTGAACTTGTAGTAAAATACCAATATTTATATACATAAGATATCTGGAAGATACAAAAAACAAAACGCCGTCAAACTTATATCTATTTTCTCGAAATAAGAGCTTTTATTAGTTTGTTATGTTTAGCAGGGTTGGATCACGGCTCTCGAAAAAAATTAGAAGAATTTTGGGCAGACGATTGCATGGTATCCGAAATGTTTGGAGCGATCATGGAACAAAGACGATTTAGATTAAAAGTAATACGTTTTGACAATAAACAAATTAGAGACGAAAGACTCAAAATCGATAAACTAGCTCCGATAAGAGAGATTTTTGAAACATTTGTAATAAACAGTCAATCTTGTTATACCGTTGCTGACTATGTAACTCTCGATGAGATGCTTTTTGCTTTTTGTGGGAGGTGTAGCTTTCGCATGTCGACGCAAAAACATTTTACACTTATAATATGGAAACATATAAACAAAAAAAATTGCCCCCAATTATGACCAATGCGAAAGACCATCCTGTAGGTTCCTTTGTTTTTGGTTTTGTTTAGCACATATGATGGTGACATCGCATGTACCCAAAAAGAATAAAAATGTGTTACTAGTTTCATCCTTTCATCACACTGATACAGTAGAAGAAACTAGCACGAGGCCAGGGATGATTTTATTCTATAATGATACCAAATGTGAAGTAGACATTCTAGATAAAATTGCGTCATCTTACGATGTGTCTAGAAATACTAAACGATAGCCACTTGTAATTTTTTATGGGGTCCTAAATATCGCCATTATAAGCACTTTTGTAATTACCAAACATGGTAATCCTAATACGGAATATACTAAACAACGAAGACAATTTATTAAAGAATTAGAAGGTACCTAGTAAAAAGTTATTGGGAATAAAGGGGGTCAACGTCAGGATTACGTTCTAACATTCGACAAGCTATTATGAAATACTTTGGAATGCCGACACAATACCTACCTAGTCTACCACCAGGTAATAGAGGGTTTTGCAAATACAGCAACAAAAGAAAAACCCGATATTTTTGCACATTTTTCAAATGTAGGGTATGCATGGATCATATTGTAGCCTGCTGTGAGGAGTGTATTCAACAAAAAAAAAAACTAAGAAACTGTCTGCGTGATTAATTTTTCTGTATTTTCTGTGTCATAGAATTTTGCTCAACTCTTTGTATTTTATGATACAGTTTCATTATTGTTGTGATTAATTTTTGTAAAATACAAGAACAATTCAATTTATTGTAAGTGTGGTAAGCTGTCAAAATTATGTCATAAACAAACAAAATATTTCCACCAGATGGAAGAAAATATCCTATAAGTACAAATAAAAATATTGTGTTTCAAAAATACTAATTAAAAGAAAATAAAAATATATTCTTATTTAAATAGACCACTGTCGTGTGGTCTTGTTATTATTTAGACGTCGTCGATCGGAGTGTTATTTTCTCACCTATCTTAATAAACAGCAAATACCACTCTTATTTTATCTATTAACTAATGCACTACAACAGACATGCAATAACATCACAGCACTTCACTCTGCTTTTTGCACTAAATTGTTACACATTTACACTGTCTCAAAAAGTTTTGTCCTTTTGAGTCTTCTTTTTAGTTCAGTGTTCTCAAGAAGCTGGATTGCCTTGACATTCACATGACTATGCAGCCTCTGCTCGTGACTTGCTGCTGTTCTCTTGATTACTTCGGTCACAGTTTCCATACCCAGGTCCTCGTGGAGGTTGCTGTTACGGATATATAAAAGAACATAAACAATTTTCCTTAGTACTTTGTTTTTAAATCTCTTAATAATATGTAGATTACTAACTTTGATACAGCCCTAGAGTTATCAGCAATATACCCATACTGCCCTCAGTACACTTACTTGTAAATGGATAATTTATTATGAATGGAGGTTGTTGAATTTTTTCCAATCAGCCAATGCAATTTCTTATATCTAACAAGCTCCTCTATTTTATTTTTACATGGACATTCCAGTGCAGGTTCGCGTCTGGGGTAATGCCCAAGTATTTTACTGATGTTGCATACGGAACTTGGCTATCATTATTGATTCTAATTTTTATTTTTTTTATTTGTAAAGTTAATGTGTGTAGATTAGTGTTATTCAATTTTATTCACCATTTTCTGGTTCCGGTATGTATTGTATTTACTAATAATTGCAACTTATCACTCGCTTCTTCACTAGTGTCTCGTATCGCTAGTATGGCTGTATCATCCACGAAACATAAGTAAAAATTTTTTTTCGCTTTAAACTCTTTCTATTTAAAATTAATTTAAATTTTACCCTCGACTTTATTTATAATATATTTGTATTGTTACAGCTCTCTCGTCATAATCATTTTTGTTTATTAAGAAAATTAACACTTTATTGTCATCTTCGATGTCATTAAGTAATACTCTGTCTATAGTTTTAGACGTCTTGTTACACTGACATCTTTTATTCCTTTATTATATTTTCTTACTTACTATTATATTATCGACAATACACCCAGTGATACCAGCTGCTAAGATTAATTTACGCTTGAGCCACTTCCTTATTTGTTATTTTACTATGATTTAATAAAAGTGTAAAAATCAACTTTTTGTTCAAACCTAACGTTTGTATTACATTTTACACCAAAAAATCTTATTTTATTGTATTTTCTATCTATACCCTTTCAAGTAAGCCCAAAATTTTACGCCGAGAGAAAATAAATATTAACCCTCCTCAAAATGGTTGTGCTGGTGTGAAGATACGTTTTATCAAGTCTCTGCTGTCTTCCCACTCGGGGCGATAAAGTATTCTAAATTATTTCGTGTCACACACCATATTGGACCTAATATTTCAGCCGAAATTTATCTAAATGCCTTCATGTAGGCTATTAGGATAGAGCTTATCTTTAAAGATGTTTAATTTTTTTAGTAAGTAAGTACGAAAAAAGTATAAAAAATTAATCATTCGATTTTCAAGTAGAACCTCACTATAAGTAATTATTTAGATAACCTGTGTTTTGAATTAAATTTATATAAAACACGTAATTAATTATAGTATAATATATAATATTACTACATGTTTATATATTGTATAGACTATTTCTTAGAAAGTATTTGTATATCAATAAATAATTTATTCCTGCCTTGGGAAGAAAAAGAGGAATCTTCTTCTTCTTCTTTATATGTAGACATGACTGTCTGTTTTTCAATGTACCTCTAGTAAGTTGCCGTTTAATCGTTTTTGTTGTCTTCCTACTGATCGTCTTCCTATTGGGAAACCGTCTTTGCTACTCTATTTGTTGTCATTCGGCTTATATGATCACTCCATTTTACTGTTCTATTTCTTATCTAGTTCTTGATGTTCTCCACCTTGTATGTACGTCGTATATGTGTACTTCTAGCATTGTCTCATAGGGTCTTGCCATCAAGTGTTTAGTGTTTTCATCTCTGTTGTTTCTAACATCCTTTTTGTCCTCTCTGTTTCAGGTCGTATTTCTGCCAAGTATGTCATTATTTGATGACTGTTTTGTAAATTATGCCTTTTATTTCTTTCCTGATATTTTTTTTCTCCATATTGTTTCATTCAGGCAGCCTGCGGCTCTGTTTGCTCTATTCACTTGATCTTTCACTTTAGTTTCGAGCTTTCCGTACTAGATAATGTGATGCTTAGATATTTATTTTGGGGAAATTAACATATTTAATTTTCTGGCGGTTTTATTAAATTGTTGCAGCATACGTTGTAAATCGTCTTCACTTTGAGAGAGTAGTATTGCATCGTCTGCATAGCAGATTATTTTAAATTGGTTTTCTCCCATTTGGTATAATTTTTTAGTTCTTACATTTTTATTATTTTATTTATAATCAGGTTGAGCAATAGATTACTTAGGGAATCTTCCTGTTTTATCCCATTGTCAGCTTCAATTCCCGATTTGTCTCCAATTTGAACAAAAGATTTAAGAACAGGTTGACTTCGGCGAAGACCTTCCCAGGAGCAGACGTCTTATCGGACCACAACCCATTAGTGGGCCAGATAGAACTCAAACTAAAGAAACTCATCAAAAGTAAACCTAAACAGAACCTGGATTATGACACTCTAAAAGACCCCGAAGTTCGTCAGAACGTAAGAGATGTAATGAGAGAAAAACTAGAAACCGCTAAATAATAAGATCAGAGTGTAGAACAAAAATGGAGTAATATCAAAGACGTCATGCTAAATGCAGGAAAAGAACATCTGGAAAAGAAAACAAGAGTAACAAATAAAGAATGGATGCTTGATGGCATTCTGCAGATGATAGACCAAAGGAGATTAATGAAAAACAGGAACCCAAAGAAATACCAAGAAATCAACCAAACAATTAAAAAAGAAATACGAAGAGCCAAGGAGACATGGATGCAAGAAACATGTAAATACAAGATGAGAAATACACACCTACCCATAAACAAAGACGGGAACCTGGTGACGACAGTTAAGGAGAAGTTGGTGACCTGGAAAATGTCGAAAAACATCGAAGAACTTTTTTGGGACTACCGAGGTAACCTTCCAGAAATAAATTGCATGACAGGGCCGTTAATACTAGAAAGCGAGGTGACAGCAGCTTTAAAACAGTCTAAGAATGGTAAGGCCACAGGTCCGGGCAAAATACCCGTCGAACTACTCTAAGGAAATTTTTACTAAAGCCCTCACAAACCTAGATATGAGAATCCATCCCTAGGTAAATACATCAATAATATCCACTACGCGATGACATTATGTTAGGCAACCAGCCTAAATGATCTACAAGCCTTGCTAGACTGAGTGAGCGTAACATACGGACTAGACCTTAATATTAACAAAACCAAATTCATGGTTGTCAGCCATGCAAATTTAGATCCCAGGGCACTAATGGCAGGTAGCGAAGAGATCCATAGATTCGACAGATTCACTTACCTCGGAATTACCCTCAACTTACAATGGGACTACGGTTAAGAAATTAGATCCAGAATTGAAATGGCACGGTCTAAATTATTTAAGTTGAGATCCTCGTTGTGCGGCAGTGATCTCAGTTTGGGAACGAAGATGCGGATAGTGAGGTGCTACATACTTCCAGTGTTACTATATGGAGTTGAAGCCTGGACACTGACGCAAGCCACAGAAAAGCGGATTGAAGTCTTCGGGATGTGGATCTACAGGAGGATACTAAAAATATCGTATGTGGACCATGTCACCATGTGTGACAAAAGAAAAAGAAGTACTTAATTTGTGAAATATACATAAATAAGTGAAAAAACGTAAGCTTGAGTACCTCGGTCACGTGATCCGGAACGAAGAAAAATATTGAATTCTTCAACCCGTTACGCAGGGTAAAGTATTTGGCAGGAAGGACCGGACGTCGTCGTATCTCGCGGTTGAAAAACCTCCGATAATGGTTTGGGATGACCTCCGCGGAGCTATTTATTTCGCAGAGCAGTCAACAAAACCATGATAGCCTTTATGATAGCCAATATCCGGACCAGATAAGGCACTGAAGAAGAAGAAGATTTGTCTTCCTTTTTGAAGGCAGGTATTACAATGCTTGATCTTTATTCTTGATAAATTCTGTTTTGTTGTATTATTTTTTGGATAAGTTTTAATAGTTGTTTGGCCAAATCTGGTCATCCATTTTTTAGGAATTCGTTTGGTATTCTGTCCTCTTCTGGTGATTTTCTATTTTTTAATTTCCTTAATTCTTTCTTTAGCCCTAACTCCTCAATATTTATTTCTTTCTTTGTCGTTACATCTGGTGTTGGTGATTTATTATCGCCACCTTTAGCAAATATGGATCGAAAATAGTCTACCCATGTTTTCTTCTGAATGTGTTTCATTTTTGTAAGTTCGTTCATCTCTTTTCTTTGTCCTCTGATCATTCTCCATATTTTTTTTTGTGTTCCGTAGTCGCGTTTCGTCTATTCTAAGCAGCTCTACCAATGTTCCCTTTTTATTTGTCTAACTAAAGTATTCGTTTCATTTCTGATTCGTTTATAGTGGTTATATGACTGTTTATTCTGTATTGTAAAAAGGCTTTCTTATTGTCTTTACATTTTATCTTGACTTTCTTCTGTAAATCATGGTGTTTTCTTTTTTGATATGTTAATGTTTGTTTCTCTCCTCTCTCCAAATGATTCTGTTGCTGTGTTAATTATGTTATTTTTGATTTTTTGTTCAGCTTTCCTCGATGTTATCGTTTTCTGATATTTCATTCTTCTTCTTCTTAAAGTGCCTATTCGTTCCGGATGTTTGCGATCATCACGGCTATCTTTACTTTGTTTATTGCAGCGCGGAACAGTTCTGTGGTAGTTCTTTCGTAAATTTTGAAGCCAGGAAATGCGCCTTCTTCCCGGTCCTCTCTTACCATTTACCTTCCCTTGGAGAATCAGCTGGAGAAGGCCGTAACGTTCTTGATTTCTCATTACATGTCCTAGATATTCCAACTTTTTAGTTTTGACGGTCATGAGAATTTCACATTCTTTCCCCATTCTACGCATTAGTAACTCTGTCAACCCAGGGTATACGTAAGGTGCGCCTATAACACCACATTTCGAAAGCTTCGAGCCGATTCATAGATGCAACAGTCAGTGTCCACGCTTACATTCCGTAGAGCAGAACTGTGAATATGTAGCAGTTCAATAGACGGCATTTTGTTTTTAATGATATGTCTCGACTGTTGAAAATGGTTCTCATTCTAACGAATGCTGCTTTTGCTTTTATTATTCGCTGTTTAATATCTGTTGAGTGGTCCGATTGGCTATTTAAATTGGTGCCTATATATGTATATTGCTCGACTCTTTCGATATTCTGTTGGTTGATTGTAAGTTGAGCGTTTAGTATTGGTTTTTTACTAATTGTCATAAATTTGGTTTTCTTTATGTTAAGAGCTAGTCCGTATCTGTTGCTGGCTTCTGTTATGCGATTTGTTAATATCTGTAAGTCATTCAGATTATCGTTAAGATATTTCATTGGGAAAAAATATTACACGTAATCAAAATAGGTACAGAAAAGGATGCTACAAATTAGGCCTACTCGATTTTAATCTTTTAGTTTACACGGTGTAAATAATAAATATAATAAATCCATAGAATGTTAAACTAATTGACCACAGACATTTGTCAGTACTGATTAGAAAGAACATCATGACTCAGTAGGAAAGATTATCCACCAAGAACTAGCAGACAAACTAGAACCTCTTAAACCAACCATCCTCCTTATTACCAATTAGTTCCTGAGAGATTGCTTGACAAAGACAACTACAAGCTATACTGGAACCGCACTGTGCTCAGAAACCAACCAGTGGCACATAATAGACTGGATCTGATACTAGTTAATAAACTTACTAGGTAAGAAAAACTTATTGATGTGGCCCTAAGAACAATTATTTGCCGGTTAAATTCAACGAAAAGATCGCCAAGATTAGAGATCTCGAAATACACATGAGAAGACAGTGGAGAATGGAAACTACCCAGACAGTTTCTATTATTCTATCCATTACTGGTGTTATTTCTAAAAACCTTCTAGAAAACATAAAAAAGATGGGTCTGAATGGTCATCTGTAGACTTAGGCAAATATGCAAATAAAAAAGTATAAAATGTGCGCATAAATATGCAGTATTTTATGCAATAGTATGCAGTATTTTGTGAAAAATATGCATGTAATAAAAAATATTTACAATATTTTTTTATTTACAAAAATACTTACAATATTATAAATACATATACAATTATTTTAAGATATAAATATTATTTTGAATTGTGGTAAAAATAGATTATCAAATGTTTAAAATTTTCTAATAAAAACTTATGGCTTCTATCTGAATACATATATTTGTAAATAGAAAAACTTTTTTCGACATCACCTGATGTAACTGGGGCATTTCTCAAATTTACTATAATAGATGGTTCTAAATTAAGTGGTTCGAAAAATGTCCCAGCTAGTACTTAAACCACTTCAGAAAGAACCTGGTAACCACTATTTTTTTCCATGGTCACTTTAAATTTTTGAAAAATTTCCTTTCCAATAGTACCTTTAACGTTTTGACACAATGACTCAAATTCTTTAAATAAAACTGTACTCTCTAACAATGATAATTTGGAGGATTCTAATTGAGTTATAGTTTTTTTGGACAAAACTATAATTTGATTTTATGAATGACAGTTGCTGTTAAAATATGTTATTTTGGAAGGCTTGGTTAGCTTCCAATAAATATTGGCATATATCATCCGGTAAAAGGTTAATTATTTTTTTTAAATCAACAAAATGATCAGCATAGAAATTAGCTGCTTCCACCCATGTTCCCCAACGTGTTAAAATGTGTTGCGGTAGCAGTGGAACAGCAGGAAGCATATCTCTGTTACATTGTATTCTTACAGGTGATTTCAGGAATACCTTTTTGACCCTCGCTATTAAACTGTTAACTAGTGGAAATTTTTTTCTTACTTCCTCCGCAACTCTGTTTATTCCAGTGACATGTATTAAGTTTGGATAAAATATTTTTAAATTTTGTCTTGCTTTCACCATATATGGTGCGGCATCAGATAAAATAAGCAATAATTTATTATTAAGCACAGCAGCAGGAAGAAAAAGGTTTGCCAATGCTTGTTGTAGAAACCGAGATATTGTTAGAGCGTTGGTTTTTTCCACTTGTTTAAAGGAAATTAAATACGATTTTGGAAAGGTTTCATCGCTAAGTACACCAATCAATAAGTGCACAATATATCTTCCTGACGAGTCAGTGGTCTCGTTCACACATATGTAAAAGTAATTATTACCTATTTCGGCTTTTATATTGTGGATAACTGAGGAGTATAACAAATTGACATTATTTCTCTTTACAGTTAGTTGACTGGGAATGTATTGTTTGCAATATTTTTTTAAAAAATAACTAAAGTTATCATTAGATAATTTTGAAAGCAGTATATTAGAACATACTAATGCACGACACAAGTCTTCGTTAAAAGTTTCTTGTTCGGTTTGTTTCTTGGAACTTGACTGAAAGCACTTGCACACTGAAGGTTGATATTTTTTACCAGATGTGGTTTTTATTTTTTTAGCTAAATGTTTCGCGGTTCTGACATGCTGATCTATTTGAAAAATTTTTTTCAGATGAAATCTAAAAAAGAATATAAATATTCTATAGTTGTACCCATTAAAATATTTAAATTAAATCAAATAAAAATCGGTGTAGTAATCTTGACAATGTCAAGAAATGACTGTGCAAGAAGGAAGAACCCCCAAATATTTACAAGAGGCTCTTGGTCTGTTCTGTTTACATTTAAAGAAAAAATACTGTGATCATAAATTAAAAGCACTTAATTAATTAAGTCCAATATATGATATGTTTTTGTTTTTAGCAAACATAAAGCAAACTATGCTATTGTTAGAAAAAAAAATGTTAGCGACCTTTCAGTAGACTATTAAATGATTTGAATTTTAAATAGGTATCCAATTTCCATCGCGAGGAGTTAAAAAAATGCTTGAAAAAAGAAAAAATACATCGATTTATTGCGAACTAGCCTTGTGTCGGTATTTTCTTAAACATAATCTTCAATTTTAAAATCTTTGTACCACCGTGTAAATTTTTAAAATAAAATAAAAAATAATACGTATGTACTTACGGTTTTGCCACAACATGAGCGATAAACTTTATCCATATCCATAGATAGCTCTTTGTAAGGTTTTATCCAAGTTGAAACATTGCTTATTTTCGGCATTTTCAAAGCACAATAATTATTCACAATAAGAAATACACTTTGTTTACGCCTCCAATTTTACAACAAAAGTGAAACCAAGTGAAACTGACCGTCAAAATAAAAATTTTTACCTAGAGACATAAATTGGTAAACACAAATCCGCTTAATTCCAGGACAAAACGTGACAAAACTATAAGCCGCTGTCTTTTATTGGTTACTATACCAAGAATTTAAATACCAAGTGATTATAAAACAAAATTAAATATTGGTATTTTCATGCTATCTGTAAGTTTTTGAATATAAAAATATATAGTTAACACCAAATTTTCAAATTATATGCACTTTATGCTCGCTTTTATAAAAATATGCAAAATTTGACATTTGACAATTTGCCTAAGTCTAATTATCTGTATAAAACCATACAGAAAGCTGTACTACTCTCGACTTCCAGATGCGTAAGAAAATTTTTAGGAGATATCAACGTACCAAGTCACCTAGGGCTCGATAACACCCTTCGGCTCCTTATTACTTCGACAGTAAGTATATATTATAGTAACATTGATATTAAGAACAGAAAAAATAAATCTAAGAATACGTAAACCTTAAAATACTTAAATAGTGTAAGAATAAAATATGTATTACATTTTATTCTATGTAATGGTATATTATTTTGTATAAAGAGTTGTTTAGTAGCAAAGTTTTGGTATAAAATTAAAATTAAATTGGAGTTATTTACGATAGCAATCTTAACTTCCCGCTGGTAGGTATAATGTCGAAAGTTCCCTTAAAACTTTTTTAAAATAATCAATCAGCTTTCCAGAATTTTTTCAACTTTTAAAACGATTTCTTAAAGCTGGGGATGATGCGCTCAACTTTTTACTAACGACGTTCTTTTATCCTATGAGAGAGACGGCGAAACTTGAAAGTTTCCAGTTAATTTTAAATGTGCACTTCATTCCTAGAAAATAAGCTTAATAACAGAAATAAAAGCACGAATAAGTACCGTAAATATACAATACTAACAATGTTATCAATAACGTTACATAATATGTTACGTTACATGTGAAACAATAAAAATAATAATAAAAGAAACATTTAAGTGGAAACTTTAAAAGATCTATATTTGAATTTGCATACAAAATTCTACATAGACGAAATATTGTGAGTAATTAACAAGTTAAAGAAAGCAAAAGCTTCAGGATCCGACAATATAACGGCGAATTTCTTAAGTACGGAGGGGAGACTTTACATAGGCAATTACACAAACTAGTAGCATATACGGAATGAGGAGGAAATACCAACAAAATGGCACGAAAGTGTTATAACCCCTATACATAAAAAGAAAGACAAAACCAATTGCTCTAATTGTAGAAGAATCTTACTACTTAATACGACGTACGAATTCTTATCGATTAGTCTATTAAGTAGATATTTTGTTAGTAGCATTTTTGGTAGAAAATTTCATAGAGGAATACTAAGTGGGATTTAGTAAAAATAGATCAACCATATATCGGATTTTTATCCTCAAACTATTCATAATCTCTTCATAGACTTCCGACAAGCCTACAAAAGCATTCAAGTGGATCAGATTTATGTAATGACAGAACTTTAGACTCCAACAATACTGATCCAGCTCGTTAAAATATGTGTAAATTGCTGTAGATCCATAGTAGGGGAGCACGGTGTACAATGAAACACAAACTTGTTTTTTATTTTTCCTGTTTTTGCATGTAGGTATATCAGCTTGAAATGTGTTTAAAAGATTCCCGTCGGTACTAGGAACAGTACTACATTAAGTACATTACCCCAAATTGGATACAGGAAGCTTAGGATAGAAAAAGGTGGAAAAATTTATGGGCGGCCTACGTTCAGCAGTAAACAAATATGGGCTAATTGATGATGAATAAGTTGGGTTGGCCGAGTCACAAATAAAAAGTAGTAAATCGTATGGACAAAAGGCGCTAAGTACTACTTAGCATAAAAGAGACATTTGAAATATTTGGGCCATATACTTCCGAGAAAAAGAACCTATAAGTGAGTAGTTTGGTTGTACCACAAACAAACTTATTAGAAGAGTTGTAAACAAAGTTTGGATAGCCTAGATGATATACAATCTCTGATAGGATAGGATTAAAAAGAAAAAGAAGCAAGATCGTATAGATTAAAAAGATCGTGTTGGATGACTTGGCGATAATGACAAACGGAAGACGGTCTAAGAATTTCTTGTTAAGAGAAGTGAAGAGGAGGAGAGGACCACAATAAAAGTGGATGTTAAATGTTATACAGGCAATTTTTCTTCTCTGGTATCTCAATTAGCTGTTTGATATTTTTGTAGAAATCCTGCAATTTTCCTTATGGTTCCACTGCGACAGAAGAAAATAATTGAATAAAGTGTCCCATTAAGGGGGCTTGCAATGTAATATAACAAATATAAGATTCTCTACATATTTTTCTTCGTCTTTTATAAAAAATTCCACTCAGTACGGCTTCTTCAGCCTGTTTGCGTTCAGTCCTGGACAAAGACGTAACTTTGAGTTCTGCACTCGTCTGTTTTGTGCCATTTAATGCCATTTTCTATCAACTTTTGCTTTCCTGTCGCCTAGCTACCATTTTTGTGGTTTTCCTCCACTACGATCTTAACGTCTTTGTGTCCAATGTACAATGTTTCTCGTCCATCTTTTCTTGTCATGCTACGTGTCCTACCCAGCACCATTTCAAATACGCAATTAAATCGTTCTCCTTTGTCCTGCTTCGTGCGTCCTCGTTTCGTATATGTTCTCTCAGAGAAACCCTTAATATCTTTCGTTCCATGTCCCTCTGTGTTGTTCTTAATTTATTGGCTGATAACTCTCTGTTACGGTATCTATTACATAGATAATAACTAGTAGGATACAACTGTTGAATACCACATTCTTTAATTTTATTGGTACATTTTTATTTTTTAACACTACATTGAATCTTCCTATCGCTGCACAAGTCATTCAAATTATTAACTATATCAATTACGGTATGTTAATACACACACGGTGAAGAAAAGGAAGGACAGTGTAGAGGGGATGGATCGATCAATACTCAGTTCGACAAGGAGCGAGAAGTGACTAATCAACACTTAGCTGGAACAGTCTGTCTCTGATCATAACTCTAAGACCGGTAAAGAACTGCCATTAGATCAACACTCTAGCAGTAGCGGTTGGCCTTTGGTCAACTTTATAGGGCAGTCGAGTTGTTTCCAGATCAACACACTGATAAAACTCCGGACGATTGGCCTTTAATCAACACCCAAAATGCGGTGAAGTTCCTACCAGATCGGCACTCTGGCCGAGCTCGATTCTCTCTTGAGATGTACTCTGTTTTATAATATTGTCATCGGTTTTCCATCTCCTCTTGCGCGCATAGATGGCGTGCCAAGTGGAACTCGGTGATGGGAGTGGGGATCTTTAATTATTTCTTTTGTCAGTTTCAAATTTTATTGATAAAACTACGATCAACATAAAACTCCTACATATAAACATATTCCGCAAGTATTTTGATGATTCATTACGTAACAATTAGTGTTAAGGTATATTTATTCAGGGAATGAACGGTTTCATTATGGATTCGCTTCTAATATACCAAAAGAAAAAGTACACTAAAAACGTGTTATTATTTCGCTTAAATAAAATTAATTGTCAGATAAACACAGAAACACAATGAGCTGTTGTCACAAACGAGTGTTGAATAATTAAGGTAATAATTACTTAGGATAATATTGGGACAGAGCGTTAATTAAATTTTTCCGTCGAATTGTCACCTCATCAGTAGTCACACTAAGTGAGTTATTTTTATTACTTGGTATTGTCATACTTTATTTACTTTCCACTTTTTTACGTTATAAATGATTATTCTTGTGTATTTCGGGTATGTTTTAAATTAAAAAATGAATTTCCTAAATCTCTGCAATAAGTTAATTAAATTAATGTAGAAAGTTAGACAAATCTGTGGTTAACGAGACAAGAACGATAAATAGGACAATAATAATTATAAGAAAGACTAGGTGCTACTTTGCAATTGAAAAAAAGCAATATTTCTTTTAAATACCATTTTTACCAAATTTCCCACAAACAATATTTATTTTTACCAAAAATTATCTTGTTAAGTTTGACCTCCAAAAAGATCACCTTTGTTATAGTCATAAACCTGCATCTCTTTCTAATGGACCTGATTTTCGACCACGTGACCTTCCCGTTGGTCATTTATACCAAAATATAGGCAGTAGAAATGAAATATCTGAGACGAGTTTGGGGAGTTACCAAACGATATAAACTATGAAACCCTCAAATATTGCAAATATAGTCAACATTAGAATATATAGAAAGAAGGCAACTCAGTTGGTGGGGTCATTTTTCAAGAATGGAGAATAAAAAACCGGTGAAACGAATTTGGCAGGCCAAAACTCATAGAAGAAAGAAGAAAGGTAGACCACGAAAGACATGGCGTTAGGAAACATTATCGAAAAAAGGGGAACAACACGGATAGAAGCAAGGACACTGACCAGAAATAAGAAGGAATGGGTCAATTTTGTACATAATGTAAGTATACAGCCGAATATAGTTAAGTTTACAAATAAGATTAAGTTTAATATGAATATTAACATTAAACGTATTTCGTCAGTATTTTAATTAAGAAACTAAAGGCAGAATATACAAAACAGTCATCAGACCAATAGTGACACACGTGGCAGAAGCAAGACCTGACACAGGTCAGGACACAAGAAAGGACAAAAAGTAAGTTATAAACAGCAGAGATGAAAACACTTGGAAAAATTGATGGTAAGACACTATGGGACAGAGCTAGAAGTACAGATATACGACGTAGATGTAAGGTGGAGAACATCAAGTATTGAGTAAGAAATAGAAGAGTAGAATGGAACGATTATATAAGCTGAATTACAACAAATAGAATAGTAAAGACGGCAAGAGACGGTTCCCCAATAGGAAGACAACTTACTGGAGGCACATTTAAAAAGAGACATGTTTATATAAAAAGAAGAAGAAGAAGAAGAAGAAGAAGGGTGTTTTTCTTAATTAGATCTTGATTTTTCATTTACTCGTAAATTCTGTGATTCCTCCAAGGTGGTTTTCTATGTTTTGGACTATTCTTCTGTCGTCTTTTCCTGTTGCATAGATTGCCGTGTCATCTGCGTAGAGGGCTGTACTTGTTTTTGGATCTGTTATATGTTAACTAATTAGAGAGGTAATCTAGGTTTGTCCATCTGATCTTCGTGTCGCTGATAACTCTTGCCAGTTGGAGTTTGCAGTTCCTTTCTCTTCTGGATCCAAATTGGTTCTCCTGAATGATTCTTCTTTTTTCTGCATGTTTTATCAGTCTGCTGTAGATGATCTTCTCCAGTATTTTTCCCATTGTTTCTAGTAGTCATATTGGTCTGTAGCTTTCTGGTCTTCTTCCGTCCTTCCTTGGTTTTAGTAAAGTGATGATCTTAGCATGTTTTCAGTTGTTCGGAAAATGCACTTTTTCCAGGCAGTATTTGAAGATATAGTAGAGTTGTGCTGCTATCTTCTTTGGTAGTTCTCTGAAAGCTATGTTGCGGATTTCTTCTGCTTCTGGAGCTCTGCTTTCTTTTAATGTTTTGATGATTTTAGCAACTTCTGTTATATTGATGTAGTCTTCTTCCTCTACTAAAAGTTTGTTTCCTCTTTTTATCTTCTCGTATTCTGTGTAAACCTGCTCTATGGTTCTTGCATCCGACATGTTTTTGATTTTGCGGCATCTTCTGTTTTCCTTTTTGCTTGTCCTTCAGCTTTTTTCACACGTCTTCATAGTTTTCTTCTGCTTTCCTGATGTTCCTGACTCCTAAGTGTTATTCTTATTTCTTTATATAGTTCGTCTCTGTAATGATAGAAGTCTTCTTGTTCTTTGGACAGCTCTTCTGGCCCTGTTTCTGTCCTTGATAATTTTCTTTAGCTATGATGATTTTCTTCAGCAGTATGATTTATCCTCTATTGTTCGTCATTCCTTTAGGGATGTTGTCTTTCATAGCTTGCTGAATTTTTCTTGTTATTTCTTCTATTTTTCTTTCTACTTTTTTAGCTGATTGGAATTCTCTCTTCGAAACGTAGAGTTGTTGTTTCGTGGATAAAGGGTTGATCTTTCCTGGTTCGTCTGGTGCGAATAACACCTTGTCTCTGTCTTCACAGTATCTCTGACGTCCTAGGTTTTATTTTTGGTACAGTATGTGTTACTGTGATATTTACTTTACTTTAATGTTTACTTTAAAAACAAGTTACAAATCATAGCTACTAAGAATGTAAATTAAGTGAATACTTCCAAATTGAATATTTTCTATTTACTGCTAAAACGAGATGCCTAGGAACTAAACTAAAAACATAAATCTGCGTTGAAAATTCTAACTTGCCTGAATTTGACGATGATAACTGTAAATGTGACTCGAGCATGATTCGTTAAACAAAATCTGTAAAATAAGCTTTATTTCATATATTGTTTTATAAACATTTTCAAAAAAATATAATTTTTTTATTTTCATTTATTATCAATGATACACATTTCGTAAATTTACGATCAGTGTATCCTCCCTATACTCACGTATGGTTCACAGACATGGACACTCACCAAGACCAATATGGATAAAATAGTAAAAGTACAAAAAGCGATGGAAAGATCAATGCTCGGGGTAAGACTTATAGACAAAAAAACAAACAAATGGACTGGAAGCAAAACCAAAGTAAAAGACGCAGGAGAACATGCGGCCAAATAAAAATGGAGCTTCGCAGGACACAATGCCCTACTGAAGGATAAGACATGGAACCACGAAATACAATAGTGGAGGCCATGGTTAGGAAAGAGAAGCAGAGGAAGACCACAAATGAGATGGGTTGATGACATTAAGAACATCGGAGGGCACAACTGGAAGCAAGTGGCGCAAAATAGAAGACACTGGATTGATTTGGGGGAGGCCTATGTCCAAAGTTGGATTACTTAAGGTTGAAGAAGAAAGAAGAAGATAAACATTTATTTAAGTCTACAGATAACGACACTGTTTTGTTGACCATTGGGAATTAAGATTTATTGCAATCCCATCTCTAGAGTATATTTATTATAATGCTCTAAAACTAATTTTTTGGTTATTCTTTAGCCTTAATAGCAATACAAATAAATAAGTAAGTAAATAAGTAATATGTTTTATTGTCACTGAAAATTGGAAAATTTTATGGGCAAAGCTTATAACAATAAGACAAGAAAGAAAAAAAATTCAAAATAAGAATCGTTTGTACTTTTAAATAAAAAAAAAACAATAAAATTCTTTCAAACTTATTAAACATAAAAAATACTACCTAATTAAGAACCCACAAACTTTGTAAAATGTACTTAACAAAAAATAAAAATTAGGAAAGCAGATAAATGAATTAAGGGCTCAAATATTTTACCTCCTTGTGCTAGACAGTAACCAAATCTGTCATACAGATTTCTCCTCATATTTTGGGGTGGGGCTGGTGTGATGGTTGCAGAGAAATGGAATATTTTTGCCTTTAATTCGTCTAGGTTTGTGGCCCTTTCAGACTGATGCCTATAAATGTTTTCTTTGAGAAAACCCATAAAAAATAAATCGTTAGGCGCTAAGTTAACGGGTCTAGCGGGCCATTTAATTGTACCACGTGTACTTATCAGTCGATCAGGAGTTGTGAGCCGAACACCCCTCCTGCTGGAAATTAACCTCCTGAAAATTAACGGGAAGGCGTCGAACTGTCAGAATGATCTCATTCTGTAAAAGTTTTCTAAATATCTCATTTCTAAATATTTGAGCCCATTTAGGTTTCCATCGATAAAAAATGGACCGACAATATGGTCGCCTAACATCCCAGTCCAAACATTTAACTTTTGCGAATGCTGCGTTCGCACTGTAACACTGAGGTGATTATTTTTCCAAGAATAATACCTTGCAACGGATGGATTGTGTTTTTATGTAATAAAAATGAAAATTCGTCAGAAAATAAAATATTTTTTAAAAAGTGTACATTTTCATTTTGTTTATCTAACATAATTTCACAAAAATTCCATCCGCCTAAAGTTATCTTCCGGAAACAGTTCTTGTGTTGGTTGTATCTTAAAACAGTGATTCCCATTCTTTTTGAGAACCCGCTGGACAGTTCAAGCATTTACGTTAAATTCCCTAGCAATTTGTACACTATTGCAGGGTTCACTAGCTTCCACAAAAGCACAAATATCAATATCCCTGTTTTGACGCTCCTCATCGACAGGTCTAACACTTCGTTCATTACCTTCATGACACTTGTTACAACTAGTTACGCATTCCGAAGTTTGAAAATAATTAATGGTATTTTTAACTGTTGTAACACTTGGTGGGGGTATATTTTCGAAGGCACCAATAAATAAATCAATAACTTCGCGTATCTAATGACCCTGAAAGTACCATGTTACAAGTTACACTTTTTCTCGGACGGTATACAACGTAATAGGCATTTTATTAATTATTTGTTTATTTTTTCAGAACTTCGTTTGAAATTTCTAATGTCAATGTGACAATTACGACAATTCGTATCTACTGTGAAATAAAATGAGGTGGAAACGTGTAACATATCACAGCGATTGCCATTGTGTTGTTTGGTCAATAAAACAATGTGATCTATATATATATCTGTAGTATTTGAATAATTATTGCTTGGTTTATTATAAATTAATTTTATGATTTATGTATAATACAGATATTCCATCCCACTAATCCAATAACAATGCCGCACACTTATTACATTTTCTAACGCAACCCTTAATCAGTTTTCGGTGTATAGGGATCAGCAATATTTCATAACAAGCTAGACATTACGGTTTTGATTAAAAAAGTGTCACACCCATGTGATACATTTTAAAAATCTGTTTCAATTCAACTCAATCTGTGTTAACTTTCCACTCTGAAATTGTAAAATAAAAATTCCGCTTCTGGAAAAACTTTTATCACAGGAAATTTCCAAGTCATCCCAAAACCAAAAAGCGTTATTGGGTAGATTTCTCATGAATTTTTTATCCTTCGACATCAGCGCGAATCAATTTGAAATAAAATTAGGCCGGTTCTGTATGATTTTCGCATCGTTAGCTATTTATATCCTTAAGGGAATATTTTTATGCATCAGAAAATAGAAGATATAACAGTATATGAGATATTTTATTTTTCTATATCTTATATATCCAAATAGAGGTTATTTTTGTTTTTTATTTTAAATTTCAGAAAAAGTAATTAGCGATAAAAACATAATAAACAAGATTTTTATCTTGACGTTTTATTTCTAAAGCTGGGCATTCACGTTCCAACTTGCGGCCCCACTTAGTAGGACTACTAGTTGGATATTCGTCTCCACTCACGCTCCGACTTGCTATCCAACTAGCGGTCCAACTTCAGTTCTAGTTTGTTTTCACGACGGTGTACATCGCTTAACCAAAAAATGTATTGAGTAAATAGTACGCAAAATATAATTAGCAGGATAATTGGGAATAAGCCAAAATATGAGTTAGAAATTAAATGTATTTGACGTTTGGACTTTCACTTCGGAAATCGTTATCAAAATATTCCGAAGTTGAAGTCGAAACGTCAAATAAATTTAATTTCTAACTAATATTCAGGCTTATTTCCAATTAAAATAGTAAATTTGTATAAGATGCCACAAGAAAATAACTTCAGAACAATATAAAAAAACAGTTCCTTCCAATTTTAGTATAATTATGATTTAATTTTAACACTAGATGATGATGAAGAATCGTGTATTTTAATAGAGGTAATTTTCGTGAAATTGAAAGTTTATTTTCTATTAAATATTTGACAACTAGGGACGTTTGTGTAAAGTAATTCATAGAAATATCATACGAAACAGGTGCTGAGGGTCAACTGACTGAGGAAATTTTCGATCCGACCCGTGATCCGACTTCCAACTTCATCATTCACGCTCCCACTTCGTTGCAAGTCGGAAGTCGGACCTTCAAGTCGTCCCTGTAGATGTTCCGACTCGTACCACTAGTTGTCCAACTAATCCAACCAGCCCACTCACGGTCCGATTTTAGATCCAACTACGGAAGTTGGACCACTAGTCGGACTAAAAACCGGAACGTGAATGGCCTGTTTAATAAGTAAATCGTTTTTTACTATAAAGTAAAGACTATAAAAATGTATATAGCTTATCATTTGTATCTATTAGTGGTAAATGATGTCTTGTTAGTTTGAATTTAGTTTATCCCGATATTGCAGCCTTCAGCCATCATTAGCATCATCATTAATATGTATGCGTCCACTGTGGATATAGGTCTCCTTCAGCTCTTTTCATCTGTCTCTGTCTTTTGCGGCTTTTATCCAGTTATTGCTTCAGGTCGTCAGTCCATCTAGTTGGTGGGCGTACTCTGCTCAGTATTGCTTCTTCTCTTGGTCTTCACTCGATAATACGTTTTGTCCATCGGTTTTCTGATAATCTGGCGACGTGTTCTGCCCAATTCCATTTTGGCGACGTTATTTTTTCCATAAAGTCTGTTATTTTTATTCTACGACGTATTTCTTCATTTGGGATTCAGTCTTCGGACACACCCAACATCTGGCGCTCCATAGCCCTCTGATTCACGCGAATCTTATTCACTACTTTTCTTGTGTTAATGTTTTCGCTCCAAAGTAAGTACAGGTAGCACACATTGGTCAAAGATTTTTCTTTTGAGGCATATTGGTAGCTCCGATTTAAAAACATAGTATAAGTTATCAAAGGCTGCCTAGGCTAATCCTATGAAACGTTAAAGCTCACATGTTTGGTTATCTGTGCACATCCAAATTTTATTTCCTAAGTACAAATACAATGTAGTCTATACAATATCCCTTCCATCAACATCAATATTTCGATTAAGCACCAGATCAGTCAATACTTGCGTCTTGTTTATATCTAATCTTTAGTCCTACCTGTAAGAAAGCGTCATATTTTCAAACATTATTTTGCATCATCCATACGATCGGCTATAAGGACGATGTCATAAGCAAATCTTAAATGACTTAGCTTATCTCTATTTATATTGATACCATACTCGTTCAAATGTGCCTTCTTACAAGAATGTTGTAAAAGCGCCGTGAGTAGCTTTGGAGAGACGGTGTCTACTTGCCGTACTTTTCGCTGTATACAAAATCTATTTTTTTATTGTTCAGATAGTCTTACGCTAGCTGTGGTATTTTGTTAGTTATATTTGATTATGTTAGTGTAGCGATGATCTATTTGCCATTCGGCATTTCGGATGGTTTATGGTATCGAATGCTTTTTCATAGTCAATATCAGTGACAATGGTTTGTTGTATTCTGCAGACTTCCTTATCAGATTCTTTATCAGTAGTAAGTCGTCGTTAGTGCTGTATCCCGAACTAAATCCAGCTTGTTCTCTATGCTGATAGAAGTCTCTAGACCAATTTATCGTCCAGGCTTTTTTTAAAAATTTTTGTAAAAACTTATCTACCTAATTTGATCGCTTCGATCACTACTCCATCATCGCACGGGGGTTTGTTATTTTTCATTTCTAAAAGTGCCGTTTTGATTTCGTATGGAGTTATTTCTGGCATTAATTCTGATCCCTGGTTTGTGATTTTGGGCTGAGTCTGACCTTACCTTTCGTCGGTGCTATCGGTTTCATCGGTAGGAACGTTTTCGTCTTTTTTTTTTATTTTGTACATATTTTTGTTGCCTATGTTGTTCGTATTTCACCTCAAAACTTTTAAACTTTTGTTTTCTTAATTTACTTTCGCTATTTCTCTTGTATTGTTTTCTCTTACATCTTTTTGGACTGACCGGTGGATATATTCATTTAATTTCTTTATTGTTGTGTAGTTGGAGCCGTATTTTTTCGTCAGCTGTCTTCTTTTATTCATTAGATCTTTGATATTTTGGTTTAGTTTTTCTTAATGGGTGAGAACCGTCGAGCAACACTCCCTTGTCGTTTATTTTAGAGCCTTCGTGATGCCATCATTTCCTTCGTCTACATATTCTGTTTCATCTTGCAAGTCTTGTATATGTCTGGTTAGTGTATCTTCATACAGATTGTTGTTTTCTGGGGGAACTCTTTTCTTTTTTCTTGTTTTTAGGATCATCTTTGTTCTTTTCAATTTGTTATTTAATAGTATCTTAGCTCGGATTAATCTGGAGTCGCTTCCTGCTAAAAATTTGTTGAGTACTTCGATGTATTTGATTATTTATTTTCTGTTTGATATAATCTATTTCATTTTTGACACTACCATCTGGGCTGATCCATGTCCATTTATTCTGAGGTTTTTTATCAAAAAAAAAACATCATGGATAAATTTTCCTGGTGTAAGAAGTTCAGCAATCTTTGCCCTCGTACATTTCTTTCACCATATTCATACTTACCCATTGCTACTTCTACATCATCTTGTTTAAATCCTATTTTCGAATTATAATTAATTAAACCACATTTAAACCCCAATAATTGTATAATATGCTGGTGTGGCATGTAACGCTGTTTCTAGGTCCTCATAAAATTGTTCAATTTCTTAATCCGATTGGGTAGTCGTTGGAGCATATGTCTGGATTACCTTAAAGACATATCTTGCATTTAGTTAGAAGATAAGATGTACAATCCTGGGGCTTATGCTGATAATTTCAACTATATTTTGTGTATGCTTTATATGTATAATGAATCCTATTCCACCATTTGAAGTGGCTTCTTCACCTCTAAAATGAAATACTAGTCCTGATTTAAGAGTAATTTGGGCTTCGTCTTTTCGTCTTATTTCGCTGAGGCGGATGATGTTCCATTTTATTCTTTTTAGCTCTTCTTCCAGTTTCGTCATATTCTGGTCCGATATAAGAGTTCTAACATTATATGAAGTAATATGCATTTATCTCTCTTTGTAGTAGCCTAATTTTTTTCCAGAAATTCTTAGCACCCTCTGCTCCAAACCTGTTCCAACCGCTACCTTAATGAGGAGCCGCCAGAGACTGAGAGCCCTTCAGTAGTTTCGTCTTTCATAGAAAATAAATTTTTGGGGTTTTAAGCCAATAAAATGTCACGCTTGGCTAGTGCGTATTGGCAACATTATCACACGCAACGTCAATAGCCTCAAATATAAACAAACCTCTATTTGTAACAATAAAATACTGAAAACTTTGTTTTCAAAACTTCCACAAAATTTATTTTAAACTCTTATCACTACAGCTATTTCGGCTGATTGCCTTTCTCAAGTGATCTATTTTTGGCATGCTTTTACACTTTATAGTCGCTAATGAAATAGGTTGAGGAGGGGAGAACTGTTTGTCTCAAGTTGGTCATTCAGAATTAACTCTGTATTTTTTAATTTGTTGATTTCCATAGATTCTAACAAAAATAGCTTAAGGCCTTTATTTTGAATGTAAAGAATTTTAAATTCGTCAATAAAAGAATGAATATTATCTAGAAGGTGAAGTGCGTATGTAGAATGTGTTTTTCTATTATTGAAAGGCCTTTTATGTTCTGCTATTCATTTATTTAAATTTCTACCAGTTTGACCGATGTAAGTTTTTGGGCAGTCGCCACATTTAAGTTTGTACACACCTCTGTGTAAGTGTTTTTTATTCTAGCTCTTGTTGTTTTTAATATATTTGCCTAGGTTGTTATTTCTACTGAAAGCTGGTGTTATTCCTTTCTTTTTTATGTGTTTGGCTATTTTTGTTGATATTTTGTATGTATATGTAATCGAGCAGAAGGTACTGGGTTTTTTCTCTGGTGGTGAAAATACTAATTTCAGGGCTTTCTTGTGTAGTTTTTAATTTTACATTTTATTAATTGTTTGTTCGTTGTATCCATTGTTTACTGCTATTTGCTTAATGATATTTAATTCTGTCTTAAAATTGTATTTTGACATCGGAATTTCTGTTAATCTATGTAGCATACTATGATAGGCTGCTAGTTTATGTTGTGTGGGATGGGATGATGAATTAAGAATAGTCGTGTCAGTATGGGTAGGTTTATAAAATATGGAGAAGTCATGTTTGTTTTTAAGTCTGATAATTTTTAAATCTAAAAAAATTATGGATTGATTTTGTTCTGTTTCCATTGTAAATTCAATATGACTATGAAGTGAATTAATATACGATAAAAATTGTTCGAGTTGCCTGTTAGTTCCTGTAAAACATACCCGTACGTCATCTACGTATCTCCACCAATATAAAAACTGTTTGAATATGGGATGTTTTGAAATCTTTGTCTCTAGATGATCCATAAAAATATCTTTATTTAGGATATGTTTGATCCATTAAAAAAATAATACGTTTTTAGTAACGCATTAAATTGTACATTCTGAGTACATTCATCCTTAAGTATACAACATAATATAATAGGCTGGATACGTTTTTGTTATCCACTAGCAAAACAAATATTCGAGCACTATTTTGACACCATTTTAGCGTAATAAATGTTATTTCATTATCTGAAATTTTCTTGCATGTTTTTTGTGTTCCACAAAAAACCGCCTGGCCTAATTATCCACCATCAATCCAGAACAGAATGTCTTTCCATTAGTTGACGGATAGAAGGATTTGAACCGGCAGCAGGATTAAGTCCTGTCGACTATTATAAAAATGTACGTAGGACCTACTCGATGCTAATTTATGCTCCAAGAATAAATCATGGTGGGTTTGAAATAGCGCGGCGCGGCACCAACCATGCGATTTTTCTTTGTGCAGTTGAGGATTTGCAGCCCTCTGAAAAAGGCTATCAATTATCGACTGCCTGACTAATGGATATTTTCCTGATAAATTAAACCGTTATTACCTGAAATGAAATATGATTTATTATCCGGATGGATAGTTTTGTGAGAATTAGTGATATAGTATAACTGTAGTGAATTTTATAAAATGGTTTTACTTTGGGCAATAAATTAAATAGACTCAAATTAACAAAGGCTTTAATTCTTTTTTGTGCATTGTGAATAATACAAAAAATTGCTCAACTAGAAATATATAGCAGGCTTTGTTAATATGACTAATATAATTTTTTTTATCGTTTTAGCGCTTTTATATACATATATATATATATATATATATATATATATATATATATATATATATATATATATATATATATATATATATATATATATATATATATATTATTTTAAAATACGGTAAATTAAAATCAATTAAAATCAAAAATCGACGTGTTTCAGGATTATTTCTTAAAATGCTCTGTTTAGCTAAAAAAGAATTTGTTCCATACTTTACGGACACAGTGTATATATATATATATATATATATATATATATATATATATATATATATATATATATATATATATACACTGTGTCCGTAAAGTATGGAACAAATTCTTTTTTAGCTAAACAGAGCATTTTAAGAAATAACCCTGAAACACGTCGATTTTTGATTTTAATTGATTTTAATTTACCGTATTTTAAAATAATATTCTAATATACAGGGTGAATTACTTTTGAGTAATGATGTCACCGTCATTTTTTTTAAATGGAACACCCCCATTTTGTCTCAATTTTAGGATTACTCTAGCTGAGCTGATTCTAAAAATGTATCACATGTTGATTCAAATTGGTAGAGGGTGGACAAAAATACAATAGTTTTGTGTATGCTCATAAAGTAACGCGTTAGTTAAATTAACAATATCAAAAATACTTATTGTCTAGCGGACAGAATATGAAAGAAATTATTTCTTATCAATTTAAAAGAAACATAGTAGGCTATGTTTTTGTTAAATGTCATTATTTGTTTAGTAATTTATTGATGTTGATGTTTAGTGACAGTTTAGCACTACTTTGTGAATGTTTTAATTATTGCTTAGATTTAATTTGATGGAGTTAAGTGTAAAGCAAAGAATTGAAATACGTATGATGATTGGGTATGGAGACAGATTGCGAACTCAGATGGAAGTGTGAAATTTGTTTAATGATAAATATCCAGAAAGACCTATAACGCGTTCAACAGTCAGTAAGATTGAAAAGAAATTTCGAGAAACTGGTACGGTTGAAAATGCACGGATATCAGGTCGTCCCTCTGCAAATGCTGACACAGCATTAGATGTTTTAATTAGTTTTGAAGAAGATGCGCACACTTCTGTGCGTAAAGATAGTCGCGATATCGGTGTTAGCAAAACAACGGTACACAAACTATTAAAGCTTGAAAAATGTATTTTAATTTTTTTTTGAGTATTCCTTAATAATGTATGTCATCTTTTTGTATTCTTCAGGATTTTTTGCTTAAATAAGCATCTCCGTGCCATTTCTGGAGATCTCGCGCTAATTGTATATATATATATATATATATATATATATATATATATATATATATATATATATATATATATATATATATATATATATCTCTTTATTCCGCTATTCTAAGAATGGCTTCTGTTTCGATGATGATTTAGAGTTTGATCACTGGCGGTTTGTATTGCCTTTATTTTTCTGATTTTTGACTTCTAGCGCTGTCACTAGTGTACATCGTGTCTTCTTGCGCCTTTGTTGTTGTTGCTGGGAGAGTAGAGGTATTGTCTGTTTCTATGGTTCTATTTTACTTGCTTAGAAAGTAAGAAAAATCGTCTTTTGTAATGTTTGCCATGCCCTCATTTTGAAGACTTTGCGTCACTTTTTCTTTTTCTTAGGGATTTTCTCTTGCTCTTTCTTTAATTCCTTAGTTGCCCAGTTTTTTTCTGTTTTTGCGTTTGGGTTTGGGGATTGCTCTCGTGGAATCTACTAATTCGTCAAATTGTTTATCCATATGTCTTATTATGTTTTTGCTAAAATTTATAATAGAGTTTTGCAACAAAATTTGTGTGCAGTTGTTTGGTCTCCTTCAATTTGAAAATTTTCTGATTTGTACCTCGTAATTGCTTTTCATTTGGATGGTGTGGCTATTCCCATCCCCATTATTTTATTTGGCCTTTGCTTTTTATTTGCCTTCTTCTTTTCCTTAAGTTGTTCGGTTTCCTCTTCGGTTGAGTCGATGATTTTATGGGTGGTTTTTTGCTTCTTTTTACTTGTTTTGCATTTAGGTTTCTTAAATTAATGTTTACTATTATTGCTTATCAAAATACTGGCATATCTATTATTATTAAAGTTATTAAAATCAATAATTTTGAAGTAAGTATTACCGTTTGAAAGGTTTTCAAAAATTTTTGTGTGTTCTAATTTTAAAATTTGTGCACTTACCTTCATTTTTCCCCATGGGAACGTAATCTGAACGTGACTGAATCCGCACTACTGTTTTTGTTGGTATTTTTACCACTTTACCACGCTGCACTTTTTATCCAATGTAGTGTTAGTAACCTTTTATAATAAACTTCTATTTTGACAATATATCTACAGTGTATCCTAAAAAATACAACATTTTGCACTGTCTACGTTGAGAAGATATTAAAATCAAAATACACGGGGGTCCTATAGTTCTTGTTGCTTCTCATAAGTCTTAAATTACAATCGTTGGTCTTGTCAGTCGTTTGTTCCATCAGTCGGTTTAGTATAACGTTTCGAATCACACGGTTCCCAGTTTTTATCGACCATTTCATGGAATATTCTATAAGATCTTTTTTAGCCATCGCCAATCGGTCATTCGTTTTACGTACCCGTACGAAATTATTTGCTGGGATGCTATTTTGTCACCAATGGTATTTTTTACATAGAGCGTTTTATAATTTTTTCAGTTCGATACGGTTCAATGGACAAATTCTGCAATACCTTATTAGAGAATTTATTTCTAGCGCTTTAAGTCTATCATTATTTCTTTGTAATATTTATTTTGCAAACAGTCTGCGCTATAGGTTGTGATGGGTTCCAATATGCTTCGATATAATTTTAGTTTTATTGCCATCTTTATGTTTTTGGATCTTTATGTTTTTTTATATAATATATATATTTTAATGAAGACTGAAAGTGAAACAATATTTAAAGTTCAGTAATTGTAGTAAATTATACAAATACTTCAAACTAATTTACTTGTAGATTTTAAATTCTGCATTAAAAAATACTGTTGTTCAAAAAAGTACATACATAAATATACAAATTAGTGTACAAAGGATATATCTGGAATATTTTATATATTAAATATATTTTTTGTATAATACGAAATTAAATCGGGTTTAATATCGAGAGAAAACTAAATATTGTATAAATAAATATTATATTAGAATTCAGATGTAGATTTTTTAAATTAACATAAAATGGAAACTAACCACAAATGTAAAGTGGGAAATATTTTATTGACGTTTCAACATTCAGTTCTGAAATGGTTTTTAAAATACATGATATTGAAAGCGATTTTCCAGCAGCTAGAAGTCAAAATGTCAGTAAAATATTTCCCACTTTATGATTGGACCCCGTTATGCAACAAGGAACCAACTGACATCAAACTTAGTTTTGAGAAAATCAAGAAACATGTTTTATTTATTTGAGGATATAAAAATAATAAAAAACGACTCAAAAGTAAACACGTTTATTAAAACTTATGGATATTAATGCTATATTCAAATTAACAAGGGAGGAGTTTGAATAGACTAAAATTCTGAAAAAAGTATCTTGTTATAAATAGAAAAAAAATTATAAAACTGCGATGTTAGGTAATATATAATATCTATATTTAATTGTGTGAAAGCTGTTTAATTTTGAAATTTTTCTTTTCTTTACTAATTTCACTTAACTTATTCATGCACTTATTCTGCACCGAGAACTAACTACAATTGGACCCCGTTATGCAACAAGGAACCAACTAACATTTATTCGAAAATGAAGTTCTTGGTTTAAATAGACTGTAAATAATATTATTCATGTTCTGCAATAACGAGCCAAATGTTCTGGCACCTCAGCAGCATCTAGTCTAGTGGACGATGTTGCAGAATAATAAATTCGGTGGTACATGTTTTTAATTCCGAACCAAGTTGTTGCAGGTATCTGTAACATCCGATAGTTGGTTCCATGTTGTAGATTTATTGCATTAGGTTTCTGATTACCCTTGGCAATGTAAAACGATACCAACTTTTACCCAATGTTTGGCTCCTTCGCCAAAACTTCAAAGGTTTATTCTTTGTAAATTTTGGCGAAAGGATCTATACAATGAGGTTATGTTTTCACATTGTTAATAATTATTATATTATCATGAATCGTATGACTTTAAACTAAAATTACTTTTTTAAATTTTATAGTAAAGGCAAAAAGAAGATTGCAGGTCAAAGCGGAGAGATTTTGTCAAAGCAGACACATTTCTTTTTAACAATACCGAAAAGGTATATCCCAAAAGATTGTAAAGATTACCCACATAAGTCTTATGAATAGAGCTTAAAATTTTGATAATTATATTTCTTAGTTGTTGTTCGTTCATAATTGGTACTGGAATGTACATACCCTTTCATAAAACCCCTAAAGCAAAAGTCAATTGGGTTAAAATTTACATTTCTGGGTGGCCAAGAAATAGGCGCATCAGAGCCCCTTACAATCCAATTTCCAGGATACTAATCAAAAAGATATTTTTTTATTTCATTATGGGAATGCGCTGGAGCGCCATCCTGTAAAAACCAAATATTTTTCCTGACTGCGAGATTGACCTCGTGTAAGTAGTGTGGTAACACGTTTTGTAAAAACTGTAAATCATTTTCACCGTTTAAATTTTTTGGAAGAAATACTGGCCTTATTAGATTATTATTCACAATTCCTGCTCAAACATTGGCTTTAAAATTTCTTTGGTGATGAGAGACTTTTTTTGCGTGGGGGTTTCTTCGGCCCAGAAGTGCGTGTTATGATGGTTCGTAATGCCATTTCTGTTAAAGGTAGCTTCGTCGGTAAACAAAACAAGATTAAAGAAATTGACATTTTGTGTGTTTTCGTAAGAAACCAATCGCAAAATCCTATTTTTTTTTTAGGATAATCTTCATCCAGTAATTCTTGAACAGGTGTTAAGTCATAATAATGAAACTGCCGTTCCTTGAATCTTTTTTAAATAATCATGTGAGAAACTTTTAACTGAGCTGCTACTACTGTTGTACTGCTTCCATGAATTTGTTTAATTGCTTTCAAAATCCATCTATCGTTTGTATCTACTTTTGGTCGACCAATATTTCCAAAAAGTTGCGGTCGCAATGTGCCTGTTTCTCGTAAACAACATTCAATGGAAAGAAATAGTCGTCTGCCTGGTGTATTTCGATTGGGATATTTTTCTGCATAACGCCTTACAGCTGCCGCACTATTTTCTTGACATTCACCTGTAATTACCAAATTACCAATAGTAATCTAAAACCCTAATTTAGCCTGCTCAAACTTACCCAGAATAACATGCATATGTGCCATTTGTGAAAACGTGTACATCATTGTAATAGAAAATTTAGTTTTTCTTAAAGTAATTATCTTAAATGCACAATAATTGGAATATTTATAACTGACAATATTATGTATTATTTAATTTACTATTGATATTATCTATTATTGATTTAATAAATAGTAACCATAGCAACAAGTGTTATACAGCCGACTAAAGAATATATCAATTCTTAACAATTAACAGCTTAAAACAACCTAACGTTAAACTAAAAGTCGCAGAAAAATTAAATGAGGCAATAGCGGATATCACGGCAAGATCTAAACAACCGGTCAGTATAGAAGACAAATGAAATTGTATTAAAAAAGCTCTCGTAACCACCATCAAGTCTCTGATCGCTTCCCAAAAGTACAAAAAGAAGAATTGGATGACTGATGAAATATTATCAATGATGGACGACCGCAGATCATGTAAAAACAAGGACCGAACCAAACATCAGCAGATTAACCGACAAATACGAAAAGAGTGTCGCAAAGCTAAAGAACAGTGGCTGCTAGATAGGTGTGCAGAAATGGAGGAATTGGAAGAAAAACATGACCACTTTAACATACATAAACTCGTTAAAGAAGCGACAGGTCATACAAAACCTTGCAGTTTTAACAGTATTGTGTAGGATAATAAATTAATTACTCAGTTATTACTTAGATCCCAAGGATCTACTTCCACATTGGAGAAACTATACTCAGACAACACTAGAAGTAACTCTGAAAGTGAATATGAAAGTGAACTCTCCCCCAAAATATTGAAGTCAGGAAGTTGTAAGGGCAATCAAACAGAGCAAATGGGGAAAAGCACCAGGCCCAGACGACATATACATAGAGGTTCTAACCATGTTGAGTGATGACAATATAGACGCCTTGGTAAATCTTTTTAATGACATTTAGGGGTCCGGTCAAATACCACAGGATTGGCTTCAATCAAGCTTCTTTAAGATAATTCACACAAGAATATACAACAGATGTGAAAGAGACATTAGCACCACACAGTTCGGTTTCAGACAAGGATTTGGCACAAGAGAAGCCCTTTATAGCTTAACTGTCCTACTTCAGAAATGCAGAGATCAGCAAAAAGATGTATTGATTTATAGATATGACCTATTACTTTACTATTATTTATAGATATTACTTTATAGATTACCAGAAAGCGTTCGATTGTGTTAATCATTCAGAATAAGCGAGATTGCTCCAGGAACGTTCAATAGATGAGAATGACCTTATAATCATAAAGAATTTTATATGAATCAAATGGCATCTGTGAGAGTAGGACTGGAATCTACATTATGTTTATCAATCGGGAAAGGTGTACGATAGGGTTGTGTTTTGTCACCCCTCCTTTTTAATCTTTACTCTGAAACGATTTTCGATAAAGCCTTAAGTGACAGTGAAGATGAAATCAAAATCAACGGACAGACTATTGGTAATCTTCGCTATGCTGGTGATACAGTTATAATACCTAATAGCTAAGAAGCGCTACAACGACTAATAGATAGAATAAACACTAAAGGAGAACGACTGGGCTTGAAGATTGATATAGACAAGACGAAGGTAATGGTGGTTAGCAGAACACGAAATATGCAATTAAATGTAAGAGTAAACAATAAGAACATCCAAAAGGTCCCCAAGTTCAGATATCTCGGTAGTTGGATAATTGAAGATCTAGATCCATACATAGAGATAGGTAGCAGGACTGAGCAAGCCAGAATAGCATTTACTAATATGAGAACCTAACTAAGCAATAGCAGTCTTAACTTGTTACATTTACATTACATGTAAAATGTTACATTTAGTCCATACTGCTGTATGGTGTAGAAACCTAGACCATAAAGGGCAATGAGATGAACCGATTGGAGGCCTTTGAAATATGAGTATTTAGAAGACTACTTAAAATTCTCTGGATAGATCACACAACAAATGTCAAAGTATTAAATCGAATGGATAGAGAACGAGAATTGCTGCCAATAATAAAAAGAAGAAAAACTGCTTATCTCGGTCATATATTTCGAAATTTCAAAAACCAGTTCTTAAAGCTCATTATGGAAGGGAAGCAAATTGGGGCATCGAAAGAAAGAAATACTCATGGCTTAAAAACATAAGAGATTGGACAAACCTCGATGCCCATGCAGTCTTTAGAGCCACACCAGACCGAGATGAGTATGCCAGAATTGTAGCGAATATTCACTAATTGGATAGATCATCATAAGAAGAAGACTAAGAGAATTTTTAAAACATAATAAAAAAGTAGCCCCATTTCGATAAAAACTGGCTTATCGAAAAGCAATATACTAAAAGGCAAAAAGTTTTAAAAACATCGTGTTTAACTAATAGTACCACAATATTAATTTAATTGGAACCAATACAAACAATTGGGGGGTTTAAGGAAACAAAACCCCCATAAAATTTTTACGGAGTGTACAAATTTCCCTGTTATTTATTTAAAGATATTTTTGCCATGAGAAAGACACTTGTCCAATTTCAATATAAAATCTCTAACAGTTTTCGATATACTGGAAAAAATCGATTTTCATTTTTTAACTTCAAAGGGCTGTCACTTTTTTATGTGCACATTTGTACTTAGGTAAGTTATGTTCAATCGAACTATTTTTGCTCTAAAAATAGGTTGAATTTATGACCTAAGTTTTTGTAACACCCTCATATATAATCAATAACACTAACCGATCTCCTTATCAATTTAATACAATATTTCAACTAAAGTAGATATTAAAGTTTAATCAGCATTGCGGGACCCGTATCAAAGCTCTAAATCCAATTCCAATAAATTTTAAACTCATTTTTGAAAAGTTTTCGAGATTTAGAATACTCCGTGTGGCTTTGCGCTTTATATTAACCGATGAGCATACGAGATGAAATAATCAGCGAGTGCTAAATTTTATTAGAATAATGGCTGTTACTACATCGCGTTACCGAACCAAAATAAAACAAAGAAAATTCAATTTGCTTCGGTCTACTGGCTTTGGTTATTTCTCATTTAGAACCTTTTGACAATTATCTTTATGAATCTGTTTGCCGCAAATGAAACATGTTTTAATTTCTCTCGATTTAAAAATAATATTTGATAACTCGAACAGAGTAGTGGGAAAATTTAATTTATTTTGAAATAAAATTTAAAATGCAGATTGCGCAGAATTTTATTATGGTTTTGTATTTCTTCTGGCCTCGTTCGTTTAAATCTAAATATTTTCGTTTGAGAACCATATTCATATTAACCTATTCTTATTATTACGAGAGAGTGTTGTACATTCGGACAATTTTTGCAAAAACATGTGTAGATGTAATTAAATTCGGGTTTCACCATTTTGCATTAACTGGTCACCAAGCTCAAATATAATGTTTAAGAAAACATTTATATATTATGTGTGCAGTCAGATGTATCCATCATACACTGATGCAAAATATTTAGCAAAGGTACTCGCCAAAAAGGTGTAATGAACTTGGAGTTGTTAAATGTCATTTCTATGGGAATTCCACTATTCTTATATTTTGACTTAAATAAAGTCCAGAATTTGTTTGGGTCAGCAAGTAGATGGTTTTCAAGTGAACGTTTGTACAAGTTATGCTCATATTTGGTTTGGTTTTTAATATCAGTTTTTAAAAGCTAAAATTCAACACTCTTTGGGCTCCCTGAGGCTTTATTTAAACACAAACGATGCAGACTATTATTATTTTTCTTTATGTATATTTTACTGCTTTGCTGTGTCAATCGGAATATATTATATCACACAGTGAATTTATTAAAAACACAATTTTATAATTTTTGTTTAATTTTTTCTTACGTCTAATGTAGGTTTACTTAAAGGTGGGCCAGAAGGATACATTCAACTGAAGACATGGAAGACCTCTGAACAAGGTGTCACAAGTCACGAGAGGATACGTGTCGCCATTTGCAATTGGAAGTGAGAGATTGAATTTTGGATACTCGATTGCTGACCAATGTGTTTAGTAAATTTTCACTGGTGCGAATCCAGGATAGTACTATAGTAGAATCGGATCATAAAATAGTTTCGTTTTTTGTTATTCCCAAAGATTGCTATTAAATAAACGTGCTAACAGAAGTGCTCCGCAAAGCTCTAACCTAATGATACTAATTGCTTTTATTGAAGCGACCTTTGACTTGGAGCAAAATAAATGAATCTGGACCTTATTGTCATGACCTACACTACGCAAATAAATGCACGTCCAATATTAATAGTAGAGTTATTGGAAAATCCCTAAATTTTAATGTATTTATAATTTTTATATATGTCATGCCTAGGAAGATTGACTTAACTAAGCTGGGCTAATTCAGATTGGAATTTAATCCAACGTTCTGCTAAATAGTTTGGAATGGATGCATCCCAAGAAATCTTCTCGAGCCAAAGTTTTTGCATTATAGTTTTGGCTAAAACTGTGCATGGACATAAAAGTCCATGCTAATATATAAAAAATTTTTGCTATTGAAGAAAGAACAGGTCGTTTCGTAGGAATTTTATTGATGGGCAGTGTTTCCACCTCATAATGTAGTAAATCCGCATTACATGACCATGTCAGTCCAAGCGTTTTTGTATTTTTTTCTGAATCAAACTTCAAAATATATGCATCGTTTGAATGCTGCAAGCCGTGCAATACTTGTTGTCATTCTAATTCCATTTTTATATAATAAAACAACCTGATTTTAAAATGTTTGAGACGGTTTGACAGATGTTGGGCATCTTCAATAGTGTCTGCTTCGGTAAGCATATCGTCAATGTAAAAATCTATTATTATATATAGATATTATTATAGATATTGTGATTCTATACATATATTGCACTTTCTGGAATAACAAGAAGTCTGATTGCTGATGCCAGTGGTAGAAAGATTGGTAGCTTGACTCTGGAAACCTAAGAGATTGAATAAGCGCTCGGCCATGAATGATTTCTGAGAACCCTGGAAGCGCATGCGCAATGTGATACTTACCCCTGTTATTTTTACACACGCAGTTGATAAAATTGTTTGCTGCACAGAGGTCAGTGCATTTATGGTAGTTAGAGAAGAGTTATTGTTTGCTATAGTTTCATTATTTTTATTTTTATGACTAGAAATTTCCTCATGAATAAGAGTATTGTGCCATTGCTTACATTTTCGGCAAGGCCCTAGTTTGCATTTAGAACGAGTATAGCCTGCTGTTAAGCAGTTAAGACATAATTTGGCTTTATTGACAAAATTCCGCCTCCCAAAAATAGAAAGCTTAAGAAATTGCTCACAAGAGTAAATTGGATGATCGCCCTTGCAGAAAACACAAACTTTGCTAGTACCGTCAAACTCGCTTGTAGAAGTAAAACTTCGAGCATACCCTTCGGATCGTTGCTTGCCATCAAATTTACCCGATTTTTCTTGAAAGGCTGATTGAAAGGAAAGCCTTGATTGAAGGCTGCCTTTCAATATTACCCTCTATTTTTTCTAAATAGTCTGCACGATCCCTTAGAAATCGCTTTAAATCGCTCCACGCCTCGTCTTGTATGTCTTCAGTATGTTTTTTCCCAATCACGTAAAATATTATTGTCAAATTTAGATGTAATCATATGAATCAAGAGTAGATCCCAATTGTCGGTACTTTTATTTAAATTCTCTAATGCCTACAAATAATTAGAAACTTCATCAACCAATGCTCAAATTTTGTGTGAAGTTTCTTTGCTTATTGTTTTTATTTTCAAAAGTGCCTTTACGTGATTGTGAATTAACATTTTAGCCCTTTCGTATCTTTCGCATAGTGAGTTCCAAGCACTATTGTAATAAGAAGCCCCGAATTTAATTTCTTTAATGACTTTAGTGACTTTAATGACTTCTAGTGCCACAGAATCGAAATAATTATTTTCAAAAGTTGATCTTTCGTTATCCTGAGTTTATTGTAATTCTGGTTTTCCCTCAGCACTGATACCGATATCGCTTTGAATACTATCGAATTTCCCACACAATGGTTCTATCTTCTCTAGTCTAAATTTTAATTTTAAAATGTTCTGTTCTGAAATGTTTGCCTCATTTGCCATATTGCTATCTGTGCTCTTAAAGGTTGATAGTTTAGAATTTAGCGATTTGCTGCGCGAAATTAGTTTTTTTAGTTCTGCTTTCATGTCTAAGCGAGTACAAACAACACCAAAGATAGTTTAAATATAGTGTAATGTTAGCTAGATATGTTTGAAAATAAAAAATATTTTAAGTTGTAAATTGTTTTATCCTGTATATTGGATTTGTAGTATTTTAACCTACTTAAAATATTGTATTTGAGGTGAATGTAATATAGTTCAAACTTAAATTTATGGCTTTATTTTCAAAACAAATAAATAAAATGAATGAGGCTATATATTATAAAAAATATTATCGTAGAACCTCGAATCTCGAACACGTGTTTTTGTTGATTGTCTATCTTTGTTGCACTCACTCAGTCCAGCCTTTTATAGTTTGCTCGAATGGTCCACCTGGCTCGAAGGACCAAGAAATATTTAGTTTAGTCTATTGTCGTTTTATCTTCTCTTCTTGATGTGCCTATCCGTTACGAATGTTGGCGATCATCATGGCAATCTTTATCTTATCTGCAGCAGCGCGTAAAAGCTGCACAGATGTTGTATTGAACCAGATTCTGAGGTTCTTTAACCAAGATGTTCTTCTTCTTCCTGGACCTCGTTTTCCAAATATTTTTCCTTGCAGGATGGATTGAAGGAGAGTATATCTGGATTCATTTCGCATAATACGTCCGAAGAACTGTAACTTTCGAGATTTGATGGTGGTCAGTACTTCTCGATGCTTATTCATTCTTCTGAGGACCTCCTCATTTGTGACTCGGTCACATTGTCGTTTTATATTATAGGCAAAATGAAAAACTAGACAGACTGTAACACTAACTTTATTAAAAACTGTAACAAAACGCTGTTAAAACTAAACTTTATCGTCTTTTTGTAGATAGAAACCTTTACGAACAAATTTATTGTTTTATACCAAACTGTTTACAATTGTACATTACTTGTTGATGTCTCGATATCGTCTTTTGTTTTCTCTTTGGCGCGCACTCTCCTCGCTGAAGTAACGCACTGTTGCCGGTTGTAGTAAAAAGTCTAAAATAATTGTTTGCGGCGCAAATAATCTTTATTTTCCAAAGAATGTGTTTACAATAAAAGCTATTGGAAATTAATAAATATAGATAAGCTATCGACAATGAGTTTTTGATATATTTTACTTTTTTATAGTATTTTTCTTTACGTTGTTGTTTTGTTCGGCAATGTAACTATCTTATTTATACACCGACGATTGAATCATGATTTAGTAGAAACAATAATAATAGTCGTTTATACAACCGTAGGCAATTGTTGTGTTCGCGTATATTCCAGTGCTATGATTCTTAAATCCGGTTCTGATGCGCCGCTCGGGGCAAACCGGCAACGTGGTCGGCCGTTCTCCCGTAAAAAAGACATTGCCTATCTTACCTGCACTGCATTCTAACTGTGGCTTCTATTATAGATTTGAAGCTTTCATTTGTTGAATTGTATCAAAAGCTAATTCCCTAAATCAATTCTTAGGTTATCGTAGGTGTCACATTTGTAGGTTATGGATTTTCCTCAATATTGCGAATTTTATCTTAATTTTTATTTAAGCCTTTTTTATCGATTAGAAATCAGAGATAAGATACTGATTTCGCAAAAACGTACATTTTTCATTCGTAACTGCTTTTATTGCATTCATATAATAGTTCAGAAAAATTTTACTATTAGAAAATGACTATTGTCTGATTGTATACTTTTGATGGTAATTATCTGTGAATTATCTTCCAATTTTATTTTCTTATACAAACTTAAACACTGGCTAAAACTTAACTTTTAAACTTTATGTAGCTTTTCATTTCCTTTACCTTATTTGATAGTTTGATACACAAGTTTATATTTTATTGCTGCCCCTTTTACCTTTTCCTTCCTTCCTGACAAAATAATATATTACAGGTTATTTCGGTTCGTAGGCCGTAAAATTGGCTACATTTAACTTAAATGTTGAAAACTCCTTGGATATAACGAAACTTTTTGGTACAAAAAATATTGTGAAGGTTATTATGTACAATTTACATATTTTTATATTTTCAAAAAAAGTATGATTCAATTTAAAGTATATAAGGGTATTTATTATTCAATATCACCTAAAGGTCATGGTTAAAAAGAAATAAAATAATAATTATAAAGTATCGTCTGATACATAAAACATTAAAATTTAATTTTTTTATATGCTGACGATTTTTTTTTATATTTGTGGTTAGAATATATGTACTTTCTCGTCTTTTTGCTTCCAATTGTTACCAACCTAGTTATTAACACTGAATGTTACAATATAACCAGCAGTGATACAAATGATACAAATGAAAAGAAAGGTTAGTAGATTACAATTAAAAATTAAATACTCTAAATTGGTAAAGCTATTAAAAGCAATGTTGGTAAACCTACGAGGGTGCTAGATTCTGGAACCAATTCAAAATCCCAACAAAGCGAAAAAGTCAACCACGTTCACATCTCATAGTCAATAACGTCATTCTTGGCAATCTACAAGACAAGGCCGAAGCCTTCAAAAACCCAATAGCTCCAATTTCAACCAAAGATCTAAAAGGACAGCCGAACGGAGAGTAAACGATATATTCTACTACCCTCAGGCCCACATGAGGCCTCATCTTGATCCGATGATTGCCCCTATGACTAAGGACACCGTCAGGCAGATGTGTTACATAGGTAAAAACACATCTCCCTGGCCCTGATGGCATCCACAGAAGATGCCTTAAAAGTCTTCCAGAGAATATAATTCCGCTGCTCACCAACATAATCAATGCATGTCAAACAAGGGAAACTTCTAACCAACCCTGAATTATATAGACTTATTTCACAACTGGGCACCCCAGGTAAAGTCTACGAGAGGATCCTTAAGCAGAGACTCGTAGAATTCCTAGAGGCTCACTTCGCCATTCCATATTATCAATTCGGATTCAGGGCTGGACATTCCACCACAAAATGCATTGGTTGAAGCAGCAACTTTTATTTCACAATCAATTAACGAAGAAAACACGTCATAGGCATATTCCTAAACGTCCAGAAAGCATTAGATTAGGTCTGACACAGAAGCCTGATTGAAAAACTTCACGTTGCTGGACTGCCCACAACTTTTGTTAAATTAATAAATTCCTATCTCTACAATCGGACTATCCGGATCAAAGTTGGCAACACTTTATCCTCACCATTTACTCCACAAGCTGGAGTACCCCAGGGCTCAATTCTTATTCCAACACTATACAAACTACTTTGTTACTATAGTGCTTTTTATAGCAAAAACAGCATTTAAAATGAAATGGTTTAAATCAATAAAAATTTTAGTTTGAAGCAAAAAATTAGCAAAATTTAAATAATAAATTTTATTTCATAAAGAAAATCAAAACAATATCTTTCTACTACATTGAGTAGCTCCCCTTACGTTTTAATAAGTAACATGCAAACCATTACAGTGAGCCAGATGTAACAACAAACGTATTCACGGCGCGTTTTAACAAACTAAAATTTGGTGAGCACAAATTATCCGAATCCTCAATTCTTCACTCTCTAACCGTGCGCTCCATAGAGGCATCGACTACATTAAACGCACTGTTCACATCAAAAAAGCGGTGACTTGAGAAAATAAGAAATTCACAGAATTACCTACAAAGGTACCTATAGAGACATCACGGTGACATTTATTTCTAATAAAATAATTCAATCCTAAAAAATTAACGACGCCACTGGAAATATGTAATTTTTTAACAGTTGACTGTATCCGTTCCAATGAGTTCTTTAATATTATTAGACTAAAATAAATATTTTTTCGTAGTCTGTGGGTATTTATGTAGTTACCTATTATCTGCTTGTATTTAGGACTATACAAGGACCCTAGCTTATATAATAAATACATACAGTCAAAATTAGTAAAAAATGTATTTTGAATGTATTCTGGTCTTCTACCCACTCGCTCTGATGAGTCCTACTAGGGCAAAATACGTAGAAGCAAATTTTAGAGGCACTTTGCGTAAAATAAAATCTTAACTGTGTTTTCTATAACTTATAACTTTATTTACTCGTATTTTAAGTATTAGAAACGAGTTCATAAAATGTTCTTGTCTAGATGAATCGATATGTCGTCAAATACAATTTTAGATTCGTCGTTTAGTCGGTTCATTTATCATCTGCTTGCTTTGAAAATTGTAAAAGGCACAGATTTGGGCAAAGTTCTGAATTTTGGTTTCGAACACCTAGAAATCTTCGGATTTTTACTTTTTGTTGTATTTAGTTAATAATTATAGAGCAGAAAGTAGTACACAGTGAAACAAAAAAAGTTTTTGAGTTCAAAAAATTTATTTTTGAATTAAAAGGAAAATTTTTAAAGCAGTATGTTACATTAACTCGTTCTTAACATTCTAAGGACGAAATTCGCTAAAAATTCACATAATGAAAAAAAAAAAGAAAGAAAAAAGGAAAAAAAAATGCCGAAAATTGTTTCACTGTGTGCCACAATCGGCACATAGTAAAACCTATTATATCTAGTATCTTAAGAAAATGGTTTGACCTTGGTTTGAAAATTTGTAATAAACTGCCAAACGTTAATTTTTCATGGAAACGGTTTGAGGTAAAACCATTTTTATATCAACTTTATTCACTAGAGCTAACTCGGGCTGTGGAGGAAAGGAAAAAGAACCACCCATTTTCTCAAATTTTCGTAAAAATATGAAATTTTATAATCATTTTGGCTACTAACATCGGTAAGTAGCTTTCCAACATAGTGGGCCTTGAAAACGTGCCAACACTAAATCGCCATTATTAACACTTCGAAAATATTCAGGTTCTTTATCAGATCCTGTTTTTTGCTGTTTAATTAATTCGGTTGTTGTAGGGAATTCCTTAAAACGATCTTAAACCTTTTTATTAATTAGTGATTTCCCTTTTCCTCTTTCTTTCTCTATCAACGCATCTTTCTCAGGTGTGCCAATAATAGTTATGCTTTTACCTGGCTTTCTAGGTTTCCTGGTAGCTTTATGGGGTGGTGCTTTTGAATACCCTCTGAAATCTTCTGGGCTAGCAAATGTGGGAAGTTTATAGATAATACGTTGTTTCTAGCTGTTCTCTGATGTTAGATGGTCAAGGTTCACTTTTTTCTGGAGCAATCTCGTTCTAAAGTTGTGTAGTCTCTTTACAAAATTGTAAGGTTGCAGGTTCAGGTAATTCATAATCAAGGACATCTTCGGACATCTTCCCGTTGTAGCCTGTCAGATACTACTAATGTTAGAAAGTCTGTGTCGTCAAAGATTAGAGGGTTGCTAAGGGCTGCATTATGTGACTACAGTGTGGAGGTAGGGTTAAAATAGTCACACTTGCAGCTCGATCATTTTAAACAACGGCAACTGATATATGGCTTTCGTGATTGTCATATATTAAAAGAAAAGGATTGTCAGGTGTACTATGTGAATGCTTTATAAAATGGTCAATAACATGTGAAAAGAGTTCGGCGGTCATCCAACCATTGGGCGTTGCTAATCCCAGTGTACCTGGAGGTGCTCCAGCTATCATTTGAGTTTTGCAATATTTTCCCGGAAACACCATCATTGAGGAAAGGTATGTGCCGTTAGCGCAAATAATTACTCAGGTTGTTACTAGAGTTCCACGTTCGGCACTGCTGCATTGAATATTGGAACTCTTTTTTTCTAAATTTTTCTAGGGCTTTGCATAGTGCTAGTACCCATTTCATCAAGATTAAAGATCCTAGATGCATTAGTTACTTAAGGTTTCTTTGCAAATATTTAGTGTAGCTGTTTAAAAAATGTTTTCATATTGGGTGGGTTAAACGAAGCGATTCTGCTTAAACTGCAGGCTTCCGGCTGACGAGTGCTAAGATTCTTTCGTCTTTTTATAAATTGTCGTAGCCAATTAACCCCAGATTTTTATTGTACTAGATTCAGGAACAACCACTTTGTTTACATCCGTCATCTCCCACGCAAGCCTTCTGCACTCTTTTGTATACAATCCATATGCCATTTTACTGCAGGTATTAATATACTCAGCTAATCCTATTATCAGGCGTCAGGATTATTGCGTTTTTTGAGCACATATCGTCGTAAAGTTACAAAACTAATAATATATCTCTCAGCTGCTTTACGTAGAGAATAATTTTCCTTTAATACCAACCTTGTGGCAGTAGCCATTATAAGCAGCAGCTTGAAACAACAAAATAACAAATTGTTGGTAATAATTTATAATATTAATTTATAATAGTGCGGTATACAGTGGAACATATCCATATACACAGTGGAATCATGTACCACATAACAATGTTTCAGTGTGTACCAATAACCTAACCACACAATAAAATTTAAAACTTTTCTATGTGAGTCATTACCTTATAAATTGTGTTTTAGGTTATAATATTACATAGCTAAAATACCATTGTAATAGTAAGAATGCTTAAAATCGGCTGTTAATAAATAAAAATACATGCCAACTACTCGTATTAATCGCAAAACTTATTCCACACACGTGAACGCTTACAACAACATTCGACTCTAGATTTCACAAATGCAAATTACGAGGACGCCAAATTTAAATATAAATTTCGGTGTTTCACTATGAACCATGTTTCACTGTGTACCACTTTCCCCTACGTCTCTATTTTATATTTTATTTGGTATTAGTCTAATTATTTCACATTTAATTAAAAATAAAAATATTATTAGGTCATTCATTGTGGTCCAAACAGTAAAATATGCAATAATAGAAATCGTTTTATGTTAAAATGAGATGGTTGTGGAAATGTTTTCAGCAATCCCCAATTATAGATTCATTTACCACTCCACTCATGTAAGGTGAAGCCTTATAATGGAATTGTTTGTAAAGTTTAGTATTGTAGAGGTCTTAGGAAACCGTCAATTGAAATTAAATTCAATCAAGTGTGGGAAACTGGTGACCAAGATTAAATCGACTGACTTTATCATAGCCCATAAGATTGAGATTTGTGCAGTATACCGCTAACCGGTATTTATGCTAACTGTATTGACGCAACATCAATTCGAAAGGCGATTTAAGGAGGAACGGCCCGGAGGTTGGGCCTTTGTGTACTGCAAGAAATTTTAGTTCGTCTGACTTCCTTTGATAAAACGAATTAATTTAATACAGACACTTTGAAGTTGAGTTAGGCATGTTACGAATACGATTGAGTAATACGGTGAACATAGTATTCTTATATGACGATATATGACTTTTCATACATACAGTGTAGGTAAAAGTTTATGGTCGGTATGGTAAAATTTAACAGGATATCTAACACAGATATAAAATCATATTTTCAGCTAATACGACAAAGATAACAATCATATTTCCCCTTGGTCTCCCCTCCATATTTGACGCCCATTGCTCATTGGTGAGACGATTAGTTCCGATCAGAGATATTTTACATATCTCTGGTTCCGATCCTAATATAATAAACTAGAGGTGGGTCGTTGACATTTTAAATATACAAATAGTACTTACATCTACATTACACATTATTAAATCGCGAATCGTCTAAATTGACATTTAAAAACTTTAAATGTCAATACATAAGTAACGAACACTTTACGTCGACGAGGACGATTAGTTGATCTGAGAGACTACTACAAAACTAAAAATAACTCTTTCGGGACAGTGGACAGTCGAGCTATCGGTTAACGTTGAAAATAAAATAATTAGGTATTCGGATTAATGAATGAGTTTCGATTTACGATTGATCTGCATTTTCGAAGGTGATGGATACTTCCATTAATAAAAATATTAGTTTAGAGTAAAAGAAACAAATAGATATGGATTTACTAAACCTATGCAAAGACTCGTTTCATCCGTTTTCCATAGTTGAAGAACGAGCTTTTAAAAAGTTTGCAGGGTGGATTCCTGGATATAAACCACCAACAACAAAAACTTTGTCAGGTTCATTACTTTAGGAATGTTATATCAAAACTGAGCAAATTATTAGATTGTTAAACAAGTTGTTAAAGAAGTAGAAAATATCTGTATTACTACTGACATCTGGACATCTGGAGTAACTGAGAGTTACATCGCATTAACAATACAATATTTAACCGAAAATTTAGAATTTAAAACGGTTTTATTAGGCTGCTGCCATTATTCAGAATTCAGAAAACATCGCATTTGAAATTAGTAAAATTAATAATCAGTGGGGTCTTAAACCAAAAGTACATTTTGCAGTAACTGATAATGCCTCAAATATGGTCAAAGCTATTAAATATGTTTTGGAATGAAAACATTTAAATTGTTTTGCTCATACGTTAAATTTATTGGTGGAGGACGCACTTAAATGCTGTCGTGTACAAATAGATAAAATAAAAATAATAATAATAATAATAATTTTAAAAAAAGTATCTTATCTTCAGAAATGCTTTTAAATATCAATTACAATATAACAAAGTTCCCAAACGACCAATCCACGACGTGGACCCTAGGTAGAACTTCACCTATTACATGTTAAAAAGAATGATCGAGTTAGAAGAGGCAATCCGTTCCACATTGGTATTAGTTAATACAGACTTAGACTTAGACCAAATCTAAATAATGAAAACTGGATTATTTGTTCTCAACTTTCCCAAATTTTACTGCCTTTTAAAGAAATAAAAAGTACAATGAGTGGCCAAAAATACTTGGAGAGTAGTTCAGTGATTGTTATGGTACGCTGCAATAAAATTTTAGCAAACGACAACCTTACATCCATAGTATCCGACATAGTACAATTACTAATATCGGGTTTAGCAAAAAGATTTAGAGGGATAGAACAGAGTGGCACATTGTCATTATATACATTTATGGATTCACGATTTAAAGTGTAGGGATTTTCTAATAAAAATGAAGCTAAAAAACAAAAGAAAGAGTTAAGAAGCTGGTTACTTCTATAATTAAAGAACAAGAAGATTGTAATAATGAAAATCAACCAGTACAAGAAAAAGAAACCGATAAAGATGACGTAAGTATTTTTAATCAATTAATTGTACATGACTCATCTAAACGTACACCTGTATCGAGAGTCCATTACAATGGTGGAAAAACCATGTGGTCCATGTATATCCTAACTTAACCACTATATTCATAAAATATTGTAAAAAATGTTCAAAATTTGATTTAATTTTAAATAAAAGAAGAATACGGTTAACAAGAAGTAAAGTAGAAAAACTTATGTTTTTAAATGTCAATTTAGACGATTCGCGATTTAATAATAGCTTGTAATGTAAATGTACGATTTACTATTTGTATTGTTTAGTTTATTTTTCAAGTTATAATAAATATATCCTTCATTAGTTTCTTTCACTTCAATAAATATACACATAAACGATAATATCCATTATGTTTGTTAATTTGAAACTACTGGTAACAATCAACTAGTTACTTGTTTACGAAAAACGATTCAGTTTCGTTAACGATAAAAATGTCAACGTCCCACCTCTAGTTTCTTATTTATGGCATGTGGAATACCGGTTCTGAAGTTGCAGAAATGGTATTGCTGGTGCAACGCGACGTTGCCAAATAATTTTGTATGAAGCTTGTTTATTGTTGGCGTTATAATACAGTTTATTATTTTATTGGAAATAAGGCACAATGTGACTTTAAAATAAGCTTATTTTGATGTTTAGATTTTTAATTCGGAAATCGTATTTAAAATACGAAACATTAATAAATTTTATTTATATAAAACGATTTCCGAAGTGGAAATCAAAATGTTAAATCACACTTATTGTAAAGTAAAATTGTGGCATATTTCCAATAAAAAAAAGTGAGCTGCTATTTAAATCCATTTCGCCCAAATTTTATTATCTTAGAACATTGTTCAAATGCTAAAAAGACAACAGGTCAAATAAAACCAATAAGTTTGGCAACGTTAAATTTCCCCTTTTTTGTTATTTCCACTCATGTATTTTCGGCGATATTTAAAGGGCGGACCTAATATACCTCTCTTTTTAAACAGGTGTTTCTCACTCCATCTCACATAAGGTCCATACCGACCATAAACTTTTACCTACACTGTATAACTATGTATGAGTATATTTGTTTTCTAATTATATATACATAAATAAAACCATCTACCTTAAATAACTTTATAAGTTAAGGAAAAGCCCAAAAAACACGTCAATTAATATTTGAAGGAACAGACATTATGAGATTAAGCTTTTCCCTTTATTTTTTTTTATTACTTCTCCCTTTTTTATTTTGCATTTGGATTCTTCTTTTTGTGCAGATTTTAAAAATGTATAACACATAATACTTAAGGTGAGTAATTTGTAAGAAAAATAAATACAAAAGCAAGAAAACTGTATTGAAAAAAAATATATTTTTTAACAATTTTATTACAAACATTTACAATAATCATTTTACTACCAAAACTTTTAACAATAATTGTTCGAAATGACTGCCATTTACCTCCATAAAAAAGGACAATCTATTTTAAAACAGTAGATTGGTTTGCCCAATATAGACACCTTCACAGTTAGTACATGGTATCTCTTAAACAACATGTGATTTTTTGAGTTTGGACGTTTTTATTTTTAGTTTAGTGAAATATTTATTCGTTTAAATAACATCAAAATAGAAGAAAGTTTTTATTTAGTTTCTTTTGATGTTTCCAATTTGTTTACTTCTGCACCAAGAGATGAAACTTTACCTTTAGTACACAACCTTTTAAACAATTGCAACATATCAGCAAAAGACAACATAAAATGGCTGCTTTCAATAGTTACAATTATAGACTTCTCAAATTTTCACTTTCTAATGAGAACTTCAATATAGAACTTAATATTCTCAAGTATATTGCTTTCAATAATGGTTATGATCCCAACATCATCCATAAGCTTCTAAATAGAGCTAAACTTAAAATTGCAGAAAAGCTTGCTTATTCATTACTTTTTACTTCTACATTTGAAGACATCAAAATTTTCTTCAAGTTACACAACTCTTTAGGTTCCTTTTTAATTAACACCAAAGATAGAATAAACACTCTTGACAAAAATGGCATTTATAAATAAAAATATGATGATTGTGATGCCTCTTTAATAGGTAGAACCATTTAAAAGTTTTTTACCAGAATCACAGAACATTTGAAAAGACCAAACTCTTCAAGTTTTGGTCACCATTTATTATTCAGTAAACATAATTTTAATATCAATACTGGTTCATCTATTTTACATGACATTAGTAGAAAGAAAAACTACTTGGAGTTGGACTTATTGGAAGATTTGAAAATTACAAGGGAAACAAATGAAAACTCTTACTGTCTTAATACTCAAATTAATTTAAATTGTACTAAATTTAAACCTATCTTTGAAAATTTTATTACAGCTTCACCTTGTATGTGGCTCAGCTTAACTGTTTAGACTTTGGCAATGAGTATACCGATTAAGAGTTAATTAATTTCATATTTTAATTAATATATTAATATTTTAGTCATTAATAACTTGCAAACAAGCTTGTTTATGATCAAAATTGATCTATAGTTGGCGTTGATTACATTCTCCACATCTCTTCTTAATTTAGACATACCATCTCCTTCTTCTTAACATGCCATACACCAAAGTGCGTAGGCGACTATCTCATTACTAAAATTCTGTTCTTGGCGGCGTGACACAGCTTGCCTGTATTGTGTATTCCTGTCCATTCTTTAATATTCCTTAACCAGGATAATTGTTTGCGGCTGGCTCCTCTCCTACCTTCGATCTTCCCTTGTAGGATTAACTGTGGTATTTCATATTTCCATCCATCTCCATAGCTGTATATTTCAAAATATCTCACTAAACTATTGGTATTATACCCTATTTATACACTTTGTTTTAAACTTTGATTGTTAATTCTAAGTATTTTAATTTTATAAATCAATTTCTTCTTTTCTACAGTATTGGTAGACCTTTATATTGTAGTCAAGCACCCACTATCTAATAATATTGTTTAATCTAGTTCTTACATTCACACCCTATCTGCACTTCAGTTGCCCATAAACTAAGACCCAAATTATTACTGACAGGTTTGAGTATGAGATCTGGAATCTTATGCAATCTACATAAAGTATTCTATATAATTTAATATTTCGTCAGTTGACTTCCTATAGTAGTGTTAGTTGGACCTTTGGTCAATGTTCAGTTTCTTAGTATTTTAAAATATGCAGATCACATCACCATGATTATGACTGCCCATCCACGTTGTTATATCTCAGATGTCACTTTAACATTTCCGTTAAGACCAGGACCCATTGCTGCTGTCACCCATTATGTAGCTTCTTCAAATTTATAACAGATTTTAAACTGTGTCCCTTGTCTCGTGTTGTGTAATGACATTCACCAGAGTGTTGGATAGCCTTATTTTGACGAAGTAAATTTAAAACGTTATATTAAAATTTTTTTTTATCAACCATCAACCGAATAACCTGAGTACCATCAACCGGTAATCTTTTCGTGTGGCATTTTTCTTATGTGGTTGTACCGGGACAGTTGTTTCGCTGATATCTAGTCTACTAATGTCGTTTTGATACCTATTTTATTCCAAATTTTAACATCTTCTGTAAAACCTTGCTTCAACCATATTAGTTTTTTTTATTCCCTTCTACCAACGATACGAACAAATATTTGTTCGTTCGATTTGACAAACTTTTATTTTATAGTAGAGAATGTAACTTTTACATATCTGCATTATCTGTTCCATCTTCATTTTACTGAAATCCTAAGTATCCAACGTAACATGGTGTTCTTCTATTTCTGTTTTTTTTAGCTCTCCATCGTCCATGTTTAAACATAGACATCTCTACACCTCTTTAATCAATAACCATCCTAGATATCGATACAATATACTTCATAATTTCTTCCGACTTTTTTTGAGGTTATCTACCCATCTGATCTGTGATCTTCCTCTTGGTCTACTTTTGTAAGGTCTTCAATGTTGTATTGTAGCAATCTAATGAGTCTGCGAAGCTCCATTTGAGTTTAACAATTTTTGTTGCGATATTTTCGACTTTGGTTTGACTTTACCCGGTCGTTCCACTTTCTATCAAATTAACCTAGCATTACTCTTTTTATTGTCCTTTCTGTTGTAGCCAGTTTGTTTATTTTTATCCTGGCTGGAGTCCAGATTTAACTGCTTTATGTTATGAAAGGAAGAATACGCTGGTTGAACACTTTGATCCTTAAACACTGAGGTATTTTTCCGTTCTTGAGTATTACACTGAGCTTTTTAAATCCTCCTCATACTAGTCTTGTTCTTCCAGTAATTTGCTCACCTTGGTTAGCTGTGTCAATTTTCAGAATTTGCCCTAGTTAAATATTATTTTTGGACTTGTTCCATCTCAGTGCCATTTAGACTTATACATCTGGAGTCGTCTATATTTGACATTGATTTTATTTTTGCCATTTTTTTAGGCCGACATATTGGGAGCTTTCAGCGAGATGCTCGAACATAGTTTGTATTAATTTGAATATGTTACTACAGACGAATATTTCGATTAACATGGGTTGGTCCAATTCTAAATTCTAAAGTTCTCTGCAGAATGAGAAAATAACGTCCTTATTACGACACAAAAATGGAAATTTAGGTAGTTTAGACAAACTACTGAAAAAAAAAGGAAATAAGTATATGGAAATTATGGTTGGTTATTTAAGAAAATGTTTGGTTAGAAAGGTCCAAGAAAACGGCGTATTTCCTTGCTCTACAATTTGACAGTTTGATAGAATTTAACGATCGCAGGAATATTTCAATCAGTTATTAACATGATAAATAAAGTCCAAAGTACCATGGTAATAGAAAATATCTGAAACTGACAAATACTACAAGCACCACAAGAAGATTTTACAATTTTTTTTATCATAATTTTAGGAAATTTTTACCTAACTAAATTAAATAATTTAAGCTACTTAAAAAAAATTATTTGTTGCTTTGTTAACCTCATTACTATTTTTTTGAAATTAATAATAGTATAAAAGTGTAAAGAATTTAACTATTTTAGATAAAAACCAGAATATCCAAAACTAACCGAACGCCACGTTCGGAAAAGTTTTGTGATATATATTTTTATGTTCGCTGCAAAAAGTTATCGAATTTAACATGCCTTGCTGATCCCAGGAATTACATTTCTTGTCGCCTGTGAAAAAGGCCATCACGTACTCGGCCAAATAGCAATATATCAAGCACCTCCTGTCGGTTCCAAAAAACTACGAAATCTATCTTATGTCGACTTTTTAAAATCTTACAAATTTGTTAAATTTATCTTACAAGGCAGTATTAACGAGATATATGTTTTATATTGTACAAGACAGCAGATTTTTTGATGGCAAGGCGATTTATAGCGAATGATATAAAAACTTTGTCAGAGTAACAATAAACTATAAATGAAAATTCAGTTAATTAAAAACTTTAAGTAATTTGTATGTGTAAAATAATAAAATAAAATAGGATACTAGCACTACAAAAAAAAAATTTAAATATAAAATCAAAAATAATATAAAAATGGTGGAAGGTAAAACAATTTTGAAAACTGGTTCGCATTTTATAATAGTTTCTAAATCTTTTAATCTTCATATGGGTATAAACTGTATCATAAGGACACACAGACTGCATTCTCTAACAACTATTAATTTTGATTTCTTGTATCTAAGATTGACGCAAATTTTTAAATTAAATTATTTTAATATAATATCACAAACTTATAAGAAAATATCGAAAACTTATTACGATAATGTACGGAAAACGACCATAACAAAAAAGAAAAATATGCTGGCTTAAAAAACTGAGAGATGATATTCACAAATAACCGAACCCCTTTTCCAAATAGCAATACTTGTTAAAGTAAAAAAAATATATATTTGGATGTTATATAAATTATTTATTTTGTTTTTAAACTAACTGTATTTAAGTATATCTAACACGTTTCATCATAATGTGACTTTGATTATAGCCTAACATGTTATTTGTTAAAATGCAACCAAACAAGTGCAATTTAGTAAAACAGCAGTTAAATAACGGATATTAAAATTACATATATAGAGATAAACCTACAAAAATCTTACCAAATGTTACATTTATAAAACTTAGTTTTGACTGGTATATGTACAGAAAAAAACAAAGAGTATATAACAAAACAAAACAAAAATTTTGCTGACACCGTCCCTGCTTCAACCTTTCTTCTAGGTCCTTCCTAGCGACATTCCCTTTCTCCTTTCACTTACCTATTCTAAGTCATTGACATTGTAAAAGGTACTTTTACTTTTAATAAAAAATTTCAACGTTACTCACCATTAATTAAATATATAACGATTCAACAGCGTTATTAAACTGAAAAGTAATTTAAGTATGAATTGTAGCAAGAAATAGAAACTGTTATACTTACATGAATTCGCACTTAAATAACTAATTTACGGCCTACAAGGATTCCAGAAAAATCAATACATGCAACCAAGACATAAATCACGAAGTCAGTGATTTATATATATATATATATATATATATATATATATATATATATATATATATATATATATATATATATATATATATATATATATATAATATATTAATATGAATTGCAAATTATGACTCTTATGATATTTTTTAAACTTTAATTTGTCTTAATTTTGCAAAACAAATAAATTTCTCTTAATTAATTTTTAATTTCAGGGCTATTTTCGTCTTTCGCAGGTTTTATTAACATCGTTTCCTTCTACCTTCCGTTCTTATCAATCAGATTCCAGCATCATACACTCCTCATCTCAAATTTCAACCAATCACATTCAATACTTTCTCAGTAAACAAATTCGCTGTCGTCATGACCTTAAATCATTTGGTATTTCCAATTTCATGAATAATTCCTTTTTTTTTTTGTTTAAAAGTCTCGATATAACAATATGACTAACCATCAAGATTATTATCTACCCTTGTCTTTTACTAAAAGCTTTCTCCTTACTTTCAAAATTCTGTGTACAAAAGATTTCTATTTTGTATTCAAAAACTTCCAATACCTGTGCCTTTGACATAATTATTTATTAAAAAACGACTATTGCTATCATATCGATATCTATCTGCTATATCATAGGTTAATTTTATCAGACCACTAGATATAACGACAAATATTGATCATATTTCTATGATAATAGGTCCTTATAATTTATTTTGTAATATAAAAACTGTCTAAATAAATACAAACTACTGAAATATATAGGAAATAATCTAATTGTAATTCTTAAACTCTAAATATAATTCCTTTCTTATTATAAAATGTATTTAGTATTAATGAAAGATCTGCCAGAAAGTTTCTGCCAGAAATTCGAATTGGAATACTAATCCAGTATTTCATTTAGCTCCATTAATCTTCTTTAATATAGCTTCTTCTAACTAAGGTGATAAACTATGATACGAAATAAAAGTAGACTTTTGTTAAACAGAAACTGATACACTAAAAGTGTTAATTTACGGAGATCATGATGAGCTTTATGGTTGCTCTCGATATAAAAGTAAATATAAATGTAAATAACATACAACAATTCCTATTATTTTTATGCTCAGAGGAAATAAGCTTTAACAGAAATCTTTTATTACGATGATTGCTAAAGCACATAAACGAAATGTAATAGAATGAGAAAATCAGGTTTGATCTAGCTTTATGTTTATTGCATTGCTCAGATTGAAATTTACGCTTTAATACATTATTCTGAGATGTAAAAAAAAACATCACAATTATAGGGCATGTTAGAACATGCCAACATGCCAACTGGAATATTTAAAATAAAAAACGAATATAATGCGTCCCAGTATCGTTAATAATGTTCAATGTAATAGGCCCAAAGTAAAATACTTAACTAAAGAGTTCAAACCACAAACGCAGATAATTAAGGATAACTTGGGAACGATCATCATAAATCCAGAGGGCAGAGCAGCGACATGGAAACAATAATGTGAAATGTTGTTTTATAGTGACCCTGAAGACGTGAATCCAGGAGAAATAAATGACAAAAAAGAACGACATATTTTAAAATCGGAAATAGAAACCGCAATAAAAAATTAAAAACTGGAAAATCTCAAGGAGAAGACGAAATCACGGCGGAAGCACTTAAGGAAATGGGAGACATAGGAATTGAAGTAATGTTCAAACTGTGTAATGAAATCTGTAAATGGGCTTATATGTTTGGTCAAAAACTCAACACATTTGATCCAACCAATTGATGTCGGTTTTTTCCATCCCTTTTAGATGGCTTGGAGAAAAACTCTTAGTTTTTGGAAAAACTGTCGCCCCACATTCACCACAATAGATAAGAAAGATTTTCCAAACTTGTTAAATACTACTCTTGTGCACATGGACAAAATATCAAAAACAGTGGACGAAAACAGCGCTATAAAATGAATTACTGTTTTCTCCTTTGCAGCCATGGAAGTTTACTTTTTCTCTTCCAAGAAAGTTTTAATTAAGTTAGGTAGAGAAGATGAAGAAATAGAAAGCCAAATCGACAACCTTTTGGTACATTATCTAAGGGACAAAAGATATTTAGCTGCTCCATCCAGGAGAAATAATAAGCGAACCAACCAAAAAGTGTTGTAACTCAGCAACTTGATAAAACTGAAAGCAGTGAAGAAGAGCTAGCAGTTGATAACGAAACAGAAAGTGAAACGTCTAACTTGGATGAGTCTGACAATAATAATGGGTTAAATATTTTTCCTATAACAAGGATGACATTAAAGAAGGAATTTTTCTGTTAGTAAAGATATTGGGAGAAAGAAGGAAAAAGTAATACTATCGCTATGCTGATAAAATTCAAAAAACCAATGAAAAGGACATAGAGGTTGTAGGATATAAATCTACGGATAAAGTAAAGAAGGCCTTAAAACTGGTCGAACTTGATAAATTTTCGTGAGTGATATTATGCAATTTTGCCCTATCCTTAATTCCTTAATTCAGAAAAAACAGCCTGTATGTTTACAAAACGGGTTGATGTAAGGAGTAGAATGTATAGAATTTCACTTTAAAGTTAATATAATCATATTAGTAAGTGAATTTTATAATTTACTCATATTTTTGAATGAGTAATTTTCGAGTGATCAATTTCACCCGATTTTATATAATAGTTGAGTATGTTCAGAATGACCGGTCTTATCAGAGCATTATCAGTGTATCTAAAAAGTAATTAATCCCACTTAGTTAATAAAAACGTGGTTAAAATTTTGACTGTTAATAATTAAACACTGAGGTTATTATTATTTTTTTCTAAGTCATAGACATATAAATCCATTAGACTGAAAATTGCAATACAGCGTCATTTCTCCAGTGCGGCAGAGAAAACTGACCCAAAGCAATCCCTGCACCTCTTTTAAATGGGCTGGATTTTTTGACCACGTGACCAAAATGACCAAGGAGAAGGGAAGAAAAATTGAGTTTTTAAGTACACCATACTTAAGTTCCCAAAACGCTCAGATCTTAATTCATTATTAGTTTTGTTTTTGCGATGGCTAGAATATTCAATACGGTTGTCTAATTAAGAACTTGCATTTTTTTAAAATTTTAAAATTTTAGAAAAAGATGTCGCATTCACGAAAAGGTTATCATCGACGGAAGAAAATATAAATAACAAAGTTAAACACCTACAGATTATACAAAATGTTTATGGATCTGAGATAATTCACTACATTGTCAAAGGAACAGTTTTGACCTAGAGCCTGTGGTAGAGCGTTTGGGATCTTGTATCGCTGTCTTTCTTGGTCATATTTACTACAAATTGTTAAAAAGTGTTCGACTGTTAATCGAAGGTTACACTGATCACATATAGGTGGATTTTTCTTTGTGAAAAGGTATTTTTCTTTGAGTGCGTTAATCTGGTATGTCCTAGACGTAAACGCGGAACCGCAATTTGTTCTCGTCTATTGCGCGACGATGGAAACCACTGAGACACATTATTTTTGATTTTATTTAAATTGGAATTAGTTTGAGACCACTCATTTCGCCACAAACACAACACTTTATTTTTAAAATAAGCTTTTAAGTCACTGGCAACACACTTGTCTATTGGCTTCGACAAATCACTTAAAATTGATTCTCGTGCAATCCTGTCAGCTTCTTCATTTCTTGTTATTCCGATGTGTGAGGGAATCCATAAAAATTGGACGCTTCTTCCATGTTCATGAGCTTGGGAAAGCTGGTATTTTACCAACTTTTCAAAAGGATGTTTTGTGTTTTAATGAGTTTAGAGAGCTAAGGGAATCTGTTATGATCAGGACTTTTGTGAGTGTAAGTTCCTAAAAAAGTTTCACAGCACGGTATATGGCATAGAGTTCAGCTGAATATGTGCTGCATGCTGGGAATAAACGGAAAAGAAGATTGTTTTCTGAAGAAACGATTGATACTTCCACTCCGTCTTTGCATTTAGATACATCTGTGTAGATTTTATGGTAGTCGGGGTACTTATTTATGAAGGCCTCAAACTTGGACCGAATTAGAGAATGACGTGTATTAGATTTATCTAAATACTCTAGAGATGCATCACAAGTTGGTATATCGATCAGCCAAGGCTCGGGGTATTTAATATCCGAGGAGAAAACCTCTGGAAAATTAGTGTTTAGGTTTTGAAGAATGGATTTAATTCTTTCGTAATATGGTTTTTTAGTATAGCGAATATCTTGGAATAAGTTTAAATATTTATTTGTAAAAGTGTTTTGATATATTGGCTTTGAAGTATTGCATGTGATAGAGCGAGGTACATGCGGCGGTGATGAAGCGATGGTTCTCCTAAAAGAGCATAAATGCTGGATACAGGTGTAGTTGGAAAAGCCCCTAAGATTAATCTAAGACTTTGATTATGAATATTATCTAATGATTTCAGTAGAGATTTATTAGCAGTGGAATAGGCAATTGCTTTATAATCTAGCTTAGAGCGTATTAAAGATTTATACAGGAGGAGTAGAGTGGATTGGTCTGAGCCCCAGTTTTTATTACAGAGAGATCTTAATACATTTAATCTTTTATTACAGAAAAGGATGAGTTGTGAGATGTGATTTTTCCATGTTAACTTTGAATCGAAGATTAAACTCAAGAATTTGTGGTGATCTCTAAACTCCAGCTGTTTCTCGTACATTCTTAGGTTAGGAGGTTGTGGCAAGGAGCTTAAAGAGAATACGACTCCTGTTGATTTTTCTACTGAAAATTGAAAACCTGTAAAGTTGGACCAATTTTCGAGAGTATCTAAAAAGTTTTGAAGAATTGATGACATTGAGGAAATATTTTTACCTTTAAAGATACCACTAGGTCATCAGCTTATAAACGAGCCTGTAAGGGTACTTGAATGTTTCTGATGATGTCGTTTATTGCTACCAGAAATAGTGTTGGACTGAGTATGGATCCTTGGGGTGTACCATTTTCCAAACTATAAATATTTGAAAAGATATTATTTATTTTTACTTGAAAAGATCTGTTATTTAAAAAGTTTTGGATGAAAGCAAGGCAGTGACCTTAAATATTCCATTTATGAAGTTGTCTTAAAATGTTGTATTTCCAAGCTTTATTAAATGCACGTTCTAAGACATTTTTGGTTTGTAGCAAGAGCTTCATGTATTTCACTTTCCAAATCTAAAATGTTGTCTGTAGATGACCGATCTTTTCTAAAGCCATTTTGCTCGGAGATTAAGAAATTAGAATTTTCTAAAACCCATGAGAGTCTGGAGTTAACAATATTTTCTAGTAATTTGAAGGTTGTCGATGTCAGAGATATGGGTCGATATGACTCTGGGTCATATTTAGGTTTATTAGTTTTTAGGAAAGGAATGACTATTGCATTTGATCATTAAAAAATATTCATTTTTAGTATTGTTAAAAATAACAGTTTTTGTAAATTTTAAATTCTGTTTAAAAAAATATAATTTTTTAATAAACTTTCCAATATAATTTCATATCAATAAGCAGTTTTTTTTGCAGGTATTATAATAGTATAAATATTTATACAATATTTAAATTTGTTGATAACTACATACTTCTCGGTTGAGAAATTGCTTTGCATATAATATGTCTTGCAATAAAAACATATGCGATATACACGAAAGTATTTTCCGATTTACTTCTTAGTTTTCTAAAAAATTGTGAAAGCTATAATTTTAATTTAATGCAAAATCCAAATTATCTTCGTTTAGCAATAAATATCTGACACACCTTTGAATATTTTATGTTAATTATTTTAAAATTACTTAACTTTACAAAAGTTTAAAACATTTTTACTCATAAATAGGTTCTACTAAAAAACTATTCGTATTATAAATCTATATATTAGCAATATTGTTTTTTTTTACAAATTATAATTATTAATTATATTATTAATTGTATGGTTAATAAGGGACTAAGGCAATGCTGCAGTTTAATTTCTTTTAAAACCTTTTAAGATCTACCTGAATGTGGCACTGAAGAAATAGAGGAGTTCATGCTCTGGTCATCGTACAAGACCAGAAAAATCTAAATCTAAATTAAAAGTGTAAATGTTAATCCAATGAAAACGAAATATATGTGCATAGAAGGAGTTAAAAAAATAAAGTTAGCTACGAAGTTGAATAGGTAATTTCATCATTTTTCGAATATATTCATTCGGGAGCAGAAATGGAAAGAGACGGGCACACTGAAACAAAAATCAAATAAAGATTTATAAAAGGGAAAATAGTAGGCAAATTGGATTCATTTTTCTGGTGATGTGAAACCTGGCAACTCACTAATTGAACGGTTTGTTTATCCAAAAAAGTATTTTGGTGGCCTTCTTTTATTGATTTGCCAACATCCCCATGTCTGGTAATCCTTTTATGATCTGAAAATTTTTAACTTAAACTTTTAAAACAAGTTTTAAAATCATAAGGCACGATAAGGCTACTTTTCCATTTGGTGCTAGCTTATTAAGATATTGGTTAAAATATTAGCCCTAGGTATATCGTCAAAACGGGAGTACGCGTTTAACGATTCCTGGCCTACACCTACCCTCATAAGAGATCCATTGATGACTTGTCCACTTTCCTGAAAATAGCAAAATGGACAATGAGCTAAGCACTAGAGCTCCCCAGAAGAATGCCATCATTATTCAGGCTTCACAACCCTGCGTAGGTCCTAGCATCCTCAAGAGTTTCTCTCTAGTCGTCCCTCTTCCATCGCCTTCTTCCGGAAAGCAGATATTCCCATATTTCTCAAGTCTTCATCGATGCTATCAAGAAATCTTGTTTCGGGTCTTCCTTCTTTTCTCTGACCAATGGGTCTGTTAAGGAGCGTTTTTCTAGCTGGGCCATTTGGTTTTATCCACATTACATGCCCTATCCACCTCAGACGTCCTATATTAATTTGTTTCACGATATCTAGTTCCTGGTGTGTTGTATAAAGTTCAAAATTGTATCGTATTTTCCACACTCTATTGTCATTCACTTGTCAAAATATCCTAACATGTTTGCATTACTTTTTGTTAGAGTCCAGGTCTCTGAACAATATGTTAGGACTGGGCGTATTATTGTTTTGTAAGGTTTTATTTTTGAATTTTTCGCCAAAGCCCAAAGCCCAAAATGACATCTGCTGGCTGTGCAAATTTTGCGGTTTATCTCTGCGGTAGTATTACATTTACTCAGTTAGTATTAAGTACTACTATATAACTATAAGTAGTACTTAGTTCACTGCTTAGATGACGTCGTTTTATATAAGAAGTGGTTGTAGGATTTGTGGTTGCTAGCTTATTTTCATATACTTTGTTTTGTTGGTGTTTATTATTAAACCCAGTCTTGTAGCTGATTATTTTAATGCTATATTATGTGCCTCTCATACAGCGTTTTCCGTTCTCCCAACAATATTGATATCATTAGCATAGGCAAGCATTTGCTCTGATTTATTATTTATATTAAACCAATGGTTGTGATTTGTGACATACATATTAATTTGTCTAGAGCCATATTGAATTTCAGGATTGAAATCTGATGAATTGTCGATTTACCATCTCTGAAAAAAGCCTAGTATTTTGCTGCTATCCGTTCTGCATACGGTGCCATACAGTGACATAGTACTGTGGAAAAAATTTTATACGCTACACTTAGAAGCGTAATTTCTATGTGGTAAGAGCATTCAAAGATATCTTTTTTTTTTTGTGAACGGTGCAAAGTATTCCAATATTCCAATCATTGAGGAGGGATTTCTGTGTCTATATTTCTTGTTGCTGTAATGTCACTATGGTATCGTGGCCATCTTATTTATATAGTTCAGCTGGGGGATTATCTATTCCGGGTAATATGTTTTTGGCTAGTTTTTTAACAGCATCGTTAACTTCAAGAATCGTTGAGGATTCCTCTTCTGTACATGTTCTTCATCCCCGAAGTACAATGGGTTAATCGTAGCCTACGTGCTATGGGACTTGACTCGCCCTTATTACTCTACAGACAGACAGCGCTAGGTATGTCTTTACTGAAGTAGTCCCTTACACCGTAGTCAATAGCCATATCTTGGACCTAAATTATAGTTCTTCTTAGCCTTCTCTTGTCCATTTTTTGACATAGGCCTCCCAATTCCGTCCATCAATCTCTATCCTGAGCAACAGACTTCCAATTATTTTCGGCTATTATTTTGATGTCGTCTACTCATCTCATATGTGGTCTTCCTCTTGGTCGTCTACCTTGGTAAGGTCTGCAATGTCTCCAAATTATGGTTAGGGCGCTTTAAAATGATTGTAAGAGCCTAAACTTCGGTCCCGGTTCTTCAACTTTTACCCATTTATTTACCTTTGATTAGTTCTTATTCTGTACAAATAAAAGCACTTTAAAATCTGGTTCAGCTCTATTATACATTTGTTCTTCTTCTTCATGTGCCGAGCTCTTTTATCGAGCATTGGCTATCAAATTAGCTATAGTAATTTTGTTGACGGCAGCTCGGAAAAGAGATGCAGAGGATCTGTTAAACCAATCTCTCAGGTTTCTAAGACATGACGTTTTCTTCTCCAACCTGGCTCTCTTCTTCTGTCTACCTTGCCTTGTATTAATAAATGGAGTATATTATATCTCTCTGGTTGGCGCATAACATGGCCAAAATATTCAAGTTTGCGATTTTTAAATGTTTTGACGACTTCCGTAACTTTTCCCATCCGATGCAAAACAACTTCGTTACGAACTCTATCCACCCAACTTATTCGTATGATTTTCCGATACACCCAGATTTCAAAGGCTTCCAGTTTCTTGAGATCCGTCAAAGTCCAACCTTCGACACCATACAAAAGAGTAGAGAACACATAACATCTCACTAATCTAATTTTTAGACTTAAATACATTTGTTGATATTGTCTAATAACATAAATTCAATGGTACTTGTAGGTTAATACAATTCTTCTCATTCGCAAAAATTTTCAGGACATGTGTAATTACGTCGGTCCAAGAGACCGGTATTTATTGATCATTATTTTTGAAAAAATATGATACATTTTCATTGGTGAACAAAAACTTGGGCTTTTGGGACTTACAATACACACACATAGTGCAAGAAACAAATTTTAATCTTAATCGGATAAAAATGGTATTACTGGTATTGCTCCTAATGCAGAACTTAAAAATTTAAATCATAATAATTGTCAATGTTATGGAAACTAAAATTTAATTTTTATATTGAAGTCTATAAGATAATAGGTAAATAATTGATAAAACTGCTATTACTCCTGTTTGTTGGGCATTTTAATAACAAGATCGACAAATAGTTATAATATGTTCCAAACACATGTATTTATTGTATATAAATCAAGCGTATTTTGTTTTTGATTCTCTTTACAGTAACAATAGCTGCACCTTTGTGGTATATTATTATTCGAAGTAGCAGGTTGAACAATGTCTTCAGTATCAGCTATAAATCTTAATCAAACCTGAAGATTTCTTGGTATATTTGTCATTACATCACTTGTCTGTAAATGAGGATGCATAATGCATTTTACAGTTCTCTTAAAATTCTTCTTCTTATTTCTCTTTATAAGCAATTCTGCTTGTTCATTGTCGGAATAATACCTCTATTTATTGTCTTTTATTTATACAATGTACGTTTTCTTCTAATCTCTTCACTTCTCTTTGAATCTCTCAGCTTATTGCCTGTAATTTTTCTCAGTACTCTCATCTCTGCTGTGTCTAGTAGTCTTTGCGCTGTGGCTGTATCTGATCTTGTTTCTGAGGCATATGTCATTATTGGTATCACACTGGCTTTATAAATTCTTGACTTCATTCTCTCTAAATACTTTCATTTGGATTGTTAAAGCAATATATTACTTGTGAATTTGTTCCTGCTACATCTAATACTGTATAAAAAATAATCATTGGTCATCTTCGAGTATTTTCTAAGCAATTGAAGCTAGGGCAAAGTTTGTCTAAAACATCAACACCACATTTGGTACGGTTATATTATGAAAGAATTACTGGTTTATATTTTTCACCAGTACTTTCATCTGTATCGTCTTGGCCGTGCATAATGGAAGCTATGAGTACATTTTTCTTCTTTCCTAGCATATATGACATCAGGATGCATTTAGGTCTAAAGTTTTGTGCATCAATTCTTCAACCAAAAGGATTGACATAAATCAATTATTGTAAATAGTCTATCTACAATTAGATTTGCGAATATTGTCAGTAAGCCGTAAGAGAATATCCTTAGCACAAGTTAAAATCTTGAATGGTCCTTCCGCGTATTGTCGTAACGTACACTTCCATTGGGATTGTATAATATAAAGATGCATCAGATAAAGCATATATATTTTTGTCCCATATTTATTTTGTCTTCTTCTTCTTTTTCTTTATAAGCAATTCTGCTTGTGCATTGGCGAATTAATACCTCTATGGAAGGTTGTCACTCCCTCTTTTGCGCGGTCGTCCGATATTTCTTCTGCCGATTGGTTACTTATCTCTTTTTATTTTGACGACACGGGTCTCCTTCATTCTGCTTATGTGGTTATTCTATTCTTTTTTTTTTATTTTGTGTCCATTCATTTATACACTGTACGTTACATTTCCTTCTAATTTCTTTACTTCTCTTTTGATCTCTCAGCGTACTTTCTGTAACTCTTCTCAGTACTCTTATCTCTGCCGTTTCCAGTGTTGCCGTTGCATTGTGGCTGTGTAGGGTCTTCTTTCTGAGGCATATGTCATTATTGGTTTTACACTGTCTTTATAAATTCTTTACTTCATCTCAGTGTTAATGTGTTTGTTTCGCCATATAGGGTTATTAACGCATCCTGCCAGTCTATTTGGTTTTTGTACTTGATCTCCCACTTCTTTATCTAGGTCTCCATGGCTAGACAGTGTAATTCCCAGGTATTTTATTTCCATTATTTGTTCAATACTGTTGCCATCAATTTCTATCTTACATCTGGTTGGTACTTTGCTGACTACTATTCTTTTAGTTTTCTGAGATGAGACTGTCATATGAAATTCATTTGATCTTTTGTTAAATCTATGGACTAGTCTCTGTAGACTATCTTTATGTTGGGCTATCAATATTGCGTCGTCTGCGTAACAGAGTATTTTTTTTTCTTTGTTTTCCATTCTGTATTGTCTTCTTTTATTAACGCTTTTGATGATTTCGTCCATGATCAATTTGAAAAACATGAAGCTCAATAAATATCCTTGTCTTATTGCGCTGCCTATTTCTATATGTTGTGTAAGTTGTCCATCTATTCTGACTTCCATTTTGTTGTTTTGGTAGATGTTTTCGATAGTTTTTATAATATTTAGGGGAACTTCTCTATTATACAGAAGATGGATTAGATCTTAGTTTTAATGGTGTATATTAACAAAAACCACATATGTCTAAATCATAGTAGCATTTCGTCAATAGTTGCATCTTCAAAGTGACTGTAACCATTTTGGCCATTAGTTACCAAATTATCGAAAAAGCGTCATATAGGTGCCAGCTTATTTACTGATCTTTTTTCTTTGTTAGAATTTTTGTCGCTGTAAAGACATGCTAAGACGAAATAGCTCTATATCTGACCCATTCGTTTTCTACATATCTTTAACGTTCAGAGCATTTGCGGCCAACTTAGGCCAACACCGGACAACTCCGGACACCTACAGCTCCACCCTTGTATTTATAAATTTGAGGGAGTGGGGACTGGTGCTTTTATCTATTTGTCTGTTATAGTAATGCTAACCTCTGGTTAAATTTTTTCACTTAAGGTCAGTTGGTCACGTCATCATGATAATCACCAACTTCTGAAATGGATAGGCACTACAAGAAGAAGGTGAGTTATTAAAGTGGTTCTACGTATGTGTATATATCATATGTGGTACGTATGCGCGACCTTTTATGTAAGTTTTGATACTTTAATTGTTTCAAACGATATTATTAGGAGTATATTGTAAATTTAACTTTTTCCCATATGTTTAATGATAAAAAAAATATACTTTTTGGCAATACTGCTACCAGAAAAAAATCTTTTAATCGATAATCGAGACATCGAAGAAATAAGGTTTAAAGATGGGTACACATATGCGAGCCGAACTGTTCGCGAACTGCTCGCGAGCTGTTCGCGAACAGTTCGTTGAAAATATGTTTACAGCGAACTCATCGCGATCCATGGAAAGCGACGAACCAACTTATGCGAAGTAACAGATTTGTTTGTGTAGAAATGCATATAATTATTTTATTTATTTTTAATGAACACAATTTGGTGAAATATAATTTATGCTTTCAGAATTTCTGTTCTCACCCTTTCCTATTTCACCGGTCCCTGTGGAGACCTTTTTCTTTTCGCGCCTAAACGATGCCGATAGGTTTATCATTTTCCGCTTACAGTCTTCTGGCGGCATGTGCATTCTCACCTATTTCGCGCCATGCATCATCTTTTAAGTTTTTTCGAAAATGATCAGGGTCTTTCAGATCCCAGAATAAGAGGATTCTTATTCTGATATAAGTCAATATTTATTGACATTTATTCTCGGACCACTATGCAATCATGGAAAACTTGGGTTCATGTTAAAAAATACGCACTAAATTCAAACTAGGAACAGGTCATACAATCTCGATTCGAAGACGGCACGAACAGACAATATCGCTGTGCGAACACCGTCCAAATTTAACTGCGATCATTCTTTGTGTTCATCCCAAAAACCGACAGGCCGTGGTTCCTGACAAGCAACGAACGAAACGCTCGCAAGCGGTTCGTACCGTCGTACAAATTATATACGAATATAGCGTTCACAAACGGTTCGCGAACAGTTCTGCTCACATATGTGTACCCACCTTTAGGTATCGAGTGATTCAAGTGATTCGAACATAATTTTATAGACGACATACAGTGACATCGATAAAGTGAAGGCTGTCCAGGAATGTTAAAGAGACAGCACAAAATGCAATAGAATCTGGGGACGAAGATGACATTAAAAACACTAAATCTTGGCTTTATACAGTATTTCAGAGAAAAAAGTTTGAGCAATTTATTTTTAGAAATGGCATAAAACTTAATTATACCATTTCAATGACAATATTTAATTTAAATTTTTATTCCTAAGCTACTGAAAATTAGTTTCTGTTAAAATTAATAAATTTAAAATTTAACTTAAGTTAGAGTTCTTGACTACCTTATTACATCGGAAATATCGAGATTGTTACTTCTATAATGATTTCCGGTCTGCACCAATCTTTTAGAATAATACTTTGAATATTTAAATAAATATTATAATTAATATTATTTTCAATTGTGGTTTAAAATTTATGTTGGAAATGCGCGCGACCGTTCTAGTTACTTTGGTGGGATCGCCTATGGGAAGGTTACGATAGTTGGAAATGGAAAGATACTGTGTGCCCAAGTTTCTTAGCTTTCCCACTTTCGACAAAATTAGAAATTGAATTTCGACCCGAACTGCAAGACCGTGTGGATCTATTAGAAGGTTAAGAAATCAATGCCTCAGCATTGCCTCTAGATCTACTGTGAGGCAGATTCAAAATACTCCGTTTATTTTCATATAGGACTGTCATTAAATTTTCCAAAAATTACCATTGTTGTTGTTTTTTTTTTAATTTTTAACAACAAGACGAATAATTACTAACATTACATTAGTACTTATATAAAATATTAAAATTATTAAAATCCATAAACAAAATATTATATCAAATCTATATCTTCAAATTACATACATAACATAAAAGTTATGTTCGTTTGACAATTATTTTGAATATAATTAAACTTTCATTGTTAAAGTTGTAACCTTCTGCGGAAATAATATTCCATACACTGAAATCTGAGTTAACGATCATGCTGTATACAAACAATGCAGCCGAGGAATCACATTTCAAATATGATTTCAACAGCCAAGTCTTGGAATATTGCATATGAGCGCCATATTCTCAAAGGAGGCGGCAAAGAAGGTGCTGGAACGTAATATGTAACTTGAAACACAAGCGTGTTAGAAGCTGGCGCTGACGCTACCAGAAACTTGGGAATCGTTATGTCTAATGGAGAACTATAATAACAAAAATAAAGTTGTAGATATATAATGGTACATGTGTAATCCTTAGTTTTAATTAATTTCTAGTTACATTCTTCTGTGTTTGAGACACATTTTGTACCTAACTTTAAGAAAATATTAATTTACGAATATGTACAAGATTTAGTTAATACTTTTTAACTGAAATTTTAATCATATCTACTAGAAATATTATACATGTTGTAGCATTTTATTTTTCTTGAATTTAAAATTTTACTGAACACTGTACATATAACTATTCGTAGTCTGTTTTGATTACGTACTTCAGTTCCGATGCATTAGTTTTGTCTGGGTGTGATTATGTAAGAAGTTTGTAATTTTTCTCACAAAATAAACTATGTGTTATAAACTTAGTTGCAATTTATTTCCCCCAAGAACCTAATAAAAATGTTAATATGAACGTTTTGAAGTTGTCTGAAAAAAGTGATCTAAAACCCATAAACGTCGATAATTTGAGCTTATTCCTTAGTTTGGTGTCGCAATGGCCACTGATGTAAATTTAATAGTTTAATCAGTACAGTGCTTAGCGAAAAACCCACGTACCCACACACCCACATTTTTTTTTTTTTTTTCATTTCATCTAAACAAGATATAAAGAGAATCTTTCTATTGTTCATATTTTCTTTTTTTATGCCTCGGCTAATTATTAAGCTGGCATTTCTAAATTGTTCCGTACCGGGTTGTATTTCCCTACCTCTGCTGATAAGAAGTGAAAGATTAGAGGAATGTGCAGCTCGTATATTTTTGTTGACTTCTGAGTCATATCCTTGCCATCCTATTGAAGCCCCGAGAATGAGCAACGAGTCCTTTGTAAAGGACTCGTTGTAAAGGACTTGCGTTTTACTATCAGCTTATTTCTACTGATCTTCTTCTTTTTGACTACCTGAATTGCTTTTCCTTACAATATTGGTAATAGAAATAAAAGCTAAATGTGTAAATGAAGACAAAAAAGTCGAATTTTAAACCGTTTTGGTTCGTCATGTGCCATTTTCTCATCGGAGATTGACAACCATTAACTGGAATTCTTCTATATATTGTGGTTATCATATATTTGTACTGGCCTTCCTTAATTCGAGCCATTGGCGTAAGAATGCCTTGTTTTCCTTTGATGTTTCCTTCAACGAAGAAATGCAGAAACCCATACTTACTAGTTTCTAAAGATATGGCTGAAGTAAGCTACATTTCTTCGTTTAAGTTTTGTCAATAGTTTCTTATATTCTTGCATTAGGTCGTTTCCTTAATTTCGTTCAACAGTGTAGAAGTACGTACCATTTATTGGCACGACATCGATTAATCAGACTTAGCTCTCTAGTGCAGAATAGTGCTTTTATTTTAAATAACGTGCTCCTAGTTATTTAGGTTCTAATTTTAACTTCATCATTATGATTCCATTTATCGTTTACCCAGCATCCCAGGTACTTAAATATCTTTACTTTTTCTACAGTTTCTTCACGTTTCCTAATTACCATAAATTTTATTTTCTTTATATTAATTTTAAGACCATATTTTTGACTTATATTATTGACAATAAAGACCTGACAAAGGCTTTTGATCGCATCCAAGACGTCTTACACCTACTGTATAAAAGAAACATACCAATCAATATTATACAAACCATCGAAAACATCTACTTCCATAATCGAATACAGGCAAAGATAAATGGAAAACTAACACAGTGTATACCAGTACAAAGCGGAGTCCGGCAGGGTGACTCGTTAAGCCCACTTCTTCTTAATATAATTATGGGCGAAATAATACAAGCAGTACGTAAAGGTCATGGCTACAAAATGGGAAACAAAGAAATCCAAATATTATGTTATGCAGACGACGCCGCATTAACCACCTAGACAGAGGACGAACTACAAAGGTTAACACAAATCTTCAATACAACAGCCAAGAAATACAATATGATAATATCAGCAGAAAAAACCAAATATATCATGATAACATCTAAATACCCACTACGATGTAAAATCGAAATTGATGGAAAGATAATAAAGGAGGAAGCAAGGTTTAGATATCTGGGAATAGATATAACTAGTTACGGTCATGTCGAAGAAGAAGTACGACAACAAAGCTTAAAAGCAAGTAAAGTGGCGGAATCTTTTAATGACACACTCTGGAAGAACAAACACCTAAGGCAAGACACAAAAACAAAAATCTATAAAGCAGCAATTAGACCTATATTAACATACATGGCGGAGACAAGACCTGACACATCTAAAACGAGACGGCTACTGAAAACAACAGAGATGAAAATACTCCGACGAATATCAGGGAAAAGTCTGTTGGATAGGGAGAGAAGCGAAAACATAAGAAGAGCATGCAATATAGAAGACATAAATGGATGGGTGAAAAAACGGAAACACGAGTGGAACTAACACATCAGTAGAATGGCAGAGGATAGAATAGTACAAATAGTACGAGATAAGTCACCAAATGGACGAAGAAGTATTGGTAGACCAAGAAAAAGATGGTGCGACAATTTAAACAATTAAGGAGGCTAATATTAAAGAAGAAACAGGCTTTAAAGCCTACATACAAGGAGGAAGAAGAAGAAGACTTTATTAATATAGAACTATATTACACTGTATAAGCGTATCTTTCGACCGGAAAGGTTAACAATAGACCAGATCTGCATGACAACTGTACAGAGTATGACTCTGTAAGCAGGGATTTACTGTGAAAGATATTTTTGAGCAATTAGTATACCAGGTAGCTTCCACTTGTATGGATACACCTTTTTTCCAATCTTCCCTGCCTGGTATATTTATTTTGAATTTATTGTCAAAGTTATATCTCACTATGCACTATGCGCCTGGTTTATATGTTGCTGACTATATATTAATCTGTGCATCTCTAATCTGGCTTCGCCCTGTATAAAGACATGAAGTGGTATGAGTATTATCCTGTAGGAGTCATTTTGATGATCTCAGTAATAAACAGGTATGCTAGCCTTTGTGGTTTACTTACTAGCATTATTGCTGCCACTTGCTACGTCTTTGTACACCACGTCACAAACCCATAGGTTACAATTGGTCTAAAAACCTTTTGTATAACCATAGGGTCACTTTGATGATGGGCCCCCAATTATTACCGCACAATATTCTACACCAACGTTCGTTTTTAATATGTGTGTTTAAATTCAGCATTTTTCAGTCAAATTTTAAATGCTTCATATTTGCTGCCAAAACTTAAAATTAAAATTTCATTTTATGGGTTTTGAACATTAATTTCTAACAATGGAAATTTTATAGTGACCGGTCAATGGAAGTAATAAATTTTATTGACAAGAAGTGACAAACTTTTTAACATGTTTTTTGGGGTTCTAAAATTGACACTGTCAGCAAATTCAGCTTGTTCGTCTCGTTTTTAGAGATTAAATCTCTCGACTAATCGAAGCAATGGTGATACTGTTTAGGACCAGAAGCTGCTGATTGATTAATACTTATGGACATGGTGCGAAATAAACGAAGTAGATAACTAATGAATCTAAAGAATAGAATGAATATATATATATATATATATATATATATATATATATATATATATATATATATATATATATATATATATAGACATATGTCTATAGAGAAAAAAAAACAGGACGATTGGGAACGGCAAACAATAGCTACGTTAAGACATGTCTATCTATCTATACAGCTCTTGCTGCCCAATTTTGGACATAGACCTCCTCTTCCTGCTTCCACCACGTCTCTCTATTGTAGGCAGTTTGTATCCACTTTGGGCCTGCGTGTTTCTTCAAGTCATCTGACCATCTCATTTGTGGCCTTCCTCTTTTTCGTTTGTAACTATATGGTCTCCAGTGTATAATCACCTTATTCCATCTGTCGTTTTTCTGTCTTATAGTATGTATAGCGAACTTCCACTTAAGTTTTGCTATCTACGTTAATACATCGGTCACTTTTGTTTTGTTGCGGATCCAAGTATTTCTTTTCTTGTCTGATAGCCTGATGTTCAGCATTTGCCTTTCCATGGCTCTTTGGGTCTTTGCTATTTTTTCCATGTTTTTCTTTGTAAACGTCCAAGTTTGAGAACCGTAGGTGAGAACAGGAAGTATACATTTGTTGAAGACTCTTGTTTTTAAATATTGGGGGTATTTTCTATTTTTTAGTATATAGGAAAGTTTTCCAAAGGATACCCAAGCCAACCGTATCCTTCTCTTTATTTCTCCGGTCTAATTTTCTTTATTTAATTTAACTAGTTGTCCCAAATATACATATTCTTTTACTTGTTCTATAGTTGTTTGTGCAATTGTAATTATTAATTCTTCTGGTTGGTTGGTCATAATTTTCGTTTTATTATAATTCATTTGTAGACCTATTTTTGTTGATTCGCTATTTAATTCATCCATCATATTTTGTAATTCTTCCCTTTTATCTGTTATTAATACAATGTCGTCTGCATATCTTACGTGATTTAAGTATTGGCCATTTATGTTAATACCCCGTTTTCTCCATTGTAATTTCCTCATAACGTCTTCCAAAGTTTGATTGAATAGTTTGGGTGATATAGTGTCACCCTGTCTGAGTCCTCGCCGTTTCTTAATGATCTCCGTTTGTTCAACTATTTTAATGGATGTTGTTGCTTGATCATATATTATATTGGAAATTAAGTCCCTGTATCTATAGTCTATTCTCCCATTTTGTAAAGACTTCTTTACTGCCCAATATTCCACCTTATCGAATGCTTTTTCAAAGTTAAGACATGTACATGTAAGTTATTTCCTAATGTGACTATTTCTCTAGAGATTAGAAAAATCTTACAAATAATTTAAATTTATTTATGTGTAAAATACTTTGCATTGTTGTTATGAACTTAAACTGGTGAGAATTCGTTTTTAATAATTTTATTTTGGCCACTAAAAAAAACTGAGGAAACTATTTGTGAACGCAGTGATTGCTATTATTTGAGATAGCATATCTGATCTTAAAATATTTAATAGTATCGTTTGTCCTATGATATGTCGAATAAAGATTTGTTAGCTAAATTATCTGTTTCTATGTTCGTATTTCTGTTGGTACATATAGTGTTTTTAGGGAATACTTAAACCATAATCCTCAACAATTAGTTTATAAAAGGTGTTTTGTAATAAACATACAACTTAAAAAATTATAAATCTATTCAACAATCAGATTTAACAATAAAAATATTAACAAGGCAACAATAACAAATGACTAAGATGAAATGAAGTAAGTAAGATGAAAGAGATGAAATTGTATCAGTCTTGCGTCTTCCACTTAGTGTTTGCTATGGTGGTATATAACTTTGTAAACTGGTACTTTGACGGGAACTGGTTTGGGGATTCTGATGGGAATATGTTTTTCTACTGGAACTGGTACTGGTTTTTCAACGTGGTATGGAATTTCCTTTTCGACCTTGTAAGGTACTGGTTTCTCTACGGGAATGGTGATGGTTTTGATGACAGGTACGGCAACAGGTTGGGGAACTTTAATGTGGACGGGGTAGGGTTGTGGTACGGGTACTGCTACTGGTTTTGGCACTGGAACTGGAATAGTGTGGGGAATTGGAACTGCTTCGTGTTTGTAGACAGGAATTGGCACGTGCTTGGTTATTTCCACAGTGTGGGAAAGATCGTGGCCACCGTGATCTCCACCATAGCCTTCATGACCTCCGTAACTGCCTGCGTAACCGGCATTTACGGTTGCGAGAGCCACTAAGAATGATACACACAACTGAAAGAAAAAAATTCAGTTAATGGTTTTTGAATAATATTACAATTATAATAAAGGAGTGACAGAAAAAGCTAAATACGGTGCAGGATCAGAAGTTTTTGACAGAATAAAAATATTATAAAACATCATAAATTTAGAAAATAAATCAAGAAATAAACCAAAACGTATATTAAGCAATATTCGGTTACTGGTATGACTATTTTAACTGCGTTAATAAACTGCGATAAGAACAAATTGATGTTTTTTAATGCAAATTTTGTTTCATTTATTGAAGTTAAATCGTAGGGAAAATTACAAAAAGATCTCTTCAGATATATTTAATTCTATATCATATACAGTAGACTCCCTCTATAACGAGAACTGAAATGGCAGACTAATTACCTCGTTATAAGCGGATCTCGTTATATCCAACAACAATAATATTGTGCATACATATGAATATGTAGTTTTCTAAAACATTAACTTTGTATAGTGAAGCCATTCGGAGCAATATAAGATGCTAATAAATATTGTTTGAATGGCGTTTTTAAAACAAAGTTGTTTACTTTTATTGTCAATGAAATGCATTAAAACAAAAAAGAGTTGTTTAGTTTTACTGTCAATGATATAAGCTAAAACAAAAAATCTGTATTCTGTAAATATGTATAAAGCGTATAAAGTTATTTTGTCATTTTTGACTGCTTTAAATTGTCCAGTATTCTATCTATCATATTTTCTAAAGATGTGAAACAGTTTTATGCTGCTTTATTTGCGTTTTGTCCTTGGATAAAGTTTCTGACAACCTTTAACACACTTCCCACATCTTGTCTATTAGGACCCATATTATTAGGTGTGAATGGTCAACCCAATACAATGACACTTGTGAATAATAAATTTTACATTTCCGACTAAGAATCATAAATTGTAATAAGTTTATTGCGGGCGGCCCGCAGTTAAAAAGGGTATTTATTTATAGCTACGGCCGGGCCAAAACGTAAAAAACACGTTTTGCAATCTTATTTTCTCTCGTTATAAGCAAATTTACCTCGCTATAAAGGGTTATAGTTCAATAGAAATTTCACGGGACATCTAATGTACCTCGTTATAAGCGAAACCTCGTAATAACCGTGTTCGTTATAAATGTATTTAAATTATAGTACTATTAACTAAATAAAATTTTATACTTTAATATATATTGCGTGGTAAATAAACACAATATTGATAATTTGACTAAAAGCCAAATTTTTAAATTGACGAATATTTTAATGATTGGATCTATTAAAAGCACGCGCCTATTGGTGTTAAAATTGATGAAATGCTGAAAATATAATTGAAAATATTTAACTCTTTGAAGTCCACTAACACAACAATGTATGATTTAAAATACATTTTACATTGAGGTTGAAAGTAATTTGGAATAAAATGGCTGAACCGTGACAGGTCATTTCGATGTAATATTGCTCTGTTTTTAATGTGATTTGGAAGCACTTTTGAATTTGCTATTAATTTTTATTAGTGTCACATTCGTTTAAATGAGCCTTTAAACGAATAGCCGGATTGTGCTATGGAAAATTATAAATAATATTATATACTGGTATCTTTTGCGATAGCTATTAAATATCGGTTTTTATATTACTATCGTTTGATTAGGAAAAATAACATAAACAGAAAGTCAGCGTCATCTAAAAGAGCACTCTCTGAGTACTTAAAAAACATCGCAATAGTATATAAAAGATATACCAGAAAGCTATGCAGAAACAAATAAAATACAAATTTAAATTATTTATCAAGCAAGAAGTTAAAAGCTGGAGATTTCTACTTATTCGTACCAGAAATTCAAATTCCTATTTAAATATGTTCCTTTTACGATATACAAAGCAAGCTGGCCATAAATGGACCGACATGAGGAATTAAAATTCATCTAAGCAAGAACCTTTCAGGATTCATCAGAGCGACTCAGTAAGAAGCCCTGGGTAATGGGGAAGTAATTTATGGCATTTAATGCAAACATGCCTTATATTAAACCTTCATTAGAATATCGATTTTTGGTAAAATTTGATAGACCAGCATGTGGTATACGTCGTTATAGAGAAAGATTATGGAAGTCAATTTTTTATTTTTAGTTGAATTTGGATTTTAAAATATGCTATCGTGAAAATTATTCGTAACAATTTGGGTGTAAATACTACGCTAAAACTTACACACTTAATAAGACAAGGGGATTCATTGAGTCCCATGCTCTTGAATTTGAATATGGATGAAATTATCAAAAGCGTTAACAAAGAAAGGGAATACAGAATGGGAAACAAAAAAATCAAAATACTCTGTTACTATTGTCAATATTGATAGCCCAAGATGAAGATAGCAAAAGAATTTATTATGACAATCTCATCTCAGAAAACTAAAACAATAGTAGTCAGAAAAGAACCCACCAGATGTAGAATAAAAATTGATGGCATCAGTATTAGCAAGTAGTGGAAAAAAATACCTGGAAATTATACTGTCTAGCTATGGAGACCTGGACAAAAAACTAAGAGATCAAGCACAAAAAGCAAATAGACTGGCAGGATGTCTTAATAATACTATATGGCGAAACAGACACATTAACACTGAGATGAAGTCAAGAATTTATAAAGCCAGTGTAAGACCAATAATGACATATGTCTCAAAAACAAGACCCGACACAACCACAACGCAAAGGCTACTGGAAACTGCAGAGATGAGAGTACTGAGAAAAATTACAGGAAATACGCTGAGAGATCGAAAGAGAAGTGAAAACGTTAGAAGAAAATGTAACGTACAATGTATAAATGAATAGACACAAAATAGAAAAAAAAAAAAGAATAAAATAACCACATAAGTAGAATGGAGGAGACCCGTGTCGTTAAAATAAAAAGAAATAAATCACTAAAGACGGAATGACAACCTTCCATAGAGGTATTAATCTGCTAATGAACAAGCAGAATTGCTTATAAGGAGGAAGAAGAGAAAGAAGAAAAATTTAGGTGCTAGAAATCGCAAGGCTAAAATCAAAAAAATATACGAGCAAGTCAAACTGATGAGAAACACGAAGCGCGAAATGAAATTGAACGAAATCGTCACGTTAAATCACCATAGTAATCAATTATAACGTGGCAATTGATTACAGTTTATAACAAATCGTTGCTATTGACAAAATGAATGTTGTGTTTCCACATGGCAAGGCATTTAAGTTGAAAGGTAAAACCTCTGGATTGTGTCTAAATTAACGCCATATTGTTTTCCGGAAACGTGCCAGATTCTATTAATTTTTGACTCATATAACTAAGACAAGACAACGTAATGTTTGTTCTAGCGATTTAACATATTTAAAACTTAAATATACAACCAAAATGATGAAATTGTATGACGAAAATCTAAGGAATAATAAGAACAACAGAAATAAGGGTATTTCAAGTACCAAAGCTTTGTTGAAAAGAATACAAAAAAGTAAACAATCTGAAATAAACATTTTTAACAAGAAGTAGAAAAACAAGAATAATTTGAGATTATAATGTAAGGGAAGAAAAAAATAAATAGGTGAAAAATAATATAAAAAGGATATAGAAAAAAGATGCAAAAAGCAGTTAAATGCATTTATACATTCTTTATGATATATCTACCAGTTTAACATTAATTTTATTGAACAAATTAATTATTCTACATTTGTTAGTGAAAATATGAATAATATAATTTACACAACAGATGTTCCTAGTGATTTAAATTTTAGTGGTAGACATAATTAACATATTTAAATTATGCATTTCATCAATTCTCCTTTTCTATAATATTTTTAAATCCTGATCTGATAAACACACCTAATACATTAAAATAAACTACTTCCTTCTGTCACATTAATTTATTAATTGCTCAACCATTGAAAAGTTATAATTTTAATAAAGAAAGCAGCCTGCAGACTGATTTAGTGAAAGTATCTTCTATCGTTCGATATTCAAGATCAAATGTGACTAGATGAATAGACGCTCAAGGAGCGAACGTAAGATGAAAGTCATCCAATTATCTCCAAGTAGTGTCATGAACACATAGAACAGTAAAAAATTTCTAATATTTAATGAAGATGGGATTTTATAAACGTTAAATTTTGGTATTGATACAAAATATAGTTACGTAGTAGGATTATCAAATAGACGGAATAAATAATAACGTAATTATGATAAGTGATCACTAATTAAATAAATGTTTGATATAAACTACCATTCTTTTTTTGTTTGAACTTTAGTTTACTTCATTTAATGAGTCTACAGTAATGAAATGTATTTAGATATTAATGGATCTTAATTTTCCCGATGCAGAAGGTCAAACTCAAGCTTTCTTTTTTAAACTTCTTGCCATTTTGCAAAAATAATAATTGGTAGAGAAATTGAACATAAAAATTATGGAAAAAAAAAAGATAAAATATTAACTATAACTATCATATCGAAACTGAAAATTCTGTTTATCGAGAAAATTCATATGTTGTTCTCTCATTCAATTCAAACTAATGTAGCAGGTCAACATAAAAGACTACTACAAGAATTTTCATTGGTTGTTATTTAGTAAACGATCCAGTATTGGGAATAAAAAAAATCAGGAAATAAACTGCCACAATGGATTAGAATACCACACTACAGTATAATTGGATATTATAGCAAAATATAAGACAAAGGTCAAATACTTTAATTTGATAACTGGCGCCCAACTGGTGCGGTACACACTATACACCGGAACATGAAAATAAAAACATTTATAAATATGTAAAACGTTATTATCGTGGCATACTGTACAAGAAAATTGTATAACCAAAAAAAATACCAGATAATAAATAAAAGAAACAGCAGTAAGAGAGCTGCTCTAGAAAGGATTACTTTCGAAGATCTTGTCGTGTAGCAACAATAACAATATACAGGAAGAAATGAGGAAATTAAAGAACTGTATAAAATAAAATCATCCTTAAAGGGATGTTTTTGTATGTCGATGTATAAGCCACGACGATACTTTAACATAAATGAGCATTTGAAATAAGCCATCTTAACCATAGACCGTGTACCGAAATCTTTCTAAAGATGGTACTTTACCGGTGACCTGATGATGACTAGAAAACTGTAGTGGTGAAAACAAGTCGTTTACTAAATAAATAGATTGTAAGTCTGTCATTAATTTCTACTACCTAATAAATATTTAATAAGTACATTCAAAAATACTCTTATAGATAAAGATTTGACGACATCACAATTTAATATTGAAGAAAAATTAATTATTGTACTTTCAAAGGCAAGAAAGAAGAAGGAATTGATCTTATAAATATTTAATAATGTTATGATTTCACAAAAAAAGGCAAACGTGGAGAAGGAAAGCTTTTGCATCTAAAAAGCAGTACTAGCTATCCAAAAAATAAAAAATAAGAAAGTTCCGTTACCTAACAAAATACATAGAGAAATTACGAAACTACTTGAAGATGACCATATTCAACCTATACAGGTTAAAAACATTTACTAGATAGAAAAGTTTTCCGATCATTGGTTACTGTCTAAATTTATACCAATGTCAAAAAAAGATCTTCGGAAAAATTCGAATACCATGCAACCATAAGTGTGATGAGCCATACATTCAAAAAAATTTTATACATTATACATAATAGAATATATCCAAACCTCTAACATCGGCTGGATAAATTTCAGTTTGGATTTAGAAATTGATCTGGAACTAGAAAAGTGTTATTCAGTATCCAAGTGTTAACTTAAAGGACCAAAGACGTAAATAATGATATATTGGACTGCTTGATAGATTACGAGAACGCTTTCGTCAAAGTAAACCACAGTAAACTTATCTACATTCTCAGAAAACGAAGTATACAAGATCATCAAAAATCATCTGAGGATAATCAAAATTAATATACACAACAAAAAGTTAACAATAATTATTCCGAAACATTTAATATTTAGAGAGGATTTCGACAGGCAATGGTAAGTAATAAAGACGAAATTTTGGTAAATATTGTATTTATGAATAAATTCCGATACGTTGACAATACTGTTCTTCTTAATGTTTGTGCAAAAGGCCTTCAAAGACTAATTAATGGAATAGAAATATCATCTAGGGTCCAACTTAAATAAGGATTGGGATATTTTTACCAGGACTTAATTACAATTTTAGTTTAAAATATATTTATTTTGATGTTTCGATTTCCATTTCGGATATTTATATATAATTTTTTAACTCAAATTGTTGTTAAATGGGAGTAAATATAGTAAAGATGCCACAAAATAGGGATAGGATGAAAGCTGTTATTTGCAATCTGGGCCTTTATTTAATGGTTGGACTTCGAGTAATTAGCTGTTATGTATTCGCAACTCTCCTATATAGACTAAGATATAGACCCTTACAGAAACAATTAGCAAAGAAATAAGAGAATGCAAAATGTGGTGCTAGGGAATGATGATGCGTATTTCATGGACTCATATTTTTGAAATGGAATGAGGAACCATAAAGACTGCATTCTACAAGTTATGATTTAGCATAAACTAAAAGGAAACAGAGAGCTGAGTAGACAATGGATGTCTTTGCTAAAAAATCTGAGACTGTTAAAGGTAAAAAATCCTTAGAGTTATTGTTATGGCCACTGTAAACATACTTATATGGACCCAAATGATGGCCAACGCCAAATAAAGATATGAAACTGAAATAAGAAGATGATTTTGCACAGTAATACGAAATGAAATACAACAAATAATCAAGAAATATTTTAAATATTGTAGACGAAGAAGAGGAACAGATAATGAAGCAACAACGAGTACGTTTTAACCTGTTGGATTGTTACGTACCTGCCCATCTCTACGTGTTAAACGCATCGTTCCGTTAGCACCGATTCCGGTGCATGCCTTTGAAGTTTCTTTGTTCATGCTTTGTTCATGTAAATGAATTGTTCGCGAAAATTGGCACTGCTCTGATAAGTTTTAATTGATTCGGTTTTAATTGAGAAACCGCATGAGATTTGTTTCTGTCGGTCTGTAAATTATTTTGACGAAGGTAAGTAATTAATTGGACGATTCCGCCTCGACGTCGCACACTTTTTCATTAAATTCTCCAAGTCGAAAGAATTTATATACCGTTGTTTTTACAAAATGGAAATGGCTTTTTGAAATTGAGCTGTCTGGACAATTAACGGGAATTTATTTTTATTGGGCTATTTTAACTAGGTTGCCACAGTATTCGGGAGAAATTATACAGAACACTTTGCAGATCCTATTGGTTTAATGTAAAATTCGAAATAAGTTTTGTTGCTAGTTTATTAGTGTATTCGTTTTGGGCGTAAAGAAAATTTTTTTTGAATGTTAAAAGTAGATTTTTATTTTTGTTTAGAAAAACCACAAACTAAATTTTAGTAACCCTAAAAGTCAATCAAAAATCAAAGGAACAATTTAATATAAGAGTAACAGTGAGAAATACGTTTTCCAATGACATAAATTAATTTTTGATTGCAAAATATATAATATAATTAACACTTATTAATGGTGATGAAAACAGACAAAAAATACTAAGAAATAGGTGAAAGACCACTAAAAAATGAAGACAGCGAACGAAATAAAATAATCAAAACTCTTAATATGCATTAAACTAAAATATTATTAAAAAAGTGTCTTTTAAAAAATGTAAATTCAGTAAACGAAATGACATATTTGTAAAAGAATTTAAAAAATTGTTATTTAATTTTTTAATTATATCATGTTTTATTTTTGCAAAATATTTTCAAAAATAAAACCAATATTTAAAAATAAATTCACTATGAATAACACGACGAAACACTCAAAAGACACTTTTAATTATAATACCACTTCACTGCGTAATCAAACACAAAATATAAGAAATAAACTTACAAAGTAATTCATTGTAACTCGCTTGGGTAAGTTGTGTAAAGCTTAAGATGAGTGAATCAACTGATAGTTCGGTTAAGGAAAGTTCGCTTTATATACTGATACGATTCTTTCACTACTTTCACTGCATCCCTAACAGATTGTCCATGACCATCCTATGATATTAGAATGATATAATCATCAAAAATAGTCCAATGTGGTTTTTTGCATTTAGAAATTTTGCTTTATGACTTGTAGATTTGATAGTTTGATCGATTGAGAATTGCAGTGTGACATAAAACGTGACTTTCTATTTTTTAAGAGTTTTTAGTATCAAATATCAAATTAAAAAATCTAGAATATATAATTAATTAATAAAAAAGTGTAGCAGTGGATTACATTGATAAGAACTTTTGTTGTGTTTTTTTATTGTGTTTAATTTATAGAAATAGGTATAATTCTTAGTCTTATTACCAGTTTTAAGAATTTAAGATGTTATTAGGTAAAAAAAATTGATAGTGTATTTTAATATAACACCCATATCTTTTTCCGCAACGAAGGTTGGCAATCGCCAATGCTATTCTTATCGTTGAGATCTCTACAGGGAATAATTTTATTACATGGCATCCCAAATATTCTCTGAGATTTATCAACTAGGATATTCTTCATCGTCCTACGCTGCGTTAACCTTGCATCTTGCCCCGCATTATTAACTGTAGGGTGTTATATTTTTCACCACTGGATATATTTTCCAAATATGGAAGTTTTCTTACTTTAACGGTAAGCGGTTGTTTATTTTGAGCATTGTTTCTTCCTCTGTACAAAATATTTTTAATTCTCTAACCGTTATAGCCGTCTGTAGTGTAGCCCAAAATCGGTCTTGGTCTTGCAGTCTTGGTCTTGTTCTTGCGTTTTTGCAAGACCAAGACCAAGACCAAGACCGCCTAATTTTAGCAAGACCAAGACCAAGACTGACCGTGCAAGATTCAAGCAAGAACTAGACTAAGCCTGCGAGACTCTTGCGTCTTGCAGTTAGGACTGAGTGTAGTTTTAGCGAGTATAGTAGTTCGGGTATATGCTTAAAGACTCTATGAGACGCAAAAAAATATGTAATAAAAATTTAAAAAACTGGACTTATGCGCATTACAAACAATACTATAACCATACATACCGAATCAAAATATTCATTAAAAAAACACATTTGACACGTGCTCAGAGGTCATAATAATTACAATGTAAAAATAAAATATTTTGTACATTCTTTTTCAGCAGACGACTTCTTCGCTCTGAAATTAATTGTCCATATTTTGAGAATAGCCGATTGAGAACAGAGAATATTTTTTTTTAAATATGTCACCCTAGCTAATAAAAAATATAATTGTTGTAAAACCCACTTAATAATTCAATTTTTTTCCCATTATAATTTAGTCAGGAGGAATATAAATAAACAAATCTTATCGAAGACTAAACATTGTTTCTGCTGAGTGTGCGATGAGATCATTCGGTTAAACAAAATTTGCTGAAAGAGCGTGGATAATATTCAAAAGTACCGAGACAAATTAATAACAGATAATGTTAGTAATGAAGTATTTAGAATAACGAAGTGACGATATATAATTCTGGGTTTGTTATTAGATACTTAGCGTATTGGATAGTAACGAACACAAAGTAACTAGTAATAGTTACTTTTTCGACATCACTTAACTTTATTCCCAATTGAGCTTTCCGTTGAGTCTAATGAATAATTGTTTTTCATCTAATCCTTGTTGTTCCCGGAGTGACAAGTTTACAATTTGACATGAGGGACAAAGATTCAAATAGTTCTAGTCCGAGTAGTGAACGTTAGAGTCATAGATCTAAAAGACCTAAAAGCAAATTTGATGAGTTTTCCGAAATAATTCATGCATCCCAAATTACTTTGTGTAAATTGTGCCTACATAAAAAGGTTAAAATGAGAATGATCAACAGAAACACGGCAGATTTAAGGAAGCATCTATCTTTTTAACAAAAGGAATTACAAATATTTCTTCCCGAAAAACCAAAATTCGGTGGAGATATCACAAGATTTTTAATAACCTCTAGAAAAGATGGACATGTAAAAAAATAAAGTTATTACCTTATTACCAATTACATATATTATGTACCTACTACTTTATTTTGGTAAATTAATGTTTTTATTAAGTAGGATCTCCTTAATTTAAAATAACTTCTTTTGATTACCATTGTTTTTTTAACTATTCTTTATTTTTTCAAGTTAGTTTTTTATATAAAAGTAGAGATAAGATTGGTAAAAACATTTATTTTGCTTTAATAAGTGGATTATAGTTTGTTATTTTATCACCTAAAAAATCTTTGCCCTTGATACATGTTTGTGGATTTTTTGCCCATCATGTCCATCAATCCCTTTCTATCGGTTCACTCGGTGTCAGTTGTTTAGACATTTTTTACTTTGGTTAGTCTTTATTATGGCTATGTTAATTCAAGCTTAAAATGTACTTACTCTGTTACGTTGTTCTAAGATCTAAAGTAACGTTTAATAAATAGCAATAGGATAATTAATGGGTAACTGCAAGACTTGCAAGACTCTTGCTGCAAGACCAAGACCAAGACCAAGACCGGGAGTGCAATACCAAGACCAAGACCAAGACCAGGTGTATTGGTGCAAGACCAAGACCAAGACTGTCTAAGTCTCGTCTTGTTCTTGCATTCGGGCAACACTAGCCGTCTGTAGACGGTGTTAACTTTGTCGGGTTTGTCGGTCTGATGTAAATAAAACTATTTAAATTTTGCTAAAACTTTTCGGCAAATTTGCCATTTTCAATAAGCACTTTATTAAACCTTAAACATTACATTTTACATTTAAATTTCATATTTACAGTTTTTTAAAAAGTTTAACATGGATTAAAAATTGGTATGTGACATTTGACAGATGACATCTGGCAGATATCTTAAAGTATGAGTGGTTCAGGGTCGTATCTTAAAAATCTGCCATACTGCATTTAAAAAAAAAATTAATTTATTAAATTATGATACATATTGGAAAGATATTTGAAAAATTTATTTTAGTGACGAAAGTACTTTTCACTCAATGGAAATGTTATTACATACAATGTGAGGCTTTGGAGTGACACAAAACTTCACGTCTTTCGTGAAAAATAAATTCAATTTTCAGGAAAAGTAAATGTTTGGACAGGTATTTTGTGAAATCACATGTTTTCCCAATGCTAGTTTTTGCTGTATGGATGTAAAAATTGGACAATAGACTCTGAAACAGAAAAAGGAATAGTTGCCTTTGAAATGTATATATATACAGATGGATGCTGAGAATTCCATGAATACAAATAGTTACTAATGTACTTCGGGGCATGAGTAAACAATAAGCGTTACTCAGCATAATCAAAGAGAGAAAAATACAATACTTGGGCCATGTGTTGAGAGGTGAAAGATATGAATTAGTTTAAATCATATTGAAAGGTAAAGTGCATAGCAAAAGATCAGTTGGAAGACGCCAGAACTCGTGGCTGAAATACCTGAGGAGATGGTTTGGCTGCTTATCCACAGAAATCTTTCCTGCAGCAGTTTTCAAAGATACAATTGCCAATTGTATTGCCAACCTTCGAAAGGAGACGGCGCAATAAGAAGATTAAACGGTAAAGTGTATCTGGAGATTTTGCAAAACTTAATTGAGCCTTTATTTTTTGAAAATCATTTAAAATAATTAAGATAAATTCAAAAACTTGAAAATAACGTTTCAACAAGTTAAATTTCAGTAAGACGTTACGAAGATGAGGAATATCGTGGTAGATGTCTTGGACGACGAGGTTCGATAGAATGGATAGCTCGGTTACCGGACCTCACACCATTAGGATTTTTTCTGTGGGGGTACAAGCAGTCTAAGGTCTACACTACAGCACCCGACTGTATTAACATTTTAAAACAACAAATTAATAAAGAATGCAGGGCATCTTCCTCCGACACATTTGGAAGGGTACGACAAGAGTTTAGCAATAAGATGTAAAGGGTGTTTTCTTTTCAGAGGTATATAACTTTGAAATGGAATAAAATAAAGATTGTTTTTTTTAATTGACAAAAAATTACCTGTACCTGAATTAATTAAAATAGAAAGTATTGGGCTGTACGGCGCCGAACTCTGGGAAATAAACCAAAGAAACAAATCAAAAATTAAGGCCATGGAAATGAACTACTGGAGACGATGTTGCCAGCTCACTAGACTTAATAGGGTGAGAAACGAAGATATTCGGAGAGAAATGGAAATCGATCTAGACATAATAGACACAATCGAAGCCAATAGACTTAACTGGTATGGACACCTTCAGAGAATGCCTGAAAATAGATGGCCAAAAAAAAATAGAAGAATGGACTCCGCCAACTAGAAGAAAACGAGGTAGACCAAGACGATCCTGGAGAGACGATGTCGACGATGCAATGACCGCCAGAGATTTAACAACTGAAGATTGCTTCGACAGAAAACGCTGGAAATTAGGATGCGAGAAGCGGCGCCAGCTGTAGAAGACTCGCTTGTTATATAAACAAAAAATTACCTTTATTCGAAAGATAACCTTTTGGCATTATAATTTTAATGATTTATGATTTCTGACATATGACTGCAACGGCTGGATCTAAAGTAGTCTAATCTGGAGGTCCAATTTTCGATAATTTTTTTTAACATTTATGGCCGTATATCAGCAATAACACGCGGCGAATGTTGTCCTCCAAGTGATCAATCATTTCATGCTTATCGGCGTCGACTAGCGACTTCACATATTCCCACAGAAAATAATCTAGCAGTGTTAAATCGCAGGATCTTGGAGGCCAATTCGCTGCCCGAAAACTATGCTGTTACCAAACGTTTCCTTCAATAAATCAATTTGTGGAATAAGCTATGGAATATGTCAGTAATCGTGGCTCTATAATTGTCATTATTGACTGTAATGTTCTGGTCACCATCGTTTTTGAAGACTCGTAAGGTTATATTGATACACAATAATTAATTGTGCCACATTGGCTTTCAATTACTCTGTTTTATCACCCACATTGTATCATGACACATGTGTAAGTAGAGTAGCGTCCAACTTTTTGCAATAAGTGTCTGAGAGTTTCGATTTCGAACTATACAAGTGTTTACATCTATCGTTATAGATAAGTAGACACAAGTTGCTGATGGTTAAAATATATAGCGCTGATATAAATTGTTCACTGTTTAAATTATTAAAGATTTATGTCTCACACAAATTTCATGCAATAAGTGTCTGATCTAAACGTACCTTTAGTTACAAACACATAAAATATTTTATTTATTAAAAATCGATTAATTACATAACTTTTATTGGTTCTTTAGTGTTTTAATTCAAACGATCATTGACGGGACCTATAAACCTATTTTTCGTAGTTATATCTATTTTAAGAGATAGCCCGTTACAGATTTGAAACTAAGATAATAAAAAACTCTAACCTGAATAATTTAACGGTGATTTTATATCTACCGTATTCACATAATTAAAAAGAAAGTAATATCCTCAATTAAAATGCAACGTCATAATTTAAATTCAGTTCCTTTTTATATAGATTATATTTAAAGTTTGAATAAAATATGCAAATATTTATAGACATTGATATGTTTTTTTGTGTAAATTCCCGAACAACTACATAAATAAATATTTTTTTCTTCAAACGTCAAATAATGATGACATTACTTATCTAACTTGATCCTGTCAAAGTTTGATGTCTCCGCCGACAGCAGTTTTTTTTCCCATTTCTTTACGGTGGAGGGAAAAATGTTGGCATGGCAACAATATGAAACATGTCACAAAGCAACAATACAAATGTCATTAACAACAATTAAACATCATTTTTATTTATAGTAATATTAAAAGTATAATTAGTTAATGAGGCGTTTTCAAAATTGAAACCGTGCAAAAATGTCTCTGAAACCGACTCTTGATACGCATTGGTAATTGTTGATGATACTGATGGTCGAGAACAACTTTCAGCAATCATTCCAACGTGCTACTGCATCATTAGCTGCGGACTCAATTTCGTTTAGGTTTTCCATTTTCGCACTAAATTTGCGCTTGCGGTTGCAACAACAATAAGCTGTCGTTAATAATTGCAAACAACTGTCAAACAACTGTAACCAGGGAGACGCAAATCCCACCGACGACTTAAATATTTTAATTTCTAACATCTAGACGACTTTGATAGTTGTCACAGTTAATTTCGAGTAAAAATAGCGTATGAATTGTACTATTTATGGTTGAAAATTGCTACTTCTCAAGAAAAAATAGTATACTTTATTCGGCAAAGAAGCGACTTTTCTTGACTTGCCCTCTTGCCGCGCCAAGAAAAGTTATGCTTCTATGCCTTATAAAGTAATATACTATTTTGGCTAATTATTTGCATTCCTAACTTGTTTAACCATATTATTAAATTCAATATTAGATAGAACTTTAATGTCGAGATACATTTTTCTTACACCACAATAATTTACTTTATTGGAAGTAGCTATTGTTATTTTTTTATATTCATTTTACCATAATTTTACATGACATATTGCTCATTATTATTACACCGCAGGTGAGTAGTGAGGCGGTCTCTGTTTTGGGTTGGGTTAATCATATATTATGATCCTATTTTTTTGCTTTAATTGCTTTGAAATATTATTAGAAATGATAATTTCACTATGCAGACACTAGGATAAATTCTGTATTAAACAATTTGTGAAAAAAATTTAAGAAACTAATTTTTTCTCCTTTTTGTTGCTATATCTGACTAGCAATGCATTTTAGAAAAATTTTGTGAAGACAAAAAAGTTTTGTAATTAAAATTTCTTCAAGACACGGTTAATTGCAAATTAAAAAAATAATTACTAATATTAAAAAATGAGCAAAAACCATTAAAAAAGGGTCAAAAATGTTTTTCCAATAATATTTTTCAGGTATTTAAAAGTCACAGAGAACCTTCATAATTTATCCATAAAATCTGTTAAGTTTAATAAACAACTACATATAATTTGAGCTCAATCAATGAAGTAGTTTTTGCAAAATAATTTTACATCTAAATTTGTTAAATTTGAAAATATGCACAACCAACAAAAAAGTAAACTACTAACGAAAACATTTTAAAACTACTTTTTGTGTATAAAACGGCATTTTACCTTTGTCAAGCGGCATAATTTTACAACGTTAAGAGACGGCATAGGTACAATTGTACCTGCTATACATTTTCTGAAAAGTTTCTTAATCTAAACGGAAATATTTGTTAGTTTTAAGATAATAATATGCGGTAATCTGATCTTATACGCAGTTCAAACAAAAATTAGAAGCTGCTTTTACGTGACTAGGTTTATCTATCGTAAATTATTAAAATTACTGCAACAATAAACTTGGAACTAGTGACCGTAAACAAATTCTAGAAAGGTAGCATTGTATTGTATTGCAGTTGGAAACATAGATTTTATCCACATTTAATTGTTGCCGTTTGTCAATACGTATACTTCATCTAATTTACTTACCGTTGCACGTCATCCGCGTCATAGTCCGTGAGGTCACATGATACCAACAAGAAATATTTAGGCGGTAGGGTGTTCTTTTTTAGAATCACTTTGCCGAGTACACTGGCATTACAGCTACTAGACATATTTTATTATATACGCTTAGAAATAATATTTAAAGATTTCTATTAATGTTAACTTAAAGAAATACACAATAATATGTTTCATTTAATTTGTATAAATGCATTATAAAGCGTGTTTATGAAGAACATTTGTTCGGAACACACTGTAACTGTAATGGAACGAAGGTGATATTTTGGCATAGATTGGTAACACTTATTTGACAGTTGCGGTGTTGACTAATGTTTATAAGTAATGAAGAAAGTGTTGTTTTTGTTTAAGTATTCCATTTTACATCTTTATAAGACGCATATAAGCGGCCTAAATTGATTTTAGCAAGATTATTTTTTAACTCTTGTTGTGTTACTATTTATTTATATTATATTAATTTTTGTTGTTGTATAATCCACTTTTGCAATAATTATGTGACCTATTTGATTTAAAATGGATTCAGGATTTTATTATACTTTGGCAACTATGTCAACTTCGATCTCTGTCAATGATAATGAAGTGCAACCGTAAGTAAATTGGATGGACTGTATATACCTAAAAGTTATCGTGAGTAATAGTGATTCTACGTCTAATTTACCAAAATGGCGACAAAAGAGGTTAGTAGTAGATTCATATTCTTTCTTGATAATATTATTGTACAAAAATTAAACATTATACATCGTACTCAAATAACTAAATAACTAAAAATGTTATTAACATAATTTTACTTTTTTTTTCAGTTTAACGATTGCTAAACTGCTAAGATAGGTTGAAGAAGTCGAAAATAGGTTGAAGACTTAATCAGTGTTTATTGCATCTGATGATGAAAGCTATATCCCACAAGTAGATACGGAGGAGGGTGCGTAAGAGAAGAATGTATTATAGAACAGACAAAAGAGTACTACTCAGAAGAGCACATAGAGAATGAACCTTAGTCGTCAGGCAACATTTTCATATCCAAGGATGGAACTGAATGGAGTAGTAATCCACAGTGTAGTTCTCAAACAAAATCTCGTAATATCTTATAACAAACAGATGAGCCTGCAGATAATAGCAATTTATTTACGCCTAAACAAATATTCAGGCCAATTATGAGCTCAAAAATGTTTGACATAATTTTGTGTGAAACAAACAGAAAAGACAAAAGAGTATGTAAGACTTTTATCAAATAATTGACGCAAAGATTCCCAAATGCTTTAAGGCGGCCTCCACAAAAAATCATTAAGCTATTTACTGAATGTAAGCTCAACGCTTTTTATTCTAATTGTTGCTAGTGTACATAGAAACAACAAAGAAAACTTGTGCAAGGTGTGGATTATGGATTCTCTGTGACTAAATAATACGTGCAGCAGTGTCTTGTGATAACTTCAAGACCATACTTAGATTTATAAGATTTGACAACGAGAATACCCGCGAAGAGCGCAAAAAAATCAATAAGGCTGCACCTATACGCGATATCTGGACAATTCTGAATAAAAATTTGCAACAAGGCTACAAAACATCCCAATGCATAACCATCGAGGAACAATTGGTTCCGTTTAGAGGCCGTACAAATTTTACACAATGTGTTCCTTCTAAACCTGCTAAATATGGGATCAAGGTATTTTGGGCTTGTGATGCATCAAACGCTTATCCCGTAAAAAGTCACAATTATATTGGAAAAACAGCAGGTGGTTCCCAACAAGTTAACGATAGTGAACGAATAGTTTTGGATCTGTTCACGACTTATAGAGGTTCTGGGCGGAAAATACGAAGCAGTAGTGTTACTCTCGTCCATGCATATGACAGGACAAGTAAAAGACAGTGAAGTGGTGAAGCCAGAAATAATTAAGTATTACAATAAAACCAAAGTGGAGGTTGATATCATGGATAAAATGCTGGGTGAATATATGGTCAAGCGTCGAACATTGCGTTAGCTCCTGGCATTTTTTTAAAATATGATTGACGTCCTTCATTGTATAATATCAAGAGCATAATCCATTGCAAAAAACAAAGGCCCATCGCAGGAAATTTTTGAAGGATCTTGCTAAAGATCTTTGTTTGCGTTCAGTTCAATCTCGAAGTAAATACCGGATGATGATGATGAGAAGTCATTTTCTTCGTAGTGCTGTAGAAATGGTTCTAGGTCGTAACATTTGTATTTACTGTAGTTGCTCCCTGTCGAGTATCTCACAGCACTCGTGGATCTACTCTAGTAACCGACAGTTGCCAAATTTGTCAAAACGAACAGAAAAAATAACGTAAAACGAGAAAAAGTTGTGTAGTATGTTTTCTACCTGTGTGTGACGAACATTCTTTATCTAAAACGACATGTATGTGTTGCAAATACACACTAACGTTTAGTTTTGTATTTTGATTTAACTAAACTACCATTTAAATACAAAATATATTTTTTTATACCATTTATTAAAAAAAATGTACAACAGAAACAATTTACTCCATCTTTAGTTTTGATCGAGGCAATTCTTACTCGGCCATCTTTTGCGGGTAAAACCTCAATCACTATTATTGTTAATACCCAATAAAGAGGAGGAGTGTTGTTTTCAATAAACAAGACGAGATTGTTGGGTTCTACATAGGTTCTTATGCGGAAGAAACCATTTGGATGATTTTGAAGTCTGTTCAAGTAGTCGATTTTCTCCAAAACAATTGTTGGACTTTGGACAGATGTTGTCATAAATTGTGTCTATTTTCAAGAATTTTGATCATGTCTTTTTCAGAGAATGAGGTAAGTGATTATCCAAAAAAGAAGTGTCCAGGAGTAAGGTAAGTAAATCAGAGGGATCATTTAAAAGGGAGCAAAGTATCCTGGAACTGAGCGTAGCTTCAATTTGAACGAGAACTGTGGTAAATTATTCGAACGTAAGCTTAAGATTTCTCAAGAGCTTACGAATATAATGTTTTGCGCTCTTTATAGTACTTTTCCAGATGCCACCATGATGAGGCACTCGAAGAATTACAGTTTTACAGCGAATATGGGATGAGGCCAAAAATTATTTAATAGAGCGGAAGCTTTCCTTTTCTTTTCAAAATTCATAGAATTCAAACAACTGGTTACGAGCACCAAGAAAGTTCGTGGCGTTGTTACTGAATATTATCTTAGAAAGACCTCTATTGCTAATAAAGCGTTTTAGAGCGAGAAGTAACGACTCTGTAGAGAGGCCGGAAACGACTTCAATATGAACGGCTAAAGTCGACAAACAAACGAAAAGAGCAATATGGGGCCTTATCTAAGGGGCCTTGCGGAGGTTGGAAGTTTTATCTAAAAAAAACCTCGAAAATCTTATCCGACATGAGGGAAGACTCGAGAGAAGTTTAAACGTTCTTTTGGTAAATCTGCCATAATCTGGGTAGCGAGTTTCGCATGAAACTTGAAACAAACCATACATTAATAAATGTCCTTTTTGACTTCTTATAGGGCATTGAAAGGTCAATATTTGAGACGAATTTGGGACAGTATATTTTGAGGCCCTGTTTTCACGGCGGCTTTTCACCCGGGTCATTTCATTTTGATCGAAACAGGGATTTGGAGGTAAAAGACACTTATTAGATACAGTTTTACCTTTCTTAAACTCAGCAATAATGAACCGTCTTAATAATCTTAAGTTAGGGGGTTTTGAAGTGCGGTGATTTCAAGGGTATTAGAAAACATGCGAGAAAGCGACCTAGCATTATTAACAAATCTAATGATAAAGACTAAAGTTTTTACAAACTTTAAAAAAAATTGAGAACCTATCATAAAGTGAGGTGAAAAAATATATTTGATCATTCCAATCGTTAAGAATGGATGTCTTTTTTCGGGGAATTTGAAGGTATAACCTTTTGGATTTTATTTCAGTAAATACAACTGAAATTGATTTAAAACTGAAGGACCATGAAACCATAAGGAAGAGTTTAATATTTCAGAGGGTAGTATTCGTCGAAGAAGTATGTCGGCAGGATTCAATTTAGATCGTACCCCCGTGAGCGTTAGGGAAATTACCTAACATTTGTGCAACCTTATTTACTACAAATTGCGTCTAAAAAAAATGTGTAAACGAAGCCAGGCGAGAATAAGTTATGAATCCGACCACATATTTATAGTTTAATCGAGATATTTTTTCTTGAATAATGTCTAGAAGTCACTGATAAGTAGATAAAAGCTCCAAACATGCATCCGAGAATGAGTAATCTCAACACCAGTGATTTATTGAGTTGAAAATAGACATCTAGGTATAATTAATTCCTTAAACTGAGAGAGACTGCTCAAAAAACTTATCCACTCATGTATCTGCCTCAATGGTATCATTCCAATTGATTTTGAAAATACAGATTTTTTGCATTGTGAGCTTAGCGACAACTATAACTGGATCAATAAGACCTTGAGGAATAAATATTTGGGCAATCATTGACAGTGCTTTTCAGGAGCATTCGAAGTAAGATGAAATGTTTTAAATATTTTATTTAATGATATTTGTTTTTCTCTTTATGATGTAAATATCCCATTCTTATTTTCTTTGGATTCAAACATTTAAAAACAGTGGCACCCTTTTTCTTTTATAAAGAGTTGTTCTCTTCCCTTTTTCTACTTTTGTTTTATCCTGTTTTGTATCTATTCTGGTCTATTTGTATCTATTCTTTCTTGAGTTTCTCATCTCTAAGAACGACCCCCCTTAATTTACCAGTACTGAGCAAAGCAGCCTATTTTGTACCAGTGCCCTATTTATCTTTTTTCGTCAATAGTTTGACTTTAATGTTGTTCTTATGGATGATAATACTCGATTTTACCGAGCAGCAGTTTTAAATTTAGCTCTAGAGTAGCCTATTATTATAGTGTGGATTGACCTCCATGTAAACTAGACTATATTTTATTTGTAACATTCTGGGATCGTCTAGAATCGTAGCTTAATCTTTGTGATTTTCAGTCAAGAACAATTAAATAGTTTTCTGTAAGGCAGTTTTATTAAAATAAGGGGTTTATAACATGTTAAGCATAAAATTCACCAATACGATCTTCAATTTTTATGAATCGGTATAGATTTTTTTATTGCTCAGCCTGTATTTTTAAATATTGTTATATATATTTAATATGCATATATGTTATATAAATGGTTGGTGTCCTGACTTGAGTTGATGCTTTTAATTTATAACTAAGCCCATAAAAGTGCAGCTTGTTATCCACCACATAACTTTGTTCTGTTGTCTACGCTGCTACGCTAAGATAACGGGTTATGTGACTTTATGGGCCCCAGCATGCTTCGTAAGAGTGCAATTGGAAACTTTTATAATCCTAGGAAAATATCAAAACGTAATCAGAAGAGTGAAATGCAGGAAAAGTAGCGAAATGTCGACAAGATAGTCTCGCATTTATAGTATTTTCGTAATATACACTCTTTGCTTTTTCCAATAACTTTAAAATCATTCTTTCAATATCGCGCTGGAAGTTTAAAATATGATTTAAACGTGCAGATATAATAAAGCTTGATTAAAAAATAAATTTGGCAAGAAATAAATCTATTTATAAAAAGCAGAACTAAAACTGTTAGACGTTCCGTTATCCGTATTCAGATTTAGATCACAAATCTTTGTAAAAAAATGATATATAAAAAAATAATCTATTCATCAAAGACTTGTAGACGTATTATCTGTCAAGGTCTTACTTGAACTATATTTACTTTTAACCTGCTTTTAAGATGTTAGGCCGCGATTTAGGTATGTCCTTACATTTATATTTTTTAATACAACATGAGGTATACCTACATTAATTACAAAACACTAAATTAGTTATAAAACAATTGATTTAAACTCATTTAATAAAAAAGGCATTGCTACAATCGAGTTTATAACATCTCGCGTCCATTTGGCATGTCATTTGACCTTGCATGGCGAGCTACAATAAATATGTATTATTTATTTTTTATTAGAAAAAGATGTCGCATCCACCAAAAGGTTATTAGCAACGGAACAAAATATAAATAACAAAGTTAAATACCTACAGATTGTACAAAATGTTTAAGGATCTGAGATAATTCACTATTATTGTCACAGGAACAGTTTTGACCTAGATCATGTGGTAGAGCGTTTGGCATCTTGTAGCGCTGTCTTTCTTGGTCATATTTACTACAAATTGTTAAAAAGTGTTCGACTGTTAATCGGACGTTACACTGATCACATATAGGTGGATTTTTCTTTGTGAAAAGGTAGTACTGCATTAATGTGGTATGTCCTAGACATAAACGCGCAACCGCAATTTGTTCACGTTTATTGCGCGATGATGGAAACCACTAAGACACCTTATTTTTGATTTTATTTAGATTGGAATTAGTTTGAGACCACTCATTTCGTCACAAACACAACACTTTATTTTTAAAATAAGCTTTTAAGTCACTGAAAACACACTTGTCTGTCGGCTCCGACAAATCACTTAAAATTGCCTCTAGTGCAGTTCTGTCAGCTTCTTCATTTCCTGTTATTCCGGCATGTGAGGGAACCCATAAAAATTGGACGCTTCTTTCATGTTCATGAGCTTGGGAAAGCTGGTATTTTAGTAACTTTTCAAAAGGATGTTTTGGAAAAATGTGTTTTAATGAGTTTAGAGAGCTAAGGGAATCTGTTGTGATCAGGGCTTTTGTGAGTGTAAGCTCGTTCAGAAGTTCTGTACGGTCTTTGCGAAAACAAGTGAAATTTTTTGAATTGTACAACTGATTGGTCTTTAAATTGTCTCCTGTAGACAAATAATATCTGTATAATATTCAGATAAAAGGAGCTGTTGCATAGGGAGACGATGGAAGAATTCATTAATGTTCCATTGAAGTATCGAGTTGAATGCTGTTAACAGATTCAGAGTTAGATGATACTGAACAATTGTCTACAGAAGAGTCACTATCTAAGTCAGAAATCTCTTTCTCTAAATGGTTGTGTAGTTTCTTTTGAAGTTTTGTAAACTTGCTTTTTGTAGATCTTTCATTTGCATATTGATAGCTGCTTTGTAAAAGATGGAGTAAACCAGCCATATCAGTTGTAAATTCTTTAACGACGCTAATAGTGTCCGGGGAGCCTTGGACATTATCAATCAGTAAGGACAATTGATGGTAATTTAAAACGAATGGTGGGGTATGATTATCAATGAAATTTTCAAGGGTTTCCCGTGTAGATGGGACTTTAGATGAGCGCGGTTTTTTTGGTTTAGAGGGTTTGGGTTTTGCAAACAGAATTTCTGATGAAATTGCTGAGTCTGAAGGAGTCGTATCGATCTCACCAATACTGCGTTTTATGGAAGAACTTGCGTTTTCGCAATTGCTATTAGAGTTTTCACTTAGATGCTTTGGCTTTATTACATTTGGAAGTACTGGAGCAAACTCACTGGTAGTGACAGAAGTCGAGCTTGAAGTTTTATTTGTAAGAATGGTTGAAATAGTTGTTTAAGAAAATTGGGGGTATGTAAAATCAGTTTTATTAGAATTTTCTGCAGTTGTATCTAATGGAAAAGGAGCTGATAGATTGGAGGATATTGCTTCCAAAGTTTGTGGAAACGGTATTGCTGCTGAATGAGGTTGATTGAAAGTCTTGCTATTAGTAGGAGTATTAGTAATTTCTTTGTCATGGAGATTTGTAGGTGTAGGTGATATGCTCGGATTTGATAATGGATAACTTGATGACTGCTGGGTGTTTGGTACCTTGTGTAGTATACTTGTTGAAGCTGTTTGATTTGGTACTTCATTGTTTGACTCAATATGAGTTGATTCCGTTACTGAACTGTTATTGTATTGGGATGATATGTATCCTGTATTTTTGCAAATAAAGCAGGTGAGTATACCTTGTGACAAAAATATGCGGTAAGGTGTTTGGTCGAAATTTATTAGAATAGAATCTGGAATTGATGATGTTATAGGGCTTATATAAACTTGCCTCCGAAAGCTCAATATGTGACTATATTTGGGAAGAGTCAAGCTAATTTTCAGAAATGTTATTGGAAAAATAAGCTTTAAACCGATATTCTGTAATTCTTCAACTAATACTTGATGAGGAATTGACGGGCAGACTCCAGATAAGACTAGTCTTTCTGCTGGATAGACAAGTCTTCGTGCTGTTACAACTTCGTCAAGTACTTCTATAGATCCATGTTGTGTCATGAAGTTATCTACTACGGTTTTGTTTGCCAAATACATGCAGATTCTATTATGAGATAATCTAGATGAAACAATAATATTGAAAAGAATGTGAAGCGGCTGATGCATAACTGTTTGTGATATTCGAACGTTGATTTACTGGACTGGTTAGATCGGATGGTGTGTTTACATTGTGTGAAGTCATTATAAGCTGCGGCGGCGAAGGCCTTACTCCGACTCTGGTAAATGAAAAACCAATCGCATGCTACCATAAGCTACTTATAGCAGCTAACCTCACAAAATGATTGTACGATAGTGTATATTTATTATTTGACGTTTTCGTTTCGTTTCTAGTAGATAAACACTTCAATTTTAAAAAACTATTTAATAAAACCACTTGTTTTTATTAAAATCTAGGAGTACAATATCAGTACAACTGAACCATACCTTGCCAGGGCCGGTCTCCAATATGTATTATTGTTTTAACCTTCAGGAGTGGTCATCAGTGGTGTAACTTTACAATCATGACTGAATCCAACTGTTGCGTTAGCCACCTTCTTCAATTTAAAGGAAAACTGTTTTTGCTCAATATCTCCGTAATTTTTAATTTTTCAGCAAAAATTTTCCGTGTTAAGGGTTAAAATTATGGAAGGGGTTAACGAAACATAATCCTGAGAAAACTAATAAGTATTTTTTTAAAATTTAAACTCAAAATGATGTACTTTATTATTATTGAGGGCCGAAAGTCCCTGAGAATAAACAAAAAAAAATTTTTGAGTGAGATATTTGAAATTGAAAATCACACTAAATTTTCTCTTTTTTTTTTACTCCTGTAACTTATTAAAATAAACATTATAGAAGTTCTCAGTGACTTTCGGCCCTCGATAATAATGTAATCTTTCATTCTGCGTTTAAATTTTTCAAAAATACTTGCATTGCGAAAAAAATGAATGCATTTAAAAAGCATTGACCCAAAATTTTGCGCCTACGCTCTTAAAATGTGATTGAAATGCCAGTTGATAGTTGAGATTTCTTTCCTAGATGACGCCAGGAGTTATCATCCTGGATAAACTACGTGACGTGTCATCATATCCTTTTATATACATACATACTTACTACCTTACTAATAAAATATCTTCCAATTGGATTCTTAAAAACACTTCGGTTTCTAATACTTTTCTTTTATTTACAGAAAATATGTTTTCAACATCAATAGATTTTCATTACTATGGTAAGTATATTGAATGTTTTGTACAGATCAATTAATATAAGAATTTCAGCACCTAAAGGTTGTATTTCAAGAGAAGAACTTATTGAGGAATCAAGAATAAACAGAAAAAAAATTTCTGAGTAACTCTAATAATTGAGTTAATTCTTTATAACTTTTCAATAAGTAAATGTTAATGTAACAGATTCGCTGTTTCTTTGTACCTTTGAAGTATCCTTTAGTGTACTCAAATTGATTGAAATACATTGATTGATGACAATGATACATTATAACCTGAAATTTATTATTGTAGTGTCAGCCAAGCGCTTGAAAATAATTTTCACAAAAATATTTAAATCAGTATTTTCATTGATTGGTCTTTATTTTTAACGACCTATGAATCTGTCGACTACTAGACATCAAATTTTTACTGTTCAAGTTTTTTGCCGACATTAATAAAATAGCACTAATAAGAATTAAATTTATAGAAATAAAACCAATCGAGAATTTTAATCATGATCGGTTGTAGAGATAAAGTGTAGACGCAGGCAAAAGTTCTTCATTTATTTAATGTTAAATACCCCAATCGTGAACCAATTGCTCAATCAATAATTAGCAAAATAAAAGAAAATTCGAAAAAGAGGCCATGATAAAGGTCCCTCCAGAAATGGTAGAAAATCAATATCCGAAGGTAAGAAACTGTACGTTGTATTGACGTTCGCAGATCGCACTAATAGTAATGTCCACCAATCAACTGTTATTAGAGTGCTAAAAAAGGAGAAGTGACATACATCTGGTCCAGGAGCTCTTAGAAGACTTTAATAGAAGAATCAAATTCTGCGAAACCATTATGGAACGATGTAACAAAGATCAAGGTTTTATAGAAAAGGTACTTTTTCCAGATGAAACAGGTCTTATGCTCAACGGTCACGTAAACCGCCAGACACATCGATGCTGGACAAGCGAAAATCCACATTACATAGAAAAGGATAGGACATACTATCCTGAAAAGGTGAATGTTTGGGCAGCCATTGTAAACAATGATATTATAGGGCCATATTTTTTCTCTGAAAATTAACTGCTTCTCCTTATAATTATAATAAATTATAAACTTTTTGAGGATTATCTGGTTCTACAGCTAAAATCAGCTATTTCCAAATATAAATAATTTGTGATTCCAATAGTGCCCCCACACTATGGCTGTAAGGTACTTAATTACTTAAATAATATTTTTTCAGGTAGTTAAATAGGTAGAAGGAGATCTATTAAATGGCCACCAAGGTCTTCAGATTTGATTGTGTTTCACTTTTTGATCGGAATATTTAAAGAACAGTGTATTATAGTCGAAAAAAAAAGAGTTGGAGGAGCGCATCGTAAACTGCACAAATAACTCTCGAAGGCATCGGAAAACGTTAGGAAAAGATTTACTGTCAGTCTTTCTCATTGCATCATTGTTGAAGGTGGTCAATTTCAACACTTCGGCTATAGTTCTGAAGAGACCAAAAAAAGGGACTCAAGGGATCATTCGAATGTGTAGGAAAGAGAGTGGTTTCAAAGAAATGCGTGAGGTATTTAGGGGTAACTCTAAGTCAAACCAAAAGGTGGGGTAGGTCAAAAACGTAAAGGCGGTGACTCAAAGAGTTGCGATGAGTTCCGTTACGTTGGGGGGGGGGGATCATGCCCAACATTGGAGGCTCAAAACTGAGAGAAAGATGGCCCTTCATTATGTTGTATAATCGATCGTCATCTACGCTGCCCATGTCTGGAGAACTGCACTTTTAACAAAGACGTACAGAAAGCAGCTCACTTGAGCAGATATAAAGAATCTATTGAGGGTGGCATGTGCATACAGAACAGTCTTTACCAAGGCGCTGGGAGTTATCACCGGGTGTATTCCGATGCACGTCCTAGTTAAGGAAAGAGAAAGAATATTCGAAAGAAGAAATGTATGTCTTCATGCAACAGAACATTTAAAAAAAGAAGAAAAAGTGAGGTCTGTAATGATATGGAATGCGACGAGATGAGAAGTGTGGCGCGGTAGACGAAGTTGCTGATTTTTAATCTGAGAAGATGGATGAACTGCGGGCATCGGCATTTGGATTACTTCCTGGCGCATATTCTCACAGGACAGGGTTGCTTCAGGGCATACCTTTACAGATTTGAAAAGGCAGAAAATAAAAAAATGCCTGTACTGCGAAATATCAGACACTGTCTCACACACTTTATCGGCATGCAATAGATGAGAGCAGTCTGCTCGAGAGAGAAGGGAGTAGGGTGTAATCAGTCACGGGACTAGTAGAGGAGATGCTTAGGTCGTCAGATCGGTGGAGAGCAATTCAGAGATATGTGAAGAGAAAGAAACAAGAATAAAGGCAACCAGAAGGGAGGCAGGGTGTCCAGTAGCAAGCAAGAAGATAGGGCAGAATGAGAAGGGGCAAGATTGAATATGAACCGGGAGCAACAGACGAAGAAAAGAATTCAGTCGTGTGAGAATTGTGAGTAAATGAGAGACCATGTGAATGCCGTGCTGCCAATGCGTCCCAATCAGAGCGCTCCGGTTGGTAATTCACCGCTGTGGAGGATGTTTTTTTAGCGTTAGATCTCTGGCATTGGCAACAAAGGTGTCCGAACAATCCCTACGTGCGGTCTCGGATGTCATCGTGGTACGCTGATAGAATCCTGTATCTTCTTCAAGTGCCATCTCCGCGGCGGAGGTCGGCAATCATCACAGCTATTCGGACTTTTGAGACGGCTGCTCTGAAAAGTTTATTTGATGTACATCCGTACCACTCTCTCAGGTTGCGCAGCCATGACATTCTACGCCTCCCTATGCTTCTCTTTCCTTGGATCTTTCCCTGCATAATCAGTTGGAGCAAGGTGTATTTCTCTCCACGTGTAATATGTTTTTTTTTTATTTTTTTATTTTTATTATTCTTATTTTTATATATTTTTTTTTATTTTTATTTTTTTTTTGTTTTTATTTTTTTTTTATTTTTATTTTTATTTTTTTTTTATTTTTATTATTTTTATTGTTTTTATTTCATATAATCATATATTTCATATTTCATATTTCGTAGAATCAAGTCTAAAAGGCGGTTTTGCCCACCTTCTAGGCCCAAGGTTCAACATTTCGTATAATTGAATTGTATTTTACTTGATATTTAAGTTAATTGTATTAATAAACCAACACTTTAGTTAACCTAACCCTGTAGAAATAAATATTCAAATAATTGCATTTTTGCAATGGCGAATAGAAAACGCCAACACTGATGACATAATGGCCAACACATATATTTATAGCAAATGATTGTCATTCAAATATTAAAATTTATATTACTGAGTTAATGAATTTATTCCATAGAATTGCAGCATACTGTATATATAACTTAAAAAAAAATTAATTAAAATTTAAATAAAGAAAATAAGTTAGTAAGAGAGGCACGTTGTCACAAAGTAGTCAAACCCATGATAAATAAATTACCATGCTACGTTATATTGCATAAATTGTTTAAAATATTATCCTATTATACAGGGTGGTCCTTAAGTAATTGTACAAAAAGAAACCGTAGATTCTACACTTTAAAATATTACGATTTAAGCCAAACTGTTTTAATAAAATGTTGATATTAAGAAAGATACAGGGTGTTAAAGTGGAAATTTAAGATTTTAATTTTCGCTATAACTTTTATGTTTGTAAACATTTATGTATCAAAATTCATAAGTGGATACTATTGAACATCATAAATTATAATTTGACGCATGCTTTAATATAGCTGCTAGAGGGCGCCACATATGCCATATATGTGGCATACATTTGCACTTAACTTTTTTGCTTTTTAAGTAACCGGTATTTGTGATAAAAAATATTAAAGATATATTATTTTTCCAAAAAAAATGTATACTTGTTAATAACTTTAAAACTCAACAGTTTTCGAGATAATCGCATTTTACAAATCAACTACATATTCAGAAAATATTAAACATATAGTATTTTACCAAAAAAAAGGTATGCTTGTTAATAACTTCAAAACAGTTTTCGAGATAATAGCATTTTACAAATCAACTACATAATTCAGATTTAATGCAATTACTCCAAGCAACGAAAGAAAATTAGACAAAAACATCAATACTTCTGACTTTTGGTATAAAATGCCTTTAATAAAGTTAATATTTAACAAAATATTATATAAAATAAATATATTAGCAGGATAGAATAGTAGGATTTGACAAAATAACAGAATAATAGGATTTTACATTAAACATTTTACGTTTTGTATTAAATTAAAGTCATAATCAAAATATTTTATTTATAAACCAAATTAACAAAAAGTTAAACTAAATAACATTAAACTTTTTGTCAAAGTAAGTGTTCGATATGTCCACCATTTTCTTTAATTCATTTGTCAATACGTTCCATAAAAGATCAAATAGCATCATTGGTTCTAAAGAGACTGCTGCAGTATTTATAATAAGTATTATAAGTATAGTAATAAGTATTCTTTTGGTATTTTTATGCATTAAGTAATTATATTAATATCTCACCAAATGACCAAGGAATATGACTACCACGAACAATCCAACGTTCAGGAAAGTTGTATTTTAGTATGTTCTCACTGCCCTTTCTCTATAATGTGGTAGTGTACCATCTTGCATAAACCACACATTTCGCCTTAAATTTGATGACAATTCTTCCAATAATACAAATAAAATCATTTTATAAAAAATGTAAATAAATCTCACCATTCAAATTACAAGGTAATTCGCATGTCCGTAAAAAATAATTACCAACTGTTCCAAACCATACGTATATTTAAAATTCATGTTTAAAATGCATATCGTATCGTTTGGTAGCATTTATAATTATTTTTTATTGACATGCGAATTACCTTGTAATTTGAATGGTGATATTTATTTACATTTTTTATAAAATAATTTTATTGATTGGTACACCACCACATTATAGAGAAAAGTGCAGTGAGAACATAATTAAATACAACTTTCCTGGTCATATGGTGAGATATTAATATAATTATTTAATTCATAAAATTCCCAAACGAATAATTTATTATTATATTATGTTTATTATATATTATACTTATAATACTTATTATAAATACTGCCGCAGTTTCTTTAGAACCAATGATGCTATATTTAATATGACACGACCTTTTATGGAATGTATTGACAAATGAATTAAAGAAAATGGTGGACATATGGAACACTTACTTTGAAAAAAAGTTTAATGCTATTAAGTTTAACTATTTCTTAATTTGGTTTATTAATAAAATATTTTGATTATGACTTTAATTTAATACAAAACGTAAAATGTTTGACGTAAAATCCAATTATTCTGTTATTTTGTCAAATACTACTATTCTATCCTGCTAATATATAAATTTTATTTAATATTTCGTTAACTATTAACTTTATTGAAGGCATTTTATATCAAAATTCAGAAGTATTGATGTTTTTGTATTAATTGCGTTAAATCTGAATTATGTAGTTGATTTGTAAAATGCGATTATCTCGAAAACTGTTGAGTTTTAAAGTTATTAACAAGTATACATTTTTTTTGGAAAAATAATATATCTTTAATATTTTTTATCACAAATACCGGTTACTTAAAAAGCAAAAAAGTTAAGTGCAAATGTATGCCACATATGTGACATAAGTGGCGCCCTCTATCAGCTACATTAAAGTATGCATCAGATTATAATTTCTGATGATCAATAGTATCCAGTTATGAATTTTTATACATAAATGTTTACAAACATAAAAGTTATAGTGAAAATTAAAATTTTTAATGTTCACTTTAACACCCTGTATCTTTCTTAATATCAACATTTTATTAAAGCAATTTGACTTGAATCGCAATATTTTAAGGTGTAGAATCTATGGTTTCTTTTTGTACAATTACTTAAGGACCACCCTGTATAGAGAAAATTTGATGAAAATTATGGCTTTGGGTTTTCTTAATAAAAACAGACGTATTACAAAAAATAATTCATGGATAATACTATACAAGTGCAAAGAACCAGCGGACAAATTACATAAAGCAACACAAAGTTACACGACACAGTTTTACTTATGGAACTAATAAAAACATACCGCTTGCGGAAATATATTAATCATAATTAAACGAAATAATTTTTTAACAGCTGTTATACATTTGCATGACGTCTTTGTTCTGAATAGGAACTAACTGCAAAAAACCAAACTATGCAGACCGTTACTTCCGCAGAAAATGATCCAATTATATTTCTACTGAATGCAATAGAAAGCCTTTGTAGATTTTAATTATGATTAATTCATTAAAATTAACTGGATTCAATGAAACATTATCGTTGATGGGAGATCTGATCAAATATATCTAGGCTTAGATTAAATAAACTTAATGGGTTAGTATTATAATAGGAATGTTCTTAGTAAAATCTGGCCGTGATGTAAGTTTAATCAAAAATCATTTATAAGATTGTTTCGGTGATATAACAGTATAACAAACTTTTTAAATATTTTGTAACGTATGTTCATTACTGTGTAATGCAAGCAATATATTCTGAGGTACAGTGTTGTGTTGGTTTTTTCCTTACCAAAAAAAACGGGTGTGGCAGTCCAGTGGGACTGCCGGTGGAAGTTACACTTCTATACACGCATTCGCCGTTACAAATTTATTTGGGAGTCAATCTGCACAATCATTACGTATGTAATTCTATAGGTAAGACATAGCAGAAAGAGAAACAGAATTAATAACAACTTATAAAACAATGAAGGATTGAATCAATATTTTGATGAAAATGTATATTTTTATTTTCATATATGTATGAAAGGAGTTGAATGCAAAATTTTTTTACACATACTCTGCAGTAAAATTTAATTGTTTATTTTGTTATTAATATAATAATACAATACAAATTAAACTGCAATATTCATAAGTAGGTATTTAAAAATGACAATAATATACATAAAAAAATACACTACAATACAGTGCAACATAATTCCATGTATAATAATACAATACAAATTAAAATGCAATATCCATAAGTATTTAAAAATGACAATATTGTAATAATATTAATAAAAAAGTCCTCCCCGACTGGAAATCGAACCCCGGTATCCCGCGTGACAGGCGGGGATACTGACTACTACACTACCGAGGACATGACACAAATGTATTTCAAAATTGACAGTTCTGGATCATACAGTGATTTATTGAGATTATTATTTTGAAATACAAAAGAATAATATAATTATGAACATTTAATAAATAATACAAAACATATCACATAAATAATAATATTAATAAATATTTTATTATATGTATATAAATATATCTTTATATAATATTAAATTATATATACAAAAGGAACATTTTTATATTCGAGAGAGGAAGAGAGAGAAAATATATCTACTGTCTCTCTCTTACTCATTATCTTACATATGTAATGATTTCACAGATTCACTCCCATACAAATTTCCAACGTGGAGCGCGCGTATAGAAGTATAACTTCAAAAAAGATATTTTCTTTTTTGCGCATACTTTTTAATATAATTCTTTACTGAAGCCTTTGGGTCTTTAATTCAGCGTATTGGTACCATATATATTAATAAACATGGGATATACACTACTCAACAATTGAAGTGGATAATTTTAAAATTCCTAAAATTAACATATAAAACTATTTTGCCTGTACTATACTCTATATGCTATCTTTATTGTCAATATTTTTTGCATGTGGTTTTATTCTCCCTATTCTTATCAGCCCTTATCACGTAAAAAGAGAGACATGTTGGTCCAAACATGAATATATCATTCGTATATTGCTTTACCAGTAGTAATAAGTGCTTGTATTGGCTTTACCAGTTGTCAATAAGTCAAGAAATCTATTTATCACAAAAACATTATGCCGCAAAGACGTTTAGAACTAGTACAGCTCGAGCAATTAGTTCGTTGGATCCAAGAAGGCATAATTCAACAAGAGGTTGCTATGAGGCTAAATGTGTCGCAAAGTGTGATAAGTCGTGCATGAAATCGGTATGTAGCAACTGGCTGCAACATACAGGCATGGAGCAGGAAGAGAACGATCTACAATTCGTCGGAAAGACCGTTTTGTAGTTCTGACGGCAAGAAGAAACCCAACATTCACGGCTTCCGGAATTAACAGTATCTTCAGGCATGCTACTGGACGAGCGATTTCCAGTCAAACTGTTAGAAGACGGTTACATGCATCCAATTTAAGGGCTAGACGGCGCGCTACCCATTCACGACTAACTAGGGAGCAGCGTGCATGCAGATATCGCTAGGCGATGGAACACTATCAGTGGAATTTCAAAAATTTGAGGAATTTTCTCTTTTCTGACGAGTCCAGATTTCGTTTGTTTACGGATGATGGACGAATATTGGTGTGGAGGGAAAGAGAACAGCGTAACAATGACAATCTGAGAGTCCCAACCACTCTTTTTGGAGGTGAATCCGTTTGCGTGTAGGGAGGCTTATGTTTTGACAGTAGCACGGACTTAATAGTCTTAATTAATGAGACAATGACTGCTACATGATATCGAGACAGAGTCATAGTACCAATACTTGTTCCATTTTTTGATGCAATAGGCGAACAATTTGTTCTGATTGATGATAATGCTCGCCGTCACCGTGCGAGAATTGTCAACGAGTATATAGAAGCTCATGGCATTAAAAGAATGGAGTGGCCACCGAGTTCACCTGATATGAATTTCATTGAACATGTTTGGGCTGAAATGTCTAGGCCACAAAACAGGCTCCTTCAACCGCCCCAAACCTTAGATCAGTTAGCCAATACATTACGCGCGATTTGGTAACGTATACCGCAGCAGTTCATCAATAGTTTAATAAGAGGTCTTCCAAATAGAGTTAGAGCACTAAGGCGAAACAGAGGTGGACCCACAAACTATTAATTTTTCTTTTCGGAATATTAGAAATTAAGCAGGAATAGAAATTTTATGTTGTTAATTTTACAATTTTTGTTTATTTTCTATTTTTTTTTTTTTCTTAAAGAATTTTTTCTTTCGGTTCATCGGTATGAAAATACGAAGTAAAAATAAATCTTTATTTATATCACTCCATTTTTCTGTTTGACCTTAAGAACAAAAAATAAAATACACATTTTCATAATAACCACTTCAATTGTTGAGAAGTGTATTATGGTTAACTGATATATTTTTTAGCCCTGAAAAAGTGAATAAACATTCACGAAAAAGTTACAGGCTGTACAGTAGATACATATTGAAATTTTTAATAGCGATTTATCCAATATTTAAAACTACTATTTACTTACTCACTATTTTACTACTATTTTGTAAAACCTGTACTTATATACTCTGTTTTTGAATAGAAACAATGCTTTAAAAAGTGTGATTAGATTTTAAGCTTAAACGATAATAAGTAAAGACTTTTTACTTTATCTGGCAATAAGTTATACTTACCAACATCAGTCAAATTTTTTTACTCTTTGTCAACCAAAAACGTTGTGCTCCAATAGCATCTCTAGATCTTGTATCGTGATCATGGAAGTTGGAGTTATGTTAACTTATCTTTGTTGGCATGTATTACAATCAGCATCTCATACATAAAGAGTGAAGGTAGTGGCATCATACCTAAATCCAGAAATAAAGGTTTACTGTCTCCCCTATACTCTGGTTTTGCAAGTATCCTCACTACTTTTTTTTGTAGTTTAAAAATTCTATCTGCGTGACCAGACAGAGTGACCAACACAGAGGAATTAGGACGAATGGGTAAAGAGGTGGATTTGTTAACAACTGTTAAAAGGAGGAAAGCGTCATACCTGGGCCATGTGTTCCGTAATGATAAGTACAGTCTGCTACAGCTTATCGTGGAAGACAAGATTGAAGGTAGAAGAGGTTTGGGAGAAAGAAGAAATATTGGCTGAGAAACTTGAGAGAATGGTTTCAAATACCAGAAGCTGCAAACATAATACATGCAGCACAAAACAGAGAAACCTATCGTTTCATGGTCGCCACCTCCGGTAGAAGACGGCACATAAAGAAGAAGATCTGCGTGACAAGATTTACCCCAAACAGTTGTTTCGTTCTTTACATGGCTATGGAATAGTGCAAAGTAGCACTTTATAAGGATACTTTTAGGAATCATACAAACTAAGTTGCGTATTAAAAATATACTTGTAGCAATTCTAGAACTTAAGTTATCCGTATGAGCACTCAAATTCAAATTATCATATAAAAAGATTCCTAATAGTTTAACACTTAATTCTTAAGATATATTTCCAATCGGAACTAAAAGTCAAATTTTGATCTTTGTCTTCATTTAACTTTTTTTGCTTTCTGAGTTTCTATTTATTTTAATTTTTAAATTATGTTCATTAATATCAGTAATATTAAGAGCTGTATCGTTTGCAAAGCATACACATTTTCTAGGAAAAGTATAGTGAAATAAATTGTTCTGATAAATAAGTAACAAAGTAAGTCCTAATATCGAATCTTGAGGAGCCCCATTATCGACAATATTAAACTCAGAATAGCTGTTATTAAAAAAACTGCCTGTATTTTATGTGTTAAGTTAGGAGTGTTTCCCCTAATACGTTTGAAGCGATCATAGGTAGAAATAAAATTATCCAGGCTTTGATCAAGCTTTTCATTGAATGCATCTACCAAGAAAAAGAATTCTCAGTGGAACATTGCAGTCATTATTTTATTGAACAAGCAAGGACACATATTATACAAACTACATCGTATAAGTACTTAGGACATTAAATTCGTTTGGGTAGAGATAATCAAACATGTGAGCTCCCACGTCGCATAGGATTAAGGTGAGCAGCGTTTGATAAATTAAACTATGTATTTAAATTGGATCTACCCATATGCCTCAAAAAGAAAATCTTTGACCAATGTGTGTTATCTGTATTCACTTATTGAGCGGAGCAATTAACACCCACAAAAAAGGTAGTAAATAAGATTCGAGTGACTTAGAGGGCTATGGAGCGTCATATGTTGGGTGTCTCTCTGAGAGACCGAATCCCAAACGATAAAATACATCGTAAAACAAAAACAACAGACGTCATGAAAAAATCGCGTCACGAAAATGGAATTGGGCAGGACACGTCGCCAGATTATTAGACAACTAATGGACAAAACATATTGTCGAGTAGAGACCAAGATACAAAGAAATACGGAGTAGAGGACGCCCAACAACTAGATGGACTGATGACCTGAAGCGTGCTAGCAATAACTGGATGCATTTCGCACAAAACAGAGACAGATGGAAAGAGCTGAGAGAGACCTATGTCCAGCAGTGGACACATACAGGTTGATGATGATGATGAAATTGCATCAGATTCACCATCTTTTGTTCTTATTAGGGAGACGTAGTACTCGCCATAAACTAGTACATACTAAAGAGAAAAAATTAAAGAGCAATCACATAAATACAATGGCGTAGACCAGAGTTGTCAAAACAGCAAGAGATACAACACCAAACAGTATGATAACTATCAATTGACCGTATATGGTTTTTGACAAGCAGAATTAATTAAAGGGAATAAGAAACAGGCTAAAAGTATGTAGACTTAGAGATTTTTTAAAAAAAAAAACGTTTTATAAGATGTCAAAATTGTTCTTTGAGTATAGTATGCATTGATTGGTGAAATAATGTGGTCCAGGTCTTAATAAAAATAGAGATGTACTTTGCATTTGTTAAGTAAAAAAAAACAAAACAGATTTTAAACTTGTTTCTATTTTACAATCATAGTATTATTATAAACTTTGTGTTATTTGTAGTATAACCTCAAAGGCATCTCCTACATTTATTAACTTGTAGACGAGTCTAAATATTATTCCAAAAGTTATACTGAAACACGTGGCTTAGTGTAGAAAAAGCTAGTAATGAAGAAGTTATTTTTAAGTGCGACGCTAAAATAAGTAACCCCATTATCCAAACAAGGAGCTCGCGTGGATTTCCATTTTAGTTACAATGTTCTGTTATGTTATGTAAATGACTGTTGTCAAGAGCAAGGAGGAAGCCAGTGGGAAAATTAAACTCGTATTATGCACTTTATTATACATGCGAATTTATTCTCAGTCAACAAAGATTAAGGTGAGCAGACAAAATAAATAGTCAATTTACAAGCGCGGCATCCGACTCATGGTTTATTTCTACACCGCATAAAGTTTTATTATCGTAAAGCTATAGGAAACTACTATGTGGATGAAAGTAAAATAATAAAAATGGATGTAATGCATAAATAAACATTAAAAACTGTTTTTTTTTATTTTTAACGTTTATTCTGAGAGTGGCTTCTCACTTCTAAAAAAAATTAGTTATAATTTTACACAGAAAATTTAAAGTAGTATAATAATATGGAACAAAATAAAGATAACTAGCTTAAGGTTTGATCACAGAAATATTAAAACAAAACAGATAGAAAATTGAAAGCAAACATGATAAGGCAATAATCGATTCCAGGAGTTAGAGAGGGGCAGATACCACCAGTGACCATACACTAATAATAGCAAAACTAAAACAAGAACTACTGATAATCTTAAAACCTGTTAAAACCTGTTAGAGATAGATTAAATTACCTATTAGAGCGCCTACAAGAGAAGCAGGTTGTAAACAGACTAGAGGAATAAATAAATAAAAAAACTAGAGAATTCAGTTAAACAGGATATAGAAGAAGAGTGGCAGACCATACAGACAGCCATGTCGGAAGCAGATGAAAAGTGTATAGGAAGAGAGCATATAAAAAGATGGCACGCCTACTTCAATGAAGAATATAGGAATGCTTTGGCAAGAAGAAATAGGGCAAAACTACAGAGAGATAAGGAAAATACACAAAATGCGATCGAAAACTATGTGGCAAGAAGAAGGGAAGTAAAAAGAATTTGCAAAAAAAGGAAAAAGAATAACTAGAAAAGCAGTTTAAAAACATAGAAGAAGCCTACATAAAGAAAGAGGTAAAGAGTTTCTACCAAAAAGTTAAGAAATTCAGTGAAACTACAAAGAATAATCCACAGTATTGCAGAAACAAAGAAGGCTTACTTATAGGTGAAACAATAGAAAAATTAAACAGATGGGCGGAATATTTCAAAGATCTATTAAATACAGACCAACAAGATGAACTTTAGGGAAATGAGAATTGGCAAGAAGATGAAAAAGGGACGTGCGAGGAACCAACTTTGAATGAAGTCAAAGAGACCTAAAAGATAACAAAAATGTAGTAGAAAGTGGTATCCCAGCTGAGATTTTTAAGGAAGGTGGCGAAAGAGTGAAGGAAAGGATATTTCACTTGACACTAATAATTTGACAAGAGGAAGAAATGCCGAAACAATGAAATACCGATCTCATTAGACCTATCTATAAGGAAGAAGACAAAATGGAGTGCGAAGACTGTAGAGGTATAGCACTATTAGAAGTAGTCTATAAAATACTTGCAAAAAATATTAGGAAAAGATTAATAAAATATGAAGATTTGTTCTGGCCTAAAACCTTTGAAGTGTGATTTCTGAATAACAGGGAGGTATTAGACCAGGAAGAACAAATGATCAAATAAGTAATGAAGCAGCTGAAGTAGCGGTATTAGGTCATTTACAAATAAATAATCGACAGTCTATAAGACAACTACCTCGTGCATCTGGTGTATCAGCATCTAGTGTTTATTGAATTATAAAATCCCATACATTTCACCCTTATAAGATACGATTACTAAATTAATTAAATGAAGATGATCCTGATCGTCGGCTTCAATTTTGTGAAGAATTTAGTGAAATCATAAATATAATATATATATAATACTTTTATGTTAAACGGTAAAGTTAATAGACATAATTGTCGTTGTTGGGGTAACAGTAATCCTCATTCAGCTGTCCCAAGTAGAAACACTGTTAGCGCCATATCGAAAATTGTATACTGTAAGAGTAATAGTAGTGTAGTTCACTGCAAGAGAGTAATTGTTCACTAGAGCAAGAGACGTAAAGGACTCAACTTTTAAAATTTCTGTTTAGTTTGAAATAAAAGTGAACACACATTAATATAGCATAAAATACTCTTGTTTTTAGTAAATATTTTTATGTCTGTATTTTATTTCCTAGTGAATAGAGCAAACAGAGCCGCAGGCTGCCTAAATGAAACAACATGGAGAAATAAAAATATCGGGAAAGAAACGAAAGGCAGAATTTACAAAACAGTCATCAAACCAATAATGACATACGCGGCAGAAACAAGACCTGACACAGATATGACAAAAAGAATGCTAGAAATAGCAGAGATTAAAAAAAAAACGGATGTGGCAGTCCAGTGGGACTGCCGGTGGAAGTTACACTTCTATACACGCATTCGCCGTTACAAATTTATTTGGGAGTCAATCTGCACAATCATTACATATGTAATTCTATAGGTAAGACATAGCAGAAAGAGAAACAGAATTAATAACAACTTACTAACAATGAAGGATTGAATCAATATTTTGATGAAAATGTATATTTTTATTTTCATATATGTATGAAAGGAGTTGAATGCAAAATTTTTTTTACACATACTCTGCAGTAAAATTCATTGTTTATTTGGTTATTAATATAATAATACAATACAAATTAAACTGCAATATTCATAAGTATTTAAAAATGACAATAATATAAATAAAAAAAATACACTACAATACAGTGCAACATAATTCCATATAATAATACAATACAAATTAAAATGCAATATCCATAAGTATTTAAAAATGACAATAATGTAATAATATTAATAAAAAAGTCATCCCCGACTGGGAATCGAACCCCGGTCTCCGGCGTGACAGGCGGGGATACTGACTACTATACTACCGAGGACATGACACAAAGATATTTCAAAATTGACAACTCTGGATCATACAGTGATTTATTGAGATTATTATTTTGAAATACAAAAGACTAATATAATTATGAACATTTAATAAATAATACAAAACATATCACATAAATAATAATATTAATAAATATTTTATTATATGTATAATATTATATATATATATATATATATATATATATAATATCAAATTATATATACAAAAGGAACATTTTTATATTCGAGAGAGGACGAGAGAGAAAATATATCTTCTGTCTCTCTCTTACCCATTATCTTACATATGTAATGATTTCACAGATTCACTCCCATACAAATTTCCAACGTGGTGCGCGCGTATAGAAGTATAACTTCAAAACATGCAAGGTGTAGAACATCAAGGACTGTGTAAGAAATAAAAGAATAGAATGAAACGATCATATAAGCCGAATGACAACAAATAGTAAAGTAGACAGCAAGAGACGGTTCCCTAATAGGAAAACAATCAGTAGGAAGACCACGAAAACGATGGAACGACAACTTACTGGAGGCACATTGAAAAACAGACAGAGTCATGTCTATATAAAAAGAAGAAGAAGAAGATTTTATTTCCTGACTAGGTTTTGAACACATACAGTGTTTTTATTTGGGAAACCGAAAAATATAAAATAAAATATCCCAATTTGTAAAGACATTAAGTAATACAAATTATACTTTATTCACGTTAATTTAACAAATATATAAAAAAATTGGTTTAAAAACATTTTTTAGCGGTCATTGTTCTTTAATTGCTGTAATCTACGGTTACGGAGGAGATCGTACTCTACTGTCTCGGAGACCGACAAATTAAGTCAAAACGATCATCTGTTCTCAGGTATCAAAGGAATAAGTTTCTGTATTATTTCATCTTTTTTGCTTTTACGTATACATCGTACGCTGGTATTCTGCGGAAAATTTGACACCACCAACTTTACTTGCAGGAATTCCAGCTGATAGCTTTCATCTTCGAAGTTGGTTTTGAGTTTAAGGGAGTAAGAGCCTCGTGAAAAGTTAGCTTCTACTATGGGATTTATTAAAAATGTTTTCAAAGGATACTTTTCTTTCTTTTTTGGCCATTCGAATGCAGTTTGAACTTAAAGTACATTTAAATTTTTTCATAATTGTCTTATAACAGACAATAAGTCTTGAAAGTCAAATACATCTCGTGCTTTTTAAATTCGTTGCTCAATGTTGCAATGAACACCATCAACAGTCATATGTGTATGACCTTTGGTGAGATATTTAAATGTTATGTTGTTAGAAGGAGATATATGGGTATCATTATTTACCATAATTACTAATGCAGTAAACAAACACCAGTTTTAATTTTGGGTACTGCAATTATCTGCCCAAAAAACAAAATTGTTCGTATCACGCTCTTCTTTAATTAAAACATATATTGCATCGATAATATTAGAAGCATCACGACCGCCAAATGCTTCATGCCAGACCACTAAATAGTTGGAATTTGATTTCTTTTTTAAAGAAGCGAAGACTTTATTAAAAACAACTAAACGACTTGTAAAAAAAGACATGTTTGTTTCCTGACATAATTGGTAACAACAATACTTTTTGCAAGTCAAAAGAAAAATACTTTTCTGCATCATTTTTATAATATCTATTAGCATCATCTGCTTTTCTTTTGTGTATCTTCCATTGAGCTTTTTTGGAAGAACATACAACCAAATTATCTATGCATGTGCTGCTTGCTTCTATAAAGTTTTTGTACTTTAAACAGTCAGAGCATGAATCCATTTGAGGCATGTGTAAAGATATTTTAATTTTCTTCATCATTTTTCGGTAAGTTTAAATTTTACATATACCTGGGTGCTCTAATCTGAAGTCATTAAACATTAAAGCAACTGTTAAACTTGACGGCAAAGATCTAGTGAAACGAGCATTTTTTCGGCGCCAATGACTAACGCAGGGATAAGAGTTTATGTGATTTACTATTATCTCCATGGCATTTTAGGAAAACTCGTTATTGGACTATTATTTCTTAAAGAAAATTTCAACAGAACAACCTATTTAAATTTGTTAGAAGACGTTATTGATCCGCTGATCACTGACACATTGGAATCTGATAATAATCTTTTAGAGGATGAACTGACTTTTCAGCAGGACGGGGTACCTCACATTATTATATACGCGTAAAACAATTTTTGAATCAACGTTTTTTAGAGCGTTGGATTGGTAGAAGGCTTCCAATAGAGTGACCGGCCAGATCACCAGATCTTTTGCCTTTAGATTTTTTTGTGGCGATACTTAAAATCAGAAATATACATCACTCCTCCTGCAGATCTTGCAGAGTTTCGACAAAGAATTGTGGCAGAATGCCGATTATTGACACTGGAGATATTTGCAAATATACGAAGAGGTTTTTTTAAATAGACTGTATTATTGTATGGAGGACACAAAAAATTTAACAGTATAATGTGAATGCCAAATCTCCGGTATCAAGCATGTATAGTTAATTATTTAGATAGAGATATATGAATATATCCCTAACGTGCGAATATATTTCTGTAAGCTGCAACTGGTCTTTGCTCGTATTTTTCGGTATATGTTGCACATGAAAAAGTCGATATTTCAGTTAGTTTTATTTAGTTAAGCATTAAAGAAAGCATTAAAATATATTCATATTTATTTCTTGTGTAAAACTGAATGTAGAACACAATACATTTATGCTCAATAACGGCAGTCACTAAAACTGGTCTCTTATTGAATTTATGATCAAGCCCTAGAGCCGTCCTTATCAGAATTGAATTGAATATCAGATTGAATAATAATTAAAAAAACAATATTTTAGAATAAAATAAGCCTAAAATGCTCATCGGGAACTTATAGAAGAAGTTTTGAGCGTGAATTTATTTATTCGGTAACAACTTTACCGGTTATACACACTTTTTAACACAATTCTTAAACAATATTTTTTTTGAAAACGATTTCCGGAGTGGAAATCAAAACGTCGAAATTTTAGTTAAAAATGTAATTTTTATTCTAAATCATTTGTAAATCATTTGTGGCTTAACTGCATAAATAGGAACACAATTTTGACAGAACATAGTTTTTTTTTTGTAAAAATCCAATGAAATCTATGTTATTTATGTATAACAATAAAATTACGAATATAGTTAAAAGAAGAGTTCGTGTTTTGGTAAAAATTAGAACGTAAAGCAATTATTTTGTTAATAATGCTATTACAATATTATGAAATAACTCGCCTACGTACTTCACACTTCAGAAGTTGGCAGAAACCGGGAATAGGGTGGCGTTTGGCTAAGTTAGGAGTAGTCATAGGCGTACCAGTTATCTGAAGAGTCTGAGTTACTATACTTTCAATGTTACAGACAAATTAGCGTCAATCAGAGACATTTTTGACTAGTTTATTTATAGCTGCAAAACAAATTATGTTTATTCTGAGTATGCCACGATGGACGAGAAATAAGAAGGATTTAGAGGTCGATGTACATTTCGACAGTACATACCGTCTAAACCAAATAAATATGGTATCAAAATTTTTGCACTATGTAATGCCAAAATGTTCTACACGAGTAATATGGAAGTTTACGTAGGCACTTAACCTGCTGGTCCATACAAAACAGATAATACTGCCAAATCTATTGTAGAACGTTTGTGTGAACGGATATATGGATCCAACCGGAATGTAACAACTGACAACTGGTTTACCAGTTTATCTCTTGCTATGAGTCTCAAGTCACATAAGCTTCCTTTTTAGGAACGATACGCACAAATAAATCGGAATTACCCCCAGAGTTCATACAAGGTAAGAGACCAGTTGGATCTAGTATGTTTGCGTTTAGACCAGATTGTACATTGGTGTCTTTTATACCGAAAAAAAAATAAGAATGTTTTGCTCATATCTTCTTTACACGATGATGATGATATAAATTCAGTTAGCAATAAGCCAGAAATAATTATAGAGTGGTATAATTCAACAGAGTGCGGAGTGGACGTTGTGGACCAGTGTTGTGCTCAATATAATGTTGCCAGAAATACAAAAAGATGGCCACTCGTGATATTTTATAGTATGCTGAATGTTGCAGGGATAAATAGCCTTATAATATATTCTGCAAATAATCCAAATTTAAAAATTAAACGTAGAAATTTCCTTTTACAACTTTTCCAGTCATTAGTATATGACCAACAGAAAGTACGTGCGACTTTGCCAAATCTTTCGAAAACTCTAAAGGTGAGACTACAAGAACTTTGTGGTAGAGAAGAAGAAGCTGTTCCGGTACAACCGACAGCTAACCAAAGAGGATGTTGTAGTATTTGTGATTCTAAGGAAAATCGACCAACAAAATACTTTTTGTATTTTCTGCAAAAAGTATCTGTGCTTAGAACATGCCAGTATTATTTGTAATAATTGTTCCCAAGAAAAGTAGGTTATACGAAATGTTTTTACCTATACGTGTTTTCATTAATTTTTCTATTATTTTTGTAAATCGCATGTATAAGTTTAAGTTTTTGTTAAAACTTTAGTAATATAAAACGGCTTTACAACTAGCGGGAGTAGTTTTTTGTTATCGGACTCTCAGTCCGGACGCGTCTCCTAAAGTTATCAAATTAGTTATCAAATTCTACTGCAGGGTTAATATTAAAAGTAAAAATATAGGGAAAAGGACAAAAATCGGACGAAAATATGCAATAGCATAAATGATTAAGCCAAATAATTAAAGTTCACAATAAAATGACATAGAAAAACATGAAAAAATACGACGAATGGAGGAAAATCCGTGAAGGAAAATGGAAGCTTCCTAATGAGATGGTAGCAAAAGGACTTTATTAAATATTTTATGTAACTCGTAATACGCTGTATTATTACCTACTACTACTTCTTTCATTTTATTCTAGTTAAATCCTGAAAATTATCTAAAATGATGATCATACAAGCTTGCATCGTCTAATAAAACAAAACTATCAAATATATTTGAACTTACGCCACTGAGAGTAACCCCAACACAAGGGGAGATCTTCAGACTCGTGATACACGATGCGGTATCACATTGCGGTAGACGGTAAAATTCCAGAAAATCTTTACAGAACCATTTTGTTGCGTTCCCAAAACTTTGTATATTACATAACGGGAGAGTATGATCAAAAGCGTTTCATTACCGTGTGGTTTTTCTTTGACATAACGCACTACCGCGGAGGTACAGCTGTAAGCTTTTATTAGTTTGATGTTATAATATTCCTGTGAAATAGATAGTTCTATTATCTGTTGAAATTTTAAAAATAAGATAAAGGAACGTTGTGAACGGAAATAAAGTGTTGTTTTCATAGTATATTTTAAATTTTAAAGCTAGAGATAAAAATATAATATATTGTTTAACATATCTTTATTTTAACATTATTTTAAAATAACCGCCGCCATTGTAGTATCACTTTTATTTAAGGAGAAGTTTAATGAATGTTTTATAAGCCATGTAGGCCTAGATCTAATATACAATATTACGATGTTACGTTTAACATAAACTAAAATAATACAAGAACATATTATCTGTTCGTTAGAATTGAAAGCACGGAAGTCGATTTTTACAGTAAATGGAAGTATGCAGCCAATAATACACTGAAAGGTATTTTTTTTCGAAAGGTGCTTAATAGGTGGTTATCCAGGTAATTTGTCTACTATGGTATTTGTTTCAAAAAGCCCTATGTGGCACATCAGTCTTTTTTGCATGGCACACTGATTCTCAAAAAGACGGTAGTCAATCTCTATAGACCGCCAACCGCCTGTGAGCTGTGTAAAACTTGAGGTTATAAGCTAATGTTTTAGCATGGTTAATAAATAAAAGTAACTGTTTTCTTTATCGAGATTAATGTGCGAATGAGAAACAACCAGGAATGTCTGAATTAAGAGCAATAAAGATGGTAAAAATGTGTTTACAAGAAAACAATGAAGGTGTTGTCAAGGAACCTCAAAATGGGTTAGGTTTGCTATTTATTGCCGACTTTAAAGTTGAACGTAATATAGTCTATAAGTATTCATATAATAATATAAATAATTTCCATAAATAATTAATTTAAAAAAATTATTAGCAAAAAAGAGCTGGAAGACAAAAAATTAAGAAAATTAAGTTATGTGAAAAAATACTAAGGTAAAGAAACAAAACTGAATTGGCTGATTCCAGAATATAAGTATAAACTTAAAATGAAAACAGTTACATCTCAAAATATGGTATTGGTGATCAAATATTTAGAGAGATTATTAAATTTGTCTAACCCACATTGTATGTGCTAAATTGTGTAATAGCAAACAAAGTACTATGCAAAATGTAGCCTCCTTATTTGCTTTTAAATTTGTTTGGTATAAGCAGGCATTTAGGAAACTAACCATTACTTCTTACTTTATACCCCATATTCCACACAATATTGTCACGAAAATAGAATTTTTAAGTGACACGAGAAACTTATAAACGGAATGTACGAATACATTGTAAAAGTTTAGGTTCAATTCTAAAAAATTTTAGTATGACCGTTATTTTGTACACACTTACAACTTTGTAAAGGTGAGTTTTGCAGTTTAAAATGTTTGATTGATTAATTATTGTTTGTAGAGATTGGCAGAGGTCTAAGATATGTTGGTAGTAATACAGTTGGGGGTGAAATTATAAAGGACAGTACACTTTTTATATTTGTTAATTGAAAGGATTAATGTGAAATGGCAAGCGACAAAAGAAACAAAAAATATTTCTCCTTTTTGTGTTTCTCTCTTGAGAATATTTATAAAATGCGATAATACAATTAGTGTTTTATATTTTTAATGTAGTATTACTACTGCTTTAGGCAGAACTATACTCAATAGGGTTTAAATAATTAAAATAAACGTGAAGAAAAAATAGCCTTCCTTAAAAAAATATGGCTTATTACATAATTGTTGTCTAATTAAAATTAACATATTTTTAATTTTCATTTAATATAAATTAATACTTTTGTTTTTTAGCCAATTTCTCATCAATATTTGAACCATCATTAGCTCATAATTGATTGTATTACGAGGATACTGGAGGTACATAAGACAATAATGACAACGTAACGCAATTTCTTTTTTGAAAATTTTACGGGCTTAAAATAGTTTTGTTCAAAGAACATACGAGGACCTTATTGGACATACCGCTTTAAATAAAATTTTAACCCTTAACTGAAGAGGCCCTATTTTAATACATACAGAGAGACATGGCGTCTGACAGACTACAATGTAGGAGAGGGGATCAGAACTAAACTTTTTTTAAACAAACTTTTTTAATATATTTAATAGTACTCTAAAAGCTGTTTGTATTTGCAATTGAACACAGTAAAGAAACTCAAAATATTTTCAGAGAATAAAAAAATAACTACGACTTTCTAACAGCTAATCAATTACAGTTCGTGACAGTCACATTTTTTACTTTTTACTGTAAAAGTTACATACAATTGGTACAAATCGGTTTCGTACACTGAAGACACACAGGTTTTCTACATCGGCCACAAAGGTATTTTGTCATACGATTCTTCTTGCGAGGGCACAAATAACATATTTTTCGCTTCTCTAGTACTAATGGCTGGTTATCATCCACTGGGTTATTCTCAGGAATTCCAAGAATACTCGCTATACTAGCACGAATTAGCCGCGGTACATGAAAATTACCCATTCGTCGCTTCATATAATCTTCTACTAATTGTTTTGCTAATATTTTAGCAAAAGCAGATTTTTCTTGAATTTAAGAATTGTTTTTGTAACTTTGGTGCAGTATGTATGCATTTACAATAGCAATATCTATTATACGAAAAAAACAGCAAGAGTTTATCTGCGAGTTCTTCGACTACACGAACTTTTAGCACATTTTTCGTCCATGCAGTCTACACCTCCTTTGTTGGCATTATAATATGAAATTATTTCTGGTTTTTCTATTAAAAAATCATTACAAGTTCTATCATGCATTGATGATATTAATGATGTTTTTAAAAAACATCTATTAGATCTAATGACAAAAACCAGTTGTTCGCAGTTATGCCAATTAAAGGCTTAGTTAACCGCAAGACTGCTTGTATTGGTTTTGAGTATTTTTTTTTTCATCGGGTAAAAGACTTAAGCCGTCCACATCTTTGCCACAGTATATATACCCATTATAGAAATAACTGGTTCTTGCATCAGTAAGAGCCATTATTTTGATGCCATACTTACATGGCTTATTAGGCATATACATTTTAAAACGGCACGTTCCCCTAAAACTGACAAGCATTTCATCAACAATTGCAGATTGACCTAGACCATATGCGTTTTGACAATTTTCAATAAAAGAATTGAATATATAAAAAACTGCTGCTACTGAATCATGTTTTTTTCTTTCTTCTCGATCATATGGATTATCAAAACGAAGAGCTGATAAAATGACTGCAAAACGCTTTTGATTCAAGACAGTTCTAAAAATTTCCCTGTCAGTTCCATCTGTTGCAAAAAGCGTTTTTATATTCTTATGGTTCGATTTGAATACCGCAAAATATACGAGGAGTCCTATGAAAGCTTTCATCTCCGTTATGTCAATATCTTTGAAGTCATGTTTATTTGGATCATTATACTTAATTTTCATTAAATTCAATTTATGATTGGTCCACTGAATAACACATAATAACATATTTTCGTCAAACAATAACTGCCATACCTTTAGAGGATCAGTTTTCTCTCCAAGACTTCGTGCTTTTGTTTTTAGGACGGGAATTTTTGTTACTAAATTATGTTTCCTTGTACGAGATACTGGTCGATTTTTTTTTCACGTTTTTTCCGTAGAAATATGTTTGATTATTAGTCTCAACTATATTTTCTTTCGAAATATTTTCTTCATCACTTTCCGTAGAAATGTCTGAATCCGTCTGGCTATCAGATTCCAAAAAAAACATCATCCTGTATTTGATCAAGATCACTAGCGTCACTATCTAATTTGTCAAACCACTTCAAAGCTGCATCTTTAAAATCAGCATCGGTAAAACGGATTTTTTTTTCAATGAAACAAAATGTAACCTGACGAGACGTGCCTTCTAACAGACTAACTAAAACTGATTTTTGGTTATAACTTTTCCAAATATGCGTATTTCTTTCCTAAGTCGGGTCACTAATAGTCAACGAATAATATAAAGAATAGATGAAGTGATGTGCCGATGGATGGAGTTATTTGTACAGAGTGTTAAAAATTCTTTATGCTGTAGTCTGTTAGAAGGCACGTCTCCAGTTAAGGGTTAAATAAAAATAAAAAAAGACTGGTAACGACTAAACATCAGTCCGTATCGGTCCGTAGAGTCTTTTTAATGTTCTTCAAAATTGGTTCCACGTTAAGAATATTTATTTGTTTCATAATATTAGGTTAAGAGGGGATTTTTTTATTAGATGCTTGTATAATTTTTGCTATTCCTCAGAGAAATGCCACTAAAGGACAATTTAGCAACGTTTGCTGTAAGTTAAATGACAAAACACGTGTCCTCTTATCAACTTAGATCTTTTTGTGTTGCTTTTTAATAGAGTCTGCCTAGCCTGGGCTTTAGCTTTAAGTACGGAACAAGAAACAAATATTAAAACATTACTATGGATATAACCAAAATCATCTAGGTTGTCGCATTCTTTTATGGCGAAATGTATGAGAGCACCAGCGACTAGCAAGATCATTCTCTGCCCAAAATTATAAGCCAGGGATCAATATGAAAGCAAGAAATAATATAATACGAAGTTAAAATAGCCCCTGGCGATAAAGGAGTAATGATCGAACTGATCAAAATAGGTTGAGATCAAATTATCCAGGCTTTGGCCTTTCTCACCTTACCTAGGCAAAACCCCTGCTCAATAGATTAATGCAGTCATTGTTTATTACACAAGAAAGAAGACATTACAGATCTTAACACGATCGTCCTATCAGTTTGCTATTACACTTATATAAACTTTTTACAAAAAATTATACAAAAAAGACTGGGGCTAAGTAATACTTCTAGCAGCTTAGAGAATAAGCTGGATTTATATCGAGATACAGCACTAACCACCATTTACTAGTGACAAAGAGCCTGATAGAGAAATCTGCAGAATAAACTAAACCATTGCCACTGATTCTCGTGGACTTCGAGAAAGGATTCGAACCATAAGCCAGCATAAAATGTTAAAAGCATTGACAGAATGCCGGATAGACCATAGACCATAGATCATAGACCGTATATCTACCAAAATTCCACAGCTAGCGTAAAACTATTTGATCAAGAAACAAATAAATTTTTTATAGAGCGAGAAGTACAGCAAGAAGATAAACTCTCTCCAAAATTATTCACTACGATTTTAGAATATACTTGTATGAAGACAGATCCGATAGTATGATATCAACATATAGAGAGAAGATCAATCATTTGAGATTCGCAGATGACATCGTTCTTATATTTGATCGTATGGATGATGCAATAATAATTTTGGAAAAATTATATCACGCTTCTTTGGAGGACGGACTAAAAAATAACATGAACAAGTGTGCAATCACAAATTAACCCCTTAATTTGTAATCTCACGTTATTCTTAACTTCTTAATCTATTATAGTTTCACCGTGTATAAGTGACATTGTAAAACCATATCGTATAATATTTTAATAATTAGTTCATTTACCTACAACTAAATAAATTGCCGAATAATATAGTTTCTAATTGAACTTCCTAAGTGTTGCAATGATGGTCTAGATTAAATTGTAATGTAAGCTAATCGTTCAAAGTTGGTTAGTATCATAGAAGCAATAACCTCTGTGCTTAGGTATGAAATATTTGTGAGATTATAAATTGGGGATTTGAGCTCACTTGAGTACAGTCAATCATAAGTAGTTACGTAACGAACATCATATTGTGTAATTACCAGTAGCTGTCAATAAATCAACACTTTTACTCCACAACTTCAACCTTTTATTATACCTATCATCGTCGATCGACAAGAAGCGAACAAAGGGGCATTTACAAACCGATTTGAACCTCAAAACTACGTTCGAAACTTTCCAACAAGACTAAAAAAATAAGACAATAAAAGAAATGAAATAAGACTTACTCACAATAAATTTAATTTTACTACCAAAACGACCAGTTTCGCTTTCTACACTTTGCAAAGCATCTTCAGGTCAAACGGTACAAAGTAAATTAAATGCTGAAATTATAAAAAAGCCCATATTAGGGTGCTGTCTTATAAAGATAAAGATCAAAAAGGTTATAGTAATTATGCCAATATTGCCTGTCTGTGTTTATTAATATGCATAAAATTGATTTAGCAGACAATGTGAAAACCCACAAATTGGTAAGAGATAAACTATTAAATTATAATAAATTAGTAACAAACAAAATACTACTTACATTCCGGTACAAGAAGTTTTAGTTATTGATTCGTGATACATAATTCAAACTATCCTGTATTGCTGATGTTGAGTGATCTTTGGTTAATGTTAATGTAATTGTCTGACAATTAACGAGGAAGTTTCTTGATGTTAACAAAGGAAATAGAAGTAAGGTATATGTGATTGTTTGTTAAATGAAAGTGATGTTTTATATTTCATTTAAAGAACATATGTTAACATCTTTCCCCTCAAGAAACTTCCTCGTTAATTGTCAGACAGTTACAACATTAACCGAAGATCACTCAACATCAGCAATACAGGATAGTTTGAACTATGTATCACGAATCAATAACTAAAACTTCTTGTACAGGAATGTAAGTAGTATTTTGTTAGTTACTAATTTATTACAATTCAATAGTTTATCTCTTACCAATTTGTGGGTTTTCACATTGTCTGCTAAATCAATTTTATGCATATTAATAAACACAGGCAGGTAATATTGGCATAATTACTATAACCTTTTCGATCTTATCCTATTATCTTATTTATCTTTAAAAGACAGCACCCTAATATGGGCTTTTTTATAATTTCAGCATTTAATTTACTTTGTACCGTTTGACCTGAAGATGCTTTGCAAAGTGTAGAAAGCGAAACCGGTCGTTTTGGTAGTAAAATTAAATTGATTGTGAGTACTGTATGCACATAGAAGTGTGTGAGACTATATGCACATAGAAGAAAGCAATGGTAAACCACCTTTAATGGACAGACGACGTTAAAATAATCGCAGGGAATTAGCTACAGGAAGCTCAGGACCGACAAAACTAGAAGAAATTAGTTGATGCCTGTTTAACTTTAAACGCAGAAGGCTGGATGATGATGATGATAATGGACTCACATTGGCAACCTTGTCATCATTTTTCTTACACTTATTTTTCATGGACAACCAGGTCCTAGTTGTTGAGCTGACATGGTTTTTTTCTTTTGAAAACAAGTTCATTTGTGTATTAAAACTATAGTTATATTTAGCTTTAATTTTATTATAAACCAAACCAAATCTTGATGCATGAGCATTACCTAGTTTAACTCCAAAATTGCAATATTTCTGTCAAAGTTTTTTAGCTTTCTAAGAAGCTTCTTTTATCTATAAAGCTGTAGGAGTAACCTATTCTAGGAGCTTAAGCCCTTTGCAAAACAACGCTATGTAAGTGCTTATTATACAGGGTGTTTCAAAACAAGGTTCATAATTTTCAAATCAAAATATTCCGAAAACGGTACACAGTATCGAGTTTAACCAAGAGTACCTTTTTCGTGTAAAATTAAATGATATTTAAGTTTATTGAACTAGCGCCCTCTATGAGAATCAGATATAAAAACAAATTCATGGGATGTATCAGCTTCTAAAACATATTTGTATAAAATTTCATTACAATGTTGCCAGTAGTTTCGGCAAAAATCGTAAAAAATGCGTAAATTTTTTTTTCTTCAACGCCCTGTATCTTGAAAACGGACGGCGTTATAAAAATTGTTTACTAAGCAAACCCCAATTATTTTTAGTTTTTTACCTACCCTAGAGACGGGGTTACCTTTTTTTGAAACACCCTGTATATTCTACCGTGTTTAGCTTATCAGAAATGACAGTTATCACTGATTGAATTTCCCATTTTATTGGGATGATAATGTCAGAGGCGATTTTTTACTGACTAGAAAAATAATAAAAAAAACTGCCAATGAGGTTCAAAAACTTTTACGACATTCATCATTTTTCTTTGTTCTTGTCACTGTTTACAATGAAAGTATAAATATGTTAAGAGTCCAAATTAAATTTATTTTTTAGTAAAATCTCATATATATTTAACTTCACCTGTAGCTAACGTGAATCTTATTAAACGCATATCACATTCGGAATCTTCTGTCCGGGCATATCAAAGATTCCTTTGTTTTTATTGCGTATTAGCGGTGGCGTTTCAGGAAATTCTTTTCCCGGTAACTCATCCGGTCATTTCTCGAATTCAATGTATTGTACGTATTCGACCCTAGGTTATGCAGAAATCCCGTTACGTGGGTCAAATGATTTTGGACTATTAGCGGAACCATTCATGCCTTTGGCAATTACGAAATGCAATATTCGCTGTGCAAAATATACAGTTGTGTGTACATAACTTCAATTAAAACAGTTTTTTTTATTGCGAATTTTTAAATAATTTTTTTAGTTCTATTATTTTGGTAGTTATATTAAAATAGTATTAAAATCTCTGTTGACGTGAATCCTTCTATTTGAAGATAGGATTGGGAAGAATATATTTTTCTTTAAAAAAAAACCTACTTTGGGTCAATATAAAATCAATTACAAATTATTGTAAAGTAAGATGAATACATTTGGCAAAAACCGCTACACTAGGTGTTTGTGTTCTTGTTTATTTATTTATGAACCTCTTGTTCATAATTATGAACCTCGCAGAACAAATTCTGCTTGTTCATAATTTCAAAGCGTTTATAAATCAATAAGTAATTATGAACTCACTTTTTTATATTTGGCATATTAAAGCTTTGATCCAATCTTTTAATAAGACTATGCATCCTTTTTTACAGTTCTTCCTGTTCATTTTGTACAAATTAAGCATGTCGTTTTCTTTTGTTCTTTTTGAGCTCATTGATTATATTTTTAATCACTCCTTCAGTAGGCAGTTCTATTATTATGCCATCATCCTGTATAAGGAAATTTTTATTCTCATCTGAATTTTGCCAATTCAGTAGTTCACTAAAATGCCTCTCTCATGTAAATACTGTTACGATAAATATGACTCATATTTAACCTGTAAACATGTTATTATTCTAATAAGAATTTTCTAGTAGTTTTCCCTACGATAAAACCGGTCTTCTTCCATGCCGCTTCGAAGGGAATCCAGAACAATGGTTAATAAATATATAAAGAGGAATCTTCATTGTGTTAGACAGTCTGAATAATAATATCGAGTCGAGTTTTGAAATGTAACGCGCGTATTGTCGGGAATATAAGTTGTAATATATCTTGTAAATAAATTATATAATTATAGAGTGAAATAAGTTACTGTAATATTGTACAAATAACGATTTTAATAAACTAAGTGTTAGAATATTTTATAATAAATAAAGTTAAGAAATTAGACTAATAAACTCAGTTCAATATCATCATCATCATCATCAATGGCGCTACAACTCTTCGTGAGTCGTTGCCGCGTTTACTATTGTCTTCCATGTTTGTCGGTCCTGTGCCAGTAATTTCAATTGTCGCACTCCCATTTTCTCTAGATCTTCTTTGACTGCATCTTTCCACCTTTTTCTAGGCCGCCCTACAGACCTTCTTCCCTCTGGCCTTTTCCAGAACACATTATTAATAAGGCGATTGTCGTTACTGCGTATCACATGCCCTGCCCATCTGAGTCTATTGGCCTTGATATATCTGACTAGATTTTCTTTTCCGAATAGAGACTCAAGCTCGTTATTGTATCTGCCCCTCCATTCGTTTGTCACGCTGTCTCTGCAAGGGCCATATATCATTCGACGAATTTTACGTTCCCACACCAGCAATTTATTTATTTCTTTTTGTTAGCGTCCATGTTTCGCTTCCATACGCGACTGCTGGTCGTAGTATGGTCCTATATATCCGGATTTTTGTGTCTCGTGAAAGAAGTTTTGACTTTATTAGATGTTGCATTGCAAAGAAAGATCTGTTTCCTGCCATTATTCTCGTTTCAACTTCTCGCTCTAATTTTTTGTCATTTGTGATTGTTGCTCCTAGATATTTAAATTCTTTAACCACTTCGAAGTTGTGATCATTTATAGTAATGTTTTGCCTTATTCGCAGTCGTTCTTGTTTTGAGACGACCATGCATTTTGTTCTGTCTTCATTTATTTTTAGACTGATGTTTAATGAAGCTTCAATATCACTGATTCTTTTTCACACGTAAGTGTTCCATCTTCTTTTTGCATGTATAAATTGTAATTCTGGTATCTCCATTCACTTTTTCCAACTTCTTGATAAAATCACCGTATTTCTTTTTTCTGAAATCTTTACTATATTCCTTGTATAATTTTTTCGTTGTATTCATGTTTCTATATTTCATATTTTTAAGTGAGTTTTTTTTTGCTTCCTGCTTTTATAAAGTGTAGTTAAGTTTATTTTTTTAAGTACATATCACAAGCACAGTAATTACCTAGTAATTATTGATAATTGTTTAATATCTTTTGTTATTACAGAAGTAAAACTGTTGTCAGTGTTTTATTTCAATAATTTTTATTGTAGAATCATCTGTCTTTTCCAATCCAGCCTTCGAATTAATTGTTTTCTATGTTCAGTAAAATGTTCTATTGGTTTCTTTATCCGTTCGTGTCGAAATCACTATCGGCAATCTTCGAGTTACTATCTTGCTTTGAAGTTACGAGGGTGGGTGACAAATAACAATTTGTGTCCGAGCACTAAATAACACTCACTGGATGCCTGACATTTATTGGATACTTTCTTTGCAGGAAGTTCTTAATGTTTCGAGTAAACTTAAAGGAAATATCAGGAGTTGTATCTAGTTCCGACAACAAAGGGTTTTTGTTTTCAATGGCTGCAGTAGCAAGGTGTGTATGAAGCTCAAGTATTTACAAGTTTATTTACATTACAATTTAGTGATATTCACCACGATTTTATTTTAAAATAGATAAAATAGATCTGAATATACTTGTTTTTCCGAATGTTGTTGAAATGTTGAATATATATTTCCTATTATTTTAAGTTTTTCTGATATTTCTTTTATGTATGGTTTTATTATTTTCTTTGTATCCTGTCTTCTGAATTTTATAGGATCCTGTTCTATATTGGTCTGGTTCATTGTGTCTTTTCTGTAAACCTAACAGCGAACAAGAAAGAACAAAGAAATGTGTTTATGCTAAAATACGAACATTTTTATTTAGGCGAAACATCAAGACCACTAAATATTAGAATAAGTGAACATAAATCTTATATCAAAAATATAGAATTCCTTACCTGCTTGGTATATAATAATAATTATCTTTTTAATGTTCTTGTTGTTTTGTGTTTATATTCTGTAGGATCAGTAAGTTTACTCTCTTGATATTTTTGGTATGCATAGCTATAGTTATAGATAATTGTATAGTTATAATATCCTGGTACTTTCTTTCTAGAAGCTTTTTAAATTATCTTATGGCGTATCCCATTCTTTCTTTTAGTTTGCTGTTATTGTCTAATTGGTGTTACTGGTACATGATAATTCGAATTATGGATATCAACAACTTAGTGACCACTCCCACCCTACATTCTGCAGATCATAGTATAGTTGTCAAAGTTTGGCAAGTTAAATAGTAACAAATGCTTGGCAAGCCTTTCTTTAACCTGTCAACAGGATTGGCAGGAAGGACCAGCGTCTAATCATCGCTTATATTGGTAGCGACAATGGTTTTGTGCAAAATGGCCCATTGTTTTTTTTTTATACAAGAAAATAAGGGACTATTACGTAGACGTAAACTCCACATGCTTCTAGTTTAACGACTATTTTGCCTACCACATAGGGTATTATTATAGGGGGTTGAAAATTTGGGACAGAAATTATTGGAATGGAGATAGGGCAAGCAAAGCAAACCGAAACGGTGCGAACTGCCACTCAGGGTTTATTTGCAGAACTGGGTGGTGGATAAGTGAATGACAATGGGACTGCAATAGGGTAATTACAAAAATGAAACAAAAGGGGTACTTACATAAGTCTCCTGGACAAACAAAACACAAGAAGGTTCCCAAACTATTTAAGGACGCCGCTTAGAAGAATCTTCGTGCTGGACGAAAGAAAAGGTTCTTCCTTCCTGAAAATACAAAAAAGGATTTGGAGAGTTAGTTAAAAGAAATAAACAAAATGGTTTAGGAAAAATAAATATTTATAACTGTCTCACCACAAACAGTTACAAAAGTAAATAGTACAAAAATACTATATTAATAGTTGCAAAAGTAAATACAAAATAACAAACAAAAAACACTTACTATGGTCTATCCGTTTACAAAACTCCAGAAGTTTGGAAATGCTACAAAACTTATCTTTTATGAATAGGTATTTACCAAATGTCAAAAAAAAATAAAAGCCACACCCTAAGATCTACAATTTTAATTATTACAATTTCTTAACCTGTATGAAAACAATCATTAATGAAAAATTTCTATTTTTACTTTAAAAGTTCAAACAAAAAAAGTTACCTGGGTTTCACTACATGTTATTTTTACTTTAAATTTCTGAGGTTGGAACTGACCTACACTGGAGATTTACTGCCACGCAAAAAACTGCATCTCACACTGCGAATCAGCCTAGAATGATTTTAGACAGTTTAGACAGACAAAATGAGGATGGAAACTGTTCACTATGGCGCTAATTTTAGACTCGGCTTCTTAAAAAACTGGAACAGGTACAAATGGACACAAAGGCTCCATGTGGTTATCCTTCGTTGTAGACGACACAAATCTCTTAGATACTTAGAAACATAGAAACAGTGATTACTCTTTCAAAACTGACACATTACATTGAGTATAATTCACTATTCTCAACAAATTTGCCGGCTTCTGGACGCCGATACCTACAGCGTGTTCTCTTTTCAAAGATTCTCCCAAACCTCAATAACTGCACATAAAACTTAATACTGCTACACATTTTCCATCAAAAGGGACGAAAAAAACACAAAACATTACAAATTTGAAGAAAAATTTGGACCAACACTAAAAATCAAAGAATACCGAGGAAATACCCATCTGTGATATATAAACAAACTTTAAAATGTGTCCATTATCGACCTCGGCGGTGCAAAAAAGATTAAAATAACATTTCGGTGTTTTAGCATATAGGATAGGAGACAGAAATACATTGAAAATATTCCTCAGTGTTTTAATACATAAGGGGTGATTTCAATATATACCAAAAAATTTAAAAATGCTACACTAGAAGTAATAAGAATATTTTCCAGGGTGTTTATAATAACTCTATAATAATGATGGTAAATTGTAATATACAAAAATAAAACTCTACAAAAAATTAATACGCCCAGTCCTAACATATGGGTCAGAGACCAGGACTCCAAGAAAAAGTAATCAAAACATGTTAGGATGTTTCGAAAAAAAAAAAAGTACTAAGGCAAATCTAGAGAGCAGTGAATGACAATGTAGTGTCGAGAAGACGATACAACTTTAAACTTTATAGAATATACCAGGAACCAAATATCGTAAAACATATTACGATAGGACGTCTGATGTGGATAGGGCATGTAATGCGGATGGAACAAAATGACCCAGTTAGGAAAACCCTCCTTGATAGACCCATTGGTTAGAAAAGAAGATAAAGCCGAGAACAACGTTCCTTGATAACACCGATGAAGACATGAGAAATATGAAAATATGTACTTGACGGAGGAAGGCGATGGATAGGGACGACTGAAGAAAAATTCTTGAGGAGGCTAGGATCCACGCAAGGTTGTAAAGCCAAAATGATGGTGAAATTTTAATATATTATAAGATATATGTATAACAGATTAGTTCCATAATTTTTATTTATAATTATAAAAGTTTATAACAATTAAAGTGTGTATAATATATATCGAAGAGAAAAAATAAGCTAAAATTAAACGATCAAGAAATTGAAAACTTTGAGAAATATACATATCTGAATATCAATCTTGGGCTGTTGGCTACTTAAATGCTACAAACTTTGATTTTTTTACACAAAGTCGAAGCTTGGACTCTGTCGGAGATATTTATGTAGAAGCTGTGTGTGTTTTTGTGGTGTGGTACTATAGACAAATATTGTGGATCTTATGGGTTGATAGAGTGACGAATTATAAAGCATTCCGAAGAATGGTAGAAGAACGTGAATCGCTTATCACGAAAAAAAAAATTGACATTAATGTAATTTGGATGTAACAATAAATATCGAGGCATATGGTTTACTTCAGGAGATTATTGAAGAAAAAGTAATAATTTAAATAAAAACAAAGAAAATTTTAAAGGTTAAAATAAAAGTAAAAGTTTGCATTTCATTTCAGTTAGAATTCCACCATTGTTCTACACGTGTTTCGAGTTATTTAATTCTCATCAAAGTAAGTATCTACGTCAAGAGTGAAAAATATATTGCTTTTAAGGGTGAACTGTAAATACCTGTCGGAGTAAAAGGTTATTCCTAGCATCGTTCCATAGTCTCAAGTAAGAATCTTTGAATTTGAGGTTCACCTAATTTGCTACCGAATAAAGGTTTCCCGCTTTCTTGTTGCTTCATATAGATATCGCTGCAAGCATAACCAGACAGTGACAGTTATTATAACGACTAAACATTAGACTGCATTTCATTTCAGTTTAAACTTCCATAAGGGTTGCTGATGAGAGTTGAATAGCTGAAAACACGCGTAGACCAATGGTGAAATTCAAATTGAAATAAAATGCAATATTTTACTTTTATTTTAACGTATTTTCTCTACGTAAAAAATAAAAAACCTGGTGTTTTCAAAGGAAAACTATAGATCCATACCGTAGTAAAAGGTTATTACTAGCATTGTTTAATAGCTTTCAGTAAGGAGCTTTGAATTTGCGGTTCACCTAATTCGCCATCAAACAGGGATCTTCCGACTTCTCATTGCTTCATATAGATGTCGCTACTGGCATACTCAGGCAGTTATTGTTACTATAATGGCCAAATTCTAGACTGCATTTTAGTTCAGCTTAAACTTCCACAAGTATTCCTAATGAGAGTTGAATAACTGGAAACACTTATAGAACAATGATGGAATTCCATTAGAAATGAAATTCAATCTTTTACTTTTATTTTAACGTCGTTTCTCTACGGAAAAAGTAAAGAATGTACAAAAAATAGTATTTTAAAGAGTGAACTGTAGATCTATGTCGTAGTTAAAGGTTATTGCTAGTATCTTTTAATAATTAAATAAACTAAATAAACTAAATTTACCTTTATAACAAATTTCTTTATCCATAAAATACATGTTTAAGGCATGAAAACGTGCAAGTGGATTTACAAAATAATATGCAGAAGCAGTAAAGAAAAATGCACAACTCGTCGTCAGGTAAAGACTCGTTTTTGTTGTCGTATATACTCCGAATCCCTCAGTGGCGTTTGTGGAACATTTTCGTAGCACTGGATTGAAAGTTCCGTCTGCGGTCGAAGTCCCTGGGGAATCGCGGATCATCGGTGAACTACAATTCCGAGCCTTTCCACATTTCGACGTAAAAGGTTTGGATAAACTCCCGAACTTTCTGAGAAGTTAGTAGTTTCTCAGCGTTAACCAAATGACATTTTTATGTTTGGACAGAAGATTTACTGGGAGCAAATTTTTCGAATCCTGCTTGAAGCTTATTTAAATTGCTAATTGAACTAAATCCAAGTTAAGCTGATTAAATTGTTACAGAAACTTGTTGTAGAGCTCGATAAGGGAAAAAATAGAAAACGTCTGTGTACGTAGGTTGTAAGCAATGCAATGGTAAATTTAATCTTAAGTGCATCTAGTAAAAAAAAGTGAATTGGAAATACAAAAACTACAGATGGTTCCTAAAAAACTGATACGACTCTTAGTAAGATTTGATCATTTTGAGCAGTGTATTTAATTGGTCTAACATTATATTATATTAATTATGACCGACAAATATTAAAATAAACAAACAATCAACAAACGATTGATTACATACATAATATATGTTAATTCATAAATTGTAATATTTATTTCGAAGGTTGGCGATCCAAATGGCAATTGTAGTTTTGGAAACTGCTGCGCGAAAGATCTCTGCGGATAAGCGGTCGAACCATCTCCTCAGGTCTTTCAGCCACGAGTTCTGGCGTCTTCCTACTGATCTTTTGCCCTGTACTTTTCCTTCCAGTATAACTTGAAGTAATTCATATCTTTCGCCTCTCAGCATATGACCCAAGTATTGCATTTTCCTCTCTTTGATTATTCTTAGTAATTCTTTTTGTTTACATATGCGACGAAGTACATCAACATTAGTAACTCTTTGTATCCATGGAATCCTCAACATTCGTCTGTATATATACATCTCAAAGGCATCTATTCTTTTTTCTATTTCAGAGTCCATTGTCCAACTTTCACAGCCATAAAGTAAGACAGAAAAAACGTAACATCTGATCATTCGGATTCTAAGCTGTAGACTAAGGTCTGATCTTGTAAAAAATGTTTTAATGCTTATGTCTAGCATCAACGTCGGACTAGCAGTCCGCAAATCTAGAAAAGGTCCAAAAAACAAATATTTTCAGAAAAACGGCCTGATAACTGGTCGATTTTTTAAACTATAATTAAAATAGACAAAAAAAAAACATTTACACACAAATTTATTATAATTTGTATTTAAACTCATGCTTTGAAAATAAAAGTTAACAGATATATCTTTTTCTCATTTTGAGTACTATAAAACACAAAAACACTAACTAAACAAATAAAAAAACATTTATTTCTAAGAAATTAAACAAAGACTAAATAAAAAACAAATGTTTGAGCTGTGTAAAGTAGATACATGAATGAATTTATAACTTGAAAATAAGTCAATCTTCGCTGCTGTCTTCAGAAATACCATCTTGTAGGCAGTCGGAGCAAATGCATTTTCCGTGTTCTAAGCATACAAACTTTAGGTATTTGTGACAGGTATATCTGGTTGGACTATTTTTTTTGTCTACTACAGTAAAAACAACGACCTCGACAATTAGGTTGTGGATTTGGGGCTGGAACAATTTCTTCTTCAATATGGCAAATTTCTTTTATTCTTGACCTAATTGATCTAGAAATACGTTTATTCAAACATCGACGTTGTAGATGACCGTTTACTAGTTCCATACAAAGAGCTTCTAAAAACTGACTTCTATGCGTTTTATCTATCTCATTAGATTTATATTTGTTTATTACAAATGAATTGATACCAGCTACATTCATTGCAAAATAAAAAATGACCATAGGCCATCGGCGAGTGGCTCGAGCGCAATTGTAGGCGGCACACATTTTATTAACTAAATCTACTCCTCCTTTGGATTTCTTATAGTCAATGATGATTTCTGGCTTGCCCGTTAATTCGTCTAGCAAATCGTCGTGCTGCATTGTTGAGAGTAAAATAACGTTTTTGTTTTTGTGAATATATATGACACAATCGTACATTTTTCTCTAAAACCAAACACACTTGTTTTTTCTGGTCTCTTAGGATCAGTAAATTGAAGTGGAAGCTCTCTTTTGTTTTTTCTTATAGTGCCTATCACAGTCAGATGATGTTCGTTCAAAAGAAGATCGGCCAAGCTGAGGCTTGTAAAAAATTGTCCATTGTTACATTTCTGTGAGAACCAGATATAGGACTGCAGAGGCGAGAAACGAGGGAAATATTGGTCGTATCAACTTTATATGGGCCAGGTGGCTATTGTCCAACATACACCTCTAGATTTGCGGTATAAGGAAACTTTGCGTCTACTAATGCGTAAATTTTTATGCCGTATTTATTAGGTTTATTGGGCATATTATATACCCTAAAGCCACACCTGACACGAAAAGCGTCCAGTTTTTCATCTACCGTTGTATATGCTAATAATGAAAAATGTTTAGGTAAATTTAAATTAAACGAATCGAAGCTCTTACAGCTGCCAATTTGTCATATTTTTGTCTCTCTAATCGTGTTCGTTTATCATCAAAACGGATGTGTCTGAGCAAAAACTTGAACCGTGCAAGAGACATTGTCAATCTAAAAATCTCTGGCGGTGAGCCGTTTGTCCTAAAGAGATCTTCTACATTTCTGTGGTTATTTTTGGTTACCCCAGCTATATATAAAAGACCCAATAGTGCCCTAAGTTCTAAAATATTCGTTTTCTTTGTAGATTTATTACTGAGATTGTAAGAACACAGTTCAATAAAGATATTCGTATTGTTTATAATAGTTTGCAAAATCTCTTCAGTAAACAAACAACTCCAAATCGTTGATGCGCTTTTCATATCTCGTACTTCCCTAGTAACTCCAGAAATTTTTACCTTAATTAAATTGTCACTGCGAGTTTGTATTCGGCGGTTTTCTACATATTTCTTCCATTTAGTTGTTCCATCCATACCAATGAAATGCGGCACTCTTTGTGGAACATCAAAGACTTCTGAGATTGGCTATTCAATTTCTTCTTCCATATCGGTGTCGTGGTCCTGGATCTCTTCGAAATCTCCTTCTAAACTATAATCGTCATCGTCAAGGTCAACTTCTGATTCGGAATCAGAGAGAAATTCCGCATGAAGCTTTTCAAGATAAGCGTGTTGCTCTTCAAAACTCATTATTAAAAAAATCTGTAAAAAAATAAGTTTATATCAATCAATTATACAGAAAATATAACCAGTAGATCACTCCCAATTATAAATTACACAATTATTTTTTATTTACCCTAGAAATAAAATATAAATTTAATCTTACCTGAAGATTTGTGACAACTTGTATAACGTGCGGACTCACGTTCCGCAGTTCAATATAACAGCGGAACTAAATGCACTACACAACTCTCACAACTGTACTGAATATCATGATACAATGAAAGAATCTTTTCATTGTATCATGACTGAATATAGTATCACCTCACTTGAAGCTAGCGAGCACGCCACGACCGAGATCCTAATTAATCGTCAGAAATCGAGAAATAATTCGACAAGCGGACTCACAGTCCGCACGTTAACTCTGAAAGGATAAAGAGTATATAAATGATAGATTTTACATAAAATATGGTTGTTGTTATTATTTTTATGATTATTAACCTTTCCGGAACCGTACTACAAAAACTTACGCTTCAGGCCGTGTGGGGTCACTATGGTACCCCACTAAAATACTTTAATAATTTATTTAAATTATACATTATTGTTTGGGAAGTTATACAATGAAGCACTAGTAACTAAAAAAATTTGTTTTTATTATTAAAGAAATACATTGTTTTTATTTTTACCTTTAACTAAAATCTTTAAATTCATTAGTTTTTCAGTCAGTGCATACAAATTTTTTACTTTCTTCTCGGTGTTGTGCACATACTACATGATATTTTATTCTTTCTATCCCGTGATCTAGCACAAAACTTGCATCTTCGATTTGTATAATGGTGAGTTCTTCTAGCAGGGTTTTATGATACTGTGGCATTACTGTTATCTATCTGAAAGAAATACATCTATCGCGGTTTTTACAATTTTGTGAAAATTATTACTATTTTGTTTCCGGTTAAGAACGTTTGGGAGTGCAAGTTCTTGTGCCAAGTTTTGTAAAAAAATCCCTTTCCTACTTCGGTCCTTACTTTTTCAATCGGAAAACTTTTTAGTGAATATAATATAGGCATGGAGTGCAGCCATATCAATAATTTCCATAAAAATCCTCAATGGCCATCTCCTACTTGAACGAACACATGTATATTCTCTGGTCATTTTATCTCCGGTATCAACGGACCCTTAGGTGTTATTATAGTGTAAAATAATTTCGGGCTTACGTTTTGCTTTTTCCTCAGAGGATATTTAGTTGATATGAAACTGTGTCGATAAAAGAATAACTGCTTTCTTTTTTGTAGGTACATTGGACACTAATGTGAGATCATCAGTAAATCCAAAAATAGATAAATGTTCTTCGCGTGTAGAATTCGAAGCAAATTCGGCAGGAATCTCTTTTTTGTTAGCCCTTAGAGTTCCCGTAATTATAAGTTGATGCCTTAGCAGTTCTTCGGCTAGAGGAATCAATGTAAAACAAATGTCTGTAGTAACTTCACGCCCCGATCCAAAATAGGGTCTAATCATATCTAAAACTACCCTAAAACCATGATTCACGTCTCGTTGTTTTTCTATCATTCCAGTGTATATCTGACTGTTCAAAATATAAGCAGTATCAAAGTCCGAACAAACCCACAGCGTGAACAGGACAATTTTCACTTACTAGCCGCCTAGAACCGCATAGATCTTCCAAAATATGTGTCGTTCATTATTACATAAATTCTTGAAGCAAATCAATTTTAAGTAAGTAAATATGGGTTAGACAAAACAACAGATAACCATGATAAGACAAAACTGGATAAATTAATAGACATCATGAACAATCTGGCAAGTGACATTAAAGAAATAAAGAGAACCCAAAACAGAAGTAATGAAGCAATAGAAAGACTTATTGCTGATAACCAGACTTTAAGAGAAGAAAATAAAGACCTGAAGAAAAAAATATTCAAAATCAAAAATGAGTTAAATGAAGTCAAGGAAACTATTGAATTCATGGAAAAACAAAGAAGAAAAAACAATGTAGTCATGAGTGGACTAGCAATTGAAACATACGATCAAAGCGTCTTAAAAGAGGGAATGAGCAACTTCATTAAACACAATTTGAAGATAGATGATTTTAAAATTAAAAATGCACATAAACTGGGAGAGAAAACCTGTCTGATTGAATTAACAGAACATGAAGAGAAGGCAAAGGTTATGAAACATAAATCTAAACTAAGACATGTTGAAGAAGGAAACGTATAATACATCAATGATGATACTACGATTCAGAAAACAATTAGAAAACTTGCGCAAGAAGAAAAGGAAAGAGAAAAAGATGTAAGATCAGCTGGAAATGGGACAACAAAGAGAACAAACTAGTCAAAATGGGGACAAAAAACTAGTTAACAAATGTGCCGGAAATACTATGACAAACCAGGCAATGCCAATGAACATGAGTATTTTAGAATAGGTAGTAAAGACAAAGATAGATCCATAATTAATGACCAAGGAGGTGAGCAACGAGAGATAAGAAACCATAAAAATGCAGTCAACAACGAGCGAGAATATAAACAGTAACTATGTAAAACCCACATTAAACAAGAAAGAGCTTAATGACACGGCCCACAATAACGGAGTAGTGCTAAAGCCCAAAGGATGGACATTAGCAATGTGGAATGTCAGAGGTCTCAACGGCAAAGAAGTCGAAATTGCTGAAGAATTTGAGAAAAATCAGAGGGACTTACTGGGTATAACAGAGACCAAAAAGAAGGGAAAAACACACGTTTTTTAAAAAATTGACAATTCTTCATCACCATAGGAGTGTCACTTGACAAAAGGGGAAAAAAGGGATAGGCTGCCTGATACACAGTAACCTAATAAAGAATATTCCATATTGGTAATGCATTTCCGAAAGAATTGTAAAGATAAGACTGGTAACTGCGGAATACAAACTAGTCAATTTTAACATCCAAATATCACAGTCGATGAAAGGTTAGCTACATTCGGAGGAAAATGTTCATTTAGAGTTTATATAAAAAGTAAACCTGGTCGATATGGAATAAAAATTTGGGTTTGTTGGGACTCTGATACTGCTTATATTTTGAACAGTCAGATATACACTGGAATAATAGAAAAACAACGAGAAGTGAATCAAGGTTTTAGGTTAGTTTTAGATATGGTTAGACCCTATTTTGGATCGGGGCGTGGAGTTACTACAGACAATTTTTTTACCTCGGTTCCCCTAGCCGAAGAACTGCTAAGACATCAACTTACAATTACGGGAACTCCAAGGGCTAACAAAAAAGAGATGCCTACCGGATTTGCTCCAAATTTTGCTCGCGAAGAACGTTCCTCTTCTTCTTCTTCTTCTTGTGCCACTCGGAGATTGGAATTCATTAAGGCTATCCTGACCTTGTTTACAGCTGACCTAAAGAGTTCATTAGTGGTACAGCCAAACCACTCTCTCAAATTACGCAAACATGACATTCTTCTACGGCCTGGATTCCGTTTTCCTTCTATAACGTTCCTCTATTTTTGGATTTTTTAATGATCTCACATTAGGTTAAAACCAAAGGGTCTGTTGACACTGGAGATAAAATGACCAGAGAATATACATGTGTTCGTTCAAGTAGGAGATTGCCATTTAGGATTTTTATGGAAATTATTGATATCACTCAATATTATATTCTGATATAAGGTTGAATGCTCGAATAAATGAACTTTGATCAAATGAATGGCAGATATCGAGCACAGTTTTATTAATTAAATCTTGCCCAAGTACTTTCGCTTCCTAGAGCATCTTCAGGGGCATTTCGTCAATTTTGGCCTATCCAACAATCACAGAATGTCATAAACATAAAAATGTATATAACACTACACTACACAACGACAAACAGTTTAAAATTATTTAAAATGTAGCTTCGCCTCGTGTAAAGTAATAAAGGACGCACAACTGCGCATGCGTATGTGTTAAAATAAAGGTACTTTTATAAAAGGATGACATAAAATACGCCTTTAATAACTCTCTATTTATTTTGTTAATCATAGGGTTCTTTGTTAGTCACAGTATGGTGCCATCTTGTAGTTATATTGCTGTTTAAAATGACAGAAACTTTGTTTTTAAGGTCTTTCCATACAATTTTTTTTAAATTATCTTTTACACAAGTTTTCTCCTGATAATAAAAAACACAACAAAAAAAGAATTATCTAATTTGGTGAAGCCATTCTGAAGTGAAAACAGTACAAATATTTCGGCATTTCATTTTTATTAATATAGATAAATAATTTTAACTTACAAATTAAATAAAACTTAAACTCTCTTACATAAAATATGGAAATTCTTTACTTCCAATAAGACATTTTATAAATATTTTATATCCCTTTATGGTATTTTTGTATACATTTCGTATTAATCTTCGCCCTAATTTGTTTGTAAAAAGTTTATCCAAAACCATATAGAACTGACACGATATCTTAATTTTGTGCGACCTACCTGCTAATCCTGAAAGTGCTATTTTATGTACAAAATGTTGGAGGAGCAATAAAAGCCAAGAATTTCTCTGGAAAACCTACGAAGGAAACGAAAATAAAAGCTGCTTAGGAAAAACACTCATACCGAGCAAATATTTACAATGCGAGCGTTTTCCAATGTTTGTAAACTGTCACCCTTTAAATTTCATTATTTCTAATATTTTTCTTTTAGCAAAAGTGATAGAAAAAGGCCTAATAACTTACACAAACGTTTGTTTTGTTCGATGCTTTCTGCTTTTGGGATACTAATTGATAAAAGGGTCGGTATTGTAAAATTGAACAAAAGAATTTGTGCTGAGGAATCAAAAATGTTTTCCAAGAATAACAAAATGTAAATTCACTTGAAGTTGTAGTAAATTTATTTTTCTTTTTTACTCTATGCTGTAAAACTTATAAACGACTTATGATAGCATAATATATTTTTCTGAAGCTATTTTCTTGTGGCATCTTAATACGATTGACTATTTTTACTGGTAGTATCTGTATCTGCATCTGTAGAGTAGGCAGGGCGAGTTAAGTTTCACAGCACTTAGTCCACAATTGACCCATTGTGCATCCTCCCAGGGAGCTGTCACCCTTAGCTCATTGTCCATCCTGCCATTTCTAGGAAGGTGGACAAGTCACCAAGAGACATCTCCCTTACGTGGGCAGGTGTGGGCCAGGACTCGCCGAACGCGTACTCTCGTATTAACGATAACTCTGGGCATTCACATAGGACGTGCTCTACAGTTTCGTCTTCTCGTTCACACTTCCTACATAGAGGTGTGTCTGCTAGCCCCAGTGTGTGGAGGTGTTTGCTTAGTTGACAATGACCAGTTAAAAAACCAACTGCCAAACGTAGATTTTTCCTGGTCATTCCCAAGTACTTATTTGATGTTGACTCTTCAAGATTACTTAGTGTTACCCTGGCAAGTTTACATCCTTTCCCTTCTTCCTATCTTTTTAAGGTTTGCGTATGGGAGTGACATTTGACAATTTCCGCGATTGTTGTAGTTGACCAACCAAAAAGATCCCCAGGTCCTAAGAGTCTTAGGCCTGTCGCCTTCCTAGATAATTGGTCAGCAATGCGGTTGCCTTTATTCCTATTGTGTCCTTTAACCCACCTTAGGATGATGATATTACCATCCGAAGCTTGAGTTAGTGACTTGTGACACTCCATTACTAAACCTGATGTGACACGTAGTCTATTCAAAGTTAGTAGCGCTTGTCTGCTATCTGTGCAGATCATTATAGTGTTCCCTGCTACACCTTTTTGGGTTATCTCTTTTGCGGCTATGGAGATACCAGTCAGTTCTGTCTGAACTACGCTGGCATTTTTGCTCATACCCCACTTTGTTCTTAGGTTCAGTGATCTGGAGTATATCCCGCATCCTGAGCCTTCTTTCATTTTAGAGCTATCGGTGTATATGCAATAGACATTTGCCACGTTTGTCTCCATACACTGTCTTGTTTCAATTTTGTAGAGTTTGTTAAAGACAAACTTTGGTTCAATTGAGTCGCAGCCTGCCTGTAGCAGTGGTAACGCATCCAGCTCTCCCCGCCAGAAACGAGTTCTCAATTGTCTCATTCCTACATCAAGGTTTGCACCAGCTGAGCGCAGTCACATCATTGTCACTAGCGCCACCTCTTTGACATATATATCTAGAGGCGTGATGCCAATTATCAGCTCCATTGCAGCAGTTGGTGTTGTTTTCAGGGCACCTGTTACATTTATGCAAGCCATCCGCTGAATATGGTTTAGTTTGTTAATCGCTGTTGCCTGTAGCACTTTTGGTACCCAAGCAATAGCTCCGTAAGTTAGCATTAGCCTAATGACAGCGGTGTAGACCCAGGCGATCACCCTGGGCGTGAAGCCCCAGGTGCGTCCGACCGTTCGTCGACACTGCTCATAGGCAATATATGCTCTTTTAGCTCTACTATCTAAGTGTGAGTTCCATGTTAACTTCCTGTCAAGGGTAATACCAAGGTACTTCACCTCGTCAGAAAAATTTTGACTGTAGTTTAGAATCCTTGGGGGTATTAAGCCCGTGATTCTTCTTTTTCTGGTAAAGAGGACCATCTCTGTTTTCTTAGGATTTTTACTGGTAATTAACGACAGTTTTAATTTAAAATATTTTATTTTGACGTTTCGATTTTCACTTCGGAAATATCTGTCAAAATCATATTTATACAGGATGGTCCTTAAGTAATTGAAAAAAAAACAGTAGATTCTACACTTTAAAATATTACGATTTAAGTTAATTTGCTTTAATAAAATATGGATACTAGGAAAGATACGGGGTGTTAAAGTGGAAATTTAAAATTTTATTTTTCGCTATAACTTTAATGTTTGTAATCATTGACGTATAAAAATTTAAAACTGGGTGCTCTTGAGTATGAGAAATTATAGTTCGATGCACATTTTGATACAGCTAATAGAGCTTTGCCACATATGTGGCACTTACTTACTTACTAGAAATACTTACTAGAAACCCATTTCTCTCTTATACAACTTCATATCATTCATATTCATTCGTATGAATACCCGATGTAGTTCTCTTTTATGCTCGTCGTATTTCTCTATCAACTGTCTCAAAACAAACGGGACATCCGTTGTCTTTTTTTCTGATATAATTTCTCTTTCCCCAATATTTGCTCTACAGTTATCTCCCAAATTTTTATTATATGTAACATTAACTTTATTACTTTACAATTCTTACAGTCCTGAATGTCCCCTTTATTTTTATACAGTAATATCATCACTCTCTTTTTATACATTGGGCATCATTTCTTCCTCATTTATCCCACTCATCATTTGGCACAAAACGTCAATCTCGTCCTCTCCTAGAGCCTTCCAAACGTCCGTAGGTATTTTATCATGTCTTGCGACCCTACGATTCTTAATCCTTACCATCCTAATTAAACGCTTCGACAATCTTATCTCCCATTATCCTCGGAATTACATTCTTTATTTAGCAACTTTCTAAAGTACTCATACTATATTTGCTTTATTACAACATCGGATCTAAACGCTTCTCCATCCGCACTCTTAATCTGTCGCACGTAAGTCAAGTTCTTTGATGACGTGCCCTTTGCTTTAGCAATTCTGTAAAACCTTGTCATCCCCTCGGACGTTTTGAACTCTTTATACAGGTGAGCAGACGATTTTTCCTTAGCAGTAGCTACAGCAGGCTTAGAACTATTTATATAAGAATCAGTGAGTGATTTTCTTTTTCTTCTTTAAAAAATGTTTTTATTTATCTATTAACATTTATGTATTAACAATATTTTTTGTTTGGGTGAAATTGATTCATGGGTTCTTTATTTTTGCTGTCAATAGAATACTTGTCATCTCTAATAATACGAATTTTATCAAACATGACTATCATTGTTGAAAACTGCGCTAATAATTACTTTTTTTTTATTTTCTATATATATACATATATATATATATATATATATATATATATATATATATATATATATATATATATATATATATTTATATATATATATATATATATATATATATATAAATATATATATATATATATATATATATATATATATATTATTATGATGTATTATTTGTGAATGATGAGCAATAAGTGTTTTTTAATAATATATATATATATATATATATATATATATATATATATATATATATATATATATAGGGTTTTTATCGCGGTTCTCAAAGAATTAGTTTGTAAGCACTTTTTTAAATTATCTTTATTATATCTATTATGAAACACACATATATATCTAACATAACCAATGCAAAATTTAAAATAAACTATCTTTAAATTGAAATTCTTATGAAACTAATTAAATTATATAGACAATGCAAAATTTAAACAAACTATCTTTAAAATTGAAATAATTATGACACTAACTAAATTATATTAACAAAATTTTGTACCTTTCTTTCACTGAATGCCTAAATGAAAATGTTCTCCAAAATAAAGATTTTAATCACCACTCAATGTCTTCGTTCTCAGCCTCGGTTATCCTTGTTTTTGTGAAATTACTTTTTCCAATTATCAGCTTCCACCAATTTAAAATATTTTTCTTCTTAATAGCATTTATATATATTCTTCTTTTCAATATACCAATATCCAATCACCAAATATATTATATAATTTTAATTTTCAATTAATACTTCCTTCCATTATCCAATTACCATTTTTACATAACATAATTTTTAATCTTTAATAATATTATCTTTATACTGTTTCTTAATCTTCATTGAACTTATTATATTGAACATCTGGACCTTCTGACTGACTATCTTGAACTTATTGAACAACTGACTTCACTAACTAAATGTGTCTGTCTTCTAACTAACTTTCTTACTAACTGACTGGCCATCTGACTGAACTCTTTGAATCCAAATCACCGAGTATTTATACCTTTTCAATGTTCCAGAACCATCTGGCAAGAAATGATATTCGATTTGTTCCATCTCCTACATGTCTGAATTTTCTGGAACAATCCATTTCGCAAACAAGGCCATCTTCGGTGATCTAGAGAATTCCTTACTTTTCTATCGAGAATTTTATCGACATTTAGGCTTTTCAGATCAGAATATAAACTTAAATCAATAACTTAAACACTCCAATTTAATAAACTACACATTTTAAACTAACATATTATTATAACCCCACTTTATATTCCTAATTATTATTTAAAATGTCACTTTCAGAGTATGTTTGGTTGCCTATGCACATGGCTCACTTAAGTATATTTACAATATTATAATTATTAAGAAAAAACTTTTTACACTTATTATATGCTAATTTCTTAAGAATACCCTCATATAAATAATTTTTATAAAATTTTCTAGTATATAACTTATTAAAATAACCAAATACTTTTTATATCTAATATTATCTAGTGTATAACTTACAAATTATTTTCTTTAAACACCAATCATCTCAATATATATATATATATATATATATATATATATATATATATATATATATATATATATATATTGTGTTAAGTGTTGTAATTTTAGTTTAAAAAATAATAAAAAAAACACCAGTTCGGTTATTTATTACAGAAGGCTTGCTATAAAAGTGTAATTAAAACCTTTTACCCTAATCCGCTTTAGAGCAACACTCATACCAATTACCTTTCCTTTCCAGGAATTAATAACCAAAATGAAACGAAAAATTAATACAATAAGCAATTTTTTACGCTACGAGATGAATCCAATTTTAGAGAGAAATTTTAGAAGCAAGAAATAATTTGGAAACAGTTTTTGAAGTTTTCTATTTAAAATTTAAATGTTGCTCTTTGATCATCCTACAGTAGCACTAATAGCGTCGGTGTTTTACTAGGAGTTTTATGAAGTTTCACTAGTATGTTGGTATTTCTGCTTCATCAGGGCTTTTATAAGTAATCGGCTTGTATAATATATATATATATATATATATATATATATATATATATATATATATATATATATATATAAATATATATAAATATATATATATATATATATATATATATATATATATAAATATATATATATATATATATATATATATATATACCTAATATATTATTAACATAATATATCTATTCTACATATTGCAATTATTTTGGACAGAAGTTTAATTTTTAGAAAATTATTTAAAAATTCAAATTTCTTTTTCAGATTGGTCTACGATAATGAAAACCTTGGCGACTATTTATATGTAATGGTAAGAAAAAATATTTATTTTTTTTATATGAATGTATTCTGCCATGCATGTATACACTCACAAACAAAATTATTGCATATTTTATTCTGAGTCTGTTTTTGAAGTATATTTTTTTCATTTTAAAAAGTTTTGTACTTTTTATTGCTAAATAAATTGTACTGGACTATCTTACGTATATTCATGGTCAAGTCACTTGCATATTGAAAAGCTTTGTAGAGAAACTAATAAAATCGCATAAAAATATGAAAAACCACATATTGTTCTTTTTAGATGAACTGATGATGCTTTCTGATTAAGAAAGCGAAACGTCTTCAATAAATAGATGAAGTAGCCATCAACTTTGTCTTTTTTCTCCACCTTTTGACCAAAAAAACCCACCACTCTTCTGAGTGATCCTTAATTTATATTGGATTGACGGTCGTACTCCTTTTCTCGATATATATATATATATATATATATATATATATATATATATACAATAATATATATACATTAATATATATATATATATATATATATATATATATATATATATATACAATAATATATATACATTAATATATATATATATATATATATATATATATATATATACAATAATATATATACATTAATATATATATATATATATATATATATATATATATATATATATATATATATATATATATATATATATATATATATATATATATATATATATTCGGTATTTTATCAAATATATTCACCAAAGATTCGTATTTGGACTGGATTTACTTTCGGGTTAGTTTAGATGTATTTGTTTTTTATTTTTTAAGTTATGACCTTCATATAGAACAAAAAATTAAAACCAAACATCTTCGTTAAATATCTTTCCTTGATACTTCGTTTAATTAATAACACAATAAATATTAACTCAAGGCAAGGATGTAAACTTACCAGGGTAACACTAAGTAACCTTGAAGAGTCAACATCAAAGAAGTAATTGGGAATGACCAGGAAAAACCTACGTTTGACGTTTAGTTTTTTTAACTGGTCAGTGTCAACTAAGCAAACACCTCCACACACTGGGGCTAGCAGACACACCTCTATGTAGGAAGTGTGAACGAGAAGACGAAACTGTAGAGCATGTCCTACGTGAATGCCCGGAGGTATCGTTAATACGAGAGTACGCGCTCGGCGAGTCCTGGCCCACATCTGCCCACATAAGAGAGATGTCTCCTGGTGACTTGTCCACCTTCCTAGAAATGGCAGGATGGACAATGAGCTAAGGGTGACAGCTCCCTGGGACGATGCACAATGGGTCAATTGTGGCCTAAGTGCTGTGAAACTTAACTCGCCCTCCCTAATCTACAGATACAGATACAGAATATTAACTCACAAACATAACGAGTATATTCAAAACGAAAATGAAGCACTGATAATTAACTTCTGCGTGAATAACGAACTCAAAAAAAACAAAACATTGTTTAACCACAAAGACCAACAAAAATATACATTAAAAAATAACCAAATACTCATTTTAGGTTATGTTATAATAAATAGAGATATACATTGTGGGCATATACATCATAAAACATGGGCAGATATACATCCCTATTTGCTAAAGGTAACTATAATGAATCACCAACACCAAGTGATGACAAATAAAGAAATAAACATTGAGGAGGGAGAGGTAAAGATAGAATTAAGGAAATTGATATTAATATATTGACATTATTTGATAAATTATCATTTATCTCACGGACATCTAGCTCTGTAGACAAAAAATGTGCATCTGCTGGAGATAAGGTACCACCATGGTTAACAGTATAAGTGCCTGGCCTGTTAGTTTCCTTCATTTGGATCTGCAGTTTCTTTAACCGCTTCTGATAAAGTACAATCTTTAAAACTAGTAGAACTCCCTGGCAAAATATTGTTAACTTACTGTAGAGGTTTTTTGTTTCCCACATTTTGCTAGCAAGAAATGGTTATCTTTAACTACCTTCCTTTATGAGGAATTATTTTCATGTGAAATACTGACAAATTGTTGGATAGCATTTTATAGTATTAATTTCTCTCTTTAAGACATTCTTAAAAAATATTGGTGGTTACTGTTGAATATAAAGTTCAACTTTAAAGTATTTAGGTAAAAAACACTTAAAAACGTTATTCATGTTCAACTGCTTACAAGATTATATTTATTTTTACATTTCTAGTTGAGTAATTGCCTATTTACTACTATACATTGGGACATAGACTAAGGACAGGTTATTTGGACCAAAATATGGCCATTGGGCCAAATATGCCTTAATAAAATGTTGCTGAGAAAAAAGATAAAGGGTGTTAAAGTTAATTTTTGTTTTTCGTTTTTTGCTAATAGTTTCCCTGTATATTTATAAATTGCTATTAAAATTGGCACAGAGGCATAATCTTAAACAAGAAATAGTATTTTATTTACAATTTTACGTTTTGTCATAAAGGGCGCCACGTGGATCATTCCTAATGATCAAATTGAGTCTAAACTTTTTTTGATGAAACTTTTTAGTAATTTTTATTAGGAAATATGACGTAAACATCATTTTTACGTAAAATTGGTACTCTTGTTTAAACATGATAATTTCAACCGTTTTCGATAAAAACGCAGTCGAACTGCTAAGAGTCTTAAAAAAGGATTTCAAATATTATTTCATTTGTGAAAAGTACCTATGCTTTGGACTGTCAGATAATTGTTGTTGGTAAATGTCATTTGTTCAGAGTAAATTATTTTTGATGTGACAGTGTAGTGTAATGTTGCATTTTCTAAAAGTAATCATTACTTTTTTGATTGAAATGCCTCGTCATAATCATTTTACTAATGAAGAAATGCAAGATATGATTTGCGTATACGCACAAGAAAATTTTTGCGGTCGCTCGGCAGCCAGAAGGTATGGAATGTTATACGCAAACACAAGACAACCAAATCACAAAACTTTTGCAAGATTACATCGTAGTTTAGGTGAAACTGGGTCATTTCAAAAATCGGGGTGGTCGACCGAAACAAATCACAAATAATCAAGAAGATGAACTATTTGTTCGAGTAGATGAAAATCCTGAAATAAGTTCACGACATCTATCAGCAGCAACAGGAGTAAGTCAGTCGTCTATTGTTAGAATTCTAAGAGAACCTCCATCCTTATCACTTCACTCCTGTTTAAAATTTACTTCCAACACATCTTCCACGACGGTTACAGTTTTGCCAACGTATTCTAAATAAACATCGCAATGACAGACACTTTATTAAGAATATTATGTTCACAGACGAAGCAAATTTTACCAGACGAGGGGTTTTTAATTGGCGAAATAGTCATTATTGGGAAGAAGAAAACCCGCATGCTATTAAAGCTAGACATTTTCAGCATGAGTTTAAACTGAATATTTGGTGTGGCATTATAGGCGACCAACTACTAGGGCCTTATGTTCTTCCTCCGAATTTAAATAGAGATTCTTATTTATTCTTTTTGGAAAATACTCTTAGTGATATTTTAGATGATCTGTCACTGGATGTTAAAAGAAAAATGTGGTTTATGTAGGATGGAGCGCCACCTCATTTTTCATTAGCTGTTAGAAATCATCTTAATGACGTATTTCCTCAACGATGGATTGGCAGAGGCAGTGATTTTCAATGGCCACTAAGAAGTCCTGAGTACAACCCGCTAGATTTTTATTTTTGGGACATATGAAGTCCTTAGGTTATGCCAATGAAATTAATACACGAGACGAACTTTGAAGATACATTCAAAATGCAGCTAATCTTCAAAATAATCTTATAAGGGGACAGAATAATATTTTTTTTAACAAAAAAATGGTCCGAAAATCCTTTATAAAAAGACCATGTAGAACATTTAGTTTGAGTTTTTGTGAGTTCTTTTAAGTTAAAGTGTGTTTAGTTTTGATTTATCGTCAAAACGGAAACCTTACGTTAGTTGCAACTTTGTTTATTAGTTTGGTATTTAATAGTGGAATTGTAAATAAAATACTATTTCTTGTCTAAGATTATGCCTCTGTACCAATTTTGATAGCAATTTATAAATATACAGGGAAACTATTAGCAAAAAACGAAAAACAAAAATTAACTTTAACACCCTGTATCTTTTTTCTCAGCAACATTTTATTAAGGCATATTTGGCCCAATAGCCATATTTTGGTCCAAATAACCTGTCCTTAGTCTATGTCCCAATAGGTATGACTCACCCTGTATAATTAGCCTAGGCCTAGACAAAAATGCACAAGTAAATGCTCGTAAATCCACGTTTAATAAAATCAAGTCATTTATTCATGTAATAAATTTATTAACGGCTTGAATTACTATGAAATTATGAATTTTTACTTACTTAATGAGAAGTATACTATATAGAGCCTCAGGAGCCGTTTTAATTTAGTAAATAATTAACAACAAAAAAAAGCGCTTAATTAAGTGACAATGACATTACAATGAAAACTTATGGAGTTACCAGATTAGTAACCAGACCATGCCAATTCAAGTTAACAGATATTGGAGTTAAGAGGTTTTCTATAATATTCTTTTTAAAGTTAAATTAATCGGATGACATATGACGGTTTCTTAGACTGAATAATATTTAAAAATATTTAAAAAAAATGAAGTTACACGTATTACTAATTATAATGACGTAATGGTATGTTTATATCAGATATACCTGTTTCTTTTTACTATATAGTTAGCCTGGGCCTACGTAGAAATACTCGTAAGTCCTCTAACCTAAAAAAATGCACAAAGAAATTCTCGTAACTCCACGTATCAAAAAATCAAGTAATTTATTCATGTTAATACATTTATTAACAGCTAGAATTAATATGAAATTATAGTTTGATACTTACCTAATGATAAATATACGATGTAGAACCTCAGGAGCTGTTTTAATTTAGTAAATATCTTACAACAATAAAAACTCACAACCACGTGTTCCTATTGCAATGAAAACTGATGGAGTTACCAGGGTTGCCAATTCAAATTAATAGATACTGGAGTTACGACGTTTTCTTTAGTGTTCGTTATAAAGTTAACATAATCGGCTGACACACGAGTGTTTCTTAGGCTAAAGAAAAATTATTTTTATGCAATTTGCTATAATAAAGTCATATTTTAAAAATGGAGTTACAAATATTGCTAATTACAATGACGATAATAAAAAATTTATTTTCTGCTAATGTATTTGCAAATATTCATATTGATTATATATATTTGTATTTTCGAGTCACATTACGTCATAGTTACAATATACATAAAATGTAATATGCCTTCATCACTAACTTCCTTGTAAAAAGCTCGTAATGTCATGCGTCCTAAATAAAATTATTTTGACATTTATTTTTCTCGTATAAAAGAAGTTTCTTTGAAAACGACCGTATTCAGTAGAACCACAGAATGTTTCATAACCGTGAAAATACGGATACAACTTGCGATAAACAATTTTATGACTGCTTACAGCTCACCCGAAATGAGGGCGTTGTCAGGGAAAATATTCAATTAGATTTTTCTAAAGAAATGTGACGTATTATGTAGAGCAAACCGTAATTTTACCTTGGGAAATATTAACATACTGAAATGTGATAAATTAGAGCGTACATTTTTTTTCAAAAGAGAATATGCAGCTATGGGTGGTGGCTAATTATTCAGAAATTTCGTAATTCTGTATAACAGAAAAAAATTTATCTAATATCGGCGAAAAAACTATGATGACAAACTTTTTTCCAAAATCTTTATAAACGTATTCAGGCTTTTCATAAAATAGTAGAAAAACTTTTAAACTCTCAATGTACCACATTATTCATTCAATGTGGAGGGAAGTACATTATTTGGCTCTAATTATAACATTCTTCTTTTTCTTCTTCTTTCTTAGCTTTTCCCTTTTCGGGGGCCGCTGTTTCTTATTCTTTGTCACCACTCATTTCTATCCATCGGGTGTTCTTCACCAAAACCTTACTCTTTCAAGTCCATTGCCACATAGTCCTTTCATCTTCTACTCGATTCTCCTCTATCTCTTCTTTGATCGTACCACATAGTTTTCATCTCTACTTCTGACAGCCAATCCATTGCAGTCTTTGTTCTTAAATCTCTTTTGAGACTATAGCCACCCTGGTTCTTTCCCTAATCAAGTAGTTTCTGATCCTAGATCTTGTGGCTTTTAGTGTTACCCCAAAATCCTGCGTAATATTTTCATTTCAGCTACCTCTATCTTATTTTCCTGATTCTTCTTTACAGGTCACACTTCACCGCCGCACCCCAACGCATGTCTCACCCACTCTTATAGATCTTTTCTTTTAGCTCTTCCCCGAATTTTCGATCACAAAGTATCCCGCTCATTCGCTTCCAGTTAAACCAACTAGCCTGTATCTTTTGGGAAATTTCTCGATATAGTGTCCCATTTTTCGTTATTTAGGAGCCAAGGTATTTACCTTCTTTAAGTCATACAGGTTGTATATTAATAAATATATAATAAATAAATAATATCTACTCCATTTCTGCCGTGACTCTATGAACTACTATATATTAACTTGCATCCCTCTCCAAGATCTCTCAACTTAATACCTTTTCAATGAGTTTACTGCACACAAAGGACACCAATCCTTCTCTGGATAAAATCGGGTAGCTCTCTTTTTATCTGTCATTTTTTCGACGTTGAGGGTTGCAAGTCTCAGGACTAGCTTCTTTTGCCTCTTTCGTCCTCTAAAGGATAGCCCTAGCGCACTTTTCGCAGGGGTCAGGGGAAGCCGCAACTGCTCGTCGCTCACGGAGAACGCTCTAGCCTCTAAACTATTTTTCATATTCCTTCTGTTCATGGTTTGTTCTTATTTAGTTTGTAGTGGATTTAGTTGTACAGAATAAGTTAAAAGACTATAACCACTATTGTAAAATTATTATTTTCAGTTTTAGTACAAATTAAAATCAAATTGCTCAATATTCACAGCTAAATTGGTAGCCACTGTCTAGGTTTTAAGTTGGATAATAAATAGCACGTTATATTTAGAAGGGTATCTAATTATATACAAGGTATAGGTACTACATTGTTCAATCGTACTTGCTTCACTGATCGTACTTTATTTTTTTTTTTTTGTTCTAGATGTTTTTGGTTCAGGCATTATTGAAAGCGATCGTCCTCTTTTTTTATTGACTGTTTTTTCTATAGCTACAAGAACTTCAGCAATTTCTGCGCAAAAATGCAACAAATCTAAGATTCTTTTTTTTATATTTGCAAATTTATTGCTTGCCTTCTATATTCTAGCCCGGGATTCGTACAGACTAAATCTATAACATGTGTCAACATTCTCAATGTTCATTTGCGTAACCTAATAATGGGCCTGTACAATGTTGGTAAGAAATTAAATTTGTCAACACTTCTCATTGACAAATTGTAATTCTTTATTATCTGTGGCCTATTAATTTCTATATAGGTCTTGCTTGTTTTGTCCCATCGTTTACACTTATCCATCGTCTCAATTCCTAAATAATTTGATGCCATTATTACATTTTTTGTTGTTATTAAACCACTTTCTCATGATTATCTCCCCATCGTGGCTAATTATTTCTTCTGCAGTACCACGTCCATAGTTTTTCATTATTTAATAAGCAGAGAAGCCAGAACTACTGAATCTATTTTGCTATGCAGTACAAACGGCAAAGATAATTTTGTAGCAACAGAATTTGTAACAACTAATAACTATACAACCAACAATAACTCTGTGATGCGATCACACAGCTTCAAACCGAAAACTGCGCCTTCTCCAAAAATTGTCTTTTGTGTTTGATCCAATTCAGTTTAGCTCCTGATAATCTGCCCACCTGAACGGTAGATTGCAAATATTGTTATACCCCATGGATTTGGTTTGTATTTTAAACATTGTTTCACATCGAGTGATTCTTTGAATAGCACTAATGTGAGTAAAGGAGTAATATCTATTTAAAGACATGCTCTCAGCAATTTTAGGCACATAATTTTGAATTCCAATAAAATGGTATAAAAAGTATATGTATACCAACAAAAATTTGCAATTCCTCTACAGTCGTTGGGTAAAATCGTATTTTGTTATATACAGCATAAAAGTTTGTAAGCTCTGCCATACGTGCAAATAAATCTCTTGTAAAGTACTTGCAGAAGATACCAAATAAGATCTTTCCAATTTTACAACTGACGTTACATCTTCTACAAACCACTGGATCAGTGGAGTGAGATATCTCGCTTTAATATGGCATTTAATATCATTCGTAGGGGTGAGATGAATATTTATAAGATAATCATGAACCCGGATCTTACCTTCAGACAATACCTGAGAAGCATTTGGTCCTGCAGCGACCACAGTGTCCACAGGTTCCTCTTCTACTGCGAGAGGTTCACCTCCAATATTTGGACCCCATTTCCTGTTTGTAAGTCTTCTTCTTTGGTTTCTACTGAAAATTAATATAATTATTAGTTGTCTAAATTACTTCAAAATAAATGTTTTTAACTTCAAAAGCTTCTAATTACTGCTTCGAGGCAATAATGTTATCACCGTCGTCAAACATGTATTCAATATCTGAAAGATTTTCTATTATATTAAGCAGCACGTGGGTCAAAGGTCGCTTTAAGTCCATGTTGGCTACTGAAATATTACAAATATGTTTATTTAAACAAGTAGTATGGATGGACTAGGTTCTATTTAGCTATTCTAGAAGAACCCGTTTACTCACACAGTCCACAAGTGAGGACGTCACTTTTCAGCAAGAAAAAAAGACAAAAATAAATTTATTCAACTTGCGACTACTTATACAATAATTTTTATAAAGTGTGGTTGAGTGACCTAGTCTAAAAAGAAATTACTGTTGTTTGCGCGGTATAGGTGTCTGCATAGTTTTCTATGTTACTAAAACTTTTCCAATTGTTTCTTCTACTTGCCAACAGATGGGGTCTAGTGCATGAATATGGAATATTTAGAGGTCCTATAACGTGGACAACATGGGTAAACAGTCATACTATTATAATTTCGTACAACTGAGCTCGTAGAAATGTATGTCCACATTTGTGAACGCCGGCCGTAAGCAAGAGGGTTACATGTTTAAATAGTCAAATTCCATCCTTACTTCTCTGGCACTAAAATGAAGGTTGGACTGTGCTATTAGCATGATGATTACCAAGAACAACAAATATTCTAAAAAAAGCGATATAATATAAAGATTTTAATATTTACTGTAACCGAAAAATTATGCAGTCAGAATCAGTTTTCCCAAGGTTATCTAAATTGGCTTTTAATTTGATAAGCTTTTTTACACAATATTTTTGGCAACTGTTCACAGTTATCGTTTCCCTAAAAGCTTATATCCATTTCCTTTTTGCAATAAGAATAGCAGTAATCATCATAATTCATTGAAAAACGCACTAAGAATATTGCAGTTTTAATATCGTAGGTGCTTCATCACTTCTTACAAACAACAGACGGTGTAAAATTCTTAGAGTAATGTTTAATTTATGTAATGCGCAAAACCTTTTTAATCTTACTAACAGATACTTAAACTTTACTGCTATTGTCATATTACACACTTTAAACGTTTTGTCACAGAAAAGACTTTGGTGTTTTAATTTATAGAATATTTTCTTCTTGAAGTAACCGAAAAAGCTTTGTGTATTTATGTATGTATATATATATATATATATATATATATATATATATATATATATAATATATATATATATATATATATATATATATATATATATATATATATATATAATATATACCTAATATATATGTATATAAGTGAAAACCACTTATGAAATAAAATTTCTTGCATACTTATTTTAAAAAATTATGAAAAGTGTTGGGACACATCAACTTTTAAAATTCAAATGTGCACTTTTTAAACAAGTTTAAATATACAGGGTGATTCACGTAAGTCCAGCATAGTCTATCATTTTTGTTTTCAATCGAACACGTATTTTTATATTTTTAAAATCTGCTTAAAAATATTTTGTCATATGTCATAGTTTGATACCAATATTTGGTACCAGTACTTAGTTTGACGATCAGTGTTTTGATGGAGCACTAACGATTCAAAAGAATAATTCATAGTAGTTAAGGACTAAGGAATTAAGGACTACGTAAATAAATTCAAAATGTGGCAACACTTATTCTTAACCAGATTTATTTTAAATACAAACAATATTATTAATAGTTGATATATCCTGCATGGGCTTCAATAGTTGTTGTGATAATATTATGCTACTGGTATACTCCCAAAGTTGAGGCAAAATATACTTTAAATACCGAAGTGTTGCTAAACAGATGCTGTTTAAGGTTATTTCCTTGCTCAATGAAGTAGATTTTGACTGAACTCGGTGATAATACCAAATGATAAATATCTTTTAATTTTCTTTAGCTTTACCTATGTAGTACGAGTGTATGCTCCAACTGCAGATAAATCAGAAGCTGAAATGGAACATTTTTATGAACAACTCAAACAACTTCTACAATACACAAGAAAGGAAGAAATTACTATAATAATGGGTGATTTAAACATAAAGATAGGAAAAGGCCAAGTAGACAAAATAATAGGTGATTACGGTTTAGGAATAAGGAATGCTAGAGGCGACAGATTGGCTCAATTTTGTCAAGAAGAAAACCTGGCGATTATAAACACATGATTTTGATTACCACTCCGTAGACTGTATATCTGGAGGTCACCACAGGATAATGAACAAAATTGCACTAGAAATCAGATCGACTTTATTTTAACCAATTTAAGCTTTAGAAATTCCATTGTAAGCGTTAAGACTTTTCCTGGAGCAGATGTCCTTCAGACCATAACCAATTGTCTTAAAAATGAAACTGAAGGTAAAAAAGATAATAAAATCCAATAGTTCTAAGGTGAATACTCAGTTACTCAAGATAAATGAAATCCGTACTGAGGCTTCAACTTGAATCAATCAAGAAATGAAGAAATTTACATCAGAAATGAAAAACACTGTTATAAAAACACAGAAAGAAACTCTACAAAATAAAACAAAAAGCCGAAAACCTTGGATCACTCAAGAAATACTAAATATCATGGAACAAAGAAGAAAATATAGAAACAAAAACCCAAATGAGTACAAAGAAAAACATAAATTAATAAGGAACAAAATAAAAGAGACTAAGGAAAAGTGGATGATGGAAACATGCATCGAAGTGGAAGAATTGCAGAAAAATCATGATTATTATAATTTACATTAAAAAGTGAAATAATTATCTGGAAAATCACGAACAAATACACCTAACCGATTAATTGACAAAAACAATAAGCCTATTAATAACTCAATTGAAATAAAACAAGTATGAACTAAATATATTGAAGATCTTTTCATCGGCACAAGAAAGGAACCAACACAAATTGATAACGAGGAAGCTCCAACAATATTAAAATCTAAAGTCCAACATGCTATAAACAACTCAAAATCTGGCAAAACCCCTGGGCCAGATGAAGTTTATATCGAGCTGATTAAAATTATAGACGAAGACAATTTAAGTGCAATAGCTATACTCTTTAACAACATATACAAATCTGGTGAGATACCTACAGAATGACTGCTATCGACCTTTGTTCCGCTACTAAAAACCAAGAACCCCAAACACTGTAGTGATTATAGATTAATCAGCTTAATGTCACAATTATTAAAAACATTTTTAAAGATTATACATGCAAGAATATTAGAAAGTGCAGAGCTGATATGAGTAATAGACAGTTTGGCTTTCGTTACGACTTCGGAACAGTAGAAGCTCAGTATAGTTTTACAACTCTTGTCCAAAAATGTCGAGACCAACAAAAAGATCTTTTCGTTGCGTTTATAGACTATGAGAAAGCTTTTGACAAAGTTAAACATACCATTCTCATGGAATGTCCAAAGAGAAAAGGACTCGACAAAAATGACAATAACATAGTGAGAAATCTCTATTGGAACCAACAGGCTCTGGTAACATTATATGGAAATAGCACGGATGTGCAACAGATAAGTAAAGGAGTTAGACACGGCTATGTACGTTCACCATTACTATTTAATATATATTACGAAGAGTTATTTACACCAGCACTTGAAAACTGTACAGAAGTGATCAAGATAAATAGTGAAAATATAAATAACATCCGTTATGCTGACGATGCAGTCATTATCGTTGAAAGTAAGACAGACCTGCAAACGTTACTAAACACAATTTGTGATACTGGAGAACAGTTTGGCATAACAATAAACACAAAGAAAACAAAAACTATGGTTATCAGTAAGAGGGGCAAAGTCATTACAAGGATCCAGATAAAAAATGAAGATATTGAACAAGTGGGCAAAATGAAATACTTAGGAGTCTGGATTATGGAAGATCTGAATCTGAAATCAGAAATTCGTTCAAAAATAGAGCAATCAAGAGCAGCCTTTTTGAAAATGAGGAAATTTCTGAGTAACCAAGGACTCAATCTGCAAATCCAATATTTAATGGTAAAATGGTATATCCACTCTATTCTTCTTTATGGTGTCGAAGCTTGAACTGTTAATGTTGACTTAATGAGAAAACTGAAAGCTTTTGAGATGTGGCTTTTTAGGAGAATTTTGAAGATACCATGGACCGATCATATTACGAACGAAATGGTGTTGCACAGAATGGGAGGAGATAGAGAACTTTTGACCACCACTAAAAGGCGAAATACAGCATATTTTGGGGCACGTACTAAGAAATGATAAGTACGAGTTGTTGCAACTGATTATAAAGGGTAAAATCAGTAAAAAGGGGTCCTAGTAGACGACAAATATCCTGGCTGAAAAACATTCGTAACTGGACCGGGTTAAACACACAGACGCTCTTAAGAAAAGCAGAAAATAGAGACGAATGTGCAATGGTTATAGCCAACCTTCATTAGTGGAGACGGCACTAGAAAAAGAAGATGAGCTTTAACTATAGTGACTCCCTCGTGCAAGATTAGATTATAGTCAAGAAAAAAAAAATGTTAAATTTGTCGTGGAAAAATTCTAAGTATTTGGCTGTATAGCATAATCTTAAATATTAAAAGTATGTATAAAATCTTGTTTTTTGTAATTTGTATATTTAAATGTTTTAATATATTGATTAAATAGGACTAGTAAAAATCAAAGCGTTTTGGATTTTATGACCATGATCATTAATATATGCACGGGCACAAAGCCACTGGCAACTAGTTATATTTGTCGGTACAAGTGAAATGAGAGAGTTTAAAGTCAGTACCTAGGTCGCTCAAGACTTTACAGTAAACCTGAGTATAAAAACAAATAAAAACAAACATATGTATAGCAGAGACATGGGGTTTATACTACTCGGATTTATAGGATGACTAACACCAAAAACTTGTCTACCACAACTATGATGAATTAGAAAAAAGAACTTAATATACCCGAAAACGCAGGGTTGGTCAATAAAACATTAGTAAATTGATTAATTTTTGTATTTGAAGAACGATTTCCGAAGTGGAAATTGAAACGTCAATAAACTTACTTTAACCTTTAGTTGTGGCTTATTCCCAATTAAATAATAATTGCGGATAAAAACTAGTTTCACGGTATACCACACTCACTAAAATATTTTACTATAAGCACTTTTTGATTGTCTAAAAGAGTTTTTATGTACAATCATGCCTGTCGACATAGATAAATAATAAGGAATAACGTTGGTATTATAAAAATAAATCTGTTAGCATCTAATCTAGTTTTAAACTCAAAAAATTATATTTTTCAAAAAAGAAATACGGAGGAAAAAAGTCCTTTAGAAAGTTCAATTTTTTATTATTTTCAGGTCTTCCGTAATTTGCTGTGTTATTGATCAGATTTCTTTTATAAGAAACACCCTATATAAATGATATATTGTGTTTCCTGGTTAAATTGCCCCTGAAAGCATTAATTTAGCCATAGAACCCCTCTAATCCAGCTCCGTAATAAGTAAGACGAAGACGAGGGAAAACAATTGACCAAGTTGTGGCCCCAATGAAAACTAGATTAATTAGCGACCCTCATTAGGGTGGTGTTAAGCAAAAACAGCGAGTAAGATAACCAAATATTAGGCGTATCTTTTGAATGTGTCAAAGTGTAATTAATATCTTTTGGCGAGAAACTTTTGAACGGTTTTTTGGTTAAGAGAATCTAATTTAATTTTGTTTGGTATTTTCAAATACAGACGTAAGGATTTGTTATTATTATTTTAAATTTTTTTTTTTGGAATAAAAATTAGTACTAAGTTCCGTATGTAGTTTCAGAAAGTTGCTAGTACGACCAAAATATTACATCTCAATTTTTATACATCTCAATAAATCATTATGAACGTGAAAAATATTAACGTGATTTATTTTTATTAATATACAGAGTGTCACAAAAAGATTGATCAAAAACTATACTACGATTGTTAGTGATAAAAATAAGTGGATTTGACCTAACTTACCTATATGCAAAAGTGCATTCAGAAAAAGTTTTTCTAGATGTTTAATGGAGGTCTCCAAACCTTCCCTTCTGCTCAACTTTTTTGTAGTATAATATTGGATTAAAACGAGTTAGATAAAGGGTAAGACGGTTAGAAGAGAAGTTTAGTGAAATGTTGTTCGAGTTTCGAAAAGGAATGGGTGCACCTGTATGCATTGTTTGCCATAAACATACTGATCCAACGATGTTGTGGTGTAAACGTTGACCTATAGTTTTGACTTTTAAAAACCTTTCAACATAGTAAAAAACAAATATTTTACTTATAAATATAAAGAAAAAACGGGTGTGGCAGTCCAGTGGGACTGCCGGTAGAAGTTATACTTCTATACACGCGTTCGCCGTTAAAAATTTATATAGGAGTCAATCTGCACAATCATTACACATGTAATGCTATAGGTAAGAGAGAGCCGAAAGAGAAAAAGAATTAGTTATATATGCATATGGTGCATCGTTTGCTGTATATAAACATTTGACCTGTAATAGGAGTATAGTAAATGAAGGATTGTATCAATATTTTAATGAAAATATATATTGTTATTTTTATATATGTATAAAAGGAGTTGAATGCAAAAAAAAATTACACATACTCTGCAGTAAAATTAATTGTTTATTTTGTTATTAATATAAAAATTACAATACAATAAATACACTGCAACATAATTCAATATAATAATACAATATAAATTAAAATGTAATATTCATAAGTATTTAAAACTGCCAATATACATAACTTACTTTACGAAGATAAAAATAAAAAACCAACAACTCGGATTATGTTGTAAATTTTCATTTTATTTTAAAATTTATGTTTTTTGCGTATATTACATATATTTATTAAGATTAACGTGAGGTTTTTAAATATTTCAAAAATAAAAAAGGAAATTCATAATTGAGATTCGAACTCACAACCACGAGCGTATGAACCAAACACGTAAAGGATTTGCCAATTGGACATGACACTAACGGATTTCAAAATTGACAGTTCTCGGTAAAACAGTGATTATTTTGAAATACAAAAGCCTAAAATAATTATAAACGTTTAATTTTAAATAATACAAAACATATCACATAAATAATAATATTAATACATATTATATTATATATAATATAATATTATATATATATATATATAATATTCAATATTATATATATATATATATATATATATATATATATATATATATATATATATATATATAATATATATAATATTAAATACAAAAGGAACATTTTTATTCTCGAGAGAGGAAGAGAGAGAAAATATATCTTCTGTCTCTCTCTTACTTATTATCTTACATATGTAATGGTTTCACAGATTCACTCTCATGCAAAAAACAATAAAATCCTTTCAAATTTAAACATAAAAAATACTACCTAATTAAAAACCTAGAAACTTCGTAAAATGTACCTAACAAAAAATAAAAATTATGAAAGCAGATTAATAAATATATATATATATATATATATATATATATATATATATATATATATATATATATATGTACCCGGTATTTAGGCGGCACACGCCCTTCCGGTAGGGATCTATGGAGGAGTATCACCTAGCCGCAAGCTCTTATCTCTTGCCGTACTGCTCCACCATAGGCCGATCAGATACAAGCATATTCTAGACTAAACCGCAGATTCATTTGGAATTTTAAACTGCTGCGTTAGCCTTTTTGTTTTCTGTACACCGAGCTGGGGATTGAACTGACATCTCTCGCATTGAAGCGAAGGAGAAGCCAGCCGCCCAGCCCGCTTGGCTATCCGATCGACGGATATATCGGATAGATCGGATATATAATAAATTAAGGGCTCAAATACCACCTCCACCTCCTTGTGCTAAACAGTAACCAAATTTGTCATACAGATTTCTCCAAATATTTTGGAGTAGGGCTGGTGTAATGCTGCTTGCAGAGAAATGAAGTATTATTGCCCTTAATTTGACTAGGTTTGTGGCAATTTCAAACTGATGCCTATAATAAATCTTTTCTTTGAGAAAACCCCAAAAAAAGAAATCGCTAAGTCACAGGATTTAGCTGGCCATCTAATTATACCACGTGTACTTATCAGTCGATTAGGAAACGTTTGTTTGGGGAAGTCAATAGTTGCTCTAGAGTTTTGAGCCGAACACTCATCCTGTTGAAAATAAACCTCCTGAAAATTAACGTGAAGGCGTCGAACTGTCGAAATTATACCACTCTGTAAAAGTTGTAAATATTTGGGCCCTTTTAGGTTTCTATCGATAAAAAATGGATCGACAATATGGTCGCCTAACATCCCAGTTCAAACATTTAACTTTTGCGGATGCTGCGTTCGCACTGCAATACTGAGGTGCTTATTTTTCCAAGAATAATACCTTGCAATGAATGGGTTGTGTATTTTATGTAATGAAAATGAAGATTCTTCAAAAAATAAAATATTTTTTAAAAAGTGTATATTTTTATTCTGTTTATCCAACATAATTTCACAAAACTCCATCCGCCTAAATTTATCTTCTGGAAACAGTTCTTGTGTTGGTTGTATCTTAAAACAGTGATACCCATTCCTTTTGAGAACTCGCTGGACAGTTGGAGCGTTCGCGTTAAGTTCCCTAGCAATTTGTACACTATTGCAGGGTTCACTAGCTTCCACAAAAGCACAAATATCAATATCCCTGTTTTGACGCTCCTCACCGACAGGTCTAACATGTGGTTCATTACCTTCATGACACTTATTACAACTGCTTACACATCCCGAAGTTTGAAAATGTTTAATGGTATTTTTAACTAACACTTGGTGGGGTCTATTTTCGAAGGCCACAATAAATAAATCAATTACTTCGCATGTCGAATAACCCTGAAAGTACCATGTAACAAGTTGCACTTATTCTTGGACGGTATACAACGTAATAGGCATTTTATTAATTATTTGTTTATTCTTTCAGAACTTCGTTTAAAATTTTTAATGTCAATGTGACAATTACGATAATTCGTACGTACTGTGAAATGAATATAGAGGTGCAAAAGTGTAACATGTCACAGCGATTGCCATTGTGTTGTATGCTCAATAAAACAATGTCGTGATTTGTATATATATATATATATATATATATATATATATATATATATATATATATATTACATATTGTTTGGGAATATTGATTTGTTTAGTTTCGGTAACACTTTTGAAAAAGTCATGCTTCGCCAATGCACATAACTATTGATATTGATGAACTACACTTATTAGTTATTTAACAAACACGTACACTAATAGAGGCGATTCATAATCTAAATATTTTAACGCGTGCATGATGGTGAACGCGTTAGTGTTTGAGATTATTAATCGCCATTTTAACACATGAGTTAGCTGCACAATTTTTCAGTCGACGTTGCTTTTAATAAAATCGCGAAGATACGCTACTTGAAATTTGTATTTAAATAGCACAATTTTGAATGAATTAGTGTTATTTAATGCACTCTTGTAATATTTTTAACACTAAACCCGGAACATGGTAATTTTAGTGGTAATGCGAAACATAAGGTCTATTGAACCAGAATAAATAAAAAAAGAAACATGTCGCTTATTCATTTTTAATGTACCCACATAAGTGATCATAACACACTTAACAGGCTTGGAAAGCTTTAGTTCTGTTTTTGAAAGTACAACCATCCAACTATTTTTTCCTGGGTATACAGTGGAAAAATTCTTTATCAGATATCAAATTTTATCAATATTATACAGGGTATGTCAAAAATTATGAAATTCTCTCAGGAGTAAAGTACCTTTATATTTCACAATATCGAAAATTTTTACTTTAAAAAGTCTTTCCGAATTTAAAACTATGTTTTAATATGCAATTACATCCTAATTGAAATTTTTTTTGGAAATATTTGTCAAATTACCGATACCTAACATCATTTTTATTTATTACAAATATGATAACTCTTTTATTATTAATTTGACGAAAAAAGTTATTCCATAAAAAAGCTTTGCATGGACTAGAGTGTAAGATGCAACCATCAGTTCTCAAATTTTATCAATCTACGAGGTATGTCAAAAAATTATAAATTTCGCTCAAGTGCCTTAATAATTTCTAATATCGAAAATTTGTATTATGAGAATTTTTTTAATATGTAATTATATTCTTCTAATTAAAAAAATCTGAAAATATTTCTTAAATTACCGATAGTAATACATATAGCAAAGGATAATTTAAACACGAAATGGTCTAAATGATACACAAACTAACAATTTTGATGATGACTATAAATGCTACAAAATCATGACTCTTCATTATCATCATCATCATTTACAGTTTTGAGTCTACTGCTAAACATAGGCCTTCCGTAAATAATTCCATTGCATCCGATCTTGAGCACCTTAAATCCAGTTCTGCTGGATGCAGATGATATCGTCTGACCACCTTGGAGGATGTCCTCTGTTACGATAAACAAGATTACTCTTACCCGAGACAAAATGAAAAATTTAAAGAACAAACAAAATGTTTTAAAAATGTTTTTTAGAATATATTTAGAAATTATGAAAATCCTTATTTTAAATCAAATTTTATATGATAGACAATACACCGCAAACGACAATAGTAGGATCAAGTTTTCATATTTAATGTTGATTTATAACTCCCTGTAGAAACATAGAAGTCAATAATATGATCTAAAAGCGATAAACGCTTAAATACGATTTCAAATCGCAAATTTATTACCTTTTAAATAAATTGACCTATAACTGCATCAGGATTTTTCAACTGTAGTTTATGAGTTTATCCGATCGGATAAGACTATTGCGAGTAATCCTCAGGTCCCGAGTTGCTGTAAATTACTGAATTCCTTTTATAAAAGTCAATAATTTGGTAAATGAGTTTTTTCGTTGTAAAAGAGTTTAACCAACTAGGTATTACCAAAAGTAAACGTCTCTTTTTTTAAACAAAAACAAATCTACACAGAAAAAAAGTAATATTACAGAAAATCATTAAATTAATTACATCTATTTTCAAAACAATGTTTTACCCGAAATAATAAGACTAAATAATTACTAAAATAAAAAAAAATATTCTAAAAAGCGGACAGCAGTTCTTTAAACTCTTGCTGGTGATATTACTAGTAGGCCAGAAAAGTAACAATTTTTTTAAGACACTCTTTAACCCTAGAAAAGAGGACTATAATTTACTGGCAATTATGCTGGACTGTCGTCATTTTTAAGACATCTAAAAAAAATTGGAAAAAAATAAAGATGTAATTATAAACACTTTTATCACAAAGAATTAAAAAAAAGTCTTAGTAAGTGATACAAATATAAATAAAGTTGATGTACACTACTTGTTTGTACACATTGTACATAATATTACCTTACCTTACCTATGGGAGTGTTTCAGATTTAACGTTTAGATGTACAAAAAATTTTTTTCACCCAAGCTCATGTTCCAAAAATTCGTGAAAGCCAATTTTCTGTCTTTATCCAATAGTAGATGACATTGCTTCCCAGATGTTTTTAGGTTGTTTTGATTTCTTGCTGATATCTTACAAGAACACCTTCCGTTAAATATTCTTTGGCTTTTGGAATATTATATTCCCATTTTTCAGTAATACACAAGCAGTACCTAGCTGTCTGTTTCTGTTCTCTTTTTCAAGCTTCTACTTTAACATGAGTTCTCTTTTTTTTTTGTTTTTTTTTAAGTTTCTTCTTTTTCAAAAATTTCCTCCTTATTGTTTTTAGACGAGGCGCATTATGAATCTCCATTTTTGTTAATTATAATTCCATTCCTTTTAAAATTTGCTTTTAGTACGGGGATTTTCGATCACATCTTCTTCTTCTTCTTCCTTTTTGTATGTAGGCTTGAAAGCCTGTTTCTTCTTCTATATTAGCCTCCTAAATTGTTTAAATTATCTCACCATCTTTTTCTTGGTCTGCCAATACTTCTTCGTCCATTTGGTGACTTATCTCGTACTATTCGTACTATCCTATCCTCTGCCATTCTACTAATTTGTTCGTTCTACTCCTGTTTCCGTTTTTTCACCCATTCATTTATGTCTTCTATATTGCATGCTTTTCTTATGTTTGCGCTTCTCTCCCTATCTAACACACTTTTCCCTGATATTCGTCGAAGTAATAATTGTTGGGGTCTTCTTTATCTACTTTCTTGAACATTGATATCATTATGCTGTTTCTCCATGCGTTTGGTATCTTGCAGTACAATATTAGTTTTTATATGTTTTGTGATCTCTATTTTTATACTTTTTCTTCGTCTTTTAGACACTCGTTGGTTATTTTAATTTCGATCACATCTTCAATATTTAAAACATCGGTGTTAGAAATATCTTCAATTTCACTTTGATGTAATACAAATAATCGATTATGATAAGAGGCTTTGACAACGCCAATTCTAATATTTTTTGTGCTTAGGAAAACTATAAATACAAAAAAAGCCAACTTAAAATTTGGTGGTGGTTTTCTTATAAAAATTAATAATACCAAAGTAAAATAATATACATTGGTTGAGTGTGTACCTACTTACCTTATGGATAATGAGAAATGGTTTTAAGATTTATAATGCATGTTCATGCGTAAAAACGGCACAAATATACAACCGATCACGTGTTACTTATACCTAAACTCACTTATATTGGAGTTACGCGGTTGTCTGAAGTCAAAAGCTGATGCGGAGTTACTAGGTATTCTCTATCGCTTATTATTAATTTCTAGATTTAGTTGTAGTTACAGGATTTGGTCAAAAGACAAATAATTTAATTTACAAACAGATGGCTCATATATTCAAAAATTGAGTAAAAATGGAGTTACGAGGTTTGCTAATTAGGGTTACGCATTGGTGATTTAATACTATCGGTACCGCGCGATTCTTGATTTCGCACTTACTCTGTCGACAGTTGTCAATCTGGTACTCCCAGTTATTGAAATATTATTTCCATTGAAACCAACCAAATTTAACAATTTTATCGTCTCATATCGAAGTAACTATGGCCAGTAAACGGATTAAAGGTGGGAAATCACTAGGACCTGATGAGATGCATGGTGAAATTTTAAAGCTATTAGAGGCACACCAAATCACATCTCTTACGAAACTATTTGGATTCAGAGCAGGACTCGGAACGAGGGAAGCACTGTTTAGTTTGCAAGTTCTATTACAGAGAGCCAGGGATGTCAACTGCAATGTGTACGCATGTTTCATTGATTTCGAAAAGGCAATTGATAAAGTTCCACAAGGGAAACTAATCGATACCCTAAAAACATCAGGACTCGATGGTAAGGATATAAGACTGATCTCAAACTTATATCTCCAACAACAAGCAACAGTACAATTAGAACATGATTTATCCGAGATCTTCACAGTCGAAAAAAGAGTTAGATAGGGTTGCATATTGTCACCGGCATTATTTAACATATACTCTGAACACATCTTTAGAGAGGCCTTGAACGAATCAGAAGATGGGATTGCTGTACATGGCCAACTTATAAACAATATTAGATATGCAGACGATACAGTGTTGCTGGCAGATAGTGCTCAGATGCTCCAAAGGATGATTGATAACGTTGTAGAGGCATGTAATAAATACGGCTTAAAACGAAATTGCAAGAAGACAAAAAATGATCATTAGTGATAACACCAACATAAACGCCCAAATTACAATAGGCGATACACCGTTAGAAAGAGTGGAAACAATATGCCATTTGGGCTGCAATATTAAGGATACTTGAGTCCACAGCTACGAAATAAAAACTCCTATTGAAAAAGCCAGAAGCTCTTTTAACAGCTTTAGGAAGATTCTCTGTAACTTATCTTTAAGTATCAATATATGCGTAAGAATTCTTAGATGTTACGTCTTTAGTGTCCTTCTCTATAGAGTAGAAAGCTGGAGCTTTACAGAAGATGCCATAAAACGATTAGAGGCATTTGAAATGTGGTGCTACCGACGTATGTTGAGGGTCTCATATATACACCACACAAGTAACATAACTATTTTCCAGAGGCTAAGAAAAGACAAAGAAATTGTTAACACCATAAAAAACAGAAAATTGGCTTACTTCGGCCACATCATGCGTAATGAAAAATACCGACTTCTACAGTTGATTGTATAAGGCAAGATTGAGGGTAAGAGATGCACTGGACGTAGACGTATATCCTGGCTGGCCAATCTTAGGAAATGGACTGGTCTGTCAACTGGCCTATTTCGAGTTGCTGCGAATAGAATAAGATGGGTCAATGTGGTCGCTAACATCTCTCGAAGATAGGCACATTTAGAAGAAGATCGCCTCATTCTATTGGAAATTTACTTTATTAACGAATCACAAAAAAAAATTAGGTAATTTTGGATTCGCCACTTCTACCACCAACGCTCCATATAACAAATCGTAATTACGACAAATATTTTATAGCTTCCAAATCTAGGGCGTCATTTTTACTACATTAAGATGGATATACTTTTTATATTTAAAAAAGTAAGTTATTCAACAAAAAGTAGCAGACAGAACAGTGGCAAAAACCGAAGTTATTTTCTCAAATTTGTTTTGATGTAAATGCGGAAAAACGTTTTAAATTTTCTTCAAATGCCGATTCGATTTTCCCGTCCAACGCTCTCTTGCGATCGTTAAGAACCCTTGATTAGACAAAAAATGCAATTCCTTCGGCTTTTCAATTTCCTGTGGTCGACATAATTCGTTTAGAGGAAAAAGAAAGAACGAACCGTTTCATTTGTCTCTTTATTCCTGTTACATACAATTTTTTCTGGCTTGGCAACATTTTGTCCCGATTGTTCTTTTTCTCGGGCCTTTTGATTCTTTCTTTTTGTTATAGCGCTGGGTATAATAGGATAACCGTTAAAGGTTGACCCCAACGTTTTTTAGTGCTTTATGTGATACACGTGAAAATATTTTTTTAGCTAAAAGGATCAATATAAATTATTAAATTATTGTAACAGGCAAAAAAAGTACTTTAAAAGTGTGTAAAGCAATTAATTGCTTGCTTAGCGCTTTTGGCTTACGAAGTCATCTTCAGAGCTATGCTACAGCATAATGACTTAATGTAAGTAATTATTTTAATGCAATAATGTTTAACTTACTACCACTTTACTATTTTTACTTTTACTATATTTATAGATATTAATTATAAAATATATAATATTTATTTTATTTTTAACAAACATACAATATTAAATAAAATACTTTTCGTCCATATTACTACGAATATTATATCTCGAAATACAAATCTCTTGTACGGCGGTTGCTGTTTCTGCGAAGCTGTAGCAGATGCTCCTTTGTTATATATGACCTAACCGGTTTTTTTTAATATGACTTTCTACACACCGTGGCGAATGAGTTTGGGACTTCTATGTATATACGCACAATAGCACCAGAAGAACTGCTGAATACAATATTTTGCAATTGCAAGAAAGGTTGTGGTTCTAATTGCGAATGCAGGAAATCAGGATTGCAATGTACTTTAATTTGTGGGCAGTGTAATGGACAATCATGTCTAAACGCTTCATCAACTTCAGATGATTTCAATGAAGAAAGTAAATATGCACCTGACATTCTTGAATATTTTTATTCTGATACTTTAATAAACGAGAATGATGATGATGAATCCGATATTGAGCAGTCAGAGGAAGAAGAAGAAGAAGAAGAAGAAGAAGAAGAAGAAGAAGACGATGAAGAAGAAAATTAATACAAAAATATTAACCATACATAATAAAAGAATATATATTATATTTGTAACTTTAATAAATCGATTATTGGATTAATAAATAAATATATAATTTAAAAAAATAATAAATATGATTTTTTCAGTATTTAATGAAATATAAAAATGATTATTGTTGAATTCTGCACTTGATCTTAATTTATCGTATATACAGCTGTTAAAAATATCATTAAAGTTCATTTGAAATATTTCATTTAATATTGTATGTTTGTTAAAAATAAAATAAATATTATATAAAAAATATATATTTTATAATTTATATCTATAAATATAGTTTATTAAATAATAAATAATAAAAATTTAATGATAATAATAGTATTTTAAGTGAATCATTAACTATATAACTTATTATTTATTGGGCTGTACGATCCGCTTCTTTATTTCCTTGGAGGCCAATGTGTGAAGAAACACATAGGAATTGTACAGTATAGTTATTGTTTTAAATGGTAGCTCTTTTCTGATTAGAAGAGCAATTGGATGCTTCGTGTACAGTTAGTTAATGGTGTTGATGGAACTGAGGGAATCGGTAATTATAAGAGCATTGGATATATTGCTGGAGTTAATATGAACGAATGCTTGATAGATGGCGTATAGCTCGCCAGTATGTATACAGCTTAGGAATGACAGTTTATACTCAAGTGTAATATTTGGAGTAATGACAGCTGCCCCAACCCCAGTAGATGTTTTAGAAGCGTCTGTGTATATATGATAGAATTTAGAAATTTTTGGTAGTTTGTTGATGAAACTATTTTTTATTAAGGAGTGTGAAGTATCGTTCTTTCTGAAGATATTTAAGGATGTATCGGATTGAGGAATGCTTAATGTCCAAGGAGGAGGAATTTCTATGAAGTTGGAATAGGTTTTTGGTATCGGAATTTGTAAAGTTCTAAGGGTTTGCCTAACTCTTTCGTAGAATGGCGGTTTCATGTTTCTATTTTCAGTATATAGGTTTTTAAAACGATCAGTAAATATGTTACTTCTAGATGGATTGTTAGGATTAGAATTAGCAGCAAATGCGTATGTGAGAGATAAGTGCATCCTTCTATATTTAAGTGATGGCTCTCCAGTTTCTGCTCGTAAACTTTCTATTGGCTGATCCGAAATGCTCCTGTAGCTATTCTTTATGCCTTATTTTGAATTACGTCAAGGTGGTGTAATAAGTATTCTTTAGCAGATGCATATATTATGGAACTGTAATCTATTTTTGATCTAATAAGGGTTTTATAAACATGGATTAAGCAGTTATAGTCAGCTCCATAGTTTTTATTAGAAAGAGTTTTCATAAGATTAATTCCATTTTGGCATGTTTTTTTATTTGTAGAATGTGTTTTTTTTATGTGAGTTTCGTATCAAAAATCACCCCTAAGAACTTAATCTCATCGGCATAATTCAGGATTTTGTTACATAATTTAAATTGCGGTTTAATCGGATCACGTTTCTTTGAAAATAACAAACACTTTAATTTGCTGAGTGAAAACTGCAATCCTGTTTTCTTCGACCAGTTTTCGAGTTCATGAAGTAAGGTTTGTAAGTGACGCTGTACTGATGAGATGTTTTTTCCTGAAGACACCAATACCAGATCAACCGCATATAATCTGCCACGAACTAAGCTGGAGTTTGATGCTATAATATTATTCATGGCAATTAAAAATAACGTTGCGCTTATAACAGACCCCTGAGGGGTGCCATTAGCTTGACGTCTTGTTGAAGATGTGAAGTGGTTGACTCTTACTTGAAAATTGCGTTGTTTAAGGAAATTTGAAATGAAATTATATCGTAACGCCATGCTGTGTCAAATACTTTTGTAATGTCTATGAATACTGCAATAGTTTCCCACTTGTTCGCGAAAGATTCAAGAATATCAGATTCTAAATTAATGAGGTTATCAGTAGTTGTTCGATTTTGTCGAAATCCACTTTGATCATTAACCAGGAGGTGATTTTCTTCTAATATCCATAGCAATCTTTTATTAACTATTTTTTCCATCACTTTGCACATTACATTGGTGAGAGAGATGGGTCTATATGAGTAAATTTTAGTTCGTGCATTATTAGGTTTGAGAATAGGTATAATTATTGAATCACTTCAGGAAGTTGGAAAGACATTATTTAACCATATGCAATAGAAAATTTTTAGAAGAGTACACTTAGCATTGTCTGGCAGTTTTTCCAAGAATACTAAAGGTATATTATCGGGTCCAGGAGCAGAGTTTTTGGTAGTATTAAGGGCAAAGTTAAGTTCATCCAAGGTTAAAGGAATATTGAAGGAACTTTCATCTTTATCTTCACAATTGAGTTGTTGTTTTTCTGTGATGATTTTGTGTTGTATAAACTCTTCGGAATAGTTGCTATTGCTGGAGTTTTTTCAAAGTATGTAGCAAAAGCATCAGCTATTTCGTTAGGTTTTGTTATTACATTAGTATTATGAGTAATAAAAGGCACTTGGTAAAATTTGTTTTTTCCTGATATTTTACGAATATTGGACCAGACTGTAGATAAAGGTGTTGTACTGTTTAGATTTGAGACAAATTTCCTCCAGTTGGTTTTTCGAGCATTTTTTGTTATATATCGAGCATGTGCTCTCTGTTTTTGTATTCAGGTATGTTAGTTATGTTACTATGTTTTTTCATTCTATTAAAAGATGCTTTATATTGCTTGATTGCATTTTGATATTCTGTATTCCACCATGGTAGAGGTCAGTGTTTCCTAAATATTTTAGTTTTTCCTATATGCGTTTCTGCTGCGTATGTGATGATAATCGTAAAAATGTTGAGAGTTTTATTTATATCAGTATTTTCAAAACTAGATTTTTGTGATTCTATGTCTGTTTCTATGGCATCAGCATATTTGACCCAATTAGCGTTTTTCAGGTTCCATTTTCGGACTGGTTGGTATTTAGAGATAGTGTCATCAGAAAATACAGAAATTTTTATTGGGTAATGGTCGCTCCCATATAAAAAGGGTAGTGGATCCCAATGAAAGAGTTGGGTTACAAATCGATAGATCGATTGCCGATGTTATACCAGTATGTACATTAAATCTGGTTGGTCTTCCATCATTGAGAATGTTTAAATTTTCTTCAGTTAACAAGTCTTCGATTAGTGTGCCTTTGATAATAAAATTTGTTGAGCCCCACATTGAGTTGTGACTATTGAAATTTCCTACTATTAGCCTGTACAAAGGTATTTGTGAAATGAGTGCTTTTAAGTCGGTTAAGGTGAGAAGTGTATTTGGAGGAGTATAGATGCAACAGACATTAATGCATTGGGAAGCTTTAACTGAAACGGCTACAGCTTTGATGTCTGTTTTTAGAGGAATCGTTTGTGCTTCAAGAGTATTTTTAACATAAATGGCCACTCCACCACTTGCTTTTCCTGCTTGTTTCTATTTTTATAAAATGTTGAAAAAATTTTAAATGTGTGGCAATATTGGTCTTTGAAATTCGCTTCTTGGAGACAAATGATAGCGGGGGTAATATCATTAATTAAAAGTTTTAGCATTTCATATTGGGTATAAAACCCATTTATGTTCCACTGTAATAAATTGAATGTTATAGTTGTAATTATTGAATGTTCAGTTCCTGGGATACTTTAGTCGATGTATCCGTGTCAGGTTCTTCATCCTCGTAGTTGTGTTTTGAGAGCTGTTTAGTAATTTTTTTGTTTAGCTTTGTACATTTCAATTTTAATGAGCGCTCGGATGTATATAAATGAATTTTGGTTAAGAGTTGTCTAAATCCTGGAATGTTTACTGTATATTTATTTATAACGCTGATAACATCTTTTGTTTCATGAGTGTTTTCAAATAAATCAACTGTTTCCTCAAAAGTTAGTATTTGCTTTTCGGAATTGAATAATTCTGTAATTGGTTGCATTAGCGTTTCTAAAGGTATTGTTGATATTTTTGTTTTTACTCTTTTTTGTTTCTGAGTTGGCTTTGAAAATACATCGTCACTAGCTGATGTCTCAATCGGGGGTGATATTGCTTCAGATACAGTTCGTTTGAAGGACGATTTAGATGTATTTTCCTCGTAGGATACGCTAAATAATTTTGGTGCTAGATTCTCTTTATTTTCATTAACCGAGATAGAATTATTGTTTAGGCTGGAAGATGAAGGCTTGTTAGTTACGATTATGCGAGATGATAGGGCTGATGAAGTGGGTATATTTGGCTTAGATATTACTAGCATTGTATTATCTGTAGTTGTTGTATCAAGAGATGTTAGGTTGGTTGTAGATAATATTTTTGTTAGTGACGTTGAATTATTTGATATGTTTATAGAGGTGCATGTTGTTGAAGGTGTAATAGCAGTTGTTTCTATTGAAGTCACTGTATTAGATTCGTTTCTGTTTAAAAGTGTAGCAGGGACAGCTCTGTCTGAGTGATTTACATTTACTGAGCAACTACTAGAAATATGGCCATGTTGTTTGCAAAGGAAACATAAGTTGTCTAGTGTCAAAAAAATTTGATTGTTAGTGTCTTCATGAGTTATTAAAATGGAGTCGGGAATTGGGCCTGTGGGTGAAGATACGTAAATATGTCGACGGAAACTGAGTATATGTTTGTATTCAGGGTTGTTGGTTCCTATTCGCAAAAATGACTGTTGGTTTTAGCTCTAAGATCAGTAGCTCATTTTCTATTACCTTATGTGGGATAGTGGGGGAAACATTGGATATTAGGAATCTTTCACTTGGAGTAATTAGTTTACGGACTTGAATTTGTGTATTGTTTACAAAGGTGAAACCTCTGCTGTTTGAAAAAAAAATCATCTATGACTTGTTTGGTTGAGAAATACATACAGATACGATTGTTGGTGATTCTTGATGAAAAAAGAATGTGTTTTGGACTAACTAGAGATCCTACCGCTAACAAGTATTCTTCTAATTTAACATCATTGAGAGAATTAAAAACTATTGCTTATAGCTTGGATGGATAGATCGGTTCTTGTTGTTTTCTGGCTACAGCTGAGTAAGATAGAGGTTTTTGTGATGTGGATTGCGATAATAATTTATCGCTATGATTACTAACGTCAAATTCCATTTCTCAACATCATTTGATTTTCCTAAGTACGGACCTGTTCGGGCAAAAAACTGGTGTCGATTAATGACTGGTGTTATTTATTGATGGTTTTATAAAATTCTTTGGTTATGAATTACTTATTAATAGAAAAATATGTACTCAGAGAAAATGTTTTTATATACACACTGAACTAACACTATTATACTTGATGTTTAAGTTAAATTGACTAATTTGTCAGGATTGATCAAAAAGCATGTGTGCTTATTCGATTTCAGTGCCGGACTCCTCATTAATAGTTCTATACCGATCTTGATATCTCTCCTTCTCCTAAGTGCTTTCTCTGTTGAGGTTGGCGATCAATATGGCAAATTTTTCTCTGTTCTGCGCTTGATGAATTAATTCATTTCCTTTTGCGTGGGTCCAATCTCTGATGTTTCGTAGCCAAGATTTTTCTTTCGTCCTATGCCCCTTTTACCTTCAATCTCGCCTTCTAATATTACCTGGAGCTACTCAAATTCCCTATGGCGCGTTATGTGTCCTAGATATGACGTCTTTCTAATTTTGATAGTCGTTTGATATATGTAGATATTTTATTTATTTTTTATTTTTGAAAATATTGTTATACAGTATATTTTGATCAAATATTGCCAATTATCATACTCCAGTATTAATATGCAAAGTCCTTAACAAACCGAAACACGCAACATTTGTTTATTTAGTTATATTTGATCAAAACACATTGCTTTAGTTCCTGGAATAGTTTTCTAAACGAGAAATGTTTGTCAACTATCGCATTCGTAGAACTGCTATTTTGTAGCATATTTCGCAACAATTTTCAATTTTGTATTAAAAACAGACAGACTAAACTTGAGCAATAACATAAAATATAAAAGTCTCAAGTTTGTCGCTCAAACATTTTAGAGAAGTTCTCCGAATTCGCTGAAAATATTCCGTAAGTACAAAGCGACAAAGTTTCAGAATCTATACTTTCACCCCGATATTGAATGCAGCATATTTATACTTTTAGATTTTTACATTCCTACTACCTATCAATTCTACAAAATTAAAGCGTAGGATGGTGGCCTTTATTATTAGAAAATGTACGTTGTAAAGTATATTACATTTGTATGTATAATGGAAATTAACAGGAATTTTAAACAGGTTTTTCATGCACTGGAAACAAAATCTATCTTCTTCTTGATTCAATTCCACAGGCCAACAGTATTTTTGTTGTTTCGAATTTGATGTGTGTTTAGCTAATGCGGGTACGTTGATTTTGAATATGAATTTGGTTTGAGCCCATCACATCAAGATTATTTACAAAAATAAAAAAAACCTTGTGACATATTTATTATTAGAGCAAAGAAATGCCTTATTCATATTTCCTAAATAGCATTAAAGTCATTTCTTTAAAATATTTGATATATCGATAGAAAATATTTTAATTTATTATTATGTGTACCATTTGGTTACGAAATGTTTAGTTAGCGTCAGCTATTTGTAAGATTCAGTTGTGTTTTGTTTTCTGAGTGATTGGGGCATCAAAATGTCATTGAAAAAGTATAAAACTGGTCCTAATATATTTTTTTATATGTGTGGTGATTTAAAAATAACAAAGCATTAACAAAACATACGAGAATTTATCAAGAAAGCTTATCACGGTTACTTCTTGACTAGAGCTTGATGATCAAGACAAACCTTGTGTTTTACACAATGTGTGCGTTCAAAAAAAAGATCTTTTTATTGCATTTATAGACTATGAGAAAGCTTTAGACAAAATTAAACATAATATTCTCGTAAAATGTCTAAAGAGAAAAGGACTCGACAAAAATGACATTAACATAATGAGAAATCTCTGTTGGAACCAACAGGCTGTGGTAACATTAGATGGAAATAGCACGGATGCGCAACAGATAAGTAGAGAAGTGAGACAGGGCTGTGTACTTTCACCATTACTATTTATTATATATTCCGAAGAGTTATTTACGAAAGCACTTAAAAACTGTACAGAAGGGATTCCAGATCAAGATAAATGGTAAAATATAAATAATATCTGTTATGCTGACGATTATCGCTGAAAGTGAGACAGACCTGCAGACTTTACTAAACACAATTTGTGATTCTGGGGAACAGTTTGGTTTAATAATAAACATAAAGAAAACAAAAATCATGGTTATCAGTAAGAGGGACAAAGTCGTTACAAGGATCCAGATAAAAAATGAAGATATTGAGCAAGTGGACAATATGAAATACTTAGGAGTCTTGATTACGGAAGGTCTGAATCCGAAATCAGAAATTCGCTCAAGAATAGAGCAATCAAGAGCAGCCTTAGTAACCAAAGACTCAATCTGAAAATCCGATATCGGATGGTAAAATGTTATATCCAATCTATTCTTCTTATGGTGTCGAAAAATTTGAAACAAAGCTAACTTTTATTATGTTGTAATGAACAAAAAGTTATTAAAAGATTCTACGTTAAAAAGTTACGTCATCCCAAAAAAAAAATAAACAATTTGTGTTTACAGTATTTAATTACACATGAGAAGTGCTTAGACGAAACTAAAATTAAAATCGTATCGTAAGAAAACAAACATTTCATAGCATGGAATTAGATTATGATTAGGAAATATATGAAAATAAAATTATACATTATCCCAAACGAAATTTGTTCACATAAAAAAATAATTTGAAAATATACAAGAGGAAAGGAAATTTTTGGCTTACCTCGTCAAGAGAACACTCAAATAAAATGTTCGTTTTTTTTTGTTGAAGGTACAAATAGAAAAAGAAAGATGAATGCCAATGTCGGAACCATTAGGACTGTAGTTTGATTCTTGATGTAAGTTAGATGCTTCAGCGCCCGGCGGATAGATGGCGTGAGTAACATTATTTGAAATAGTTACTCAAAATTATAATAATAAATTTTTTAAACTTCTAAAACGGTTACAACTTGATCAATTATTGTTAACAAAATTTGAAGAAAAACTCTAAATATGTACTTAATTTGCCAAGCTTTCAGTTACTTATGTCTATCTTTTCACTTTTTATTTGTACACCTGACTAATAGTCCATGGAAGATTTCAAATGGATTTGACCCAACATGAATCCTACATAAAACAATACTACAATAATTAATAACAACAACTTTAGAAACTATGCCATCAATCCTTATCTATACGTGTGAGTCACAGGCGGTAAATTACCATCGATACTCAACCACTCAAGGCAGTAAGTTTTTTTGGCCAAATACTTTTGTACGGTATTTATAACTTAGACAGATAATTCAAAAATATTTACCTGCGCCTAATAGTGTACAAAAATATTGGTACCAGGAGCCGGGAAATTTTTTTTTATTTCGAAGAATTAGCGGCATAGTTTCTAAAGTTGTTATTACAAATAGTAATATTGATTTCATGAAAAATGAAATCAATTCTACTATATGTAATAACAACTTTAGAAACTATGCTGCCAATTCCTCTTAGTACACAAAGCATTCTTCTTATGGTGCCGTCTCCTTTCGAAGGTTGCCGATCCAAATGGCAATTGTAGTTTTGGAAACTGCTGTGCGAAAGATTTCTGCGGATGAGCGGTCGAACCATCTCCCCAGGTCTTGCAGCCACGAGTTCTGGCGTCTTCCTAGTGATCTTTTGCCCTGTACTTTTCCATCCAGTATAACTTGAAGTAAGTCGTATCTTTCGCCTCTCAACACATGACCCAAGTATTGCATTTTCCTCTCTTTGATTATTCTTAGTAATGCTTTTTGTTTACACATGCGACGAAGTACCCGAAGAAGTTGTATATATACATCTCAAAGGCATCTATTCTTTTTTCTATTTCAGAGTCCATTGTCCAACTTTCACAGCCATACAGTAAGACAGAAAAAACGTAATATCTGATCATTCGGATTCTAAGTTGCAGACAAGGTCTGATCTTGTAAAAAATGTTTTTATGTTCATGAATGCTTTCCTTGCTTGTTTGATTCTTGATAGGATTTATTTTTTTGGATTACACTGACTATTGATATTTGCTCCCAAATATTTTATAGAATTTACCTGTTCTATTATTTGACACTTGGCATACACACGTACGTTGATTGGTGTCTTTGAAAATAACGTTTAGATGTAAACCAAACATTTCGCTGTAGTGAACTACCGCATTTATTATATTTTGTAGTTCTTGTGCGTTGCTTGCTATTAAGACGATATCATCAGCATATCTGATGTCTATGCTGATTCCGTTAATCTTAATTCCGCCTTGGACCTCGTCTAATGCTTCTGTGAATATAGACTGAGTGCAAATTAAACAGTAGTGGTGATAAGACGCAAGCCTGTCTCACTCCTCGTCGGATTTGTATATCTTCAGATATTGTGTGCTCTATTTCAATTGTTGCCGTTTGGTGCCAGTATAGTTCTGAGATAATTCGCAAGTCTTTTTCGTCAACTTCAGTTGTTCTCAGAATTTCGATCATCTTTTGATGGTTAACGCAGTTAAATGCTTTTGGATAGTCAATAAAACATGCATATACATCTACATTCATGTCTCCTGTTCCCAATCCGTTTCGAAATCCAAATTGAGTGTCACTCATCTGGAACTCACACTTCTTGTAAATTCGTGTATGGATAATTCTGAGAAAAGTTTTAAGGACATGACACATCAAGCTTAATATTCGATAATCATCACATTGTAAGGAATTCGATTTTTTCGGTAATGCTTCGAATGTTGATTTTAGCCAGTATGTTGGTATTTTACCTGTGTCATATATCTTATTGAATAGTGCTGTTATTAAGTCTAGGCTTTTACTTTCGTTATCTGCAATTAGTTTTAGTATTTCGACATTCATATTGTCTGGACCGGTGGTTTTTCTCCATCTTTCTGAGATTTTACTGCGTGGATCACTTCTTCTTTGGTTATTTCTGGGCCTTTTTCATTTATTCGATTATCTGTGGATGATGGAGAACAAAGTCTATCGTCGTCAAAAAGAGTTTGTATGTATTCTTTTCATCTCTCTAATTTGTCTTTTGTACCCATAATTATTTCGTTATTGTCATTTTTTAATATTGTTGTTTGTCTCTTTTTGTGTCTATGTGTCACTTCTTTTACATTTTTATGAATATTAAAGGTGTCGTATTTTTCCTGAAGTTGTTCGATTTCTAGTACTTTTGTTGACATCCAGTTTTCTTTCGCCTCCCTGTACATTTTTCTAATGATTTTGGTGATTCGCTTGTATTCTACTGGGCTTGTTCTATGTTTTCGTCCTACGTCCATGAGTTCCATGATCTCTTGCGTTATCCATTCTTGTTTTTTGTTGTGTTTTATGAACCCGATGTCTTCTTCTTGTATCTTTGTTATTTTTGTTTTAGACCAGTCCATGTTATACAAAGCATGGGGGTAAAAATTTCAAAAATCAGACAACTGAAGGACAAAACGTATTTTAGAGTGGAGACCAAAATAAGAAACAATACGGAGCAGAGGACGCCCACCAACTAGATGAATTGACGACCTAAAGCATGTTAGCAATACCTGGATGCAAGCCGCACAAGACAGAGACAGATGAAAAGAGCTAAAGGAGACCTATGTCCAGCAGTGGACGCATACAGGTTAATGATGATAAAGTGTATTGATTTATATGTGATTCATGGTGAGTTAAATGATCCATTAAAAATGTCTTTTAGTCTATAAGTCTAGAAGTCAAAAAGTAATTGGTTATTTACTTTACGGGGTTAACCGTATAATCCTTAAGAAATAATATTTTCAGAATATAATACTGTATTTTTTACCCTTATGAGTATACAGCAAACTTTATATTTAAAATAAACTTAATTTATTGTTTGTATATGTGTTTTGAAATTGCAAAAGTTACGACCTCTCCCAAATGTTGTTTGTTGAATGGACAGATAATATTAGAAAGCACATCTTCGAGGATGGAACTCTTTATGTCCCGCAATAAAAAGTTACTTGAGCGGCAAAATAATCCGTCGGAAGCTATAATCCTTAAAATCATATCAACCTAATCCATCTTTCCCTTCAGGATATCCATTCCGCACAAACTCCATGTAAAACGCAATAAAGCGGAAATTCATGGTCTACTTTTTATCGTCGGAACTCCTTCACTGACCATCAACTTTTGATATTTCTCGTTGTCTTGCAAAAGAAAAAAAAGACCAAGTCGCGTTAATGGGGTGCTCTGCCCTCTACTTTCTGCGTCCCCAACTGATAATAAAAATGTTGTCATCCTAAATCCGTAAAGGATTTGCTGTCCGAGGCCCTCGGGGCAATCAGCAATGCGTGACGGTAATTTCCAACCGATGGGCACTCGCTTGGTGCGGAAAGAATAAAAAAGATTTAGATGCGACCGCAGAGAACAAGAAAATCACTTGTAATAGGGAGTGTTTTGAAAAGAGTTAACTTTAACTCGATTTCACGGAAGTTTTATAAAATTTTAACTTATTAGTATACTTTTAGAAAAAACTTTTATCGTAAATCTATCTATTGACTTTAAATCAGCAGCTACACCATAAATAAATAGCAGAAGGATTGGTAGGCACAAAATTTGTAAAAAAACTTTTTAGAAATGGAAATAAAATCATTAAAAGAGAATGCTCTATCATATTAATGGAAATATAAACAGTCCGAAAAAAGCAGTCCGAAGTAATAACACAGATTTAGACAATAGCGTAATCGAAGAAATAAAATATTCATGAATGAACAATGAACCACACTTGAAATAATAAAAAGCAGAAAAGCTGCAGAGAGAAATGGGATAATTAAATATGCTAGCACTTTTTTGCACTATTTGAACGCCTCCACATTTTTATTATGTGTTAGCAGAGAAAAAAAACTCCACACTCATGGAAAACAGCAGAATTGAGCACTTTATTTAAAAGGAGCAATGAAAGCGACTGAACAAATCATAGAAGCATTACTTTACTAAAAACTGCATATAAAATCTACAGAAAAATCCTAATAATTAATTAAAGGTTCAGATCTAAGTAGTTATATAATATAGAATATAGGAACGACAAATTCTTCTCTAAAAAGATCGCTCGTACAGTAATAATATAATATCTTCTTCTTCTTAGTCGTTAACCTGATGCAGGTATCGTGATATCATGAAGCTATTAGCTAAATTTCCCAATGTTCCTCCACGTTTTTCTATCTTCTGCCATTCTAGCACATTCTGACAATGGAGCGCCAATGGTAGCAACAATATGGTCCATGTATCGTGTGGGAGATCTACCTCTATTTCTTTTGCCTTCTCCTTTTCCGTGGATGGTAAGTCTTTCAAGACCATTTCTTCGAAGCACATGTCCAAAATAGCTTATTATTTGTTCTGATATTTGTGTTCTTAGTCTTTTCTTTATGTTTAGCTGGTCCATTATGGATTCATTTATTCTTAGGGCCACCCATGGTATTCTCAGCATTCGTCTCCAGCAGTACATCTCAAATACATCTATGTTCTTTTTGTCTTTCTCAGTAAGGGTCCAGCATTCCGATGCATAAGTAAAAACTGGAAAAACTAGACTTCTTACTAGATAATATAATATATTATTATAATAATATAATATATTTATAATTAAATCTCTTCGATAAATGAATGGAATTTGGCCTGTAACCCATACCTACAGCTTCGGAAAAGCTTTTCAACGCGTCGACCAAAATAATATTTGGTAAATAATAAATGTAAACGGCTATACTCCACATTTTGCAAAGACAATAAAAATTATGTAAGTCCATAATTTTATTGCCTTTGTGTATTGCAAGATGTGAAGTGTAGCCGTTATCATTCAGTATTTCCCAAATCTTAGGAAAGCGCCTACCACTATTTTTATTAAACATTGGCGAAACAAGGATAGAATAAATCGGAATCAACCAAAGAGTGGGACAGAGCTGAAACTTATCCATCATCCTTTTTAACATGTAAATTAACGACTTTCTGAAAAACTTAAAATTTCAATATAACCTCAAAATCTCCTTAGCAAAGACGGACGTTATGGCATTCAAAGGCAAATATTCCGTGTGGTCGGAAATAATCGTCGACAATATATCAATGGAGAAAAAATCACAGTTTCAGTACTTAAATTGCGATACAAGTTATAAATGCGACAACAATGTAGACAATAAAAAATATTAACCCTCCGTTAGGGGCGTGACTAAGAAGAAGACTACTTAGTGGCGTGAGGACAATGTTCCCAAAAACAAACCAAAACCAAAAAATTATTACAACAAAAATTTTCAAGTAAACTATAATGAATTTATATAACCTCATTTTGATGGCAGTTTATACAGATTTCTTTTAAATGGTCACCACAAACCATTTTTCACATTTGAAACAGAACTTTCTGGTAGTTATATCCCGAACCCTTCCACATACATAACATCTTCCTTGGGATCCCGTTCTAGCTTCGGCTGTCTACTTATCTTCCTCAATACTAAACAGCAGTTTTTATTCATAGCTACCTTGAAATGTTTGGATTTCGAGACCTTCGTTTGAAGGTTTGATCAACTTTTAACTTTTGCAAGAATCGAACACGTGATATATTCTCGTTCATAGGATGGTGATATTTGTAAATACAAAGAGCATTTACTGCTAAAATTTTTACCAGATTGTAGAGCAGTACCATCGGCCAACGTCTAGTGTTGCGCAACATTTTTATGTTGACAAAGCTGGTCAACTAGGTCGACACCAGCTTTGGTCATATTATAAAAAGTGACCACCTCAGGTTTATTTTTATCTCCAGTAGACTCATCTATATCAACGGTGGAATGAAATGTGGATAAAAATAGTACAGTCTTGTTCTTTTTTGAACAATAGGATACCAAAGCGCAGCATTCGTGAAAGCCCAATACGGAGGAGTACTCCACTCTATTTCGTATTGGGAGGAGTACTGGTGAACCAGTTATTGCCTGTAATATTGTAATTAAATCCAGATACTGGTTCCACTAAACGCAACACAACTTCTGCCTACCTACCTAGGCTTCCAAATTTAACTTGTGAGCTGTCTTAGTATCAGTTAAAGCAAATACTTTCAGGCCGAATTTGGCCGGTTTACTCGGTATGCACTGCTTAAGGTTGCATCTACCTCTAAATGCTAGAAGTTGTTCATCGAATGTGAGGTACTCACTTGGTGAAAAGTAAGTTTGAAAATTGTTCAAAAGTATTTTGAGCACATCTCTAATTGATACCAATGTGTGAATGGCTCTTTTCTTATCTCTAATAATAAGACTGTCAAACCGTAAGCATCGTATCAAGAAGCAAAATCTAGATTCACTTATAGATAAGTAGCAAAATTCTAGACCATTTCCCTTTGAATTCTCCCAGAAACTGTGTAAGTTTATCCTGGATGATCGTAAAAAACCTATGAGGAACAATAAACCAATAAATGCTCGAATTTCTGTCGAATCTGTATTGTTGTGGATTTCGATTTTGTTGGAAATTCTTACGAATTCTATCTATGTAAATATTAGTGCAATGAACTATTGCATTTATCACTATCTCATCAAAAAAGAGACTCCAAATGTCAATTTCAATTTTTTTTTCTCGAGCAATACATTTTGGTCGTGGCAAATTTCATCTTATCATGTTATGTGCACGAGTTCGTACGTTTTTTATAGGGCCTCTTTTCCTTCATTTTGTTCCATCTTTTCCCGCGTAATACTCTTCCGCTCGATTGTCAATTTCTCCACTTTCACTTCCACTAGTATCACTTCTGTCACTTTCATCTGTTTATGTTAATTCATCTTATATTCACTTTCAGTGACGTGGTTTTTTTCTCCAAAATCACTTTCGTCGTCCTCCAAATTAACTTTACGCTTAATCGAATACTCCATTTTGTTCTACAAAAAGTAAGATATGGTAAATATCACAAGTTAATATCCTAGTGAATTAGGATTTGTAGGTACTATCAATGTGTGCTAAAAAATTAGTATAGGTAGTAGACCAAAATCGAAACTTACTTTGACTAACTTAAGAACACGGTTAAGAGTAATTGAAAATGATCTCCCATGTTAAACATTTTTTTGTTTCTTTGCTGGTGGACGTTCAAGTGAAGTTGAGTCTTTTCTTTTAACAGCAGCATGGCTTCTTCCCAGTGAAATAAGTCCCTCAGCTACACTAATTAGAAAAGGCAAAAATAGTACATGAGAATTTCCAACAGCCATCATCAGAAAGCGAAAAAATACATTCTTCCACCATTTGGCAGACTTCCTTTTAAAGTCATACAAGCCCAAAATATAATCGATTAGGTCCACGCCGCCCATTTTCTTATTGTACGTGTCGAGAAGTTTAGGATATCGCACATTTATTTTAGAGCCATTCTTCATTTTTTGTTTCACTTCTAGTTACTTATCTCCAAAGCAATTGTTTACTGATAACAAGTCTTTAGTATCTTGCCAACGGCAAACTATGGTGCAGTGGTTATTTATTCTTAATCCTGAGTCACCAGGATTCAACTTGTCAACAAATTTAGGTACATTTACTCTCGTTGCAATTATTGTTCATCTCGCTGGATAAGATAGAGTATCAAGTAGACTAATAGATGAGAAAAATCTGTCAAAACACAATAATACATCAGTTTTCCTTATGGTACTAACTAATTTGGTCACGACTCTTTCTCCCAATAATAAACTAGTATCATTACCTGTTTTCTTTCCCGCATATATATTAAAATCGTATGCATATCCTGTTGCACAGTAGCTTCGTACCCATATCTTTATTCCCCGTTTGATGGGCTTCATAGGTAGAAACTGTTTAGGTGCGAAATTTAAAGACCTTCCTTTAAATTTCGCCATTGACTCATCAATGCTTTAAAGATTCGACTCTGTTTGATATGTTGATAATGTGTTAGTTTTAGACAATTAGCGACATGTTCATTGTTCATTGGTAGGAATTCTTTTTTTCTTGGTGTCATTTCCAAATTTTTCTAAACATAAGTTTGTACAAAGTGCAATATGTCGAAGACGTCTTCTGGGAAAGATTTTTAGAAATATTTCTATTTTGGTCCTAGTATAAGGAAAAGTGCAATCGACATTTTTTTTCTGATGGAACCGAAAAACGTAGTAAAGAAGTTTCATCGTTATGAAACGAAATGCCTGGTTGGTACCTATCTTCGCATCCTTCATCATTTTTGTCACTACTGCTTGCTTCTTCACTTTCGTCACTTATCATTTGATTCTCTTATTATTACCTTATTATATTACTCTTATTATCTATATTATTACCTTCGGAACCTGAATAGAATTCGTAACACTCTCGTTCTACTTCTCTTTCGCACTCCGATGAATTGCAGTCTTTATCATCAAAGCCACTAGTCTCAAAAGGATTGACTTCTGATGCTGTATCGCTGGCAAAAATGGCTGCGGCCTTCTCCTTTAGCTCTGTCTGCGTCAATATTTTTCTGTTGGGACACATATAACCCACCATTAATGTCTGTTGAGACATATTTTACCCATAAATTAAAATAATAATTTTACTGAATATAATTACCTATTTTGTAGCTAGCTCCACTCACAAAAACAAATTCGCAATAACACTAACATGGCACAACTATTCCTGTGGTAGTTATCAACAAAACTACATAAACACATTCCACAGATGAACATCACGGAAAAATACAGCGCGAAAACGGTTCGAAATGTTGCCGTGTATATACATTATTCTTTTAAAATTGTTATTAAGTTCTAAAAAAGTCGGTTACGATAAAAATGCATGTAAAACAGTTCAGATTGAGTCCAACAGACTTGATGATTTCATGACTGAGATACATACTTCCCGTCAGATTTAAAAGGGTTAAAGCTATTTATATATAGCTATAATAACAAATTAACAAAAATAACCTTACAAATCCTGATTTTAAAGGATTTTCTATACTTTTTTCGTAAAATTGTTTCACTTTTTCATATAATTTACCATTCTTAAACTTTTGGTATTGGAAATCAAATAATAATCTCACAATGTTAATATATTGTTTATAAGTAAAAAATGACGGTTAATCTTTTGGATATTTTGTAAATTACATATTTTTATTAGCACCAGCAACCTTAAGAGAAAAAAAATTAGCAAAGTGTTCTATACAAGACACAAAAACTCTTGATAAAGAAGTTTGGTGAAGAAGCTCGTGGATCTTTCTGATTTATTAGTTTTTAATTTTTTTGATATCTATAAAACTGATTTTAAGCCAAATTGCTAAAATCTAGAGCTAATGATTTCTACTGTTTAATGCTTTTAAAACATAAATATTATGATTAAATGTCACTCTCTTCGAAAATAATGTCTGTAGTAGAATTTAACGGTGACACATAGCATTCGCTTTACAGATTTCATCTCTATAAACTTCCATTAAATGAGTCGTTGTATCAAAGCCTATAAACGCGAACCAATCCATAAACCTGCACTGTAAAATTTATTTGTAATTTTGTGACAAACATAAAGTCAAGGGATTCGTTTATATACCCGATAAAAATTTCGCAATCTTCGTGTATCCAAATAGTTAGATCTGCCATCAAAGTGTCTCTTGAAATCCATCCTACACGGTACACTTCATCAATTGAGATTCATTTAATGTTTTATTCATGACGCGTTACCCTTGTCCCCATCGGCTGCGCCTCTGTTTTCGGTCGACAGCGATTGAAGTCTCCGCACGTAATCTCATTAGTTCAAATCAATGCGTTCGCATTCACATTCGAAAAACCAGTAGGTGGGCTCAGCAGCAGTGTAAAGAAATGTACAAAATGATATAAAAAATATAAAATCAATATATATTTCGTCGATGTACTGTATCCGAAACGTATGTTACCGTCTATCTTAAAAAAACTAAACTAATCTTGATATCCCAGTGTTTCCTTTAAACATTATGCTTGGCTGTTGTTTGTGTTGCGTAGATTACATCATGTTAATATGTCTATGGTTGATATACCAACAAACCGACAAGTTCAGAATAATATTTGTCTTTGAATACTAATTCAGTAATATCGGTGATCTAGTCGAGTCTATCTAAATACCAATATGTTAATACTTCCTAGAAACATATTTTATTACAAACAATTATTTTAATAAACACCGGCTTGAGTTCTTATTACTATAGGTAGTTACTTTTTATCTATCGAAGCATTATTTAAGTTTTGACAGGCTGACTGTTGGACAATACAAAAATATATAACACAATCTGGTTAAAAAAAAGGTCGAAAAATTTTTCGCAGATATAATTAATAATTTATAGTCACAATTTGATTTTTTGTCTTCCCTTATATTTTATATAAACAATATTTATATCATTTTTTTATAACTCCCTTTATTTTAAATTAAATTTTGAATGAAAATCTAAACTTTATATTGAAACTTAGGTATAAAATTCATTTTAAATTCATAATTATAATTAATATAAGGAATATAATAATAGAATGTGTAAAAAATTACCTGAAATTTAATTTATAACATATATAAGTATTATTACAATATTGATATAAAATGAAAAAAAATATGTTGATTTTCCGGGATTTTCCGAGATTTCCGAGGGGGGATGTGAAAATTATGTCATCAATATTAATACTACGACAGACTATTCCAGCCAAATTAAAGAAAAAAGTAAGTTTTTACGGTGAATTTCAAATGGACTCAATTTTCCTGAGGTTTCCCATATTTCCCGACCAGTGAAAACTATGTAGTTATTCATATTTAGACGAGCTAACACATATTAAAAAAAGAGGCTTCTAACTGCAATGGAAGCCGAGATAACGTAAATTTTTCCTGCGTGTTTCAATGTGAAGTTCTGATCTCGAAAAAAAAAACGGAGCTGAAACAGTTATCCGCTCCACTTCTCAATGTCGATCTTTCTAAAGTACCTTCGTTTCGAAGGGATGTAAGTTTCGAAAAATCAGATGAATTTTTTCTTAATATTTATAAACAATGGAGATATGATTTTTTAAAAAATAGTCCCTAACTTCGTTCCTATTGGTCATAGAAGGTTTTTTTTTAATGTGAGTTTTTTTACCAGCTATCCAATGGTTTTACGTACAAGTCTGTAGCTTAAAAAATATGGAAGTTATTACAATTATCTATAAGTAAAAAAATACCCCTTTTTCAAACGTTTATTTTGTAAATAATTTCGTCCGGTAGTGGTTAAGTTAAACCATTTTCGCAGGTTATGCAGCCAGGATATTCTTCTTCGTCCTGGACCTCTTTTCCCATACACTTTACCTTGAAGTATGGTCCGAAGTAGGTTGTATCGATGTACATTGCGCATTTTATTTCCCAGGTATTCTAGTTTGCGACGTTTTATGACTAGTTCGCGCTCTTTACCCATTCTATGTAGTACTTCTTCGTTGGTAACTCTGTCTATCCAGGAAATCCTCAACATGCGTGTACAGCATCACATCTTAAATGCTTCGATTCTCTTCAGTGGTGACTCAGTTAACGTCCATGACTCCACGCCATATAAAAGAACAGAGAATACGTAGCATTTTAGTAAACGAACTTTTATTTTCAATTTTATATCGTGGCTGTAAAAGATTTTTTTCATTTTGACGAAAGCTAATCTTGCCTTCTCGATCCTTATCTTAATTTCCATCGATTGGTCCCACTGTTCATTTAAGTTTGCACCTAGATAAAAAAAGTTGGTGATTTATGTTATAGGTTGTTGGTTAACTAGTAATTGACCAGGTGCTATCCTATTTTTGCTTATAACCATGTATTTGGTTTTTTTATTTTAAAATTAAGCCCAAACCTGCTACTTACTTCTGCCACCCTGGAGACAAGTGTCTGTAGACCTTCAAGACTGTCTGCAAAAATGACAGTATCATCAGCGTATCTTATGTTGTTCAATCGATCTCCGTTTATAAGTATTCCTTTTCCTCGGTTCTTTTCTATTATTTTTTCTACCTTGTTTTCATTGTAGATCCTTAAATATTCTTTTACTCCCTTCTTTATTTGTTTATTCAATTCTTTTAAACCATCGGTGTTTCGCTTTCCTCCGCTTAGAAGTGTGCATCTCTTTTCCATCAACCGTTTTGTTCCATCACTTATTCTGTCTTCTTTATTTTTCGTTGTCTTTGTAACAGTCAGTCCTGCTTTCAAGAGTTTTCGTTGCATTTCTTTATTAATTGTGTTCAAGCCAGAGTATTCTTGTTAATAATGTTTTACAAATTCTTTTCTTAAGACTTCTGTACTCATCTCACTTCTGTCGCATTTTTGATCTATCGCTGCCATTTGTGAATCGATTAAGAGCATTTATATCTTCAAAAATGTCTTTGTTCCCACACAAGAAGTAATCGGTCTCGTTATTCGTCTTTTTATCTGGAGATATCCCGTCCATTTTCGGTTTGCTGGTTTCTTGAAATGTGTGTTCATGGCATATAAATTTTGCTGTTGTAAGAAGTTATATAATTGTTCTCCTCTTTCATTTCGTGTGCCATAATCATGCATCCCTATTTTAGTTTCAGTATTTTCTTTCTTTTTACTTAATTTTGCGTTGAAATCTCCCATAATGATGGTACACTTTGTATCATTTTCTTCTAATGCTGTTACGAAGTCGTCGTCGAACATTTCAACTATCTCTTCCTGATCTGTTGTTGTGGGAGTATACACTTGTATAAACTTGATCTTCGTTTTATTATCTAGGTCTATTATAATATAAGCTGCTCTATCAGAAACGCTTTTATATGTAGAAATGTATGGTGTGAGATACTTTTTTACAAGAAATTCTAACCCACCATATGTTTCGTTTATTTTCCATGCATTGTTTGCCTCTTCTTTTTACCCACTCTATCTTGGATAGTTCTTCTTCTTCTAATTCGTAGACCTTTCTTTAGCCATCGATTGGATGTTTTATGTGGCTAGTAGTAACTGTTTTTGTTTGTTCGTATTTATTTTGGCGCTTTTTGTTGATGCTCCGTGAGGCTGACCGGTTTTCCGGTGTGGGATTCTGAGATACTAGCTCCACCCACCTGGGGTATCGTCCCATTTTGTTTCAAGTTCAACATGATGTGTTTTCAGGGGTTTTTTTTTATTAAAACACCACGATTCCCGCACGGGTTAGTGAGTGATCGCAGTATCACAGCCAATTAAATCAGTATTTGATTTTTGCCTGCGACTTTGTGGTACCACACCTTTTAGGAATTGTATTCCTCAGCCACGGGCTACTAATGATATAGCTGCTGACTTACTTATTTGGCGAAGCCTTATTCATACCTGTCCTGCATATCTACAGGAACGTTCCCTATCAGCTATTCTTCCCCACTCAGTCTGTCTTGCACAAAGTACTGAAGAGCCCCTACTTAGTTCAGCGTTCCTACTTTACACAAGCTAAGACCGACACGGAAAAAACTTTTTTGGCTTTACAAATGTTTTCTAAAATCATAGCTGCCGAGGTACAGCGACGAAAAGAGAAAAAAAATGAATTTTTTAATTTTATCAAAAATTGTTTAATATAAAATTTCTGGCAAAAATCCGTTAAGTCCATGTTTTTTCATTTTTCGGGTTTGTTCATGAAGAGTATTGGAAAGATAGAAATTATTAACTAGTAAAACCCATTTAGTGAAAGCACCTATCTAAACGTTAATATTAAATGTGACCAAAATATACTAACTATCTTTAACACAATCTTATGCAAGCGAAATACTTTAAGTTGCTTTAAATGGATCTTACGTTCAAAGTACAGCAAATTGGCTCAAAATCAAGTGCTTAAAATATGAAAAAAGTAAACCAGGAATAATTCAGTATAGGTTTGACCATACTTTAGAGTTCAAAGTAATTCATGTATTTGGTAAAACTCTTCCAATCTCTTTTGAAGAAATAATCCTTTAAAATTTATATTCAAAAATAATTCCAATAACAAGGAAGAAACACGATAGCCTGCTGCAACTGTGTCGTAAAGGAGACATTAAAGATAATTTCACGGTTGGTACAAATCTTTGCCAACATCGAAATCAGCTGTAGACGAAGTTTCTTCCTCAACCAACAGTGATGAACATATTGAAAAATAAAGGAATTTGTTAATATATGCTATAAAATTTTTCTTCTGTTAGTTTAAGATTTTTTTTTGAGTAAAATTTATCATGAACAATTTATCACCGATGAGTGAAATTTATCATACATGTCCTCCATTTTCAAAAAAGGTGACAAAAGGTAACCAAATAACTACAGAGGGATCAGTGTAATGCCTTCAATAGCAAGAATCTTTTCATCAGTTATAAAAGAAAAACTAGAACAACACATGGACCATTATAGCGAAGAACAAGCCGGATTCCGAAAAGCTAGATCATGTTTAGATAATATATTCATTATGAGACAGGTGATTGAAAAGAACAAAGAAAAAAACATTGAAACACATATGACCTTTATCGACTTAGAGAAAGCATACGATAGCGTGCCCAGGAAACAACTATGTGAAGCAATGAGAAGAATGCGCATTAGAGAGAAATGGGTGAATATAACACAAAGACTGTATAAAGAAACACAAGTGCAAATAAAGTTAGGTAATGAAATAACAAAAACAATCACCGCAACAAAAGGCCTCAAATAAGGATGTGGTCTCTCACTTACACTTTTTAACATATATATAGATCAGGCTTTAAAAAGGTGGTATAGAAAATGCGGAACAATGGGCATACCAGTACAAGAGAATATATTACATTCACTACTTTTCGCAGATGATCAAGTCATTTTTGCACAAGACAGGGAGGATATGGAATATATGATAAGGAAATTAAAGGAAGAATATGAACTTTGGAGAGTCAAGATAAATATGTGCAAGACCGAATACTTATGTATTGGACCCGAGGTTGCAGATTTGAACTTAAGTTTAGAAGAAGAGACTATTAAGAGTTGTAAGGCTTTTAAGTATTTAGGGTCAATGATTAGCCGAAATGGTACTTGTATGAAAGATATAGAAATGAAAATAGCACGGGGAAAACAAGCCACAAGAGCACTTCATGGAGTGATATGGAACAACATTCTAACCAAAGAAAACAAAAAGAGGATCTTTCAAAGCATAGTGATGAATATTAACCTATATGGAGCGAAAGTATGACCAATGACGACAACAATACGAAATAAAATAAGAACAGTTGAACTGGACTTTATGAGAAGATGTTTTTAAATCACAAGAGCGGATAGAAAAATAACGGAGGAAATATGGAACAGAATGGAAGTAAAATGCTCGATTACAAAAAAGTTGGAAAACAGAGCCCTGCCGTGGTACGGGCATGTACAAAGAATGCCAGAGCATAGGTGGCCGAAAAGAATATTAAACTGGGACCTGCCGGGAAGAAGACGGAGAGGAAGACCTACTACAAGATGGAAAACATACGTCGGAAATGCTATGATAGATAGAGACCTCAGAGAAGGTGACTGGGAGGATAGAGTGCTGTATAGGACGAAAACGGCGAACTCATAATGGGAAAAGCCGAAGAAGAAGAAGAAGAAGACGTTTAAGATTTGACTAAGAATTAATTTAAATACATTTTTGCTATTTTTATGCTGCCAAAATCATCTAAATCCCATATTTTATTTATTTTTTAGCATCCCTTATAAACAATAATATTATTGTGAGCAAAATATGTATTGCCGAAATATATCAAACTTTAAACTTTAATCATTTTTCAAATAATAATTATAAGAAAGTGAAAGTTTAGTTTTAATTAGCAGTAAACATTCAAAGTTAATTTTCTCGGCACAAACAATTACGGACTTAACGAATTTTTGCAGTAAGCCCACGATATACGGCTTACCCACACTAGGGCGTTTTAGAACAGATGGCACCTGGCCTAAATATTATTTTATTTAGTTTAGCCTTCGGCATCTAGTAAAAACAGCTATCTCGGTAAAACCAATTAAATAAAACAATATTTTAATATTCTTAAATATAACCGCAAAACATTTTATACAATTTAAAATATGCGCGACTCTGTTTTCGTCCGAGGATGCCTAAAGTCTCCGCACGTAATCACATTAGTTCAAATCAGTGCTTTCGCATAGGTTTAATCAAAACATACGTTACGATATAGGATCACAAGCTCTATATGCAGATATATGTGTTTACTAGACTAATATCTGTGACGTGTAATTTATTTTCTGGTATCAGAAAGTGACGCCAGGAAGTGCACGCGACAGGACATCTGTTCAATTATTACCTTATCGCTACCAACAACATTAGATATAAAACCAGATATTTGAATATTAAATATGGCCTAGAATAGACAGAAGGATTATTAATAGTTAGTTCGATACCTTTGACATCACACAAATTAGTTAAAACGAAATTTATGGTCGTATTTGTGCCGTCATTTCAGTTGTCATAGAAATTAAAAGCTGCAACCTGCTTGTCGTGTTTAATTACTGATTTGATTATTGTACTACTTGATTGACAAAAAGCTTGGAATACATTCCGTTTATAAAAATACACATTTTTTACATGCTGCATATATTGATAAATGATTTAAAAAACAATTTAAACGAACAATTTAAAAAAAATAATTATGAAAAAAAATAAGATGCTGTGACATTTTAAATAATAGTTTAATTATCACACTTGTTACAAATTGATATAAATAATATCAGGATCTAGTTGGTCCGTTATGACAGTTTGCAAATACCGCACGTGAAGTTTTAAATTAGATATATACAGACTATAAACAGCAACACTGCGCGCCGTCGACTTTCCACGAACCTCCGTTGCTCCGTCGCCAATAATTTGTCATTATACCGTGGTTGTTTAACACTAGAAAGTCGGGCTTAGCATACCTACCTAGAAAGCCCGAAGGGATCATTTTGGCCCCAAGTTCCTAAATCAATAAAAACCAAGTTTAGAATTAACTATTTATTTGGGAATAAACAAAAAATAAAAATAAACAGTTTTAAGAAATTATATAAACTCTTGACGATAGAATTTGATTTAATTTTTTAGTTTCATTTTAAACATTTAGAACACCAAACAGTTTGCAGTTTTTGGCATTTACCACACATTGCCTTGTTACAGCCGTGGCACTCATTGGAAGTATGATTTCCTTTACAAAACATTTTTTACTGACATTTTTTTCTTTTTTGGCTAGTAACAGTGCTGGTGGTTGGTAAATCCGGTGGTGCTGGGTATAGTACCAGATTTAGGGAGGCAAGGTATGGACCCCGTAATTCTTCACACAGATGAAGAATAAACTTACGACGACTGATTTTACTTCCAGTAACTTCTTTATAAATAATCCATGCATTTATTGCTCCTAAGTCAAGAATGTTATAAAAGACGCGCCATTTGGTCCACTACATCAACCCCGTATTTTGTTTTATTATAAAAACTTACTGTTTGAGGAAGTTTTTTTCCATCGACAGCAACATCCACTGATTGATGTAATGAGCTCAAGAAAAGCACATTTTTGTGACTCTTTCCTTGGTATGCAGTAAGTGTTATCTTTTCGTCGCTCTGGAATATATGGGTAACATATAATTCTCCATTTTTACTCTTTACGCTTAGAGGAACTTCCTTTCTGTTGCAATTCAAAGTACCCACAAGACTTGTTGATTTTTTTTGCAATGGCTTGGCCAATTTTAACGATGTAAAGTAGTTATCTGTCATAACATTTTTGCCCTTTCCCAGTTGATTTTCCATTAACCGCAATACAACATGTTCACCAACACTTCTATCTTTCTTGCGTAGATGATCAGTGCCAGTATAAGGGTAACCATTTACAATATATTTTGATTCCACGCATGTCAAAAGCCAAAATTTTATGCCAAACTTATCCGGCTTATTTGATATGTACTGTGTGAACGGGCACCTGGCTTTTGAAGGCAGTAGTTGTTCGTCCACAGTAAGGTTTATTCCCGGTTTGTAACATGCACCACTATTTTCTATAAATCCATTCCAAACCGCAGAGGCTAGAGCAAATTTGTCGGTTTTCAATCGTTCAGATCTCGTTTGCTTTATGTCACATCTGAGATATTTTATAATATCCTTGAATCTGTCTCGTGGCATAGTTTGCCTAAAAAACTGAGGACCCCATACTGTTGACCACAAGCTGTTGGTTGGGAAATTTTTGGCGCCGTAGACTCCTCTTGCGTACATAATAGCAAGGACAGCCTCCAGTTCTTCCAAAGTTATAGTCCATGTGTCATTTTTCAAACATCGATGTGCTTCTGCAATAGTGCATTCTTTTATATGACGTAACATGCTGTCGTTGATTATTAGATGCCAAGCACTTACCACACAATTGTTCCTCACGTTCCTTTTTACATACGACGTAGGACCTGATTCCTCTCGATAAATGTTGTGCTGAGCGCGGCGTCCTGTAATGAGCAAACATTCAATGAATATGAAGATACTAAAAATCATAATCTTACCAGGTACTGATCCAGAATCAATAACTTTCCACGTTGTTCCGTCTTTCGATTGTTCGGTGTCTCCGATTGAAATAGTTTTCCTTGTTGACCTCTTTTTCTCTTGTGACTTGGCTTGGATGCACTTGGATTCACGATAAAATTAGCTGACTGCTGTTGAGTTGTAGAAGCAGTGTTTACATAAAACGGTGAGTCTTGTACAATAAAACTTTCTAACTGCTCTGAAGCATCAGAGTCACTTGAATCATTATTGTGTGGTGGTACGTATTGTTCATCGTCTGACTCATTATTTTCTGCAAATTCAGATTCACCTCCCGAAACATCTTCTTGTATTTTTCGTATTTCTTCAAGAAGTTTAAGCTCTGATAGTCCACGACGAGACATCTTTACAGTCGTCTTGAATTTTCACAATTGAACGAATGTTTCAATATTCTAGAAACGAGAGTCAGCAGAACCTAATAAACCGCTCAATAAACAAAATACTTTCAAGGAACAAACAGTATGTAACAAAATACCTTCTAGGAATAAACGTACATAAACATAATTTTATCTATCCGACAGAAAGTTAAAAGAAATCGTCAAATTTTCGAGAAAACGATAATAATTAATACAGGGCCAGTTTGGCCCCTTCGGACTTCTATGGTAGGTTTGTTAGAAAATCCATTTAATAAATTTAGTAAACAATATTTTTTGCGTTAAATAAGACTTTCTATCAAAATATTAAAAGTCATAAAATGTGAAATTATTATTGTGTCAAATAAAAGAACTACAATAACTTCAAATCGCAACAGGGGCCGAATTGGCCCCTCCGACTTTTTAGTGTTAAAGCAATAAGAGCATAGATTCTTAATTTATTTTTTTTAACAACATGTCTGTTTAGACGCCCGCAGAAAAGGTTTAAATAATAAAATGGTCTTGAGGTGGTAATTCTGGACAACAGTGTGTCGATTTATTTTCTGTGTTTTTTGAGGGGAGACCAAATCCTTGCGTACAGTCAGTTCATATGAGAATTGTTATTGCTTTATTTACTACCAATGTCTTTGTCACTAACTATATCTCCAAAGTCCAGAGGAACCTATCTAGAACTTATCAAAACAGCTAAAAAATGTTCTATGGGAATAGTACATTGTTTGTACATATAGTGCCTAAACACAGCCATTATTATTCCTCTTCATAAGGGTGGTGGAAAATCAAATTTCTGCAACTATAGACTTATTGCCTTACTACCGGTCCTATCCAAAATTATTGAGAGAGTTATAAAAGCCCGACTTTTCCTTTCTCGTTGAAAACAACATTTTATCACAAAGTCAGTTCGGATTTTATCTAATAAATGTACCAACGATGTTATGTTTTCTGTACTACATGAGTCTATCAAGAACTAAACAATAATCTTTATAATGCCACTGTTTTTTGCGACTATGCCAAAGCTTTTAATTGTGCAAATCGCGACATTTTGATAAAAAAATAAAATATCTGCGGAATTCGAGATATTTCCTTGAATTGGTTCCAATCTTACTTGAGAAATAAGAAACAACTAGTTAAAGCAAATGATACTGACTCTAGTCACAAAAGCATTGTATGTGGAGTACCACAAGGTTCAGTACTGGGTCCTCTACTTGTTCTTATTTTTATAAATGACATCACTAACTTAAAAATCGATGGAAACATTTTTCTTTTTGCTGATGATACCAGTATTACCTGGAGGAACTCTAATATTGCAACTCTTCATGCAATTATAACTTCTGATCTACTTAAAATAAAATCTTGGTTACTCTTTTTTAATTTTTAGGACTATAATTTACTCTTTTTAAACCTGGTTAAGACAGTAGCATTATTCTATAAACGAGCTCTTCAACCCTAGCTTCTTAATAACAGCCAGATCAGTATTGATGATTTTGTAGAATTTATCGATTTGATAAGTAAGAAACTAGCCTCAGCCTGCTATGCAATAAGATATGTTTCGAAGGAAATCAATTTAGCCTCTTCCAAATTAAGATACTTTTCTTTGTTCTAGTCTCATCTTCGATATGGCCTTTCTTTTTGGGGTTCTAGTACAGCTGCCCAATCTCATGTTATTTTTAAATTTTAAAAATAAGAGCAATACGATATCTTTTTAGTCTCAGTAGAATAACACATTGCAGAAGCTACTTCAAAAATCACGAAATTTTACTTCTTCCCTCTTTATATATTCTAGAAACTGCTTGCTTAATTCGTAAACACCTACATGTTTTTACAGCAAGACCTAATCATGACTACTCCACCAGAAATCCAACCTATGATGTGTATTTGCCAATCCCGTCCATTGAGTAAGTAAAGAAATCTATATTATATTCGGCAAAAAAATTATTCAACCATTTCCCTTTGCAACTTAAATCTACAACTTATTTCCTTAAGTTCCGTAAATTGAGCCTATCTATCTAAAAGACCATATTATTCAGTAGAAGAGTTTCTTAATAAATAACTAAAGAAATTACAATACGGTTAGGTGCAAGTAACAAAGTATTTATATATATATATTTAGGTATCACATGCAGCAGCTTAAACTTATTCGTAAACGAGTTCGTAAGGTTTTATTATGCAATTTGCAATTTAGTGAAATTTTGCAATGGATTGTATATTTTATTTTGTGATATTGACGATTTATGTAAAATTTTAGTAAATTTATATTAAATAATAAAATAAAAAACGATTTTACTAAATTTTAATTGTTATTGTTATTTTTTGACTTTTTGTAAGGTTTGTCCATAAAATTGTACAATTTTCAGTGACAATAAAGCATATTTCTATTCTATTCTATTTAGTCTTCACCACAAACTTTCTTATCTTGTCCAATCTGTCAAAGAAAACATCCTAAATGAACAATACACAGTTCATAAAATTCCTTGTGAAGAATTTCTACGATCGCAAGATAGGTCAAATCAAGCCACATCAGAGAGGAACTCCGTACCTGGGAACTCAATCAACTAAGATCATATTGGTCTAACACACCAGGACAAAGGCAAGCAAAAAGGCTCATAAAAGTGTCGCCTACTGCAACAAACCGCCTTCTCGAAATGAGTAAAAAAGGTATCAAAATGGTCACTGGCCTTCTCACTGGTCACTGCCCTCTGAGATATCATCTCAAGAAGATGGGCAAATCAGATAGTGAGAACTGTCGTTTCTGTCACAATAAAAAAGAAACGGCAGAACATATACTATGCAACTACGTAGCACTGTTCTGCAAAAGACTAAAATTCCTAGGAGAGGTCAGTCTGGCGTCCTCTGACATAGGAAACAAGTCACCTAGGAAGCTAATCAACTTCATCAGAAGTATTGGCATTCTAGAGTTTAACTAGATTAAGGTATGCACAAAAGATCTCTATAAGTCGAAGTGCGGTGAGGCCGCATGGCCTTAACGACCTCACATAATCTAATCTAATCTAGGTCAAATCAATCAAAGAATTAAAAATAGGATCTATGAACATTTTATTTTCGTTTACAATTTCGGCCCAGTTTTAGTTCCAGGTCAACACCATCTCCATATAAGTCACAATATAACCTCTATCCGTTTCTATAGGCCAATAAATATTAATCAATCAATCAATTAGTCAATCAATCAATCGTCTAAATAAAAGGAATGACGGCAACAAGTTGCTCTAACATTCAGACTTCTCCTCAATCATAATACAAGGTCATGAGATCAAGTACTGGGATCAAGGTCATGGAGAAGACTAGCTCCGAATAGGAAACGCTGAAAGGATCTTTTAAGGGAAACCAAGACGTATTATGTAGAGTTCTAAATTAGAAATATATTAATAATTTAAAGTGCTTGCTCTGTACAAACAATTTAATCGTGACAGTAACTTATGTTCAAATATATTATTAATTTAAACTTTCTTATTTAGAAAATTCAAACCCAAAGTAGAGATTAATTCGTAAATTTTTAAAGATATTTCCGCAATCTGTTAACCGTTCAGAAACTTTCTAGACAGAAGACGAACACTACTAAATTCCCTAATACCATACAGGTAACGAAATTTCAAATAAGTTAGGTGTTTCCCATTGTTCGGACCGAAGTTGGAGGTAATGAGTTAACGAATTTACAGAAATTAGTTTTGCGAAATGTCAGAAATATTTCTGATAGATACAAAAGTGGAAAAAAATCTGGCGGATTGGCGGAAACTTTAAGGTGCAAAATGGGAAAATAAACTGCGGTTAGTTTACACTTAATAAATAAAGAGAAATCGAAAAAAAAAATGGAACTGGAGCGGGTTATAAGATTTATATTTTGTTGATATCTTATTAACTCTGCACAAAAACACTTATTCTTAGAAAAGAAACAAAATTTTGATGTAAAACCTTTAGTAACGTACTCAATATGTAAAAAAAATAACTGAAATTGTAAACATTACATTTTCAATTTTATTATAGAAAACTTTATTATTGACAGTAATATCTCTTTTTAGTAATTCCATTGTTAATTACAAAGAAAAAGATTCACGGGATTTACAAAAAAAAAGTAATGTTTCTTTTAATTTTTCTACTAGAATCGATCGCAAATAACTTAATTAACTTTAAAATTCATGATACTATTAAATTTAAAATTAATCAGTTATTGGTCGAAATTTCCAGGCGTATGAGGGAATGCTACTGTGTGAAATTCGGCGAGTGTTACCCATTCTTCTCGACTATCTATTTCATATGTAATAAGCTGCGGCGACGGAGCATTATGTTAGTTTTTATTAAGTTACGATAAATATAAGTGCTTACGAAGATGAACTTGTTGAAACCTTCTATGAGAAGATCAAAAGAGCAAAGTAGCAGGAACCGGCCCTTAAAATTGGGCCGGTGATAATGAGAGATTTTAACAGCAACCTCTACGAATTTGAGAATTTTTTAATGTCGCTGAAAGACATGGAGGTCGTCAACGTGGAACTACTCTTTGACTGGATCATTACGTGGTAGGATCAGATCGTGGAAATAAGCATATAACTGCACGTGAATTCTGTGGGCCTATAAAATAACCAAGACATTACTGTATGTCACCAAACTTTGAGGAAAAGTATAAATGAACATTGGTTGCACGCCAGACGTCTATTGAGGATTCCCATGTTACGTTATTGAAATTGTGGACTCGGATTAAGATGGCCTAACAACATGTGCCCTGGGGCTTACAAGAATAGAGTTCTGTGTTATTCACATACGAAGTTTGGTTTTGTCTCCACCCTGATTCAAGAAGAGTGAAAGTTTGGAGAGGACCTGGTCAACAAGAAAGACTTAGGAATGTACTGTTTCTGTTTTTGTGGATCGCACTTCGAATCAATATCAATATATTTACCGTATCTTAGAAGCTATTATCCTTCCATAAGCCATTGCTGCAGGTCCTGATTTGCGTTAGATAAAGGATAATTTAAGGCGACATACTGCAGCAACAGTAACATATTGATTTCATAATCTAATTTTACAGTGGCCAGTATAATCTCCAGATCTTAATTCCATCTAGCATGTATGGGATATGCTTGAGAGACGGATTGCTCCTCATCTGCACAATGTTTGTACCAGACAAGGTCTTCAAGATCTTCTTACACAGTAATGGATACTATTGCCCCAAAACGAAATTGATCTTTTATTTTTAAGTATGCCGGGGCGGTGCCGGTCTCGAGCTGTTAGTAATGCTGTGGGTGGAAACAAAACTATTAAATATATTTGTTGCTAGGTTTTTATATTTTATATTGTTATAAAGAACTCCGGCACTTTTCTTATGTAAAAGTGGTTTTAGTTAAATTCAATAAAACCTTGCAGAGTGGAAGCATTGGTCAAGTTGATTAAAAAGCTTTCATTGTCCCAAGACTAAATCAATTCTTTTTGAGTTACAGTTTCAAGGTGTCGATTTTTAATCAAAAAAAAAAAATTGCTTTATAAACTATAATATTAATGTAGTTATGTATTTAAATACAAACAATGTATTCTTATTTTAATTGTTTTATTTCAGATAGTGTGAAATATCATCTCTGATTTAGTTATCATGTAAGTAAACTACTTTTATTTATATTTTTAAGCAAGCAAGCAATTTGATTAAACCCAGCCTGTGAGAAATGTTCACCCCTAAGAATTACGTTCGGGTGTAACAATTCATTAGAGCTAGGTGTGTTAACTCGAATAAAAACAGCAGTCACCCCACCGCGCTCCAATGCTCCAGGCCATCCCTTTCCCTCCTATAGCACTCTGATGCGCGATAGGGGCACAACTATCAGCCAAATGCTCTTCGCGTGTAGGTCCTGGGTAATAGAACCCCAACATGGTTTCCTAACTCAATGCAAAACTCAGGACAGCGCATTGTCGCTATAATCCTGGTATCTTAAAGTGTCTTATCCGCGAACTAAAATTGCTTATTTGGACCTCAAGTCTCCGCTCTGAGCCAGGCTCAGTTCGACGACTTGGTGCTCAAGGGGTTGGGCCCAGGTTTTGGGGTTTTTGTTAATTTTTTTTCTTGGCTTGCGTAGGTTTTTGTTAGTTTTTTTATAATTTTTTTAAGACCGAGGCCGGTTTTTTGTGTTTTTTATAATTTTTTTTGTAGGTGGCCCTGAAACAAAAAATCAGAATTAGTGTAAAATCTATACTATAATACTGAAAAATATATAAAATATAGAACAGTATGACAATAGACAATATAACAATATGACAATAGAGTTTATCCTCTTTAAGGTAACCTGACCCACTTTGTGTTTGGCGATAGTTCATGAGTGTTTTTGAGCTACGAACTGTCTTCTTTGTGCATTGTTGTTATTTTTGAAGTATATTTTTTCTAGTGTTTTGTTTTCTCTCTGGTTTAATTTTCTCTCTGGTATTATTGTTTTAGTCTACTATTTGTTGTTTGGGTCTTTTATGCTTCCATCTATGGAAAGTGTCATACCTCATTATCTCTTGTAGTATGTGACTGGCGTGGTTCTCTATTTCCGCGAACTTTATCCTGGCTTTTTCTTTCATCGTGTCAGTCACGATCTTTCTACAACGTATCTTGGTACGTTGACTGCTTCTCTTAGGCTGTTGTTGTGTGCCGCTTGTATTTTCTTTTTTGAGGTGTTGCGTATGTGTCCCCATGTGAGGGATGCATATGTTAGTATAGGAAGGAATATACTATTTATTAGTCTTATTTTTGTTTTCAATCTGAGTTTTCTTTTTTTTTCTTGTTAGTCCTCTTATAGATGCTCTTGCCATATTTGCTTTTTGGACTGTGGTTTCTACATGTTTGCTGAATATTAATGCTTTGACAATGATTACTCCGAGGTATTTTGCTTCGCTTTTTCACTCAATGGGATTGTCTTGCACAGTTAGCTGTTCTTCTGGTTGTTGGTTACATTGCTACTCCTCACAGTTAAAACACCTGAAGTCTCCTGTTACGTAAGTCGTACAAGATTCGTGCCACCAATTCTGGCATTGAAAGCACATGATCCAGTCTTCAACAGAATTTAAATATAATTCATTACATCCTGGGCACATTACATCAGGATCATTTTCTTTATTACCTTTTTGAACTTTGCGCAATGATTTACTACAACTAGGCACTAATTTTCTTTTTTTTTGGTTCCGTCTTCTGTTTTTGTTCTACTTCTTTGGTTTTTTCCAAATTCTCAAGTTCTTTTGTATATGGGCTACTGGAAAGTATTTCGGAATTTTGAGATTTTCTTTTGCGTCGATTAGGCTTTTCTTTAATTTTGGGTAATGGTAAAATCTCTGCCAATGACACTGACATATTTAAGCTATTAGTGCTAGCTTGTGATGGTATTAATACACCATCTTTGCATTCGATATCAAGATTAGCCACATCTAGAGGCGGTGTAACGTGAAAAGAGGTTCTCATCTTCATTTTCAGGCTGCTTTGAAGGAGGTATTACTTTATAAGGTATTGGAAGCTAAAGTCCATTATTTTCTTCTACTACACGAACTCCATTTGAAGTATTATCTACTACCGCGCTTAGTGGATTGTGCAAAGGTACATCGGTAACATAGGAGGGGGCAAAATCCTTGTCATGAAACTGATCAGGATTAAACGGATATATTCCCGATGCTTTAAAAGAATTTTTGGCCTTCTGAATATTTGCTATACTAAATAATCCAGCAACTTGAAATTGTGTAATTACTTTACCTGGATTACTTACCATCCATTTGTCACATTCCCTACTGTAGGTTTTTTTAAAGGACCAAAAAAACCAATATCCAGTGGCTGTAGTTTATGGCTTGAATGAGGCGGTAGAGATAAAAGATCAATGTGATTCACTTGGCAATATTTTATAGCTTGCAGGTCACGATAAGAGCTGTGATTGTCGAGAATTAAAAGAACTTTTCAGCACTGGGTTTGGCAAACTTATTAAAATGGATTAACCACTTACAAAAAAGATCCGTGTTGATATATCCAGATTCAGAAATTAATTTCAGAGTTTCACTTGGTGCATTTAAAAACAGCTCTTCCTTCATTATTTTTCTGGGAAATATGAGTGTTGGAGGAATATAGTTACCTGTGAAGTTCATGCAACATACAGCCGTTACAAGTTGTCCACGATCTGCACTATCTACCTTCCCTACAAGTTTCTTTCCCTTGCTCTCTATGTCTTGGGTAACTTATTAGGCACAGTTGATAAACCCGATTCATCCATGTCATATATTGAACTTGGAGAGGATTGCCTTAGTTCATAAAGATTTTTAAGGTTATCGTAAAATCTTGTTGCTTCATTTTTATTAAAACCCATAATTCGGGCCATCGAACATTTTTCTGGCTGGCGAAGCGCAATTTTGTTCCGCTGACAAAATCCTCTTACCCATGACCACCAGCCATTTGTAGATTTCTATTAAAACGGTGAGAAAGATTATTAGATTCAGCAAATTTATACGCTGCTATTTGTAATTTTTTTTATAATTCCATAAAACAGCTGATCTAATTCTCGTATCTGTTGTGCTAATTCGGCTTCTAGATCGCTTGGAATATCGCTTTGAAATCGTCCAAATGATTTTGGTACATTTCCACACTTTAATCTTTTTCTTAATGTGGCTTCATTTATTCCCATATTATTCGCTACACTTCTTTTATACATCCTGCTTCTAATTTTTGCTGTATTTCTCGTAAGTTCCCTTTAGTAAAAATTAACTTTCTATCGGTTTTTCGCTTGTACCGACTCATTATAAATTTAAAATCTGAAAATAAGAAGAAAACTTAAAATAAATAAAAAATTGTTTAAGAGTACCCAACTGCACCCATATATGCATTTTGTGATTTTAAAGCGTTTATTACGAAAACAAATAGATTTACGGACCATTTTATTAAAAGCAATCACTATTTCACATAAATGCAGTCTAAAATTATTTTATACATAACTGATGGTTTGCTTACCTCTCAATTGACTAAATTGTGAACACACAAAATTATAAATCTGAACGGCAACTATTTGCAGCGACCATATTGACAAAACTAGGACGATAATGCAGATTTCTGTTTATCACCGTGCAGTAGGAATATATTTAGAATGCCTTCAAGTAAAGCTACTTTAATAGATGGCGATATATGTATATTAAAAATAATAGTTGCGTACTCTTATACACACTTACCCTAAAGATAATTCTTTAACAGCATGAGATAGAAACGGTTTGCCAAGACAGTAACCAAAATTACCTTTAATTTATCATCGCTTTCGCCAGAAAAAGATGCAGTTCGTTTCCTCAGTGTTTGTCATTAGAAAACACTGCAATCCTGAAGATTGGTGCTGAAAAAAGCAAGAAAAATTTGGATAGCAATGGAACTCACGAACTTCTGAAATTATTGTTTGCAGGTGCAAGGGAAACTGTGGTAACAAGGAGAACCTGGAGTGAAATTATGAGAATATTGAAATGAATAGAAAAATTCGATGAATTCGAAGATGAATTACCCACAATGACGCCAATTCTAATTTCCTTTTCGCAATCATTCACCCTTTGTCTGTAATAATAATAAAATAAAAAACAATAGCAGGAAAACAACTTTCTAAATATATAATCATGCTCAATATTATCTTGCTTGGAGATTGTCAGTGAATTAGGTTTAATGAGGATACCACTCAAAAAAACGCGCCTCCAGATGCTACCTCATAGGTGATAGGAAAAAATGTCGATAGTAAACTAGTAATACCATAGGAATGTTAAGGAAATAATAAATTATAAGAATAATAAAATATATAATAAAAAACTAAGCCTAATAGTTCATTTTCTATCGTATTTTTTTATAAGTATTTAAAAACCCGGTCAACATCGGAGTGCTGGTTGTAAAAGCCAGAGACTTTTATGAAATTTAACACATTAGTAGTAAAAATTATTTGTCAAAAACGCTCTATAATGTTACTCCAATATCTTTTTGTTGTAAAATAACCAAAAAAAAAGTTAGGAGGCCCAAAAGGAAATTTATTCAAAAATTTTTAATTATTTTTTTATAACTCTTTATTCATTTTACGATTAAAATTAATAGGGATAAATTTGTAGATAGTTTAATTGGCTACAAATAGTGTTTAATACAATTTTCTGGAGTGTTCTTCAACTTAAGCTTATACTACCACCCTCACATATCAAAAAAATAAAATTGTGTCCTTTCAAAAATGTAATCTCAATGTAACTTTTCATTGGACTATATTTTTACTTTGAAAGTTTTTTTCATAAATTGTTATCAAATATTGATAATTCGATAAACCAATAACTTTATAAATTTAGTTTTTGAAGCGTACTTCTAAATATATATTTATTACTATTTAATATTATCGTACAGGGATCCCATTTTGGAATATTATGGTAACTTTAAGACAATGGTAATATATTTCCCTTTGAACATCAGATTACGCCACTTTACTTTTATCCTGAAATCGTATTACCTATCCGAGAAAAGATACCTTCTACACATAACTTTATTTTGAAAAATTTCAATCGGAAACCTTTTATTAAAGGTCGAAACTTAAACAAAAGTTACAGGAAACCTCTTCAAAGCTCAGCCATCCAGAAAGACAAAACTTCTGCAATACAGAATGAATGAAGAGGTGGAGAGAGTGCAAATGAAATAAAGTTTGAAAACACAGAGAAGCCCTTTTATCTTTCGATAATATCTCTGATTTGAACTCAATCATTCCTCCGGCCCAATCAGAATTAATTGAAAGACATTTCGACGTTGAGTATTTACATTTCAAAGGGAATTTCCGGCCTTCCGCCTGCTGCAGATTCTTGCACAAATAAAATTAATACCTACCTAACCGCTTTTTGTTCCAAATTTCCAGAATCGCTTGAATCGCACTCGACCATGTAATACTAAATTTGATAAAGTTTTAGTCATTACCCAAGTTTTATATTACTTTAGAAACTGATTGACATTTCTTAAGGTTAAATTTAATTATAAAATGGTTTTAAATTAAAACGTTTTCTTTATTATATTACTTCATTGCATTAATTTATGTACTATTTCTTCATATTTCTCTCTTCTTTTGTTACTCTTTGAATTCTGTACGTTGTGATTTCTCTTTCTACACTCTGATGTCATCACTTTCTTCATGTGTTTTCTTTACTTCTTATTTACCCGCTTGTTAAAAATGAGACTATGTCTATTATTTTTGAATTTTTGATAACGTGACTAACTTTAACATTTGCTTTTTGTACGGGAGACCCGGGCAAAGTGGCCACTCTTATTTTGTTTAGTTAGTTAGAGAGATCCCAATTTTTTTTTTGAAAAAAGATTAGGTTTATATCTTACATATTCAGTTATCTATCTATTTGTGTACTGGGTAGTACTATAAATATCATCTTTTTTTCAAAAATGTTTTGTGTAAAACCAGAGGTCGCTGGTTAAAAGAACTATAATAATAATCGAAGAAAAAATTCTATATTCTGATTGTGAATATATTGGCAATTAATTTAAATATTACAAAATTAGCTGGCTTTACTATTTGCTGTTATCTATACAAAGAAAAGAACTTACCCTTTTAAGTATGGTGTAGTAAAGGCTAATTTGACGTTGGCGCTGGCGCTGACGTTCGCGTTACAACATGGTCAAATGGGAAACTCATATGTCTATTTATAAACATCGTTCGCCGGTGGCGTTGGCGTTCGGTTCCGGTCAAGATGAACAAACTTTATCTTTTGCCGTTGGCCGTTGTAGCACAGAATACACCAACCCTTCTGTGGTTGTAGTCACGATCATAGAACATAAAAAAAAACTGTATCTTTGTCATCGCAGCCATAGGGATACCGAAAAAGTGACAAGGTTTGTCAAACAAATCAAACTAAATTATTTGTTTGTTTGTGTTTCCACGTGTTTATAAATTGAAATAGTTTAGATAATTTAATTTATATTCCCTATATATTAGAAATTCCATCCGAGCAATAGTTTACATTTATTTTTGGTTTTACCATTTGCAGTAATTTTTCAAATACTGGAACCTGCTTCTTGGTATATTTAAAAAAACTGCTCTATCTCCAAGTTTTTTATATTTGTATATTAATTAAAATTACCTCTTATCATTCTGTTCTGGTCAATGGGCCTCCGTTTGTATCGACGTTGTCTTTTATTTCGAAGGCTCAATGCTGCTCTAATAGAAAGTATCGGGTATAAGTGCCACTGCACCTAACAAAGGCCGAGTATTTTCCATTGTATTAATTTTCAAGCAAAAATTAATAATCATCATCATCATCAGTGGTGCTACAGCTCTAGTTGAGCCTTGACCTTCCCCAGTCTATTTCGCCAGTCGTTTCTGTTCATCGCCAACCGTTGCCAATTTGCCGCACCGATTTTCCTTGCGTCCTCGTCCACACTGTCCCTCCATCTCAGTCGTGGTCTGCCTCTACTCCTATTTCCCACTGGGACCGATAATAGAGTTCGTCTGGGTGGGTAATTTTCATTTGCTCTTGAAACATGTCCAGCCCATCTAAGCCTACCTATTTTTATGAAGGATATTACATCTCTACCATTTACTATTTTTTTATACTTCTCGTACAATTCGAAATTATATCGCCTTCTCCAAATACCATTCTCACAGAATGCGCCCATTATTCTTCTTAGTATCTTCCTTTCGAAGACGAGCAGAAGATTTGCGTCTGTTTTGGAGATGGTCCATGTTTCTGACCCATATGTCAGCACTGGTAGGATGAGTGTTCTATATATTATTAGTTTGGTTTTCTGGCTTAAATTTCTGTTTTTTAGCTGCTTGCTGAGTCCAAAATAACATTTGTTTGCTAGCAGTACCCTCCGTTTTACTTTTTCAGATGTGTCATTATCGTTTGTTATGAGAGAACCCAAATATGTAAACTTATTTACTACCTCAAAATTATATTGGTCTATACTGAAGTTTTCTTCGGCGTTTCTAGCTCTATCTCTGTTATTTGGAATAGATGCTAACATTTTGGTTTTTTCCTCGTTTATTTTAAGGCCCATATTTTGTGCGGCTGTCAAGAAGGTGGAAGTCATCTCTTTAAGTCCTCGTGTAGTACGTGCGATCTGCGCATAATCTGCATTGATTTATTAAAGATTGTTCCCCTATTGTGTAACTCGGCATCTCTTATAGTCTTTTCTAACGCTATATTAAAGAGAAGGCACGCCAGCGCGTCTCCCTGCCGGAACCCTGCATATGTTTCAAACGCTTGTGACATATCGCCTTGTATTTGCACTCTGCAGATCACTTTACTCATAGTTGTTTTTACGAGCCTTATTAATTTATGGGGAATGTTAAGTTCATTCATGGCTGTGTATAATTTACCTCTTAGGACGCTATCATACGCTGACTTAAAGTCCACAAAAAGATGGAACGTGTCAATATTAAATTCATTGGTTTTTTCTAAGATTTGAATTAAAAATTAATAATATCAAATCAAAAATGTAAGGTTAGAAATTTAGATGTGATCTGTAACGCCAACGCCAACCGAAAGTTTATAAATGCAGTATATGATAGCCAGCGCCAAGGTCAACGGCGAACGCCAGCGCCCACGCTAACGTAAAGTTTATAAATCAGTCTTAATTCTTGTAGCCAGTGAAGTAGAGTTGTACCTACCCGTCGCGATGCCCGGCGCCGAGGTACAAAAGGGACGAAACCGATAATCTGGATATGATTTCGGTACGCTGTCTCGATGAAAAGTGTTGTCTTCAGATGGTCAGAAAACCCTCGAACCATTAGGCGGTCAATGGGACAAGTGCACCCACATAAATCATTGCTATTGTAATGCGCTTTTGAATGGCGATAATCTAACTTTGAAATATGATACTTTACAGCGTTTTGTGTGCTAGCGACATAATTTCCAAATAACAAAAGAAGTCAGATTCTTTGAACTTAAAAACAGACTACATGCCCTGTTTAAGCTAGTTTAACAATGACATTTTACTGAATAGAAGAAAATAATGTCTTTTAAAATAAATAGTTAGAATATACCATTAAATAAGATCATATTATAGTACAGTAAAAAAAATTTTTAGATGTAAAATATAAAAATAAATATTAAATACTTTCCCAAACAAATATACTGAAAAATGGGCACTCTGTCCACATGGGTAAAGTGTTGTAAAGAAGATTTACATTGGTAAATAAAAAATGGAATTGGCCTAAATGACGTGGTTAAGTTGAATTTCTTTCTAAGAAGTTGTAGTTCACCTCCCCACACACTGCGAAAGCTTTTTGGGCCAAGAGATGGCATACGGATCATCTTACACATCATTTACAATCATTTGAACAGGAATACAATTCACTGTAGTACACACAATCAACTGCACTTAAATCACTGTCAGATTTTTCTTCAAATTTTAATTGACGTGCCACTTTTATTCTCCACTTCCCTTTTTATCTCTTTACTGCTTTGCTTGGTACTGTGTCTGTGTCTTTTCTTTACAAAACGTTTTATTTTTCTTCTTTATCTCTTCGTCTGTGGCTTTAAAATTCGTCGAATCACCTTTTCCCTTTTTTTTCCTTTTTTGCTTGTTCTAATTCCAATTTATATGGGCTTAAGTTTAACACAGCAGCAGTTTCTTTTTTTCTGCTTGTCTTTTTAACAGGTTTGGTTTTAGTTAATGGAATAATAATATTTCTTTCAAGAAAAAAAAGGGAAAACTCAAACATTTTTGCTATTACGTTAAATAAAAGATCTTCAATCTATCACATCTTCAATACAACAACAAAGAAATATAATATGATAATATCAGCAGAACAAACCAAATGTATGACAACATCTAAATACCCACTACGATGTAAAATCGAAATTCATAGGAAAAGAATAAAGCAAGGTTTAGATATCTGGGAATGAATTTAACTAGTTACCGACATGTTAAAGAAGTAGGACAACAAAGCTTAAAAGCAAGTTAAGTGGCAAGATCTCTTAATGACACAATTTGGAAGAACAAACACTTAAGACAAGATACAAAAACAAGAATCTATAAAGCAGCAATAGGACCTATATTAACATACACGGCGGAGACAAAACCTGACACATCTAAAACAAGACGACTACTAGAAACAACAGATATGAAAAGACTCTGACGAATATTAGGAAAAGTCTGTTGGATATAAAGAGAAGCAAAAACTTAAAAAGAGCATGCAATTTAGACGACATAAATGGATGGGTGACAAAAGGCAAACAGTAGTGGAACGAACACATTAGTAGAATGGCAGAGGATAGGATAGTACGAATAGCACGTACGAGATACGTCACTAAATGGACGAAGAAGTATTGGCAGACCAAGAAAAAGATGGTGCAATAATATAACAATACAATTTAAAATTCTAATATTGAGGAAGAAGCAGGCTTTAAAGCCTACATACAAGAAGTAAGAAGAAGAAGAAGACGTTAAATAAACATAATGATCTACATTTGGATTTCCATAATCCCTTATTTTATATAAGAAGCCTTCCCTTCCTCTAGGCCATTGGAAAAATATTAATCGAAAACAAATTACGTATAGGTAAACATAGCATTTACAAAATTTATCTACAAACTCTTTACAAACAAACTGCATTGGCTAAGCGGTTAGTATAGTAGTTTAGTTCGCAATACTGCAAAGTTATTTAAAATAGTTTATTACAATAAACTTCTATAACTTTGATTGGAAACAACCCAAAGTTTCACAAGTGGAAATTTCCAATTTCCTAGCAAACTTGACCTAAAAATATGTTATTAATTATTTACAAATTTTATTTCCTTTTCTTATTGATATACTACAATAGATATAAACTAAACCTTGTTTTGCAGCTATTTTCTTATGGCATATATGGAAATCTTCAACAATACCTAGAAAATTTGACACCTAACCTAGATAGTGATTTTTCAGTATGGAAGGCCACAAAAGCTGACGCGCCCACAAAATCAAATTTCACTTATCAGAACAGAAGATCTAAAATGGTTAAAGACCGATTAGGAAAAATCAGACGCTTTCGCGAAACAATTAGAAAAGGTACTTTAGTCGCCAACAAAAAGGTCAAATGGAAATGACGACATTTATGAATATTTAGATAGTCCTATTTAATAGAACCATATAACCAAATGGGCAACTTCTAACCAAGATAAGAAATAGTAAGTCTAACACAAATCATAAACGCGATACTAAGAACAGGCTTTTTTTATAAGCCTATTACCTACTAATTATGTCCAAAGTCGCACAGAAAGTGATTAAAAGTAGACTGATTATTAAAATACAGAAAAACAATATTATACCTTTTCGTCAGTCCGATTTTTGCCAAAAACAGGGCACAGCTGAACAAGTGTATTCTTTTTCTTACTGCGCCGTTTCCTTTCGAAGGTTGGCGATCCAAATGGCAATTGTAGCTTTGAAAACTGCTGCACAAAAGATTTCTGTAGATGAACGGTCAAATTATCCCCTCAGGTCTTTCAGCCACGAGTTGTGGTGTCTTCCAACTGATGTTTTGCCCTGCACTCTACCTTTTAATATGATATGGAGTCATTCATATCTTTCACATTGTAACACATGACCCAAGTATTGTATTTTTTCCTCTTTCATTATGCTGAGTAATAATTACTAGAGTAAACAGTTACTGGGTAAACAAAAGAATTATTCTTTTTGTTTACTAATGCGCTGAAGTACCTCACCATTGTAAATTTTTTGTATCCATGGAATGCATTTTTTATTAGCATCCGTCTGTATATATACACTTCAAAGGCATCTATTCTTTTTCTCTTTTAGAGTCCATTGTCCAACTTTCACAGCCACACAGCAAATCAGAGAAAACATAACATGTGATCATTCGAATTCTCAGCTCTAGACAAATGTCTGATCTTGTAAAAAATTCTTTTTTGTTCATGAGTGTTTTCCTGGCTTGTTCGATTCTTGATTGGATTTCTTTTTTTTTTGTTTTACACTGGCTATTGATGTTTAGTCCCAAATATTTTATGAAAGTTACCTGTTCTATTATTTGTTTCTTGGCGTACAAATGTACAGTCCATCTAATTTACTTACGGTTGCACGTCATTATCATTGACCGAGATCGAAGTTGACATAGTTGCCAAAGTATAAAAAAATCCTGAATCCATTTTAAATCAAATAGGTCACAAAAGTGGATTATACAACAAAACAAATTAATATTTAATGTAAATAAATAGAAACAAAACAAGAGTTAAAAAATAATCTTGTTAAAAACAATTTGGGCCGCTTGTATGCGTCGTATAAAAATGTAAAATGGAATACTTAAACACTTTTTTCATTAATTATTAACATTAGTCAACACCGCAACTGTTAAATAAGTGTTACCAATTTATGACAAAATATTACCTTCGTTCGATTACAGTTACAGTGTGTTCCGAACAAATGTTCTTTATAAAAACGCTTAATAATGCATTTATACAAATTAAATGAAACATATTATTGTGTATTTCTTTAAGTTAACATTAATAGAAATCTTTAAATATTATTTCTACGTCTATATAATAAAATATGTCTAGTGGCTGTAATGCCAGTGTACTCGGCAAAGTGATTTTAAAAAAGAACACACCTACCGCCTAAATATTTCGTGTTGGTATCATGTGACCTCACGGGCTATGACGCGGATGACGTGCAACGGTAAGTAATTTAGATGAAGTATACGTTTGTTAGTATCTTTTGTTTGAAAATACTAGAATTTTAGTTTTGGAAACATTTAGATGTAAACCAAACATTTCGCTATGATGAACTACCGCATTTATAGCTCTCGTGCGTTGCTTGCTACCACCCTTTCAGAAAAAGAGTTTTTGCAATGTCATTTTACTGGATGAGCCAAGCATGTAACAAGGTCTGGCATTTAAGATTACTATTTAAACTGAAAAAAGCAATATCTCAGCGGCTATACACGATATTAAAATCATACCTCGAAGAAATAAGCCTACTACTACTTTATGCAAGATACAAAGAAAGTGTGTCGAACATCCACAAAATAAATGCAGGAGTACCGCACGGCAGTGTCTTGGGACCAATTCTATACACAGTCTTTACAGTTGATTTTCTAACTAGAGAAGAATCTACAATCGCAACAGTCGCAGCTCACACTGCAATTCTGATCAAAAATCAAGATCCCATACAAGCAGCTGAAATATTACAAAAAACCATACATTTAATTGAAATATGGGCTAAGAAATGAAAAATAAAGATCAACGACAGAATATCAGTTAACGTGGTATTTACGAAATGTCTCAAAGAAACACCAAACATCCTAATGCATAACATAAACATTCTCAAAAATGATACTGCAAAATATCTTGAAAAGAGACTAACAAGGAGGACACACATCTGGAGGAAGAGGAAGCAATTCAGAATAAAATTCAAAAAACACTACTGGATACTCGGCCGTAAATCCATCTTATCATTATCTAACAAAATATTAGTGTATAAAGCAATCATCCGGCCCATCTGGACATACGGGATTAAACTGTTGGAAACTGCAGCAAATAGCAATATAGCAATACTATAGAGCGATAAGGTTCTTCGTGCCTTTACTAATGCACCGTGGTTCATTCCAAATGCAGTTGTAGGGATTTGAAAATCAAAATAGAGAAGCAAATGATTGTTAAAAGCAGTAATTAATATTTTAAACGACTGGAAAACACCCCAGCAAGTTAGCTGTAAATTTATTGCACAACTTCTCACAACCAAATAGATTAAACATTAGAACTTATCTTGACTTAACATTTAGAAATTAGGTTTAGGTTTTAGTCATTAGTGATAGACTTACTAGGAGTTAATGGTCATTAGACCAAAACTCTTACTTACATATGTTCGTTTAACAAAAATCTTACTTACAAATGTCTTACTTGTTTGTGTGTGACAAATTGGATTTTAAAACAAATAAAAATATTAATTAAAATCCTTTGTAAAAGGTATATGTTTAAAAACCCAAACGGGCTGTGTTAGACAAAACGTTTTCGGAATCCATCATTACATCATCAGTGTCCTAGAAAATATGTAACCACTTAATTAAAAAGAACATGTGGTTAATACTATGTGTGATTAATATATGGTATACAGCCAACTACAGGAACGTAGGAACGTGGAAATAAAAAAATAGTGTAAACATATTGCAATAAAAGTTGTATTCCATATATCATGTATACACATAGCGTTATTATATTGCACATAATATTAAAACGGAAATAAAATAAAAGATATTAGAAGAACAAAGTTGTTTCTTTATTAATTCACTCAAATTATACCACAAACAGCTTTCCTTTTATTGTCCTTCGTAAAAGAAAGCGCAATTGGCCATCTAAAACTTCACTCCGGATACGTGAAACCAGACATATTCACCTTTTGTATGACTTTTGTGGCCAAACTTCGAAATAGCCCAATACCTAAACAAACACAACAAAGTTTGTCCAATATTGGAAAATAGTCCGACGGTTTCAAATGCAGGAAATAAAATGTTTCTCAATTTCGGCAAAAGGCGTCTACAGTAAAAGCCCGGCAGTTCGATGAAAGAAACGATGCCATCTAATCTGTAAATTTCCAACGAATGTCTGTTTTCTGGCACAATCGAATTCTTACTTAACCAATAAGAAAAAAAGATAAAATATCCTACGGAGTATTTTCTTTTCTTGTATCAAAACTAGGACTAGGATAAAATTATAAATATTTTATATTTGTAAATCAATAAATACAATTGGAATATTTTTATTTTTGTCTTGCAAAAGATTCTGTCCCAAAAAATGCGGAAATGTCTATTTTAGTAGGCACAAAAGTGCTTTTTAAATTTTTACAGAATTAGTAAAAAAATAAAATTAGAAAAACTGTACTAGAATATGACACGATTCTAATGCATCGGAATTCTAGAATGTATGATGTTCTTCGAAAATTCTTTTGTTTTGTCACATTAAAAATATTGTATGCAGATTTGTTCTGTTATTATGAATGCATATGAAAAATGCAAAATAAAACGTTTTTAAGACGCACAAAAGTATAAAGTTTTAGTTTTGGAAATTTATTGAAACAATCGTGTAGTACTTATGAGATAAGCGATTCTCAACCTGTAGAGCACGATCCTCTAGAGGAAAGTGCTATTACTAATAGGGGCTGAGAGCATATCCGAAAAAAAAATACCAACAACATTGACTAATTTACTAAAATCAAAGCAAAACAATATTCTGACAAAATAAAATATACATGAACACTAATATAATGGTACTAAGGTACACTTAGCACTATATAAGTGCTACACATGAACTTATCAATACTAAATTATAAACAAGTTTAATATACATTAGTGAGTTCCTTAAGGCCTATTTTGCAAAGCAAACTTTATCGAAACAAGGTGTAATATTATAAATCGACGCCCTCAGTTCTTTTTATATATTTAGCTGCCATCTATATTTGTTCCTTAAAGCTTTAAAGTTGTCAAAGAGGGCTTAATTATTAAACTGTTTGTTGATTTTGGCATTTGACTTGAAGTCCATGAAGATTTCTTCTTCGGGAGTAGAGAGCCCTTCGGGTGTAATTTGAAACTGATTCCTAGCCCACACGTAACTAAGTATTAATTAAATTTGTAGTCGGCAAAAAAAAAATCTTTTAAAATTTATTGTCAGCATCGCTAAATGATTTTCAATGGTTACCAAAACAACTTTTACGTGTTGTTGTTCAACCTTGTAAGTTTTAATACATTTATCTACACTTGAATGTAGATAAATGTATTTTAACTCATTTTTATTAAGTTAGTTACTGTTACAACCGTAGTTAGCACAATATTTAGGCCAGGAAACATTTCCTTGGAAGCCAGAGCTTCTCTGTAGATTATACAGAGTGTATCCATATACACATCGGAGACTTTTGTTTCGCAAGCCCTTGTAGACTTTAAAATTTTCCGGACATTGCACGAGCCCCATCAGTGCATATTTGGACGCAATTGTTTAACATTATTTTTGCTTCGTTTATAGAATCATTTAAGATAGCAAATAATGCGAGCCATGTTGCCGTCAGTTTGCAGAAAAGTAGTTCTTCTACTACTGATATGCCATAACAAAATTGAACGTAGGCAATAAAATGAGCATCTTTATTGCTATCTGTTGCCTCATCCAGCCACATCAAAATAAGCTGAATAGAAAACAGCTTGTCCGGCAACTTCCCGAGTAGCTGATCATGTTGTACATCTTCAGCGATAACACCGATTCGACGGACAACAGTATAATTTGATAGAGGTATAGACTCCAATTAATTTTTTTGGCAAAATTATCTCCAAACATAATTTATACAATTTTAATTGTAGCTGACTATATCTTTATACAGGGGACGTTATGAATACAGGTGTCTATCTAAAAATACTAATAATATTATATATATATATATATATATATATATATATATATATATATATATATATAATCCTAAACTCATTTACCCTAAAGTGTCGGGTGTAATGTCTTTAGTTAGTTGCATGTGCAATTTTTGTCCATTGCTTTTTATTCTTTGCGTGGTTTCTTGCTTGTTCTTTGCTGATTCCTCGTGTCTCTAGGATTGAGGTTACATTATCATCCCATGTCTTCATTGGCCTGCCCCTTTGTCTCTTGGTTTGTCTTCTGGCTTCCCATACTTTTTTAACTGGTCTTTCTTGATTCATTCTAACAATGTGTCCATACCATCTCAGTTGGTCCTCTTCAATTTTCTTAATAATTGGTTGGATATTGACTGAAGATGTTCTCTGACTGCCTCGTTTCTAATCCTGTCTAACCTGGTTATACCCATTATTCTTCTAAGAAACTTCATTTCTATGCTCTGTATTTTTGATTTTAATTTATCAGTAAGCATCCAACTTTCACTACCAAAAGTTAAAATCGGCACAAATACCGTCTTGTATATGGTCACTTTGGCTTTTTGGGATACTTCTTTTTTCGACAAAAACGTACTTTAATTACGTGGTACATCCGAGCAGCACTTTCTATTCTGGAACTTAATTCAGTTTCTTCAGTTCCTCTGTTCTCTATTTGTACTTTCAAGTATTTGTAAGTATCGACTTGTTCAAGTGTATTTCCGTTAAGTGTTGTCTTCGTTTGTTTTCTATTTTTTCCACATACCATTACTTTCGTCTTCTCATTATTGATCCTCAAATTTCGTTTGATTAGTGCAGCGTTCCATACTTGTAAATTTCGATCGAGTGCCTCTTCATTTATCCCAAATATCACTAGATTCTGAGTATGCACACTCTGAGGTCCACACTGCTTCTAGATTTCTATGTCCGGCATATAATTTCAATGTTTCTGCTCTAGTTTCTTTAATTATGTCATCCAAGATAATGTTAAACAGTATGGGACCTAGGACTCCTTTTTGACATAGATCCTCATTTACTATGAACTCTTGGGATTCCGTATTATCAGTTCTGATTATGTTCCTTGTATGTCTATATATACTCATAATGGCTTGCCTGAGTTTGATTTTTACACCTTTCTTTTTTAAACATATGTCAATCACCTTCCTTGGAGTACTATCAAATGTTTTTCTAAGTCTATAAAGGCTTGGTATAACACAGTGCTTGAGTTCCGTGCGTTTTGTATTAGTTTCTTGATAGTAAAAATGTAATCTTGGATACTTCTGCCTTTTCTAAATCCACTCTGTGATTGTTCCATTTTAGAATCAACTTCTTGTAAAAGACGTTTTTCTAGTATTCTCTCATATACTTTGGATGGGATGCTCAGTAGTATTATTCCTGTCTAGTTACTACATTCGCGTCTGTCTCCCTTTTTGAAAATGGGTAGAATAACTCCCACTTCCCAATCTTTTGGTATTTAACTCTTACTCCATGGTCTATTACATACTTTTGTTAGCAGTTCAATGCCCTTGTCCCCCATGTTTTTAAACATTTCTGCTGTGATTGCATCAAATCCAGCCACCTTACCTTTCTTAAGCTTTTTTATGGTTTCTTTTGTTTCTGCTATAGTTATTTCGTCTTGAATTTGGTCTTCTTGCTATACCTCTTCTGATTCTTCTGTGATAATGTCTACACTGCCTTCATTGACTTCATTTCTGCTTTTATGTTATTGTTCCACCAGTTTGTACACTTTTTGCCTCTGTTATTTCTTGTTATTCCGCATACTTGTTTACCACCATTTAGGAGTGCTTCTTTCAGTATTTGCCAATTTTGGTCTAAGTCACGGTCATGTTCAGCGTGCTCTGTTAGGTAGTTTTTAACGTAGTTTTCAAAATTGTTTGCTGTCTCCTTGTCTGCTAGCTTATGTGACCGGATTACTTCTATAGTGGGTGTATCATGAGCTTTACTTGTTTTCTTGGTCTCTTTCGTTATTGATTCTTGTCGCACTCCCAAGCTGGTCCTGGCTACAACTAGATAGTGGTCACTATATATTTCAGCTCCTCGTTTTACTCTTATGTCTTTAATGTATTGTCTCGATGATCTATTTACTAACACATAGTCTATGATGGATCTTTCGCCTCTACTTTTGACTTCTCTTGTATATTTATGTACATCTTTTTGTTTAAAAAATGTGTTCAGTATTATAACAATGGTATTATTAAATTATTTTCCCTGCATATATCAATAATACGTTCCCTATTGTCATTTTTTATTTCTTCTCCATATGGTCCTAATACATCTTAAGTATGTTCACCTTTTACACCCACTTGACCATTTAGATCCCCTAGTACTATAGTATTGCCTTCTAAACTGTCTATTATTTCTGAGGCCTTATCCCAGAATAGGTCTTTGCTAGCTGCTCTTTCGTCATGATTTATTCCATATATAACGATGATATTGCCTAGATTGTGTTCAGCAGTTATCAGTCCTTTCTTTAGAATTCTTTCGGAAATGTATTCCCAATCTTGAATATTCTTTATTAGGTTACTATGTATCAGGCAGCCTACAACTTCTTCTGCCCTTTCGCCAAGTGCCACTCCACTGGTGATGAGGAACTGTCCATTTTCTAAAAAAACTGTGTGTTTTTCCCTTCTTTTTAGTCTGTGTTTGCTTTGCAGAAAAGTAGTTCTTCTACTACTGATGTGCTATAACAAAATTGTAAGTAGGCAATAAAATGAGCATCTTTATTGCTATCTGTTGCCTCATCTAGCCTCATCAGGCTAAGCTGAATAGAAAACAGCTTGTCCGGCAACTTTCCGAATAGCTGATCATGTACATCTTCAGAGATATCACCGATTCGACGGACAACAGTATAATTTGATAGAGGTATAGACTCCATTTAATTGTTTTGGCAAAATTATCTCCAAACATAATTTCTACAATTTTAATTATAGCTGAATATATCATTATACAGGGGACGTTATAAATACAGCCGTCTCTCTAAAAATACTAATAATGTTATCAATCAATATATCGAAAATGCAACGATCACAAGTGTTATGCATTTTCTCATATATTGTTTATAGATAAAATGTCCTTAACACATTTTCAATACATTCATATTGTTAAAAACGTTGATGTAAAAATAAAAACTTTGCTTTCGAAAGTGATATTACTGTAAAATTCCTGTATGAGATTTACAATTGCTGGTACAATAGTCAAGTAAATAAGTAAACTGATCTCGAAATCATTACAAAAAATATTTTTGCCAGTCCTTACGGAAACTATGAAAAAATTGTTAAAATAGATTTAAGCAGAAATGGGAATTTTCCAATTGTGTTGGTAATATTGCTGGCAAACGTGTTTATATAAAATGCCCGCCCAGTAGTAAAAAATTACATTTGTGCTATAAACAGAGATACTCTATAATTTTTGATTGCCATAATTGACCCAGTTTAAAAATTTTTAATGATTGATGTTGATAGCTATGCAAAAGATAGCGATAGCACAATTTTTTAAAGAACTTCGTTCAATAAGAAAACTATTGGCAATGAACTAAACATTTTGGGACCTAAGTCAGTACCAGAGAGAGTACAAAAAACAGTACAATAAAAGTCTCAGAAGTGCAAGGCGCCTAGGAAAACCGTTTCGGAATTATGTTGACACTGTGTTTGATGTCGTGAACGCTACGTATTATTTGTGAAATTTCTTTAGAGACAAAGGGGAATTCCAGATAAATGAAGAAGAGGATATAATAGATTTATTTCAACAGGTTCATGCCTTTAGAACTTTTCAACAAACAAATCAAAAAACAATTAGACAGTGTATACAATTCGAGAACACTTTTTTTCTTATTTTAATGAATAGTGCCTGACATACTTCAATAAATATAAATTAAAAAATGAATAGCTTCTGCTTTTTTAATATAAAAAAAATAGATAATTAACGTCGTTCTTGAACTGAATCAATTGATTGTCTTTCACAATAATATACTTCGTCTAGAAAGGCTTGTGACTATGGAATTTTCACTATCTATCTTCTTCTTCATTTGCCGAGCTCGATTATCGAGCGTTGGCTATCAAATTGGCTATAGTAATTTTGTTGACGGCAGCTCAGAAAAGAGATGCAGAGGATCTGTTAAACCAATCTCTCAGGTTTCTAAGCCATGACGTTCTTCTTCGACCAGGCTCTCTTCTTCCGTCTACCTTGCCTTGTATTATTAAATGGAGTATATTATATCTCTCTGGGTGACGCATAACATGGCCAAAATATTCAAGTTTGCGATTTTTAACTGTTTTGACGACTTCCGTAACTTTTCCAATCCGATGCAAAACAACTTCGTTACGAACTCTATCCACCCAACTTATTCGTAGGATTCTCCGATACACCCAGATTTCAAAGGCTTCCAGTTTTTTGAGAAGTGTATCCATCAAAGTCCAACCTTCGACACCATACAAAAGAGTAGAGAACACATAACATCTCACTAATGTAATTTTCAGACTTAAAGTAATATTGTTTCCACATAACAGTTTCTTCATCTTAAAGAACGCAGCTCTGGCCTTCTCTATCCGTATTCTAATTTCTTTGCTCATGTCCCAGTTCTCATTTACATTACAACTAAGGTAAGTGATACTGTTAGTTCTCTCCAGTTGTTCACCATAAGCTGTTACCACTTCCGGTTGTATTGGCGTTTTACTGACGACCATCACCTTTGTCTTTGCGGTGTTTAGCTTAAGGCCATATTCATTACACGTTGTGGTAATCCTATTAATTAGATGTTGAAGTTCTTCGTAATTGCTTGCAATTAACACTGTGTCATCCGCATATTTCAAATTATTAATATTGACGCCATTCATTTTTATACCACATTAAACATTACCCACTGCTTTATTGAAAACGAACTCGAATAACGAATAGATGTTAAATAGTAGCGGGGACAAAATGCAGCCCTGCCTTACTCCTCTTCGTATTTGAAGCTCTTGAGAAGTGTCCCGGCCAATCCTGATGTTTGCACGTTGATGCCAGTAAAGATTTTTAATAATACGTAGGTCTTTATCATCAATACCTACCTGCTGAAGAATGGCTATCATTTCCGTATATTTTACTCGATCAAAGGCCTTCTCAAAGTCAATAAAACACATATAAACTGGATATCCGACATCTCTGCATCTCTGTACCATAACCTGAATACTGAATAGTGCTTCTCTTGTTCCAAGGTTATTGCGGAATCCAAACTGTGTTTCACCAAGTTGTTGTTCTATTTTTTGGTACATTCTAAAGTGCAAAATTCGTAGGAATATCTTTAAAACATGACTTATCAAGCTGATGGTTCGGTAGTCACTACATCTTTTTGCATTTGCTTTTTTAGGTATCGTCACAAAAGTGGACAGCCGCCAATCCGTTGGTATATAGCCAGTTTCATAAATTTTATTAAACATATGAAGGAGAGATATTTTACCTGAACTTTCGAAGAGCTTTATTATTTCACTCGGTATTTCATCTGGTCCCGTCGCTTTTCGGGTCTTTGCTAATCGTATTGCTTGTTCAATTTCGTCCATAGTTATGTCAGGTCCTGTAACTACTTCGTTAATTTTAAGCTCGGGCCTTTCATCACTAAACAGTTCCTCAATATACTTTTTCCATCTGTCTATTTTATGCAAATTAGTGATAATCAGTTTTCCGTCTCTATCAACGATGTTATTTGCCTGTTTTTTGACCTGTCAGTTTTTTCATTTTTTTATACATATTAAATGAATCATGTTTTCCCTGTAATTCTTCAATTTCTAAACATTTGTTTTCGAAGTATATTTGTTTTGCAGCTTTTATTTTAGTCCTTATCTCTTTATTAATTACTTTATACATTTCGATGTATTGGTTCTTAAAATTGCGTCTTTTTTCAATCAAGTTCAAAATCTCATCGTTCATCCACTGTTGCTTTTTTTGACTGCTCTCTTTTAAGTTTGGAGTTGAGTTGAGTTGGAGTCACTATCTATGTTTACTGATATCTGGTTTTTACTTATGCCTCACAAATTGTGTGTTTAGGTATTTTTGCTTATACGGTAATTTTAAAAATGTCAAACTCCAACAGTTTATAATCTTTTGAAATTTTTAAAAATTGTATATCCTATGTCATCAGTCTCCTTTGTTCCAACCCCCTTTAGGGCCCTCGGCAGCAAAGCCTACGTATGTGGGTATCCGTACCGGCTTGCATGGCGGAGCTAGTACCACAGACACAGATAAATATGTCGATTAAGGATGGTGAATTAGCTGGATAAGTAGGAAATAAAACTCACTCACCTCTGAAGTTTTGTAAAACTACGTTAATTCTAAACTAGGCTCATAGGAAACTGGCAGTATGTACAGTCTTAGGAGAGTTCGAAATCCTAAAAGAATAGTAACTGTATTGGTGTGCGACTCAAAATTTCCAAATGGAACAAAGTCACACACTTTTAGTCAGGCACATCCTGTATAATCAACAATCACTATTTTTTGAATCAGAGTACGTGCTCTAAAAAGTGCCTGTATTACTGATCCAACGAACATGAATTCCCAGCTCTACCAACGAAGAGGTCTGTACTAGGACGATTTTAGTGGCAAGAAAAAACACGACATTCACCCAGAAGCAAATAAAACTAAAGTCTAGCTTTTACAATAGATTTAAATAACTCAAGTACAACGCAAACTTCAGCCAATTACGTCTGGCGAACGACGGGCCAAGCAACAGCACTTTGCAGAGACAGAGAGCATGCCATGAGTTCGATCTGATGAAGCCAAGAAACGGAAATATGCATACCAGCGAATGGTGGTACGCTGTAACGAAATCAAACCTAAACCGTCTAAATTTTTATGATTTATATTATCTCTCCTTACATTGTTTTAAATATTAATTGAAAATGTTTTAAAAATATATAAATATACTAAAATTATAATAAAAGTGAAGCTAATATAATAAAATACTGGTGTATAAAAATGTAAACATACCTACGCACTTAAACGCAAAGAAAAACCCTCACTTATGATTCTAAGTTCCGACTTCCTCACGCACCTACGCCCCATATTCGCACATTACCATGCTCCCCTTACACTTGATATAAATTAAAAGATAATGTGTTACGCTCACTAAAATGACCCATAAAGCAGATAGCTAATTGCCTTAAATTAAGTCATTAAAAAGTTTATTTTATTGCCAGAGGCACGTCGCTGTTTAAGTGGTTTATTACTGAAGGGTAATTTCGCGTTAGAAAATATCGAATATTTAGGACTTAGACCAGTTGAAGAACATTTTGAGGGTAGAAATATTGCTATAGCTACTTGAATATAAGGAAATTCACAGGCATACCTGGGCTTAATCAACAGGAAGACAGAAATTTTAGAAATAGAATATATTAATTTACTTAATGTCAAAGAAAGTCGGCAAAAATTAAATTTAATAGCTTAGCTTTAGCTAAAGAAGTTCTTAGTGAAAGAACTATAAAAAAAAATAAATCGTTCCCAAGAAGAAGAGCTTTATGGTTTTGTACAGAAGCCAAGCAAAAATCTAACAAAAAAGAATAAAAAATGATCACTGGGAACGCTTTTCGAAAGAAATGATTTTTACGGTCTGCAAAATGAAGTATGGCGCTTCATAAGAGGTCAAAACACGGAGTTAAAGGAACTAATAGAACCAAAACACATAGAAAAAGATACATGGATTAACTATGGAAAAATTTCATACAAAGAACAAACAAATGGCGCTAGAGCCGAAAACACCAGAAATTACCATAATGCGATAAACAAGATTTTGTGATCTTTAAAATAATAGTCGGTGCATTTTGATTTGGTTTGAGTCTTCTTACAAACTCTTTCTGATGACGGGTAGACCCAGAAACACGTGTTAGGGAGTGGTAAGAGACTCAAATTAAATCGAAACGCAACCATTTTCGTATATTTAAAATAATAGGATTTATATTAAATTTATAATAAAGCTTCCCGGCTCCGTGATTTGCCAGACGCCTAATACCGGGTGGGGTGAATGCTCACCCAAACAGTTTTCTTAATATTTTCCACTACCAAGTTAACTTGAGACATTTCTTGCGAGAAAGACTCTCAGACTTGTGTGGACACATCTTGGGAGTTCATCAGCTAGCAATTTACTTATATAGTCGATCTCAGCAATTAGCTGACCAGTTATGTGTAAACACCTGTACGATAGTGTCTAGATAGTTACCTATTTTAACTTTCGGTACGCATCCAAAATAATTTGCGAGAGTTTTATAAAATTAAGATGGCGGATAAAAAGTGTTGGTTGAAACAGGAAACCGTAGACTAATTATTTCTGGAGCTCTAGGACATTAAAAAGTTTTTCAGTGACATTCAAGACCAGTGAAAGTAAAATTTCTCGTAAACTGCACAATTTACGAACACAAGTTCATCAAGAACTGCGAAAATCTTAACTGAAACCTAGTGGTTCAGGAACTGATGATATATATAGCAGTAACTGGGAATTTTTCCTTGCATTGACGTTTATTAGAGGTAGTCAGAGGTAGTCACACTGAAGCAAAGACTATTAATAACCTGGTAATTAAAAATCAAATACATGTGTTGAGAATACTTTTTATTTATTTGTTTAATTATTATTCTTAAATATGTTGATATTGTCAATATATTTCTCCTTGTGGGCAAACAATATATTCTTTAAATTCATCACGTACGTCTTTGGCAAATTCAGTGTAATTATGAGCTTGTCATCTTGGTAATTCCAATAGATTAGAATTTGGCATTCCAATATGTCTCCATTCTCCAGGTTGTTCTTTAGTATCAAAAGTACTTGGTGGTGCATAAGATCCGTGTCATAAAAAAATAAGGGTGACGTGTCATAAAAAAATTGTGTAATAAACATATTGCGGATACTACGATTGTTGTTATTAAAATTTGTAACAAGTTGTATCTACCGTATCCAGGACCCAAACATGAAACCAAATCAAGCATCACTAATGCTTTGGTTCTTTTCTGGAGCATTTCTCTCCTTTCCCAAATATATTTGCAAGTTTTTGCAAAAGGCTCTGTCAGCAAAAATCCTTATATTTTTATAACATATTTGGCAGGCTTACTTTTCATGAAGACCCTGAAAGGGCGTCTACCACGAAACTGTACCAGTTGCTCGTCTACTGTGATGTGTGATCCCGGTTTGTAATACATTTAATAGTTTTTATAAAAATTTCAGATATATCTCGTACAGGCGCCATTTATCTGTTCTTTTCTCTAGTCTCGTCTCGTGTCCTTATGGTCGAATCGTATTCAACTCTAAATTTGCGTAAATTTGTATCTAGGCATTGATGCCGAAAAAATTGGACGATGAAAACAGTCAGAGCATCAAAACAGATGAGTCATCATGTCACAGCATTTAAATAGGTTCACAGTTTGCCTTTAGTGTTTCGGCACATATTTTCAAGGCAATAGACGAATATATGTATTTCAATATCATAGAAGTCCCTTCAAATCAAATCAAATACGCCATTATTATGATTGTCGGTTTCGTAATACCCTTGTTTATTTATGAACTTTACTAATGCTCGTACATATCAGTAGAAATAAAAATCCTGATCACTTTAACTATACCGTTAACGGTTAAGGGTTCCGTCAACCAAATTTTGTCAAATTTAGAAATAAACATTATATTGAACGTCGCTTGGAATTATCTCGTTTTCATTTTCCAAATTCACTGTAATCTTCAATATTACCAAATATTCAATAAAATTTAATATTACTTTAAATAATTCATATTTAGTAGAATGGGAGAATTACGGATGGAAATAATGCTTAGAATTTGCAATGAGTTCTGGAATACCGAAAAGTGGCCAAATGACTGGGGTAAACTCACGTTTATTCTCATATATAAAAAAGGTTCACCGACAGATTGCAGTATTCTTAAACTTCGTCAAATTATTGAAAAATCTCGAGAGTTTAACATTGAAACATATTTATGTTTTGTTGACTATTCCAAGGCCTTTAAAACCTTAAAATGGGATTAAATGTGGCATATATCTAGAGAAATGGGTACGCCAGAACATCTAATCTATTTATTACAAAAACTATATGTAAATAATATTGCTAATGTAAGAGCTAATAATGTGGTTTCAAAAAACTTCAAAATAAAATCTGGAGTTCGACAGGGATACATAATATCAACTATTCTATTCAATATATATAGTGAACATATTATGCGTTAAATTGTTGAGGCATGGCAAGGTGGAGCAACTACAGGAGGAAGAAAAATCAAAAACTTACGTTAAGCTGATCATATCAAGCATATAACTGTTATATTGGCGTCATCACCAGAAGAACTGGAACAAATTATGAATAGGCTAGGCACGGTGAGTACAGAATATGGTTTGAAAATTAATGTGCAGAAAACCAAATTGATGATCATCGATAGAATCAGAAACAACCAAGCAGAGATAAGAAACATGGCAGGTTACGAAGTGGTCAGCTAATTTAATTACTCAGGCTTCATTATTACTAACAGTGGGGGATGCGAAGACAATATCCGTCGACGCATCACAATAGCCATATTGGCATCAGCCAAACTCACAAATATTTGGAAGAACACTGACATCACCAAAAACACAAAATTACGCCTTGTACGAGCATTGATATTTCCATTTTTGATAGAATGTTGCGCATACCATGGACTCTCCATCGCACAAATAACTCAATTCTGGCAGAAATTAACATAAAAACTAGACTCATCACAACTATTAACCAAAATATACTGAGATATTTTGGACATGTAACTAGAAGAAGAGAAGGCATGGAGCGAATGATAGTTGAAGCTAACCTAGCGGAGAAAAGATCCAGAGGAAGATATTTAGTACGAGGGTCGGACCAAATAAAGGACATGACTGGTTACTCATTCTCCAAAGCAAAACAACACGCACAGGAGAGAGATAATTGGACAGAAATAGTCAAACAAATTACATGACGCCACTACATCCTTACGAAGGAAAAAATATAGAGAAGGAGAATAATGGAAAAATAATTTCACTTACCACAATCATAGCTTGAGCTTGAGCCATTTTAACAGTACTTGATGAAACTTGATTAGTCATCATTCAAACTCAAATGAAACATACTGCATACTAATGATTCTGAAGTAAACCTCCGCCCATACTGCATACTAATGATTCTGAAGTAATTATAAAATCCTCTGGGTTTTTTATCAACCTACGTCTTTTATACCGCTTCAATATGGCTCAAAATGCCTTGCCCCGTAACAAACAGTAAACAATGAGACTTACACGAGCAAAATATTTCGTTTAGCATTTCCAATAATCCAATAACCACATTTCAAACCAAACGTCTAACAAAAGCACAATAAAATCTAAAAACTTTATTTATCACTATATCTATCCACTTACAAACGTAAAAATATATCGTTAGGGGTTACAACTTTCCTTCTTATGTTTATTTTTATTATAAAAACGTTTTTAATACTGGTTTCCTAAATATTTTCCATTCAACCCAAGATTTTTTGTTTAAGAAAACAATAAGCTGCACCGAAAACACGAAGATGCTTTTACTTAGAGCGAAAATTAGATCTTTGGTGGTTTTCTTTAATTTCGTTATACCGCAATTTTGCAAACTTGGCTAATTTGAGCTCCTCCGAATTATAGCCGTGGTGCAATCGTCGGTTTTCAACTGGACTATAAGTGTTTTGTCTTCACATAACTACCACTGTTCATTGTCAGAACGACAGAATGAAATCCAGAGCAAAACAATTATCTTTCGCAGACGACCAACTTTATTAGGCACATACTCCCAAGGTTTCTATTCCCCAGCGAATTTATCAAATGTTAAGTTCAATTCCGAGGCATGTTTGAAATGCACCAACTTTAATTTACACAGTGATGTGGAGTCTTCGCAACTTCTCATTTAATATCTTAAATAAAGTTAGAACACTGCTTTTTCTTTTGCAAAAGTGAAATATTCGCGGCTTGCGGATGTTTCGTCATTAAGTTGTAGTAATTTCATAATAAAGTTTATCATGCAAGTGTTTGAAAAATGCTAAAATCGTTTTAAAAAATAATGAAATTAATTAAACAACAAAATAGCCGAATGGCTACACAAATATGTTAAGTCTAGCTTTGTCGTCTTATTCCACACGTCTATTCTGTTCTTATAATTTGACATCAACGAAGGCAGGTAATATTTTAGTAGTCAAAGTTACTTTAAAATGATAAGTAAAAGTAAACATGGACGAAATAAAGTAATAAAATAAATAAAATAAAAGCGTAAGTGTAAGTGGTATACAAAATGAAGGCAAAGACTAGATACACTCACATGCAAAAAAAGCGCAACGGAGAAAATTTTGGCCAAATTCAAAGTATTTCAGTTTTTTTATTTTTAGCCCTATTTTGATTTTTTTTAGCACACTGTGTAAAAATATATAAATTTTAATTTGGTTTAGTAAGTCTTTTAATAAAATTTTGTATTTGACTTATTATATGGGTTTAATCGAAAGGTGGTTTTTTATCCTAACTTTGAAACATCCTGTGGAAAAATTCCTTTAGCGCATTTTTGTACTTGTTTTTCGGTTGCAACCATGTCTTATAAGTGTCATGTTTTTTGTTTCATGTGAAAATATGGATTGGTTCGTTTTTAGAAGCGAAATGATTTTGCCACCCACAAATTACGACTTTTCCTATTATTATCATTACGACTATTATTTTATATTATTTCCTATTATTATCATTTGTTATACGACGATGGGGATTTTGGTAACTGATATCGAAGGAATGTCATATCGACATCCCAGAAGCACTGTATTTAAATAATGATTAAAAGCAACGACATGATCTTGGTTTTAATAAAGAATGGTAACAATAACAAAACACAAAAAAAAACAACTTAAATGTAACTTAACCTTCGCAAGTTACGCAAATAACAAAAAAAAACTACTAAAAAATAACTTAATACTTTGTATTGCCTCCCTCAGCCTCTATAACTGCTTGTACACGTCGGCTCATGCTGTCTATGAGGTTGCGAATATCATCTTGCTGGTGTTTTGCCATTCCTTTTCTAGAGCCAAGCGAAGATCGCTAATTGAGGCTGGTGCGACTTCGCGACCTCTAATATTTCTACCAAGCATGTCCAAAACGTGCTCTATTGGGTTAAGATCTGGCGAATACGCTGGCCAGTTTATTTTAATAATACCAACTTCCTCTAAATATTGCGTGTGGGGTCACGCATTATCTTGCATTAATAAAAAATCATCGCCGATATATTGAGAAAAAGGTACTACGTGATTCGCTAAAATTTCCTCAATATACCGGTGTACAATCAACGAACCCTCAATAAATACCAATTCAGTGTACGCCTCTCGGGATATTTCTGCCCATATCATTACCAAACCCCCTTCATGACTTACGCGGGAACTGAAAGCGCACTCCACAAATCTCTCTCCAGTTCGACGCCATACTCGTTCTCTCCCATCTGACGATTGAAGACAGTATCTCGACTCACCCGTAAAAAGAACATTACTTCATTGCCCTAAACTCCACTGTAAATGTTCGCTGTAAAATTGTAGTCCAGCCACTATGTGCCGTAGAAGTAATTTGGGCCCAGTTGCTGGTCTGCAACTTTGCCTCGAACCTCTTGAAGCTCATTTCTTGTCTGCACTGCTGTTAAATGACGATTCTTCAAAACGTTGACTTGTATAAAACGATCGTCTAAAGCGGTAGTTTTGCGCTTCCTGCCACTTCACGCTTGTTTGTTCCAGTTCGTATAAAACATTCAACTACCCTTTATATGCGGTATGGTAGAGCGATAAGTGTGTTGCCAGAGCAACGGCTTTCGCACAATCTTCGACACTAGGAACCATGATCAATCATAGGTTAACAAAATGTAAGTGTCAATATCACATAATGATAACAGTCACCAAAGCCTTATTACGAAATAACTCCAAAATAATCATAATTTAAAAAGTCCTAAATTGTGGGTGGCAAATTCATTTGGCTCTAAAAAATAAACCAAAGCATATTTTGACATGAAACAAAAAACACAATGCTTAAAAAACATGGTTGCAACCGAAAAATTAGGTTTTACGAAAATTCACAAATGGAATTATTCCACAGGATGTTTCAAAGTTAAAATAATAAAACCACGTTTTAATTAACCCTGTACAATAAGTCAAATATAAAATTTTGTTTATCAAAAAACTGACTATATTAAATTAAAATTTATAAATTTATACACAGTGTGCTAAAAAAATCAGCAAAATAGGGCTAAAAATTAAAAATAAAAATAAAAAAATACTTTGAATTTGACAAAAATTTTCCTAGTTGCGTTTTTTTACATCTGAGTGTATATTGAACTGCATATACCAAAAGTATGATGTATAAAAAGTATAATGATAAAAATAATGAAAAGACAACTAAAAAGTAAAAAATTTATATCCAGGTAATCCAGCTAAAGTAAAAATATTTAAGAAAATAATGCGGCCTCTAATTTTATACGGTAATGAATTAAGAACAGTAAATAGGTTAGAATTTAAAGATCAGAAAAAGTACAGCCAAATTAATCATACTGGTTAAGAAAAGAAAACAATTATCAGTGAAATATGTGAGAACATTTAGAGGTGTGAGTATTGAGGTTTTAATATCTTGTAGGAGATTATCTACTTTGTGAATATAGTCTAATTTATCCATTACGACGGTACATACTCCTTTGTCTACCGGTAGAATGTATAAGTTAGGGTCATCCTTCAGAATCTTTTTTGGTTTATAAAATGTGGATTTAAGATGAGATCATTTTAAGGTATTAGGATTTTGAATAAAATTCATTGTTATATTGGTGACTCTTGCTCTTGGTAAATCTTCAGATGTGTTGGATATATCTTCGATGATGTTCTCTATCTCAGCTAAAAAATGTTGTATATTTATGTCATTGCTATTGCATGCGACAGCAGATATCTGGTGATATGTCAGCTGTCGAAATGTTTTTAAACCATTTTGAGTTGTTTAGAAAAAGTACATTTGTGTCTAATTTGTTTATTAAGGTATCGAATTTGTCAATGTTTTTTTGTTTTTTTTTAAGTTAGTGTAAAACTAGATTTTAATCGATAAGAGTATTTATGTGTTTGTTATGGTTCGATTTAAATATAAAAGTTCATTGCATGTTATCATAATCTTCAAAGATAAAGTTTTGCGGTTTAATGTTAATAGAAAGTTTTCAATTTTTTTAGTCGGTTTGTTTTGGTAGTTAGAAGATTATTAATGTTCTTTTTGCTGTCTTGAATATATGTTTGGGTGATATATTTCTTTTCCTGTATAGTAACAAAAATATTCTGCTGTTAATATATTTTGCAAGCTGTTTGTTTGATGTTGCCAATTTCTTCATTAACTTTACACGGTAGATTCCATAGGTGTTATGAATATTTTAATAAAACCCCATCGTTTTTTATTTTTCAAATCATTTTCGACCGTACTGTGTTAAATATTGTTTTATAGTATCAGCAATCGGTCTCTAGGAAATGAAACTCTATTTGATTTATGTCTAAATATTTCGTCACGATTTTGTGGCTTTTTAAGGAGAAAATTTTGCTAATATATCTAATTAACATTTGTTTGATTTTAATTTATTTAGGAGAAATTGTAACCGCAATACATTATATTTTTATAGAGTGAAGTCTTATATTGGACTATTTTTAGTGAGTATGTTAAAGTAAACAATGATTATGACATGATTATCGATATTGTAAGGTGAAAAGATGCAATTAAAATTAGAGGAATGATAAATAATCAGTCAGTTTTGTGTTCAGTGATACGTTGTTTAAGCTAGTGTTGAATTTGACCGTGATACATTTTTAGTGATAAATTCTATAAACAAATATTTGGAACACCAATAGGCAGTCCTGTAAACCCTGTCTTAGCAACAATTATCCTAGACCATTTAATACACCTTGGAATCTCAAAATTTTCGTTGTCACTAGCATTTATTTATAAATTTGTTGATGACATAATATACAGTGTACCATTCAACCATCTCCAAACTGTACAAACAATTTTTCACTTCATCAAAATACTCAATTCACTCTTAAGTATGAAAGTGAAAATAGTATACCTTTTTTAAATATTAAAGTCATAAGAACAAATGACAACAGAATCATATTAGATTTGTATCAAAAAGATACTGCATCCCGCAGATTTATAAATTATTTTTCTAATCATCCCAGAAATCAAAAATTCAACACAATTATATCTTTGAAAAATCGAGTAACGACAATTTGTGATCGGAGTTTCCTAGATATCAATTTGAAGAAACTTTTTAAAATGTTTTTAAACAACGGTTACCCAAAAAATTTATTAAAAAAAGCTCATTTATAACACTCGCTTTTTATAATAGAGCTTTAATAAATAATTCACAACCAGTTTCACACAAAATTTAAATGACCAAATTGTCTCACTTTTTAAAACATTTCGAATATTAAATTAATTAAATACAATCCACTTCTAAATTCAAGGTTATTCTCAAAAATAAAAATTAAAAAATTCCAAATTCACTTATGATAAACATAACTTACCGAATAAATTGCAGTCAATGTCAAAGTTGTTATATTGTTCAAAGTCAACAATTTTTTACTCTTTTAATTGTAAGTATTCAAGTATTCAATTTGTTTACATCCAATGATTATTCTAATAAATTTAAGTTTTCTTCCGAAGAAGTCACACAATCGTGACGAATTATTGAGACATAAAACAAATAGAGTTTCATTTCCTACAGTCCGGTTGCTGACACTATAAAACATAACACAGTACGGTCAAAAATATTTTGAAAAGAAAAGAAATATATATATATATATATATATATATATATATATATATATATATATATATATTATATCAATGGTATTCCGGGTTTGACTCCGCGTTTAACGCGGAGTCAAACCCGGAATACCATTGATATAACATACAGCTCCCGCGGAAATATCAAAACTAACATATATATATATATATATATATATATATATATATATATATACAAGAAATACTGGATATTATTGACTGTCGATATAAACAAACAACACAGTTTATTAGGGCTGTAGTCAGTAGGTTTGGCCGGGATGTTATAGAAACACTCTTTTGACTTTTGGTCGAACTTTCGGAATTATTTTATTCTTTCTTCAAGACACTGTAATGAGAAGAAAGTGTAAATATTTACAACATATCTCAAATTGTCATTACAACTTACTAGTCGTTGAGATGATTTTTCTAAAGCTACGACACTCAACATTAAAAACACACATATAAAATATAACATTTAAAATAATGGACAATATACATTTTAAAATTTAGTTGGAAAGTTAAAATTTTGTTAGTGACATCTTTTCATGGTGTGTTTTGACTGATCCATAGAGAACAAAAAAAAAACAAAAATAGTGTGATTAAAAAGTAATTAGGAGTTCTTGCTATTATATAAATGGAAGTAGTATCTTAAACCTGTCTTGATAGTATGCAACATGTTTTGTATGCAGGTGTATTAAGGTGTGTATATGTAAAAGTAAATCTTTATTTTATTTTTGATGTTTTGTCAGTAAGTAACAATAAATGTTGCTCAATTTATCTATGTCTAACCTTTTATTTATACAAGACGTATTAGATTTTATGAAACACATTTCCAAGAAAACACGTTCTGGCTATTCTGGCACGTATTCTGACTAAGTAAAAAAACCATTCAAAACGTGTTTTCTTGAAAATGTGTTTCATAAAATCTAATACGTCTTGTATAAATAAAAAGTCAGACATAGATAAATTGAGCAACATTTATTGTTACTTACTGACAAAACATCAAAAATAAAATAAAGATTTACTTTTACATATACACACCATAATACACCTGCATACAAAACATGTTGCATACTATCAAGACAGGTTTAAGATACTACTTCCATTAATATAATAGCAAGAACTAATAATTACTTTTTAATCACACTATTTTTGTTTTTTTTTTGTTCTCTATGGATCAGTCAAAATACACCATGAAAAGATGACACTAACAAAATTTTAACTTTCCAACTAAATTTTAAAATGTATATTGTCCATTATTTTAAATGTTATATTTTATATGTGTGTTTTTAATGTTGAGTGTCGTAGCTTTAGAAAAATAATCTCAACGACTAGTAAGTTGTAATGACAATTTGAGATATGTTGTAAATATTTACACTTTCTTCTAATTACAGTGTCTTGAAGAAGGAATAAAAGAATTCCGAAAGCTCGACCAAAAGTCAAAAGAGTATTTCTATAACATCCCGGCCAAACCTACTGACTGCAGCCCTAATAAACTGTGTTGTTTGTGTATATATATATATATATATATATATATATATATATATATATATATATATATATATATATATATATATATATATGTTGCATTTCTGTATAATTGGTATTACCATACCATACTACTACGCAGACAAAATTTGTCACAATTTTGTGACAAAATATGCTTTTTTATATTGGTCCATCAGCAGATAAGCTAAGCTAAATGAAATAGTTGCATGTAAAACGGTACCCACTTTCCTCTATCCAGTATTTAATTGTGATTATTTTGTAACAATTAATCAAGAAAAACTAGTTTTTACTGTTTTATTTTAGAGGAAAATTTTTATTTTAATTAAATTATAATAAATTTAAGTATCTCTCGGCTTCATGAAAAATATTTAACGTAGGTATCATTTTTATTATTTGTCAAGCTACGTTTAACGAAAAAAGTATACTACAGTATACAAAAATATAACGTGTAACCTACTAGTAATAAATCTAAAAGTTGAAGGACTTTAGAAATGAAGTAGTATGAGCTAAAGTCAAGAGCACTTCCCGGAAGAGGAAACTGGGTGATTTCAGGACCAATTTCCATTTACTGTCACCGTATTATAAACGCAGGAAGGATATTGCACGTTGACTAAAAGCGTTGAATAATTTTCAGGTCAACTATTGCGGCATATGAATGTAGTCTTTAGGCCGACGACCGCGAGATGGCTTATAATTTTTCTTTATAGTATCTAAAATTTACACTTATTAGAACAGATTGGATTTTTATTAATTCATTTATTCTTTATTATTATTTATTTAATAATAAAATGTATTTCTAAGCAGTGGATAGAGATAAGTAGTAAAGATTGGGATTTGAAGCAGTAATTTACATAATTTGTTTAGGAATAATAAAGAGAAGTTGGTATCTAAGACCTCCGACAAAAATAGGGTTTGACTTCGTGGACCAAATGATTGTATCACGTAGATTTTGTTGTCAGGCCAGAAGTGGGTAGTATGTTGTGTGTATCATAAAATGAAAAAAGAAAACAGAGGAAGAGAATTGGCCAAAAGAAAAAGCAGAAAAGACATGTTTTTTATTGAAGTGTGTTTGTAAGTGGTCAAGGAGGAAAGTTTAGAAAATTGTATGAAAGAAAACGAGAGGTTTGGTTTGGAAAAAAAAAGAATTTAAAAAAGGTTTCGAAACGAGATTTTAAAGAAAAGGGTCGTTTTTTTTTACAAAAATAAATTTTTGTATTTTTGCCGGTTTGATAAAAAGAAAAATGGTGAATTTTTGAGAGTCCACCAGATTTGGAGAGTTGTGAGAGGCATTTGATTGTCACTATTTTATTTCGATACGAACTAATTTCTTTGGCCAAAGATCGACTCAGGAGGAGAGTACCTTGAACAAGGAAAAGCAGGATTTTAAGACGAGGAAGCCCTGTCAATTTGCAGATTAAATTTTAATTTGGAATTTTTAAAAGACAGTCAGAGGAAGATAAAGGAGTTTTGAAAAGTGATCGGTTTGTGACTAGAAATAGTTTTCTTATTTGATTCCTAGAATTGAGTAACTTATTAGGAACACATAATTTGTATGGTTTTGGATTTTTACAATAATTAAGATGTCATAATTTTGATCTGTAAGAAAATATGATGCTTTGGTGAAGTATAGCATCCACCCTGGTTTATTAGGGCTGTACATATGTCGTAAATGAGATTGTCGACATCCTGTTAAAATACGTTTGCTCATTCTTTTATAAGACACTCTCGGAAAATAAACAGCGCAAAGTAATTCTTCGTTAAAACATGTCCCATACACACTCAAGGGAATTTAGGTCGGGGGATTGTGCTGGCCCAAGCAACACATCAATACTTTGTTAGCAATCCAGTCTATCACTAGGCGTGCGACATGTCGATAAGCAGTATTATGCATGAGTTGAAAATTTTGATAAACAGCACCAGCAAAAGGATAAACGATTGGTGTCGAGGTAATGCTGAGCTGTAAGAAAGCGGTGTGGAAAAACAAGGTCCGTTCAGCCAGCGATTATTGTTCAACCCCATATCATTACTGTACTACCTCTGTATATTTAATCTTTCTGGACATGTCTTAAGCGTTCTACATTTCCAGATCATCTCCACACTCTTAATCGACAAAAATCTGGATGAAATCCACATCTAGATTCTTCGGCGAATAAAACTGTAGCCCAACCATTTGCATCCCAGTTTTGATATTTTCGGCACAATTTTTATCTTGCAGCGCGATTACCTCTAGAGATAAATTAACTTCTTAATGGTCTTTAACTGTGGAGATTGGCTTCATGGAGACAATTTTTTTATAATATCACGGCCTATGATTGCCCGATGTGCCCACTGCAAGTCGCTTACCAATCCAAGTGCTGTAATTGTTGGTTGTCTTCTAGCGGTTAACTTCCCGCACGATGGACTGGTAGATTAGGTGGTATTGAATGGCATCCTCGTTCACCGGATTTGAACCCTAAAGATTATTTTTATTAAGGATGCTTAAAAAGTAAAATTTTTAAAACTAAAGCAGCACATCTTGCAGGGCTATGGCAAAGAATTATCGATGAATCCATATTCTTGGAAACTTTTAGAGAAACATAAAGAAGGGTACTAGATGCATTCTACCATTATTTAGGATAGTGTCAAATAATAACCAAGGACATTTTAAACACTTAATTAGGTAGGCATTTATCAATGTACTAAACTTTTAATTATTATGTTTAAATTTAGTTGTATATACATAGTTTGAATCAAACAATTTATTGAGGTGATTAAACGTTTCTTGTCTGGTTTTATCTTTTAAAGATGTTCCTGACTACATAAAATCGAAAGTGTTGTGTACGGTTGAGCTGGTAGTGAAGTGGAGATTTCAATAAAGGGTGTTGTATTTAAAGAACCAAAGTTACTGATTATATCAGTACAAACATTAAATTTCAAATCTTCATATTGCAAAATAGGTGTATCTCTGTTTATATCTAATTTGGACCATCCATTTAGGAGATAATTAGGTGTTTCCAGACTTTTAGTTTACTCTGTATATACAGAATTGATAAAAATCGATTAAAGAAACAAGGGTAGACGTCTGCATCTATTGAAAATATGGGTCAAAATTTTATAGTTAAATACGTAAAAATGCCCAAACTTAAAAAGTATTATTAAGGAATAAAAAAGACAAAGACTACGAGAATAGATTGATATTAAACTAGCCTTTGATAGATGGCGCTACTTGATACCGAATTGGTTATGGTGTTGACATTTGCCATTCATGACATGACGTCTGTCAAAATTTTAAGTTTTAAAAACAATTAGTCTGGGTTTTACAGCCGTCAAAAGCAAGCAAATTTTGTATTTTCGGAGAAATAGAAAAAGTCGAGTATCGTTCGGTGATTAAGTTCCTCCACAAAAAGGGTAAAACGAATATGCAAATCAAAGCTGACCTGGACGAAGTTTATGGTGAAGTTGCACCTTCGGTAGCAATAGTAAAATTTTGAAAAGCTGAATTTGTTCGTGGTCGTACCAGTGTTTTTGATGCTAAGCGTCCCGGGAGGCCAAATGAAGTCACCACGCCCGAAATGATCAACAAAGTCCATGACATGATTATGGCAGATCGTCAAATTAAGCTCCGCGAGGTAAAAAAGTCCCAAACATTTTTTACGAATGCGTACATAATATCATTCACCATCATTTGGACATGAAAAAGTTATCCGCGCGAGTGCGCAGGGTATGTGGGTGTAGGGGTGCCGCGTTTGCTGACAATCGATCAAATGCAAAAACGTGTAACCACTTAGGAGACGCTTTTGGCGATGATACAGTGCAATCCGAAGCATTTTTTTCGCTGATTTATCACCATTGATGAAACCTGGGTGCATTATTACACACCGCAAACCAAAGAACAGTCGAAACAGTGGCGGAAACGCGGTGAAGGTCCGCTGAAGAAGGCAAAGAGTGCACATTCGGCCGCCAAAGTGATGGCGACTGTTTTCTATGATGCAAAGGGCATCATCCACATCGACTACTTGGAAAAAGAAAAAACAATCAATGGTGAGTACTACGCAGCATTATTGGATCGATTCGATGCCGAATTGCGTCGAAACCGTCCCGGTTTGAAACGCAAATAAGTGCTCGTTCACCAAGACAATGCACCGGCTCACCGATCGGCCGTCGCCATGGCAAAATTACACGAATTGGGCTATGAATTGGTTGAACACCCACCGTATTCCCCAGATCTTGCCGTCAGCGATTTTTTCCTGTTTCCAAACCTAAAAAAATGGCTCGAAGGATGCCGTTTCGCAACAAATAATGAAGTCGTCGCTGAAACTTGGGCCTATTTTGAAGAGCTCGAGCAAAAGTACTATTCGGATGGGATTAAAAAATTGGAACATCGTCTTACTAAGTGTATCGAGCTAAAAGGGGACTATGTTGAGAAATAAATCGATTTAATTCCAAAAAAACTTGTTTAAAAGGCTAGTTTTATATCAATCCACCCTCGTATACTAACATATTTTATAAAACTTTTGAGGAAAACAATATTTATAACTTTGTTAATTGCTATAAGATCTAGTTACTATGGTAAATAAAATTTTGTAAGCCCCCAATATGACAACTTCTCAGTAAAGGGATATGTTGAAATTTAAAAAACCGTGCTGGTGTCATAATTTAAATCAGCTCTAAAATTTAAAATTATCCTTATAGGAAAAGTTATCCTATATAAAACTCTGAGATGAGAAATAGAAAATTTCAGGATTTCAATATCGTTAGATAAAAATGTCCCAAAGACATTCAAGATCAGTTGGCAAGGTTTCCTGGATTTTGTCGTGATTTGCAACGAAATTATTTTTCAGGAAACAAAAGAATTGTTACAAATAAGAATAAGATAAAATATTGGTTTGGTGTGCTATGTTAATACTGTTTTCAGGTCCTGTGTAGCGCACGTCAGAGATAAATCAATCGATGCTTATGTCTACACTTAAAGAATTCTTCCAATATTATTGCATTTTATCAATACATATCAAGACGTATCAAAGAATGTTGGTGTTTATGTAAACAATTCTACGAAAATTATTACTAAGTGCATAATAATATTTGTATTTTGACTGGTTTTAAACCGTTTTTAACCGCAATTTAATATAGAATCGGATCACAATCCGGTGGTGGCTGTAGTAAATATAAGATTCAAGAAACTACACAAAAGTGCAGTTAAACAAAAGATGTCTTTTGTTGCTACAGTGTTGCTAAACGTCAAGTTAAGCAACTGAAAAACGCAACTATACTGGAAAGGAAAAGAGAACAGGTAAACAACAATCTTAGAAACATCGCTGCAAAAAATAGGAACACAGGCAATGTAGAGAATAAATGGATGGAGATAGAAAAGGCCCTTACGACAGCTGGTGAAGGCTCCTTAGCTCCAAGCAAAATTAAGAAAAAGGAATGGATAACAAACGAAATTTTGCATCTCATGGAGGAAAGGCGAAGAAATAAAACCAACAAGACAAAATACAAAGAAGTGAACCGTGAAATTAAGAGAAAAATTAGAGAAGCCAAAGAGAACTGGGTTCTGGACAACTGCAAGGAAATAGAAGAATATAATAGAAAGTACGATAGCTTTAACATGCATAAAAAGATCAAGGAAATAACAGGTAAAAAAGTGAAACAAGCATCCATAGTAAAGGACAAAAAAGGTAAAATAATTACAGATTTAAATGAAAAACTGGCAAGATGGACAGAATACATTGAAGAACTTTTTGCAGACGAAAGACCAGAAATAGCAGTGTCAGAACCTACAGACGACACAACAGGGCCTAAAATCCTAAAAAGCGAGGTAGAATATGCTATAAGAAACACAAAAGGGGGCCAGATGCAATTCCTATAGAATTGTTGAAACTAATAGACGACGACGCACTTGAAATAATGGTGAACCTCTTTAACACAATTTATAGAACAGGCATCATACAAAGAAATGGCTCTCCTCTACTTTTTTCACAATCCCGAAGACGAATAACGCCAGGGAGTGTTCAGACCACAGAACTATAGCATTGATGAGCCACACACTAAAAGTATTTTTAAAAATAATTCACAAAAGAATATTTAATAAATTAGAAGAGGACATAACCGCCACACAGTTTGGATTCAGAGGTGGACTGGGAACACGGGAAGCTTTGTTTGGTATTAGTGTGTTAATGCAAAGATGTTTGGATGTAAACCAAGACCTGTACGTAGGTTTCATAGATTTTGAGAAGGCCTTCGATAAAGTCAGGCACCAAAAGCTGTATGAAATCCTAAGAAGCGAAAACATCGACAGTCGCGACATTAACATCATATCCAGGTTGTACTGGGGACAAACAGCAAAAATCAAAGTTGATAATGAGTTAACCGAAGAAATTAAAATTCGTCGAGGTGTGCGTCAGGGTTGTGTGCTTTCTCTACTATTATTCAATATATATAGCGAAACAATATGTCAGGAAGCGCTCCTAGAACAAAACATTGGTATGAACATTAACGGAGAGTTAATTAACAATACACGATACGCTGATGACACGTTAATAGTAACAGATAACCTAGCAAATTTACAGTTTTTGATGAAAAACATAAACACCCATACCAAAAAGTATGGTCTAAAACTAAACATCAAAAAGACTAAATTCATGATTGTAACAAAGAAGCTATACACCAATGTGAATTTAACCATAAATAATCAGCCAGTTGAAAGAGTTACGTTCTACAAATATTTAGGGGTTTGCTTCACTGATACTAATGACCAGACAAGAGAAATCAAGAGGCGAATAGAGATAGCGAGACAATCGTTTGTCAAAATGAAAAAGTTCCTATGCAGCCGGGACATAAATATAAACTTAAGAACGAGAATGTTAAGGTGCTATGTTTTCTCCGTTCTGCTGTACGGCATGGAAGCCTGGACACTAAAAAAGATAAACATCAAAAACGTTGAGGCATTCGAGATGTGGTGTTACAGGAGAATGTGGAAAATACCATGGACAGAAAGAGTAACAAATCAAGATGTTCTGCTGAAGATGGGGAAGGAATGCGAAGTTATAAAAACCATACAAACAAAAAAACTGGAATATCTGGGCCACATAATGAGAGGAGGAAAGTACTCTCTGCTTAGACTCATAATCCAAGGAAAAATCTCGGGAAAGAGAAATGTGGGACGTAGGAGGATTTCTTGGTTGCGAAATTTAAGGGAGTGGTATGGGTGCAGTTCAATACAGTTGTTCAGAGCTGCAGCCAACAAAGTAAAGATTGCTGTGATGGTAGCCAACCTCCGATAGGAGACGGTACTGCAAGAAGAAGAAGAAGTAAATCCTGCTTTCTCAAATATTGGACCACTGAAATATGGCTGACTCAATTCAGTAGTAGTTCAAATCGCAATATCTGATTCTGAACATTCCTTAAGTATAGTTTTTAGAGGCTAATCTCCCAAGTCATATTTAGAATAAGCCTTACTAAACAAATTTGTAGATTTTATTTTTATTATATTAATTTTCATAGACTGCATTTGATCTCAGTTTCAAACAAAAACGTAAAAATACGGAGTATTCTGCCTTATTCCTATTATATACTCTTATATTAAGTGACATCTTTTCAAAACCAATAAATGTTATGGTTTGATGACTTAATTTTTTTAATCCTTTACGCCTATATTACGAAATTTCCATCAACTGAACGAATTTGATAATTTGACGAGGCGGATAATTGGCCCAAGAAAAGCCGGACTTTCTTTGTAAATTGTAAATTGTAAATTGGCGTCAAAGAGACCAATTACGAACACTGATGAGCAGACCAATTAGGATGAGAATTTATCGTTGAATTCACAGTTTTGTTTTTTTTTTTTTTCATTTTGGCCTTGGGTGCTATCTCTTCCCCTTGAACAACGACGTAATTGTTTTGAATGATGTAGCGAAGGATTGGTTTGGAACCAGAAATAAAATGGCGTTATTTTAAGTAATAAATCTCGGTTTTGTTTAGAGATACATCAGGGCTGAGCCAAGGTCAGAAAAGGATGGATTGAACGTAATATATACGCCAAAAAAGTGGTCTTTGTGTAACAAAACGTGAGTGTTTTTTTTTTAATTTTTAGAATCCTGAAAGGCCTGGTTCACGTAGGACATTTTGGCACATAAAGATGGAACACATATTTGGTCCATGTCTGAAAGTTAACTTTATCTGCACAGTTCATTATCTTGAATGGTGATGGTTTATTGCGACTATTCTTTAATATATCTCTTCAGTCTTCCGGTATTTCCGTATAAGATTTAGAATCACAAGACTCACTTCCTTATCGCATTCTAGGTAAGAGGGTCCACGAATACGAAAGATCATTTTCACTAGGTCGAATCGGTTAAGCTTGTGCACTATGTAGTGGAGAAAGCGAATTACGGTAAAATTTTTGTTTTGATTGCCTCACGAATCACAAAAAATTAATAGCTGGCATATGTTTAAGTCCAAAATTTGCAAAAGAAAGTATTCCAACATCGAATAGACATCATCGGCACATTTTCGGGCAACACTTTCGTCGTACGTAGAAAACACTGAAGTTGCATTTTACAGAACACGAATATTAAATGATATGAAGTTGAGTTGGTGTCGATAGTAAACATCAGATGTTGAGATGTTGGGAGTAGGCAGGTTTTTTGGTAATCTATCGTTATGACTTCCATTGTCTCGTTTTTTTGTGATTATTTTTTATATATTTTTTTTTTCAATGAATAAAACTGCTTACTTTTCCGTAAATGGATCGTCTTCTCGCGCACTTGTGTCTGCAGTGTTGTTGTCAATGATTTTTTGTTTCCAGCATCAGTGCCGTTATCAATTGCAATGTTAGCTATAAAAGTGTCGCAAGAGCTACATATATCTTTACGTGGGTAGCCGAATAACATACAGAATTTACTCACAAATATTTTTTCATGAAATGTATTGTACCCTATTTTATTACTATTGAGTGACTCACTATACACTCGATGAAGTTTGGCTGTCTTAAGTTCTGCAGATAAATAAGTTTTACTTGTTGTTCTTCAGGTTCCTTCTCCTATCGAAGGTTGGAAATCATCATGGCTATTTTAATTTTATTGGCCGCGCTTCTGAATAATTCTAATGAACTGGAACCGAACCACTGTCTCAAATTTCTTAGCCAGGATATTTTGCGTCGTCCTGGGTTTCTCTTCCCTTGTATCTTCCCTTGCATAATTAACCTAAGTAATACGTACTTCTCGCCCTTCAATATATAACCCAGATATTGAATCTTTTTAATTTTAACAGTTTTTATGACTTCACATTATTTCTTCAATCTTTGTCACCTCTATTAGTTACTTTTTCAGTCCACGATATTCTGTGAATTCTCATGTAGTACCACATCTCAAAGGAGTTTAATTTTTTGATTTCAGACTGTTTTATTGTCCACACTTCCATGCCGTATAGTAAAGTAGAAAAAACGTTACAATGTAGTATTCTTGTACAGATCTCTAGATTAAGGATATATTTTACTCGGGTCATGCAAAGAAAAAAGAGATTTTATCGGTCAACCTATTATGTCTGTTTTTATGACCGCCCATCCATCTTGTTTAGCAGAATTCAAGTAAATTTTTCTTTATGGTTTGAACACGGCAATTAGTGATGTCGTGTAAAGACAAAAATGCTTTAGTGCAAACAGTATGTTGAAACGAGCCACTCACATTTACCCGAAGTCTATAACTATAAGAAGATTGATTGAAACTTGCTTTAGTTTAAGGATTTCGGCTTTTCCAACTACCAACAGGTATAACCGTGACAAGACCTGTTAAATATTTGTTTTGAGCATTGTAGGCCCCTAACTCATTAAAATGAGCAATTAATCGTATTTTTTTTCTTTCAAGGGGATGACTTGAAAACAGTTGTAACAGTTCATTACATCACCTATTTCACAGCTTTTTCTCCGTTTTTTAACCTCACGTGGCTCATTATTTTCTTTAGATGTATTACTATCTATAAGATCACATGACATTGTAAATCTACTCAAAAAAAAAGTGAAAACTGCCAAAAAACAGCGGTAGTTCGCTTAGCTATAATATAATAGAACTTATGGTATAGACAGACATTTAGCATACAGTTGAGTAAAGAAAGAAGAACGAGCACGAGCAGGAGTAGGTATACTTATTGATAAAAAATTTAAAAGACAACATAAATAACTGCCGTTATATCTCCGAAAGAATAATACATATGAACATCACAATGGACTACGAAAAATTAAATGTCATAATATATATTTATAGCCCCGAGGACTGCAAACCTAAGGAGGAACGAAAAGCATTATACGAACAATTGCAAACCATCCTGGATGAAATACCTCATGAAGAACCCTTAATTCTTATGGGTGACTTTAATGCACGAATCGGAAATAAAATAGTTGCAGAAGTAAAACAAAGATTTAATGAAAACCCTGTCAACGCAAATGAAGAACTTTCGACCATAAGCTTCAGTATAAATATACATTTGAAAACTCCAGTGGGCACAAATCTATGATTCACTTTATAGTCACTAATAGAAAAATCCACCCAAAGCAGATTCTAGATATCCGAACCTTAAACTCAGCAGACACAGGGATTGAACACAAACTAGTACTAACAAAAATAAAATTGAAAATAACACCAAAACATTTTGTACAGGAAATCACCGAGGAAAAATTCAATGTCGAATCAGTGTGCACAGCTAACTAGCTTATCTAGCACAGAAGATATAGCTAACACAAATAAACAACATTGAATATATAAACGCGAGCTGGGAGAAAATTAAAAACAACATTGAAGAAGCAGCAACAAAAGCTCTAGGAAAACGCAAATAAAGTCATACTGAACAAAAGAAACAACAACAATACACCTGGTTCAGAAAAGAAATAAAAGAAAAATGTAAAGATAAACGAGGGGCCTACACGATGTACAAAACATTAAATACTCCAGAATCCCGAGACACCTATAGAAGAATACGAAATTAAACAAAGCAATTGGTAAGAAGAACAAAAAATGAATACTGGAAACAGTTTACAAAAAGGATGGAATGCGACTTCTACGGTGCACAAAAACAAATAAGGAGATTTATAAAAAACCAACGGAAAAAAATGGCAGAGCTGAAGGAATACAATATCATACCAGCAAATGAATGGGAAGGATAACTGATGCAACTGTTTAAGGGAAATGAAAATAATAATCAACACAATAACGTACCTGGATAAGGACACGAAATAGAAATCACTTTTCAGGAAGTAGAAATAGCGATAAATTCATTCAAAAATAGAGAGTCACCAGGACCAGACGGAATAACCAACGAGCTTCTAAAACACGGTGGGGAAAATATAACCCTAGAGATGACAAATCTTATACAAAAACTAATATTGCACTGCAAGATACCCGACGCATAGAGAAACAGCATAATGATACCAATGTTCAAGAAAGGAGATAAAGAAGACCCCAATAATTATAGAGGTATAAATCTACTGAACACCTCACTTAAGCTTACCACAAAAGTCCTTACCAACAAAATCAATAAAATAACAACTTTATCAGATGTACAACAAGGATTTAGATCTGGAAGATCCTGCGTAGACGCCGTAGTTGTACTAAGACAAATCATAGAAAAGACCATTGAGTACAATAACCAGCATATCTATGTTTTATAGACCTGACAAATGCTTTCGATCGCATCCACCTCGAAGACGTCTTACATTTACTGTATAAAAGAAACATACCAATCAATTTTATACAAACCATCGAAAATATCTACTTCCATAATCAAATACAGACAAAGATAAATGGAAAACTAACACAGTGTATGCCAGTACAAAGCGGAGTCAGACAGGGTGACTCGTTAAGCCCATTTTTCTTTAATATAATAATGGACGAAATACTACAAGCAGTACGTAAATGCCATGGATACAAAATTGGGAACAAAGAAATCCAAATATTATGTTATGCAGACGACGCCGCATTAATCGCTGAAACAGAAGACGAGCTCCAAAGATTAACACAAATCTTCAATACAACAGCCAAGAAATACAATATAATAATATCCGCAGAAAAAACTAAATGTATGACAACATCTAAATACTTACTATGATGTAAAATCGAAATTGATGGCAAAATAATAAAGCAGGAAGCAAGGTTTAGGTATCTGGGAATAGACATAACTAGTTACGGACATGTTGAAGAAGAAGTACGACAACAAAGCTTAAAGCAAGGAAAGCGGCGGAATCTCTTAATGACACAATCTGGAAGAACATACACTTAAGACAAGACAACAACAAGAATCTATAAAGCAGCAATTAGACCTATATTAACATACACGGCAGAGAAAAGACCTGACACATCTAAAACGAGACGACTACTAGAAACAACAGAGATGAAAATACTTCGACGAATATCAGGGAAAAGTCTGTTGGATAAGGAGAGAAGCGAAAACGTAACAAGAGCATGCAATATAGAAGACATAAATGGATGGATGACAAAACGGAAACAGGAGTGGAACGAACACATCAGTAGAATGGCAGAGGATAGGATAGTATGAATAGCACGAGATAAGTCACCAAATGGACGAAAAAGTATTGGCAGACCAAGAAAAAAAAGTGGGATAACTTACACAATTTAGGAGGGTAATATTGAAGAAGAAACAGGCTTTAAAGTCTACATACAAAAGGAAGAAGAAGAAGTATAGACAGATGCCAACGACAATCTACGTTTAGTTAGAAGGTCGTCGGAACTTGATCGTTATTAGCCGTCAGAGCGAAGAACCTGATCGTTATTCTCCGTTAGCTTATATCCTTCCCCTTTATTATCTTTTCTACGGCGGACAGAAGATCTTATTGTACAAACGAAACCATGATTGGGTTTTTTCCATAAAAAGCTTAAATGTGAGGCCAATATCTAAATTCCGAATAAAAATGGACTCTGACCGTTCTTTGCCGTGGCCCTTTAGATATAATAAATATCTGAAAATTTTCAATATAAATTAAATTATAAAGATTTTTTTGTAATAACAAGCAACAAAAACAATTTTTTTTTAATTTGTGTTTGGAGAACGATTTCGGAAGTGGAAATCAAAGGGTCAAAATAAACGTATTTTAAACTGAAATTGTGGTTAATTTCCATTAAAGATAATAGACAACAATAAAATGCTACAAAAAATAGCTTCAGAACTACATAAACTAGTAAATTATTTTTAAAAAATTCAGTATTTTTGCCTGCTCTATTTTTCGATGATAAGATTTTTATTTGAATAATAAATTGAGGTGTGCTATTTTTATTTTTATATTTTTCCGTTACACAGCAAATATCCGATAGCTTATTTCAAAATATAAAGAGCGCCTCGACACATTTATTTTCTATTTTTTGCTCGACTGAAATAATATTCGAATAGATATTCCAGTAAACCCGATAGATACGGTGCAGTGATCTGCCAAACCGACCACGAAGACAAAAAGATATCCTCTACGACTAGAGCCATTTTTATGCGGCTGTATTTTCAATTTTATTAGAATTCCCTTTGTTCAGCCATTTTTATTTAGTCCATTTGTCTTGACCGCAAAAGCGGCAGATGTTTTTAATATTATGTTGTAAAGGAACTACGATCCTGAAACAAAACATATGGTTATTTGAGTAAGGCACAGGAAAAGACTATTAGAAAAATATTACGGTATCCAATACAACTTGAAGTACATAAAAACAGTTTCAATGGGAAAACTATATGGAACACAGTGTTTGTTTTCAAAATAAGTCAAGTTTGAACCAACCGACCCAAAAATTCAAAAGAGTTTTAGTGTTTTTGATATAATGGGACAGTGTATGTACTGCCACTCGCAAACTCTGATGCCAGGTCTACAGTTTTTGAAAACCTATCAACATCTGACGTAAAAACTTTTATTTATCATTTTCAAATGTTTTAAATAGTTCAATTTTCAGTACTACAAATTATTAGTAGCCATACTGTATATACATTTTATACTTAAACAACAAATATACTGAAAATAAGTAGGGACAAGTAAGTAAGAGTTTTTATTCTATAAATTTTAAAATAAACTCTTTATTATTTCCATTTAAATTGCCACATAACGTGACAAAAGACAATTTTAGTTTATGTCCCATTTGTGGTTTACTCCCAACAAAAATAATTAGCACACAGTGTTCTAAAGACCATCAATTAAATGCAAAACAGAGGAGCGATGAAAAATGTAAACTCGAGCACCTTTACCACTCTTTTCAACCGTAAGGTGCACGCAAATTGATGGATCTAATTTTTTAGAATTATTAAAGCTGTTAAAAGATGTACAAGCAGAAATCCTATTTTCCTTATATAATTCATCAACACCTGCGTTTTCTGGTTAAAAGTGGTGCTACTTATATTTCTCCATTTTTCAAACAAATTTCTACGGGAAAACTCTGCACGAAACAATTTGTCGGATGTAATGATGGAATTAGTTTAACAACGGGAGGGGATTTACATTTTTATTAATGTATTGGTCTTAGATATCAACTATTTAGATTTTAATTGCATTTGCTATAATTATTTTATTAACATTTTTTTATACCTAATTCTAAAATTTTAAGTTCCTGCTTTCTCCGCCATTTACCGAATTAAAATAATCTGTTCAAGTATTTTTATTCAACCTTCATGCCAAAATTATACTTTATTCTAATTGCTAGTATATTTGAATATACAAGGTAAGTTATAATTATTCAGACATAGACTAGATTTAGCTTATTTTGGAATAATGAAAATATGGCTATGGCTACTGGACCAAATATTACGTAATAAAATGGTGCTTTGGAAAAATACCAACAACCTGTATGCTAAGTAAATGGTATATTGCAAGACTTATCACAAAACAAATGTTGTGAAATAGGAAATCGTGATAAGTTGTGTATCAGTGTGACCACGTTTTATTTAGAGTTTATCTAAACTTGAACATAGAAGTTATTTGATCATAATTGAATCGGTTATTTCGAAATGGCCACAACTACAGAAATCTTAATTTTACAGGAAACGAAAAAAATGTTTCATTTTGGTATTAATGGAGATTATGTTTCTCTTTTCGGAGTAAAGTCTTAAAATGTGATGCATGACGAAGTTTCATTAACAAATCCATATATTTTCAATAACAAAACATAAAAAAGACATAGGTACACTGTAAAAAATAATTTAGTTTTTGGAGTTGTGGATTTTTCCAAACAAACACTGATGATTTTATGATTAATAATAGAAAACTCCAATATTATTAAGCAAAAAATTTATTAGGTGGCAAAAAAACATGTTGAAGGTTAACAAATAGTCTTTTAGTAATCTCCCTTTGGTGGTTCATCACTATTAGTGGTAGGCCATAAAATCAGCTCATTATAAAAAAAAACATTTTGTCTTCTGGCACATACTGTACAAGTTTTTTGATGTTGTCCATTTTTTTTTATTAATAGGGATTTTTTCTGTGTAAGCAGAGTCTGTTGGAAATCTATTACAAACTACAGCTGGTTTTTCCAAGGAAAATTCATGAAACATAAGCCCATCGATAAATGGACGTACTTTAACAATTCCCGGTTTTTTGTTGTCATATTCGAACTCATTATATCGAGAAATTTGAAAAGTTGTTTCCTCATGTTTGGTTGTTTTCCCATAAGAGTCAATGGAGAGTACGGTTTTCTTATAATGCATGGGCCACCATTTTTTGAATTCCAAAATTGTTTCATTTTTTACCAGTTCTATAGAAAAAAGAGATTTTCTTAACGATTTTATTATTAATTCGTCATATTCTTAAGGAAGAAAAATTCGGTCCTGCCTGCAAATAAGCTACTGCTTCTGCTACCCCGAAGTCTCTATCGCACGGGAGGAATGAGTGGCATCTGATTGGAAAATAATGAAAAATGTGATTGAATTTTCCTGACGAAGCAATGGCTAGAAGGAATCTTATTACCGTGTTGTTCTTATTTTGGCCAGCACAACTATCTGAAAATATATGAACCTCTTTTATATTTTCAGAAACCTCATTTTCAAAATAATTTTTCAGGAAGGTGCACACTTCATTGGGTCCTTTGTGGGCCTCGCCCTCGTGATAGGAAAAAAATTTAGCTTCTCCTGTTTTTAAGTTGTGTATACTGAATTCAAAAACCCATAAAGGCCAATAAAAAAAATTCCTGTAGAGGTATGTCAGATATCGGCAAATTTTGCATATACCCCATGGAGATTTCTAGTATCTCGTCCGTCTCTGAAGAAAGTTTTTTAATCTGCTCTAGTTTTTTATGAAATTTCTCAGCCCTTTTTTTTGGTGAACTAATAGTTCTGCAACAGCAACTCGTTTTGCAATGTCGTTGAGAGTGGTACTTTTAACTTTCTGGTCAAGTTCTTCACAAGCAGAACATACATCAACTTGAAGACGACCAAAAGAGTATGTAAAATTTTCATGAAAATACTTCAAATAAGAACTGTATTTTACTTTAGATTCCGGAAATTTTTCGATAGACATTTTATGCATTTGTTTAACATCCAAAGTATCAGGTAAATACTTTTTCAATATATTACCATAATGGACTTCCTTTACATCAATCGATTGGATGTGCTCACGTATTGGAAAGCACAATTCATTTGGTATTAAATTATGCCTAGATTTAACAGATTATTGGGTCTCTCAATACGTTTAATGGCATTCTGAGATTTTCTCATTCTCTTAATGGGAGTTATTTCGATCATATTTTGTAAGTATGAGTCTTGTGAGTTTTTGTCATCAAAGTCATGTAACGACGTAAACAACGCATGCTTGTCCATTTCCGAAAAATGTTCACAACACTTCTTGCAATAAGTACAGTCGATTCCAGTTTTTCGCACCATAACTTGTTTTCCCACGTAAATAATATGGGCTTGGCCCTTAACTTTAGCCTTCTTAATAACTTCACTTTTAGACAGGGCCCGATTAATAATACCTTTCTTTCTTTTCCTTTGTTTATTTTCAATAATGACACTGGTTTCATTATCAGAGCTACTCATTTTTGTATAAACAATACACAATGAAACCTAATTGTACTAAAGATAATAAGAAGGTCCGCGACAGTAACCACTAAATCACATGTCCAGCGCGCGCAGTTTGTTTCGAAAACGCCACATCTCCGGAGAAATAAACAGAGAAACACGCCTGTCAAGATTAATAGTAACGAACAGCGGAGATGTGGCGTTTTTACGTGTAATAAAGCTTAAAGGATATTCTGAACAAAATGGCGAAGTTAACCCATTTTGTGAAATTAATAGAGATGTGGCCTTTTCGAAATAAACGATTCAATTCCAATACCTATATGTTTTAAATCATAATTTAATCGCATAAAAGCGACCGAAAATTTTGAATATCAGTTACTCTCGTGAAATCAATTTTTTAAATAAGATTTGTATTAACTCGACGGCAAAAATTTGTCAAAAATCAGATCAAAAATCTTTTGATCAAAGTGCCCTATCGACCAAAGGTAGGGAGTGTAGCTTTTCTATACAATATTTGTACTTTGCCACAAATGAAGTCAGATTCTATAAAGATGTTAAAGAAATAAACGATGCACGATGTTTTCCATTTTTTGCATTGTAATTTTGAGTTTTTGCAATAAATATGAGGCATTTAAAATATGCGTATAAAACGCTGAATTTAAACTTTCACATTACAAATAATTTATATTTGTTGCCGAAACTCAAAATCTAAATTTCTTTTAATTTAACTAATTAAACCCAAGGATACCAGTCATTCTATCCTAAAATCGGAGATGAAACAAGCTGTGAGGCTTCTGAAACATATACAATAATTGACCAGGTCCCGACAGTTCCAGTTATGATGAAATACTAAAAATTCCCAATAAAACGGACAATCCATTTAATTCACACAAACTGATCAGCCTACATCAGTAAAATTTTTACCAACATCATATAGAAAATTTACCGTTTGGGTTATAAAATTCTCTTGTGAAAAGTAAACTGATGCTCTGCTTACAAATACTGATTTAAAGGTAGAGAGACGTACAGACTAACAGAAATGGCAATGAAAAAGTCCGTAGCGAAGATAATAATTGATGATGGTTAAACCGAAGATATCATCAATATATAATCAGATGTATGACATCCACTACACCGGGTAAAAAAACTTGTATAATCAGCCCAGACCAAGATAGAACCGGACGAGAATGGGCAGACCGCAAAAAAGGTAGGTGGATGGTATCAAAGATATCGTGGACAAGTAGTGGATGAGAATTGGTGGTAGACATTAATACAAATAAATTAAAGAGATCTATGTCCAGACGTGGACAAACATGTGCTGGAAAAAAGATAAAAAAGTCAGACAAAACCCACCCAGACTACATGACGATAATCATGATATGGTACCTACTATAAATTATTAGTCTTCTTCTTCAAGTGCCATCTTCGCGGCGAAGGTCGGCAATCATCATAGCTATTCGGACTTTTGAGACGGCTGCTCTGAAAAGTTCATTTGATGTACATCCGTACCACTCTCTCAGGTTGCGCAGCCATGACATTCTACGCCTCCCTATGCTTCTCTTTCCTTGGATCTTTCCCTGCATAATCAGTTGGAGCAAGGTGTATTTCTCTCCACGTGTAATATGTCCGAGATATTCCAATTTTCTTGTTTTAATTATTAGTGCTATTTATTAGTAATAAATTATTAGTGTTCAGTGCTAAAAAGTTGAAATTTATTTAGCTTAAAATTTCAACTAATGTATAAACTTTCTAAATTAAATTATTTATAAAATTTAGTATATGATATTATAAAATATCGAAAAAGTCAGTTCATAATACCTTAATCAAAGTATAATTTATATTTTTGTTACAGGTGTCTTCTAGGTGTAGTCCAAGCTCACAAAAAGCTACTCGATACCATTACGACTATTATGTGGTAAGTAAGATTTAAGAGAGAAATAACAACAATAACAAGTTCAACGCCCTGTATAATTACAGAGTGTTAATACCCAGTATATGGAGTATTCTAACATATGGAGCAGAAACATTGACCCTTACCAAAAAATTAACCAACAAAATAAACGTAGCCCAGAGAGCAATGGAGAGGTTAATCTTGAGTATATTCCTCAGAGACAGAGTTTCAAGTAAAATAGTTATGAAAAAAACTGGTTTTAAGAACGCAGTTAAATGAATTAAACCTCTGAAATAGACCTGGGCAGGCCATGTTACTAGGGTCAGAGATAGAAGATGGACCAAGAAAATTTTAGAATGGAGACCAAGACACGATGCTTATCTTGTCGAAAGACGAGGACGTCTTTCAGCACAATGGTCGTAAGGAATCAGGCGCATCTAACACGGATTAAAAGCTCGCGAAACATGCTGTTACCCGAATTCTCGAATTCTGAGAATTTTCAACCTATCACGGTTTGACGTCCGCAATTTTATTACTAAGGCTATTCAAGGTAGCATTCATATTCATAGTCATTTTATGAGGTCTTCCGGATCGGAATGGAGAGGAACAGACCAGTAGGACGAGGCCCGAACGAATGACGGGATTTGGTTACATGATGAACGTAGCCACCCAACCGGCATTGTCCGGTCTGTATACAAAAAGAGGGATATAGCTTCACTCTGCTTAAAATCAAATGCAATGGAATTATTTACAGGAGGCTTATGTTCAGCGCTGGACTGAAAACAGCTAATTTTGACGAGTGATCTACGAAGCCTTAGTACTTTGGATGATTTTAATCTGGTATGATGTGTTAGATATCTTGGATCTTCTATTCACGATGGTCCTACTCCTTGGAATTTTGAGCGCAGTAGTCGTAGAACAAATAAATCTTATCGTAATATAAGCCAGTTGTGGTGTGGGTGTCTGATGATTTTCTGATTTAGGATGATATGGACGTGTAGGTGTGTATATGTGTATTATGTATATATGTGTATATATCGGTAGAACTGTTCTTCTTGGCCATTAGGAAGCACGGTGTTGAGAATTGGAATTTATGAGGCATTACTGGAGAGCTCCTCCTAAATGTATTTTATTAAAATATTGTTGTGCTCGGGTAGGGATGAGAAAAACCTACCGGTTTTAACCGAAAACCGGTTTTTTTACTTCGCAATAACCGGTTTTATCCGTTGTTTTATTGTCCCGGTTATAACCGGTTTTTTATTTTTAAAGTAAAAACCGGTTATCAGGTTTTTACCATGATAAGGATTAGCTTAGGTACTATTTTGGATACCAATCATAATTATTATTCATAAGTAATTTTTCCATAAAAACCATAATTCAAATTTTATTTTATTTTATAAATACAGAAACAAACTGAAAGTGCAAACTCACATCAGCCAGAAACAATTAAGTTTTGTTATAATATTTCGTTGAAAGGGTATTTGTAGTCGTAATATTTACATAAGAAGCGATCTGGTACATCATCTATTTTTCTTGACATTGAACGTGGGAGAATGGCTTTTTCTGATTACCAAAAATAATGTTCTGACTATGAATATCGAATTACCGATTACGAATACGAATCTCCAAGGATTTCTGTACGTTTTAAAAACGACACACCCATACAGGAAGTATTAAATGAGTTAAAATGTATCTGTTATACAAATATACAAACGTGTTAAAAGTAATATATGATAATTTTTTTTGATGGTAGGAAAAATAAAAGATGAATTGCATTATCCAATTTATTTTTAAGTAAAATATTTATGTTGATATTATTGTTTTAAATCCCATTTGAAAGAGTCTGAGAAATTTTTTATAAGTTGAAATGATTGGGGTGGGGAATTTTTTGGGTTTGGGAGGAGAGGAAAATTGGTGGGTATTTTAGAAGATTATATGTTTAAATGGTAAATTAAATTTGCATCATTAATTAAATACAATAATTGCATATTATATTCTACTCCCATAATATATTCAATGGCAATAGAACCTGAATTATTTTAGCGCTCTCTGTTGAGCAGTAGTATAATAATTTTAGTTTACTGTTCTCTACATCTGACTACTGAAATTTTATCGCGTTTCGATGAGGCTACAAAGGGAATCTCGGGTTCCCAGTACATTACTACTAGCCATGTTATCCCCCTTGTGTCTATTATCGAAAGATCTTTAAAAAACCTCAAGCCAAACCTTAGTACAGCTCAAAAGTTATGCCAAAAGCTTATAACTAGCCTTTAAGAGAGGGGCACTAAGCTTTTACGAAACCCCCTGCTTTGCCATGCTACAATCACGGACCCGAGGTTCAAAAAACTATATCTGAATCTGTCTATGGCGGAGAGAGTCACATCCAATTTAGGCTCGTAAGTTAGGACGTATCTTACCGAAATCGAAAAACTTTCTCCTTCCTGCTCCTTCCAGAATGAAGAAGCTAAAGTGAGTTTAAAATCAAACCCTCTTTGGTCTTCACACGATCTGGAGTTGGTGAACACTGGTTCCAGTTCTGATTGACTCTATCAGCAGCCTTTGCTGCCGAGATTAAGTGATCTGTTTTTATTCTAGGAGCAGAACAGAACCTGTATGCCAGGCTTGGCTTTTATAGCTAAAAAATACATGTCGTTGGTTGGAAGTTCGGTGGCATCAGAGAGACTGGTGTCATCATTGAATGATATTGTGTCAGATGAAAGAAGCCGCTTAACCGACCAACATATATATGAACGAGTTTTTCTCAATAGGCTTCATGAAAAATACTGGCCAACATAATGCTAAATCTATTTCATATAATATAACCTATTTGTAACCTTCTAACCTATACTTTTTTACTTCAAATATTACGTCATTCTACTTATATTATACTTTTATTGTATATTATTGTAATATGTATATATTAATCTTACGCTATATTATATTTAATAATAATCAATAAATATAATAATTAATAGAATAAAATGGTTTTATTAAAAATTGTGTTTTATGTATATTTATATTGATGTTCTTTCGATAGTACTAATTTTGATTATATTGATATCGAGTCGAATGTAGTATCCCAAACTAAAGTGCATTGTAAATGTAACTTTGTAACCTATTTTATTAAAAAAACCGAAAACTGGTTTTTGGAAAAACCGGTTTTTTTGGCCGGTTATAACCGCCAGGTTAAACTGTAAGCAAAAAACCGGTATAAACGAAAACCGGTGTTTTGTCAAAAACCGCCATCCCTATGCTCGGGTATGTTTCCCACTGGTCAACATTATTAATTATTTTTACTAATAAACAGAGCTCTATATTTGACATTATTTACTTTAACCAATTAAACAATTTTTTCCATTTGCTAACTTTTAAGTTTTGTTTTAAGTTCCGTATTCTGTTGTCTGTTCGCTAACTTTTAAGTTACCAATAAATTCACTTTACATTTATATCATTTTTTGTAAACCGATTTCTTTTAATTCAAATGTTTCAATTATCTGAACAACATGTCCATAATAACCTATCAAATTATGTACACGTATGTGATTCATTTATTATCATAAATTTTGTTCGGTCAATATTTTCACGCAAAATGTTTATGACAGATTGACGTTGAAGTTGAATAGTGCATGATTTGTTGTTGTTTGGTAATTCGCTTCCTCCAAAATAATATTTGTATGTAACGATTAGCGAAGCTTATAAATAAAGGACGCCAAACTAGAAGCCAAACACTAGGTCACTAGTCATAGATTAATCATTCAATGAATAATGGATAGGCTACTATAGAAATTTTATATGAGGCTTATTTTGTATTTTTTATAAAAGAAAAATAAATAACATTAAGAAAATATATGAAAGGATGTAGGTAATGGTATTACTCATAAAAAACATATTATTCAATTATAGCACAAAAGAGTGAAACATTTCAAAAGATGCTTAATTTTACGAGCATTTGAAATAATCAATTCAGTTTTTGCCAAAAAGGACAATTATGTGTTAATAATAATAATAATAAAATGAATTTGAACAGACCGAACAGTGGCACATAATAGACCAGATCTCATACTAGTTAATAAACTAATGAGACAAACAACACTAATTGATGTGGCGATAACCAACAACAATAATCTTCGTATTAAACAGAACGAAAAAATCGCCATGTACAGGGATCTGGCAATTCAAATACGAAGACAGTGGAGAATGGAAAGTACCTAGACAGTACTTATTATTCTCTCTACTACTAGAGTCATTCCGAAGAACCTCCTAGAAAACATAAAAAAGCTAGGTCTGAATGAACATCTCTACAAGACCATGCAGAAAGCTGTACTGCTCTCAACGTCCAGAAGTGTACGAAAATTTTTGGGAGATAGGGTAACGGGTAGAGTGATTGGCCACTTAAGGAATTGCCAATTGAATTAAAATTGTAAATTGGTATCTTTAAAGGTGAAATATTTTGTAAGGGTTATTTAATAGTAATGAAACATCAGATTTCATAAAAACTCAGGTTATTTTAATCAGAAATAATAATGTATATTAAAAATAAACACAAATTTGAAAACTTACAGAACTACACAGTTATTGGCCATACAAATATAGTTATTGGCATATAGAATTACAGTCATTGGCCATTCATAAAATTCCTAATTTTCTTTTTTTGTTCGTGCAGGTAAGACACACAAAACTATTTAAGTTTTCAATTTCTTGTTGTTTCTTTGCACAAGTACCAATATGGTAGCCTCTAACACAAAATAGACATTTTATTCCAACTTTTGATTTAGATATATTATAGGAACAAGAATAACACAATCCTGTATACAAAAGGTTATTTACAGGTGGGTTGGTGTCGTCTGATTGTTTCACGGTTATATCTGAGAGAATTTGTATTTTTTCATGTTTTGGATATCCCTCAGTTTCAAAAAATAACTTTCTTTTAGCTGACTCACCACCACGTTTTTCTTGGCTGGTTTCCAAATTTGTACATTGGCTTTGGGATATAGTCTTCAAATTTGATGAATTCATATTGTTGCAGGCATTAATAAATATGTTATCAATTGTGGGCAGATTAACGTTTTCCTCTACAGAATCAGTAAATTGGTTTCGTGACAATTCTTGTTTTTCTTTGAGGACAACAACATCTGGTATATGTACTCTAACTCCACTTTTCAAAGTAGTGCTTTTAATTGTATGATCAATAAGTGTATCTGCTTTCAAAATATTTGTATCTGCAATGTCAACTATATTTACTGTAACATTTTCCTTATTCTTAACAACAGTTTGACATTTTTTGCTCCCGGAATTGACTCCTGTGGCAATTTTTTTTATTACTTTCATCTTGATTTGCCTGTTTTTTTTACCTTTATTGTTTGCTTTTGCGTCAATTCGCTTTTCTTTTCGTTCTAATTTTATTTTCTCTAGTTCTGCTTTTTCTTCAATTTTACGCCTCTCTGCATTTTGACGATCTAAAGAAGTGAGCACGAAAGGCAACCTTTCTGTTTGCTTTTTGCCCTTTCTTTCTGGGGTTTTTGGCCAAAAAAAGGATTTGTTGATTGAGGTGTCAATTTCTTTAGATAATGAGTTGTCTTGATTAACTAAAGGCAGATTATTATTGGATGTAGATTGAATATCTTCTGTCATTGTATCTTCTGTGACATCTTTTATATTATATGTAATATCAACGTTTTCTGGAAGTTGACTTCGAAAATCCGAAAGTAGATTTTCTTCTGTAATAACAGGAATATCTTGTAAGTTGCATATGATTTCATTGCCACCTACAGGGTTAAGTGTAAAATCTGAAGATATATGGGTTACTCTGATGATAGAGGTATCTTGTATATCATTTGTGATTCCACTTGTCTCTGTGGTCTGCATCGTGGGTAGATCTATGGTATTTTGAAATAAATTAAATATATTAAAGAGCAATTTTGAATCTCCACTTAGTTCTTCGCAATTATCCAAATTTTGAAATTCTAATATTTTTGCGGCTCCAACTGTGTCTACAAAATCTTCATATGTTATTGATTTTGTCATAGAAATAGTGTGATTAATACCTTCATGCGGGTTTTTGATCTTCCCCAAACATTTGGAATAGTCTATTGCTTCAGGGTTCCATGTATACAAGCCAGATGCTTTAAAACCATTAATTATGGAATCTGATTTTAATTGACTAATGGCTGTGTTTAGTACCAATGCAAAATTCTCTTTGGTAACTACTGAATTCCGGTTTTCGCGTCTAAACTTTAATACTGCCCGGTTCCAATTTGCCTTTAATGGTTTAAATGCAGCAATATCTGCAGGTTGTATAATTCTGGTTGCATTCGGATATAAGGCCACTAAAATAATTTGTAACTTTGAACATAATTCACTAGTTTGAATGGTTAAGTGAGTTTTATGTCCATCAACGAATAAAATAACTGGAGAATTAGTGTTTTTCGCAACTAGGTACTTATATAAGACGTTTCCTATGTATTCATAGAAGTTTTCATTCTTCATCCATCCCACATCGCTACATCCTATGCCCCATTCTCGTGGAACGGTATTTAAAATATTGCTTGGAATTCGTTTATAAGGGTAAATAATCATTGGTGCTGTTATTTCTCCACATGCTGTAAAGGTAAACATAACCGTCAAATTAACTTTGGAGTGATGCTCTATTTGATATACGTTTTTGCTTCCCTTTACAGCTAATACTCGTTTATTTTTGGGACATAAGAGGAAGCAGGTTTCATCGCCATTTAAAATACGTGAAGGGTCTTGAAGAATATCAATGTATCCTTTACGATGCAAGTATTCATGAACACCGGTGAACCATTTTTTTACATCTTTTTCAGACACAACTGAACTTGCTGCCGTTACTGCTTCTGGAGTTCTCTCACTTAAATCTGGGTGTCGCTTTTAAAAGGATCTATACCAACCTCTTCCGGGCCGATTGTCAGTAAAAGGATTTGCACGTGGATTTGCGTCAAGAAAACCTTTAACCGAGTCTTGTATATCTTCCACTCTTACCGGAAAACCTTTGTCTTGGCATGTTATGATCCAATGCTTTAAACGATTCTCTTCCTCTAAACTAAGAATAGGGTTGGGACCAAGGGTAGTTTTTTCATTAAATTTTTCACTTGCTCTAAACTGCAATGTTGCTCTTGGCACATTAAATTGTTCAGCGGCTTTTCGTTGGCTCATGCCATTTTCGATGGCCTGAAAAGCAGACTGAAGATCTTGTTCTGTATATTGTTTGTGATACGTTTTATCTTTCCGGATATTTGGCATTTTTGATTCTAAAAATAAAAATCATTTATTAGTAATAATGTTAGCTACAATACGAACATTTCAAATTTGATTCAATATGCCCACATTAGCATTAATTTTATAACAACTAAAACGACTGTAATTTTATAAATACAAATCCGGACAAAAAATATATTCTTATTACACATTACAGTTATTGGCCACCCTGTGGTTTAGTGATTGGCAGTCGGCCAACCACTGGTTATTGCCTCAAAAAATAAGAAAAAATGTTTAAAATATCTTATTTTGGACCAAACTAGGCTGAAAAAGTCTAAATTATAATAAATATTTTAATTCGAAGTAGGTACAGTAATTGGCCGGCAGGCCAATCATTATAACACGGACATATTTAAGATACAGTGCTTGGCCACTCAAATTTACCGCCAAAAATGCATAACTTAAATATTAAAACCACTGATAATGTAAGATTTACCCCACTAAATCGCCATAAAATATTAATATACCCAGATACATAATACTATTAGTCAATATAACTCACCTCGTGAATAGCCTTCCTTAACAAATTCTTTAAAAAACTCTTAAACCTGGATGCACCTGTTAAGCTTCAAACAACACACGCCGTAACAACTAGATAATTTTAACTGAGAGAGATGATAGCTAGACCAAATATACAGCAATATTGCCAGATTTTAATGCAAGTAAATTTATTTCCTTATATTTTCTGAAAATCTTAATATTTCGGATTTTTGTGAAAGTGGCCAATCACTAGTGACCGGCCAACAACTGTACCCGTTACCCTACTCCAGCATACCAAGTCTCCTAGGGCTCAATAACATGGAAAGAGTCCCACCAGAGCTCAATCCTTTTGATACCGTATGTATCTGGGATGAGTGAATTTTACTCTTAGACTGAGTGTGAGCCGTATGGCTAAATCTGATAAATGAATTTTTTCTTCTTCCGATAGATCACTTGGCTTCTGACTATATTGCGTCTTGTCTCTGGGATAAGGTTATTTCTTTTACCCGCTATTCACTGTTCAGATACTTGAATTTCTGGGTACTTCCTGCAAAATTCGGCATACAGATGTTGTCGATAGCCTATCGTTTCTGAACGGAGGTTCGTCCCTAATTATAGATAAGCAATTTAAGTAAACCCAGCCTGTAAGACAGGCTCACCCCTAAAAATTACGTTCGGGTGTAACAATTCATTGAAGCGAGGTGTATTAACTCGAGTTAAAAACGGGAGTCACTCCACCGCGCTTAAATGCTCCAGACCATCCTTTTCCTCCTATAACACTGTGATGCGCGATAGGGGTACAATTATCAGCCAAATGTTTTTCATGTTGGAGTACTGGATAAGAACTTAAACATGATTCCCTAATCGATTTAAATTCAGGACAGCGTGACAGATGACAGGAATAAAGCGTCCTGGCACCTTCTGATAGAAGCCCAAAATGTTTTCGTTTATAGGCACAGTCCATTTCATGTGCTGTCTCGGTCGTGCCGCTTGAGTGAGTGACGGCTGATTGCACCGGGACCTCTTGTTGTTAAGCTAACTTGTGGTTGTTGTTGTTGTTGGGCTGTAGCTGATTGTATGACAGGGGCCCGCCTCCTCAACACCCTGCCACCTGTATATTTATCTATAACTGCTAGGTGCGTTTTCCCCTTTCTTAAGCAGTAGGATTATAATATTGATTTTCCATTCCTCAGGTATTCGTCCTAATTTTATGACTTTATTAAATATGTTTGTAAACTGTTGCATTAACTGAACTCCGACATTTAGCTCGTTGTCTATTCCCTCTTTCCCTGGAGCTTTTATATTTTTTATTTTGACCAAAGCTTCTTCCAGTGTGCTGTATGTTATTTGCATTAATACATGTGATGTTATTTTCGGTATTTCAGAAGTTTTGTAAGTTTTTTTTGTTTGGTTCAGTTGTTGGACGTACGTTATTTACTATATTTGGTAATATGATTCACGTTTCAATCATATTTTTTATTTGTGCTTTATTTGTATAGACATTTTCTCACGTGCATCCCATTAAGAATTCCCTTGTAGTTTTCATAGGTTTCTTTTATTCTTTTGCGAATTCCAAGCTTTCATTTTCCAATGCAACTTTTTTTTTTCGTCAATTACTTTAGTGTTATTTAGTCATAGATACACTTCTTCTTCTTATCGTGCCTTATGGAGGTTGGCAATCATAATGGCTACTTTTATTTTTGAACTTGCTGCTCTTAACAAATCAATTGATCTGCATTGATACCAATCACGTAGATTCTTCAACCAAGAAGTCAGCTTTTTGTCAATAGATTTTCTTCCTTACATATTTCTCTGTATCATGAGTCTGGTCCCCTTATCAGGTGGTCTAGATATTCCACTTTTCTGGTTTATATAGTAGTGATCAGTTCCCTTTCCTTACCAACCCTTTCTAGTACCTTTTAATTTTTAATTATATCAATCCATGATATTTTATGGTATAACCAGAGTTTAAAAGACTCGATTCTTTTTAAATAAATTGATTTTTTGATGTTTAAGTCTTAGCTCCATATAATAATATTGAAAATATAAATAACGTCGAATGGTAAGTAGTTGCTTCATTCGTATAAATGCTAATTTGGTAATTTCTATTCGCCTGTTTATTTTTGCAGTATGATCATTGATTTCATTAATCAAACTTTTTAAGTACTGATATTTTATTAGGTGTTATATCTCGTTACCGTATTTTGTCGATATGTGGTGTATATTATGTTGTGATCTTTTTGTAATTAGCATAATATATTCCGTTTTTTTTAGCATTTATAGTAATTTCCATTTCAGCATTATTCAAATTAAGCTGTCGATTAGATGTTGTTGGTCTCCTATGCTAGTTGCAATGATCACAGTGTCATCTGCATATCGTAAGTTGTTAATTAATTTTCCGTTAAGGGTAATTCCCGTTTTGATGATATTAAGCTTGTATTTAAAAAATTCTTCAGAATACAAGTTAAACAAAAGTGACAATAAAACGCATTCTTGTCTAACTTCCCTACGGATCTTCATTTCTTCTGATGGTTGCCTAGCACTTTGGTTTCGGTGGTATATAGGGGAATGCCAAACCCGGTTTACTGGTGGGTGGGAGGGAAATAAAATACCTCTCGTGGACGAATGGGTAATTCACCGAATGATTACCGGCATAAGCAATCCCCCACTTGCTGTTCAACGGCTTTGGGCGGATGAGTTGGTAGGTGGTAGGGCACTCTTTTGTCCTGGGGCTGAGAAACCGACCCCAAAGGCAAAATAATCAGTGATTAGATCAACGGAGTAAGAATATAGAAGGCAACGAGAAATCACCATATTAAAGATCCCTTTGGATATCTCTAGTATCATAATGGCTGTACAACACAACACAAACTCGCTTACTGACCATGGACATCGGAGACCAAGATCCGGCAAGAGAGGTGATTCTCATGACCACAGGGCCTCCCGGGTCGTTAATATACAAAATCCCTGTGAAATGCCCAATTACACACCTATCAGAAAAATCCACACGAATTGTCTGAAGAGAATATCCATTTGGAATGTTAGGACTATGGCTTAATCAGGAAAAATCCAATAATCAGTCAAAATAAGAACAAATATTGGAGATGAACCGACAAAAGCGATCCAGATTATAGGAGGCGTTAGACAAAGATATATACCTATATTCAGAGAAAATATTTAGTGAAGCCTTGGAAAATTGCGAACATGGAATCCTTTTAAATGGAGAACGGCTGAACAATATCCGCTATGTAGATGACACCGTTACTTTTGCAGACAGTTTAAACAGTTTACAGCAACTAATAGACAAAGTAAATGAAGTAAGTGAAAGATTTGGACTACAAGTAAACATATCAAAAACTAAATTTATGGTCATCAGCAAACATAAAATTAGAGACATCCAACTGCTTATTAAGAATGTACCAGTGGACCGAGTAAAACAGTTTACCTATCTTGGAACAATGGTAAACGAACAATGGGATCACTCACAAGAAGTAAAATGTAGACTAGAGAAGGCTATGAGTGCATTTAACAATATGGCCAAACTCGTTAAAAACCACCAACCTTAATCTGGAGATAAAAGTAAGGCTCCTACGATGTTATATCTTCTCGATATTATACTATGGAGTTGAATCATGAACATTCACTGAAGCGATGGAGCAAAAACTTGAAGCCTTCGAGATGTGGCTATACAGAAGAATCCTAAGGACATCATGGACGGATACGATGACCAACAAGACTATGCTAAGAAGAATGGGGAAAGAAAGAGTAGTGATGTATACGATTTAGAGCAGAAAGTTAGAATATCTCGGACACATAATAAGAAACGACACTAAATACAGATTACTGAAAATAATTCTTCAAGGCAAAGTATTCGGAAAGCGAGGAATTGGGAGAAGAAGAATATCATGGTTAAAAAACCTAAGGAAGTGGTTCTCTACAACAACAACTAATCTATTTAAAGCATCAGTTAATAAAATATTTATAGGCAGAATGATCGCCAATATTCGAAACGAATAGGCCCAAAAGAAGACGAACTTTGGTTCCAATATAATCTTCGGATTACCTTTACCTATTTCGGATTACCTATAATTTTAATATTAATATGCTTATTCATAAGTATTGATATCACTTTTTTATCTCTTACTCTATCGAAGGCTTTTTCGTAGTCAACAAAGCACAATTTTAGGTCAACCTTTACATCTCGACATCATTTAATAAGTATGTTGATGGTAAATAGTTCTTCTTGAGTATCTATTCAATTTCGGAACCCAAAAGAACTCTTTTGCTGCTTGATTTTTAGGGATTATTATAACGGTTGACTTCAGCTACTCTAGCGGTATTATTCACGTAGAGTACACCATGTTGAACATATCTGCCAATATTTCCAAGTTATAGTCTTCCACTAGCTTCAACAGTTCCACATGTATTTCGCTCAATCCAGCTGACTTATAATCTTTAAAGTTTTTGATAGCTTATTTGGTTACATCTATCGTAATGATTTGTCCCTCTAAAGGATTTAATTCTTGTATCTCCGGAGAGAGCTACGGTGTGCGCTTTTTCTTGTTTGAATTTTTGTTTATTTTTATTTCTTCCAGAGCTTCTTCTAATTGTTTTTCTTTTATATCATACCAACTATCTTCTATACCTTCCTCTCATGAGAATGCTAGTTCTTCTCTGTAATTAAATTTATATTTAAAAGTAATTATTTTTCGCTAAGTAGAGAGGTAGATTACATTATTTAGTTTTTATTAAATACTGCAAAATTAATTACATCCTGTAATGATGTCGCATGGTAAATAAAATATGCCTAAAAGGGAATGTGAATGAAATTAATGGTGAAGTAACTAACATACTTAACTATCTACACTTATTTCTCTTTAAGGCTTATGTAATCAAGTTAATGTTGGGAAAATTTTGATTTCGATTAGATTAAAGCGTTGGCAAAAGCTGCCGCATGTTTTCGCTTATTACGCTCGAATTGATCGTAAATATCTCCATTAGTGAAATTGTAACAACATAAACACCTGAGAGAGAGAAAATGTGGCTAATATCAACATAAGGGCTGACAGACATGCTCGAGGATGTGGATTAAAACAGCCGTCAGATGGCGATGTTACTGATATTATGAGGTTAGGGGAACGAATCAAATGGCCTAATATTCCCCATAAAGTCGGTATAGCTTGGGGTGGAGAACGATATAATTGTTTTATTGCAATTTCCTTAGTATTAATAATTTTCAACTACATAACTATATTATTTATTCATCGATAATCTCGTTAATAAAACCGATTGTATCATGATCAAATACTGAGTCTTAAAATAAATAAATAATTTATAAAATAAATATGTTATCGACAAAAATTCTAAATGTTTTGTTTTGTATTTCGACTTTTACTTACCTCAAGTTAGAGCAAGAACGATTTCTGCTAATTCAGATTGCCTTCCGTTGCCCACTTTGTCTAATGTCATCTTCATCTTCTACTGGACACAGATCCGGAATACCTTATATTGGGGGCTCCATTGGATCAAGTTCATCGTTTAAATATTTAGCTACATTGTGTAACATAAAACAATATACATATAACAAGTTTTGGAACATTTTCTATCGACACCCGAACTTTATATTGAAGCATCGGAGATCGTTGTTTTACTTATCTGAAACATATTTTAATTATTACACGCTCCTTTGTAAATAATTTATTATAAGCAAGCTCTGCAGGAGTATTTGGATTTCTAAACAGCATCATTAACCACGGTGCTACCGTATAACCTTAACCTCCTAAAATTATTGCATTTGACCTCCTAAACTTATTTTTACCAATGTTGTAAACTTGTGAGTTTCTCTATATCCGTAAATCATGGACAGGTCCTGGTCATGATGCGTCTACCCTTTTAAATCACTTTTAAATCAGCATTGCAAGTGGCTTGAACGTTGATACTGTAATATCCTTTGCGATTGATATATTCATCACCAGAAAGAGGTGGTCTTTCTATTTTTATGTGGGTGCAATCAATCAAACCTACGGCACACGGAAAAGTGTACTTTGTTTGCCATCTTTCTTTAGCTTCTATTATATCCGCCGGAGTGTGAGGAAATGTTATCCAACGTGCGCATTTTTCTATTATCTGGTCGGCAACTTGCATCACAACCTTAGACACAGTAGATTGATAAACAATAATATCTTCTCCCACTCCTGTTGGAAACCCCGGATCACCTACATATCTTAAAAATATTTTCATTTGATCGAATCTTCACCTCTTGTTTTTTCTGATTCTTCACTTAAAAAGTTATTTGAAAGCGACTTAACTTAACATTTCGTTAATTAAATTGATATAATACTTTAAAGTAACGATCACACGTACTTCTTCTAGGTTTATAATATTTTTTTGAACGCAAATTAAACATGAACTCAGTCATAGCTTTGCCAATGAAACTTAAGTCTGGTAACTATTATACTCCAAAATTATGGAGTAGATTCTTATCCTAAAGAGCATGAAGATATTTTTATTCATATCAAAAATAAGAACATTCTCACAACAAACTGTACATAAGAGTACCTACACAAACCAAATATCTACTTCTGTTTTTTATTTTAACCACGTGGAGTATTTACTACAAAATTTGGAGTATAAACTAAATTCTCATTTTTGTTTATAATCCCCATGAATTGATTCTTATTTTCTATTTACGATTCGCTTTAAAGACATAATTTGTGTTGTTTACACAAGGTCACGTATGTAAAAATATGCACTTTATTTTTTTAACAGTTCAACTTTCATATCTATTAATACATTTTCCTAATATCACGTTTTGGCATTAAAATAAATTCAAATCGAATTTAATGTGAATCTTTAAAATCTCTGTGTGTGACACCTCACCACACTTTTTTTGTTCTTTTTTATTTATTTTCCATTTGTCATAATTACAAGGAAAGTTTGTAAAACAAGATAACATAAATAAACAAACAGAAAATGAGTTTATTACAGTATAAACATGAACGTAATAGAATTAATTATTTAAAATAATCATCAATCGTATACAGCAGCGATGCAAAAACGGCCAATCACGATAGACCGGTCGATCGCGACAGCTCCTATAGTCAATCGTGAAATATTAAAAATAATTAAACCCTGGTCGAAATATTCCAGACCTCTGAAGCAATCCGAACGCGCAACATTGTACAAATGTTACTGATTCTTCTAGAATGTCTGTTTCATCTATAATAAGCTACAGCGACAAGCATGGTGCTAGTCTTTATCAAGTAACGTTAAGTGAAATTGCTATGTAAAATACCAATATTTAAAATGCATAATGAGTACTACAAAAAAAAAGTAAAAGGTACCATTTTAATTGTGCCTGATTGGGAGAAAAAAATTATATTATGTAATTATGTTCAAGGTTTGTTATATTCAGTGACAATACCCAAATTCGAGAACTTGCAAAGCAATTATAAAATCCTGCATGAGAACTACGAAAATAATTTTCCGTCAAAGAGAGATTCCATTTGCTCTAGATTAGCTAAACAGGCAGTAGCAGCAACAATCACATCTTTTAAATTTCTTACATACTGGCTCAAGACAAAAAACCATTTGAAGATGAAACCGTAGTGAGATAATCACTTTAAAGCGGTAATTTATTTTTTGATGACTTCAAAAATATAACACATATTATATCTGCTATCACAGAAGCCTGTTTTCCTGTCCAACCGTTAGCGGACTAATCGAGATCATGGGAAATGATTGGGAATGGATAAAATTTGAGTGTTTTTAATTAGTAAGTGTTATTTAAAAATTTTTGATAATTTCATCCATCAGTCGGCGCAAGAGCCCTTTGTGATCCTGGGCCTGCCTCAAAAAATTCAACCATCCGTCCCTATCGAGTGTCTGTCTTCTCCATCTCCCTACTCCAATTGTCCTTAAATCTTAAAGTACCTCGTAGATATCTGAGTTTAGATCATACTCAGCTAGAAAAACGCTCCCTGATAGACATATTGTCAAAGAAGAAGAAAAAAACTCAAAATTAAGTTTCTTGATAACATCGGTGAAGACATTAGAAATATGAAAATCGGTATTTGGCGGAAAGAGACGATGGATAGGGACGACTGGAGACAAATTTAGGGGCTAGAATTTAAGATTTATTCTGGTAAAATTTGTGAAAACGTGATTTATAATTAATCATAATTTAAATGCAGTGTTGGACCGCAGTACGAATTATCGCTTTAGTTGAAAAAGATCATTCATAGCTCTTAGTAGCGAAAAGAATGGGTGTTTCTTAGAAATACCTTACAGATATGGAATAGGTTTCTGGAGAAAAGTTTAATATAGACTAGAGCTCGCTCTTGTAGACCCCGAATTATCAATAACCAACAAAATAGGACATCAGAACTTCCATTCGAAGTAATTCTTTTATGTCATTACCAGTTTTCCAAAGAGACTTCAGGCATGCTACACAAGTTATAGTATCGTTTTCTTTAATAAGAAAAATAATTTTAGAGTCAGGTTAGAGAAGTCGTCGATCAATAAGAGTTCCTTAGCTACAATCTAAACATGTTTTGAACCGCCTCCTAAGGGCTCAAGAACACATACAGCTCCATAAATTGTTTTGAAATTTTGTGCTTTTTTCAGACGAGACCAGAATCTGTTTAAATATTGATAGTCAGCGAATTCGTGTTTGCCGTGAGCCAAAAACAGCTGCACAACTAGAATATGCCCATACCATACTTCATTTTGTTGGTGGAAGTGTTTTGGTCAGGTATTATGGCAGGTGGACGCATGGAATTGGTGATTAATAACGGAACTCTAACAGGACAAAGGTAAATCACACAAATTTTAGAACCTCATGTGCGATAATGACGAGGAGCTGTGGGTGAAAATTTTGTACTTATGGATGATAACGCCCGTCTACATCGAACTCAAGCAGTTAATGACTATTTTGAGACAGAAGGTATTTTCTGTTTGGGGTAGAACCCCCCAGAAATGAACCCCATTGAACATGCATGGGATTTGCTCTCCAGGGCTGTTCATCCTGGAGAAGAAATCATCCTAGAACCCATCATGAACTTACAGTTAATTGCCTGTAAAGAAAATTGGGATTATCTGTCACAGGAAATTGATCGACTTGTTAGCAGTATTAGATCTCGAATCCAGGTGCGCGTATTGAAAATTTAAATTTTATTTGGAAATAATTTTTTAGTTTTTTAATTTTTACTTACTAAAAAAAATAGTATTTTTTGAAAACAAAAAAATATCTGTCAAGATATAACCGGTGAATTATTCGAACGCAATTACTCGAAATTAATTGCTCGAACTCAATTGCTCAAAAACAAATTGGTCGAATAAAACAGAATATTATATATCTAATTATTTACTATAATACAAGATATAGACATAAGAAAGATACTGTTATGAAGCTATTTTCTTGTGGCATCTTAAAGCAATTACTATTTTATTGGGAATAACACAATAATTGGAGTTTAAAAAGATATTTTTTTAATTCAATTTTGGCTTATTTTCATTAAAATAGTTATTGCTATAAGAAAGATACTTTAAATCGAACAAATTATGTGATATGCCACAATCATATATTAATTTATGCTGAAAAAATATTTGTTTCAAATCTAAAATATCTTTAAACTTTCGAAATAATAAGAAAAATAACGGTTTGATTTAGTCTCATTATGATAATGAGAGATTATAATAATTTCCAGGTATTAGGAAAGAATTAAAATTATTATATGCCCATTAACATGGTAGATGGAGACAACTTAAATGGAGATTCGCGGGCCACACTGCTAGACAAAAAGACCAACGTTGGGATACTACAATACAACATTGGAGACCTTACGAAAGTAAACGACCAAGAGGAAGACCACAGATGAGATGGGTTGATGATATTAAAAGAATAGCCGGAACAAATTGGAAATATGTTGCTCAGGTAGAGACCGATGGAAGGAGCTGGGAGAGGCCTATGTCCAAACATGGACGACAGAAGGCTAAGAAGAAAAACATGATAATTACCAATGTTTTCTAATTGGGTATATAATCGATTTTTCAGTTTGATTGTGTTCATTATATTTTGTATGCCATTGGTGATAAGCTGTTTTCATTTTTAAATATACTTTGATAAGTTGACATGGAGTACATATTAAGTAAGAAAGTTAAACCAAAATTGTTGTATTACAACAATTTTCTCTTCATTGAAGATCGAAGTTTCGACACAAAAGTATATTGGCATATCTCACGTGTAATAACCGTAGATGGGCAAGTGTCTTCATCTAACAACGACCACAACCAAAATGCCGACGCTGCTAAATTAGTAGCAACAAAGGTTATGCAGAGAATAAGAGAAAATGCAAAAAAATACGAAGAAGTATCTGCAATATATTCTGTCCCAAGCTTCTACAAGCACAAGAGAAGCTGTTTCAGCCGAATTACCTTTCGTTGGAAATATGAAGTTAAACCATTAGGAAAATAAGAAAAAAAAAGAAAGTTGTTCCTGCCTATCCAAGCAACAGATAGGATCTCATTTTATTAAATAAATTTAAAACGAGTGAAGCTAAATTCTTTTGTTTAACTCAGGACCTATAACAATACTTAGCTAATAGAATCCTGATTTGTTTCTTTCGTCACAACATTACTCCCTTGGCACAGTACCAACATTGGTATGCAGGCGGCACTTTCAAAGTAGGTCCAACGCTCTTTGAACAACTCTATACAATTTATGGACTAAAGGACAATGCGGCCACATCTCTGGTGTTCGCTTTATTGTCAAATAAGACAGAACAGAGTTATCTTAAATTCTTACAAGAAATAAAAAATTTTTTGCCTGCTTGTGCAGCACCAAGTGCTATAATAATATGATTTTGAATTGGCGATCATAAATGCTGTACAACGAGAGTTACCTAGGGGGTGCTTTTTTATTTTTGATAATGCATCTTTTGACACATCCAGGTTTACAAAGGACATACGAGTAGAATCCATAGACAGCTTCAACTTTAAAAATGCTTCCTAGCTACTACTAGTGAAAAAAATTCATAGCTACTAGGAGAAAGGGACTTCACACTTCACTTCGATCCAGACAGTCAAATTAAATGGTTGGCGGGTAAGCTTATGACGAAAAGTTTATTAAGCATTTGATCATCTCTGCGACAAGAACTATAATAAAAATAAAAATTAAAAATAAAAACGTTTATTGCCCTAATAATATTTACATTTCAAATTTAATATCTCATTTTCTTCTTTCCGACGTCCCGCTCTTGCACCGCCTGCTTCTGAATATTTTTCCTTTCGGATTCCTGGTCTTCGGTTGGTGTCTTCCTGTCGTCTTCTTCTGTAGGTACTTATTTTGGCATCGTACCTACTACCCTGATTGGTTGATCTTCGGCAACCATCCGGCTAGACCCTGATCAGGTGGTCGATCAGTTTATAAGTATGTCTATACATCCTCTGGATCCTTTTGTTCTCGAGGATGTCTCTGGTCTTTTGGAGTCTTCTTGTGACCTGGTAGAAGAAGCATCTTGTTCTTTTTTCGGCCACCTCCCTCAGTGGTGTATACTGGAGCTTTTATTTGATGGTTGAATTTGATATTCTATCCTTCCATGTCAATCCGTCTATGATACGGTAGCACGCTGTTTCTGTTGCTTCTAGTCTCCTCCAGTTGGTTTCCGCTATCGAACTCCATACTGGGACTGCATATAACATCACCGATCTAACGTAGGCTAGGTACAACTGGATCTTCTTGGCCTTCGTTAGTGGACTGGTCCTGAAAATATAAGGGAGTATTAGTTTTTTAGCTGCATTTGCTTTTACCTTAGTTTTTTGTCTATGCAACCGGAAGTTAAGTTTTCTATCTAGGTGGACTCCTAGGTACTTGACTGAATTTGTTGCCTGGATCCTGTTTCCTCCTACTGTAATTTCATTCGCTGGTAGATTCCGTTCCTGCGTGAAAATGATGAACTGCGTCTTCTCCGCGTTGATTTTTATCTTCCATTTGTCCGTGAACTCCGTGATTTTTTCTAGGTGGTTTTCCATATTTCTGATGATTCTTCTGTTATCTTTTCCGGTTGCATACACTGCTGTATCATCCGCGTATAGGGCTGTTGAAGTTCTTAAATGTGTTGGTAGGTCTCCAACAAAAATTATTGTATAATATTGGAGATAGAATGCTGCCTTAGGGCATCCCTTCAGAGATTTCTTGTATTGTTGACATCTTCTGGTCAGCTGAAGCTTGGAAAGGGAAAGTTCTATTAGATAAATACATATCACAAATATTGATTAGATAGTGAGGAAGCCCAGATTTGTCCATCTTGAAGATTAGTGCCATTTTTCCAAACCGTGTCGTATGCTTTTTCAATGTGCGACCAGAACATTTTTCCACTCGAGTTTTAGGCTGTCCTGGATTATTTCGAAGATACCTGGATTGGCCGGCTACAATCACCACTTTTTGCCCATTCAATGTACAATTTTTACGATGGAGTGCGATGTGAACTTTTGGAATAATATATATTTGGATATTAAATTTTCTTTTTTATTCGAGCAATTTTTATGTCGAGCAATTCTTTTTGGTTTCGAACAATTGACCCAAAATCCTGTCAACGTTATAATAGTGTTTTTTATAAATGATCCATAAAAGTATTTTCTGAAAATAGTTATTCATAGCGAAAATTTTGGGTAATGCATAACTTTTTCAAATATGTGTATCAAGGTATTGATTTAGTTTAGCAAAATTTTGTATTTTAAACCTAAACTCCGTCTATAAATATTTTTTCGCTGTGTATTTTGTTCTGTATCTGGTTGTTTCTATCATAAAATCCTAATGTCCTTAAAAGCTATCAAGTCTTCCATTTAGCAACGAAAATACGCAGTACATTATTTTTACAACCGACATTGACTTCATTTTGTTAAAATCTCAAAAACAAGAGAAAATTTTTATTTTGTCATAAACCCAACGAATAAAGATCATTATCATTAAGTCCAACAACGACCAATTTATACTCCACGCGGGGGTTAAGAGCATCTTAAATTCCCACATTACCCAAAGCTCTTCTATAAAGCTTCTCAGACCATGTTTGATTGCCAGAAGCAATAAAAACAAGATCCGGTGGCCATTTTAAACCATCACCATTAAAAGTGTGATTTTTGTCAATAGGCCAGTATAACGACGTCAATTGATTTGTAGAAATATTTTTTTCCTGCTTTTTCATTTATGATCAACTTCAAAATAAGAAATATGCTTTATTGTCGCTGAAAACTGTACAATTTTATGGACAAAGCTTATATAAGTTAAAAAAAAAGTAATAATAACAATAACAATTAAAATTTACTAAAATTAAATAAATCGTCAATATCACAGAATAAAACATAATAAAATATACAATATATGGCAAAATATCACAAAATATTGCAAATTGCATAATAAAACCTTACGAACTAGTTTACGAATAAGGTTAAGCTGCTGCATGTGATACACAATATACAGTGTGTCCGTAAAGTATGGAATAAATACGATATTTCCTAAATGAAAAGCTTTTTTAAAAAAATCTAAAACACGTAGATTTTTAAAATTTAATGTTCTACATTTCACAATAAAATGTTATTATACAAGGTGATACACATTACAGTGATGACGTCTAAAAAGTATAATACCCGCGTCTAATGGATATAATTTGAAAGAAATGAGCTGATTTCAAAAAAGTATAATACCCGCGTCTAATGGATATAATTTGAAAGATATGAGCTTAGAAAATAAATTATTTATTATCAATTGCAAAAAAGTAGCTTACTTCTAGTTTTTGGTAAACTGTCATTATTTTTAGTAACGTTCAATAACAATTAAGTAGTACAATAATTGTATTAATTCGTGAATGTTCTGTATTATTGATTAGAATTAAGTTTAAATAGAAATGAATTTGAGTGTAAAGCAAAGAATTGAAATACTCATGATGATTGGGCATGGAGACAAATCGCGAACTCGGATAGAAGTGTGTAATTTATTTAATGATAAATATTCAGAAATACCCATCACGCATTCAACAGTAAGTAAGATTGAAAAGAAATTTCGATAAATTACGGTTGAAAATGCACGCAGATCAGGTCGTCTCTCTATAAATTATGTTACAAGACAAGTTGTTCTACTTGCTTTTAAAGAAGATGCGCACACTTCTGTTCGTAAGATTAGAAGTGATCTCGATGTTTGCAAAACAACGGTACACAAAGTACGTAACAGTAAGTAAAGTAACTAAAATGCACAGTTGTACAGGAATTAAACGAGGATGATCCAGATAAAAGATTACAATTTTCCGAAATAATGGTGAATAACAGCCACCCAAACCCTCTCCTGGTTCAAAATATTATTTTTTCTGATGAAGCTACATTCAAATTAAATGGCGAGGTCAACCGTCAGAATTGTAGATACTGGGCAAAAGAAAACTCCAACTGGATGCGGAAATATCATACACAATACCCGCAAAAGATAAACGTATGGGCTGGCATTGTAAGAAATAAAATCATTGGACCCTACTGTTTCGAAGGTAATTTAAACGGGCCAGCATACCTTCAGTTTTTAAGTGGGTATCTCGTACCTACTTTAGTTAATTTATTCTCCAGTACAATTAATCCTGAAAGTTTTGATAAAAGTTGATGGTTTCAACAGGATGGTGCGCCTCCGCATTATGTTTTAGATGTTCGAAGGTACCTAAATGAAATTATCCTATATTAATCCTTTGGATTATTTTATGTGGGATCATTTTAAGAATGTTGTTTATAAAACGAAACCTGAAAATATTGGAGACTTAAAAACAAGAATTCGTAAAGAAATAAAGAATATTTCTCAAGAAAGCATAAACAAGGTTCTACAAGAATTTGTACAACGTTTGGATTACTGTCAAATACAATAAGGGCTACAATTCGAACATTGAAGATTAAGTCATGTATTATTACTGGATTACTTTCAAGTTATATATTAAAATTTATCAAATTATATCCGTTAGATCCCAGTATTATACTTTTTTGGAATCAGCTCATTTTTATCAATCCAAAAATGTCCTTAAATACAGGGTGTTCAGGGGGTACAATAAAAATAAAAGTGGAAGAAGAAGTAACCGATCCTATTGAAGCTGGCAATGGGATAAGACAGGACGATTTCCTGAGACCCTTATTATTTAACCTGATTATGAATGAAATAATAAAAAAAGTAAGAACTAAAAAAGGATACCAAATGGAAGAAAAACAACATAAAATAATCTGCTATGCAGACGACGCAATACAACTCTCTCAAAATAAAGAAGAAGAAGAAGATTTACAACGTATGCTGTACCAATTTATGTTAATTTTCCCAAAAAAAGACAAAATGCATGGTTACAATAGCAAATTTACTAAGATGTAAATTGAAGCTGGAAGGTCAGATAATAAAACAAGTGATGGTGTTTAAATATTTAGGCATCACAGTATCTAGCTACAGAAAGCTCGAAACTGAAGTTGAAGATCAAGTGAATAGAGCAAATAGAGCCGCACGCTGCCTGAATGAAACAACATGGAGAAATAAAAATATCAGGAAAGAAATGAAAGGCTGAATTTACAAAACAGTCATCAGACCACTAATATAATAGAGTCATTTCTGTATAATATAAAAATTATAGAGTTGTATATTGCTAATTTATTATTCTGGAGATTTTGAATTTATTCGTTATCATGTTTCCTTGTTCGATCTTCGTATTTGGTCAGTATAAGCTGTATTTCATCTCTTACAAAATGAATGTTTTGAATATTGTGGATCGTTAGATTGCTGACATAACATATAGTTTGGCGCAAATGAAAGGAATATACTCGTTATTTCGTAAGTCGGTGACTTTAAGAAAACATCATGAAACCTATCTAATTATGGACGCATTCAAATCATCGACATCTCTATTTTGCTGCCAATAAACCTTGCTCGTTCAATTATTGCTTTTGAACTGGCTGTAGTGAGGGAAGGCATATTTTGTAAGAGAGGCAGGAGACCGACTTTGTTCTCATCCCTACTCCATGCTGTTTACTGGGTGAGAAGTGACATTGGTGAACGCCTGGTGATGATATCATATCTAGTATAATTGATCAGAGTTATCGATTAATGTTAAAATTATTAAATTATTAATATGGCTATTAAAACATAAAATACATAGAAGTCACCAATCGACAGAAGTAGTATCGGACGACCGCGCAAGTCTTCTTCCTCTTTATAAGCAGAATTGCTTATAAAGAGAAAGAAGAAAAAGAAGAAAACATAGAAGTTAGTGATAGAAGGGCGAAAATTAAGAGTTGTGTTTAATACCATATTATAAAAAAAATTTTGTCCAAAACACCAAAAAGAATGTTTGGAGTGAATTATCTTATCACTTAGGGGTATAAAAATATATTAGGACCGATTTTCAGACCTACCGAATATACATATAACACAAAAATCGGTGAAGCCGTTTTGGAAAAGTATGGCAACTAAAATAACTTTGTGATACTAATATGGTTAATAAAAAATAGGGGTTGGTGATAAAAGAATAAAAATTTAGGGTTGTATGTATTGTTTAATGCTACATTAAAAAGAATTTAAATAAAAAATGTCATCCAAAAAATTTAAAAAACTGTTTGGGGTAGACCGTCCTTATCGCTTAAGGGTATGAAAAATATATTATAACCCATTCTCAAACCTACCAAATATACATACAAAATTTCATAAAATTGGTCAAGCTGTTTTGGAGGAGTATGGCAAATAACCCAGTGACACTAAAATGGCTATTAAAAAATAGGGGTTGGTGATCTAAGGGTAAAAATTTAGGGTTGTATATACCTTTTAATGACACATGTTTATATATATTTTAATGTCACAATAAAAAAATGTTTGGAGTTGACCACCATTACCACTTAAGGGTATGAAAAACAGATTACTACCAATTCTTAGACCTACCAAATATACGTATAAAATTTCATAAAAATCGTGTTAGTCGTTTTGGTAACCAATTATTTGACACTAGTATGGCTATTAAAAAATATAAAAGGATGAACATTTAGGGTTGTATGTATTTTTGTTGTCACATCATAAATAAAATAGAAATAAAAAATGTTGTTCAATAAAATAAAAAAATACCACCCTTATCATTTAGAGGTAAAAAAATAGATAACAATCTATTTAAAGATCTGCCAAATATACATGTAAAGTTTCATAAAAATCAGTCAAGACGTTCCGTAGGAGTATGCCTACAATTTGTTGTATTTCGTAATATCATAGGCAGGTTGTACAATTTTCTTGTGTAATCTGCCTACGATATTACTTCGGCCAAGCCAATTGACGGATTTAAAATAGAAGAATTATCCGAGAAGCCATAGAGAGCGATAAACCTCCGAATTGTCTCAATAAAAGAGATGGCTGCATTTGGTTGCCTTCAAGATAGAGATTTCTCCTCAATCATAATAAAACATCGTTCCCTCTGTCTACCAATCTAGCCCCGACCGTCCAGAATCTTCGAACTCCCACCGAAAATCAACTCCCACTGAAAAGCCACGTTAGTGAATGCCATTAGCAAAGAAGGTATAAATTGACCATCCCCCAAGCAGTAGCAGTTTAGTAAAAAGTTACCGGTGTACAAGTGAAGTGATTTGAGAGCAGTTTAGTAAAAAGTGACCGGTGTACAAGTGAAGTGATTTGAGAGCCCAGGCTACTGAGGCCCTGGAAGCCCTAATGAAGACTTCAGAGAGGAAGTCGAAAACTAGGCATACCCAAATTCAATGCGGTTTAATCCAGAAACTCGGTGAATTTGATATTAATTTTTTTAATAATATTAATTTTAGCTTTAGTTTAGTTTAAATGTAAAAAACCGCGGAAGCTTTTCATATTAGCGTTACTGGACTATTTGTAACATTACCCTTAATGACATACCGGATTAGAATCGTTCTCTCGAGACTACGATGATGACGATGTTTAACCTGAAAGTGCTCCCTCTAATACTTTTTTAACGATTTAACGACTGACGGACATGCATTCGCTATTAATGACTTTCGGATGCTGCACCAAGTACCCGTTATTATCAGGATTATCAAAAGAGTGAATTGTTTAGACGTGTTTACTGAAAGTAATAAAGACACGTATTCTAAGTATTCTGGTGTATAGTACGCTGTGTTAACCTTAATGGTTATTTGAAAACCAACTACTTTAATTTTAAGCGGATTTATGGGAATTTATTTTTAATGAAATCTCTCAAATTCGTCGATTAAATCCTTTAATTGCCCAATTTCAAACTAGACTTTCTCGTACAGGGTGATCAGTGTGATCACGGAATAAAAATGATACATTGTTGTCAAAAATCATGTACAACATACCATTAATAAAGAAAACTGATACTAATTTGATACTGATAGTGATCCTTTACTAGAAAATAAAAACTAAAATAATAATGAGACCATGCTGGGCTTACACACCAATGACTATCACATGATAGACTTATTATTAACCTTTCAGGGACAACGTGACATAATAGAACACAAAATGTAATGTCGGACTAGCAGTCCGCAAATCTAGAAATGATCCAAAAAACAAATATTTTAATATTTTGTCACTGTTTTTATACTCATGCTTTAAAAATAACAGTTAATAGAAACATCTTTTTTATGTTTTGAATACTATAAAACAAAAAACCCAAATTAAACAAATACAAAACAACTATTTCTGAGAAATCAAACAAAGACTAAATAAAAAACAAATGTTACAGATGCGCAAAGTAGATACATGAATGAACGAAAAGTCTATCTTTGTAAAAACCATCCTGTAGGCAGTCGGAGCAAATGCATTTTGCCTGTTCTAAGCATACAAATGTTTGGCATTTTTGACAGGTATATCTGGTTGGCACATTTTTTATCTACTACAGTAAAAACAACTACCTCGACGATTAGGTTGTGGATTTTGGTCTGGAACAATTTCTTCTTTAATACGGCAAATTTCTTGTATTCTTGATCTAATTAATCTAGGAATACGTTTATTCAAAAATCGACGTTGCACACGATCGTTTACTAGTTCCATACCAAGAGCTTCTAGAAAATGTCTTCTAGGCATTTTATCTATCTCATTAGATTTATATTTTTTTATTACAAATGAATTGATACTGGCTTCATTCATTGCAGAATAAAAAATGACCATAGGCCATCCGCGAGTGGGCCGAGCGCAATAGTGGGCGACACATTTTATCAACTAGATCTACTTCTCCTTTGGATCTATTAAAAGTAAAATAACGTTTTTGTTTTTTTCTGGGTATAAACGACACATTCGTATATTTTTCTCTACAAGTAAACGTACTTGTTCTTTCTGGTCTCTTAGAATTAGTAAATTGAAGTGGAAGCTCTATTTTGTATTTTCTCATAGTGCCTATCATAGTCAGATGATGTTTGTTTGAAAAAAGAGCGGCCAAGCTGAGGCTCGTAAAAAAATTGTCCATTGTTATATTTCTGTGAGAACCATATATAGGACTGCAGAGGCGAGGAACGAGGAAAATATTGCTCGTATCAACGTTATATGGGCAAGGTGTCCGACGTACACCTCTAGATTTGCGGTATAAGGAAACGAATTGAAGAATTTACTCACAAATGCCAATTTGCTAAGTTCTCAAATATCTGTCTTTTTTGCAGATTGATTACTAAGATTGTAAGAACACAGTTCAATAAAAATATTCGTGTTGTCTACAATGGTTTGCAAAATCTCTTCAGTAAAAAAAACAACTTCAAATATTTGATGCACTTTTCATATGTCGTACTTCCCTTATTACTCAAGAAATTTTTACCTTCATTAAATTGTCACTGCGAGTTAGTATTCGGCGGTTTCCTACATGTTTCTTTCATTTAGTTGTTCCATCCTTATCAACGAACTGCAGCACTCTTTGTGGAATATTCAAGACTTCTGAGATTGGCTACTCAATTTCTTCTTCCATGTCGGTGTCGTGGTCATGTACTCGTATATCATCTCAATATCCTTCTAAACTAGCGTCGTTATCGTCAGGTCAACTTCTGGCTCAAAATCAGAGAGAAATTTCTCATGAAGATTTTTAAGATATGCTTGTTGTTTTTAAAAACTCTGTTATATTCAAAAAATCTGTAAAAAAAATAAGTTTAAATACAGAAAACATAATCAGTAGATCACTCCCAATTAGAAATCACATAAATTATATAAAATTAATAAATATTTACCCCAGAAATAAAATATTTTAAAATTGACTACTTTGCTTTGGAGGCTGAGTCCTCGAAAGACCTTAAGAAGACATCGAAGAGGATGTCGAAAGCTCGGCGCATTGATAATCGACGCAGTTCTACCCGGAAGACTGTCGAGTTTAATATAATTCCTGTAATAGTATTATTTATATATATATATATATATATATATATATATATATATATATATATATATATATATATATATATATATATATATATATATATATATATATATATATATATACACTTCTCCAAGAAATTAACGCACCACTTCAATAAATCAATTTTATTTGTAAACAGGCAAAGAATAAAAAATAAAACTTCAGCAGATTTAGTCTACATTTTATTAGTAACTACAACAATTTGTCTAATCATTACAAAATGTTGAAGTACAGGAGAAAAAAAAAATAAAACGGAAAATTCTAAAGAAATTATGATAAGAAAATTAAACTAAAATATGAAAAATGTCTTAATAACGCATGTTTTTCACCTTTACTACATATAACAGCCTCACATCGTTGGCCCATACTTAAAATTAATTGCCGTATTTCATTTTGGTCTAGTTCTCTCCAAATCTGGATCAGCCTCTCTACCACTTCCTGTAAGTTGTTTGGTTGGATCGGTGTCGCTCTTAATCGCCTACCAAGGATATCCCAGAGATTTTCAATCGGATTTAAATCCGGACTATGTGCTGACCATTCCATAGTGTTAATTTCTACCTCTTCTAGATAATTTCTGACGATCTGTGAAGCATGAGGTCTAGCATTATCTTGCATTAGTAAGAAATTTTCACCGATATAAGGAGCGAATGGTAATACATGTTGCTCCAGGAACTAAAAAAAGGGACCTTTCAGCTGTAACAGTTCCATTTTGTATGACCACTAGGTCCGTATGTGCGGTCCAAGAAATACCACCCCACACCATAACGGACCCTCCACCAAAAAATGTGGTGTGAGAAGTTACACTGAGCGACTGAGCATATCGTTCGTTGGGTCGTCGCAACACACTAACACGTCTGTCGTTATTGTACAAACAAAATCGATATTCATTAGTAAATAGCACTTGTTCCCAGTCAGCCTCTAACCAATTAACGTGTTCTCTGGCAAAATGTAGTCTCCCCCTTCGATGCTCTGCAGTTAATAGAGGACCTCGGGCGGCAATCCTAGGTGTTAAGTTGTATTCCCTAAGTCGCTGGCGAACAGTTTCAGTACTAATTTGTAAGGCATGCACGTCTCGAAGCTGAATTTGTAGACTTGGATGTATTACAAAACGTTGTCGAAGAGCAAAACTTCTTAAAAATCGATCTTGAATAGGGTAGTTACCCGCTTTCGTCCTTGTTCTTTTCTGCGAGTATGATCCCCTGTTTGGAGGAATCGTTCTAACACCCGTGAGACGGATGTGTAGGACACATTAAACCGACGACCAATTCTTCGGTAACTCCAACCTTCTTCTGACAGTATCACTGCTTGGGCACATTTATCTCGGGTTAAATTACGTGATTGACGCTCCATAATAAACACAATTAACAATAATCGACGATTAAACGGTAGTCGAATAAAATTCGTGAACACTTGGAAATTAGTATATTTATAGAATTAGTAAATTTTTTGCTTCTTTTTGTTTTGTTGCAAAAAAAACTATAGCGATAAAACACAGTCAATATAAATATAGATTGTACGAATAGCATATACAAGGGGCTTGCAAAATATAACATTACAATAGGAATTTTTATTAACGCTAATAAAATATGTTAATATTTCAAAGTGGTGCGTTAATTTCTTGGAAAACTGTATATATATATATATATATATATATATATATATATATATATATATACATATATATATATATATATATATTGTTATGAAATTAAAGCTCCTAAACAGTTTTTTTTTTATGAATAGTATGAACATAAAACAAAATGACAATATTGAATATACCACATATATATTTAACTCAAACAATTGTATTATTGTTGTTAATTTAATAGTTGAAACTAGATTCAACAATAAGAAAGAAACTAAAAGCAAAAATAAGCAGAATTCACAGACATGTAACAAACCAATAAGGACTATATTGTATCACCAGATTTAATTAATGTTTTCAAAATAATTTTATTATTATTATAATTAAAACCAGTTGGTTTATTATAAACAAATTTAGCATAATAGAAATAAGATTCTTTTAATACGTGAGTTATTATAGCCACTGAGTTATAGTTGGTTGATAAACACTTTTCAATTAAAAAAAAATATATAAAAAAAAATTAAACCAAAAACAATTGTTGATCATGAAATTGATTATGATTTAAACTTAAGTTATTGTTCGTTATATATATATTATATTATTTATGTAAGAGATACTTACAGAATAAGCCAATATAGCCACAACATAAAGATACAAAAAGCAAATATCAAACCACTTCGGATCGAGTGGAAATAAAAACCATAAATTTGTATTTATTAATTAATTACAAATTTTATTATAATCCAAATTCTAATATATACAAGTCAATAGAATCTTCAACAGTCCTAAAACAGATAAAATATTTAAGTCATTTATTCACAAAGTAAGAAGTTTCAATTTGTTAGTAAACATACAGTTAACATGGATAGAGCTCGGAAAATAAAACGTGTTAGGAGGTGAAATAGGATATATCTCATAAATAAGAGTTCAGAATGATATAATCTTTAATGGACAGGTAATCTGAAGACAATTCTCAGTGATTCAATATCAAAAATGCTTTCAGATAGCTTTAAAATTAAATAAAAGCAAAATAAAAGCAACTAATTCATGTTAAAATTGGTGTATGTCAAATTTGTTAGTAAAAATTTTAATATTTAAATTATCATTTGTTGTAGAAATTATATGTCAAAAGAATGCTTAAATTCTCTAGTATTTGTTTCAATTCATTTCAAAAGTCAATATAGTTCTCAAGATTTAACAATTTATGAAAATTTAAAATATTTTTTATTTTAATCATAAATGTCAAAAATATACAAAAATCCTGTCAGGTCTTAAAAAACATTGTCAAAATGCTTGGAGATCTGGTAAGCAATGAAAAATAAAAGATAGAAAATCAATAGTTACGAAGGGGCAGAAAATTTTTGATTATTTTTCAGCAGTCACAATTTTTCAAAAGTATTTTAAAAAACCTTAAAAAAGTCCTGAATTATAACAAAGTATATTCAAATTACCTTGCCGATAAGAAACCATCGTTTCTGATTAAATTTTAGCAAAGCCTGCAGATTAACAGTATATTTTCCGATAAGGGAATTGTTAGCAGTCATCATAAAGAGGTCCACAGCTACCAGAAAGGTGAGTTTTTACACTCATCTGAATTCTCGCTGAATAAAGAGACCGTTTGGTGTTTATTTTTGACTGAAGATCATTTAAAATTCATTTTGGGTACTTATAAATATTTCTCAACCATTGGAGAGATAATTCTGATAGTTTTGCGGCCCTAATCCATTAGAAGACGTCACTGAAAGATGCAATCTTTGTTATTGAAGATTTCCATAAAATTTTTAGAGAAGGAATTATCTGAAAGACGAAAGTGAACTTTAATAAAGTTAAACGCAAGTTTTGAAATTTCTTTAGAAATAATCTTACCTTTTTTTTAAACAGCCTATATCATTCTAAATCATCTTTGTGTTAAAAAAACAAAATAATTTGAAGTCAAGTTCACAAAAATTTTATTATCGCTTTTGTAATATTAACCAAATATAATTCACCGTTTCTTTTGCTTACTAAAATCATTAAACAAAACAGTTAAACTAAAAAAAATTGAAGGATTATAAACCTTTGTTTTCGCTCTAAAAAGATAGTAAGTGAGGTTATAAATACTTTGACAAACAAACACGTATTAGATCTTAGATCAAGTATTTCTTGTTGCAACTTCACAAAACACTAATTTCATATACTTACTTCAATATTGTATTACGTCATAAATCTAAATCCATTCATATTAGTATTAAACGGTTAAGTATTGGCTTATTTATTGGAAGAATCTTAAATAATTTTTTTTATATATATTATACAAGATATCGTTGTGTAATATTTAATTGATCACTTGTGAATAATTGCACAGTACATTAAAAATAAAACTTCTTGTGTGGTGATTTTTGCTTTATATAATTTTATATAGCTTTATCAAGCAGTACAGGTCACAGAACTCGCTTGAGTTAAGAGTCTGCATGTTCTAAGACAAATAAGTAAAAAAAAATTTAAATTCAAAATACAGATTTAGAGAATACAAGGTGAGTAGAATAAATGTTTGTCAAATTTTTTTTTATTTTCAGGCGTTCAATAATTTTTATTAAAAGCATTTCTAAATTTAACAATATTACAAATTAATCAACTTAAAAAAAATTATTTTTATCTTCATAAAGCTAGCCGGTAAATAAAAGCAACTTGTAGTTTTCTTGCATCGAATTCACATATCATAACAATTTGGCGCCCAACGTGGGGCTGTGTATTTGGACGGTGACAGGTAGTGCATTATAACAAAGTATTAACCAGTGGTGTACCTTAAACATTTAATAACATAATATACAGGGTGTTAAGAGTATAATTTGTGTAGATAATAAGTTTATTGAGTGAATTGAAATTAAATAAAAATAAACATGGACAAAAGAAAGACTAGATCACATAAGAACGTAGAAGAAGAACAGGAAGTGACAGACAGAACCGAAGAACAAATTAAAGAGACTGAAGAAGTACAGGAGACAATGGAGGAGAAAAGACAGCCAGAAGAAGCACAAATGGAAAGGCAAATGGCAAGTGGAGACCAAGCTCAGCCCGTAAAGAAGGATGAATTGGACTTTCACAAGATGATGGCAATTTTGTTACAGGAAATAAAAAAAACTGAGCAAAATATAAACCAGAAAGCAGAAGAAAATAAACAACATATGACAAAAGAACTTGAAGATACAAAAAAAGAAATAAAACGGGAAATAACACAAAATTTTGATGACAAAATACAACAGATGGCACAACAGGTTGAGGATAAGTTGGGAAAGAAGATAGAAGAAGTAAAAGAAGAGTTAACCCTAGAAATGGCCAAGATGGAAGAGCAGTGCAAAGAACAAATGGAAGTGTTATCGGCACAGCTGGAAAAGAATAATGAAACTCAAAATAAAAAGATTGAATTAATGGAACAAAATTTGAAGCTAGAACAACAAAATAACCAAAAAAAGTTCGAAGATATTGACGAACAAATGGGAGTGTTGGCAGTACAGCTGGAGCATCATATTGAGCAGAAGGAAGAGATATTTCGACGAGACATTAATGAACAGTGGAAGAAAAAAGAAGATGAAATAGATGAAAATATGAATAAGACCAAAGAGATAATGGAGAAAGAAATTGGGAGAGTACAAGAGTCTCTTAAAGAAGTGACACAGAAGGAATTGGATGCAAGGCCGGTTGTACAAACGGTCGAAAGAGATTGTAAAATCTATTTTAGTGGAAGAATAAAACAGCAGCATCCAGTACCTTTCATGAAATTCCTTAGGCACAGATATGCATCTTACAGAAATTTCGAAGACTTTAAAGAATTCATCAGAAACCAGATGACGGATGAGGCGTTACTATGGTTTTCGAACAAAGAAAATGAGTTGGTGGATCTGGAAGACTTTGCGACCAAATTCAGTGAATATTTCTGGGGTCAAGCACAACAGCGTTCAATCAAAAACGAGCTGTTAAGTGGCAAATACAACCCAAATCGTAGCATGTCATACCACCGGTACGCCATGCAAATTTACAGCACAGCTCAATACTTAGACTGTGGTTTTAACGAAGAATACATTGTGGGTTGTATCGTGCAACACTTTGATCGGACATTGGAAGATATCATGATGTTATACAACTTTAAAGAAATAGACAAACTGTGCCAATTTTTGATGATGCATGAGCAACGAAACCCCATGTATCAAAACAATGACCAAGCAAATAATAATAATAATAACAACTTCAATGGGAGCAATAACTACAGCAGAAACAATAATCAGAACGGCAATAATTTCAATAATCATCGTAATTTTAACAATAACTATAGACAAAATAATGGTAACAACAACTATAATAACTCGAACTTTAGGAATAATAATAATAACTACCGCAACCAAAATAATCAGAACTTTAATCGCCAAAACTATAATCGTAACAATCAAACTAACAACAATAACTATGGAAATAATGGACGGTATCAAAACGGTAATTACAATAATCAAAACAACGGAAATTTTAACAGAAATAATTACAATAATAACAACAGAAACTTTAACTCCAATGGCAATATGAATCATGCATTTTCAAACAGTGCCGTTCAACAGAATCAGACAAACAATTCACAACAACAGTCAAATCAAAACTACACAAACAATCGAAACCATAACACTAGAAGTCTAGAAGATATAAATAGAAATAACCAAAAAAGACAAGTGAATTTTCTAAGTCACCATCAATCATACACCGACGTCAGTCAACAAGAGTCACCAATTGAAACACTCAACACATCATCACCATCACAACCCTTTGACACACAATACACAACAGATTCACAATCACCAAATTTTCAATAAAGCACCTGCTAAATGCGGCCGTATGTCACTATGAGCATCCAAGGGAGTTCATAACATTTGGGGAAGAAAAGAAAAGTCAAAATTTGCAAGGGTTAATTTTAATTCAGGGTAAATTCTTTCAAAAACAAGTTAAAATTTTAATAGACACGGGTTCTGAAGTTTCACTAATTGACAATAAAGTTATTAATGAATTAAATTTTCAAAAATATTGTTATTCAATTCCAAAGGTTAATCTAGTGGGTGCAAACAACAAAAAACTATATGAAGCAAAGAAGGGAATAGTGGGAAAAGTATTATTTGATACAACCGAATATAGTATGCAATTCATAATAGTAGAAAACATGAGACATGATATTTTGATTGGGACAGACGAAATGGACAGAAATGGAATGGTCATCGATTATGTAAACAAAACTTTACAAATTCAAGAAGAAGTACTGAAATTTGGAAATACAGAAGACGAGGAATCAAAACAAGAGGAATTAAAGATAAAGGAAATTAACAATATTCAAAATCATACAAACTACAATTTTATAAATAATGAACCAGAAGAAAGTAAAATGGAATTGGAAGAAAATTTAGTATGTGCAGAAGAATGGAAAGAAGATGTAGGAAGATTGTTGCAAAAATATGATGGTTTGATAAAATCCGAAAACCGAGTGGCTGAAAAGTACATGCATAAAATTGAGGTAAAAGGAATAGAAAATTTTAAATCGAAGACATATCCAATTCCTTATAAATACCGGAAAGAAGTTTCAAAGGAGATAGAGAAGATGTTACAAAACGGAATAATTGAAAACAGCAATTCAAAGTACATAAACCCTATAGTGGTAGTGAAGAAGAGCAATGGTGAGTTAAGATTATGCCTCGATGCCAGGAACATTAACAAATATTCAACACCACAATATGAAGCACCACAAAGTGTAGATGCAATCTTTGGAAAAATAACTAAATCAAATTATTTTACAAAAATTGACCTGAAGCATAGCTTTTGGTTGATACCATTGCATAAAGATAGTAGGGATTTTACAGCCTTTTCGATAGATGGGGTAATATACAGATTTAAAGTAGTTCCATACGGTTTGCAAAGTGCATGTTCAGCTCTTGTACGTGCTTTACATCAAATTTTGGATCAATACGAAGACTTTATTATACACTACATTGACGATATTCTCATTTATTCTCACACATCACACGAACATTTAACACACATAAATATTTTGTTGAATGCATTGAATGAAGCAGGATTAAAAATTAACTTAAACAAATGCCAGTTTTATCAACAAGAGGTCACGTATTTAGGATATAAATTAGACAGAAGTGGTATTTCTATGGACGAAGAAAGAATTGAGAAAATAATGAACTATCCAGCACCGAAAAATTTGAAAAATTTACGAGGATTTATAGGCCTAATCAACTACTTTAAACGATTAATTCCAGACTTGAGTGAGAAAGAATTACCATTAATTCAACTATTGAAGAAGGATCAAAAATGGAAATGGAAAGAAGAACAAAACCAGGCCTTTCAAAATTTAAAGGACATATTTCGGACTAATCTAAGAATTTATCACCCCAGGTACGATTTGCCATTCATTCTACAGACAGATGCTTCCATGCACAAATTTGCAGGAGTGTTGTTACAAGTCCAGGACAATGAAGAAGTTCCTATTTCATTTGTGTCACGTGTAACCAGAAATTACGAGAAGAGGTATAGTGTCACCGAATTGGAATTTGCTAGCATACTATTTTGTGTAACAAAATTTCGGTATTATTTATTAGGATCAAAATTTTATATTGAAACTGACCATTTATCGTTAATAAATATCATGAATAACAAATTGCTTAATAATAGAATACATCGTGGGACTTTACTACTTCAAGAATATAACTTCGAAATTAGACATATAAAAGGAAGAGATAATGTCATTGCAGATGCCTTGACAAGGAACGAAGAGGAAGGAACAAGAGAAGAGAGAAAAATTCAAATCGGATTAAATATATTAAAAGAACAGGAGGGAATGTACTCAAAACAAGCCATTAGAGAAGATCAGCAAAATTTAACACAGAAAGAAAAGGAAAGATGTATACTGAAAGATCAAATTTACATTAAAAGAATTGGAGAGCAAGAGTTATATTACATCAGCAAAAATTTAGCCGAAGAAATACTGAAGGATTTACATGAAAAGAATGGACACGCGGGTAGTAAGAAAATATGGTTAATGTTTCGAGAAAACTATATCACCAAGAAGGATACAAGCATAATCAAAAACTTGACTAGAAAATGTCATACTTGTCAAAGACAAAAATCGAAGAATTTTTCAAATTGGAATACTCCCAAAAATATAATAGCACAAGAGCCCTTAGATATAATAGCTATAGATTTTTTGAGTGACTTGATACAAACGGAAGGAAATGGACATAAACATATCATGGTAATCGTAGATTTATTTTCAAAATTCATCAAACTTTATTCCAGTAAAAATACAAAAGTCAACACTATCATAAATAATTTAAACAATTATTTTGAAGAAATAGGAAAACCTAAACAATGCATACTGGATAATGCCACATATTTCCAAAACGACCGATTCAAAAATTTTATGACAAGAAATGGAACCAAATTAAGTTTTACAAGCATCAGACATCCTCAATCAAATCCTTCGGAAAGATATATTCAAGAAGTGATAAAATTTTTAAGAATATCAATAGAAAACAAACACACTGTATGGGATCAACATTTATTAAGGATAGAACAATACATAAATCAGTTACCAAACACTGTGACTAATGAGATACCACTATTTCTAATGAAAAGGATAAGACCAGAAAGACCTTGGATTATAGAAATAGAACCTGAATATGACCAAATTTGTCAAGATGTAAAACTAAGAATCATCAAGAATGGAGAGAAATATTTGAAAAGACAAAACAAAAGGAAGATGAGAACAAACCAAAAATTTCAAAAAGGAGAACTAGTATTAATTAGAGCACATAGGGTAAGCAATTATAGAGATAACATTTGTAACAAACTTTTACCACCATTGGAGGGACCTTATGAAGTTGAAACAGAAGATGGAGAAAATAGTTATTTATTGAAATATCCTGAGAGTGGGTATCTTAGAGGAGTTTTTAACATAAAAGACATTTACAAATATGAACAATAAGTGAAGAAATAAGAAGACATTATTAATTTTAAGTTATATTTATAAAATGAAACAATTTTTTTTAAGTAAAGGACATGAATGGGATACAGAAGATGGAATAATAATAATAATAATGCTGCTATTTATGAAAAATGATGAAATATGAATTATTGCGGATATTATGATTATGAATATGATATATAATATAATATGAATTATGATGAGTTATGAAAGATTATAATGATATAATTATGCAGTATAATAATAAAACTTGGAATGGAATTACAGAAGAAGGATTGGAGAGGAAAAATTTGAAACGAAGATGGCAGAACTCTAAGAAACCAAGGAAGAAAAACAACTATAAAATGGATTCAAAAGTAGAATATAAACTCAACCCTCAACGAAAACTTATTAAAAATAACCGAATGATAATAAAGTCACATTCAAACTAGCTTACACTCTAACCACAAAATGCAGCTCACACGGGCTTAAATAAAACTTAAACTCTATATTTTTTTTATATATTCAAAATAAAACATGCATTAATAAAACAAACTAAAGCAACTTAAGCTTACACATGCAAAATTAAAAGAACAAAACTAATTATTATTTTTTTTCAAAGAGAGCATTCAAACTATCTGCAGCATAATTGTATACCATATATATGCAACTGAATCAAAAATTTAATTGTTTTTAACCATCACACATTCATAAAATCACTGAAACATACACTTGTGTCGACGTTCAGAGAAACAATCACACAACTTGCAAAAAAACCAGTCAAAGAAAAATGAATATTTGATATTTGCCAAAAAAATTGTCAAATATGAAATATTAATTTTTGGAGAATTGTTATGAAATTAAAGCTCCTAAACAGTTTTTTTTTATGAATAGTATGAACATAAAACAAAATGACAATATTGAATATACCACATATATATTTAACTCAAACAATTGTATTATTGTTGTTAATTTAATAGTTGAAACTAGATTCAACAATAAGAAAGAAACTAAAAGCAAAAATAAGCAGAATTCACAGACATGTAACAAACCAATAAGGACTATATTGTATCACCAGATTTAATTAATGTTTTCAAAATAATTTTATTATTATTATAATTAAAACCAGTTGGTTTATTATAAACAAATTTAGCATAATAGAAATAAGATTCTTTTAATACGTGAGTTATTATAGCCACTGAGTTATAGTTGGTTGATAAACACTTTTCAATTAAAAAAAAATATATAAAAAAAAATTAAACCAAAAACAATTGTTGATCATGAAATTGATTATGATTTAAACTTAAGTTATTGTTCGTTATATATATATTATATTATTTATGTAAGAGATACTTACAGAATAAGCCAATATAGCCACAACATAAAGATACAAAAAGCAAATATCAAACCACTTCGGATCGAGTGGAAATAAAAACCATAAATTTGTATTTATTAATTAATTACAAATTTTATTATAATCCAAATTCTAATATATACAAGTCAATAGAATCTTCAACAGTCCTAAAACAGATAAAATATTTAAGTCATTTATTCACAAAGTAAGAAGTTTCAATTTGTTAGTAAACATACAGTTAACATGGATAGAGCTCGGAAAATAAAACGTGTTAGGAGGTGAAATAGGATATATCTCATAAATAAGAGTTCAGAATGATATAATCTTTAATGGACAGGTAATCTGAAGACAATTCTCAGTGATTCAATATCAAAAATGCTTTCAGATAGCTTTAAAATTAAATAAAAGCAAAATAAAAGCAACTAATTCATGTTAAAATTGGTGTATGTCAAATTTGTTAGTAAAAATTTTAATATTTAAATTATCATTTGTTGTAGAAATTATATGTCAAAAGAATGCTTAAATTCTCTAGTATTTGTTTCAATTCATTTCAAAAGTCAATATAGTTCTCAAGATTTAACAATTTATGAAAATTTAAAATATTTTTTATTTTAATCATAAATGTCAAAAATATACAAAAATCCTGTCAGGTCTTAAAAAACATTGTCAAAATGCTTGGAGATCTGGTAAGCAATGAAAAATAAAAGATAGAAAATCAATAGTTACGAAGGGGCAGAAAATTTTTGATTATTTTTCAGCAGTCACAATTTTTCAAAAGTATTTTAAAAAACCTTAAAAAAGTCCTGAATTATAACAAAGTATATTCAAATTACCTTGCCGATAAGAAACCATCGTTTCTGATTAAATTTTAGCAAAGCCTGCAGATTAACAGTATATTTTCCGATAAGGGAATTGTTAGCAGTCATCATAAAGAGGTCCACAGCTACCAGAAAGGTGAGTTTTTACACTCATCTGAATTCTCGCTGAATAAAGAGACCGTTTGGTGTTTATTTTTGACTGAAGATCATTTAAAATTCATTTTGGGTACTTATAAATATTTCTCAACCATTGGAGAGATAATTCTGATAGTTTTGCGGCCCTAATCCATTAGAAGACGTCACTGAAAGATGCAATCTTTGTTATTGAAGATTTCCATAAAATTTTTAGAGAAGGGATTATCTGAAAGACGAAAGTGAACTTTAATAAAGTTAAACGCAAGTTTTGAAATTTCTTTAGAAATAATCTTACCTTTTTTTTAAACAGCCTATATCATTCTAAATCATCTTTGTGTTAAAAAAACAAAATAATTTGAAGTCAAGTTCACAAAAATTTTATTATCGCTTTTGTAATATTAACCAAATATAATTCACCGTTTCTTTTGCTTACTAAAATCATTAAACAAAACAGTTAAACTAAAAAAAATTGAAGGATTATAAACCTTTGTTTTCGCTCTAAAAAGATAGTAAGTGAGGTTATAAATACTTTGACAAACAAACACGTATTAGATCTTAGATCAAGTATTTCTTGTTGCAACTTCACAAAACACTAATTTCATATACTTACTTCAATATTGTATTACGTCATAAATCTAAATCCATTCATATTAGTATTAAACGGTTAAGTATTGGCTTATTTATTGGAAGAATCTTAAATAATTTTTTTTATATATATTATACAAGATATCGTTGTGTAATATTTAATTGATCACTTGTGAATAATTGCACAGTACATTAAAAATAACACTTCTTGTGTGGTGATTTTTGCTTTATATAATTTTATATAGCTTTATCAAGCAGTACAGGTCACAGAACTCGCTTGAGTTAAGAGTCTGCATGTTCTAAGACAAATAAGTAAAAAAAAATTTAAATTCAAAATACAGATTTAGAGAATACAAGGTGAGTAGAATAAATGTTTGTCAAATTTTTTTTTATTTTCAGGCGTTCAATAATTTTTATTAAAAGCATTTCTAAATTTAACAATATTACAAATTAATCAACTTAAAAAAAATTATTTTTATCTTCATAAAGCTAGCCGGTAAATAAGAGCAACTTGTAGTTTTCTTGCATCGAATTCACATATCATAACAATATATATATATATATATATATATATATATATATATATATATATATATATATATATATATATATATATATATATATCAGTCGTGCTCCAACCAGTATACAACAAACTACATTAGCTTTTATGCTTTAGAAACTCAACAGTATTAGAGCATCTGTATTAAAATACTCGTATGCTTTTGGATTTAAAATGAATAATTTGTGCAAGCTGTGAACGGATTATATAGATGGATATTTTAAAATCTAAAATAAAAGTATTTTTATGTTTATTAGATTTTATAAAATAGGATTTTATACTGCCCATGGAAGAACGATCTCATATTGCGTAAAATCTGGATTATTAAAGTCGAGAAGTCGGCTGACCGTTAGCAGTTTATATGAAATATAATAGTCCGGAGAAATAAGGTAAAAATTACACTGTTGGGAACTTTGACTCGGCCAGGTATCTGTTAAGTTTTTTAAATTTTATGAGCCTCGATAACCAAAACCTTTCTATTTACTGCAGTGGGTTCGGTGGACTTTTTTAAATTATTAACAATTTAAGTCAAAAAATGCACATTTCTAAGAATTATCATTTTAATTTTCATTTCCATTTCCATTTCCAAACTAACAGTAAAAATATTTAAAATTACGATTTACCAATGTTGATTTACTAAGTTGTTGCTTCGAAAACTGTAAAAAACCTAAGAGTTTTTAATTTTAATCTTATCAATTATTTAAAACAATAAATTGTATATTCAGGTGTAAGTGATCTATTCCTGTGTTTTCCAATAATCATTATTCTAATAATATCGTTCAATTTTTTTGTCGAAAATTGTTTAAACAATTTACATGGCTAATTTAACATTAGATTTATTATTAAAATGCACATTCGTAATGTATGAAAAGAGTACATAGAAAATAAAAACAAAAAGTTAAAATCCATCAACAAAAACCAGAGATATAGTTTATAGAGCGAATTTTAATATACCTCCTTCACTACTCCAAGCATAATAATTTTTTTATTTATATTTACGTTACTTGAAAAGTAATAGTCACTCACATAAGCACTAAAAAGAATGTTTACAATACTTGTTAAAATTTTATAAGTTTTGGTACTGTTGTTATATATACAAGATTTTTAAATATCTTATATCAAATTATATAAGTTGCAGTCCATTAAAAACTAATTAAAGAGTTTATTAATCCAGGTGATTAAACGATATCACTAGAGGAATCACTAGTATTATGCGATATTACAATATCTCGTAATAATATCTCGTATACTCGTAATATTATACGTTTTGAGTAGATGCACCACTTATAGCCACTATTTCACTTTGATCAGCAGGATAATATCAACCATGACGTCCATCAACCGAGAAGCTGGTAAAATGTTAAATAGTTATATCATCATCACCATCTCTGGCTCGATAATCCTCTGTGGATCCAGGCCTGCTCTCAAGATTAGCTGCTATTTTGTTCGGTTTCTGGCAACGTGTTAATATCTTCTGATCTCTAGTATCTCTAAGTTGGTCTCAACTTCATCTAACCACCTAATTCGCGGTCGGCCTCTGCTTCTTCTTCCTATAGGTGTACCTGTAGTTAGATTTTTAGAAGTTAAGAAGTTTTAGAACGTTAAGATATCTGGTTCAATAAAGAGTTGGTATAATTTGAAATTAAATATTTTGCGCCACTGCCCTGGATCGTTTATAGCTCCAAATATTTTACGGAGTATCTTTCGGTCGAATATTCCTAGAAATATTTCATCCTTTTGCGTTAGAGTCCATGTTTCCGCCCCGTACGTGAGAAGAGTGTTTTGTATATAATAATTTTAGTTTTTCTTTGGATATTTCTTAAGTGTAATTGTTTTTGGAGACCATAGCATGCCCTATTTGTAAGGTTTATTCGTCTTTTAATTTCTTCGCTTGTTTTATTGGTAGTAGTCACTAGCGAGCCAAGGGATGTGAAGCTGTCAACAAGTTCAAAAATGTGACTTCCAAATGATGTTTCCCGTTCCTCATTTCCTACAGCATCATTAGTAACCAACATGTACTTGGTTTTGTCTTCGTTGATGACTAGACTGACCTGTTTTGCCACCTGTTTCATTTAATTTGTATAAATGCATTATAAAGCGTTTTTATGAAGAACATTTATTCGGAACACGACTCGTTTGTGTTGACTAATGTTAATAAGTAATGAAAAAAGTGTTGCTTTTGTTTAGGTATTCCATTTTACATCTTTGAGCCGATACAATCGGCTCAAATTGTTTTCAAGATTATTTTTGAACTCTTGTTTCGTTTCTATTTATTTACATTAAATATATTTGTTTATACTATGTCAATTTTAACCTCTGTCAATGATAACGACGTGCAATGGTAAGTAAATTAGATGGACTGTATATCTCTATTAGTAAATTAAACATTTTTTTTATATCTCTATGTTTACCTTGTTTTTAGGTGGCCAAAAGTGGGAAAACTGTTTGGCTAAAACGTATGTAGAAACAGATGGTTACAAGCAGCCATTTTTATTAATCAAAATATAAAACGTTTTATTGTTTTTATTATAAATTAAATCTTTGTAATTATTTGATCTCCTTGTAGAGCTATTTCGATAGTAAAAATGGCATTAAGCGAAAATATTTTATTAGAATACATGTTTCTCAACAGAAAAATAAAAAAAAATTCTTAAAGTGGCCATAAGTGGCGCCTCTATCCTACGTGTAATAAAATTTTGTTTTATTGGGCATTAGATTTCAGAATTATGTATTGTTTAGAATGACCCATCAAAAATGTTGGGTGCGAATAAGTAACAATATAACTACCTCCGAAAGTTGGGAACCGATGAAGAACAATAAAATTCACAACTTTCTTTGGTAGCCAATTGTTAGGCCTCGTTTAACTTACTCTATCAGGTGTGAGAACGTCTTATCTCAGACGTTCTACGTACTCAGAAGTCAAGATGACAAATGAGTTTGGCTGGGATAAATAAATCAAGATATTTACTTATTATATAAATAAATATAAATATTGAAATTTTAATAAAATTAAACAAAACAAATCTTGCCCATCACTGGATAACTTGTTGGCTTCACAGGATAGCAGAATGTAGATGCCGGGATTTAGCCCGTTTTATTTCTGAGCAGCTATTGGGTTCTGCATATCTGCTGCAGTGGTCATCCCATATGTGTGATGCTCAACAAGGCTTTTATAAAGTTTTGCTCAAGAAGGGGGAACAGGAGAAATGGTAATAATTAATATTAAAAAAATTAGTTAAATAAAGATACTTACTACATATTCGATGAAGAAACATGTGCAGAAGAGGAGTTTATATATGCAATTATAATAAAAATTGAATCAAATTATAAAAAGGCAGATAAAGGATATTTTCTTTTCTTCAGAATTGAAGTGTGACATGACAGAGCAGAGTTGTCAACTGACACATACACTGTCTATAGGAGTGAGGCATAGAAATTTACAAATATGTTCCATGTCTGTGACATAGAACCGACTGGAGTCAAATACAGGATTATAACTGAAATAAATGAAGATTAAAAATAAAAAATAAAGATTAAATAGGATATTTAGTTGAATAAAGAATTGAATGGAGAATTGGGAGCCAACTACTTTTAAAATAAAAATAGTAAAATGAAAGATAAAGCTAATAAGTAAATAAAATCAAAAGAAATTGAAATAAAATAGTTATTAAAAGAAAAATAACAAAAATAAAGTTGCATTTTTAAAAAAGCTTTAAATTTACAAACTAAAACGTTTAATAAATCTTTTATTTAAAAATTTTTGTTTGGCTCCATAAATGTTACAATAAACAAAAAGCGAGGATGTTAACTACCCCTATTACTCGATATAGCTAGTTAAACACCTCGTATAAATTAATGTACCCTCTTTATATAATCGGGAAAACTTTCACATACATCAATTTAATTAATAGTGATAAATTGGGACATCGTTAACTACATAGAAAATATCGGTAAAGAAATAAATCTCAGTTTATATCTTCTTTTATGTTTAATCAATATTTTTAATGGCTTTTATTGACATTAACATTTGTGAAGTTAACTAAGTTTATATACACGAATTATCATTAGTTAAAGTTACTGAAATAAACTAAATAGCCAAGAGAGTTGTAATCAAATAGATGAGTTTATTATTAAATAAAAAGCTCTGAAAATAACAAGAAAAATTGTAAGTAGTCGTGTTCTTCTTAAAGTAGCTTTTCATCAACGGAGATTGGCTAATACAATTGCAAACTCTTCTCTTTCTTCGACTGTTCTTATATACTTTTCAAAATTTAGCCCTGTCCATTGTCGGATGTTTTTTAACTACAATAATCTTTTCCTTTCTGGTCCTCTTTTTCCCTCGATCTTTTCTTTCGTTATTAGTCGAGCATATTGGTACTTGTTATTTTTCACTATTTGGCCTGTTTTTCACTGTGTTCAAATATTCTCGTTTCTTGCTTATTCTCTGCGGCACTTCTTCGTTTGTGGTATGCAATGTCCATGAAATCTTTAAGATTCTTTGATAGATCCACATTTTAAAAACCTCCAGTTTATATTCAGCAGTATTTTGTATATAATAATTTTAGTTTTTCTTTGGATATTTCTTAAGTGAAATTGTTTTTGAAGTCCACAATATGCCATATTTGTAAGGTTTAATAGTCTTTTAATTTCTTCGCTTTTTTTATTGGTAGTAGTCACTAGCGAGCCAAGATATGTTAAGCTGTCACGTTTAAAGATATGACTTGTGAATGCTCTTTCCCGTTTCTGAGTTGCTATAGGATTCTTAGTAACTAACATATACTTGTTTTTGTCTTCGTTGGTGACTAGCCGTTTCCAATTCTAGGAAATATTGCTCAAAATCTCGCTTGCTACGCCCTATTATGTCAATGTCATCAGCGTATGCTAAGATTTGTATCGATTTATTGTAAATAGTACCGATGTCTCTAATTCGTGTGTCTCAGACTGCCTTTTCTAAGGCAATATTAAATAGAAGGCAAGCCAGGGCGTACCCTTGTCTGAGTCCACCTTTTATTTCAAAGGATTAAGAGTTTTCTCCCTGTATCTGACGCTGGCTTTTAAGTTAGACATTGTAATTCTCGTTAATCATATAAGTTTTTTTGGTATACCAAACTCAGGCATTAATTTGTATATTGGTACTGCTCTCTTGACACTAGGCCTTGAAGTCGACGAATAGGTGATGGGTTTCAATGTTAAATTCTAAAGTTTTCTTGAGGATCCGTCTTATTGAATGAATCTAGTCAATTCTGTAATTATCACACTGGAGCTGATTGCCTTTTATATTTAAGGCGTTTGACTCTGGCGTTTTGGTTCTAGTTTTAAGTTTTTTAGTACTTTGATGTCCTTTCCGTTTAAACCGACGTCTTACAAGCGTTCTAATAGTAGGTCGTACCCTCCTCTATCAAATCCTGCTACGAAGTCTATGAAGTATATACATATATATTTCTGTTGATCGTAGCATTTTTGAGCCAGATTTAATAAACCGAACAAGGATTCTCTCGTTCCCATGCCGGCTCTGAATTTAAATTGATCTCGATGATGGTTTTGCACTTTTTATAGACTAGATTATGTAGGACTTTTACTGCATGACTAAGACTAATAAGGCTTATCAGATAAAGCTTGATGCAGTCTTGTAGGTTTGGCTTTTTCGGTAATGGGATGAATATTGAATGGGAATCTCTTTACGAGTAGAAGAGACTATTGGTCTCACTGTGGTGATCACTTAAGTATGATCATAAGGATAATTTGGTTGTCTCTGTACCGAATAATCAAAGAATACGGTATGCTAGCAGATGTTGTAGTTCTATAGGACGTACACAGTGTAGGAATTGTGATGTACTTTATATAGAGTATTTCTGTAGGTATATTTCACACTTCGTCAATAGTAAAATGCACTTTTTAAGCTTGTAAATTAATTAAAGTAAATATTCTTTATTTTTACTCCAATAACCATGTTTTACCATATGGTTACTGCCTGTAACTACCAAATCAAGAAAGCTAGTCAGTAATTTTAAGCTAATCCAGCCATTTAAGTACCTTGTACAATGGAATATTAGGGCAAAAATGGGTTAAATATCTGTTACCTATTTATATATCCATTTTTTCCTTTCTATAATTTCATAATTTTCTTATTGGTTTGTTGGAGCAGTGTTTTACAGTTCTTTGTTTATTTACCGTAATATTTACCGTAATGTAAGCATCTAAAATGTAATGCATATGCATTTATATGTAATTCCCCGAACAATACTAGAATTATGGTGAGAATTTATGATGAATTTGTTAAAGTATTTCAGCAAGAATGAAAGTAGTATTTTGTATGACTTCACATTTGTCCCTGAATGAGTTGCTTTGACAATTAGTCTCTTTAGAGAATATAAACAAAACGAAATGGCATCCAATTACTAGTTGCAGCTTTAGGAGTATTTTGTAAATATTACAAATACATATACGAATAGCTATGGAAACAGAAGGAGAAAAAGGAAAGTCGTATTATTACATTTAAGAAATATATAAATTGTTATTACAATATAATACTAAAATATCTTACTAAAATTTACTAATTAGCGTAATGTATTGATGGTAGTGATTACTTGCAATTAATGGTCAAACTAAAAAAATCTGAAGCAAAAGCTAACAAGGACGGAAAATATAAAAGACTAAGTCTAAGAAGACTAAGAGTAATTAAAAAAACCAAGGTGAAAGAGAAATGGCTACAAGAAATCAAGAAAAGCATGATTTTTTAAATTTACATAAAAAGGTAAAAGAGTTCACATCGACTAACAAGAGACCAACTTTACACACCATGCTGAACATAGATAGCAAATTGCTAGAATCGGCCAAAGATAAACTGAAAGCATGCGAAATAAGTACCAAAAATATTGGACAACAACGAAGGAACAAAAATTCTGAAAGCCAAAATTATAAATGCCATTAATTAACTCAGAACAAATAGAAATCGAGAAGGAAAAATAAGATCACAATCAGATTAGCAACATGAAACATTACTTTTTCAATAACAAAGACCAAGAGATAATAAAAGAACTGATAGATAAAAACATTGACATTTGTGCAATGCAAGAAACCAAGAAAAAAGGTAAAGGCCAAAGAGACTATAACCAATATTTTCTAGCATACAGTAGAGTGAAGAAAAAAGAACGAGCAGGAGTAGGCGTAGGTATACTTGTCCATAAAAAAATTAAAGACAACATAAATAACTGCCGTTATATCTCCGAAAGAATAATACATATGATCATCACAATGGACTACCAAAAATTAAATGTCATATCTATCTATAGCCCCGAGGACTGCAAATCTAAGGACGAACGAGAGGCATTATACGAACAGTTGTAAACCATCCTAGATGAAATACTTCATAAAGAACAATTAATTCTTATGGGTAACTTTAATGAACTAATCGGAAATAAAATAGATCCAGAAGTAAAACAAAGATTTAATGAAAACCATGTCAACGCAAATGGAGAACTCATGGCTAATCTCTGTGCTTTTGATGAACTGGGAATCAATAATACATTTTTCGACCATAAGCTCGAGTATAAATATACATTTGAAAATTCCAGGGGGCACAAATCTATGATTGATTTTATAGTCGCTAATAGAAAAATCCACCCAAAGCAGACTCTAGATATCCGAATTTTAAACTAAAGCAGACACAGGGAGTGAACACAAACTTAGTACTAGCAAAAATAAGTATGAAAATAACACCAAAACATTTTCTACAGGACATCACCAAGGTAAAATTTAATGTAGAATCACTGTGGAACGACGCTACAAGAAAAATGTACCAAAGGAGGCTAGAACAGAAGATACAGCTAAAACAAATAGACAACATCGAAGATATAAAGACGAGCTGGGAGAAAATTAAAAACAACAATAAAGAAGCAGCTACAGAAGCTCTAGGAAAACGCAAAGTCATACTGAACAAACAATAACAACAACAGTACAACATAATTCAGAAAAGAAATAAAAGAAATAAAACCTGACGGAACTATTTTAAGAAAAGGAAAATAATAATCAACACAATAACGTACCTAAATTAAAACACGAAATAGAAATCAGTTTTCAGGAAGTATAGATAGCCATAAAATCAATTAAAAATAGAAAGTCACCAGGACCAGATGAAATAAGAAATGAACTTCTAAAACACGGAGGAGAAAGTATAACCCTAGAGATGACAAAACTTATACAAAAACTAATATTGCACTGCAAGATACCAGACGCATTCAAGAAAGGAGATAAACAAAACCCCAACAATTATAGAGATATAAATTTGCTGAACACCGCACGTAAGCTTACCACAAAAGTCTTAACCAACAAAATCAATAAACTAACAGCTTTATCAGATAAACAAAAAGGATTCAGATATAAAGGATCCTGTGTAGACGCCTTATTTGTACTAAGACAAATCACAGAAAAGGCCATCGAGTACAATAAACTAGCATTTTCATGTTTTATAGACCATACAAAGGCTTTAAATCGCATCCAAGTCGAAGACGTCTTACACCTACCTACTGTATAAAAGAAACATACCAATCAATACTATACAAACTATCAAAATCATCTACTTCCTTAATCGAATACAGGCAAAGATAAATGGAAGCCTAACACAGTGTATACCAGTACAAAGCGGAGTCAGAAAGGGTGACTCATTGAGCCCACTTCTCTTTAATATAATAATGGACGAAATAATACAAGCAGTACGTAAAGGTCATGGTTACATAAACAAATAAATCCAAATATTATGCAGACGACGCCGCATTAATCGCCGAGACAAAAAACGAGCTCCAAAGATTAACACACATCTTCAATACAACAGCCAAGACATACAATATGATAATATCAGCAAAAAAAAAACAATGTATAACAACATCTAAATACCCACCACGATGTAAAATCGAAATTGATGGAAAAATAATAAAGCAGGAAGCAAGGTTTAGATATCTGGGAATAGATATAACTAGTTACGGATATGTTGAAAAAAAAAGTACAATAAAGCCTAAAAGCAAGTAAAGCGGCGGGATGTCTTAATAATATAATCTGGACGAACAAACACCTAAGACAAGACACAAAAACAAGAATCTGTAAAGCAGCAATTAGACCTATATTAACATACACGGCAGATACAAGACCTCATATATCTAAAACGAGACGACTACTAGAAACAACATAGATGAAAATACTCAGACCAATATCAGGGAAAAGTCTGTTGGATAGGGAGAGACGCGAAAACATAAGAAGAGCATGCAATATAGAAGATGTAAATGAATTTGTGACAAAATGGAAACAGAAGTGGAACGAACACATTAGTAGAATGGCAGAGGATAAAATAATATGAATAGCATGATATGTCACCAAATGGACGAAGACGTACTGGCAGACCAAGAAAAAGATAATGCGATAATTTAAACAATTTAGGAGGCTAATATTGAAGAAGAAACAGGCTTTAAAGTCTACATACACGAAGGAGTAAGAAGCAGAAGAACATAAATAGGATCCCAGGTCCACAAAAATATACCCAGAAACGTTAAAATTAATCATCATAGAAAAAATCGAAATATTTGTCATTTTATGCAATCGCTGTTTATAATTCATGAAAATTACCATAAAACTGACTAATATTCATCAATATTCTTCTTCTTCAATATTCATCCCACTACCGAAAAAGCCATACCCACAAGACTGCAACGAGCCTCGTCTGATAAGCTTTAGGCTATGGTTTGTTAAAACAGTGAGCGACGCATAACTCGAAGGCAAAGGCGTCAGTCGAAGGCAGCGCACGTACGTCAAAATCATAGGAATGGTTCTCTATGATAACGGTGTGTAGGTTCTGCTGCTACTTAGTTGTGCGCTCTGCAGAGCGAAGAGCGATAAAAGTGTACGTCGACGGTGTGCGCTGGTACCAATTTTGTGATTTGATTTGGATGCAAACGTTCAGCTGAGCTCACAGCGTATACATCTATACCGAAATTATAATTGAATTTTTATATAGTTATTATTATTGTAATCATAAAATGATATCTTCTAAATTTTCTCCCGAGGAAGATGAAAGACTAGTGGATCTAGTATAAATTGTAAGACAGTTCTAAATAAATCCATGGAAAGGGAAAAATATTCTCGAAATTTTTCCTCGTTTTGAAACAATCTTTTTTCTACTGTTAATTTAAAAGTACCTTCTGTATTAAGACATTAAATTTTTATTTAGACATTATCAACTGTTCTTCTTCCCCCTCTTCCTGGAGTAATAAAATTATTGCGTTAAATTTGTGAGAATTTTATTGTTTTTTTCTTATTTTGAGCACGACATGTATGCGAACTAATCTAACAAACCGACTTACCCAAAACTGCCGTGAATCGAGTACAACACATTCTGCTGTACGTGTATGCCGTGCACTGCGCACTGTTCTAACAAAGGGCGTGTTTAGCGTAGCTAGCTTTATAAATCATGCAGTAAAAATCGTATATAATCGAATCTATAAAAAGTGTGAAGACAATCATCGGAGAGGATCAGTTTGGATTGAGAACCGGCATGGGAACGAGAGAAGCCTTGCTTAGTTTAATAGTTCTGGCCCCAAAAATGCTACGACCAACAAAAAGATATTTTATATGCTTCATAGACTTCAAAACAGCATTTGATGGACTGACCTACTATTATAACGTTTGCAAGAAGTCGGTTTAGTTGGGAAGGACATCAAAGTACTAAAAAGCTTGAGCTGGAACCAAAACGCCAGAGTTAGTATCGACAATTCCACGTCCACAAAAGTAGAAATTAAGAGAGGAGTTGGACAAGGCTGTGTTTTGTCACCGCTACTATTTCATTAAAAGGAAAAAGGGGACTAGAAAGGGAAAGATCATTATGGCCAAGAAACATCGGACAAAATTTTGTTAAACTTTGCTTCATCAGAACATAATATAAATAGTAAGAATTAAAAAACGAATGCAACGCAACAACATTTATTGTTTAATTATGTTTTATTGCTTATATAAAGTAGAGTTTAAAATTCCAGAACAATCTAGGCACTAATGTAGCGCCTCGTATTGGATCAATAAGGAAAAAATTGTAAGAAAAAAGAAACTGTTTCAGTGGCGCATAGATAATCCAAGTAAAACATTTTTTTTCTATTAAACAACTGTACCAAATTTTAGATGGTGTGTTATACCTTCCCCTTGATTTGGTAGCGTAATTTAATGGCGAATGAACTAAGTATAAAAGACGAGAGGGCCGCCAACTATTTTTTTTGTCAAAACGGTCCCAACTCTAAGAAAATTTGAAAAACACTGTGCTAGACGGTGAGCTCGCAATAACTCACAACAATACTTTATTGTAAATACACATACCCGAACAATATGTAAATACGCTACAGTAGATAGATAAATAAATAGACAAATCATAACAGTAACATCACAAATGTCCAATTGTAGTGAATATTAATTGTATGCATTAATAAATGTTAATTAATCAATTACCTCAAGTGGTTTCCAGCGCATAATGAGATTCTATCAGAAATTATTTAGGTTCAGATATTCAACATGATTTGCCTTCCATTGATCAAACTTTGAAATACATCTACAATTGTAATTGTCAGTCGATCGCATATTACGTTCACCGCAGAACACTATATATCAGAAAATTAATATTAGTGTATCTCTTGAAGCCAATAACTCTTGAATCTTAATGGATTGTAATTTCTATCGAACTGGGAAATTTGAAATTTAAATATACCGTTTTAAAAAAAGCTGTTGCATTTAAAGAGCTTTTTGCATATAATTCTCTAAATTGTTTAGTATTCACATTTCGGAACTCACATTCACATTTCCTGGTATGACCAAGAGCTATGATTAAATTAGTAAAAATACTACAAGAAACAACACAAAATAAAATCGTTTGTAAATAATTAGCTTGGACGAATTCAAAACAAAACAATTGCTGAATCAGTAGGATTCTTTAGTCTAATGCTTGAAATATTAATTAGAAGATACAAGTTAAGAACAAAAGAACCAATTTAAAAATGCTCATTAATCTTTCAGCAATTTTAAATTATTATTTCTACATATATGGTTGTGTTGTTTTGCCTATATTCTGTTCTTGTAAATTATGGTTCGAACACAGAACGGAAACACCAAGTACATCAACATAGAGCATTTTATCTTCCCTATTATTTAATGTATATGCCGAACATATAATTAGAGCTTCTCTTGAAGATCGCCCTGAAGGTGTTAGAGTTAATGGACTCATCATTAACAATATAAGATATGCCGATGACACCGTAGTATTAGCAGAAAGAGAAGACCAACTAAAAATATTGATGAATATATTATCAGAAGAAAGTCACATTCTGTACTTGGACATTAACTTTTCCAAAACCAAAATTCTGGTATTCCACAAAAATCCCCATGAACAAGTTACACCTAACATACAAATAAATTGTATCACCCTTCAGAGTTCCCAAAGCTTCATATACCTCGGCAGAGAACTAAATAGTCAACTAGACCACTCAAAAGAAATTAGAAGACGCATTGAAATAGCAAGATCTGGTTTCATGAATATGCATAAAATGCTCTGTAACCCCAAGCTATCAGTCTAAATAAGATTGAGAACACTAAAGTGTTATGTGTGGTCTCTATTACTATATGGCTGTGAGACCTGGACATTAAAACAGTATGACGTCAACAAATTAAATTCATTTGAAATGTGGATGTACCGCCCAATGCTAAGAATAAGTTGGACCAGCAGAACTACGAATGAAGAAGTAATGAGAGCAATGAACACAACTGGTCAATACTATCAAAATTAGAAAGACGTCATATCTAGGACACATAATACGCCATAGGGAATTTGAGCAGCTTCAGGTAATATTAGAAGGCAATATTGAAGCTAAAAGGGGCATAGGACGTAAGAAAAAATCTTGGCTACGAAACATCAGAGATTGGACCCACACAAGAGGAAATGAATTAATTCATCAAGCCCAGAACAAAGAGAAATTTGCCATATTGATCGCTAACCTCAACAGAGAAGGCACTTAAGGGGAGGAGGTAAATTATGGTCATTATTATAACTGTAATAATAATATAACCAATGAGATCTGTCTCCCTCTTTCCAATTTTTATATTAAGAATTTACCTTAACGAGTTGTAAGTGATAAATTAACTTTTTTTTCAACAATTTTGTGCAATAAAAGATGATACAATTTTATCTTTAAGATTTCATGATGAAAATTTAAATGGTAAACCTCTAAGAAGCAGACATACAACCGGCATTACATACTTTAAGTAAGTAAATAATAATAATAATTTTAAGTAATGGAGTCACTGCTTCAGCTTGGTATCAGCAAGATGGAGTACGTTCTCATAACTATGGACGTGTTGCCCAAATCTTTACATGTTTGATGATGTATGGATTGCCAATCAGGGTTTCTTTCGTTGGCCAGCTCGCTCTCCCGACTTGGCTTCTTCATATTTGGGTATTTGGGGTTACACTAAAAATCAGATATTTTTAAAACTTGCAGAGAGTCTTACTTACTTTTATTTCTCTAACACCCGACCATATTTTCAGAATTTCAAGACATAACTTAACGAAAATAATTCTTAAATGTTTAGAAGTAGATGGTGTTAATTTAGCTCTAGATATGCAGTGGGTAAAACTTGTTACAAGACTTTATTTGTTTAACATTGGATTTAGTTATTTTAGTTTGTAAGTTATCTGATCAAATTAACCCATTACCTGCCAATTTTTTTTTCTGTGTATTTTTTAAAGTTTGTCTTTTTGTCTAAAAATATGTAGGTATAGTTTATTGAATAAAATTAAAAAATTGACATTTCGTCAATTTTTTTGTGTTTTTTTCTTAGTGTTCCAAATAAGGATCGTGACAGGTACCATGAAAAAATAAACGGTCAATTATCAAAAACATATTTTATTGAAGATTAATTAATTTACACTAAACTTTTACATGTTGCCCATTTTATCTGTTTTTCTTCGTTGGTCCTTTCCAAAAAATGACTGATAAGATCTTTCCTAACTCACTCTGTGGCACGTTTTTAATATAACTTTTGCAATGAGGGACGGTGCAATTTTACTTGAAGATAAGCGCTAACTATTTGCCTTCTAAATTCCAAGAGCGGTATAGTCTTATTAACGTGACAATATAGTACAAATACCACATCTATAACGTTTGTAAAAATTAGGGAATACCATGTTTGTACAGTATTTGTATTCGATATTTATTAATGTACCAATCCAATTTATCCACGCCACCCATGAATATATTGTAGTTATGTATACAATGATGTTGTGTAATGTTGATCTGTTTTTTTTCAGTCCGTTATCATCGATTTACTTTGTCTAATGGACTCATCCCTTGGTGGTTTGACAACATTCTGACACATTTATTGTCTTTTCGTATGACACCAAATCCTTCATTTTTAATAGCATGTCTATCTATGGTACCTCGGTCTTCCTTTTTCAACTCGATTTCTGACTTCAGCGGACAATTGTTCATTCTGTTAGATCTCACTGTACCGGTGGCTGTAATTTTTTTATTTATTAAAAATTTCATCAAGGAAAAAATTGTCAAAATAGAAGACGTGGTTTGAGGGTTTTTCAATAACAAATATAATATTCAGTATCACAGATACTAAATCTTGGACTTCATGCTCATCATTTCTTTTACCAGTGTATAATTCGATATGAAAACAATACCCACTTTCGGCTCAATACTTTGTGTACTGTTTGAAGCCAAACCGAATTGGCTTTCCATGAATAAATTGTTTAAAATAATGGCACTCATAGTATGGGACCATCCGTTCATCAATACTTATATTTTTTGAAAATATGCCAAATTTCAAATATTGTTGATTCATTTTAGAAATCAACGGACTAATTTTAAAATCTGGTTTACGTGACTTTTTATTTATACAAGCAATATAATTGAAATGTAAATTTCTTTTTATTTCTACATACCTGTTTTTTGATAAACATTTTCTAATACTGTCTATAGATAAATCTTCATCTTCACACCAATACATTTAAAGAGCGTTATTCCAAAACTTACTAAGTCAAAAAAATCGAAAATTGTGATTTTAACTGCATTGTATAACCAAGAATCGCCTTTAACGATATAATTATTCATGTTTTACAAAATAGGGTTAAGTCGTAGTTAAAATTAATACATACTTTTAAGTTTGTTTCCAAAATGAACTTAAGTCCAAAATAAATTTATTCCAAAATTTACCAAGTTCTCTGGGCATGGGAACTGCATAAGCTACGAGCGAAAAAGTTTTATCAACTACTAGAAAAAAAAAGAGACCAGCAAAGCGGTTGAAGTTTGTTTTGATATGCAACAAAACCAACCTTTGCTTACCAAGTTTTGCTTACACTTTGACTGAAAACGAAAGTGGTAAAGGGTCAAATAGAGTAAGTTCCACACTAATGCATTTTATTCATTCATTAGAAGCAAAGTACCTTTCTTTAAACCCAGATGACAGACCTCAAATCTAAAAACTATATTCTGATTCTGGTCCTGGTCAAAATAAAAATTCTGCAGTTATATTTACGCTATTATGTTATGTACAAAATAGCATATTTAAGGAAATTCAGCACATATTTCCAATAAGAGGCCATAGTTTTATGTCGGCTGATCACGTCTTTGGACGATCTGAAAAAATAATAAGGAAACAAGAACAAATTTCAAGTCCTCAAGGTTATTACAATATTTTTGATAACAATTGCAAAATGTTGCAAAGTGGTCAACAATGGGTTATTAATTAAAGACTACAAAGCTTTGGCCTGCAAAATGTGTAAAAAAAAGTTTGCGTTTAAGTTAACTGAGCAACGAATCTTTACTTATTATAAAGAAAAAAAAACAGTTTCTGTGCAAAACAGTTACACCGGCAATGCATGTTCACACAGTGTATTGAGAAGTAACAGTGTTAATATTTCACGTACTTTAGAAACAGCCACATTGTTACCAGCTGTTAACAAAATTAGTGCTGTCAAAAACGCAAATGTCAGACATCTTTTAAAATTTGTCAAGTTAACCGATGAGGAAAAGATGTTCTACGAACGTGCACTGCAGGATGTTGGCAATGTCAATGAAGACGTTGCGGAAGAAGTCGTGGACAATGAGGAAGTATTTCTTTAGTGTAATTCATAGTGTATTCGTTTTTTTTTTGTTATTTTAGTTACTAAATCTCTTAATAATTTTTCAAATGTACCTTAAGTCCATGGACTTAGTTCAACTTTGGAATGTTATATAATCTTTTTTATTTTATTGTAAAGACAAAAACAAATAAAACCTAAATTTGATTAAAAGTGGTTAATTAGAAGGTTATGATTAATAAATCTTCAAAAATCTTTTCTCTACCAAATGCGAATCAATAGCAGCAGAAATTCGATCGTACTGAAAAATCACGAATTTGGACTTGGTAAGTTGTGGTATAACGCTCTTCATTTGTTCTTGAGGTAACGAATGATAGCCGCTAAGCATCAAAAATCCCAGAAACTTTCTTAGACAATTCACCGAGAACGTAAAGTTATGTCTGTTATTCTGTCCAGCATATGTAATAGATCGGTTTACTACATCACACGTAATGTTGTCATCAAATAGCATCTCAATCTACACCTGACCTACATTTTTGCCAATCTGAATGTCCGATCTTCAGTTTTCTTATGGTGCTTTTGTGGGATATCGTTTCAAGTATTATAAGAAGTCTCAGGTGTCTCGTTTAGCGGATATTATGATTCAGTATTTATAGTAGCTGTATATATTTCCAATTTGTCGGCAACATCTTTTGGGCACGTGTCTTCTAGTATGTCGTCACATATTTCTTCAACATCAGACCCATCATCGACCTTATCATGTGGCAATTTAACAATATCAATTCCATCATCTTCATCATCGTCCAAAAAATGTGGGTCATTTATAATATCCTCTTATTCAGCCAATGTATAATGTCGCCTGGTACTTATTTCTGAAAACAATAAATAAACGTCTGCAAAAATCAGTCATTGAAATCTGTTATCACATTATTTATAGTCAACATTATTAGAGCATAAAGATAGTAAAGTCGAAATATTATTACAGAATGTGCTACCATAAAAAAATACACAACATTAGCCACCCGCCCCAAATGGGTATCGCGCTAAAAATCCTAGTGCAGTCCTGTGTGTTGGTAATGAAATTTTGCAAATGTGATAACTAGCTAATATAACCTACAACTAAATAATATAATGCCTAAACTTAATTTAAAGCTAAAAACAATACGAAAACAAATACTTACAAATAGTACTATTTCTCTAAACAACTTAAACATATGTATACTTTCTACTTTGTGCTTTTTTTTATACGAAAAATTATGCACAGTAAGTAAAATACCTCCACTCACTATCTAAATAGAAGTATTGTAGTTGACACAAAACCATTTACCTTGAAATTTATAATAACTGCTGCCAACTGATACAAAAAAAAAACAACTTAAACCCCAAATGGGGATCGTGGCAGGGAATGGGTTTTAATACAAACTACCTAGTTAACGGTTTTAATGATATTTACAACTAATAAACCTTCCATGCTATTGCTTACATTTCAGAATTAATAACTTATAAAAACATGATTAATATCGTTTTGAATAATGGAAATCATGGTCTTCCCTTTACTAATGTTAAAAGTGTTATGTTTTAACTTAGATAATGAAATATCTCAGAAGTCGTTGGATTTAGGTATAGCAAATACCGATATCAAACAAATTGGCTTCAATAAATACAGCGGAAAATGTAATAAAATACAGGGTATTCCATTTAAAGTAAGCAACTTATAAATGATTTAAATTGTGCTTGTTGGCGGCAAAGTTTAAAACACCCTGTACAAAATATCTATAAGCTGGATATATGGGATTATTATACAAGCACTTGTTGTTTATTGGTTATTATTTGACGTCACCAGCCTCATTAATAATGGAGATATCGTTATTCAATGTGTATTAGGTATTGTTTCAAAGTTTTGAAAAAAATCGAAATATTTCGAAAATACTTTATATTTGGAAATAATACATTGTACACTATCTAAAATTTCATGAAGAATTCGAAAATGAAATAAAAAATATTAGGTTATATTAAAAATAACAAAGTTGACGTCTACTTCCGGTATAACCGGAAGTGCAACGTTCAGCACAACATTATATCAAAGAATATAGACGCATATATTATGAATCTTAACTATTTGATTATATCATTCAACTCATCGTGATCCAAAACCTACGAGCCCCTTCCCGTATCAGTTGGCCCACGTATAGAATTTGCAGTTTAAGTCGATTACCATAAACAAATTATACTCTGCATGTTTTTACAAGTTCCTATATTAATTAATATGGCACTTTTATTAATATTTATTAAAAACATTACCCTCATGATTTTTTATTTATTTTCAACAATAAAAAAATTCACTAAACCCTGGCTATGCATTCACTTATGTCAACATACGTTGATTTTTTCATAATTACGTTAAATCCAGAGTTAGCTATGGAAAAATGACATCAAAACAGTAATATTGTCAGTTAATGTTAAAAGGATTTTATAGTATTGTAAAGCTTTTTGCCGTTTGTAGATTTTACAATGGGTCGAGGTAAAGTTATCGATGAGAAAATTTGTTCAATCATTATTAGATTGATTAATTCGGAAATCGCGAATATGTTGCAATTGTCACGCTATAGTGTAAGAAATATAGTCAGAAGATATAAAACCACAGGTTTGGTCGTCATAAAACCTACAAATGTACGAAAAAGTAACATAACCGAAGCAGATCGAAGGGCATTAAGAAGCGTTATAGTAAAAAATCGATAAGCAAATTATATGGAGTTAAGCTTTTTATGGAGTGACATTATTGGAAGACACGTTTCTAGATCAACATGTGACCGAGAGGTCCACAAATTAGAATTTGGTAATTACAAAGTGTGTTTTATAGTTGAAAAAATTAGTACGAATTGTTTTTAATAAATTTCATTTTATTTTAGGCTAAGAAAAAGCCACTTTTAACATTACTACAAAAGAAAAATAGACTAAGGTGGTCTAAGAGCATAATGATTGGATTCAGTCGCAATGGGATTCAATACAATGGAGTGATGAATCCAGATTTGAAGTGTGTGTTGAAGACAGTAGCAGTTGCGTCATTCACAGGAAAAATGAAGCTTTACATTTCAACTGTCTGAAGAGAAAAGTCAAATTTCCTGCATCTGTCATGATCTAAGGCATCATGTCATCTAAAGGCGTGAGAAAGTTACACTTTATCGATGGGATTGTAAACACGGACAAATATTTGAATATTTTAGAAGAATCTCTTTTATCAATTATACCGGACTTTCGACCGGACGGCGCAGGTTGTTATATCTCAAAAAAGAGTTTAAAATGGATTGAAGACCATGGCATACCACTTCTGGAATGGGTTTCTAACAGTCCCGAATTGTCCCCGATGGAGACTTCGCGTCATTCTGGCGCGAAATAAATTACATTACTATTACTATTACATTAGAATTTTGTCAGAACTTGGTAAAAACTATGCCTCGAAGAATTGTGGATGTCATTAAAAATAAAGGGAATTTTTTTTTGTTAATATTACGTATTCTATGCGTTTTTTTTTATTTATTTATTATTCTGTTTAATCAATTGTTTTCATTACGTTATAAAATACACTCTTGGACAAAAAATTGAATATTTTGGAGTTTTCTAATTTTTCTTTTTTGAAAATAAATTCTGGTCAATCAAGTCATTTATTATGAAAAATAAATCATTTTAACAATGTTTAATGAACAATGCTATGTAAATAAGGTTTTTTGACTCTAAACTTAAATGCTAACTTAAATTGCTTAACAAGTCGTTTTAATTGAAACAAGTGCATGTTCAGTAACGAGTATTCCCCCTCTAGCTCGTATTACTGCTTGCATCCTTCTCGGCATACTTGCAAGTAAATTTTGGACATACCTTCGGAAAATTGCATTACAATTTCCTGTGCAGCAAGCTGAAGCTACTCTATCGTATTTGGAACGGGATTTGTTTGTCGTATGCGGCGTTTTAGCTTATCCCACATGTGCTCTATTGGATTTAAATCCAGACTAAATGGTGGGCAATCCAATCTTCGAATTTGGATCTCATCAAGATAATTACTCGCCATGGCATCGTCATGTGGTCGTGTATTATAGTGCATTAACATAAATCTGTCAAATCTAATGTAACCAACATATGGCAAAACATGATCTTGCAGGATATTTTGAACGTAAGCATCAGCAGTCATCCGTCCAATCACTTCCACAAGTGCGGTGTGTCCCTTCCAACTAATAACTCCCCAAAACATTAGGCTACTACCTCCAAAACTAACGGTCTGGGCAAGATTGCAAGTGGCGAATCCTTCTCGAACTCTTCTGTAGACGTGGTTTCGACCTTCTGGCTTAACTAATATTATTCTGGTCTCATTAGTAAAAACAACATTTTTCCAGTTGTCGATATTTCAATGAATATTCTTGCAAATTTTAAACGACGAGCTTTATAATTTTGGAGAAGACGTGGAACTTTTGCTTTCTTGGCTTTAAGTTTGCTTCTTTTAATCTTCATCTGTTCGTCTTCAACTGTTTTTGAACTTACATTAACTTGTCTGACATTTATTAGCCTATTTCTGAGGTGCATTGATGTCAATGAGCGATTTCTTGTAGAATTAAGAACCAAAAAATGGTCATCAATTGCGGTTGTGCACCTTGGGCGTCCTTGACCAGGCCTTCGTACAAAATTGCCTGTCTCATGGTACCTTTTTAAGATATTTGAAACTGTAGATTGACTACTCCTGAGACTCCGTGCGATATTTTTCTGTTTACAAAAAAATATCTCACGCAGGGTCGCAAATATACTTGCTTGTACAAAATTACAATCTGTGCTGCTTGGGCTTCATCGCACTGTCGAATTGGTGGCAACTTCTAAAATTTACGCTGCGCTTTTAGTTTTGTTCTCTAAAATGTAATTTTCTTATCAATCTAACGTTGGACCAACTGATATGGACAGGGGCTCGTATACCTTCGTTATTTCAGATAATTTCAGATAAGGTAATTTTTAACATAACTGTACCCGCCATTACTTTTCATCAAATCTTGTCGTGCCACATCCTGTATATAGGACATTTTCGGAAAAATATTAAATACGAGATTTTGCCCATATATGCATACAACGCGAAGCATTCAGCTTACTTGAAAAATTTGGCTAACATAATAGTAGCTCATGTATTATAGCTGGCTATCGATTGCTAGCTCCAACGGGATATGTGCCGTGGTATATTTTATCGGACAGTCTAGATTGATCTATGTTGACTATTTTACGCACCATTGAGTAAATAGCGAATTTGCTGAATTACTTTTTGCGAATAGCTGTGTACCCAATTAATAATGGTAAATAAGTGTAAAAAACCAGACATTTTTATTGCATACTTTTCCATCGTTCGTGAAATATGTAACCACATTTGGAACTGAATTAGAGGTTTAAATAAAATTTTAAATTAAATGTGTAAACAATAATGGAACAAATAATTTTATTTGAATGAGACAAATATTATTAAAAAAAAACTTACAATCAAGTAAAAACTTCTAGGGCCGAGTGTTCGAACGCTAATCAAAACTTGATTGTAATCAAATATTTAATTACATAGAAATACGTTACAGCAGCTGTCAAAATTATTAAAAATTGTTTATTATTGTTATTGATTTGCAAATAAAACATAAAATTAACATCAGAAAGAGTTTAATTATGGTTTATTTTAAATTAAAAAGCAAAATAATAAAATTGAATAAAATAAATCAGTCAACATAACCTCAAAATGTGACATAGTTATTTGATTTTATGGTATTATTTTATGGATTACTGGTAAATATTCCGCTATCGATCTCTCTATATGCAAAAGCTCACTAGCTCCAAATTTAAACTGGGAAGGACTACATCATACTTATGAGAGCGATCACTGGCCTATATTAATAACAAACTACACATCAGACAAAAATACTGAAATATCCGGTCCAGAAAAGTGAAAAATCAATAATGCATAATCCACCATTACCTAATAAAGAAATAACAACAAAAACTGTGCTATGTTTGTGATATTCCTCTGACAATCGAACACATTATTGTTAGTTGCCCACTCTATCACCTGGAATGACTTCAAAGTGATTTACCAAGTAATCTGAAAAGTGCTCTGAATTATAGTAAATGTGATAAAGTGACTTAAGTTTCTAAAACTAACTAAACTGTACAATCTAATATAAAAATAGACTTAAGTTCTCAATTGTAATTAGTTGTTATAAGCAAACACCTGATTTTATGTACAACTCTTCCCCGCCAATAACCTTTCATGGTTGACGCGGTTTACTTGATAAAAAAAAATTAATTCTTGACAAAACTTTTCGTCATAAAAAGCTTACCCGCCATCTTAGTTTGACTGGTTAGACTGTCTCCATCGAACTGAAATCTGCCTTCTAGACCACCATTCAGATAATGTGATTGGGCGTGCCAACCTTTTGTTTCGCTTGAGCGTACCAACACAGGCCAGTCCTCGTTTTTTTTAATACATCTATGACTTCTATGGATGAAAACCAATTGTCTGCTGTGATATTTCGGTGTGAATTAGCAATTATCTCAATTGGAGTCTTAACACCGCTTGTGTTGGTTTTATGAAACATTTGTTGAAGAAAAACGATCACTATCCTTACCACAGTAAATATAGCCATAATAGAAATAGTGGGTACTTAAATCTGTTACGGCCATAATTTTTAGTCAATATTTCCGAGGTATGTACATCTACCGCGAAATCCTATCAGTATTTCGTCGGTACAACACAATTCTCTCATAGAATAGCAGTCTTGGCAATTTTTTATAAAACGCTTAACCCGTCATTGTTCGCGTGGTGAGCGCAGCGCTCAGTTGGAATTATTTTTAAGGCTACAAAAGTATTCAGAAAACAACCGTCATTCAGACTCATTGTAATCTCTAATGGTAGTATGTAGGAGGCACTTAAGTAAAAAAACATTCCCGGTAAGCATAAATACCCCACCACTAAATATTTATTTCTTATCCGGTCATAAGCTGAGCGGCGTGCTTAGTACGCGAACAACCGTGGAAAGAATTTGTTGTGTTTGAGTCGTGCTGTTTTAACGTCACCATGGAGATATAATAATTGTACTACTTGCGATTTTTATTATGGATTCTGTCCTAGAGAGACAACGTTTGGCGTGGTTAGATGGAATTGAAGCAGAGGAGAATGAAAATAAACCTGGTTTACAAGATGAAGAAGACTGTGATATCGACCAGTGTGAAAATTTAGACCATAATACAGACTCCGAATTGTCAGCAGATTCTGATGACAATGATGTGGCTTCTGTTTGTCGTAAAGGTGATCCAGTTTATCTTGGAAAAGATGGTATAACAAAATGGGCTGTTCATTCACAGCGAAAAACCAGTCGCACACGTAGGCACAACATAGTTACTCGTCTACCAGGTGTAAAACAAATAGCGAAAAATATGGTAACACCAATTGAATGCTGGAAATTGTTTTTCTCTGAAGTAATGATAAACGAAATTGTGCAACATACCAATACGCATTTAGTAAAAATGCGCAACCAGTTTTCTCGTGAAAGGCATGCAGTATGTACCAATAATGATGCAATTAGAGCACTATTTGGCTTGTTGTACTTAGCTGGTACTTTCAAAGCTTCTTATGTAAATCTGGACGATCTTTGGGCTACAGATGGAACAGCTTCTGAATGTTTTCGGACAGTTATGTCAAAGAAGCGATTCTATATCCTCCTTCGTGCACTACGCTTTGACGATATCCTCTCCAGAGCAGAACGACGAAAGCATCACAAACTTGCACCCATTAGAAAAGTTTTCGACGAGTTTTTAGAAAGGTGCATGGCTTGCTATACAGTTGGAATGTATTGCTGCATTGACGAGATGCTTGAAGGTTTTCGGGGAAAATGTAGCTTTCGTCAATATATACCCAGTAAGCCGGCAAAATATGGGATAAAAATGTTCGCACTTGTTGATTCGCGAACTTTTTATACAGCAAAGTTGGAAATATATGCTGGAAAGCAGCTAGAAGGCCCCTTTGAGATAGATAATAATCCTAGTAGTGTGGACGTATGATAGAACCAATTGCTCATACTGGACGCAACATTACTTGCGACAATTGGTTTACGTCCATTCTACTGGCTACTGACTTGCTACATAATTACAGGACAACTCTAATAGAAACCCTGAGAAAGAATAAACCACAAATTCCTCCTCTTTTTGTAGCTACAAAAGAAAGACCACTGAACAGCAGCATTTTTGGTTATGGTAAATACTGTCTTTTACTATCATACGTTCCCAAGAAAAACAAAAATGTTCTGATGTTATCTACGTTTCATGATGATGGTACAATTAATGAAGAAATGGGTGAAAACTTTAAGCCGCAGGTTTTAACCTTCTACAATACGACAAAAGGGAGCAGTGGATGTTGTGGACCAGATGAAATGTAATTACACCGTTTCTCGAATAAGTTTTGGATGGCCACTTACAGTCTTTTTATCATTGATGAATATTGCAGGAATAAATAGTCAGGTAATTTATTATAGCAATACTAATACTAAATTAGAACGCCGTAAATATCTAAGAGAAATTAGTATAGATGTCATCAGACCCCATCTGATAATTCGTGCATCAATAACAACATTGCCAATATTATTAGGACTTCAAATAAGGCGCCAAGCAGGTCTTGCTGATGAAGAAACTTCGGTAGCAAGTGCAAAAACTAAAGATAGAGCCAAATGTTTTTACTTGTGAAGTAAAAAGTTGTCGAAGTAAAAATAGAAAAACCACTTCAAGGTGTGCAGATTGTTCAAAACCTATTTGTGGTGAACATATAATTACAATATGTCAAATATGTCGCAATAAATGCTACGAGAGTGAATAAAGTGTTTACATTTCTTTTATGTTATACAATTTTTTCTATATGTATTATTTCATTAATAAAAAGTACATACATTCATGTTATTGCTCGAGATGTTATTACTGCAGAGTAGTACAAGATAACGAGAAAAGCTCTACATTCTTCCTTTGTTAGTTCTCTCAGTTCTGTATTATCAGAATTCCTAAATTTATCTTGAAATAACAATATCTTTTCATTTGTCCGTAGAATTATTTCGTTTTCCATATCATCTGTGAAAAGAAGGCTTCATATTTTTAAAGGATCAAAGACATCACCACATTTTGCAGGTGATTTTTTTGTTCTAATATTCAAATCTAGATTGGCCGGAACAGCAGACAACTTGTATTGATTTTTATCAAAATAAAACTTTCCATTTGTTGTTTCTGGCCAATTTTCTTCTTCACCTATAGCCTGACTCAGCATTGTCCCCCTGATCTTCCATCTCAGAATGAGAGTTATGGTCACTCTCTGGAGAAAAATCTTTGTCGTTGTAGTCCCCATAATCACTAAACTCGCCTTACCTTCTAATTCATCATACTACCGCCTTACACTTTCAAATTAGGCTCTCCAAAATAAACTCTTTTGGAAGAACCTGCTATTTCAAAAATAAAACACTATTAGCGTTGTGGTACCGCACAGACCTCAAATGAACTTTACCGCTGGCTATTTAGCGCAATACTAAATTACAGTTGTTGACGTGCATATCGGAGTGGCTTATGAGTGCACCAACTTAAACGTAGATGGCGCGGACAGGCATAAATGCTAAATTTGCAAGTTTTACATGCATTTAAAAAGTGCTGGGGGTCCGTCTGATCCCACAACGCCAGTTAAGGGATTAAATATATTTTGATATAGTTAATTTTATCATTTTTTATCTTTATTATATTTGCCCCTTTTTCTTTGTTTTGTGAATATCCCATTTCTGTTTTTTGGGATTCAAAAATTAAAAAACAGTGTTGTTCTTTTTTAATAGGCGTTCTCTTCCTTCTTTTTTGTTTTTCTTTATTTTGTATTTTTTCTTTCTTGCGTTTCACACCTCTAGGAAAGATTCCGACTATAAATTACTATGTAGGCCACAATATTATTGTTAATTTAAGCCTTGTGATATTTCCTACCAAATTTTTAATTTGTTAGTTGCTTGTTATTGTCCTTATTTTCAGTCTTAATTGTAGTTTTGCTTTTTTTTTAATTCGTCTTTATTCTATTTGAGAGTCATTTTCAGCAATTTTTTTCTTATAATTATCTTATTTTTTGGTAAGATTCTTTCATTTTTATTTTTATTTATTTCTGAATACATAGAATTCTTATTATAGCCACACTTTTTATTTCTATTTATTGTTCTCATTTTTAACGACTTTTTATGCGGTCATCATATTTACTATTTTATATGAATTCGTTACAAAAAAGTTTATATTTAAGGCCACCAAAGTTGATAGTGCCTTAGTGATCAATGCAGAAAAATGGAAATACAAGATATATCACTCTAACTTTGAGTATGTCTACAGACATTAGTAATTATATAGAACGCACCTCGGGAGAGTACATCAAAATGCAATGCACACTATGTCTAACCATAAATCAATATATTCATATTCCAGACATATCAATATGCAAATATCAAAATCATTTAGGGCACAAAAACAAAATGCAAGATTACAAAAGGATTTCAAACCATTTGTTTTAAATATTGTTGATAAAAAGGTATAAATAATGTAACGATTTAATTTGACTATCACATTGAGTATTACTTATAGGGGGTTGAAAGTGGGGACTGAGCAATTAATGGGCTGGAGATAGGGTAAGCAAACAAACCGAAACGTTTGCGAACAGCCACTCTTGTGTTGGTTGGAGAGCTGGGTCGTAAGTAAGTGAATAAGGGAGGGATTGGATGGGATAACTACAGCGAAAGAAACCAAAAACAGAGATTTCCTGGGCTACACACATAAGAAGGTTCCTAAACTATTTGAAATTGACGCCGTTTAAAAGAATCCTCTTGCTGGATAAAAATAAAGGCTTTTCTTTTCTAAAAAATATTAAAGGGTGAAAATCTTTTTAAAGGAAATAATAATTCTACAACTCCTGGTTTAGAGAGAAACATTACATATTTATTATAACTTCAACTGAACAGTTATTGCATTACAAATAATATTAACAAAAAACAAAAAGAGAAATCAAACGATTTCTACCTAGCGAAACCGAATTCAAAGTAATAATTCTAGTACCGTCATTATGTAGTATTAACAAAATTTATCAACAAACCTTACATGTTGAGCGACAGTTCTAACAATTTTACAACTAGTTTTAACTATTTAAATAATTATTAGAAACGAAAATTATCTAAATTTTTCAACGGAGCTTACATTGAGGTTAACCTTTAAATAAAACATTTCAAAATTATGGTTGTGTGCCAAATGTCAGGAAAGGATAATACTGACTGTCATTTGTTGAAATAAAATATCAAACCATTTTGAAATATTAAATATTAAGAAAGTTTTTGGCATTGGAATTAAGTCAAAACACTGCAAACAACACACAACTGTATCCCACACAAACTAGAATTGGTCTGGGATGACTATGGAACACAAAATGGACAAGTTCTGGAAAGTTAGAACACTGACTCGAGCTTTGGATTATGCTGGATGACAAGAAACTGCAATCTTTAAAACTCGGCCAATTAATTCCTTCTTAAAACCATGTGGACCTCTCAAATGGTTGAAAACTCAACTGTTAGCTCAACTGTTGTTGGCAATGGTCTCAACTCAAAAAAAAAATTGCCGGCTTTGAAGACTACACGCCGAAAGCTATCTCTTCCAAGTCTCTAATCTCTCTCCTGTCTGTTTTTCCACTAACTGCTCACTAGCTAATTTCCGATAACAAAAACCAATAACGAATAACGAATTTGAAATAAATCCGGACTAAACAACAAAACACAGAAGAAACTAAAATAGGAGATTTCGGGTATGGACAGAGAAATAATAGAGGTGCTACTTTGATGAACTACCTAGAAGAAAAGCATCTATACGCAATGAACTTCTTTTACAAAAAGAAGCACCAACGAAAATGGACATGGATCAGCCCTAATGGATCCACAAAAAATGAGATCGACTACATACTGTCCACGGAACGGTATATCATTAAAGATGTAACAGTTCTCAACAGATTCATAACAGGTAGCGATCACAGGATGGTCAGAGCAAAAACTAGTATTGTCGGTAACTATGAAATGAAAAGAAAAATAATTAGAAACTGGGATCTAGTAGATGGAAACAAACTAGGGCAATATAGAGAGATATACAAAGACCTCTTAAAAGAACAACTTACCCAAAAATTAGACAGGATGATAATGATATAGACGAAATAGACAATATACTTACAGCCACGATGATTACATCAGGAAAAGAAATAGCAAAAAAGGAGCTAAAAAAGAACAACTATACATCAATAGAAACAAAGAAGCTTATATATAAAAGAAGGAAGCTGAACGAAGAAGGCCAAAGGAAATCTATAGAATATGTAGAAATCAATAAAACAATAAGCAGAATGATAAAAGAAAATAAGAGAAAAGAACAAGAAATAAAAATAGAAGATGTAGTACAGAACAACAAAAATATGAAATGCTTAAGACCGAAATTAGGTAAGTGTGAAATAAACAAAATAAAAGATGTGAACCAAGTAGAAACAAACATTAAAGATGACATCATAAATATAAGGCTTAACCAACTTAAGACTAAAATAAAAAATGTCCACTCAGAGCTACAGCCAGAAATAAGCAAATCAGAAATAAAGAAGGCATGTAAAGAAATGAAAAACAACAAATCGCCTGTAAAAGATGAATTAACTGCAGAGATGCTGAAATATGGTGAAAAAGTGGTAATTAATACTCTACATTCCCTTTTTAACACGATATTAAAAGAAAAAAGAATCCCAAACCAAAAGATTGACGACAAAATTCGACGGATACCAGTCAAAAGAACAAGCTGGTTTTAAAAAGGGATTCAGTAGAAGTGACCATTTACTAAGTATAAAACGGAACTAATAGCCAATATATAAGGAAGCCAAAACAATAATTAAATTATATGAAGGAACAAAATCAATACAAATAAGTATAAATGATGAAAGAACTAGACATAGAAGCTGAAAAGATAGGCCTTAATATGAATTATAGTAAGACCAAAATCATAACAAATACAGATGAATACATCACAATGAGGATCGGACAAGATGAAATAGAACAAGTTCAGGATTATACCTATATATCTGGGTCAAACTATAAAACTTAACAAAGAATACCAAATAGCAGAGATAAAAAGACGAGTTAAATTGGTATGGGCGGCATTTGGCAAACTAAGCTACATTCTTAAAAACAAAAGATATCCACAGCATTTTAAGACCAAAGTATATAATGAATACGTACTCCCTGTTCTCACTTATGGTTCTCAAACGTGGACATTTACAAAAGCAAACATAGACAAAATCATAAAAACCCAAAGAGCAATGAAAAGACAAATGTTGCACATAAAACTAATCGATAAAAAGAGAAACTAGTGGATAAGAGAGAAAACAAAAGTGAGGGATGTTAGATAAGAAGTTGCAGAGTTAAAATGGAGATTTGTCGGACACAATATAAGACAAAAAGAAGACCGATGGAACAAAATTCTTATCAGTTGGAGACCGTGGGAATATAAGCGAAGCAGAGGAAGGCCCCAAATTAGATGGGCAGATGATATCAAGAAGCACGTGGGTTCTAGGTGGATGACTGTAGCGACAGACAGAGAAGAATGGAAAAGAATTGGAGAGGCCTATATCCAAAGATGCACCGAAGAAGGCTAATTAGATAGATAGATAGAAACAACAAAACAAACTGCCCTGGTAGCGGGCTCATAAAATAATGACATCATTCGCCCAACCCGGTATAAACAAAGCATAAACGGAACTATATTTGTTTATTTAATGCGCAAAATCTCTAATAGGCGGAATCAACATCAAAAGAAATACCCATCTGTTTTATATAAACAAACTAAAAATGTTTATATTATCAATTTCAGCGAGAAATGATTTTTTCGGTGATATTTTTCGGTATTTTAATACATACGAAGGAAGATCCAAATGCTACAAAAAGTGTCTCGAGTATAAATTAAACATTGTTTCTTACAATCATCGCAATAGTTCTTAAGAAAAGTAAAGGAGAACTCCATAAGTAAAAAAATGAAAACAAAAAAATAAAAAACTAATTTGTTGCCCATTAACTCCCAACAAAGTAGTCTTTAGGTTAAGTTAGTACAGTGTATGACCTCCACGGTTCTGTTCTAATGGTTTGGCCACTTACAAATATCTGATGGGTCTCTTGCGGTCTCATTTGTAATTGTCATGCAGTTATAGTGTGATCTCGCAAAGCCTGCAACCTAATAAAACGGTTTTCAATTTGGATGGTTATCTTTGTACGTCCTGTATGACGTTCAGCAATATTACCAGTTTCTTAATATCTTAACCACAAACGATTATTGACAGTTCTGATTGTGTGGAGGACCTCGGCAATTTCTCTCTGACTTATGCCAGCTTGAAGCATGCCGATAGCACGCCACTACGTTTCGCGATTTAAATGATGTCTCTCCATTATTGGCAATTGTAAAACTAAATAAAGATCCACATAGATATCGAAAATCAAGTACCAGTACCATATAGCGTTTTAAATTTGGTGGAATATTTTCGTTTTTCTGTTTGCAAATGAATTTTAAAAGGATCAATATATTATGGCATTTTAAGTTGAGATTCTAAATATCAAGTTTTGGTATTCAGTTGTTTTTGTCATTTGTTCACATTTGAGTCCCCTAATATAATATTGCAAGTCAGGTATTTTTTTTGTCTTTGTTTACATTAATATTTCCCTATTCTCTGTATGTATTGTGAGGTAAAAAATTTCCAGTTAACCAATTTAAAAGTAAATAATCAAGAAGTTTTTTTGTCGGTTCGTTGCTAAGAACGAGGTCAAAAAAGGGTAGATTGTTTGTTTTAAGTTTGTAGGCAAAAACTAGCTGTGAGACGTAAAGGGAAATTTATTTTGCGTTGAAATTTGTAAAAGGTAAGGCATCGAGGAGTGAAGCGATAGATCTGAGACAGGAAAGATGTTTGAGTAATTAAGAATCGCGAGTTGATTCAATTTCTTTGTGTTATGTTTTAAGACCGGTTAAGGTGATAATACTCGTTGCAATATGGCAGTTTAGAACAGAGTAATCACCATAAGATTTGTGAACCGGTACTGAAGAAATTTTGTAAAATGTTTATATAGGATGTCCCCGTCGCGCGTCGTCAGCTTGCTTCCTCCACAGAACCTAATTTTACATCTATTGATTGTTCGTCCCTAAGTATGGAAATGGTTTGCTTTGTCCCTGTTGGAGAATATGTCCAGATAGAGTCCCATAGATGTTAACAAGTTTTTTTGAAAGTTAAGTGCTAAACAGTGAAATCAAGGTAACATTTAACATATTAATTTTAAAGTAAAGACAGACATTATTTTTGATAATTATTAATAATTGCTTTCGTTAAAATTTAAAAGGATTTTGTAATAATTAATAAATTGTAAATTTTATAGTTTAACTTAGCTGTCATTTTAATTGTTTTTTTTTTAATTTAATGCTAACATATATGACAGCTAGCTTCATTTGTTTCGATTTTTATTTGTTTTGTTTGTTTTAAAAAAAGGTTAATCTCTGTGCGGTAACATTTGTAAGTTTTTGTAGTATCTCCAACCCCTTTGTAAACGGAGTTTGTAAACGAACACATGTAAGTTTTTTTATTCTGTATTTGGCAACTATTTATATAGTATATTTTTTATGCCACTTATATGTTTGATAACTGTTTGTTTAAGACAGAAATAAATGTTTATTTCATTTCTCTGAACTACTTTCTTTGCTTTATTTTAGAATAATCTCCTAACCCTTTTATGTGTTTTTATTTTAGGGATATTTTTCTAAATCCGGCAAGTTTAGGATTCTTCGAAGCGGCGTCCTTTCCTTTCAAACAGCTAGAAGTTCTTTTTCTTGTTGTCCCTATTTGCCAAGTATCCAGGAGATTTGTGTAAGGACCCCTTTATTTCATTTATTGTGTAGATCCGACCCATTTATTTCAACTTATCCACGACCCCAGCTCTCCAACAACCCCCTGAGTGCCGTTCGCATAGTAGCGTTTATTTTGCTTGTCCTATCTTCGCCCCCATAGTTTCAGTCCCCAATTTTCTACCCCATATTCTTACCCTGAGGTAGGCAAAATAATTTCGTTACAACCAAAAAACTCATATTTAAGTTTTGTTAAATTTTTATAGCCATTCTTATCAGCATTACCGTCCTAGTTCTAGTTCCTACAATAATCGACAAAACAACAACAAATATTAAAAACATAAATTTATTTTTATATTTGCAGCAAATATTAATTTAAAGCTGTTAATATTTTTTAAGCCCTTTTCTCTATTCGGATTGTCAAATATAGGCCTCTCCTGATTCTCGCCATTCATCTCGGTTCCCAGTTCTTTTAATATCGTCGCTCCATCGCATTTGAGGTCTTTCTCGTGGTCTTTTGCCTTCATATGGCCGCCAATTCCCGATTTCTTTATTCCATCGGCCATCCGAAAGACGTTCGTTATGTCCAGCCCATTTTCATTTCAGTTTAGCTGCCAGTTCGACAGCATCTTTTATTTTTGTTCTATTACGAATGTTTTCATTGGTTTTATGGTCTTTGAGTAAGATACCCAGCATCTGTCGTTCCATAGCTCTCTGAGTTTTTCTGATCTTCTCCATGTTTATTTTAGTGAATGTCCAGGTTTGAGTTCCATATGTAAGTACAGGTAGGATACAGGAATTAAATACTTTGGTCCGCAATCTTTGAGGTATATTTTTATTGTTAAGTACGTATGAGAGTCTTCCGAATGCTGCCCATCCCATTTTTACACGTCTGCGTATTTCGGTAATCTGATTTTCTTTGCTTACCTTGACATTTTGACCCAGATATGTATATTTATCTACGTGTTCTAATCGCACACACATCAAAATAATATAGGTATCCCCTATATTATTTTGATGTAAGTGCAAATAATTAAATTTAAACAACACATCTCAATAGAAATAACCTTTGTAATTTTATATTCAGTAAAATAAAAATCAACGAGAAGTAATGCAAAAGATATTCGTTTTGTAAAAATCTCTTTATATTATTTCGGCAGCAATGCTTACCTGGAGTAGAATACTTTTTAAGATCAATAAATTTATTTCAGAAATTTTATTTGTACGTTTTTACTTCATGGTTTAACCATATCTTTAAAACATCGATCGGTGAATTCATAATAAAACGGTAGTTTTGCTGGTAATATTTATTTTGTTGTTGAAATTGACACAAAAATCAACGGCTTACGTTATCGGCAACGTCGAACCTTCCAAAATTCATTCCACAATCTGTTACTAAAATGATTATATTAACAACTTTACATTCTCATCAGCACGCCATTCATCTTCATAAAAACATTATTTGATGTTCTTGAGAACTCCGTTTTGGCATATTATTCCGGAAAATGTAGGTGAAGTGGAGTCAGGAGAGGCGATTTTCCAGAAATTTCCATTCCTAAAATGGTGTAAAAACATCGGCTACGCAGATTTATTTTGGAATACGGTGGGATCCGTATATAAAGTGTCCTTAAATGCAACATTTTTTAGAAAGTGATATTTCTAAAAAAGGAAGCTGTAATTTAAAATAAGTAAAAATTTAAAGTATGGAATTTAAGTACGGAAAATCTTCTACTCGATAGTGACTATGAGCTGATGATGAAGTTCTACTATATTGAGTTTTGATCGATCTGAATTTAATTGAGTATTTTAATATATTCTTTCTGCAACTGTCCCGAAAACTTAATTTTGTTGCAATTTACACAAATCATACCAAAAGTAGCTATTTTCGAGACGATTTTTTTCACTTTTGGAACGATTTTATTATTTTTAGAACGATTTTGAGTTTTTATATTATTTTTTTTATGATAGCGCTTGTCATATAAGATTCGAAAGTGTTTTTACTATTCCATTTCAACAAATATTTCATAAGTATTGTATCCATTCAGATTCTTTTTAAGATAATAAACTGCTTCAGAAAAAATATTGTACATAGCACGATCCAAAAGTGATTTTATGGGACTCGCAAAATTTAAGGACACTCCTTCGGATCATTCTCTTACTATGACATATAATTTTATGCATTATGTATATATCTGTTCGTTAGAATTCAAAGAGATCAAAATTAGTGCTCTTAATTTGTATACCGTAATTTAAAATGCCTTCAAAATCATCAAATGATGTTGCAGCTTTCTGTTTTTAAAGAAAGTGGTAAAACATGCTTTGTATTTTATTTTACAGTAACATAATTGTCGTTAAGTTGTTTTGTATTGAAATAATAAATAATTTGGGACTACAACCTTTCTTGTACTGTGGTACTATATTAGAACAAGACAAAGCAGTTAATTATATTTGGAACATGAAGAATTATCTTCGTTAACTTTATTTTTTGTTCTCTTTAAAGATTTATAGAAGAATGGTAAATAGAAGGTATCCATTCTCGCAATTCCATTAGTTATATTTTGAACTATCAATGGGAATTCATTTTTCATTATTTATTTGGTCAAATATCTTTAATAGGAGACCATTGAGAAAAATTCTCATTTTCTCTTTAAAATTGAAAATTTTAAAAGTTTCCTGGGAGAATGTTTTTTATAAAACATAATGCCAGCGTGTTCCCTTTCGACTTTGAAGTGCACAATTTTAGAGGATAGAAAGGGTTCATTGTCTGTGTTATTTCCTATGGGTTCCCTATTAATAAACGGACTTTTTTTCTTATTTTTTTCTAAATTGAAAAAGCCACTTGTTTTCGGCTTGTAAACAATAAGCGGTTTTAAAAAACTGCAGGTCCTTATAAACTGGGCCCATTCATGGAGTACAGAAATACTCATAGTAGGCAGTCTTTTCTTCTTCCTTTTAATCAGTGCGTGTATTGTGTCTGCTTCTTTGTATGTATGCCTCTTGAGTAAATATTGATGATTCTAACTGCGGAGGGATTATGGACAGCCCACATATACATACATAATAAAAAAAAATTCGGTTTTGGCCAGAGCAGTTGTTTGGCCAGTCTGTTGTAGAAGTTAAATTTGTTAACCACATTATTACAGCGGAAGCCATTAAGTTGCCACTCCTTTTTGCAATAGACTCGTCCCACATGAAGCTTGAACCTTCGGCAGTATTATCATTATAGACGGTAACATTAAATGTCCATAACTGCTTTAGATAAAACGATTTTCCATTAGTTAACATATGTAGTGTGGGGAGACATTTTTACAAATCCATCATTGCTACGACATTTCTTTAACAACATCGTTCTTTATATAGAGTGTGATTTCATAGCGACTTTGAAATAAAAATAGTTATTACTCTTTATATACAGGGTGATTTCATAGCGGTTTCGAAATAAAAATAGTTATTACTCTGCAATTATCCTGTATAGTTATTGTAAGAATAGAAATTATAAAAGGAATCTAAATATAAAAAAATATACAGGGGGTACTATTTAAACAATAATTGTATGTTTGCTTTACCACCTAGTTATTAATCACCCTGTAGAATTCCACATATTATCCAAGCATAAAGAATATCATTTTTTACATTTTTCCTAAATATCTTTTTAGGATATTATGTTCCATAATTATAATTATAATGAAATTATTGACAAATTTCGTACTAAAAACTTACCCCGTATAATCATCATGATCATCGGTATTTCGTTCTTACTTCAAGCTTTTATAGGTTTACTTCTTTATTTGGCTTACTGGGGGCTACATCTTCTTTGTCTACTTCCTTCGTTACTTGGATTCTTATTTATTTGGTGTATTATTTCTGTGTATAATAAAAGTTTGTTTTCATAATTTCCTTATTTTCTTGATTTGACTTTCTTTAGTTTATATCAGTTTAAATACATTAGAAGAATTTACAAAATGGGCTATGCTACTAATATGAGCTATCGCAATTAATCTGAAATACACACCACCATCTATACGTCAATAGCTTGTCTAGCAGTGTCCGTTGAAACAATCACATGTTAGTGTTGACCCTCCTCAAGAAATTTTTCAGGTATATTTTTATTGCAATTTTTGTTTTTTTTTTTTTCGGTGAAAACTAAGAATAAATTTTATATTTTATCACACATCGCAAGCGAAAGGCTGATATTTTCATAATATTTTCGACTTTTTCTTTTAATTTGTGTTGCATTTTGGTTATTAATATTTGAATATATGTTTGGTTATGTTGCAATATGGGCTAGCGTGGTGCTATAAATATGAGCTAGCCCATATTTGTATCATTTTAGTCTACAGGGTTTTTTTTTCAGAATGCCTAGAAAAAGTATTGTCCAAAAAGTCAAAAACAACGAAAGTCCTGGGATCCAGATAGCATAAAATCTGCTATTCAAGCTGTGAGAGATAAAACGATGGGTACATTAAAAGCAGCTAAAACTTATAATGTCTCGAGATTGATAGTACAACGGTTAGCAAAAATCACTAAACTGAGTCCAGATGAAGCAGTACTTAAGAAACTGGAAAGAGGAACTATTCTTGGCCTAGATTTAGAAAAAAAAACCGAAATTCTATGGTTTAACGCGGACTGATATCAAACGAATGACATTTAATCTGGCTAAGTCAAATGGCCTTTTATGCAGTTAAAAAAACTGGTAGAGGTTGACTAGATCTGTTCTTGGCGCGTCATAAAAATACATTGGTTTTAAGGAGACCAGCTGGAACGTCTTTTGGACGGGCAGCTAGCTTTAACAAAGAAAATGTTCAAATATTGTGTGATCATTTGAAAACAGCATATGATAAATACAATTTTTCCAGTAATCAGGTTTACAACGTAGATGAAACAGGCCTAACCATTGTGCAAAATAAAATTGCAGCAATAGTGGTGCGCAAAGGAAAGAGACAAATGAAGGGAATTTTATCCCACCCATGTTAATCTTCCCAAGAAAGAATATGAATGTGCAACTCATGAAAGGTACTTCTCCTGGATCGATATCAGCCGTTCATCCGAGTAGTTGGGTGCAATCTAATTTATTTACACAGTGATTTTAACACTTCATAGATACCTTTAAACTCTTTACAGAGTTTCATGTACTTCTTATATTGGATGGACACTACAGCTATACTCGCAATTTAGATGTGATCAATCTGGCAAGGGAGAAAACATAGTTATTATTTCATTACCTCCACATTCAACACACAAACTGCAACCGCTAGACAAAACTTTCATGGGAACGCTCAAGGCATACTATAGCGAAGAAATCAGGCAATGGTTACGTCATAATAACCGCGCCCTCTCTCAGTACGATATTGGAGAACTTTTTGGCAAAGCATACCTTAAAAGCCAAACTGGAGAAATTGCTGTAAATGGGTTCCGCGCTACTGGAATTTATCCATTGAATAAGACTGTTCTCAGATGCAGATTTTATTGCAGCAGAAACTGAGAGTAACAACCACAGCCATGTAGATCCACAAGCTATTGAACCTGCTATCCTACCAAAAACACCAGAAGCCAGCAATATCAGTAAACTACGTCCTTCTGGTTTGCAGAAGTTTGTAAGTCCGCAAGCTATTAGACCTGCTATCCTACCAAAAACACCTGTGGCAAGCAACATCAATGAACCAGGTCCTTCTGGGCAAATTATCCCCTAAGATATTACCCACTAAAGGAAGAAGAAGAAGAACCAGGTCCTTCCGGTTTGCAGAAGTTTGTAAGTCTATTTAAAATATCGCCAGTGCCGTCGATCAGGAAAAAATCTATAAATCGTGGTAGAAAATCATCGAAATTAACGGTAATAATTTCTTCACCATACAAGGAAGCATTAGACCAGCAAAACAGCAGAAAGAAATTAAATGTACAAGCAGTAAAACGACACATTATGGCTGAGTCTACAAGGGAGGTAACTAAGAAAAAAATTAAAAACAAGTCAGCATAAAAAGAAGATCGAAAGTTCTTCTGACAACGATAGTGAGCAGGAATTTCAACCAGCTGGTGAAGATATGGATTTGGAAGAGATTCCATGTAACGGATCCGGAAAATACGGATGTAAATTGTATTTTCTGTGACGGAAAGTTGTGTGAGGATTATCGAGGTGAAAATGGATTCAGTGCCTTATGTACAACTTGTGAGCACATATAGATTGTTCTGGTGTAGAAAGAGACGAATATGTGTGTGAATACTGTACATAAAAAATTATAAAATAAAAATAAAAATATTTTTACTAGTAGGCCATATTTATATTACCTTTCCGTTTCTTACTTAAATGACACCGTGAGTGTTTTTATGACATTACAGAAAAAAATATCTTACTAATCAGAAAAACGGACTAGCACAAAAGAGCAAAACAATTCTACATGCCAATTATGAAAATTGCAACTTTTTCGATCAAAAAATAGTTAAGATGTCAGCAATAATCTAAATGGTAGCCCATTTTGTACCTTCTCCTCTAATTTTGTTTTTATTTTTAAAATAAAATAAATAAACAATATTTAAATTTGTCACATACCTTCAATAAAATATTGTGAGAATAAAATAAATAAAAACTCTCTAAAAATATTTATAATAAAAACGGTTTAATATTTAATATTTTTCTTCATCACGTACTAGCTGAAAATATTAATTTTACATCACATCCATTCCATCTGGCGGATTGCGAACCAAGCCATAAGTAATTCAAGCGTTATATTAAAAAACACCAATTCATTTTAGGAATAGCCCGAAAATGATAATATTAACAACTTTCCATTCTCATCAGCAGCTATTCATCTTCATAAAAACATTATTTGATGTTCTTGAGGACTCCGTTTTGGCATATTATTCCGCAAAATGTGTGTGGAGAGTCGTGAAAATGTAGTCATGAAACGAGATTTTGCACGTTTCTGGAAGATTGCTGATTCTAGAGCTCGGCACTACGGACGACAAATAAAAGTGGATTAAGGTCCCGATGGCCATAAACACGTCCTTAAATTGCTACATCGTTTTTAAATGTTTTACCTCAATTTCGTGTCAGATAGTCATTGAAGCCGAACGAACGTGCTCTTGTGAATTTAAACAGGCATTTTTATGATGACCTGAAGATGTGAGTTTTATTTCCAATAAAATGAAGCAAATGTCAGATGTGTAAATTGTTGTTTTAAAATAAAAAATATATACAACGGCAAACGGTTAGAACGCTTTTCGACTACAAGATTGCGTAAGCACGGTTATAAATTGTATACAAGGATTTTTCGGCAACGTTCTCTTAACTATATTGCCAATGTAATCAGGCACCATAGTTCTTTATTTCTATATTTTTACATTTTTTTCCCCAGTCCTAGTTCTAGTATAATTTTAAATATGATATTTATTTTATCGCCAACGGCCATTAAAGTCATTCATTATTGTAGTCACTTGCGACAGTTAAGTAACACTTTATTCTACTGAAAGAAGAATAACTTCTTCTTTTTTATTTCTATGGCTTTCACGCCGTGGCGATGGGCCAGCTCAATTTGGTGGTGACTAAGTAGAAGTTTAGTTCTAAACCAACTCGAGGCAACTTACTTATAAATAAAGCTAATAGTGTAAAAATAAAGTGCCAAATAATTTTATAAAAATCCATTAATAGGAGGTTAGGAAGTTTTTTTAAATGCATATAGTGGAAAGAAACACATTCAAGTGCATATACCTAAAGGTAATTTCAAGACCTTTATTTCAGACATATTTATTGATTTAAAAATATTTTACGCAATGATAAAGTGAGAAATAACAATGTTAAAAGAGAGAAAAAGTTAAAACCTTTCATATTAGTATGTAGTAATGAACTGAGCCTCAAGCAATTATTCCATATGTAGGAATACAGTGGTACCTCGACATACGAGTGTAATTCGTTCCGTAATCTTGCTCATATGTCAAATTGCTCAATATGTCAAAGCAATTTTTCCCATTAAAATTAACTGAAATGGCATTAACCCGTTAGAGTCCCCAAAAAACACGTTAGTTTTTTTTGTTAAGTGTTTGTAAATAGGAAAAATGTATTTAAAAGAAGAAACATTTATTGATAAATAACAATAAATACATACATATTCTCTAAAAACATAAGAAAAAGTAAAGTGCTTACGAAAGCGATGAATTCTCAGTGGTCTTCCCGTTTTTCGTCACACCTTGCTCATTTTCATCTGCAGATCGTTTAAAAAGAACTGTCCAAGGAGGTTTGTTTCTTCCTCCCTTTCAGAATATTGCGGAAATGTATTAGGCAAGTTGTAACTTTTTCGGGGTAATTTTTATCCACGAACTCTGCAACTTTTTCCCACATTCCCAGGATCTCCTTTATATCTCTTATAGAGACAATGTTCATTCACATCTCTTTCATCCACCTCCAGACCCATGGATTTTCCAAGAGAAACAATCTCATCTACAACTGACACTTCGGGTTCCAGTCCTTCGCAGGTCCTTTTATCTACAGCCTCAGGCCACAGCTTCTTCCATGCAGAGGTTAATGTCCTTGTTGTAACTCCTAGCCAGGCCTGCTTAATAACTCTTAGGCATATTACATACTATGTTAAAGTGGTCCTTCCAGAACTCTCGAAGGGTAAGGTTTGTGTTCCATCACCTCAAAGCAGCGCCGAAAAATGTGCTTGGTATACAACTTCTTAAAATTAGAAATCACTTGCTGATCCATGGGCTGCAAGACAGAAGTGGTGTTGGCTGGTAGGTAGAGAATCTTTATAAACTTAAACTCTTGGAGTAAATCATCTTCGTGGTTTGGTGGGTGAGAGGGAGCATTATCGAGGACAAGAAGGATTTGCATGGGTCGGTTATTTTGCTGTAGATATTTTTTAACAGAAGGGCAAATACCAGGTTTATCTACTCCACAAAGAATTTTCTGGTGAACCACGCCTTTGGATTTGCCCTTCACATAACTGGCAGTTTTTCTTTTAAAACCTTATGTGACTTAAAGGCTCTGGAATTTGCTGAATGGTACACTAGATGAGGTTTGATTTTACAGTCGCCACTCGCATCGGCGCAAAGTAGTAGAGTTAATCTATGTTTCATAGGTTTGTGACCTGTCATCGTCTTCTCCTCTGCCGTTATGTAAGTTCTATTTGGCATCTTTTTCCAGAAAAGCCCTGTCTCGTCACAGTTGAAGACTTGCTGGGGGATGTATCCTTTGGCTTCTATCAGTTTGGAAAACGTTTTTATGTAGACCTTAGCTGCTTTCACATCCGAACTTGCTGCCTCACCATGCCTGATGACGGAGTGAACGCCGGTCCTTTTTCTTAAGTTGTCAAACCAGCCCCGACTGGCTTTAAACGAGTCTTCCGATTCATCGTTTGTGGAAGTGTGTAAGATCTGCTTCAAATCTTAGTAAATCGCTCGTGCCTTCTAACATATGATGCTTTGTGTTAAGGTTCCTCCTTGAAGCTGCTTCTTTGTCACCCACACCATTAGTAGTTTTTCCATCTTTTCATGGAGAGAAGTCCGGAGCTTAGAAATTATTGTAACGCCCTTAGCCATTACACCATTTTGTCACCTCCTTCCGTTTAAGTACAGTACATATCATTGATGTGGTACGCCCGTACATCCTCGCGAAGTCAGTTACTCTTTCATCTTGTTCATGTCTTTTAATGTAAAAATAAATGTAATATTGTAATGTACAAAAAGCACAAAACGCGAACCCAACTTCATCAACATCAATAATACTTCGAAAATGAGGAAAAACAAGCAAAGCAGACAGACTGAGGTCTATAGTAAAAATTTACACAGTGTAAATTACACCGACATCGAGAGTGCAATATGGTTAGTATTGGAAACCAAATTTTGGTCGAATTTAACTTCCAATGACCATTTAATTTTTGTCAGGCCAAGTAATAGTCACGTACAGACCCGTAAAATGATCTTTATGACGAGGCCGTAAAGATCTATTACCAGTAAAATTACCTTTTATTTACAAAACAAATTAGAAGTAGTCAAATAAGAGGTATGAATTCGAATAAAAACCGATGCCTCGTATCTCAAATCTTGCTCTCATCTCAAAGAAAAATATCGCTCGCTTCGCGGCTCTCAAAACACTCGTATATTAGATCACTATACTATATAGTTCAGTCGTCAGATTTGACCCCCAAAAATCATACAAACAAGCTGAATTTTATCAAGAATATTGATTTTGGGACCCCAAATAAGATGCAAAAGAGTTTTCCACAAAAAACCACTTTTCCCTCCAGGGTTCCCCCCAAAACCCCCCTCGAGGTGAGGTAAAAACCCAAACAAATCGATTTACCAAGAATCTGTACTCTGTAGAAAAAATGTTTCAAATAAAAAATGTTGCTGAGATAATTTTGAACAAAAATTTTTATTAGCACTTTTTGCGTAGAATAAACCGTTCTCTCAGAAACAATGCTTGAAGCGACCGGCGATTTTAAATGTTAGTACCTTGCGCGAAATCAATGTTAAATAAAATTTGTATCAACTCGACGGTAAAAAATCGATATCTTTTGATCAGAGTGTCCTATCGACAAAAATCAAAATGCGTTTAATAGGCGAAGAGTGCAGCTTTTGTATGCAATTTTTGTATTTTGCCGCAAATGATTTCATTTTTGCCATTTTTTACGATTCTCGTAAGATCAATAAAATTGATTACCTTTATTGACCGGTCGTAGTGAAATTTCGATTGTTGGAGACAGGTCTTCAAAATCTTTAACATGAAAATTCGATTTTGATTTTTTGACAGTTTTCGGGTGTACTTTATAGCAGAAATTAAGTACTTTTGAAAAACGTACTAGCGTAATTAACAAAAAGCAGTTTTATACGTTTTAGATCGTTTGTAATATGAATGTTTAAATTCAGCGTTTTTTAAACATATTTCAAATACTTCACATTTGTTACCAAAACCCAAAACTAAAAAATCATACTATAGGTTTTGAAGATTAGGTTCTAGTTATGGAAACTTTATAGTGACCGGTTAATGAAAGGAATATATTGTATTGATCTCATGAGAATCATAAAAAATGGCAAAAATCGCGCTGTGTTTATTTATTAAGCATTTTTATAAAAACTGAGTTCATTTGCGGTAAAATACAAAAAATGCATACAAAAGTTACACTGTTTATCTTTAAAACGCATCTTGATTTTTTTAATAAGACACTTAAGTTCATACACATTTTATTGAGCATTGATTTCGCGCCCATTCAAAATTGCCGATGGCTTTAATCGTTGTTTCTGGGAGAACGATCCATTCTACACACAAATGCTAATAAACGTTTTAGTTTAAAATGATCTTAGCTACATATTTTATTGTAACCATTTTTTCTATGGCGTACAGATTCTTGGTAAATTATTGTTTTTCCGTTTTCCCACCACTACATGATGGGGTTTTAGGGGAAAGCCCGGGGGTGAAAGTGGTAAACTTTTTTGCATCATTTTAGCGTCCTAAAATTGACATTTTTGGCAAAATTCAACTTGTTCGTATGATTTTTAGAGGTTAAATGGTATTTTCGTCTCTGACGACTAGAGTATACAGTGATGAGTGCCTTAAGAACCGGCAAAATAACGCAAAAGATAGAAAACATAATACGTTGTGAAATAAAAAGAGATGAAAGTAGTAGAGTTGGGAAATTATCGATAGAAACCTCTAATTTACATTATATTATATTAGGACTATCGATAATTTCCCACCTTTAGACGTTAGCTTATGAGCTAGTTGACTTCAGTCATAATATTACAAGTATGACGTCGAACATTAACATTTTTTAAATTTCACATAAAGTAAAAACTGATTGAAGGCAATAAAGCAAATGTAAATAAACAGTTTAATTAGTAGTAATTTGATAATTAATTCTGTGTCGACAAATACAGAATAACAAGCTATGATAATTCTGTATTGAGAAGAGTGTATGCGACGTCTCAAATCATAGTTTCTTATTGATCAATAGTTTAATTTTGGATAAAAAGATACTCCTACTTAAACTGCTTTTACTTACATTACGTGATACGTATTACTATGACTGAAGTCAACAAGCTCATAAGCTAACGTCTAAACGTGGGAAATTTTCGATAATTCTAATGTAATGTAAAGTAAATTATAGGTTTATATCGATAGTTTCTCACCTCTACTACTTTCATCTCTTTTATTTCACAACGTGTTATGTTTTCTATCTTTTGCGTTATTTTGCCGGTTCTTAAGGCACTCATCCCTGTATAGTAAGTCCCGTACATTACAGATGTTGATAAATGTAATACATTTATATTTTATGTAGAGTAAATATTAATATAGGTATACTGTGCATGAGCGTACAAGAACGAGTAAGCTTGGCCTTGGCGTGGAGCATCAGAGATTTGTGAGACGCCGCGCCGTAAGAGTAGCATCACACCGTAGCTTGTAATTATGTATTGTGGTAGGCAATAAAGCCCCGTCATTACTGTAAATAAATAGAAGTCTTTACGTTTTATTCCACACCTCAACAACATATAAAGTGTTAGTTGGTGACAATATTCTTATCAGTTTAACCAAAATAAAGTTTCATATCAGTTTAGCCTTCTCCTTTATCGTGGTTTTTTTTAGTGCCAAGCACAACGCGACCGCATTTAGGCTATCTTCGTCCATCACTGAACTATACAAGACAAATGACAACTGACAGCTACAGTGATCATCTAGCCACGTCTAATAACCCAAACTGGACTGACAACAGTTCTGAAACTGAAACGGAATGGAGACCGTGATCTGACCGTCTAAAAGTACCTTGATGGTAACGATTCTCCTTTGTAAATAATATTTTCTTTTAGTAACTTAACTTAATGATAAAATTATGGTTAAAATATTTATATTCGTTCGATATCCTTTATTTCAAAGCAATATATATTCCACCAACTCATACATATTAATGGTATGGCACATTTATTTTATGATTTTCGGTGTTATTTGTCAAACAAATAATGAAATAATTTACACAAGTTCTTTTTTAACCACAACTCGTTCAGTTTAATTACATATTTGCATTTTGTCAATTTTGCATAATTTCAAAAAATAATTTGTCTGCTGCAAACAGGATACGTCAATTATACTCGAACGGATGACAAAATGTTTGTCATCTCCATTTCGTCCAAACCCAGCTACGAACTTTTCGAATCAATTTATCAGGATACAACTCGCTCTGTCAATACGACTCGATTATTAATAGGAAGGTACAGGAAAGTGTGGTACATAAAAACGGAAAATATTTGAGACGTAAATATCCAAAAAATATGATAAATGAAAAAATTAAAGAACATATTTTATAATATTATGTATCAAGAACAATGCTATTCGCACTTCAAACAATCATGTTGCCTAAAACTATTTATTCAACTTCTATATTCTGTATCTATATCTACAAAAATAAATCGCCGAAATGTTTGTAAATGCATCACTTCAGAACAACTGCATCAAATTAGATAATTCTGTTTTTTTGTATTTCTTAGTATCAGGAGAAGATTTGTGTGAAAGATAATCTTTAAAAAAATGTGCAGTAAGACTTCAAAAACAGTTTTTCTCCCATTTTAAATCGCCCAAAATTGCATCTGTTGACTGTGCAAATTCTGTGGTTTATCTCTGCAGTAGTATTATTTTCAGTGTTAAGGAAAGGTATACAAATTCGTTCACTGCTTCAATGACGTTGTTTTCTAACAAGTGGTAGGTTTTGTGGTTGCGTGCTTATTTTCATATACTTCTTTTTGTAGGTGTTTATTATTAAACCCATTTTTGTAGCCGATTCTTTCAATGTCTCTCGTACAGCGTTTTTCGTTCTCCAAATAATATTGAGATCATCAGCATAGACCAGGATTTGCACTGCTTTATTATATATTGAATCAGTGGTTGTGATTTGTGACACACATATTACTTTTTCCAAAGCCAGATTGATTAGTATACATGAGAGAGAGTCTCCCTGGCGCAGCCCATTATTTGTTTTAAAATGTTCAGACAGTTCCCTTTGAACATTTCTCTTCTATTCACAGACGTAGGCTGCTTTATAGTCTATAAATATGTGATGAGTATCAATTCCATATTCCAGTGTCTTTTCCAAAATTTTTTTTAGGGTTGCAATCTGATGAATTGTCGATTTATCACCTCTGAAACCAGCCTGGTATTTTTCTACTATCCGTTTTGCATATGGTGCCATACGGTGACATAGTACTGTGGAAAATATTTTATACGCTTCATTTAGAAGCGTAATTCTTCTGTCTTTGGAGCATTCAAAGATATCTCGTTTTTTGTGTATGGTGCCAGATATTCCAATATTCCAATCATTGGGGAGCGATTTATGTGTCCCTAGTTCTTTTATAAGCTGCTGTAATGCCATTATCATCGCCTTTTAAGAGCAAGGATTCTTGTTAAACAGATGAAAACCAGTAGAAATAGGCCCCATAATTATTGTAATCAGATAAATCAAACTAAAATGCGACAGAAGGGAGATGAGTACAGAGAAGTCTTAAGAAAAGAATTTGTAGAACATTATTAACAAGAATATGCCGACATGAACACAATTAATAAATAAATGCAACGAAAGCTCTTGACAGCAGGACTGACTGTTGCAAAGAAAACGAAAAATAAAGAAGACAAAATAAGTGATGAAACAAAACGGTTAATGTAAAAGAGACACACATTTATAAGTGAAAGAAAGCGAAACACTGATGGTTTCAAAGAATTGAATAAATAAATAAAGAAGGGAGTAAAGAAACATTTAAGGATCTACAATCAAAACAAGGTAGAAAAAATAATAGAAAAGAACCGAGGCCTGAAATACTTAAGATCAAACTTAGAAAAGGCTATAATAATCTCATTGAAGGATAAAGATGGAAAAGAAATAAGAGAAAAGAACGAAATCCTTAAAGTTACCCAAACATTTTACCGTGATTTATATTCCTTAAACAAGAACCCAGATAACACTGCAAAGGAAGATCTTAAGAGAAAGATAAGGAATGTCAACTCAGAATTAGTCCCTAACATAGAATTTATGAATCAATAACAACAAGCTATGGTACAACTAAAGAACAATAAGTCTCCGGGCCCAGATGGAATACTTGTAGAAATGTTGAAAGAGAAAAGTGAAATTATTATCAAAGAATTGAACTTTTTTTTCAACGAACGTCTTCACAGAGAAGAAGTCCCAGATGATTGGAATGAAAGTTTTACAATACTTCTCTTCAAAAAAGAAGACAGGGGAGGTCTGAAGAACTATAGGCCAATCTATATGCTGTCCCTAATGTATAAACTGTTTATGAGACTAATAACTAACAGGTTAACGTCGAAGCTCGATAGCTATCAATTGGTAGAGCAGGCAGGATTCCAAAAGCGGATCATCTTCTTACAGTCAGAACGCTAATAGAGAAAGCCAATGAATATCACTTAAACTTGTACATTGGCTTCGTTGATTATGAAAAGGCATTCGAATCCATAGAACTTTGGGCAATAGTGAGAGCTAATAATAAGTGCAGTATAGACTCCCGATATAGAATGCCATACATAATACACTTGTAATCATAAAATCCGGGTCACCTTGAAAATTTCAAGTTTATTGAATATTTTTGCATCTGGTGCAGTAATAACTTTTTTTTTAGGCTAATGTATTTTTTATTTGTCATCAATGTTTGTTTTGAAAGAAAAAAAAAACGGTTTTTTTATTGTTTTTATTGAAAAAGCAGAAAACAAACCAAATTGTTGATAAAACAGACATGACAAAACAGACAAAAAATGAAAAATACAGAACGTGGTAAAACAGTGGAATTTCAATGACTAATATCGTGTATTGCCTCCCCTTGCTCTAATAACATCTTGCAGACGACGGGGCATACTCTAATTTTTTTTCCGGATTAGATGTTGTGGTATGTTATTCCACTCTCTCACTAACAGATCCTTAAGCTCCTGTGCGTTGTTAGGAGGTGGTGTATGGGTTTGAATACGTTTTTTCAAATCGTCTCAGAGATGTTCGATGGGATTCAGGTCCGGAGACCTGGCTGGTCGGGGTAACTTCGTAATTCCAGCCTCGTTTAAGTATTGCATACTGATCCTGGCAACGTGCGGTCGCGCGTTGTCCTGCATAAAAACGGCGTCTTCTCCAAGCCCTACCATGGTGGGCATAACATGTTCTTCCACAATCTCCGTAATGTACCTTCGTGCAGTTAAGAAACCATTTTCGATGAAGGGTAATTCTGTGCGGAAGTCGGAAGATACACCTCCCCAAGCCATGACCGAGCCTCCACAAAATCACATTCTTGGAGCAATGCAAGCTTGTGAAAATCGTTCACCGGTTCTCCTCCAAACTCTTACACGTCCATCGGATCCATTTAGGCAGAAACGGGATTCATCTGAGAATAACAGTTTGCTCCAATAATTAATTCCCCAATGCTCGTATTGTCGAGCAAAAGCTAGTCGTGCAACTAGATGCTCCCGGCGAAGTGGCGGTCCTGTAGCCATTACCCGAGAAGATAGTCCAGAAGAACAAAGACTTCTCTTGACTGTTGCAACGCAAACATTGCCATTTCGTACTTCCTGTAGACGATTTCGATGCATAACCGCAGTTGAGGTCCGGTTTCGTAAAGCCTGAAACATAAGAAAACGGTCATCTCGTGCCGTGGTCGTTCTTCTTCGTCCAGATCCAGATCGTCTGGTTAGCAACCCCGTCTCCTGAAAGCGTTGAAGCTCTCGTTGAACCGTAGAAAGGCTTACGCCAACAGTTCTTGCGACTTGCCGTTGAGTATGACCGTCTTCCACAAGCGCAACAATGCGTGCCGTTTCAACAACAGTCATAGGCATTTTTGGCAAAAAATAAACAATAAAAACTAATAATGGCACTAATACACACTAATGGTGGCAATAATAAACGTTTGTTTGTTGCGTTTGAACAGAAAGTCGAAGCACAAATGAGACATTTAAAACAAGCGGCAGTTACAGGTACCGTTCATTTTGGGAAGTGTATAGTTTTCCACGAAATCGGCATTATTGGAATTCTTTGTTACAAAGGAAACCACTAAGGTGACAACAATTCTCAGAAACATGCATTAGTTTGTATTTGTGTTAATATTATTTACGATAAAGCTCGTTAAAAATGAAATAACGGTGATTTTCAAGGTGACCCTAACATCCACGCCAACCTCCACCCAAACTACGTCAACATTCACGGTATAACCGACCCGTCCTCTATTCCTAGCACCAGTATTGCATTGATTAGTGATCAGTGGACCTCGGAAGCTAGAAAGAAGATATCGAAGAGGATGTCGAAAGCTCGGCACAATGATAATCGACGTGGTTCAACCTGGAAGACTGTTGACTTTAATATTAATATCTGTAATAGTATGGAGCTCTATGGTTAATTTTACTTACCGCCCTGAAGCCTTTAGGAATATATATATATATATATATATATATATATATATATATATATATATATATATATATATATATATATATATATATATATATATATATATATATATATATATACATATTTTGGTTCGTTTCGAAATTTAAAGTGTTTATTACTCAATTTCTCTTTACATAGCGGTTTAATTTCTTGGGCATTCAGAAATAATCTTTCCGGGTGGTTTAAAAATAGACTCTAACTATGCTTACAGGCCACTGGGTTGCTTACTACCTGAATTTGCCGATTCTTGTAGGTGTAATCCAAAAGTCTAAGTAGTTCTATTGGTATTTCGTTGGGTCCAACTGCTTTATAGTTCTTTGGCTGATATATATTTTCTTCTACTTCTGATTTTAATATATAAGGACATCTCTTCATGTCAATTACCTAAGTGGCAAGCGCATTAGTTTTTCACTTTTAACCCTTTTATCCTGACATATCTAGTTATTACTTATCTTAACTTATCTAGTTATTAGGGCTGTTCCACGTCATAAATATTTTACCGTTTGAATCAATCCACAGATCACAAAATGACTTAATTTTGTGGCCAGCCTCTATTGGTATTTAAAAATGTTAATTTAAATCTTAATTATTGCGTAAAACCAGAAATAATACGACTCTGTAGTATCCGATATCTGATTATTCAAAAAAAAATTCAAATCAATTATTATCCATCATGTTACTGGGCTCGTTTTGAGTCAAGCGCTCATAAATCATTGGTGCTTGTTACATTATCGGTACGATCTGTGCAATTGCAGATGCATTAACTCACCGAGCTCGACCAACTATCATTTCCAAACCCCTATCGGATCTGAGTTATCGACACCGACAAACATAATTTTGAATATATGCGCGTTTCACTGCTACCAGCCGTGCTACCATTTCGTAGATAAAGTAATGATAATTGAACACTTTTGAACTTTTAGTGCGATGAAATGAAAGGGGACGGTATTGATATAAAAAGGAAATATAATGGAGGAACATCAAAAATAAAATATAACTTAATTATACGTAAAACGTGTCGTAACTTTTTTATACCCACATAAAACATAATGAAATAATAATTTTGTTAATTAATATCTGCAGTGGTACGCTAATGACACTTTAAACGGGTATTTTTGTCTAGCAATAAAACACTGAAAACTTTTGTTTTCAACACTTCCACAAAATTTATTATATTATCACTAGAGCTGTTTGGGCAGTGTGTGCCTTTCTCAAGGGATGTATTATTGTACTATGCGTCTACACTTTATATAGTCTTTAACGAAATAAGTTGAGGAGGGGAGAGCTATTTGTTTCAAGTTGATCATTTAAAGTAATATCTATATTTTTTAATTTATTATACAAGTGTCTTGCCAAAAATAAATCATTTCTCTTGTTCGTATTACACGTACCGTAAAACGGGGTGAAAAGAAACTGGAGGGTGAATAGAAACTAAATGACAGTATTTTACTAAAAAAATCATAAGTTGTTTAAATTTAATCCGGGAAATAACTATTGAGGTAAATAAACTCACCAAATGATAAAAAACCCCAATTTAGTGGATTTTACAGTTTAACAGATGGCAACACTGGATCAGCAATTTCAGTTGAACAGCTGATTTTGCCACGTTTCAAAGACCTTGTTATGTATGCCACTTTAGGACTGTGGGACATAATATAACATAAAGCTACTTAAGATAGGTTTTATTAAGCTTTATAAGGATATATAAATTAACATTATTATTCTTGTTCACATCGAATCCCTAACCTAACCTAAGTGTGTTGTCCATGTCTGGTTGTCATGTCTCAGCTGTCACTTGTGGTTCCGTTTACTAAGTGCAATGTTGTCAAGTATATGCGTACATAAGAACCATACATAACACGACCCCTTTAAAAAAAACAAAATAAACTAAAAAATAATTCACATAATATATCATAAGTACATAAATAACAATAATTTACAAATATATCAATAAGTAAATCTATCAGGAGGGCGAATGACTATACCACTTCTGGAGATTTTCAAACCAGGTAAAGTACTGTATGATGTAGAAGGTACATTAATGCCATTGATGGGTGATGTTCTATTAGATGTTGAAGGTACACCAATATTTTTGATAATTTTATTTGTTTTACAGTCTCTTGTATTACGGGTACATCTGTCTGGACAAAGAACTGTTCTCGTATTTCCCATACTTGTCCTTCCAGTAGTCACAATATCATTTTCATGACTAGCTTTCACATCTGCTTGCTTAAAATTTGCATTAGCATGTTGCTGTGCTTCTGACCGTACGGGTCTAAGATAGTGTCTATTACGTCTATAATCAGTATCATTTACTTTCACCACATAATCCCTTGATCCTTTCTTTGCCACAACCACTCCAGGGTTCCATTTCTTTTCTTGAAGTAAAATTTGTTGTCCAGATTATAATTCTGGTAAAAAATTTATTCCTTTGTCATACTAGTGTTTTTGTTTTCTTTGATTTTCTCTCAATTGTGTAAAATATCTTTTATTAGAATATCTGGGCTTTAGAAATTCCATACTGACTGGTAAGTTGGTTTTGAAATTTCTTCCAGTTAGCAACACACAAGGAGCAGGTAAATTTTGTTTTGGAGTTGTATTATAATCTAATACAGCTAGAAATGGATCTTTCTTAGTTTACACAGATTTTAAAAACAAGTTTTTATTGTTTGTATTGTTCTTTCCAGCATACCATTGCTACGAGGATATTATGGGCTTGATGTTGTAACTTCAATATTATACATACGGACAAAATTTAAAAATTCATGAGAACTGAATGGAGGACCATTATCAGAAAATATTTCACAAGGCAGTCCATTAATAGCAAACATATTTTTTAATTGTGTTACAACACTGCTAGACGTTTTGTTCATTAGTTTGTTAACAATTGCAAACGTCGAAAAATAATCAACCACAACTAAAAAGTCTTGTGAAGCTACTGTCATAAAATCAATACCAATTTTTTGCCAAGGTATTTCAGGTACATCATGTGATTTTAATGGCTTCCTACTGTTGCTCTTATAGCTCATTTGAGAAGTCAGATAGTTCAGAACAGTGTTTTCTATATCCTTCATCAATCCCGGATAATAAATTGCTTCTTGAGCCTTCTTGTTACATGATACTACACCCTGATGAGGTGTGGAACATTTACCATCCACCATACACGGTGAATTTTGATTAAGAGTTCCACAGGGACCATGTATTATGTTTTTGATAACTACCTTATGCAATCCAGGATCTACGTCTACATTAAGGATTTCAGCTGATATTACTGCATCAACTTCATTTGACCTTATCACAGAATACATATAAAATATTTGTGTAGAAAAAAGAAAAGGGCTGTTTTAGGCTTTTTACGGAAATTATTTGAACTTTTCTCGCCGTAAAATCCATCCTTATACTTCAAGCAACATTTAAAAAAAAGAATTGTTAAGATTGGTTCATGCGTTGTTGAGTTATGCGCTTACCAACACATTTTGCGATTCATTTTTATATTATAGATGATACTTTTTCCAAAAATAGTGACAATCCTGCCCTAAACAAATAAAAGGTTACATTAATATTTCTAAAAACCCAAATAAGGACCTTATTCCAATTTTATTAAAATCAGACATTACGTTAAAAAACAATATTTTAAGATGTCAGTGTAAGGAAAAAATTTCAGTAAATCTTCTTGAAAAAGAAAGAGGTACTAATTTTAAACTAGTTCACTTGAGAAAAGTGCATTCTCATTCAAACGACTCTTGTGAGTGAAGTTATTAGTTTAATTTGAATTATTATGATTTTGCTAATTTAAACTATATTTCAATTAATTTTTTATTTTTACAGATTAATATGGAGCAGTTTTCTATTCATAAAAGGATTAACTAATCAGACCAAAACTCTTATTTGGGTAAGTATAGTTTAAGAATATGTTTTTTTTTTTACTTAAACAAATATACCCGCATCAACTACTAAGGGTTATTAGCGAGGGGACATACACAAACAGTAAGATACATATTGTTACATAAAAAAATATTTTTTACAATCTCGTATATAGTTTAGTCATTTTAAGGTAACTTAATAAAGACGGTAAATTTGACGTTAGTATACTTTTAAATTATCACTAAGGGCACACGCGATTCTTTCGTTCTGGTACTCTGGACACTCAACAATTATATGTTTCACTGACACAACTGAGTGTTGCACTTGGTACACATCGGAGCAGCCTCCTGGTTGAAGATATGCTTGTGTGTAAGGAAAGTATGTACTATTCGGAGTCGGTTAATGATGACTTGGTCTTTTCTATTATTTGGTAAGATGAGTTTGGTTCCTAGTTGACCTAGACATTTTTTGAGTTTGTTAGCAGTGTGATCCCAAGTAGTTTGCCACCTCTTTATGTGGTTAACTATTTATTGTTGAGAACTTGATTCTTAGTCAGTTTCGTCAGTAGAAGAAGGACTGTTGAGAAGCAGTTTCTTCTTCAATATGGTGATATAGTTTTTTAAAGTTTTATTTTGTATTTGAGAATATATAAAGTTTAAAATTTCTTTTATTTCTTGGCCTTCATTATTCATTTAAATAATTTTTAACAATGCGTTCAGGATGTTTTGAGTGAAGGGAATTTGCCAGAAAATCACACATTTCATGAAAAGTAAGTATAAAGGAAGGGTTTCTATTTCAATTTTTTCTTTAATTTAATTTAGAATAATTGGAATATCTTCTTGGGTTTTAGGCTTTTTCTTAGGTTTTTGAGTATCGGGAGGAGGTAGGTCATTTTCAAGAATTTCAGGAGTGGATATTTGTCTTTTAGTTGCAGGAGTAATTTCAGTGGTTTTTCTATCGCTTTCAATTACTAAGGAATTATCTTGGAATATTTTTGGTTGATTCAAAATTTGTAATTCATTGTTTGTTTGTGAGGAAGTGGTTTGGTCCTTTGTAGCTGATGCGTGATTTTGTATGGTATTGGGTTCTAGTTCCATTAATGTTTCGGTATCTTCTTGGTATTGGTTTCGTGGTTGATCTTGTAGCTGATTATATTTTTCATTGGTAGAGTTATGTACGAGTATATTCACGTGGTGGTCAGTTTTCATTTGATTAATTGAGTTGCTTAATGATGATAAAGAAGGACAATCAGAATCGTGATGTCCGACAATCTTGCATCTGGAGCAGTTTAAACCATCTATGGAAATGTATAGTCGATATGATGTATTGTCTAATGAGATTAGGAATGAGTCAGGAATTGATGCATTTTCTAAAGGACTTATGAACATTTGCCTCCTAAAGCTGAGTACGTGGCTGTATTCTGAGTCTTGCTTGCCTACTCGTAGAAACGTCATGTTGGAGGCGGATTTTATACCCATAGTTTTTAAGTGCTCTTCGATTATGCTATTAGGTATAGTAGGACATACATTAGATATGATGAGTCTCTGGGCAGAGGTTATAAGTCTTCTTACTTCAATCTGGTTACCATCATTTATATATTTGTGGAAGCTAAGAAATTGATCAACTACATATTTAGAGGAGAGGTAGATGCAGATGCGGCTGTTTGCTATTTTGGGCTGTACTATTGATCCAACAGCTTTTACATATTCGAAAACTTTTATTCCTTGTATGGTTGAAAGTATAATATCTTGGTCTTTTGAAGGATATTTGAAACGGTTTAATGCATTGGAGTAAGATATATGTAACGTAGTGGGTATATTTCGTGAGGTAGTAGCTAATTCCGGTTCATCCATCTTCCCGCTGAGAATTTACGTACATTGGCACAGATGATCTGAAGCCGGACCTGGCCACTTAATAAAATTGAACAGCAGCCTAGCCTAATTACTTGTTAGAAGCAAGAACCAGCATAAAGTTGTTGTCGATAATCGATAAGTTGAATTGATATCGAGAAAATATTTTGCCTTTTAAACTTCTGATTTTAAGGTTATTAATAATGCAGTTTTGTACTCACAGAATTCTACGATTTTCAGTGCACTGTCACGTTAACTTCAAGTTGCAAACAGTATAAAAATTAAATTATATTTTTAATTTTAACTACTAGTAATTAACAATTTGTCACAACCGATAGAAAGCTGTATGATCTGCCAGATATCGGGGCCGGACCTTTCAAGAATATGTTTATTTTTAATATTTTGGATGTTTTTCTTGCTAATCGTCTTAAAATTGCTTTATTTATGTTAAGTTCAAGTTGTTTGTAATATTGTAATATTTATTCTATTTACACCGCTAAATAATAAGAAATTTCCAAAAAGAAGAAGCAACATTTTTCCTTTTCTGTTTATTATATTTTTTTGTTGTGTGTAAACCTCATCCGAATGATTATCCTTGGTTTCCTGGTAGATAAAGTCTTTTCATGAGGTTCTGCGATTCGATAAGATCGGGCGTTGCTACTAGACTATTTTTTTTTTGTTAAGATGATACGCTCTTCATATGAATGTATATGAAGTTTAATTTTAACTTGTTTATTCGTTTTTTGTTTACAAATTAGTTAGTATCGACGTGTCGCAGTGTTTTTTTAGAATGGAAAAAGTAAAGTCTCGTGTAGTGATTAAATTGTAATATTTGGACGGTTTAAAAGAAAAACAAGATTTATAACGAATGTTGAATGTGTATAAAGACTTTTTACCTTTAATTACCATAGAAAGATTGGTTGCTGAATTTGAACGTGGTCGTACAAGGCTTGAAGATAATTCACGTCAAGGACAAATAACTCCAGAAATCGTACACAAAATATTACAAGATATCGTATTGGAAAACCGTTGAATGACTGAAAGAGATTAAGTAGTTAGTATAAGCAATATTTTGACTGAGGTATTAAGTTCCACAAAGCTATGTTCACAATGGCATCCACGTTCGATAACAATAATACAAAAATATATTCGAATGGTATTTTCTCAGCAACATTTAGAGCGTTTTCAAAACAATGAAGTCAATTATGTGCATCGAAATCACTATGGATAAGACTTGGGTTTATCACTATGATCCTAAATTAAAACAAGAAGCTAAGGAGTGATGTGAACCTGTTTCTTTGGCTTTGAAACGAATTCGTGCCCAGAAATCGGTCAAGAAGGTGTTAGCATCAATTTTTGGGATGAAATTTTTTTTTGACCTATCATATCATATCCTACCATATAGCATTCACAAATCACTGCTTGGAAAAGGTAGTTTAAATTTTCCATTCGGTACGTTTGCAAAACTCTCGTAAAATCGATCTAATAGTTGGATTTCGACTACTTAAATAAAAGAAGAGAAACAACGTTCTGCGGCAGTATGATTTTTTGGTGAGGGATGGATTGAAATAAAAATTTTATGACTTCTTGATTATACCGATATTAAAACATGCAGTGGTTAAGGTCATCAAAACAAAATTCACGTGCGTCTAAAATTAATCTGTTCGACATCTGGTCAGATAAATCAATAAACGTTTTTCTTTGTTATAATCAACAACTGCCTTGGATTTAAATTTATTTATTCTGCCGGGCGTCTCATCATGTGTTGTTGTGAGTATCAACTTACCTTTTATCGTTCCATTTGAATAGAACTGCGCAATATTTCTCTCTGCCTATAATTTTCAATTTTGTTGACAAAATTTCTTTTGGAATTCTATTTTTTCTGAGTGTGTCGACAAAATGGGTTTTTGTTTTAAGTAATTTTTGTGCTAACTCGGTGCTGGTATACCAGTTATCATGCCAATATCGAGACACCTGCCCATAAGTTCAAAAACAATCTTAGTGGCCACTAGCAATTTTTCTGTTCCGCAATATATTTTAGAATGGTAAGTATACCCTTTAGAAGAGTTTGAAAAGCTTAATTCTGAATTTATGCTTTTTTCCTTTGACATATTGTCGAAAAGTTAAGTACTCTCGAAAGGGTTTCATTGTTTCGTCTATACAGATATTTTCGTCAGGAAGGATAACTGGCTTGAACTTTTTATTTAGGGAGTCAACAAGAAATCAAATTTGGCTGAGTCGGTCTCCTTCTTCGCATTGTTCATTGTTAGCAAAATGCCATTCTTAGAATATTTTCAAAGCGGTTTCGAGACATTTGATTTGCCGCTTCAGACCAATATTTCAGAATGTTTTCAATAATATGTGATGACATTTTTTTTGCGAGTCACGTTGGTCCATTTACTTAATCTAGAGTACGATATAAGGGGCCCATTCCATATTGGCTTTTATTATGGTTTGTTCTGCGTGCAAGTTGGTTTCTGTTACAAAAATATTTATTATCTCCTCATCAAGAAATAATTTATAATAAGCAAATATATCTTCATCTTTCATATCTTTTACTTCTTTGATAAACCATGGCCCCATGAAAATCAAAAGTCTTTGGAATCTCCAACAACTATGCCCCAATCCGACACAACATCTAGCTCTTCAAAATTTGACGAATGTTTCAGAATTCTCAGATTCTGTATAAACTGTAAAACAATTAATTTTGAATGTTATTTTAACCTTTTAGATTAGTTGGAGAAAAATGTTTGTAAAAAAAAGACCCGTTTTGCATAAGAAAAAATCCTTTTTCATCAGGACAATGCTCCGCCATTTTGACAATGGCTAAAAACCATGAATTAAAGTTCGAATTGTTAAAAGATCCACCGTATTTACCAGATTTGTCCTCTAGCGACTTCCAGTTGTTTTAATTTAACATAAATAAATATACATAACCTAATTTTAATTTAACATACACAACAGACATAAAAAAACATCCTTTTTAGTTTTTATATTTATATTATATTAACAAAAATTTTTATTATAAATAGAAAACAGGAAACATAAATAAATCATATTTTCAGTAAGATTTCGAAAGAAGATATCAAGAGGCAAAAATAGAATATACAAAATCTAAAAAGGATATTAAAAAATAAAACGTTGAAAATTGTATCCTGAAACGGTTTCTTATTTGAAATTTGCACACGTTTCATTTCCTGCTGTTCGATATTTTTAAAGTCACGTATAACACTGCTGATTTTCTAGTATTTTTATTTATTTAAGAAGACGAGCCAGTTTCTTAATCGGATTATTTGAAAAATCGTGCACAGTAACACAAATTGACGGAAGGCTAAGTTTGTTTGTATAAAAATTATATTTAACCAGTTTGATCAAACAATGATATAGGACAGGTTAATTGCTACATAAAACATAAATTTAATTAACTGTTTTACGTATAACACATATATGTGTATATGCAGGGTGTATATGCAGTAAATGACGACGCACCAGTAAATATTAAAAACGATTTTCTTTAGAAATTGAATTTAGAGGTTGCAAAAGTCGGCACATCTCCAGAAATTATCATCTTGGGAGACTTAAACAGCAGAACTGGAAAAAAACACCATAACGCAGTTATAGGTCAATTCGGAGAGGACCACGTAAATGGTAATGGTGCCAGACTAATATCATTATGCGAACAAAATGAAATGAAAATTGCAAATGGATTTTTTCAACACAGAGACATACACAAATACACATGGAAGCAAAATACGAGAGGGTTAAAATCAATCATAGACTACACAATCATACGACAAAAGACAAATATGATTGTACAATATGTAAGAGTATTGAGAGGAGCTACCTGTGGAAGCGATCATCGCCTATTAAAAGCTAAGATCACATTTGGAGTAAATAAACCTAAAGAAGAAAAAGAAGGAAATGAAAGGGAGAAAGAAATACAGAAGAGGTACAACCTAATCAGCTTAGAACAAGAAAGCGTGAGAGAATTATACAGAAATAGATTAAATCAAAAGTTGGAAAATAAACAATTTAATAATAATGAAGAACATTACGTTCACATAAAAAGATGTCTCCAGGAGGCAGCAATAGAAGCCATTGGATACCAAATCCAGAATCAAAGAAAACTTCCATATTGGTTTGACGAAGAAATAGAACAAGATATAAAGAAGAAAAGAGACCAATAATAAAAATTCTTAAATACAAAGAATATAACGGATAAATTAGCCCACAAGGAGTCTCAAGGAGAGTCTTAAAGTCTTTACGACAAGATAAGAAGGGAGACATAGTGTCATTAATAACAATGGATGACTGGGATCAATATTTTGAAAAACTCCTAAGAAAAGATAGACCACAATTTAAAGACAGCAATGAAACACACAATATAAATATTTTAACTTCGCCCATACGAATAACAACGAAAGAAGTGAAAGATGTATGTAGATCTCTAAAAAAAAAAACAAAGCACGGGGTCCAGGTAACATCCCTGCAGAGTTATTTAAACACGGTACAACCAAACTATATACAAGTTTAGCCAAACTGTTCCAAAACTGCATGAATTGAATGTCAACCCCAGAGGAGTGGAAGACATTATTCATATCCACTATAGACAAAAAAGGCAGAAGGGATGAATGTGACAATTACAGAGGCATTGCCGTGACAAACTCTGTCAGTAGAATATACGGAAAAGTAATTGAAAACAGAATAGAATTTATAGTAGAACAGGGAGATCTACTGTTGACCACTTGTTTTGCATTACGCAGATTATTGAAAAGAAAATACCCGTTAATCAAAAAGTACATTTATTGTATGTAGATCTACGAAAGGTTTATAATAGCGTACCACAGTATTAATTATGGGAAGCGTTAGAGAAAACAAACGCAAGCATAAATTTAATAAATGCACTGAAGGAACTGTACGCTAATGCTAACTCAAAGGTAAAGGTTGGAACTAATCACTTAAGATTTATCTAGAACAAGCTCTAAAACTGTGGAAGCGCAAATGTAGAAATATGGGAATGCCAATTAACAACAATAGCATATACATTTTGTCATTTGCAGATGATCAACTAGTGATAGCACAAGATTATGAAGATGTTGAGTATATGACTCGAAAATTATTCGAGGAGTATAAAAAATGGGGACTTGAAATTAATATCCAAAAAAACGAGTATATGTGTATCGGCGGGAAACAACATGACCTTATATTGGAAGATGCAGAAGTTATCAAACACTGCCACACATATAAATATTTAGGTATGATCTTCACAAAAAAAGGCAACGTAAACGACACAATTGAGGAGAACAACAACCAAGCAAGAAAAGCAATTTCCCTTCTCAATAGTATCCTTTGGGATCAATTAATCTTTAATAATAACAAGCACAAGATATATAACACAGTCATTAAAAGTATAATTACCTACAGTAGTGAAGTATGGCAACTAAAGGAAAGATACAAGAGAAAACTTGAGGCAATGGAAATGGATTTCTGGAGACGTTCAGCTAAAAAATCTAGACTAGAAAGAGTAGCGAACAACAAAATAAGAGAAATTATGAAAGTAAAACATACAATAGTAGACCATATTGGTACCCAACATCTCAGATGGTACGGTCATGTACAGAAAATATCTGAAGAACGTCTTCCAAAACAAGTCTTGTGGACCCCTCACGGTAGAATTAAAAGAGGAAGACCCCGCCTCAGTTGGAGAGAAGGCATCAATAGAGAAATAAAAGACATAAACATAGAAGAAGACTTACGGATAAATCGAGAGGAATGGCAACTGGGTATAGGAAGACGTAGGAGAACGTTTTCGGAGAACGGTAGGAGATCCGACAGGGCAGAATGGAAGAACATTGTTAAGCAGGCCAGGACTCACAAAGGGTTGTAGCGCCATTAGAAGAAGAAGAAGAAGAAGGAGAATGTTTTAAAAACCGATCTATATATATATATATATATATATATATATATATATATATATATATATATATATATATATATATATATATATATATATATATATATATATATATATATATATATATATATATATATATATATATAACACATAATGTGCACAGTGTCTTATCAAATAAAAATATTCGCTGAAGTGATTAATTATTGATTGCCAGTGATTGCTCAATTCACACAGTTTTATTTTCCTTTCTACTATGGGTTGGTAAATAGTTTTAGAACATTTAAAACCCGTAAAATCAGAGAAAAGGGATTTATAAAATACAAGTCAATGTTTACAAATAAGAAATTGAGTATGGTTATTAGATTGAGGTTCGTCAAATGTTATGTATGGTCTCAACTGCTATGTGGGATAGAAGCTTGGACTCTGAAAGCCCAAACCGTAAAAAATTATAGGCATTCAAAATGTGGCTGTGGCTATATAGGCGTTTTGGATGCAAAAGTCTCAAACAGCGAAGTTTTAAGACGAATTGGAGATGGCAGAAGGCTTATAAACAAAATTAAAATAAGAAAAACATCGTATATGTGCCACATACTTCAAAACGATAAATACTGTCTTCTGTACGTCATCATACAAAAAAGAATAGACGAAAGAAAAGGCTTGTGAAGAAAGAACAGATCTTGGCTGAGGAATATTAGAGATTGGACTAACCTCAGTGTTGAACAGATATTTTATGTTGCAATAGATAGGGAAGCATATAAAAAAGTTATTGCCAACCTTCGTTAGAAGACGGCACAATAAAAAGAAGAAAGTCAGAACTAACCTTAAAAAGAATTGTCATATGTTCAGAACACTATAGAAAAGAGTGGCAATACTTAGGACCACCTGCGTTCAGCTGTGGACAATTTAAGATTTTTAAAAATATATGATTATTAAATAAGGAGGCTGTTTCACAGTAAAACAAAAAATAGCTAGTAAAACATAAAATATAACCTGGAAAGCTTTAAACAAGATTCGACAAAGTTCTTATATAAAATTAGAATAGCTCAGAAAATAAAAAATATAGAAACAAAGGACTTAGACCCTGAAAGTCTGTATGAGGTAATTAAAAAATATATTCATGAAGCGGCAAATGAAGCACTGGGAAAAGTTTAAAATCGGAAAAAAGGAAAACCTGAATGGTTGTCAACGGAACTAGAAGAGAAAGTTCTCAAGAAAAAACAAGCATATCACATATGGCTTCAATCCAAAGATCCTCAAGACAGAGAAATATACGCTAAATGGAATAGAGAAGATAAAAAAGACGTGGATAAGGCGAAAAATATAAACTGGGAGGCTAAGTGTGATGAACTGGACAGATTTATGGGTGGAACAAAAGTGGCGCAAGCTTGGAAAACATTAAAACAGTTTAGGAAAAATGAGAAAAATGAAGACAACATTTCTCTCATAAAGTTAAATGAATGGGAAGAATATTATACGAAACTGCTGAAAGAGGATAGAGTAGAGTACAGATGGGAAAAGATAAGGGAATTAATAGACAACAGAGACGAAAGATAGGAAATCCCTATATTAACATTATCTGAATTGACGGAAACCTTAAAAAAAGTTAAAAACGGAAAAGCCGCAGGGCCTGGAGACATTCCCATAGAGCTGGTTAAATATGGGCCGACTGCACTTTTAGAACTAATAGTAGACCTTTTCAATAAATATATGTGTGGAGACCAGGAAATTCCTAAAGATTGGAATAAATCTTATATAAGCTCCATATATAAGAGAGGGAATAAAAAAGACTGTTCCAGTTATAGAGGTATTAGTGTGACGAGCTCTGTGGGCCGGTTGTACGGCAGAATATTAAAGAAGAGGGTTGAAAGACAGATACAAGATATTGAAGAACAAAGCGGCTTTCGTACCGGGAGATCCTGCCTTGATAATATATTTATCCTACGACAAATAATTGAAAAGCGTGTCGAAAGAAGTAGAGAGACCCATTTGGTATTTATAGACCTTGAGAAAGCATATGATAGTGTCCCGTTAAAGAAAATGTTTGAGGTCCTCAAAAGGTCCGGATTGGATTCGACGTATATCCGAGCGATATATAAATTGTACGAAAATGCAGTTAGTTGTGTAAAAATTGGAACCAGAACCTCAAATGAATTTAAAGTCACTAAAGGCCGAAAGCAAGGATGCTGTTTGTCACCGACACTCTTTAAAATATACGTCCAAGAAGCATTGAGGAATTGGAGAAATAAATGTAGATTTATGGGCATCGAAGTGGGACAAAAAACTCTGTATACATTGTTGTTTGCAGATGATCAGGTGGTGGTTGCAACCGATGAGGAAGATATAAATTATATGAATCGAAAATTATTTGAGGAATATGCCAAATGGGGGCTTACTGTAAACATAAGCAAAACAGAATATTTAAAAATTGGAGGAAATACCACAGATCTGAGGCTTGAAAACGCAGTCATAAAAGGCTGCAACCAGTATAAATATCTAGGAAGCATCATATCAGCAGATGGCAGAGTTAAGATAGATGTACAAAACTGAATAACCCAAGGGAAAAAATGCATCCAAATACTGAATTCATTACTGTGGTCTAATAAAATAAAGATGCATACCAAACTTCGCGTATACAGAGCAATTGTAGAACCAATTACCACATATGGTGCCGAATGTTGGACGATGACAAAGAATGAACGAGATAAAGTAGACGTTGTGGAAATGGATTATCTTAGAAGGTCATGTCGAGTATCGAGAATGGAAAGAATCAGGAATGAGGAAATACGAAACCGTACAGGAATTAGAGATACTCGTTCAGATAGAATACAAGGAAGGCAATTACAATGGTATGGTCACGTGATGAGAATGGAGGAGGAGCGGTGGCCAAAGAAAGCCTTAATGTATGTTCTGCCAGAAAGAAGGAAAAGGGGAAGACCACCAAATTCCTGGAGAAGAGAAATTAGAAAAACAATGCAATCTAGAGGCTTAGAAGAGGGAGATTGGAGAGATAGGAAAAGATGGAGGCTGAAATGCGGGAAGCGGCAATCGCCGTAGGACCCCCGTTATATGATGATGATGACAAAAAATAGCTTACAATCTATTTTTTGTTTTGCAGTAAAACAACAAAAAATAGCTTAAAATCTATTAAGCAGTCAAATTGGCCCCAACTATATGAAATAGTAAAAGGAATAGTAAATATTCACATTCAGCATATTTTTTATTGATGTTAAAAAGTATTTCGAAACTTTGTGAGACTCCTTTCTTTTAGATTTAATACATTTAAAAATAAGATTGATACGTGACGTGTTGGGATCAAAAATAAATTTAAGTACCAAAAGGCTCTTTTTAGTGCCTACTAAATTTTTCGCTTACTTTATCAACCCCGTTTCGCACCTTATCTCTCAAATAAATTCTCAGTTTTAAAAATACCCTTCAGGGGTTTATAGGGCGTAAAACTTAAATTCCAGAAGACTCAATGGACAAACGAGATACGATGGAAGGAATTCGAACAAAATAAAAAAGTATGCCTGGAAAGGAAATGGACGTTTTGGAAAACGAAATGAAATCAGGCGAAAAGTCCGTATGTAGTGTTGGAATGCTTGCTCCGGGACGACAGTTTTTATATACCGAGAATCGTAGATGAACCAGCAGGTTTATTTTACAAGTTTAGTGGAATAGAATAAAATGTATGTTGCAGTTTACATAGAAAAAGTAAAAATAAGTTGCTATTGAGAAATGTCTGTATTCTAAAAAATAGAAAAGACAGTGGCGCTGCTCAATTCTTGCCCGCAAACTTTATTTGGTATTGAAATAAACCAACAAATTACTATTAAGTGGCCAATAGTTACGTATTATACGCATATTTAAGTATAAGTATACAGTTTATTATGTTATATTTAGGGTGAGTATATGTACTTTTTTATTAGGACAGTACTTTCTTTTCAAACGCTGTCTTATTATACTTTACGATTTATGAAGTATACCTAAATGTACTCTTTTTCTTAATTATACAAAATTAAGTACTACTTTTTGTCGAAACAAAATATAATTATGATTCGAATCTATTCAAGAATCGATCTTTTGCGGAAGAATCAGAATCGCCCATCCTTAGGAGCAACCGATCGGCGCAGAAACCCAAAGAAGGTTCTTTTGCTTACCATACAAATAAGCATTTGCAAAGTTTCATATCCTGAGACTACACGTCAAAACTAATTGTAAACATGTTTGAACCCAAATTTGCGGTAGCTCGAACCAAGACTGAGGCGATTGTAAAAAATGTTTTAGCTCAAGAAGCTCAATCCCAATTAGAAATTGACCTTCTAAAGGCAAATTTTTTAGCATAGAGATCGATTCGTCGACTCATAGAGAAATTGCAGTTGTGCCCTTAATGATAAGGTATTTTATGGGGAAAAGAGTATCCAAGTAAAATTACTTCAGCTGCGTGACTTATCTGGTGAACCATCAGAGCAGTTAAAAAATTACGTGGTCAATGTTTAAAATCACCATAATCTACTCAAAAAATGCATCGGAATGTCTGCTGATAATACCAATACAAATTTTGGTGGAATGATAAGTAAAAGTGTAAACAATCTATTCAGCACATTAAATGCTTCTCGTGGCAAACCCGTAATTGAAATTGGTTGTGTGGCACACATTTTAAAAACAGTTTACAAAATGCGACGGACGCCTTATCAATAGACATCGAGGTTATTGTGGTCAATATTTTTAAGTATTTCTATATTTTTATAGTCAGAGTGGAGAAACTAAAAGAGTTTTCCGATTTTGTTGATGTCGAGTGCAAAAAAAACCCAATCAGTGAATCATGGATGTGGTTTTTGATTGGGAAATAATTTTAGATGTAGAAGGTGACATAATATGCGCAACAGAAGCTGCTTTGGAGTATTTCGAACTTATAAATAAAAAATCCACATGAAAGATAAATTCCTGCAGCTGGCTGTATACCATGTACCACAAAAAGAGGTTTAAATCTTTGTATGTAGGTATATTTAAAAAACCCTTAGAAGGGCTACATTAAAATAAACACAAACGTTTTCGGAATAATAATTCCATCATCAGGTTAAAAGCCTAAAATAAGTATGAACCATTTAATTAAAGCAAACGTGATTGAAATGATGACTAAGGTTAAAAAGCAAAATGGTTATATTTACAGGTTAACATGCATGAGCCACCATAGAGGTCTATTATCTCTAATCTGTTGATTAATTCACTTCCTTAAAACCCCCCCTCCCTATTTAGCCATTTCTTGTACCTTTATTCTTTTCAAGTCTCTGAGGAGCTCAGCTCAGGAACTCTTAAGAACAGCTGAAGATAGACAAACGTTTGCCACCATAACCGCTAACCTCCATTGATGGAGACGGCACTTGAAGAAGAAGAGGAGCTCAGCCTTCTCATGCTAAATTTAATCCCATAGGTTATAATTTTAATTTCTTCAGCCGGAATATTTTTAATCTTTAGTCAATTTATTGGGTTCACTTATATAAACCTTTTACCATACGAGCAGTCAAAAACAATTTCATTTAAAAAAAAAATGAGGTCTTATATTAGCTACAAATATGTGCAATTCAATTTTACCTTGTCCTAGATTTGATCAACATAAATGGCAATATAATATATCTAAGCTAATCAGTCACAAATACACCTTTTATACCACACTCCATACGACAAAGAGTAACATGGGCTGCCTAATGCATACGTCATTCTCTTAAACATGACCTTTACCCCCATCGGTAATTTTACAACTTTCATACCCAAAATTTATAAATAAAATTTTTAAATCCCAACACTTGGATTACTGTTATCATTTTTAACATCACTAAAGCTTTTGAATCGGTTGGCTGCAGTAATATTATGGAAAACTAACACTGTCCCATGGTGAATTGACATTATGTTTTCGACACCGTTCATAGGTATCTTGTTAATCAGTTACCAGCTGAAGTCCGTTTGAATAGGTCTACCCTCCGGACGCTGGTACTCACGTGAGACATGGTTATATGTTGCCTGAAGTTAAATCTAATAAAATATTAAACATCATCATCCATTGTTAACAACAACGTGTACATTTTTTGGTAACTTTAATTTTTGTAAAGGGTTGTACCCTAATATTTTGGTGGCTCAGGCATGTTAACCTGTAAGTATAACCATTTTGCTTTTTAACCTTAGTCAACATTTCAATCACGTTTGCTTTAATTAAATGGTTCATACTTCTTTTAGGCTTTTAACCTGATGATGGAATTATTATTCCGAAAACGTTTGTGTTTATTTTGATGTAGCCCTTCTAACGGTTTTTAATTATACCTGCATACAAAGATTTAAACCTCTTTTTTATAAATAAACTTTAAAATCGCTTAAATGAGTTATTATTACCGCTTAAAGTAAGAGTCACTTCCAAAACTTAAAAATATGGAAGACCTTGACCTTAGTGTAAACTATTGGGATATCTTCATTATGCCTGAAGCAGTTCTATTCAAATTGTGTAACATATTTGAAAAACTGTAGTGAAAATTTAAGTGAACTAAAGTTATGTGGATGGGTTAACTTGAAAAAACAAGTTTATTGGGCTGAAATTTTGTCATCGTGTGGTGTTTTAAAAGACTACATAGGTCCTATATTAAATCAGGACAGTTCGATTAAGTTAGTCTAATACGAACTTACGTTACAAAAGATAAAATCGCAAACTGGAATTCGAAAAATATTTCTACCCAAGATACATGGCTCGAAATATTTTAAAAAGAAAGTGCTTTGAAAAATCTCAAAATTCTATGTGAGCTTGTTTTTTGTCTGCATGGGGCCAGTGCGTGGCTTGAGCGGTTGTTCTCAAATGTCAATAAGTATTGGAGTCGCAACAAATCACATTTGAAGATATCTGCTCTGGAAGCCATTATGCAAGTCTACACAAACTTCAAAGTTTCGTACCAAAATGATGATCCAAATGTTCAGGCAGCTACGTTGAAAGAAATATATATATATATATATATATATATATATATATATATATATATATATATATATATATATATATATATATATATATATATATATATATATATATATATATATATATATACTTAATTTATGTATCTATGTTTGATTTAAAAGAAATCGTTTTCTTATTCTTTGATTAGAGGTTCGTAACATTGTGACCTAAAAGATTTCCTAGAGCATTAGCAGTGTATTTCCTTAAAAATTATAGATGTACTTTATTGAAAAATTATGGTCAGCCTAGTTATATTATGCCTGGTATTATAATATAGAAAGTAGTTGCAGAAAAATAAGAAGTCATTAGAAATTAAAAATAATATATTAATTTGTCATATTATTATTATAAGTATTATATTTATAAATACAAACAAGAAAATTAAAAAACTTTCATTCTTTTTAAAAAATAACAACTTTTCACCAAAAATATTGATTTATATGAAATGTCCGCCGAAAATGAAAAACAATTAAATATTCTCTTGACTCATGACTAAACTTAAACAGACTCACGAAATAGAACAGCATAACTGAGTACAAATTGTTTAATCGATATTCTTCAGCATCTGATAATTCTGAATCATTTTCTCTTGCTAGTACAGCTCTCGCTTGATTTATTGTTGGCAACTTTCTGTATAATGAGTGATAATGTGGTGGAATAAATTTAAAGAGATCAGTTATGTGTTTCTTTTTAATTTGCTTCACTTGTCTACGCACAGAATACAAAAGATCTTCAACATTAAACAAAATTTGAGGCCTTCCCTTTGATGCTGGTTTTGAAATATCAATTTCATCAAATTCCTGCAATGTTTGTTTATAACATATAGTGTTTGGATTATGTTTGCTGTACCGTAACCGTTTTATTTGTAACCAATTCACTTTTTGACCATTTATTTTAATTTTTCTGTTGGTAATAAAATCCTTCAATATTTTTGTTGATAAAAACTTTTCTCTCTTCAGTGACCAGAAACGGACTTTTGTTTTTAGCATGTTTTACAATATCAGCACACTCACTTGGACCTTGGACAATATATAAAATCTTTTTTTTTTCAATGACAATAAAATCAGCATTATTTGGAAGATAGCTGTGTCCTAACACAAGAAATTTGTGATCAATATAATCAACTTTCGTGTCAGGGTCTTGGACAAGTTTTTTGGAGCGCTAGGGATAACTTTATATTTCGATTCTGCCCTGTACAATAATCGAAATACATGATTATGTGTTTATGTTTAGAAGCATTTTGCTAAGGTGCTTTACAAGGCATTCTGCTATATCCTGGAACCCTCTAGAACCCTTAGTTTCATTCCACATGTACATAAAACCCCTATTATCACTAAAACTATTAACGCCCAAGTTGTTAACATACATGTTCAGTTTGTAATAAGCCACTAACACACTCAATTTTGGAACAGAAAGTGCTTTTTCTAAATCAAACGAAAAACTCTTCGACATTTATATGATTTAGATAGCTGTTATTATCCTATTGTTATATATGATTAATAATATTAGCCAGGATTTAACAGAACTATAACTTATAGGATACAAGAATGGAAAAACAAGCAAAGAAAAATAACTGTTATCAAGGAAGCAAAATATACATGACACAGAAACGATTGCCTTACAGAAGAGAAACAAGGGAGTAACCATTTTAGATACAAAATGTTGGACTTTTTGAGGAGTTATGCGTGTGGCTGGTCTTTACACCAAGTAAAACTTTAGAACCTAGAAACCCCAACGGCGACCATGGCCCTCCATGGGCTGTCAGTGATCACAGATGATGATGATGAAGAGACAGAGTAATACTTTTATAATATAATAAAACAGCTATTAATTAGAGAAAGAAATCGAGGTATAACTATAAGTATTAAAACCGCTAATTACACATCCACCTTAAATATACCCACATTTTAGCTAGCTAAGCTCTGTCGCACACATAGACCGACATGTTTACTAAACTAGTATCGGCAAGACTAAATTACTGTTAAACCTACGAAACCAACATACCAATCGATGCATTAATTCGTTAAATCAACATATGGTGATCGACTGGAAAATTGTTAACCAATATTAGAGTAGAATGCGTCTAATTGCATAAGTTATCTACATCAGTATGAAGACCAACCGTTTTAAATCACTACAAATTTACAAACCAATAAAAAAATGTTCTCGTGGCATCAAGAGGACTATATATAGCATTTTAGTACTTTTAACCGAGTGTACAGAAAAAGTTTTATATTCGACAGGATCTGACGCATGTCTTTTATTCTGTTAAAAAATTACAAACCAAGATTTTGGTACTTTTTCTGAAAGGCATCATCGCATAACAGTTCTTATTGCGGTGGATTTGAGGATGGATATGTGAATTTTGCAATTTATATCTGAGAGTTTCATTATTCCATAGCAACCCTCTGCTTTGCTCTACTCTTTTATTTGGGCATTATTTATGCTTATGCTTATTCCCTTATTAAGGCGTTCCTGATCCTGTCCCTTCTAGTCTTACAAAATATTCACCGTAACACAGAATACCCCGCTGCGCTTTCAGTAAAACCAACCAGCCTGTATCCTATGGGCAATTTCTTGATATAGTGTCCAATTTTCCCTTATGTAGGAGCCAGGGTATTTAAATTCTCCTACGCTTCCTAGTTTTTCTTTAAGCAATTCGATGTATCCAACTCTGTTCCTCCTAACCATATACACACCATTTTAGACCTGCTCACCTTAAGTCCTCCCTCTTTAATAGCCCTTCTCCAATCCTCTAACTTCTGTTTCAACATTTCGGTGCTCTTCTCTATTAACACGATGTTATCAGTAAAGAGAATGATGAAAGGACCACCAAGGAGCTCCCTGCTTTATCTTCTTTGTCGGTATATCCATAACAAGATTAAACAGGTAGAGACTCAGTGCAGAGCCTTGATGCAAACCAACCGTCATTTCGAAACTTTCGTTAAATCTGATATAAGTCCTTTATTTGGTGTATAAATATCTTTCCCGAGCCTAACGTACTTCTTATGAACCCATTTCTCACTCCTACATATCTATAGCTTTTGTGGAAGAACTGTATCGTAAGCCTTCTCCTATCTATAGATACCAAGTATAGCTCTCTTTTCTTTTAGCCGCATTTCTGTATCAACTGTCTCAAAGCAAACAAGACATCCGTTGGCCTTCTTAGATGTATATAATTTGCCACAAAACATCAACCCCTTCCTACCCTAGACATGTCCAAATCTCCACAGGTATTCCATCAGGTCCTACTGCCTTACCATTCTTCATACTATTTAACCCCTGGACAATCTCATTTATCCCCAGTATTAGATTCTCATTTGGGGTCCCGCATCCTTTGTTTCTTCCCTAGTGTTATGGATTTAGCAACTTTCTAACATACTCATACCATCTTTGATCTATTTCAAAATCGTTTTTAACATGCTTTATTTCAACTTAACATTTGTCCATCCATACTCTTAATCTGCCGTACGTGAGTCAAGTTCTTTGATGATAAGTCCCTTGCTTTAACAATGCTTTATAATCTTTTCATTTCCTCGCATATTTCCAGCTCTTCATAAAGCTGTGAAGAAGATCTTTCCTTAGCAGTGGCTATGTTTCTTTGTCTCCAGGGGGTTCTTTACCAGATATTTTTCCAGCACTTCCTCTCCCACTAGTACTGCAACTGAAATTACGGCAGTGTTATAGAATATTTAAGATCTACCTACCAACTCTAACCATACAGACAAGTATATAAATCAATTAACAAACACAACTAGAAAGAATACTTTTTGCTGATAATTAGCTAATATTCTAAAATTCTGAAAGTGAGCTACAAAGAGTAATTTTTTATATTATATCAGTTCATTAGGGGCAACAAAAAAACATTGCAAGTAATTAATATAATATCAAATTTACTATGATATTTTATACACCAACAATTTAAATAAAAAGCCTGTAGTAGGTATTATACTGATTGACTTTATGATCTTTAAATGCTAACCTGCAATGATGCTTTTCATGTGTAAACAAATCCAGACATGAGTTCGAAGCGTATCCAATCTATCACGGCTAAAAAGCAAGCTGCGTTGCCAACCTTCACACATATGAAGGCAGCGTACTTCCTAAAATTGTCACCGGAAAGGTTTAGAATGGCGTTTAATTACCTCTCAGAACAGGTCAAGTCATTCATTAGCGGTCGGTCGACCAATTATTCCATGTATAATTCAATCTAGATCTGAATTTAAGCCTTTGATATGCTAATTATGACGGTACAGTTTGACAAATGAAGCGTATTGAATTGGTTATTGCTAATTGGAGGCTATAGATAAATAGGTAGATAGCAGAGGATATTGTCTATGCTCGGACGGCTGAAATTACATGTTCGTTGTTTTTGCAAATTTACGTTTAATTAAATTTTGTGAAGTGTATATTTACATACCTAATGAAAGAAATATAACGATAGATCTGTATTTGCTTGAAAGGGAAAATCACGGAAAATCAAAAAGTATTCTGTACGGTAAACTTTATACTTAATTACTTAATGAGATTTTTTGAAATATAATTATAAAAGCTTTAGTTAAAAAGTGTGAAAAACAAAAATACAAAGTACCTAATTCTAATAAGCATTACCTCATATGTAACAATAAAACACTGAAAACTTTGTTTTCAAAACTTCCACAAAATTTATTTTAAATTCTTATCACTACAGCTGTTTCGTCTGATTGCCTTTCTCAAGTAATCTGTTTTTGGCATGGGTTTACACTTTATAGTCCCTAATTGAATAGGTTGAGGAGGGGAGAAGTGTTTGTCTCAAGCTGGTCATTCAGAATTGTATCTGTGTTTTTTAATTTGTTGATTTCCATAGATTCTAACAAAGATAGCTTAAGGCCTTTATTTTGAATGTGGAGAATTTTAAATTCGTCATTAAAAGAATGATTATGATCTAGAGGGTGAAGTGCGTATGTAGAATCTGTTTTTCTATTATTGAAAGCCCTTTTATGTTCTGCTATTCGTTTATTAAAATTTCTACCTGTTTGACTAATGTAAGTTTTTGGGCAGTCGCCACATTTAAGTTTGTACACACCACTGTGTAAGTGTTTTTTATGTTGGCTCTTGTTGTTTTTAATATATTTGCCTAGGTTGTTATTTGTTCTGAAAGCTGGTGTTATTCCTGTCTTTTTTATGTGTTTGGCTATTTTTGTTGATATTTTGCCTGTATATGTAATCGAGCAGAAGGTACTGGGTTTTTTCTCTGGTGGTGGAAATACTAAGTTTAGGGCTTTCTTGTGTAGTTTTTGATTTAACATTTTATTAATTGTTTGTTCGTTGTATCCATTGTTTACTGCTATTTGCTTAATGATATTTAATTCTGTCTCAAAATTGTATTTTGACATAGGAATTGCTGTTAATCTATGTAACATACTATGATAGGCTGCCAGTTTATGTTGTGTGGGATGGGATGATGAATTGTGAATAGTCGTGTCAGTATGGGTAGGTTTATGAAATATGGAGAAGTCATGTTTGTTTTTAAGTCTGGTAATTTTTAAATCTAAAAAATTTATGGATTGATTTTGTTCTGTTTCTATTGTAAATTCAATATGACTATGATGAGAATTAATATACGATAAAAATTGGTCGAGTTGCCTGTTAGTTCCTGTGAAACATATCAGTACGTCGTCTACGTATCTCCACCAATATAAAAACTGTTTGAATATGGGATGTTTTGAAATCTTTGTCTCTAGATGATCCATAAACATATCTGATAGCAATGGGCTTAGAGGATTGGCCATTATAAGTCCTGCACTGTTATTTGTATATAATTTATTATTAAATTCAAAGTAGTCCTGGTTTATGCAAACTTCAAGAAGATGTAAAATTTCAGATGTAATGATTGGATTTGTACTATTTTGGTCTAAAAGGTTTTTTACTAGAATAAAAGTTTCTGTAGGAAGGATACTAGGAAAAAGATTTTTTACGTCAAATAAAATTAATCTGAAGTTGTTAGGTAACTGAAAATGTTGTATTTTATTAACTAGTTCTATTGTATTTTTTATGGTAAATTTAGGTGAAAATTTAGTGTGTTCTAAAATAATCTCTAACAGTTTTTTTGAAAGTTTATATGACAGAGCTGTATAAAAAGACACTACAGGTCTTATTGGGTGATCCGGTTTGTGTAGTTTAATGAAAGAGTATAATTGAGGAGACTGTGTATTCATGATACTGAGGTATTTCTGTTCTATTGGATTTACTATTGATTTTGAATTTTCTAACGCTAGCTTAATTTGTTTTTGATACTTTTCTATTGGATCTTTGTGTAACGTTTCAATGTTTTGATTATTTAAAAATTCTATTGTTTTGTTATTATATTCTATTTTATCTATAGCAATAGTAGTGTTACCTTTGTCTGCTTTTGTAAACACTATGTTGTTTTCTATTCATTTATTTTTAATTGAAATGGCTGTTTTATTCTCTTTGTAACAGGAATTTTTGGTTTCACTACACACATCTGTAATAGATTTTGCAATTATACTTTTTTCGATATTGTTAGCAGTTTTGTTTAATGCTACTTCACATTCTACACCTAAATATTCTAAAGTTTTCTGATTATTATGTTGGGGCAAGTTGTGTTTGAAAACAAAGTTTTCAGTGTTTTATTGTTACATAAAATGAATTTCCATCAAGTAACGGTCGAATCCATCAATTATTACCTTATATTTTTTGCAAATATTTGCATTGTTCTATGTCATCCATTTACTATGCAAGCTGCCTTAAAGGCAATACTTATGAAAAACAGTTAATAAATCAAGCAAATCATTCCCGAAATTCGTCTCTTTCTTCTTGTTTATAGTTTGATCATATTTCGTTATTTTTGTTATTAGGTTGCCAATTGTTCCCGAAATTTCCATCTTTCTTTTTTTTATAATTTGATAATTTTTTGTCCTTATTTTTTTATTTCTATTTTTGTTGTAGTGTATTTAATTTTCCGTATTGTTTGGTTTAGACGTCTCACTGATTTTTTTGGCCTTTTTCACTTGTTATCGTACGTGTGTTCTTCCACATTTTCAGAGCTAGATAATTTAATTTTGAAATATATCACTTCTCTTACTTGTTTTAATGTTTTACTTTTAACAGCTAATTTTTCGGATTTAGAAACGGCTTAGGAACAAGAAGAGCTGTTTGCCTGTTTACATTTATGTTTCTAAGACTATATCAGAGTATTTGACAGTTTCGCAAATTCCTCCCCAGTGGTCCTTTTCATTGCCTTCCTTTGCAAAACACGTGTTCCGATATTTCTTATCGATGTTATCAGAAAACCTTGTTCTGGGTTTTCCTCTTCTTCTCTAACCAATTCATCTATCAAGGAGAGTATTCTGTACCATAACAATTTTCAATTGAATGTGATTCATTGGCTACATCGTATTTAAAGCAACCAAAAGATATACCCATTATTAACTTTGCAGAGGCGTACCGAAATAATATTTTAATTATTTATTATTTATTTAAACACATAAGTAATAACGTAAAAATTAAATCTAAAACGATATAATTATTAAATTATCATGTGTGTTTTGACAGGTATCTTATAGCTGTCTAACAAAATAAAGTAAAAAGTGATTAATACAGTACTTTAAAAATAGAAAACTTTACAGAGTAATTATTGTATTGCATTTATGTAGAAGGAGAAGTACAAAGCAAAAAAATAATTAAATGAGTTATGCTTATGAAGTTTCGGAATCCAGCGACTCGTCCGAAAAGGAATTCCCCGTCACACAAGTCTATTTTATCGGAAACAGTGCCTAACCTCCCATCCTATCTCTACATTTTCTCTTCTTCTTTGACCACCTGAGCTACGGCATAAGCCCAATCTTTTTTTTTTATCCGTTCCATTACGAGTTCTAACAAACGTTGAACATCAGAAATTGTATATGTCACATTTTTACGAACTAAGTAGCCCTTTACTTGAGCCTACTTTAATTTTATTGGGTTTAACTTACAATGGTAAGAAGAAAGTCTCAAAATGCTGATGCCTTTAGTACGGGTCATTGTATCTACAACATGCTGGCGATGTCTATCACAATGTTGTCTAATGACACTTATAAGCTTAGTCTTAACCATGTCCTCGGAAAATGGAATTCCTTTTTATCCTAACCAACTCCGCATGTCTGGTGGCCATAGTTGGCAGATGTTGTACTAATAGGCTGTGATAAGCTTATCCATCACTATTACCGAATTTGGCTCGACTTATAAAATAAGGGATTTAAACAATTTTTCAAAGTGTTGGACATCTGCACTATCATCTAAAAATCACTTTCGTTATCTATATATGCAACAATCAATCGCTGCCCTTTACCCGTTGGTCCTCGTAATCCTGTTGATAAACCGTCCACAAATGCTTGACGATAACTCGTTACAGTGGTATCTTGCCAAATTTTAAATTCTGTGTAACCAGCATTCATTCACGTTTTTTCTTAAATCTTCTCTTTCTATTAAGACAGATTTACGGGATCGTTTGGCATATATAAATTTTAAATCTTCTTTTATTGTTATCCTTAACGTCTCTTTGCTCATTTTTGGAATGAGATCATTCTACATTACCTTTGTCCTAATGGATTCGAGAGTTGGCACTTTATTCTCAAAAAAGAGAGAAGAATAGTAGTGCGTACAAAATTCTCTCTGATACTCGTCCAATTAAATTTTTTTCTACCACAAATGTACTTTTGGAGCTTGAACAATCCCATTCATCTTTTTTTCACGTACAATGCGTTCAATTGTCGACACGGATACTGCTGTTAAAAATAAACACTAAGCTACAGCTTCCACTATACGAAGTGTAGTTTTTAAACTTTTATAGATTCTACAGACTGCTTTTCTTCTACCGACATAAACTTTCGCTTTCTTTGTACATTACTTGGACCCGCTACGGCACCCATCTTATTGCTACAAAAAGGAAAAATATATTAATTATATAATTCTGCTATTTGTCTATTGTTTACTTATTCAAAAAGTATTTTTAAAGTTAATGAATATAATAAAGTCTATTTAATAAATTTAAAACGAAGTCACATTCACAAGAAACAGAACATACTGCGCACATGCAGATATGGATGCTTGATGATGAAGAAACCGAATGAATAAACTATTTCACCCATTCCCACTTTTTCCAAGGACGTAATCATATAAAACAGCAAAGTGTTGATAAGTGTACCAATGTTCCAAAGTATTCAACGAACTTATTTAACTATTCGATCGTGAATCGCACCGGTATGCAGAAGGTATATTGTCACGGGGTCAAATTTTATGAAACCACCTTACTTTTCACTTATCCACATTGGCAAATCATACACAATAAAAATGACCCAGGTGTGTGCCGATAAGAATTTACTTCTGACATGTAACAGTGTTGCCATTAGCTTTCAGTTCAATTTGTAAATTAGTCACCTTCAAGTAAAAATTGTTATAGTATAGCTAGAGCATTTTGTTTCATCATTGGCCGTTCAAATTCTGCGGTTTATCACTGAGTTAGTGTAATTTTTTGTGATGACGAGCGCTCCTAGATATACAAATTTTTTAACTGCTTCGATGACGTCATTGTCATGGACAAACAAGTGGCCGTAAGATTTGTGGTTGCGTGCTTATTTTCATGTACTTGGTTTTGTTGATGATGAATACTCCTTGGCGCAGAGTATTATTGATTTTAAAAGGTACAGACAGTTTCACTGGATTAGCACTCCACATTCAACATTTTTAAAAGTTAATTGTGTTAAATTTACCAACTGATTTGCTACTCCTAGCTCCTTCATTGCTCTGAACATGTTTCTACTATTTACAGAGTGGTAGGCTACCTTGTAGTCTACACCATAATACAAGTATAATATGCTATATTAAAGTGTTTTTTCTGAAATTTGTCCCAGGGATACAATCTGATGAATGGTCGACTTACTATCTCTGAGACCAGGCTGGTATTTTCCTATTATTTGTTCTGCATAATATTGTGCCATACGATGGAATAGTATAGTGGAGAATATTTTATACGCTGCATTTAGAAGCGTAATTCCAAAGTATTCCAATATTTCAATCACGGGAGAAATCTGTATGTCCATGTTTCTTTTATGAGCTACTGTAGTGTCATTATGGCTTCGTGGGCGCCCTGAATATTGGCTTAAGAGATATTATAGTAATTAATAACTTTTGAAATCAAAAAAGATTAAAATTAGGTGGTGTGCTAGACATTCTTTCTTCTTGCAGTACCGTCTCCTATCGGAGTTTGGCTACCATCACAGCAATCTTTACTTTGTTGGCTGCAGCTCTGAACAACTGTATTGAACTGCATCCATACCACTTCCTTAAATTTAGCAACCAGGAAATCCTCCTACGTCCCACATTTCTCTTTCCCGAGATTTTTCCTTGGATTATGAGTCTAAGCAGAGAGTACTTTTCTCCTCTCATTATGTGGCCCAGATATTCCAGTTTTTTCGTTTGTATGGTTTTTATGACTTCGTGTGTTAAACAGGGATGTGTTTTTAGTTTGGGTGTAATTGTGAACACTATTCCATCCCTCCTTTCTTTCCGTCATCTTTACGATCATCTCTCTCACAGTCACAGGGTTCATACCTATTTTTCTATACATTCTGTTTCTCTCCACTTTACATCTATTACACTTCAGCATTGTGTGAGTAACTGTGTCGGAATATTCGCAGAATAGGTATTTATCTGTATCTGTTTTTCTAAACCTACGAAGATACGCCCTAAAACAGACAATCTCCCTAGTCCCTTAGGCTCGGGATCAGCATCTTGGTGCACTGGACAACATCTTCCGTGTTGTTTCATTCTTCTTGCCATCTTTTCATTGATCTTTCCCTTTTTTCTTTTTTTAAGGCTGTTGTCAAATGCTCTCTTCTCTCATAGACATGTCTTCTTTTTAATGCTAAACATGCAGAGGAACACAACCCGTGATAGTCCACCAGGTCGTCGCAAATACAGTCCTGTAGGCGTATGCTACGTGCAACAGACTCGTTCTGTCTACTTTTGTCATGAGCCTAATATTAGGTATCTATATCTAAATATAATAAAAAATATTATTAATAATTATTGTGTATTAATTATTGTGTATATATACAATAATAGTTGTGTTCTACATATTTAAAGTGGTAATTTAATTAATAAATTAGCGTTTTGGATTTTTTGTATTATGCGTGAAAGATAAGTAGCATTGTCCTACTATTCTTTTTATATTTTTTGCTTTATATGCCCTCTATATCTGAATTGCCCTCATTGAAAAGAATAATGTATCTATAAAGGTAATTTTTTTATAAAATGTTTATTATATATGTACAAAATATTTATAAACAAATATACAAATGCTCAAATCATTTTCAATATTATGCAATTCATTCTAAGTGATCATATGGAATTGAATTCAAAGAATTACTGTGGAAAAATCAATCGGGCTATATAAAAAAATAAACTCGAGCAATATAAATATCTATCATATTTATTTAATGGTTTTAGTATTATATTTAATAATGTCGTTTAATTATGTGGTTTAGAAATATATTTTGTATTGTTAACATTTGTTTTTCACGTACTTATATAATTTTCGCATCCGGAGCAAAGGGAAACCTTCCGGCATTATTAGCACACTTCCAGATAGAACCCTCACTGATGTTTATCTATCTCTCCCATTTTGATTTCCAGACACATTAGAGCAGGGTGTTTCATTTATCCATTCTCTTTGTTTTAGGTACAAATTTAGGCTGTCCCCTAAGTGTCACATTTCGGGGAATTTTCAAATTAAAGGGTGGATTTCTAAAACGAATTTGGTTTGTTTATAAGTTTACCTGACAAATAATTTGGGGACATGATAACGAGTTTATCCGCCCTATACTTTGGTTAAATAAATTAACAAATGTGGTACGATTAACTTGGTGAACTACACTGAACTTATAAGTTTTTGAGCTGTTTAATCTTACCCCCAAATGAAACAAAACGTTGCGAATTTTCAACGTTATCTAACCTTGCTGTCCATAACTGCCATCGAGAATTAAAATGACCATTTATGATGATGATCAATTTAAGATGACTTTACAGCGAAATAATTAAACAGTGTCGAAACTAACATAATATTTGTAATTATGATATTTATGTTTTATTTAATGTTTAATTTATTTTTTTCCATAGCTAATGTTAAAGTGTTGCTATAACAACTGTTTTGAGTAGATAAAGAATCACTTTAACCGCAAGGGTAGATAAAGTGATACTTTAACAGCAAGAGTAGATAAAATGTTTTAACTTTTTTTTATTCAATAAAATTTACAAATTCAAACACATTAAGGATTAAAAACAACTGAAATTTTACAATTAACGGGATTTCTTCCTACCAGGGACAGTTCTAATAAACTGATAGCAGCCATGAGGTATCCTTATTTCAATTTGTTAAGATTTTTTGGCACGCTCAATTCTCGTATGGTCGGCATTACATTCCATTCTGGTATGACCCACTTCCAGAAAGTTGCGTTCTATTTTACTTATGGTTGTTGATCTATAAACAAATAAAGATAGTGCTTCTGCAACAATGTTATTTTTATTTTGCCCGGGGTAAGAATCCAAATACAGAACAACTTGTTCAACTGTATTGAATAAACTGTCAAGGTATTTTAAAAGGCAGGAAGCTACCTGATCTGATCTACGGTCTGACAACCCCTCATGCCACATGAAACATGAAGTGGTATTTTTGGTGCAATTTTTGATAGTAAGGTTATATTAAGGCAATCTTTTATAGTAGACTACATTTGTGCTTAATAAATTGGGTGTTGATAGGTTCTGTTGCAAGTCAAATACTAAAAAAACCATTTTACTGCTACTATTTCTGGAGAACTCTACGTCTACTTTTTTTTCATTATAAGCCATCTCTGATAACTGAAGGTGTTTATTTTTCTCTTTATTCGCGGCTGCTCGTATGCCTCCACTATTTTTTCTTGTTTTCTAGATAATCATATCACATTTATATCAAAGTTCTTTAAAAAGCTTAGCACAAAATAAATATAATACAGGCTTTGTACTGTTTGATGCATAAAGATCATACATGAGTCTAATATTTAGGTTGGTAGCTAGATAAAGTCGACTTGTGTGTTTTTGAGAGTAGTGGCTCTCATATTTTGTGAAAGATTCGATATGTATTATAACTTCAGCTTTTTCATCTAGTCGAGCGTTATGTGGTTGGCGTTTGCCAGATCCATTAAGTTCTATAAAACCTGTGGGTGATAGTTGTTTCTTTTTCATCAAAATATCAATGTTTCCTCTATGTAGATCCTAGAACATTTCTTTGCAAATTTGTAATATTTTGTCCTTAATTGTGATATAAATGAAACCCTAATTTGTCTGTTTTTATTATTTCCGCGTTCTCCCTTATCTTTTTTTTTCTGTCTTCTTTGACTCTATTTTTATTCTTTTAGAAATTACTTGGTCTTTGTCACTTTTTTAAGAAAATCATAAAAAATTTATTTTTGCTCATCCAGGGCGACTTTCTCGTGACATTTATTGCGACAGCATGTAGTAAGATCTTGAAATACTTTTTCAGGTTTTTGTATCCCTTTTCTTGTAATATGTTCTTCTCCCAACATCTTTCTGTTATAGTTTGGTTTTTAGGTTGAACATTAGAGTGAATTATTTGGTCATCCATTATCAATTTTATTTGTAAAATTATCATTACTTACTTTGTCACACATATTATTACTGGTAGTAGCTGTTATTTTACACTTTTTAGATTTAATTGCTTGATATTTACCTGGCCTCTCATTGTCACTTGTGTTAGATGAAGTGTTGGAAGGAATATAATTTTCATCTAGATCTAAATTGTCACTACCCAAATGTGACACTAATTCTTCAGAATGACCAGTTGCTTCAGAGGTTGAACTTATTGCTTATGAAGCGAACTCGCATGAAGTACCTGTCTACACTCTCGTACTGGCTGAACTTTGATCAACTTCGCGAGTAGTATAGTAGCAGCTTTAGACTTATCAAGTTTTGACATATAAAAAAGTATAACTTTAAACACATATCATGATTCGCAAAGCTGAAAATCATGGTTTTTAAAATATCAACTTTTGGCAAATGGCCACATATTTATATATGATAAGAATAAAGAGTAAAATATAAGTATTAAATAGTAGGATTTTAAAAATCATATTTTTTGGTTTCAAAGTTTTTTTCTCTATATTACTACTAATAAACTAATTTATAAGGATTAAAATAAAATAACCCATTCATTTATTCGGTAGGTAATATATTTTTAAACGTAATCTAAGATCTAAACTAAAATTTATCGTTAAAGCAACGCCTCCTTTTATAGTTCTAAACTGTCAGGGAAAGAACAAGTTGTTGGCTGACCTAGAAGAAAAGTAAACTAAACGAGCACAGCAGTTCAGGAAGCGCAAAATTGCGAAGGAACACAGGAATTTAACTGTGCCAGAAAATATACCCGCCACAATTACCTTACAAAACAATGGGATGAACCAACAGTCGCTATTACACAATTATAAGAAAACAAATGTTTGGGTGAAAATGAAATTCGAGCGAAGTTGGATAAAATTAAAAGAAAAGTTTAAGACAAGTTGGCGTTTTAGTTTAATGTTAAAAGTATGTTTATTGGGTTTATCGTTTATTAGAAAAAACACTTGAAATATAATAAAATATAGTAGTTTATTGAATTATCTTCTTTGATTGTACTTATGTTTATGATATGTTTATCCACTTTGGCAACAGGTTTTTAACTGTCTTTACCACCCAACCTTTTAAAGTATATATTGAAAATTACTCAAAATTGTAGAACCAGTAGGAAATATTGAAAGCGACTTAGAACAAAAACTGGAACAGTGGAGACAAGCTCTTGAGGAAAAAGGTTTAAAACTTAGTAGGACAAAACAGATAATTTGGAATGTTCATTTAAAGATAGAGTTAGTACAAATAGCAGGATATATTTATATGGTAAAATGATTGTAAAAAGTAATAGTTTTATGTACATACCTAGGATCGGTGATACAGAGTAATGGGGGAATAGAAGTAGATGCATGCAGTAAATTAGGGTTGGTGAGATGAAGTGAAAGGAAGCAAGAGGTGTCTTGTGTGATAAAAAAATTCCAATGAAGCTGAAGGGAAAATTCTATAAAACAACCATAAGACATCGATCCCTAAGGTTTTGTTTTTTCTTGGTTGGTTAAGAGCCTTCTCTATTTCTGCTTGTAAAATGATTCGGTCTGCCTCTTTGATTGCTTGTTTCTTGTATTAATAGGCTGATCCATTTTTTGAAGTGTCTTTTGATAACTCTGGTCAGTAATTCTTCCATGCCTCTGTAATGCTCTTTATGTCAATTTACTCCTCTATAGTTTGAATGGAATAAACTTTCGGACCATCCTTTTTTAAATACTTTATTACTTTCATGCGGTTTGCATGTTGTTCCAGTTCTTGACAAGCATTATTTTTATGGTTACTTGATCTCTGGTGCACGTACATTTTATTCTGTTACTCAGTTTTGCTATTCCTTGAGTGTTTCTTCTTGTTTTGTAGTATATTATAGCATAACTCTTCTTTTATTCACTAATCCCAAGTCATTTCCTGACTTCCAATCCTTTTAGTTTTAAGCGGTATGCACTCTTTTTCCGCTGAATGTATATATCTTTTATTCCATTCCACGCTTGTTGTGGTTTTTCTTTGTTTGTCTTATCGGTTCTTTCTAATTATCTTTCTAATTTTTCTGTATTCCAGATGAAACTGATAAACAAAGAAAACGCCACAAATAGAGCTGTAAATTAACATTATTAGAAGGATCTAGGAAGTGGAAAATATGACCAAGGACTGAACCAAGTCTATTATGGTATATATATATATATATATATATATATATATATATATATATATATAAACAAAAATAATAATAGATTGCCATGTAAAAACTTAAGGGATATTACTCTGTTGAACACACATTATTACAAGATACTGTTCAGGGTGGACAATTTTATTCTGCTCAGGAATCCTGAGTTGAATAGTAATGTGTCTCTTACAAACATGGCAGAACTATATTAATATATTTAAAGCGAAGTTTCATACTGGTGTTGTATTACTTTTTCACTAGTAAAATGCTGAAGCGAGCGTCACTGAACTAGCATTACGAGAAGACGTCACGGGTATCGTCACGAAATAGCGGTCTTCATTTACGTCGATTCACTACTCTCCAAAAATTCGTTTCTATTCATCATATTAATAAACTACATTAGTATATAATAATAAAATATTAGTATAATTCAAACTATACTAATATTTTATTTTTAGTCATCTTATTTCGTTTACATAATAAATAAATTTAGTATCAATTGATATTTATTTATATTTTATTATTAATTTAATATTTAGTCTAACTTTGACGAGTCTGTCAGGAGTAAACAATGTTTACTTTCTTGATGCGACAGCAGGTGGTGTTAAGAGCAAACAATAATTTATCAAAATATTTTAATATAATTTGTTTCAATAAATAATAAATAATATTATTACTTGATTCAACTTTAAACATATCATTGTAAATTTAAAAAATACAGTATGAAAACAAAGTATGAAGCTTAGCGGTAGTCTATTTTACCGCCTACTTTACCGCCTACTGTACCACCTTTTTTTATTTAGACTAAACATGAAGGATATATTTTGATTACATAAAAATGAGGAATATTCGTCAAATAAACTTTCTCTACTAAATTAAAATGAGATTGAGCATAATAGATTGTAATGTAAATTATATTTTTACTTAACATTTGACGTGTCGAAACATTAGTTAAATATATTATTTTGATTACAACCAATATTTGTGACTTAATCCCATATGAACATCATCTTTAACTTTGGCATGCCACAAGAAATCCACATGCCACAAGTTTAAGAACCTTCTGGTCAAAATGTGTCTCGAACTTTGAACGGAAGACTACCATGAATAAATCTTTTAAGGCCAAATCTTTAGAATAACGTGATATAAGAATCACCAATAAGAGGAGGAGTTTCTTTTTAAACTTTTTAAAAGTCACTTTTATTTCCAAAGTTTTTTTGTCATTTAGAATTAAATCACTTTCGTGAGCTTGTAAGCTATTTGCAATTTTTATATGCTAATGCACATGTAAATAAATCAATTATTAATAAATTAATATAGTTCCCATTTACCCCAAAGTTTCATTTTCCAGTTATTCCATAATAGTGTTGCATGTATTTTGTTACGGATGTAAAGTTTTCAATTACCAGTAATAAAATATTGACCAAAGGAATCCGTTTTGGTGCATATAATTAAATTTAACAAAAACAATGATATCACGTAATTCTGTTGATTCATTGTAACGTGCGCTAACACAAATGGGCGTTAAACAATATTGGAATTGTCAACAGGGTTGATGTGAAAATACGTAGAACTTTCATGTCATAATGAATCGTGCCATGAAATTCATGTTGTTTTAGTTTTGACAAACTTGGATCTAACAGATTCTGTAATTTTATTTGTTTGAAAGGTTTTGAAGCATTGATATTACTGAATTGGAAATTTATTATTTAAATCATACAAACACAATACAAAATTATTTACTTTATATTTTTCAGGAAATGCAAAACAATAATGAACTAATAAAAGGAAAATCCTAATTGCTAGCTGTATACCATATTTTAAAACACTTGTAAACTAAAAAAATATTTAAATTAATAAAAATTAAAATTATTCAAACGGATTGAAAATTTCATTTTTAGATTAGATTCAAATTTGACATTTGAAATTTGACAACCAACAAATCAAACATCGTTGTATCTGTTTATTAGATTATTTTTATATAGCTTGATAAATCTTCAGTTTTGTCATAAATCAAATTTCTGAACGCAACCATAATATTTGCCATAATAGTATTTAATAAATTTTGAAGACTAGAAATTTGCTAAAAAGCTACAGGAATTCCTTGTACAGTTTTGGAAAAAGATATGAATAATTTTTAGGTTCTGTAAATTGGCTGTGTAGATGTTTGTAAAGAAGACAGTAGGGCTCAAAACTGAGCCTAAATAAATTTTGACTACCTCGCAATACAACGTAATATATTCTTCACAACTTTAATATTATATTTTTAAATATTATTAATTTTAATCTACGTTACATCAATATCACGTTTTATTGTTAGTGCTGTTAAAGATATAACCAATGTTATCTAAAAATCGTAATGAACACAATGTGCTGTAAATTACAACATTAAAATATAAAATGTATCCTTTATAAAAGTTAATGGTCGTTGTTAATGTGTTTATGAACTAATATAAACTTAATTTATCTTAAATGGAATAGAAATTAAACGTCACCATGACGACATAGGTAGGGTTGTTCGATTTTAAGGGAATTACTGTTTATTGGTCACATATTAGACCAAAAATTAAGGTTAATATAAAAATGTAAATGCAACCACTCCTGACTACGACGCGGAGGACGAAATTCGGTTTAGTCGCCAATTCCATTACAGTTCAGTCGCCAATACACGAGAAACACAATGTATTTTTACTAAGCAACTTAAAAATATCGACTTGAAACTTTAGTTATTCATTCTGTTGATTTGGAGTCTGCTTCAATTGATTTGTTAATATTTTATTTTTATAAATATCACACCAAGATGTTGTCTGAGGTTTAATGTTGCGTAGCACTGATTGCGAATCTTGCTAAGCACTTTCCCACTTAGTTAACAACTTTTGTTTAAGAAATGATTTGAGGTCCGCTGCTATCACTTTTTTCACTGTAACTGAAGTGGCACTGTCGATAGCCTCAAGTGCGCGAACGTCTGCTTCTTCATTGCCTTGGAGTCCGATGTGTGATGAAACACATATGAACTGAACTTTTAGGGTAGCTTCATGGAGTTGAAATAGTACATTCTTTATGAGAAGTGCAATAAACTAATGTAATAAACTTGTAATGAACTAAGGAAGTCAGTGATTATAAGAGAATTATTAATGTTGAGGACGATAATATGAATAAGCGCTTGAAAAATTGCATAGAGTTTTTCAGTGTGTATGCTACTAATGAAGGGTAACTTAAATTGTGATGTAATGGATGATGTGACAAATGCTGACCCTACACCAGAGGAGGTTTTAGAAGCATCCGTTTATATGTAATAAGGAATCTGGAAGCTGGCAAGTTTGTTAAGGAAACATTTTCGAATTTTTATAGAGGGAGTTTCAAATTTATTATATGATGTAAGTGATAGATCATATGATATAAGTGGGATGGTCCAAGGAGGGGGAGTCGTTATATTTGTTTCGAACATTTCTGAAAAATGGGTGTTAAGTAAGAAAAGATGCCTTCTAATTCTTTCATAAAAAGGAGGATCTACACCATTTTTATTGTATGCTTCTTAAAACGGTGGGCAATTGTGTGATGAACAGTGGGGTGTGATGATACTGCAGATATAGTTAAGGCATAGGCCAAGGAGAAGTACGTTCTTCTTAATTTTAAAGAGTATTCACCGGTTAAACACTGTAGACTTGTGGCAAGGCTTGTATAAAAAGCTCCTGTAGCAATTCGAAGTGCCGTGTTTTGAATAGCCTCAAGTTGATTTAGCACTGTTTTCTTCGCAGAGGAATAAACTATGCATCCATAATCCAACTTGCTTCTTATCAGTGATTTATAAATGTGAATGAGACATTTGTAGTCTGAACCTTAGTTGTTATGACATAAGGTACGCATTAAATTAAGACCGTTTTAGCATGATTTTTTTAGATTAATAATTATTTGTCAAACAGCATTCCCAAAAATTTAATGTTTTCTACATAGATTAAATTATTATCATACATCTTAAGTGTTGGTGGTATTAATGATAGATATCTTACTTTGTTCATTATGTGAGGTAGTTTCGGTTAATATATTTTGATGTTCAGTTAACTTTTCAGAGTTTTGTTGCAGTAGGGATAGTTGATTTTGCTGTTGTGGATGTGGTTGTGATGTTTGGGATACAGGATTAGAGGGAATTTTTTGATTGTTTGAGAGAATTTGTGGACAAGGACAACAAAAAAGGACTAAGAAATTATAGAGCAGGGGGTATAATATTATCTATACTGATGAAACGTATCTCCACAGCAGTCATACAACTATATCATGAGATGATGGTTGAAACAACTGTTTAAAGGCTCGTGTTGCCAAAAGTCAGACGTTAATTACATGCAGGAGGGGAAAAAGATTTTGTTCCAAATGGCCTCCTAACCTTTAAATTTGATCAGCGTAGTGGGGATGATTATCACAACGATATAACTCACAACTTTACAAAATAGCTTAAAGAAAAGTTAACTTCCAGCTTGCACCAGAAAACTGTGCTTGTATTTCAAATCGTCCGGCATACCAATAAGTCTTAAAAGAACAACATTTAATCCGTGTGTTTTGGCCGTGTTGCCTTACGGAGCGAAAATTTTGACTAAGAAAAGGAGAAGAGTGAAAAAGATCCGTGTGGTTCAAAGGGCGATGGAGCATGCTATATTGGGCGTTTCACTACGAGACAAGATCCCAAACCACCTGCTACGACCAAGATCAGGGTTCGCTGATGCTGTTAAGAGAATAGCAACACTAAAGTGGAACTAGGCGGATCACGTGGCATGAATGACAAATAATAAATCGACAAAGCGGATACTAGAATAAAGAACAAAAGATTATGTCTACTGAAGCAGAGGTCATCCACCAAAACGTAGACTGACGACGTGGCTAAAACGCTGCCATACGAATTTGATGCAAGAGGCACAAAATCGAAATGGATGGAAAATTATGAGGGAGATATATGTCCAGCAGAGGACAAGCGAACATTAAATAATGATGACATGTTGCAAATAGTTTTATTATTTTTTTTATTTTTAAGAGTTATTGCGTATACTCTAGGAGTTCTCAATCAGTTTTTTTCTGTTTTTTTTTTGTACGTTTCTCTATAGTATAGTAAAAGTCAATATTTTACCACTTTCTCGGCATACAATCGCAATTAATAACTAAACACAACATCAATATTTAATTCACAAAGAAACAATGCAATCCTTTCATATTCTCAAGTAAAATAAAAACGTCCACAAGAACTATCTATCGATCCTGAGCTAACCCGCATTGACTAAGATTATATTAAATGGAATCCATGCTGGCAGCTTTTTCCTTTTTGCAATAAACTTTACTTTCGATTCGATAGCGATATCCATCAACGTTTTATCGTGAATATTGATTGCGAGTAATAATACAAAAAGACACGAATGCCTTCGAAATAACGACGATTTTTTAAGTTTTTTTGCTCCGATCGTATGTAGGACAGAAACGAGAAGAAAAATTGACTTGAAAATGAGATATCTGTGAAGAATATATACTGTATATATCTGTAAAGAATATATATGTTCACTGAAAATTTTAATTTTAACTAAAAATAAAATAAGAACTTACTTAAATATAAGGTTCTGAAACTGTTTTCTTGTCTAAGTTAAGTACTATGTTTATATGAGGTACAATTAATTGTAATGACAATTAAAGGATAGTTGCCAAATTTTGGATACTGCATTATCTTAAAACCCAATAATAGTTTTTTCTGTAGAAACTTTTGGGACTAATTTTTTCACTTTCGGGACGATTTTAGTTAGCTAAGTAACGGCTTTGACAATAACATCAACTTTGTATTTTATTATGACAACGCTTGTCAATTAAGATTCGTGTGTTTTCGCTCAGTTTTTCGTTTTTCAATGCCAAGATATGGAAATCAACAGTGAAAGTGAAGCCGAAATGATTCCAGATGAGATTAGGGAAACTGCTAAACCCGCTATTTATGAATTATTGCCGGTAAAATCAAGAAAGAGGTATGAATTGGTCTATGATTTATTTCAAAAATGGAGCAATGATAAAAATGTACATACTATAAATGAAGAAGTCATTCTTGAATATCTAATGAAAAAATTTAATATCTTGAAGCCATCAAGCCTTTGGAGCAATTACTCGAGGCTTAAGTCCACACTTAACATTAAAAATAATATAGATATAAGCCGCTATCCAAAAGTTATCGATTTCCTTAAAAGAAAATCCATCGGCTGCAAGCCAAAAAAATCGAAAGTATTGAATAAAGAAGAAATAGATAAATTTTTATCAGAAACTGAAGATAAGATCTATTTAATGACAAAGGTTATATAATTAAATCTAATTTCTCTTTTTTTTATTCTTTTTTTTTTTGTAAAATTTTGATTGCATTAATAATTGGTTTGACAGGCGCTTGTCGTCGTGAGACTCGTGAGGATCTTTGTATATGAGTTTAGATGATATAGAAGATAAGACAACCATGTTAGATTGGTTCCGTTTAAAACATGACTGATATCTCGCCAAGCAAAGTGGGCATTCTGATTGTTTTAATATTATTCTGTGCCAATTATGTATGTAATTCAACACATGTTTATCTATACATTTTTTTTTTCAGTAAAGTGCCTAAAAAACGACTACCACAAAAAACTGGATAGTTGAAGGCGTCAAAGGGCTTTAGCGTTCCCAAATCAATCATCAAGATATATGTCCAAAGTGGCAAAGACTCAAAAAGACCAATGCGCGCTACAAATGGGTCGAAACCCAATTTTATCAGCCGAAATTAAAGAAGACTTGGTACAGTACCGTTTGGAAATGGACAGAGGATATTATAGTTTAGTACTTGCAGACATTCGGAGAATACCGGCATACCAGCTTGCTATCAAAAATAATCTTTCCTATTGCTTTCCAGAAGATGGTAATGCCGGTAAAAAGTGGCTCTGAAATTTTCTCATACGACGTCCAAATATATCTGTAAAAAAACTGCAGTGAATTTCAAGAAAGAGAATAAAAGGTTTTACCACAGAAAATATCAAACGTTTTTTTTTTATATCCTGGAACCAGCTATGGAGCAATACAGTTCAACTACCTATGAGCCTATAATGTTGATGAAACAGGTCTCACCAACGTACAATTCAAAGTCGTTAGAGTCATCACCCTGAAGATGGAGCTCCAGCTGGGTCTCCAATCCCGGGCTTTGTTATTTTTTAATGATTTACATATATATAATACCTGAGTCGTTCTCAATATGGCTTTAGAAAGGGTACAGGCACTAGAGAAGCAATTATGGGATTGACACTGATGGCGAAAAGGTATCTTGAGGTTCAAAAACGGTTGTATGTGTGTTTTGTCGATTATAGAAAGGCCTTTGACAGCATCAAACACGTAAAATTGATAGAGGTGGTAAAAGAAGTAGGGTTGGACGGACACGACATAGCTATCATAAGTAATACATACTGGAATCACACAGGATGCGTTCGAACAGAGAACGGAAACACCAAGTACATCAACATAGAACGAGGAGTGCGTCAAGGGTGCATTTTATCCCCCCTATTATTTAATGTATATGCCGAAGATATAATCAGAGCTTCTCTTGAAGATCGCCCTGAAGGTGCCAGAGCCAATGGAATCATCATTAATAATATAAGATATGCCGATGACACCGTAGTATTAGCAGAAATAGAAGACCAACTAAATATATTGATGAACATATTATCAGAAGAAAGTCACAGGCTGGGCTTGGACATTAACTTTTCCAAAACCAAAAGTCTGGTATTCCACAAAAATCCCCATGAACAAGTTACACCTAACATAAAAATAAATGGTATCACCCTTCAGAGTTCTCAAAGCTTCATATACCTGGGCAGAGAACTAAATAGTCCCACTCAAAAGAAATTAGAAGACGCATTGAAATAGCAAGATCTGGTTTCATGAATATGCGTAAAATGCTCTGTAACCCCAAGCTATTAGTCTCAATAAGATTGAGAACACTAAATGATGTGTGTTCTCTATTACTATATGGCTGTGAGACCTGCACATTAAAACAGTATGACGTCAACAAATTAAATTCATTTGAAATGTGGATGTACCGCCGAATGCTAAGAATAAGCTGGACCAGCAGAACTAGGAATGAAGAAGTACTGAGAGCAATGAACACACGCCCTCATCTGGTCAATACTATTAAAATTAGAAAGACGTCATATCTAGGACACATAATGCGCCATAGGGAATTTGAGCAGCTCCAAGTAATATTAGAAGGCAAGATTGAAGGTAAAAGGGGCATAGGACGAAAGAAAAAATCTTGGCTATGAAACATCAGAGATTGGACCCACACAAAAGGAAATGAATTAATTTATCAAGCCCAGAATAGAGAGAAATTTGCCATATTGATCGCCAACCTCAACAGAGAAGGTACTTGGGAGGAGGAATGATTTACAAACATCTTCCATTGCTTTAGTTGTTATTCGCATAGGCAAAATTAAGATATTTTTTTTCATTGTTGTTTTTAAATTGTAGGGTTTAATTCAATAACCGGTCAAAGACCATTTTTGTCGAAATTGAGTTTATGACATTTCTTGCCTTAAAAAATACCTCCGCACAATTTGGAGCAAAACACATACACGTATTGTGTAAGAAACTCAGTGTAGAATATTGCGGACGGTTATTGTACCAAAAATTTTAATAGTATAGTCCTTAGGATGGATGGTATTGGGAGCAACAACCGGCCATGTGATTCACATGACCTTTTTTGTGCTCAATGCTGAGGAAGTTCTAACCTCACATTTTCCTCGTTTGTAAAGTGAAGTTTGTAAATCTCTCCGTGAAAATGACTAGTTTTACTGAGTTTTCTGGTGAATGTGATCCGTACCTTGATTCCAATAATAGTGATGCTGACCCACATTATGTAGTGGAAGAAGAAAGTGACAACAAAAGAAGCAAAAAGTATAATTTAAACAACGAGAACAAAGAATAAAGGTAATTTTATAAGTTTTAAAAATATAAAATAATGCTCATATAAAAATGTAATTGCAGGTAAGATTAACAAAGCTAGTGGTTCAGGTTTAAATCGGGGATGTATTTCATATCATGTAACTGCAAACGAATCAAATGATTACTCAAGCAGCACAACTGATAAAGGTAAGTCATTTAGTTTGATTTTATATGTATGTACCACATTTATATATGTTTTATTGTAGATAAAACTACAGAAAGGCGCTTAGAAGAAAATACTAAGAAAAGCAAGTGCACTCCCCAAGCTTGGAAAAGAAATATTAGAAAATTGTAAAGAAATTCTGGAAAAGCATACACCACTAGTAGTGGAGAAACTATTGCAGCAAAGAAACACGGAAAATTGAAAAACTGACGGAAATAAAGAAAAAGCAATATTTACAGCATTTTATGCAATGGGAGATAAGAACATTTAAGATAGTTATTTAGGGTCGCTTATAGATGTAAGAAAAGTATCTAAAAGGAGAAAATCCAGCGTACGTGAAACGAATAAGTATTCTTATTGCTATAGTGTTAAAGTGGATACAAAATCTGTAAAAGTGTGTCAATCAGCATTTTGTAACTTACATGCGGTTCACAAATCAAGAGTATTGAAAATTGCATAGTCAAAAGCTTCTGGTGCGGTGCTTGAAAAGGATTCCTGTGGTAAACACCATAATCGACCAAACAAAAAGCAGGAAACTATTGTGAAACAGATTGAGCACATATATAGTTTTCCATTGTGTGAATCACACTATTCACAAAATAAAAATAATAAGAAATATCTATCAGCAGACTTAAATCTGCGAAAAATGTACAAACTTTATTTGAAAAAATATGATCCCGAGAAATATTGTCTGTTAAAAAGGCGCGAAAAAATAAAACCTACAGTTACGCATGATTACTATTATAGGTATTTCACAGAACACTTTAATTTGTCATGTGGTTATGTCAGTTGTCAGTTGCGACGAAAGGCTCCATAGAAAGCATATCGGTTTTGCGGCATTTTGTACAGAAGTATATTAAAACTTCTGTTACTGTTCTGCGTATATTTACTGACAACTGTAAGGGGCAGAATAAAAATATTGTTATAATCCATTTCCTTTTAACTTTAGCCAAGAATGGAAGATTTTCAAAAATAGTACATTATTTACCCGAGCCAGGTCACAGCTTCTTGCCGTGTGACCGAGATTTTGCACAAATTGAAAAAAAGAAGCATAAGAAAGAGATTTTGTATGTGCCCGAAGAATGATATTCATTATTTAAAAGCTGTGGTAAAAAGTTCACTATGGAACATGTACCACAGGGCATGGTGTGAGCCTTTTTTTAAAAAATCCACTGTTATTAAAAAACGCCCTTTTACTTTATCGAAATATAGATTTTATTTATATTATTTGATTCTTTATCCCCTGAGAATATTTCGGTAACTGAAGCACATAATTCTTTCACTTAACGTCATATGCTTTAAATAAAAGTTCAGGAACCATTATTGATCTAAACGGAGCTCCTCTAGCTTATAAGGAAAAGATACTACTGAAATCAGCAAAATACGATAGCATTATGCCTTTAGTGAAAAAATATGTTCCTCCTTTTCGCCAAACATTTTATGATACAATCAAACGGGCAGATGCTGATTGCCAAAAAATGACGATTCTGATTAGAGTGTTTAAGACTGTCCTCTTTTATTTTATTTTTGATTTTCTGCATTATTACAGTGATAGTATAGTAGAATTTATTACTGTATTACGTACTTTGTTTTTAGGTTAGTTCTATCATATCCAAAAAAAAAAAAGATTTTTTTCAAAAACACAGCATTTTTATTATTTTTTCAGACAATGTTTCTTATTTTGGTAGCAATAACCGTCTATGTGCAACATTTAACATTAACTTTCAACAAAAAAATCAAAGTGAACATATACATTATTGTTAGAAAAAATGAGTTTTTGGTTATATTGCAAATGTAAAATAAAAAAATTTACATAAATTCAAGTTTTTCTCATTTTTCTTAAAACTACGCAATGTGCACAATGCACGTGCACATTTATTGGCACCAAACCCTTCAATTTTGGTCTACCTTCCATTAGGAGTTTATGGAAATATTGACCCCAAATTATTAAATATTATTGTTGATACTATATCTTTATTTTAATTATGTAAATATTTTAAGACTTTTACAACTTTCCGTGCTTCGTGGTCCATCTTAGATGTGAATTTATTATGTTACAAAGATTTATAATAAATTAAAATAAAATTTATAGCACATATTAAAATATATTAAATACTTCTATATTTGCATCAAAAGGGTAAAAACTTCGGAAAAGGATTTCGTCATAAAATAGCTTTCCAACAAACTTTCGACGAACAAATCTTGAACCGTTTAAGCCATTGACAGAACCATTAAGGATAGTCATGTACATAAGATAAATTAGAGGCCGGTTAAATATGGACAAGACAAGACTAAGATGAATGGTGTTCGGTGGTCCCCTAATCCGAAAAGGAAAATCCTTTTTTGTTCTATCCCTTTCGGGAAGACGATTTATAAATTATACTATCTGTGGATCATTCATTTGATGTTTGATGTTGCCTGAGATTCGTACTGAAAACGAGTGAATTTGAATAAGTGCCCCGGTCCGGATATTGATTGAAATCGTTTGGAAACTCTTATCGGATCGTTTTTGTCGTTTATTTTGTTAATTGCCCTGAAAATTGGGTAATTATCCGTAAAAGAGATATTGTTTGAAGACAATCAAATATTATTTGTCTTCCTACGCATTTTATGAATTATAAAATTATATTGTCTTGCGTAGACAAGTTACAGAAACATATTATAATAGTGATATATTCATTTTTTCAAATCATCTTTCAAATCGCATTATTTCTCACAAAAGTGATTGCAGAATTAAAAAACCATCTTGTGCTTTGGCAGAGCATGTAATCGATAAAGACTATATTATGGATTTTGATAACATTAAAATTTTATGTAGTGAAAGTAATAAATTCAAAAGGACTTTTTTGGAAATGGTTTGTATTAGCAAAAGTGATAATAATTTAAACAAAAGATCAGAAATTCAAAATCTAAGCAAAATTTATAATTATATTATTTCTTTATAATTTATATTATGAAACTTGTAAAATATCACATTTTGATTTAATTGTCCACATATCTGTTATATTTTTTCAGACATCTATCAATGGTGAATAAATCTTCTTCTTTTTTGTTACTAAACAAAAAAGAATTTTTAAACAAAATTTTATTTTTGGCAATATAATTTTAAAAAACAAAAATTTTAAGTTGGCATTTATGACATTGAGGCTTATTTGTAATTGGTCGCTATTTTAACTTATTTATAAATTTAATTGTTTTTGTGTTAATAAAATGTTTTCAAAATTATATTAAAATTTCAGGGAAGCATTTATTAGATAAGGACATTTTTGTATTAATTCTTTTTGAGATGTATTAGCAGCAATTTTATTAACCAAACTAATTTTATTTGGTGAGTTTTATTCTTTCTAGTTCAACTTTGTAAGATATTTTGTCTTTTTTAGCAGCTCTTGATAATAATTTTAAACACAATTGGAAGCTCGAGAAGTTGGCATTTATGACATTGAGGCTTATTTGTAATTGGTCGCTATTTTAACTTATTTATAAATTTAATTGTTTTTGTGTTAATAAAATGTTTTCAAAATTATATTAAAATTTCAGGGAAGCATTTATTAGATAAGGACATTTTTGTATTAATTCTTTTTGAGATGTATTAGCAGCAATTTTATTAACCAAACTAATTTTATTTGGTGAGTTTTATTCTTTCTAGTTCAACTTTGTAAGATATTTTGTCTTTTTTAGCAGCTCTTGATAATAATTTTAAACACAATTGGAAGCTCGAGATATTAAATAGTTAACCAATAGCTCCTTTTATTGACTCCAACCCATCCAAAACATTTATATATTTTTCCAAACGAGTCACAAGTATATTATATATATATATATATATATATATATATATATATATATATATATATATATATATATTAATTTTTTATGTATTTATATAATCATAGATAATTCTAATATCAATCATAGATAATTAGCAAATATCAGCTGATTCAGCAAAATTCGTATAATTTTTGGAGGTCAAATCTTTGACGACTGGACTATTCTAATAAAATGTGAACCTGAATGTTTTAGAATAAATTAAAAAATGTATTAAACAATCATTAATGTCCGATTATTTTAGAAAATTAACGGTTTACTATACAGTCTGTCTACAAAAAGTATGCAACCACAAAATTGAGGTCATTTGTGTTTCTGATAAATTGAAATTACAATTTAATAAAATAAAATTTAATATGTAAATATTCAACGTAAAATGTAGGTTAGTTACTTTAATTTTCCTCTCGCTCTTAAACGGTCACTCCTCGTTAGCGACCATCTTTTGATTCCCGAGAGTGGTCGCTATTGGAAGGTTTTAATGTATATGATATTAAATTTATCGACAAGTTTTAATAATAAAAGTAAAAGTTTGACTCTTGAATCGAGTTCGTAACGTTCCCATTCTATCTAGTGTTCTTGGTATCTAGCAAAGTAAATCAAGCATATTCCAAATGACAATGATAAATAATTCATAGCCATTGTATTGCATTTAATCCGATAGTTCCGTTTTAGTTTATTGCCGCAAATCCAAGATTAAAATCATCAGATCAATCGAAATGTAAAGTGCACCGTAGATATATGGATGCCAATCCGGTGATAAAGTCTTGCTTGTTTTAACAGGCTCACCGCACAATGAGCTTGGATAAAGACTTACGGAATTGTTTGCATGTACATTATTGTGTTAACTCACAGTCATCCATCAGTTGCATAAACTAATTTATTGTTAACTGCTTAATATTATGGAGCTACGATAAAAGGACTACCAAAAGTTTAATTCCTGCCAAAAATAAATCATTATGAACTTCATTATTAAAACTTTATGAACATATATTTGTTAGATAAATAAATAAAAACTTTATTTCCTTGTAGACAAACATAGTTTGTGTAGAATTGGTCAGTTAGTTGAATAAAACAAATAAGTAAACAAACACACTAAACAAACTAACAACAAAATGAGTAAGATTTAAAATTGAAGAAATTCTTTTAAATTTAGTTTAAAGCTTGTCATGCTCTTACACAATATTATATGCATTGGTAGTCTATTAAAAAGTCTTTGTCTATTATACTAGGAGACCTGAAATATATATTTCCCATGCATATTGTGGCACGTAAGGTATCTTTATATCTAGTATTTAAGTTATGAACTTGCCCATTGGTTTTAAAATTTTTTGAGGTTATTAAATACAAATATACAAGTCTAGACTCTAGAGAATATATAGACAGCCAAGGGCAGTATTTTGAATTTTTACAAACATTGTCTGCAACTTTTATTATGAGGGATACCAGCAATAGACTGTATTATTCTTTTGTGTGCAATAAAGACTTCATTAATATGGCTACTTGTTGCCTAAAAACAAATCCCGTATCTTAGACGGGATTCGGCCTGTGCACAATATAGCACTAATAATTTTTATTATTTTATTGATAACAGCATCAACCACTTTGGGTTATCAGCTGTACTATAGTTAGGCTTAACTCAGACGTACCACTTTTCGACCACATTAGAACCACAAAAAAGTGCTTGTGTGTTGAGAGTATACAATTTGTATGAAATATCGTGGTAGCACTCAGACGGACGACAGACTGTGGTCGGTATCAACAACTGTCGTCGTCGGTGGGTGATATCGTCCACAAAACTATAGCAGATGCTGCCCATCCTGCGCTCACACGGGCAATTCACCGACCACAAGCCGACCACAGGCACGGCATCCCCACCAGCACAGCGACTCTCTAGCCAAAGCACAGTATATCTTTTTAAGCAATATACTGTGGCCAAAGCTTCATTGCCTTCATTCACTTTTCTATGCGTGAAGCATAAAGTCGTGCTGGTGGTGATTGTTAAATATTTGTTAAATAGAAATTTTAAATGTTATTAAAAAATACTCTTTTCTGAACCCATGTAGACCTGCAATGTTAGAGATATAGGTTTCAATGGTTACCACGGGAATGGTTACAATACGACTAATACATATCAAGAGAGATCACAGCTGTTTCCCGAAGACCGCTATGGTATCCGAACTGACCGCTTGTCGGCTTTGTCGCCAAGTCAACTGGAGTTTTCACCACTTTCCCAGGAGTCGCTTTTATCTCAAATTTTTGATTGACATTATGTTTATTGTGTAAATATTTCAATAAACATTAAATAATAAAATGGTTTTACTGACATTAGAGGGATTGCGAGGCGTTCGTCAGGAGGAATACTTGTCCTCATGGATGTATCTTCTCGTTTTAAATTATTCTTTACTGTTAACAAATAATCGAAAGTACTTTTGCTCATTCGAAAATAATTAAAAATTTGTCATCATACAGTCTTAAATGATGATAAAGTTGTTGAAATTGACTTTTCTCTTTATTTTCGATGATAGGATGAACCCAATACAATATGAACCCGATTTGTGGTTCATTCCACCACATCACGTCCACAAAATTGTTGACGGACAGTGGTCGTTTTGATCGACAAGTCAACCACCCTACGACCACTGTTTCGTTGGTGGAAAGCGGTACGTCTGAGTTAAGCCTTATACATAGTAATTTATTACACAGATACTTAAATCTAAAACAGTATTTTTGATTAATTGCTAGGTTTACAATAAGGTTAGAATGTCATATTTTACAATTGTAATTGGGGTTTACAGAACATTAATAGTTACAATTTGTTTAAAAGATTAATATCTTTCAGTTAGTTAGACACATGGGCGCCCATAATGGGGGGGGGGCAAGAGGGGGCAGTTGCCCCCCCCCCTATCATTAGTAATATTATTTAAAAAATCAGTATGTATGTAGCGTAATCTAGCGAAATACCGAGAAATGCGGTAGGTACTTCCTTAACAATGCCTCGAATGTAGCTACCTACTACAGTATACTCCCTCTATAACGAACACGGTTATTACGAGGTTTCGCTTATAACGAGATACATTAGACGTCCCGTGAAATTTCTATTGAACTATAACCGTCTATAGCAAGGCAAATTTGGTTATAACGAGAGAAAATAAGATCCAAAAACGTGTTTTTTACGTTTTTGGTCGGCTCGTGGCTATAAATAAATACCTTTTCAAACAGCCCCTCAATAAACTTAACTGCAGCCCGCAATAAACTTCTTTACAATGAATAAATACAACTGTTTCACATCTTTAGAAAATATGATAGAATGATACTGGACCATTTAAAGCAGTTAAAAATGACAGTTCTTAAAATTGCAGAAGCAATAGTTTATGATATCGTTGAAAATACGCTTTATACATTATGTAGTTGGAAAAAAATATAAGTACAGATTTTTTGTTTTAACGTATATCATTGAAAATAAAAGTAAACAACTCTTTTATGTTTTAATATATTTCATTGACAATAAAAGTAAAGTACAAACAAAGTAAAACTTTTTTTCAAAAACGCCATTCAAACAGTATTTATTAGCATCTTATATTGCTCCAAATGGCTTCACTATAGGAAGTTAATGGTTTAGAAAACTACAGATTCATATGTATGCACAGTATTATTATTGTCTGATATAACGAGATCGGCTTATAACGAGGTAATTAGTCTGTCATTTCAGTTCTCGTTATAGAGGGAGTCTACTGTATAATAATATTGTACAATGCAAAGAGGGATTTTGAGATGTCGTAGGTATTAAGCCTTAATTGGTAGAAAGTGTACCTGTACCAACAATTTTAAACTTTATTTCGTCCCACTTCAAATGCAAAATTTACTCTCACAAAAAAATATCCGCTTAATAAATGCTACACGTTTTTACTTGTTTGACTTAAATATTTGGTATAGTGGCCTAGTAAATTTTATTGAAATCAAAAATGTTTTAGAAACAATAATAGCAGATAACAAATTTAATTGCTCAACAAGATCAAGAGCACAGCAGCTTTCATGTGCCACATCTGATTCCACTTTTATATATTCCCTAAATTTGATTTCCAAATATTCTTCTTTCTTAGAACCCATAGTAAACATTTTACAAACTAAATTAATAGATATGCTGGCAGTTAAAAATCATATACAGTTATTTCTTGATATGATAACAAAGAAGAAACAAGAAGCGGAAACAACTTTTAAAACAATTTTTGAAAAGAGTACAAATGATACCGAATCTCTAAGTATTACCCTTGAAAAACCACGAATCGCTCCTAGAATCAAACACAACCGTCAAACCATGCGGTTAATTCCGCTGAAGACTTTTTTAGAGTGTCATTATTTATTCCGTACCTAGATTCTTTAATTAGTTGTCTTGATGTCAGATTTTCAGAAGACAATGATCCTGGTATGTTATTGTATAACTTGCATCCCAAAAACATAATAAAATTAACTGAAGAAGACCTCGCCAAAATAATAGAAATCATAAATAATTTATACAAAATTACTAATTTAAAAGAACAGGCATCATTGTGGCTCTATTATTGGAAAAATCAAACCAATTTAGATGTAGAAGATATTTCAATGATAGAGCTACTAGACCATTGCTTATTTTACCCAGCTATAGCCCAAGCTATAGAAATTTCTCTGTGCCTTCCTCCCACTACATGCACGATTGAAAGTACATTTTCAACTCTTCGAAGGGTTAAAACCTGGATTAGGTCCACTATAAGTGAACAAAAATTAGATGGACTATGTATGATGAGCGTTCATAGAAACAAAATAGAAAACAATCAAAATAATTTTATTAAAAAAGTAATAGATGAGTTTGGACAAAAGCCCAGAAACCTTCAGTTTTTATTTTCACAAGATACAGAGCACTAGCCTTCAATATCAAGTTTACTAACTGAAAAAAAATGTTAATTTTTTTATAATAAATTATAACAAATAAATTTTTAATTAAATTTCTTCAATTGTTTACAACATAGTACAAATTTTTAATGTCAAATATAAATAAGTTGGCACCCAGCGAAGTATTTGAAGCATGGTAGTAGAAGGGTGTACTGTACACCCTACCCTAACCCTTTCAACGTACTACAGTTTTGAATATTTGTTTTAATTTCCTAGTAAAAGAAATTTTTCAATTCAGATATTATGTTACATATTATTTAAACTACACTATTGCTTGTGTTGCATTTCGTATCTCAGAGTACCTGCTTTTTTTATTACTATTTTTAACATCCTTGCTTAAAATTGATTTTTTTATTCCTACATAAAAAAATTTGTATAATAAAATTTGTCATACCATAAAATATGTTGTTAATAATTTTTTGTTTAAGATTACTTTTACTTTTCTGGTATTTCTTTACTGTTTGTAAATCATGTTTATATTTTTGCATTTTTGCAATCGGCTATTTTAGTTTTTATTAAGTTGTATGGATCAAAATAAAAATTTGAGTTGACTTGCCCCCCCCCTGGATTTTGATATATGGGCGCCCATGGTTAGACATATTTGTAAATTTACAATGTGCTCCTAAGACTGCTTTTATATTGTTAGGTAGTGAGTGTTTTTGTCTTTCACTGATATTTTATGACACTCTATTTAGATATGTTCTACATTAATGTCGCAGTTACGTAAGTCACAAATAGGGCGATTTGATTTGGAGATTAAGTAGTTGTGAGTTAGTCTGCTATGACCAATACGTAAACGGGTTAGCTTAACAAACAGCTGGCGATTTAAATTGATCTCGCACCAAGATTCGGTTGAGGGCTTTACGATGTGTAGAGTCGATTGTGAAAGATTCCATTTTTAGCCCTATTAATTGTTTCTCTGTTAAAACTTGCTTTAAATTTTGAAACAAAAAAGTTACTGAGTTTAATTTTGGGGCTAATGCTTCACAATGTTTTCTCCAATTAATACATTCATCTATATGAAGTCCTAGGATCTTTACTGATGAAACGTTTTCTATGTCATTACTATTTATATTCAAATTAATTGGGTTAACATATCGTTGCCTATTATGAAACTGCATGGACGTAGGTTATTATTACAGAATCAGGTGTAAAAGTCCGACAGTAAACGATTACATTTTTGGTCTCCAAAGTGGTTTCAGATACGTTAATTATGGCATTTATATCATCCGCAAATATTGTAAAATATTCATCTGATTTAACCGAGATAACATCGTTGACGTAAATAAAAAATAGAATGGGTCGAGATAGTTAGATTTATGACTCGTATTTAATTTTTTGAGTTTCTCGGTAGTTAAATAAGATATTTAACTACACGTGTCGACGTGTAGTTAAATAAGATGTTAACCAATTCAATGCACGTCCTTAAATACCCATATTTTTTAATTTATAAATTAAAATTTCCTGATTGATGCAGTCGAAGGCCTTGCTGAGATCACAAAATATCCCAACAGGGCTATCTCCTGTATCTATTAACTGGTGAGAGTATCATAAAAGGAATGAATTGCTGTAGGCGTAGATTTTTTAGACTGGAAACAATATTGGTTACTAAAAATCACATTATTGATCTGCAAACATGAATTAAGTCTTTGTAAGTAGCTGTGTTTAAAGATTTTTGAAAATACCGAAGAAATTGTTTTTTATGAATGAGTAGCACCTTTCCAGTTTTATATATAATCTGGAAAGTTGCCATTTGAAAATGATACATTAAATACATATATGTAAATAGCGATATTATAAAAGGAACAACCTTTGTAAGTAAAAATCTAGAAATTTCATCAAAGCCTTGAGATTTTTTGTTTTTTAGTTTTTGATTTAATAATTCGGTTAATTTTAATGTAGTGTATGGATGAAGAAGTTAATCATCCAAAACAGTATTGTTACAAATATATGTACTTTCAGCTTTTTTGGGATAGTCGCAATTGTTTCTAATTGAGCATTTTTAAAAAACAAGGTGAAAGTATTGGCTATTTTTACTCAATGTTATTCCTGTTTGATAGCGTTAAGTTACTTTTATTTTTTTTACATTTTGAAAAATCAGATATAATTCTCCAAGCACTTTTAGAAGAATTATCAAATGTTTTTATTATATTTTGAAGTGGAATTTTTGGTTGAATTAAGAAGCTTTTAGATGATTACTTTTTTATGTGTATAACAGTCGCGCAACTCAGAAAATGCTCTAGATAATGCATGCAGATTTTTCAGTTCATAACTTTGTTGTCTCACCTTATTATTAACCAATTTATTAGTATTTGGTTTAGATTTGTTATTTATAATAGGGAAGTTTGTGTCAAAATGATACATAAAAATATTAAGAAAAAATATTAAGCAATATTTGTGTCTAAAATACCAGATATTTGATTCCAGTCCTCTCTTGAAATATCATTTATAAATTCAATAATATTATTGTCATTAAAATTTCTTTTTTTATAGAAAACACTTGACTGCCTGTGCCAAAATCAAAGTCAGCCAGTATTATTCGATGGTAGGATACATTATTGTCGTTTACACAAGTAACAGAAGAGGTTGAAAAATTTACAAAAACATTATCAATCGTCGTAATGCTGGTATCCGTGACCCTAATGCGCCATTTTACGAAATTAAAGTTTACATTAAAAGAACAAAGAACATTTTGATGTTTGATTACATAAGAATTTGAATATCTTGTATCAATACTAAAAGTGCAGCATTTCGTTTAAAAATAAAATTTATTTAATAAAACAGATTCAAGATTTTCTAAAAAAGTATTAATATTACCGGATGGCGATCTATAGCAGTTTAATATTATAACTATGTTATTTAATTTGTCTTTATTAGAAATGGAACAAAATTTTGAATGTTTACTAGCACAAAACTCTTGGACATTGATTTTGTTTGCTTTGATTCCATCTGTAGTCCATATTACTACGCCCCCACCTTTACTGAAGTTGTTACAGGTGCAGTTGTTATGCAGTTTGTTTTAAGTTATTTGCATACTAAACATTATTAATTCGAAATGATTTTGTTCCATAAAACAAACTACAATTATTAACTAAAATAAAATTTATGTTACAGGTTACCGATCGAGCACAGACGAGAATATTTAATGAAAATCTTGAACTTAGTAGTTTTTGGCCATGATTGTCCAAACGCAATTCTTGTGGTAACGATCAAGAACTGTGTGTGGACATCACTGCTCGAAACACTTCTCTACAGGGAAGAAATATTCATATCTACAGATGTCTATGGAAAGTTGACAAGCCAAGTCATGACGGATGAGAATCCATCAAAATCCGTAAATCTGTAAATTAGAATCCGTAAATTTGTATTAACTTTTTTAATTTATTTACTTTGACATACAAAAAGTGGAGAATTTTCACTTTTAGTTATTATAGTTTTTTGTGCAATATTTTGTTCTAAGAAGGTTGTATTATAAGAAAAATATTATAAAAAAGAGGGAGAGGAACTATTTTTGACGGTAATAATCTTTAAAGGTAGGACTTACTTGATAAGGAAAGAATACAAACCTGTCTATCAGAAACAGAACTAACTGCAACAATAATAAAAATATTAAGGTACACATACAAAACAATAATTGGTTAACCACAAAACATAATAAAGACGGAATATTTGTCGTTTGATTCGGTACTTCATTGATTAATGCCACCACGAAATACAAACCTTCCCATTGCTTCTGTAGGTTTCGACATCGCCCCCTATAATGTACTGGATTATATTATAATCACACCAAACCTCGTTCCTTGAACCCGGGAGAGTTAGCCTTTCTGTTATATCGAGCTTTCGTCCCACCGCTCTTCATTCTTAAATGTTCTCGAACCTTCACATGGACATCGTCAATTCTTTTAGATAAGTTTTGGGTGAAGCTGTCGTTATATTCTTCATGGAGTTTGGGAGTTCCAAATAATAGGTTAGTAGGAAGTAGCAACTCTTCCCTTTTCGCTGGTGTTTCGCTTGTCGACTCATTCATGGCACTTCAATATGCAAGAAGGAAAAGCTGGATATAGTTGTCCCAGTTATATTGATGTTCATTGACAACAATTTGAAGATGTTGAAGAAAATTTCGGTTGAATCTCTCTACCATTCCATTTGATTGAGGTCGTAAAGGTGTGGTTCTGGTCTCTACAACTCACAGCATCTGACATATTTTTTCGAACAAATTTGATGTAATATTTCGACCTTGGTTGTAGTTTATTCTCTTGGAACTTTAAAACGACAAAACAAATGAATTACCAGTACTTTAGCGACTGTCGAGGCCTCTTGACCAAAAAGAGCATATGTCTTCAGCCATTTACTAAAATAATCCATGGCCACTAAAATGTACCGGTTGCCAGATACTGTACAAGTAAATGGTCCAGCGATGTCCCTTTCTCGGACTTTTGCTAGAGTCTGGTTTATTCCCAAATAGTCTCCGGATATACCGCTGCGAGACTCTAAAAGTACTTCACTAACTCGGTTTTTTGGGAGGACAAGTTGAAATTTGTGCTGGCTTCCATCGAGACTTTTCCATTTTCTATGTAATACACCATCCACTAATTCCAAGGAATCCCATTGTGCCTAATAACTTTTTAGTATCACATTCTTGTCACAAATCTCACCCCAAGTTGGTCGAACCGTACGTTTTTCTATCGTGATAAAAATTGGTGCAATATGACCATCAAGGTCATATTGCACCAATCTGCAGGTTGTTCATCACGAAGTATTGTGGAACTCCAATGGTCTCCTGGTCCAATTTGGGTGCTTATGTAATTGACTATAACTAAGGGTTCCTTTGCTTCAACTTTGCCACAGTGATTGCAGTCTTCTGGACAAGGTCGTCTACTTAGGTTATGGGCATTATGATGTTGATTACCTTTACAATGTTTAATATCAAAATTATACATCTGCAGTGTTGCCATCCATCGAGCAACCTGTCCCTTGGAGTTCTTAAATTGGAGGACCCATTGAAAAGAGGAGTGATCGGTCCGAATAAGAAACTTCTGTCCATATAAAAACTTATGGTGTTCCAATCTTTTCCCCATAGCAAGTAATTGTCTTCGTGTTACAGAATAATTTCTTTCGGCTTTGGAGAGGACTTTACTACAGGATCCTATAATTCGTTCTGGCCCATCGATGATTTGCGAAAGAATGCCACCAAGACCCATATTGCTAGCATCAGTGTCGACTATGAAACTTGCCTTAGAATGTGACGATAGTATTAGTGCAGTGATGAGGGAGTCTTTCAGTCTATCAAAAGCTTTTTGGCACTGTTCATTCCAGTTAAACTGTTGGTCTGTTTGAGTTAATTTATGTAAAGGTTTTGTAATGTCATCAAATCCTCTTACAAAAAGACGATATTATGGACACAAGCCAAAGACCAAAAAGGTTCTCAAATGATGCTTGTCTATAGAGACTGTCCAGCTCTTAACGGTTTTTTTTTCTAAGGACTGTAATGTAAACATAGCAAGGAAATAAAGAAGGAAAAATTAAGGGATAATTAGCCTAGTAAAGAGTAATAATTATTTAAGTAATTATTATATATTCCAAATTAATAAAGAATAAATTCGACACACTTTAACGTATACATTTCAAATTAAAAACAAAACAATTGACCCAGTTTAACACAAGCCTGAATGTTTAAAAAATTACGACACTTAGACCTTGTTGGAAATTAATACAAGGTACGAATTGTTAAACAAGTGATAAAAATTGAGCTGATTAAGAAGTTTTACATAGCGTGATCCAGTTTAACACATGGAATAGATGGCATAATCAGCGAAAACGTAGAAACAAATCTCCACTTCGGACGTGACAAAAGAATCTAAGGTACGAGTTGGCAATAGATAAAAACAAACAGAAGTGGCTCAAACGTCCAGTAAGAGCGCGGCGCCCGAGAGTGGCCCACGCGAGAGGCGCGGCCATCGGCGCTATTTAACTTGCTGTAGGACTGGAGGCGTATTCATTAGCTAGAGCCTAAATACGCAAAGGTAACTAAGATCTATATACTAACCCAAGGTATATCTAATATACGGAATTGTCCGCCCTTTAATTCCTTGCTTTGTCTCTTCTTGTTTCCCTTCGCGCCTGATCGAGACATTATTGGCCATAACTGATATTATATAGTGTACAGTCTATTTAATACATTGTAAACTCGAAATTTGTTTTTTTTAAATTTGGTTTAGATTAAGTAATCCGACAGTGATTTATATTCTGAGAAAATATTGTAAATAGTTGTTAATAAATGAATATAAAAGTAGGTGTATTCCTCTTGTTTTTTACTTAGTTTGTTAGTTGAAAGAGAATTAAAGGCGCATTCTAAACACAAAATAAAAACATATATTCTATATAATACGAACAGAATAGTTTTCGCAGGAAGAAAAAAACTTTGATGAACAGAAATATTTTCCGGAAGCTGTTTCTTTAAAATAATAAATTACACAAATATTTGTTTTAGAATATTTTATTAAAAATCGTCATCACTAAAATAATTATCTATGTCTGGATCTGTGTCAGCAGTATTATCCAGATCTTGTGAGTTTCGTGGGATTTGGGCAAGTCCACGATAAAATTCTTTTGCACTCTCATGAAATAACTCAATAAGGTCTAAAAGATCTCTTACTTTTTTTTCACTTATTTGTCTTGGCTTATCATACAAATTATCTAAAGTAATGTTCTTGATATCGATGGGTGTATCTTTTTTTTTGTCTTCTAAAATTTATTTCCAAAGCACGTGGTGTTCGTGTGTATTAAGGTATAAAAAATGCTTATTAAAAGCTTAAAACTTTTATTTTAAAGAAGATCTTTTCGGAATTGAATCATTCCATCATCAGTTTAATAAAAATTTGTTAAAAACATTGTTTGGCCACAGAAAAACATTGGAAGGACATCAGTAACAAAAACAATCCTCATGGAATTTACAAAGGTAAATGCAATAGACTGTTAACTTCGTTAATTAATAAAAACTAAAAATGGGTGCATCTTACATGACCCCCAAATCTCACCAGCTCTGAGGGTCATGTAAGACATACACACATACATATATATATATATATATATATATATATATATATATATATATATATATATATATATATATATATATATATATATATATATATATATATATGTGTGTGTGTGTGTGTGTGTATGTGTGTGTGTGTATGTTGAACTTTGAATCATTTCACAGTAAATAAAAATTTTTTTGTTCTGGCAAATCCCATCGTTGCGTATACGCAACATTTTGTTATTAAAAAACTAAGAACTTTTATTTTTTTTTACTTAACACAAATAAGTATTTGGATATAATTTTAGCAATAAAATGCAATAAAAAAAAACAAAATTTGTTTTTCTTCTACTCTTGGGAACTAATGGGTTACATTCATATTTTTTAAACCTTTAAACCTTCAATAAGGTCTTCAATTATCAATTAAACATATTTGTTCATCCTCTCTCAGCCAACTTCGATTGCTTTTATATAAAAAATGATTCCTCGGCGGTATAACCAGATTATTACAATTTTACTAGAATGCACTTTATGAAACATAAATGGCTGACTAGTGACCGGAGTCTTAGGACATCTTAACTAATGATAGCAAATCCTAGTTTAAATTTAATCGAATGTCCTACGAGGTTAATAAAGACAAGCCATTAAACGTAATAAAAAGTTTTATAGAAATATACTGAAAAAGTTTATCTGCGTGATTGATCTATTAATTCTTATCCGTTTTGACGTTTGATTTAAGTTTATAACAGTTTTATTCATGCTTTGTGTTAGCTACTATGCTTATTACCCAAAAAAAGTTGCAAAAATATTAGTCACCAATTAGATAATCTCATCGCTGAAAGTGTCAGTCATAATTATTGCATAATGCGTAAATTTCCAAAAGTTACTCGCGAAGAAAACGATTTATAAAGTTAAGTCTTTAAGGCCGTACTTTTAATTTAATAAAGTTAAATTTGTTATTCAAGACCTCCTTTTCGAGAGGGCCTATTTGGTAATAAAACCGCCAGCAATATGCGATTGATTAAAAACAATTTTACTTGAAGATGGCAATCTCAGTTTAAGAGCCGGATTTACCAATAAAACATAATAAAGAATATTTATTTTAAGATGGGTTTCTTATATTATAATTGTACTTATTTACTGAAAGTATTGAATTGAACCTATCTAATTATAGTTTGTTTTTTTGGAAGTTTTTTGGCTGAGATTTTAGTATTAACGACTACTTACGTAGTCAAGACCAACAGCTTTACGTACCCTCCAAATAAACTAAACAAAAAACTAAAAATAACGTCAATAGAAAAAGTATAGGAGGATATTGGTTGCAAATCAAAAAGGCAGTAGTAAAAATAGCACAAGAGACAATAATACGAAGAAAGAACAAAGATAAAAAAGGTTGGCTTATAAAAGAATGTGGTGAAGCAATAGCACAAAAAAAGAAGAAATTTACATTATATATGCCAAATTCAAAAGAAAAAGGGGAACAATTTACTAGAAAACATTGAAAATGAAAACAGAAGGAATAAAATAGTACCACTATACCAATACTACGGAGCAGAGGATGCCCACCAACTAAATGGACTGACGACCTGATGGAACCAGATGGAAAAAGCTGAGGGAGACATATGTCAAGCAATGGACGCATACAGGTTGATTAGGATAATGAATATACCAACATCTTAAATAAATTAATAAAAAATGTACGAGAATTCGCCAAATAGATGAAAACCAATGGACTAATCTAAATACATTAACCGGCCACTTTTGCCACATTTGATTTTATTAACATGTTATAGCCTTATTCCTTGGCAATATCGTTATAATAATATGGTTACTAAACAGGTAAATTTTCATTGTATACCGGGTGTACGAATTAAAATGTGTTTTTTTCTTAAAGTTTGCATCACCTTGTGGAATATTCTAGCATTTATAAAATATTAAAATTAAAATCTAACTATAGCCTGATGTTTTCTCAACATTCTGTTTTTTAATTCATTCGCTTATGTTGGATAATACAAAAGTTAGATAGTTTAACAACTAGCCATGTTTTTCATCAATACAGACGATTTAACTCACCAGCAAAAGTAACCCCACTACCTTTATTATTGTTTTGTTTATATTACCTATGACAGTTTGTTTCCTAAAGTTGTGTCATCGAAGGATTTTTGACATATAGTCGTTGTACGACATTGTTGCAAATCTGTTTCTGTGTTAATAACAATTCTTGAACAATTTGTAATTAGAATTAAATTTGTAATTAAAATTAACAATTAAAATTGTAATTTTATATTATTGTGAGCGAAAGTATTTATTTATTGTTTGTGATTTTAAAAATTCCACTCGTTCCAACTGATGCTGCTAGGGCAGTGGCTTTAGTTGATGCTGGTTACAGTCAACGTCATATCGCTGGTATACTCGATGTACCCAGAACTACGGTACAAGATGCCATCAGACGATTTCGGGAGACAGTATCGTACAACCGCAGACCAGGTCAAGGCCGAAAACGATGCACTTCAATTCGAGATGACCGCTTCATTGTCACTAAAGTATTGAGAAATCGCTTTTGCACCGCTCCTGAAGCTCGTAGGTCTCTTCTTGAGGTAAGAAAAGTTATATGATAAGACAAACTATTAGAAGAAGACTGTCAGAAATAAACTTGGGGGCTTTTCGTCCAGCTCGCGCATTACAACTGCTCCCACAACACCGTAGGGCTAGACTTCATTTTATGCGAGAATATGCTAACTGGACTATGGCGGAATGAAAGAATATATTGTTCTCAGATGAGAATAGAATAGCCCTAAAAGGTCCAGATGGACGCCAACGTGTCTGTAGGCATCAGAATGAAAGGTTTGCTGCTGCATGCGCTATAACCGAAACAGTGGCTTACCGAGGAGGGTCAATAATGATTTGGGGAGGTATTTCTTACGAAGCACGTACTGATATTGTTGTGTTCGGTAGAGGCAGTGTGAATGCCCAAGTATTCGTGCAAGAAGTTCTTCAAGGCCATGGCATGCCTTTTTCACAATTAATTGGTGATAACTTCAGACTAATGCATGACAATGAGCCGACCTTAATGAGGTCGGGATTCAAGTTCTACCATGGCCAGCACACAGTCCCGATCTTAACTCAATTAAGCATATCTGGGACAACCCCAAAAGACGAGTAAGAGCAAGAGTACTGGCCCCTGCATCCTTTGAAGAACTGAAGACAGCTCTTCAAAGGATGAGGAGTGTCACAATATCCCTCAATCTGCTATCTAGGATATCATGAATGGATTGCCAAACCGGCTCATAGAAGTCCTAAGAGCTAGAGGCGGCAACACACATTATTGATACCCAATTTTTTTTCAATTAGACTTTGATTTCCAAAATATTGTTAATTTGGCTATAACATATTTAACACATAATTTAAGGCTATAACATATTTAAAAAATCACTTAAATTGGACAACAGGTTAAGGAGATATAAGAAATCCAAAATTACCCACTTTTAAGGTGGCTGGTTAATTTTGGCCCAGAGTGTATTATAACAATTTTAGGGGAAGACGATGGAGACAAGGTAAATATTATTTTTAGTAGAGGATAAGCCATAATTGATTGTAATGAAAATTACGTTTTTAAATAACGGTGGACGTTTCGATTTTCACTATGGAAATCGTTTTCAAAAAAACATTGTTTTTAAAAAATTACTGGAAAATGTATAACTAACAAGTTTTTAGTAAGTTATGTTTTTCAAAATTGATGGTTGACTTTTGGTCTTTGGAATTTAATGGTTAATTTGTTTTTAATTAGGAGGAGTAAACTAAAAAGACAGATTCACACCTAAGAAAGTTACTAGAAAAGTCATCAAATACATCGTCTTATTTGGTTAATTATATCGGCCTTGCGGTAATCCAGTAATCAGTATCGGACAAACTCACACGTCAATTCGAACCTAATTTTGATTGTTTTTGATTGAATAATAATTTTTTTCAATGGGATAGATTTGAACTGTCAAAGTTTAAATACGCATTTCAAAGTTTTTTGAGAATTTTTGTAATAGTACAGTATATTTCACAAATTTGCGCTTATTTTGTATTAGAAATCAAAGCTTGGATAATTGTCATTCCAGGTTGGTCTTTTTCGAATTTTGATGGTAAATGGTTTCCTCGTGTTCGAAGAAATTGCTGGATTTATTGTACGAAATACAAGTAAGGACCATACTAACATTTTCTTTGTGATCCTATTCCTTTACATATTTCCTAATCTTCTATATAGTCAAACCACATCTAAACGTTTTGGTAGATTTAAACTTTGTTAACGTTCGCCATTATTGAGAACGAAATTCCTCTTGACTGGCCACCAGATCCCGACCCTAATATAAGTCAAAATCTGTCTCAAAACAATGCAAGAGAGAAAGTAAACATTAAAGAGAAAAGTTTATATTTTGAATCAGATTTGGGCCCTTTAAGGTCTTTGTTCAGGATAAAAATAGTAATGTATAGTATCAAAAGCAAATCTTGTGTTGGAAGTCTTGGTCTCACTAATTAACCATTCCTTTGAAAAAGGTATATTTCCAGGGTGTCTAAAGACAGCCATAATTATTCCTTTTCATAAGGGTGGTGAAAAATCTAATGTCTGTAACTATAGACCTATTGACACTACCGGTCCTATCCAAAATTATTGAGAGACTTATAAAAGCCCGACTTATGTCCTTTCTCGTTTAAAACAACATTTTATCACAAAGTCAGTTCGGCTTTTATCTAATATATGTACCAGCGATGTTGGTTCCAATCTTACTTAACGAAGAGGAAACAACTAGTAAGAGCAAATGATACTGACTCTAGTCACAAAAGAATAATTGTATGTGGAGTACCACAAGGTTTAGTACTGGGTCCTCTACTTTTCCTTATCTTTATAAATAACATCACTAACTTAAAATCGATGAAAAAGTTTTTCTTTTTGCTAATGATACCAGTATTACCTGGAGGAACTCTAATATTGCAACTCTTCATGCAATTATAACTTTGTAGATAAAATAAAAACCTGGTCCAACTCTAATTTACTCTCTGTTAACGTGGATAGTTAAGATATTAACAAAGAAAATCAAACTGCCGAAATTACCAGAAGAATAACGTGGGCAGGATTTGGTAAACTTAGTTGGATCTTGAAAAGCACTAAAATAGAACAGTATTTGAAAACCAGAATTTACGATCAATGTATCCTCCCTATACTCACGTATGGTTCACAGACGTGGACACTCACCAAGTCCAATATGGATAAAATAGTAAAATTAGAAAGAGCGATGGAAAGGTCAATGCTTGGGGTGAGACTTATAGACAAAAAAACAAACGAATGGATTAGAAGCAAAACGAAAGTAAAAGACGCAGGAGAACATGCTGCTAAATTAAAATGAAGCTTCGCAGGCCACAATGCTCGACTGAAGGATAAGAGATGGAACCACGAAATACAACAGTGGAGGCCATAATTAGGAAAGAGAAGCAGAGGAAGACCACAAATGAGATGGGCTGATGATATTAAGAAGATCGGAGGACACAACTGGAAGCAAGTGGCGCAAAATAGAAGACACTGGATTGATTTGGGGGAGGCCTATGTCCAAAGTTGGATTACTGAAGGCTGAAGAAGAAGAAGAAGAAGAAGAACGTGGATAAGACATAAACATTATCGTATAAAGGAGCTCTTCAACCCTTGCTTCTTAATAACAGCCAGACCAATATCGTTGATTCTGTAAAATTTCTTGATATTTTATAGACACAACCATAAATGGTCCCTTCATATCAATTTGTTAAGTAAGAAACTAGCCTCAGCCTTCTATGAAAAAAGACTGTTTCGAAGGAAATCAATTTACCATCTTCCACAATAACATATTTTTCTTTGTTCGAATTTCATCTTCGATATGGCCCTCCTTGTTGGAATTCTGGTACAGCTGACCAATCTGATTTTATTTTTAAATTACATAAAAAAGCAATACCGTATCTTTTTGGCCTCAATAGAATAACACATTGCAGAAGATACTTCAAAAATCCCGGGATTTTAACTCTTCCCTCTCTATATATTCTAGAAACTGTTTGCTTAATTCGTAAACGCCTACATATTTTCCAGCAAGACCTAATCATGACTACTCCACCAGAAATTCAACCTTTGATCTGTATTTACCGATCCCGTCCACTGAGATAGCAAAGAAATCTATATTATATTCGGCAAAAAATGTATACAACCTTCTCCCTTTTGCAACTTAAATCTACAACTTTTTTCCTGAAGTTCCGTGAAATGACAAAAGCCTATCTATCTGAACGACCATATTATTCAGTAGAAAAGTTTCTTAACGAATAACTAAGAAATTACAGTACGTTTAGGTACAAGGAACTAAGTATTTTTATATATATTTGGGTATCACATGCAGCAACTTAAACTTATTCGTAAACTAGTTTGTAACGTTTTATTATGCAATTTGCAAGTTTAATTAAATTTTGCAAGATATTGACGATTTATGTAATTTTAGTAAATTTTAATTGTTGTTGTTATTTGTACAATTTTCAGTGACAATAAAGCATATTTCTATTCTCAAATCTTGAAACTAATTCGTAAATTAGTCATTATTTAATGAAATTCAAGTAACATTCAATACATATTCCCTTTATAAGTGATTAAGACCATAAATTATCCAAAGGAACCTTCACGGGATAATCCTGTCCTGTCTAACATTGCAAATTTCGAAGACATCAGGCCGTCGGAGGTCGAATTTTACTTGCAAAACAGATCAGTTGTCAGCCAAAGACTACTCCTACCCCCTCGTAGCCTCCTCAACCCGGACCAACCCATTTTGCACGCCATCAGCCAGACCGAGTTACAGTTAAATTGAGTTTGGTGCACAAACTTTCCGACAAAATTTTGTTAAAGTTATCTCCAAAGTTGCTCTAGCAAGGAGTTGTCGATTCCCCCCTGGTCGAACAAAATAAATAAATACTTCAAAAGAAAAGCACTCTTTATTTTACCTTTGAAGTATTCTAGGTATTTTAAGTAATTGTAAACTTCTTCTAGATACTTATCAAAAGAAATGCTACAAATCGAACGACTGTATCACTTTGTTTCTCCCGGTATCTGCTCATAGTATGTGGTTGCAAAAATGTAATTATTTGAATTTTTCTGAATGACCACAATTGTTGAAAAAGAAATGTATTGTTACATTTTTTTTTATTTACAATTAAGGCGCATCAACCTGTGTCTTTTTTACATTTACAGGTACTTAATATATACTGATTTTGACATATATAGATTTTTACATACATAAATCTGAGTTATACTAAGTACATTGGTTAATAAAAGCATTGACTATTACACATTTATTTGTGCATGCACTGATGTTTATATTTGGTTGTATAGTCCTATTGATTTAAGAATAGTTAAAACTGACGAATAGACACAGTTTTCTCCTAGACACTCGCGTAGCGTTGTCGGTAGGTTACACTTTTTCCCCTCATTTGTGTGTGTGTGCGTGTATGTCCTAATCTCAGTCTGTTTTTTTATAGTTTGGTCTTTCCTGTTGATACACTTATTCTTCCATCTTGTAACTGATGTTTTTATGTCTCGTAGTTTTTGTTGAGCTTGATTCCATTCTTGAAGCCACCATTCATTCAACGTCGAGTTAATCCAGTGATGAAAATATTTCTTATATGTAGGTTATGTCAAGTCTTCGTTGTTAACTGAAGATTTGGCGGCAGCATCTACTCTTTCATTACCATGTATACCTATATGTGACGGAATCCACATAAATTTTAAAATCGTATTCTTTTGCTGAAGTTGGTACAAATGGTTCTTTATCAATCACAACAATGGATGAGTTGTGTAAATGGTGCCTAAGCTACTTATGGAACTTAAGGAATCTGTCAGATTAAGCATCTGTCTAAGTTGGCTTTCAGTGCATATTCTAATGCTTTGTAGAGTTTGAATAGTTCTCCTATATATACTGTGCTAAAATTTGAGATTTTGTATAAAGCAGTGTAGTCGTTGTGCATGAAGGCACGTCCCACTCCTTTTTCTGATTTGGAGGAATCAGTATAAATATGTTGGTAATTCTGGTACTCATCAATCTTACTGTAAAATTGTTTAACCATAGAGGAAGCATTAAGTTGATTACTAGTCTTTGTTAAACTCATGTCTAGGAAGGGTTTTCTGACCATCCAAGTGGGAGCGGTTAAAAGGATGGTTTGGTATATTTTAGAGAATACAATATCATTGCTGGTCATATATCTATTAAATCTTTCATAAAAAGGGGGTTTAGATCTTTGTTTGTTAAGATATGTTGTGTGGAAACGAGAAGCAAAGACATTGTTTCTGACGGGATTTTTACTATTTTCTGAAACGTTTGCAGCATATGCTAGGCTAAGATATTGTCTTCTTAATTCCAGAGGCATTTCTCCTAGTAAACATAGTAAGCTATTTGTAGGTGTGGTACAAAAAGCTCCTAAAGCTATTCTTACAGCAGCATTTTGGATTGTTTGCAACTCTTTTAAAAGTGATTTACTGATAGACCCATACACTATTGAACCGTAATCGACTTTAGATCTAATAAGGCTTTTATATACAGTCAATAGGATATCTTGATCACATCCCCAATTTTTAGTAGATAGGACTTTCATTATGTTCAAATATTGTTGACAAGATGTTTTAAAATAATAAATAGGTATGTTGCCTCAAATTTAAATGTTTGTCAAAATTAATTCCAAGGAATTTGATACAATCAACATATTCTATTTTTGTATTAAATATTGTAAGTTCTGGACTACTAACATTACGTTTTCTGGTGAAATGTATTTATTTACTTTTGTTCTAGCCAAATTTCATTCCCGATTTCATTGACCATTTTTCTAATGCAGAAATAGTATCTTGTAAGGTTTGTTTAATTAGTTCTATGTTTCTTCCTTTACAATCCATTATGAGATCATATGAGTATAGCCTACTCTTTACTTGTGGAGTATCATTTTCCATAACACTATTAATAGTATTAAGAAAACGAGTAACACTAATCGATGATCCTTGAGGGGTACCATTTTGCTGTATTCTTGTTTTAGAAATGGAATCGTCTACTTTTACTTGGAAGTTTCGGTTTTTTAAAAGTTAGTGATAAAGTTTAGCATATTTCCTTTTATACCTAATTTCTGTAAAATTTTAATTATTCAAATGTATCAATGTATCAAATGATTTGGTTTTTTAAAAAAATACCGCTATGCAGCTTTGATTATTTGCTAGCGTTCCATGTATTTCAGACTTAAGGTCAACTAAGTTGTCTAAAGTTGATCTATCATTGCGAAATCCACTTTGTTTGTTAGATAGAACAGATCTTTGCTCGAGTATCCAAATAAGTATTTACGAAACTGGTACAGCTTGTGTCCGCCTTCATGAAGATACCAAGAAGTTTCGAATAGAACGTGGAATTAGACAGAGTGATACTATCTCACCTAAATTGTTTACAGCTGTTCTTGAATATATGTTCAAGCAAATGCAACGAGAGGATAACACGGGAATTAATATAAATGGGGAAGATCTGAACCACCTAAGATTCGCCGATGACATCGTTTTAATATCCGATAGAGTTGATAAAGCTACAAAAATGCTGCACACGCTCTATAAAGAGTCAAAAATAATTGATCTTAAAATTAACACCTCAAAGACAAAATTTATGACCAACCTTGTAATCAGCGGTAAAATTCTGATTGAGAGCCACAGCATCGACCAAGTAATAGCTTACAAATATGTAGGGCATGAGGTTCGTTTAGGCCAAGATAATCAGACAACTGGAATACAAAGCAGGATAGGTCTCACATGGGCTGCCGTTGGTAGATTGAATAACATTTTCAAGTCTATTATCCCAGTTTGTTTAAAAAGAAAGGTTTTTAACCAGTGCGTTTTACCGGTTCTTACATATGGTGCAGAAACACTGACTCTGACAAAAAGAAAAATAGATAAAATAAGAATTACACAACGCGCTATGGAAAGATCAATATTAGGTATTACCATCAGAGATAAAGTACCAAACCTAGAAATAAGAAGAAGAACAGAAGTCACAGATGCAGTTGAAAAAATATCCATGGCTAAATGGGCTTGGGCCGGATATGTTGCCAGATTAACGGATGATAGATGGACCAGAAAGATTCTGGAATGCTCCAGAAGAATTGTTAATTCTTTGTCTCTATAAAACGAAAACACTTGAAGATAACAGGTAAATAATAGGTATTCTACAAAGACTCATAAAATGGCATATAGCACTTGGGGATACAATTTTTTTTAAATAATGACATCAGCCCTTTTTTCTTTTTTTCTGATATCCCTACTTTATTTTTGTAAACCTTTTTCAATTTTGGTTTGATATTTTTTTTCTTTGATTCAATAGCAACACACTATTGAAATGTTCTTGCTGGTAAGAGGTTTTATAAAACAATATTCCAGGGAATTCTTTTGTGATTTTTAAAACTTTTATATTAGAAATTTTTATGAGTTCGAAATTAGTATTCTTGGAAAAAGAGTTTAAAGTCATGATATCAGCTGCTAGTTGCTTTAGATCAAAAATGTCTTGATGACAAATTTCATCAACTTTGTATGGTTCTCCAGATTTTTGAGCAGTGCGTAACAAGCGTCACATACTGATCAGGGATATATACAGGTCCTGACCTTTTTGATCTTTTAATTTGGCGTTCAATAACTGAATGAGCACTATCTCCCTCATTCTCACTGTGTCCTGTAATCAAAAACTTATGTGTTACGCTCTGCAGCTCATCGATATTCAAAATGGCGTATAAGTATGCAGCTATCATAAAACGGTTTTTTTGTTGGCCTGTACAGTTATCAGAAAAAAAAATTCCATTTTTCTCTTTTTCTAAACTATTGAGGTATTTTAGTATACATGAACCTATTTAATTTACTCCTCTTAGAGCCTCTCCGTCATGCCACTATGTAACATTGAACATTTTTAGTTTGAATGTTGCAGAGAGTTAGATTATAAACGTTCACTTTGGAAATATAATAGAAGGATGAGGCTTCTCCAGACAGTCATGATAAAACCACCTGAAGATCATAGATTGCAACCGTGTTGTTAGAACTTTTATCGTTTTCTTTTTCTTTACAAGATAAATCTGTTTCTACACGATGCACGGTATATTTGATCTGTAGACCCTTTATCTCCTCTTCCGTAGCGTTATTATAACCAACACATACTTCGCACTGGTCTTTCTTTGAGGCATGGGACCACCGCTGTAGGCAACTGCCTCTGACAGCGACTTAAGCGAGAGTGAACAATTATCTTTCCGGCAAAAACTTCTCAGCGATCTAAATGGATGTTTATTTGAAACGCATATATCGAGCGGTTTAATGATCAAAAAATACCGAGAAAATATAAACAACTCTAAAAATGGTTTATTTTACTCGGCGACGCTAAAAGGAACTAAAAAAATTACTTCGTCTTTCAATACGTACGAGGGAATTTCAATATATTTCAATATACAGGATGGTCCGTAAGTAATTGTACAAACAGAAACCGTAGATTCTGAACTTTAAAAAATTACGATTTAAGCCAAATTGCTTTAATAAAATATTGATATTAAGAAAGATACAGGGTGTTAAAGTGGAAATTTAAAATTTTATTTTTCGCTATAACTTTTACGTTGGATGCTTTTGAGAAGGGTAAATTATAATTTTATACTTACTTAGGGGGCGCTACATATGCCACATGTGTGGCATAAATTTGCGCTTAACTTTTTTTTATTTTTACAAAGAAAAGGTATACTTGTTAGTAACCTGAAAATTCAACCGTTTTCGAGATAATTGCATTTTATAAGTCAGCTGCACAATAATTCTTAGTTTGAAATTTTACGGTAAGCTTCTAAATAGCTTCTAAATACATTTTATTCGTTATTTGAATTAAGGGAAAGGCTTCACATAATCTATAAAACATATAAGAACATTATTTTGTTGTTCAAAACAATTTTTGACGCTAAAGACTCTTCTATCGTGGCATACAGCTAATTTTATTAACTTCGCATATTGGATTGAGATCGTAGAGTTGGGATAGTATAGTATAGAATGGATATTGTAATCGATAAAAAATTTATTTAAATATTTACTTTTAAAATATTTATAAACAATAACATTAATATCTAACTAGGGTAACTTTCGGAGATAAGCGTCCTTACGATTTTATTGTTATTTTTTTTTTTTATTGTATAATGACTTTGGCATAGCCAATTAGCCAGACTATTTGTGGTAATTACAATTTTTGATGTTATTACCTAAGCCCATTTATAATATAAATTTACAGGAAGTAATATGTTGGTATACACATTCAATTTTTGACATATTTACAATTTTTGATTTGAATACCTAAAACTACTTATAATTTAAATTTACAGGATGTTATGTATTCGTAGATACATTTTAATATCTGCTTATTATTTGAAAAAATAATTGTATTTAAATTGATAGGCAATGAACAATTTAGCTCAATTAGTTTTTCATACATCATTTTGATGCTTTGTTTGTACTGTCCACACTCCAATATAAAGTGCTGCAGATCTCCCACTTTACCACAGGAGCAATATGGGTTATCAGTAATACCTATGCTGTGTTTGTATGCAGGAGTGAGTGCGTGGTTTGATCTTATTCTGTTTATTATATCTCTCATTGGGTATTAGTGGTTGGCAAGCTCTAAAGTTTATTCCAGTTGTACTTTTGTTGTATAAACATTGCCATCTTTGTTTGCAGTTGTTTCTACTGATATTATCTATGTCTGCTACTGGAAGAAGTATGTTGTTTATATTATGTTTGGTTAAAGCTGCAGATTTAGCTAATTTGTCGACTTCTTTATTTCCTAATATTCCAGAGTGTCCTTTTACCCAACAAATAATAATCGAGCTACCTGCGGAAATAATATCATAATGTAACTTCTTTATTTCTATCTCTTAGGTTTTTTGTGGTTTTGATAGAAGTGAGTTTGTCCATAATGCTTCTACAATCAGTCAGAATGATATAATTATTCATACCAATAGAGGCTACATATTTTAACGCAAGAAATAAAGCTGATAGTTCGGCAGTATATAGTGAAGCTTCATTGGGCAATCGACATGATTCTTTGTAATCAGAATTCCAGTGATATATTGCACAACCCGTTTTATTTTGAATTTTGGAGCCGTCAGTAAAAATATATTGAAATGCAGGCCACTTATCTTTAATTATTTTATTGATCATACTTCCTGAAAGATTTGAATCCATATAATATGTTTCTATTATCTTAGAGAAGAGAGTCTTAGGAGGTTGTGTATAAATTGGTGGTATTTTATTTTGATACAATTGTTCTTCAAATATTGTTAGTTTCCTATAACTTTCAACGTACCTATATGGGAGTTTTTTTGTTACGCCAATATTTATGGTTTAAGTCTAATATATTCAAGTTACGAATATTTTTTAAATAGCTGGAGTTTTTTAATATAGCTCTAGCTCCAAACTTATCTGTACAAAACTGTCTGCGTAGTGTAAGGGGTGGCTCTTTAGCTTCAATTTCAATAATACTAATAGGAGTAGATTTTAAGTAACCAAGACATAGCCTCAAACATTTATTTTTTTGGGTTTCAATTTTATAAGATGTTCTGTTGACGCAGACCCATATAAATGACAACTATAATCGAAAATTGGTCGAATCATTGAGCGATAAAATAGCAATGCAATATTCGGGTCAGCTCCCCAATTGGTTTTACAAAATGCTCTAAGGATATTCAGGGAGTTTGTCGATTTTTTTATAATAGAATGAATTTGATCCTTCCATAATAGTTTACGATCCAAATATGTGCCTAGATATTTTACACAATTTTGATTGGAAATTCGATTTTTCCTAATTTAAAGTTAACTTGGGGAGTTTGGCGTTTTTTGGAAAAAAAACCAATTTCAGTCTTTGTAGTTGATATTGATAAGCCAGAGAATGGTAATAATTTTTTACACAATCTAGTGTAGATTTGAGTTGACGCGTTCAAATGTCAAGGGTAGTATGGGAGGTATACAACACAACATCATCTGCAAACTGCAATATATTAGAGTGTGGAAGAACTATCTGTTCTAGATCAATATTATACAATAAAAAAAGAAGTGGACTTAAAATACTACCCTGTGGTATACCTTTATTCGTTAGCCTTGGTGCTAAAAGTGTCTCATTTATTTTTAAGTAAGTCCATCTATTCTTGTTCAAGGATATAATGAAATCTGAAATTTTAACTGACATTCCAAGATATAACAATTACTTATGTAGAATATATAAATTTATGTTGTCAAATGCAGAGGTTACATCTATAAATGCTGCAGCTGTTGATTCTTGATTTGTGAAATTGACCTGAACAGAGGAAACTAGTGAAGTGAAAGCATCCTGTGTAGACCTGGATTTCCGGAAGAATTAATTACAATATATTTAAAATATATTGTAATTAAACAAACTTTGTTTTAAATAATAATAATAAATAATAAATAGATAGAATATATGCTATAATCTTGCTTTATATAACTTAATATTTATGTATATTTGGATATCCCATTTATTTCTCCTTTTTGTCTCTAGTGCTCCAGTCGTCAGAAACGAAAATGCCACTTAACCTCTTAAAACTCATATGAACAAGCTGAATTTTACTGAGAATTACGTCAATTTTAGGATACCAAAAAAGATACAAAAAAGTTTGTTACTCCTAGCCCTGGGCTTCCCACTAAACCCTCTCCCCCGTAGGAAGACAACGGAAAAGATCGATTTACCAGGAATCTGTGCGCCGTAGTAAAAAATGTTTCAAACAAGAAATTTAGTTGAGATAATTTTCAATAAAACTATTTATTAGCTCTTTTTCTGTAGAAGCAACCGTTCTCTCAGAAACAATGCTAGAAGTGCCGGCTATTTTGAATGTTAGTTACACGCGCGAAATCAACTATCTAGAAATTAAATAAAATTTTATTGATTTCATCGTAAATCGCATAACGCAAAAATGGCAAAAATCGCACAACGCTTATTTATTTAACCATTTATTTAGAAACTATAATAATTTGCGGAAAAACTCAAAAATTGCATAGGAAAGCTACACTCTTCACCTTTCAAACTCAAACTCAAGCTAAAAATATATCGAATTTTACCGTAGAGTTAATATAAACTTTATTTTAGATTGTTGATTTCGTGCCTGTAACTGACATTCAAAATAGATGGTCACTTCAAGCGTTGTTTCTGAGACAACGGTATATTCTATTTCTCAATATTTTTGTGTAAAATTCTTAATTGAAACACTTTTTGTACAGCGTACAGATTCTTAGTAAATCGATGTTCCCCCTCCCCCCCCCCACACACACACACATCTACGAGGGGTGTTTTGTGAAAAGAAGCCGGGGGTGGGAGTGAGAAACTTTTTTTGGCATCGTTTTGGGGTCTTAAAGTTAACATTCCCATCAAAATTCAGCTTTGTTGAATACCAAAATCCCATTGATTATCTAAAAGTAATAAAGTCTTTAATAGAGAAAAAACCACTATAATATTTATACTAATATTTGTATACGTTGACAAAGTATTTGACTCAGTCCAGCATAGCTCCATGTTAAGAATGCAGTATCGATCATAGCCACGCAACTCTTCTTCGAAATATACATAAGAGCGCAACAGCTGTAGTCAGAATATACTATGGCGATAAACACACGTTTTCCTTGGAGAAGGGTATTAGGCAAGGAGATACCATCTCTCCTAAACTATTCACCGCTTTGTTCTTTAAGACCTTTAGAACTCTTGTACATGAGTTGGCTTTAAATTAACTTTTCTAAAACACAATACACAACCAACCTTTTTCTGGTTAAAAATATTTCAACTTTTGGCACGTAAATTGAACAAGGGTATACCTATTAAGTGTAATAAATAAAATACAAGTGGCATAGGCAGCAATGGAGAGTTCAATGTTCAATATATCGCTCAGATACATAGTTTCAAGTCAAGTAGTTATAAAAGAATTACAACGCTAAAATGGAACTGAACAGGCCATGTTGCCAGAATCAGAGATGGAGGATGGACCAAGAAAATTTTAGAATGTAGACCTAAAAGACCTTGTAGACACGATGCTTATCGTAATCGAAGACATCCTCCAACAAGAGGATGGGCCGACATCAAGCGCATATAGGACAAGTACTGAAGACAACTACATACTCAAAATCAGGCTCATCATCATAATCAGGCTACTTATTATGATGATGGCCGAAACACGCACATTCAAAGAAGTGTAGCGGGTATAAATAATAATAATAAATAATATTGTTTTTATAAGTTGGACTTCTAAAACTATATTAAAGATACTTCACTACAGGCTATTGAAAAATGCGAAGATAAACTAGAAAGTGATTAGTTTGGATTTCGAAATAGTTTGGAGACGAAGAAAACCATTTTCTCGCTCTTAATATTATGATAATACATACTTATAACAAATATAATGTTAATTAACTAACCAAATAAAGAAAAATTAATTTTTAACTTCCACCTTATCATTGTGAGTATAATTAAATAAAACTAATTTACGACCCTATTAAAAAAACTAGAAACAAACATATCAATTTTACGTTTGCATATGTTCATCACTCAATCTTCGCCTATCCACTGCTGGACATAGATCTCCCCCATAATTCTCCATCTATTTCGATCCTGTGCCTCTTGCATCCAATTCCTATGACAACGTTTTAGATCGTCAGTCCAACGTGTTGGTGGACGACCTCTACTTCGGTAGGCATCATCTCTTGGTCTCCATTCCAGTATCCGCTTTGTCCATCTATTATCTGTCATTCGAGCCACGTGACCTGCCCAGTTCCATTTCAGTGTTGCTACTCTCTCTATTGCATCAGCCACTCCTGTTCTTTGTCGTAGCTGGCGATTTGGGATCTTGTCTCGTAGTGAAACGCCCAACATAGCACGCTCCATCGCCCTTTGACACACACGGATCTTGGAACTGTTTGCATATGTTAAGAATATTTAAATGATGCAAAGGAATACCAGCAGATTAGCACAGACAAGAATATGTATTAAACAAATGAACGGGGTACTGTGGGATAGACAGATTACCAGAAATACAAAGAAGAGAATTTATAACACCTTGGTACGCAGTATAATGACCTATGGAGTAGATAATTGGGTAATAAATAAACGAAACAGGTCCAAAATCATAGCAACTGAAATGGAGTTCATGAGAAGAAGCTGCAGAGTGACAAAAATGGATCGCATCAGAAATGAGGAGATAAAACGAAGAATGGCAGTAGAACAAGACATACTCAGCTACATCGAAGAAAAACGTTTAATTTGGTATGGACCTGTGAGAAGAACAGATCATACAAGGTGGATAGCAAAGATTTCGGATTAGAGCCCAATAGGAAGGAAGAAAAGAGGTATACCCCGAAGATCATGGAGGGATGAAGTGGACGAGGCCATGGAAAGACGAGACCTTAGAGATGGAGAATTGCAGAACAGAAAGGACTGGAGACGTTGGCTGAAAGAAGGAAGGCGGCGACAACTGTAAAAATCCTTATATAGATAGATAGACGGAATACATTAACACAAAAACTGAGAAGAAAGTCCATTTAACATGTCAAAATAAACTAAGAAAAAGTAAGTGAATTTCATTTCAAAAAATATCATTTTCAAACACTAATCAATTTCTATTAATTTCTATTAAAACTATATTATTAGATGTATTTCTATAATGTCTGGTTGGATGACTAAAATCAACCAGTGAGAGACATTGGACTACAATGTCTCTCACTGGTTGATTTTAGTCTTCCTCTCGTCTTTCTTTGGTCATTCTCACTGTACATATCCGTGCCAAATAAAAACAAGAACTTTTGTTTCAAAAATCCAATGAAAGAATCAAATAAAATTGAACGGACAATTATACAAAACTACCTTTTAGAAGTGAATATTAGTTAAAAAGAGAAGAGAACAAATTTGTGTAGTTATAATGAAAATGTTTAGATTGGTGAGTGAAGTGAGAGAGGATAAAATTAAAAATTCTTATTTTAGCACAAATTAATTCGAAAATATAATATTATGGGTTAGAAGACCTAGTGCGAGGTACTTTGGCAGGATATGTCAATGAAAAGAATTTATATCGGTACCCAAGATGGAAATTTATGGACAAATATTAGGGAAGCTGATCCCAAGTAGGTATAATTATTAAAAGAAATAGACAAAAGGAATAATTAATACCTTTATGGTAACGATGAATACGAACTCTATGTAGAAAATCTTATCAATAATTTCTCATTGATTATCACAGTTCTTTGAATTTATTCACCATCTAATGAGATTATACTACTATACTACCACTGTCAGCAGAATGTACAGAAATTATTTAACGTATAACTACGTTAGCCATTCACTAATTTATATTATTTAGTTCTTGAATTACATTATTGATACAAATTTCCAGGTAGGAGCTCTGGTAAAAGAACTTATAGATCATTTTTTAAGCTCAAATTAAGTTATGCTACTTAATTTTATGCAACGAAATTACTAATAGTAAGTACAAACTTTAAATACAAATGACAATTTAAGTATGTTTCTCTTGTGTAATCTTGTGCAGACAACTTAATTAAAAACATTCTCTCTAGTTTTTAAATACATCTTAGCATTTTTAAATATAACCGTTCCGCAATAAAATTATCTTCCACCTCTACATTGTAACAGCTGGATATTGCGTCATCGCCCGAGTGAACCCTCATGTTCATTTTATGTCAAGCAAGAAGTGAAATATGTAAGGGGGATACATTGTGTTGTGCATTTACTAGATGGCTGACATTTCCGTATATCTATAAAGAAAACATCACAAGAATTTTTAAAACGAATGTAAATATTCCAAACACAATAACAAATGTAAAGGATATAAATTTTCCAACAAATACGGAAATGTATAAAGACGTCCATTTTGCTTTTATCTCCGGCGGACTAGCGGCAACTGGCAGTGCGTTCGGAAAGCTGTCGGGATTGCCTGACTTCGAGGTAAGTTTTGTAGTTTGTTTGTGGATTAACTGTTCAGTTTTATTTCACAATAGTTTTTTATTGCAACTATTTTTATTTATTTGTATTTTTAAAATGAATGTAGATTAATTAAAATCTGCAAAATCAAAAGATGGAATATGTTTTAAAATCTGTACATTGATGTATAGGAAAGAAATTAAAATAAATTCAAAGATTCATTTAAGCAAAATACTGCGCATAAATCGAATGAAAATTTTTTACATCTAGATTACTCATAGAAAATGTTTGTTAGATTTATTATCAGTATTTTGTACAAGTGAATACCTTAAACAGAACGAAGAGAACTCACTAAACATGTTCTCAGTACCAATGGAATACAAAAAAACCGAAAACACAGCATCTTAACGCTACGAGAATAAAGATGCAGTAAGGTATCAGAGAAAGGTACCTTTTCAATCCCTATTACTGTCCTTGTATAATATTCTCCGGCACTATCCTCTTCTAAGCTCACGATGTTGCATCCGAGCTGCTATCCTTTGATGCTAGGTTAGTGGTGGTGGTCCTGTACGTAATTTTGTCACCTCTATCCTCCGAGTCATCGACTTTGCGGATTGTGGCAGTAAACAATGTTTGATTTAGTCCTACGCTCCAGGTGACTCAGCTACTTTAATCTAGCTCTTTCACGTGTATACGCCATTGCCCCTGCACTCTTACTGTCTTGTAGGTTATTCTAAGAATCTTCTTTTCCCACGTGGATAAGGTCATTTTACCACAACACTGGCTGGTCTATCGTTACGGTCAGCCTTACATTAATAGGCGTAGCAGAATAATCTTGAACATTTTTTTCTTAGTTTTCCAGGGCAGCGAATTAATATCTTACTATTAATATTTAATTGGTCATCATCATCATCATCCAATCTTCTGCGTCTAAAGTTGAACACAGGCCTCCCCTAATTTCTTTCAGTTCTGTCGCTATTAAGCTTCTTACAACTAGTTCTCAGTGACTCTCTTGAGGTCGTCTGTCCATCGTGTACATGGTCTACCTTTGCTTTTCCTGTCACGCTCTCCGACATCTGCAACGCCTGTCCTTCTTCTTATTTCCTCGTCTTTCACCCTGTGTCTGAGGGTCAATCCAAGTAACGACCCTTCTATTCTTCTTTGGTCTACTGTAGCTGTAGCCTGGTTTAAGGAAAGTGTTTCGGCGCCGTAAGTTTTGACTGGAAGTACACATTCTTCTTCTCATGGCGCCGTCTCTTTTCGAAGGTTAGCAATCCAAATGGCAATTGTAGTTTTGGAAACTGCTGCGCGAAAGATTTCTGTAGATGAGCAGTCGAACCATTACATTGATCGAACGTTATTTTGTAAATTTTGTTCAGGAGTATTTGATGGTTAACCGTATCATATGCAGCCGTTATATCAATGAATACGACTTCAGTCTTTAACCCCTTTTAATATCCGTCCTCGATGTATATCGTAAGATTAAGTGTGCCTCCCTGTTCCTGAATAACGTTTTCTATGTTTGGTTTGATTCTATTGAATATCAATTTTTTGAACAGCTTGAATATTAAACAGAAGATAAAATGGTAGCCTTTGGGTCCTTGGGGATGACTCTGGTTTTAATACAACTAACACTTAAAATTGCCGTCATAGCTTTGGTACTTTAGCCTGGTCCCAACATTGATTTAGGAACTTTAATGCCCATTTTTTCGCAAGACTGCTCATACTTTTATGAATTTCATTTTTGATGTCATCTTGGCTTGCTGCTTTGCCTATCTTAAGTGCTGTGATGGCGATGTCCAGTTCTTCCATTGTTATAACAAATATGTTAAAATTAGATGGTCTCAAGTTTCTTGTGTAGTCAACTTATTTTTTTTGTCTAAATTAAAATGAAAATAATTACAACGCATCTGTTAACATTTAGAAAAATGTATATCACCTCACAATTTATTTTTTTATAATATGTACCAAAATGTTTTTATCACAACATTCTACAGATACATACTTAATGTTTTCCTACTCCCAAAGTACGTAATTTGCGTATCTCTTTTCTTCCGAATTCGTTCTCACTAGTTTCCTACACAGATGGAAAAATCACCAAGTCTCAAGCTATATTTGACACAAGTAGTACGTTTATCAAATGTGAGTTTAAATACGAATGATATTCCACATTTGGCGACTTTACTGATTAATTAAATTTAAAATATATATACCAAGATTTTGGATTAGGCAAGCTAATCTATATCTGTCTATTGTTACAGGGCTACATTTTAATAAGGATTATATTTTTCGCTCTAATGTTATCTACAAATACAGCATCTTTAACATTTTTTGTTAAGGCCTTACAAAAAATTGCGTCAATAAATGCTACACTAATATCTTCTGCTACAAATTACATTATAACAGTAAGTATAGCGATTCTTCTTCTAATTCACAAGTTTTTCTTTATTTTCCATTACTTTATATATAGACATATAACCAGTCATAAAAATAATCTTCAAATTGGAGAAATTTGAAAAAATGCAGAATAGGATGCAGATGCTTTAGTTTTATGAATAGATATCTTCAGAATCTTACAAAAATTATAATGATATCTATTCATAAAACCTCCAAGAAGGTCTTGGAGGTACTACAAAAATAATAATAATAATCAGTGGAGTAGTATTCCACTCTAATGGACAAGATATTCTGATGATATTGTAAATTAGTAACAACTAGTCGAACGAACGAATTATTATTGTAATAACTACGGTATTAGAAAACCAACAGAAAATCACACAACATTCGAAATCAGGAAGGAGATTTGTTTGTTGATGAAACAGTAGTTGATAAAATATATTACAAATATATGAAAACTTGTATAACTGATAACTGTGATCAGAATAAGGAAATAAGAAGTATAATGCATATAGCACCTACAGTATTTAACAGTATGAGAAAGTTTCTTTGCAACCAAGACTCACATCTTGGTCTCCGATCCGTAGGTAGTGCGGCTATGTGTTTCCACTCCTTCGTATGATATTAAGGGAACGATCTTAAATCAGGACAGCAATAGAAAGAAGAAATGTTCAATATTTGGGATGTATCATCAGTTAGGTGTAATACTTACTGCTAAGAAATATGCAATTAAAATAAAGTGAAAAACAACTGTACCTCATTTTGCAAGTAAATCTGGGATCAATGTGCAATATAAGGGATTTTTAAGATGATCAAAGAAAGAAGTTTAGATTTAGAAGATTAAGTACTGCAAAAAATACAGAACAATTGTTTTGATAAGCCATGTACTAAAGTAGTTTCTGAAAATCATTCAGTACAAAATGAAATTCCAGAAAAATACCAAAAAAACAGAACGCTAAGAATTCCTTTAATAATGCGGGTATTATTTTGTTATTTCTTCAGCATTTTCCTATATGGAACGAAAGCATGGACCTTCGCTAAAATAATGTGTAAGAGATTAAAGGCTTTCGATATGTGAGAGTACCGCCGAATGTTGAGGATATCGTGGATCGACATAGTGACGAATAAAGTAGTTCTTCAGCGTCTTAACAAAGAGATGTTCTGAACACCGTAAAAATAAGAAAATTTTAAAAAGAAATATTAAGAGATTTTGTCGACGTGATGAATAATTATCAATTTAAGTTCTTCTTTTTCTTCTTCTTCCTCTTTATAAGCAATTCTGCTTGTTAATTGGCGGATTAATACCTCTATTGAAGGTTGTCACTGCATCTTTTGCGCGGTCGTCCGATAGTTCTTCTGCCGATCGGTGACTTATTCCTGTTATTTTGACGACACGGGTCTCCCCCATTCTGCTTATGTGGGTATTTCATTCTTTTTTTCTATTTTGTGTCCATTTATTTATACACTGTACGTTACATTTTCTTATAATGTCTTCATTTCCCTTTCGATCTCTCAGCGTATTTCCTGTAATTCTTCTCAATACTCTCATCTCTGCCGTTTCCAATAGCCTTTGTGTTGTGGCTGTGTCGGGTCTTGTTTTTGATGCATATGTCATTATTGGTCTTACACTGGCTTTATCTCAGTGTTAAGGTGTCTGTTTCACCGTATAGCGTGATTAAGGCATCCTGTCAATCTATTTCTTTTTTGTACTTGATCTCTCACTTCTTTGTCCAGAAGAATCCCATTTTATTTCCATTACTTGTTCAATACTGATGCCATCAATTTCTATTTTAAATCTGGTTGGTTCTTTGCTGATTACTATTATTTTGTTTTCTGAGATGAGATTGTCATATTAAATTCTTTTGCTCTTATGTTAAATCGGTGGACCAGTCTTCTACGATCTAGACTATCTTCATCTTCTTTTTAAGTTCCATCTTCTATTGAAGGTTGGAAATCATTATAACTATACGGACTCTGATGACTGCCGCTCTAAAAAGTTCTGCACTACTGCATTCAAACCATTCGCTTAAGTTCTTAAGCCAGGATATTCTTCGTCTTCCCACATTTCGCTTTCCTCGGATTTTGCCTTGCATAATAAGTTGTAATAATGCGTATTTTTGCCCTCTCATCACATGTCCTAAGTACTCAAGTTTTCGTCTTTTGCTTGTTAGTATTATTTCCGCCTCATTTCCTATCCTTCTAGTTACTTCCACGTTTGACATTTTTTGAATCCATGATATTCGTCATCTTCATCTTGAGCTATCAATATTGCATCGTCTGCGTAACAGAGTATTTTTATTTCTTTTTCAGTTTTGTTGAGTGGATCGAGTAGCTCGACAGAACTTTTGCCGGTCCCAAACCCGGATAAAGGAGGAGGGGCCAGGTTAGCACCCTACTGATAGACTTTAAAACCATACAGCTCATAGAAACAGTATTATACCTCAGAACAGGAATCAATGTAAGTTGTTACATGAAATTATTCATGTAGACAGATATCATGGGGACAAATATAAAGGAAACGTGGACCTGGACGACAAAGAACATCCTGACTTAAGACCCTGTTTAGGTCCGCTGCGGACAAAGTAAAGATCATGCGACTGGTCGCCAATATTTTTGGAGGATAAGGCACTTAAATAAGAAGAAGAATGGCAGACTACTTAGGAGTAGAACGACTCCCCTATTTAAATATCAACTTATAATGAAGTGGTAAGACAAAAAACGTCTTAGATGAGAATTATAATGAGTTGTTGAACTGCTTGGAACATTCAGAGGAGGAAGGAGTATAGGAAGAAAAATAATGTTAGGGTTGAAAAATGTAAGGGACTGGTTTAGATGAAGTTCAATACAACTCTTTAGAGCAGTGGTATATAGAGCGAAGATAGTGAAGATGATGTCCAACATACGATTGAGAGACGGCACTTAAAAAAGAAAAATTACCATTTATACCTAAAAAATCATCAAAAAAAAAGAAATTTTTGATATCCGTATCTATAAGATTTATAGATACGGACAAGAAGGGATCTCAAGTTTTTCTGCACTATAAATGGAGTATAACTTAATTTTTAGTTTATGAAAGAGTTTATTTCTTGTTTACTGATAATTAAATTTTTTCCAGGCTTTATTTGGTTTCTTCATTTTTAAAGAGACCACATCTTTGTTATGGTGGTTTGGAATATCGTTAATAATGATAGGATTAGTACTTATAGTATCTAATACATCCAAAGAAGATAAAACAGGCAAGAACGAATGACAGTATTAAAAAAATACGAATGTTATATACTTGTTAATATTATAATAAAATAGTTTTTATACAAATTTCTTATACAATACTAATCCGATTTTTCGACCTGTTCTCTTTTTAACATACATAAAATATTGATCCAAACAAATGAACATACTCCGATATATGTGACTCTATAAACTGCTGGAACCACCATGAAGTTCACTAATTGTGCAGGTAACCAAAAACAGCAACTGGTTTTAAATGTAGGTATAAACTTTTGCCTGCATTCTTCGAAAATATCTTTTTTACCTTCCATTATGCTCATGGCTAAAAATAAACGAGAAATAAAATAAAGTATATTATAATAAAATATACAGCGTGTTCATAAAGTGTGAAATCAGTCTATTATCTCATGACTTAATTATTTTCAGAGTTAAATCTCCGACAGGTCGATTTTTATTTTTGTTTTCTAAATTTTTTGGAAAAAAAGCTTTTCCCCCTACTATCTTAGCAAATGTGACGTCGTCGATATTTTTTTTTTATAGAAAGGGCATATTTTTTAAAGTACAACCGTATCAAACTCATCACATTCAAACTTCAGTATACAGAGTTTAAAGGAAACCATTGCTCGTATTTTTTTAAATTTAATTCAAAACTTATTTTACAAAGAAAATTATTAAAGAAGTCATTTCATATTAAAGGCAAACAAATAACATAATTACAACAAATGTTCGAAAGGAGTGGCCTATTGCTGTACGAAAGAGAAGGTAGTTTTTTATCCATTAAAGATAACCAATTCCATTTAAATGATGGCTTTGTAATGATGTAATGATATTGCCAAATATCAAGTAGGCTGTGAAGATATGTCAAATTCCTTAGCAACCAGACAAAAAGTTCATAGTTACCATTGGATATGTCAATATTAAATTGATTTGTTTTATCACATCGATTTAGAAGTCTGCACTAGTATCTTTTTGAGAAATATTACCCTAATAGAAATTATTTGAAATGACGATGGTGCTATCAGAAAAACAGCGAATAGAAGTTTTGATGATCTTAGGTTACGTAAAGGTTAGGTTAGGCGATCGTAAAAGGAGTATAGCGGAAGTATGAAAAATATATATCCATATCTTTAATGAAAAATATCCTGATCGAGTACCAATAAGTAAAGCAAAATATTGCATAAATTTAATGATATTGGCAATGTTAGAGATAAGCTCAAAAGTGTCAGACCCACCGTTTCCGACGACAATTCGCAATTTCGCAATTACTGATAACAAGAAAATTATAAAAACCTGAAAGGAATACTTCCATCAACTATCCAACGACCAATGTAGCAAAAATACATAACGCATAGAAGTGCATAGAGCTAAAATAGAAGACCAACCCATGTATACCCCAACATACGAAGAAGTACCCCATGCAATTAAAAAACTTAAGCTAAAAATAATAAGGCTCCAGGCAGCGATGGTAACGCAGCGTAATACAGATCGATAAAGAATCTAATTAAAGGTAATTGGCGAGAAGAAACAATGCCATATGAATACAAAGAAGGATTTATTGTACCAATCCACAAAAAAAGTAAACACAAAGCACTGTATTAACTACAGGGGAATAACGCTCCTAAAGACTTTACACTCTGACTCGAGCTTTAAAAATTACACTCTAATTTTTAAAGTCCTGTGATGTGCTGGTTTGCATTTTAACGATTTCTCTTTTGCAATCCTGATGAAGCTAAAACATTAGCAAAATATTGAGTTGAACGAGATAATAGAATCTTTTATAAATACGGGAGTAGCTTTTTATTATAAAAACAGATGAAGAGATCTTACTTATTAGATACTTACAAGTGTAAAAAACTACTAGTAGACCAGCTGTAAAAGTAAACTGATCAATGAGTAATTTCTTTGCTGAAATTTTTAATGTTGTCCCAGTAAATTTTTTATCTAGAAATCTGTACCTAAAACAGAAGATCTTGTTTTAACTGACTATACTATATCAAAAAGATAATAGCGATTTTTACTTTACTATATTTACTATTTACTATATTACTATTATTTATACTTTACTATTTTTTCTTTACTTTATGTGTAACCAGGTAGAAATTTAAAAAAGGTATCTCAGAAACTACTAAAGCTATAAAAAAAATTAGGCAAATTTTTAAGGTAAAGTCATGCCGATAATAGTTTTCTAAAAAATTTCGCTTTTTTTATTATTTTACGAAATACAGCCCAATATACTTCATCTAATTTACTTACCGTTGCACGTCATCCGCGTCATTGCCCGTTAGGTCACATGATACCTACATGAAATATTTATACGGTAGGTGTGTTCTTTTTTAGAATCACTTTGCCGAGTACACTGGCATTACAGCCACTAGACATATTTTATTATATACGCGTAGAAATAATATTTAAAGATTTCTCTTAATGTTAACTTAAAGAAATACAAAATAATATGTTCATTTAATTTGTATAAATGCATTATAAAGCGTTTTTATGAAGAACATTTGTTCGAAACACACTGTAACTGTAATCGAACGTAGGTGTTATTTTTACATAAATTGGTAACACTTATTTGACAGTTGCGGTGTTGACACTTTAGTTTTGTTTTTATTATTTACTATTAATTAAACTATGTTGTTTTTTAAGCAAGAGGCTCAAATTGTTTTTAACAGAAAAAAAAATTTATTTCAAAATTTTTAGTAAAAGGTATAAATAAAACACCCAACTACCCTTTACTAAAAATTTTGAAATAAACTTTTTTTTTGTGATACATGGTATACAGCCAGCTACAGGAACTTAGTTTCCCAGTGGATTATTATTTTTAACAGATTATTTTTTAACTCTTGTTTTGTTTCTATTTATTTACATTAAATATTAATTTGTTTTGTTGTATAATCCACTTTTGCAATAATTATGTGACCTATTTGATTTAAAATGGATTCAGGATTTTTTTATACTTTGGCGACTATGTCAACTTCGATCTCTGTCAATGACGTGCAACGGTAAGTAAATTAGATGGACTGTATATGAAAATTAACCCTTTTGCAAAATTGAGGTACTTTGGTATTGTAAATTTTTTTTAGAATAAACGCTTTTAACTATCGATTCCCAAATTTTTGGGTTTTGAGAAAATTTTGTGTTTATTGACTGGGTTAGAAGGTGATCAGTTGATATCGACACCATAGGATGTTATAATTTTAAACATTGGTTTACTTTATATTATATACTATTCAATCCTACTTGCCTTCTTTTTACTATATATTTTTTTATTTATTCCCCATGGCTCGGAACCGATGATATAGCAGAAAAAAACTACAAATTTATCTAAAGCACTCATTATACTAGCAGCTAATAATTGATCACAATAAGGCGTTCGATAAGGTCCGACACAACCGTCTTATACAGTTACTTAAAGATAAACACATTGACAAAACAGACTTAAGAATAATAACTCATCTCTACTTTAACCAAACAGCAAATGTCAGAGTAGGCAAAGAACTTTCGAAGGAAGTAGAGATAAAAAGAGGCGTAAGGCAAGATTGCATACTCTCCCCCTTATTGTTTAATCTATATTCGGAAGAAATAATTAAAAAATCACTAGAAAATGTAACAATTGGAATAAAAGTCAACGGCAGACCCATCAACAATATCAGATATGCCGATGATACTATACTAATTGCAGAGAATATACAAGATCTACAGACACTTTTAGATAATGTAGTAAATGCTAGTGAGGAAAGCGGACTAACGCTTAATGTTAATAAAACAAAATTTATGACAATTTCCAGAATACAACAATAAGACATTTTAAACATAAGAGGGGTTCCAATAGAAAAAGTAAAAAAATACAGATATCTTGGTACAATTATTAATGAAAATAACGAGTATACAGAAGAAATAAAAATGAGAATTGGACAAGCTAGAGCAACATTTAATAAGATAAGAGAAGTATTATGCAGTAGAGACCTTAGTTTGCAACTCAAAATAAGAATATTACGTTCATATGTGTTTTCGGTCCTGCTGTATGGGATGGAGGCCTGGACCTTAAAGAAAGAGGTAAGCGATCGACTTGAAGCATTCGAGATGTGGACCTACCGAAGAATATTAAAAATAAGTTGGGTAGACCGAATAACAAATGTTGAGGTCCTCAGAAAGATGAAAAAGGAAATGGAAATCATGAATACGATTAAGATAAGAAAGTTACAGTATCTCGGCCACGTTATGAGAGGGGATAAATATGTGTTGCTACAAACCATAATGCAGGGAAAAATACAGGGAAAACGAACTATTGGAAGAAGACGCATCTCCTGGCTCAACAATATGAGAAAGTGGTATAATTGCAGTTCCGTCGACTTGTTCAGAGCTGCAATCTCAAAAGTGAAAATAGCTGTGATGATTACCAACCTCCTTAGAGGAGACGGTACCTAAAGAAGAAGAATAATTTCTGGGTCACTACTGCAGCGATGGATTAATGCATGAATACAGGATGATTTATAACAAAGTTTTGGTGTTTAAAAATCAATATTCAATAAACTGTAAAAATGTTTGATACTCTAAAGCATCAGTTTCACAGGTTTCTTATATGTTACATAATTTTTAGTTTCCCAAAACGTAGTAAAGGAACAAATAGAGGACACGGGACGGGATTTCTTCATTTTCTTTTAAAATTTTATATATAAATTAAAACTTACCTACCAAGTTGCTATCAACGGACCCCCTATCCCGGTTCCATAAATAACATATTTGATAATGGTGTCGGTGTCATATGGTTCTATTGGTTGCTAAATTAAAAAATATCTATTTTGTTTTAACTAAGTTAAATAAGAAAGTTTATAATGTCATGCAAGTGAAAAAAATCATTCATAGACGTCACAAAAAATCTGCACAAACAAAATGAAGTGTTTAAAACGAGAACCATAGAAACATGCTTTTGTAGGGGTGTTTCACATCTTCAGTAGGATTTACAATAAACTTGGAAAACAAATTAGAAGCGTGGAATAACAAATGTGAACTAAAGTGAATAATAGTAAGAAATTATTACTAATATACATTATTCTTTCAAGATGATCAAGTGGTGATTGTATAGAATAATAGAAAAGGATGTAGAAGATTTGGAGAAAAAAGACCTGGGCTTAACAATAACAAAAACAGCGTCAAGAGAAGAAGATATTAAACAAACTCTAGGAAAAATACAGATTTAAAACCATTATGTACAAAATATTATGGTACATGGTGCAGAAAATTAGAAAAACAACAAACAGCAGTAAGATAGCTATAACACAAATGAAATGCTTTTAAAAATGCTACCAGAAATCAAGAATGGACAGAAAAAGGATTAAAGTAATATGGACATGTAAGAAAATCTAGTAGAAAATACAAGTATATAAAACAAATTACAGAACAGAAAATGACAGCAAAGTATTGTAAAAGAAGAGAATACAATAAATAAAACTTTAACCAATACTAAAACTAACGGAGTTATTTAAAAATACCATTTTATCATTTAAAATCCTTATAAATTCATAATAGGTATATAAAACACAATAACTTTTAAAATATACCTACTTACCGAAAGTTTTTTGGATAAAGTTTGTTGTGAAAATTCCGAAAACGTACACAAAGTTCCATATATAATTGAATTTGTAATAATTGGACGTTTTACCAACGATGTTTTTATAAATAATCTAATGCTGTTCATGCTGAAACAATAAATACGCTATTAACAACAGTGTCAAGATATCTAATCCATAAACAATCAAAAATTTTAAATTTGAAACTCCTGTTAAAAAAAAATTCAAGGCCAAATTTTAGAATACATTTTTACATAAAACAGACATTTAACCAGTGGTAATCAAACATTTTTATGAGTATTACAAGACTAAAAAAAATCAAGAAAAGTTTTAGAAAACACCAGAATAAAAACTTTTATTTTACCGCACTATGACACTATGCTCCGTTTCTCCAGATTTACTAGAGGCCCAAAGGGTTTTGTCATTTTAATCTTCTTATGTACGTGTGAAATATTGAGCAGATCTGCGGCCAGCAGATTTGGATAGCAGTATAGTCTGGTCTTGTATGCAGAGTTTACAGCAGATATTGCTTCGCTAACTGTTGGTAACTGTAAATCGTGGTGTAATCTATGGTTCGTAATATATCAAGGGGCATTGCAGATCTGGAGCAAGTGCCATTTTGTGTCCTAATTGGCATATTCATTTGTTAGTTGTGTCTAAATTTTTTTGTTAGTTTCCACAGCGAATAGTTTGTATCATCTGCAGGTGAAAGGTTCTTTAAATATTTGTTGATTCCATTGTCTTTATGTTGGATCAGTTTTCTTTTGAGTAGTCTGCAAGCTCTATTAAGATTTGCTTTATCTTCTGGATGTCTAGTGAGCTGCCACCTCTTTCGCAGTTTTATTTTTTTTTTTAATATGAGTGTATTTATATGAGCAGGATAGGACTCGAAGTTGTGTTTGTAAGTAATTTCTGGGGTGGACGTCCAAGCAGCTTGCTGAATAACTGTAGTTAAGTGAGCAACTGCATTTTCTATGTCGCTATCACTTTTAAGAGGCAAGTTTAGGTTAATGGATGTTTTTATTTCTTCTCTATATCTGTTCCAGTGTGTTCTTTTATTAGAGAGTGTTAAATGTTTAGGACAGTTACGAATTTGGCTTTGTAGATAAACCCTTTAACAAGTATTGTAGGTTATATTATAGGTTAGTGTAAAGTGGCCAAAGAGTCAATTTTATGACAGCTGGCTCGTCAGTCATATTGGTAAAGGTATTAACCAGACTGACACAGATGGTTTGTTTTTAAAAGCTTATTTGTTGCTAAAATTGAAAAGGCTGTAAACCCTTTTAAATCGACCGGAATTTTTGCGTTCAACCAACTAATATTTTCAGAAGAAGACTTCGCTCTTTCTATGGTAAGTTTCTAATGGACTATATACTCAAAAGCAACCTGAACAAAAAATATTAACGGTGGAAGCAGCATAATCTGCCTCAAACAGAGAAAACGAAAAGGAGATAGAATCTAGTATATGTGAGGAAGTGTGGGAGTAAAATATTAGTCAGATGATGAATTAGAAGTGGTAGATTGTGAAATTTCCTTAGATATCAATATTGAAAAAAATCAGTAACTTAGTTAAAATTTTCTCTTTTGAACACACAGTATGGATCGAGTTGAAATTATAGATGTTCCTGATTAAACATTTCAACCTGAGCCATCAACTTCAATTCGGTCTCTATCCGAAATTAGGCCACTACCAATGGAATGTTCTGAAGTTCGAAAAAGAAGAGCTTAATTGCTGTAATTATACTTTTATGACGGGAGAGATTTGTTTTCAATCCAGATCTTCTGCATACGTCGCTCTGAGGAGACCAAAGAAGGTCGAAATACGTATAAGCGGATGGCAAAGGCCCTGTATTAAAATCAAATCTCAAAAGTCTTTCTTTTTCATAAATTTTAAATTTAACCTTAAAACCTCTAAAAAAAAGGGATAATGTTTTTATCCCTTTGTATTATATTAATACAATCGATATTTTATGAAAAATAAAAGATTTTTGAAAACCAGACTTTTTACTATTTCTAAACGTATTTTCTTGGGTAAAGTAATGTCAACTAAATGAATCAAACTAATGAAACAATCATTTTTAGAGTAAAATTAAAACAAAAAATATTTCAAAGCTACACTAGTTAAAAGTCTAATGATTTATGCTATTCATAAGCGGGTGATAAATTTCAAAAATTAAAAATTACGCTTATGAAATGAAATATTAGCATTGCTGCTGTTTAATATTCGAGAGTAATAAAATAAAGGCGAAAAAATAGGAAATCCAGCTATGAGCCAACTTAGAAACTTATGAATTTACATAATTGCATATGCAAATTCTTTTTATCCCAGCAAGGGAGATAACACGTATTTTTATTCTTAAAGTATCGTGTAAAACATATCAGCGATAAGAAGACGAATAAGTCAGTTCTTAGTTATTATGGGATTAAAAAATTCAGAGAATGGATGTAAAGAAATCAAATTAAATACAATGAATGAAAGAATATATTAACGCATTAATTACCAAGGTATGAAAAAATAAGAAAAGTGAGGACATTTTTTATTATTATAATGTAATTAAACTAAACAATCAAGAAAAAAATGAAAACATATGTTTTTTTGGAAAAAACTGGGTGTTGCGTAGACGCATCACCGGTCAATGCCGTGTACTATGTGTGGTATTTCTGAAAGAAGCCAATATGAAGGTAGACGTTACATTTTTACAGGTATAAATAATTGTCTGACTGTGACAAATTTGACATTTGTTGATGAATTTAAAAATTTTTTTCTTGGTGAAATTTACATTTTTAGTAGGCACATAACAATGTAGGATCCAAAATCCAGCTGCGACATCTTTTTTTCATGTGTAGTGTTATAAATTTTCCATGAATTTACCAGAATATTATCCATGGTATTTGTGAACAAGGGCCACCACAATTTTTTTCCTTTGATATTTATTCGATAATTGACTACTCCATTATCGTGAAGGTCAACACCTCTCGTACTCGCTGAACTTCGATCAACTTCGCGAGTAGTATAGTGGCCGCTTAACAATTTCCCACGGAGCTAATTGAAGTTAAATTTTTGTTAAAGCTTTATTCATATTTATAAAACAAAGCGATTTGTTTCACACTATAACAACGTCGATCTCAAAAGAAGCAGCAGGTCTGATTGTGACTGGCAACTTGACTCATCATCATCACATTTGAGGCGGATACACCACGTGCAACTAGCAAAAACGCACAGTAAAGTCCGCTTTACATTTACGAGTACTCGGATCCGAGTTACTCTACTCGGAGTGCAACCCGGAAGTATAAACGTCTACTCGAAGCCTCTTGTCACTCGGATCTGAGCTCGGATTGAAGTTGAACGCAAACTGAGTAGCAGTACGAGTTCCTGTCAGTTCCTGTACGAGTGAGCGTCAAAGTGGTGAAAATTCCAAAATAAAAATGGCGGAACTAAGATTTTCTGCAGATCAAATGGATCAATTTATCGATCTTTACCGTTCTTTTGAATGTTTATGGAATGTGAAACTGAAGGAGTATCGGGACATTATCAAAAGAATTAAGGCCTACGAGACTATTGCGGATATCATGACCATTTCCACTTACCACATTTATTTTTCTCCTTTAAAATGTTTAATAATACTAGTGCAACAGCAGCTCGTTTCTTTCTTGATGGCGCCATTTTTAAATTCTCTTTGAAACAACTCTGATAGCTCGGGTTTAATGTAAACGATCGCAATTCTACTCGTAACTCAAATCCGAGCTACTCGGAACCGAGTACTCGTAAATGTAAAGTCCGCATAAGTGTATTTCATTTATGGCGGTAAATATTTATTATTTTACTTATTTTATTTATTTTACTTATTTTACTTTATTATTTATTATTTTACCAACCAGAACATAACAGATTGGTAGATCAGGCCTTAAAAATTTCGTTCTCGCTTATATTACTATTTGACCGGTGATGCGTTTACGCAAAACATAAATTTGAAGTTGATTTAGAAAAAAAGATGTTTCTTGTATATACTTATTTATATGAAACACATCACTTTTAACATCTTGTCGAGTAAATAAAAGCAAAAAAAAATACTTTTTTATTTTACAGAATAAATTACGTTTATTTGAATTTCACATGTTCAAAAGTTCAAATTATTTCCATTTTTATGAAAGTATATTCTATACAAATTTTTAAAAAATTATAAATTTTATTTGTTTTTTAGTAAATGATAAACCTGGGGTTATGCCAAGTAAAAAAACATTATTTAAGGTGTTGCGTAAACGCATCACCGGCACAAAATGGGTTAAAAAAAATCAGCATGCATTCATTGCAAACCTCTGCGGTTGGTTTTAGATGCGCTTAAATCCACACGTAATAAGAATCCCTTAGATCAGTGTTTCCCAAACTTTCTCAGATCGGAGACCTCTTTTTTTTATTGTTACATTGCATATTTACAATCTACTCTATACACAGATTTTTGTATTTTATTAAGTGATTCTTAATTATGTCCTTAAGTAATGGAATGTCCAGATCATTGTGAAGTGTTTGGTTAGATACATACGATGGAGCTTTACTATCATAAGGAGTATTTTGGATTGGAACGTTTGAAGTATTTTCGTCTTTGAAGGTTTACTACAGCCCCATAGTTCTATTCCATATGCCCAAACTTTTATGAGTATAGCTTTGTACAGAAGCAGTTTATTTTCAAGAGATAACTGAGACCTGTTGTTAAATAGCCAGTTCATATTTTGAATGTGCTGGCTCAGAGATGCATGAACATGAATCAGGACATGTACTTATGTTTTGTAGACTTTGAAAAGGCATTTGATAAGGTTCAACATAAAAAGCTTTTAGATACATTAAACAGCAAAAATATTGACAGTCGTGATATAAAAATTATATCTAATTTATATTGGACTTAAACTGCCAAGGTAAGAGTTGACAACCAGTATACTCAAAATATCAAAATACAGAGAGGAGTCCGTCCAGAGAGGAGTCCGTCAGGGTTGCGTGCTGTCCCCACTACTTTTCAATGTCTACAGTGAAGCGGTATTTCAAAAAGCGCTCTCAGACTCAATAGAAGGTATATCCATCAATGGAGAAGTTTTGAATAACTTACGTTTTGCAGACGATACAGTAATAATGACGTATAACAACAATGATTTACAGAACGTAATGCAACGCCTTAATGAACGCTGTCATGAGTACGGACTGAAGATAAATTTAAAGAAAACTAAATGCATGATCATGACTAAATCTGCACATACAAATATCCAATTGACTATTGAAGATACTACAATTGAGAGTGTTAATAACTATAAATACTTAGGAACATGGATAACATCAGATGTAGACCAAACCAAAGAAATTAGGACACGCATTGAAATAGCAAGTGCATCATTCATTAAACTTAAAAAGTTTCTTTGTTGTCGGGATATAAGGTTAGAACTACTTCTGAGAATGCTTCGATGTTACGTGTTATCTACTCTTCTGTATGGCTTGGAAGCGTGGACACTAAAAGAAGTCTATCTGAATAATTTGGCCGCCTTTGAATTTTGGTGCTACAGAAGAATCCTACGAATATCATGGATTCAAAGAATGTCAAACGTGGAAGTAACTAGAAGGATAGGAAATAAGGCGGAAATAATATTAACTATCAAAAGACGAAAACTTGAGTACTTAGGACATGTGATGAGAGGGCAAAAATACGCATTATTGCAACTTATTATGCAGGGCAAAATCCGAGGAAAGCGAAATGTGGGAAGACGAAGAATATCCTGGCTTAAGAACTTAAGGGAATGGTTTGAATGCAGTAGTGCAGAACTTTTTAGAGCGGCAGTCAACAGAGTCAGTATAGCCATGATGATTTCCAACCTTCGATAGAAGATGGAACTTAAAAAAAAAGAATATTTTTTAGTTTAGATCTAGTGGTTTCAGTTTAGTTTTAATATGCGTTGTCCATGTAACGTTTTTATCCAGATGCAATCCAAGTATTTGACAATTGGTTTTATAGAAATGGCAGTATTATTAATATAAACTTGTGGACATGTAGATTTTCTTGTTGTAAAAGTAATTTGTACTGATTTGCTAGCTTTAACACTAATCTTCCATCGCTTAAGTCAGTTTTGTTATTGAACTAAATGATTTTGTACTTTTTATGATGCTACACTAGGGTCGTTATCCACTAACAAGATTACAGTGTCATCGGCAAAAGTAGCTAAGGTGTCATTGCTGGTTGGAACGTCTGCTGTAAATATCAGATACAGAAATGGGCCCAAAACGCTACCCTGAGGTACGCCAGATTATACGATGTGATAATTTGAGTTTGCTGTCGTTTTCTGCAAAATATTTTCCGCAAAAGAGTGGGAAAACATTGTGGACAAAGTGAACATTACTGAGCATGATTTTATTTCGAAGGAGCCATTAACGACGATATATTTCCAAACAGAGACATTGATGATAGCGATGAGGATTTGATTTAATTCACAATTCTATTTTTTATTATGCGTCCGTTCTTTTTATAACTTTTATTATTGTATACGGAAGACGATGGAAATAACCGTATTCAGGTCAGTGTAATAAGTCTGAAACCATCATAATACATTTATTTTATCATTAAATTTATTTATTAATGTTCATATTAATTTGTTAATGCTGTAGGGGAAGCCGGGGTAAGTTGTTAAAAGGACCAGATTGGTACATTTAATTTTAATCAACCCAAAGAGAACCTTCAACTCGACGTAGCCAATAATGTGCATACCTCACCACATCTTAACGAACTTTGGTTAGTGTGGTTTAAGTAAGGCTCTGACGTAGTGCAGTTTAGAAGCAGTTTTTTTTAGTAGACTTTTAGCTTTATTATTATCTATAAGTACAATATTAAATATTTGGGATTGATGAGTAATTACAATTTCTTTTTAATATGGCGTCCTGGAGCAGGTTGTTACTATTTTCAAGGGACATGTTACTGTAACAACCTGCTCCATCTCAAGAAATTTGGGTGTAGGTTTATTAGTTACCTAGATTATGTTGTAAATAAAATTGTAAATAGATAAATTTTTAATAGATCAAAATGAGAACCTACAAGAAAAAAACTAAGTGTGGTGAAACGCCACAGGAAATCATTATTGCTGCAGCAATGAAGGTCATAGAAAATGAAAGACCTCTAAGACCAGTAGCGGATGAATACGGGATTAATTTTATGACGCTTCGGAGATACGTCAAAAAGATCGAGAACACGTAGCATCGTAAGGCTCTTATCCTCAGCTCCAGAGAAAGGTCTCGATTAACAAACTTTGTTTTTATTTTTATAAATGATTGTCTTGCAATTTCAATGCGTGTCCTTATTTCTCTACCGTGGTCATTGTTTTTATTTATCTAGGTTCCCAGATACTTGTTGTTATTTACTCTTTCTACTTGTTTTCCCTCGACATCTAGTATTCCTACTGTATGTTGCTTAGAAATAATCATGCGCTTGGTTTTCTTAACGCTCATTTGTAGTCCATATTTTATACTGACTCCCTAAAAGATCTTAAACAGCTTGCTTTTTGCAGTTTACTATAAAAAATAACGTAACTGTTCCTCATAGCTGGACCAAATTTGAGACTGCATCTACTGACTGGCTAACAAATTTGTTAATATGCCACAATGAGTTATCTATCCGTACCCCTCAGGCTACGAGCTTAGGGCGAGCCACAAGCTTTAAATTTATTAAAAAACTTAAAACTTATAAAACTCTCCAATGTATTAAATAGGCATAATCTTGAAGCACACGATATTTACAACTTAGATGAAACCGGGGTAAGTACAATTCAAAAACCAGCAAAAATAATAGCATCAAAAGATATGAAGCAAGTAGGGGGGGTCAGTTCAGGGGAACGAGGAACATTGGTGACAGTGTGTCTGGCAGTGAATGCCAGTGGAAACTCAGTGCCGCCAATGTTTATTTTTCCACGGAAAAATTATCGAGAACATTTTGTTTTCAGTGGATCACCAGGATGTGTAGGAACGAGCAATCCTTCTGGATGGATGACGAAAGTGGAATTCTTAGTTTATGTGAAACATTTTCATAAAACTATTAAATGTTCTAAGGAAAACCCACTATTATTAATACTGGACAATCACATTTCCCATTTGTCGGTTGAGGTAATAGATTATTGCAAGGAAAATGGCATTGTTGCCTTGGGACCGATCGGTGTTTGGACCATTAAAAAAATTTATTAGCAGTCAGATGGATGGCTGAATCAAAACTCATCCAGGAGTTACAATGACAATTTATAACATTCCATCAATTTCTGGAAATGATTTACCGTTAGCTGTAACTCCAAAAAATATACAGTCCGGTTTTTGTGTAACTGGCATTTTCCCGTTTAATAGGGAGGTTTTTAGTGATAAACATTTTCTGCCATCATTCATTACAGATAGACTAGAGCCGCAAGAAAATATGGAGCTTCAGTCACAAGCAGCCACACAAAATATACGAACACCACCAAGTACGCCACCACAAGTTATCAACAAGGAACCAGACCAAGATCCACAACCTTTAACTTCTTGAAAGATATTCGTCCTATACCTCAAGCTCAACCCAGAAAAATACTGCACAAAATAGGAAACGAAGACGTTCGGCTATTTTGACGGACACGCCTGAAAAGCAAGCATGATTACAGCAAGAGCAACTGAGAAACTTAAAAGCTAATAAAAAAGGAAAACAAAAAGTCAAAAGGAAAATTGTTTTAAAAGAAAGCGATGAAGAAAATGAAGAATGTTGCTGCATTATATGTTGTGATTCATACACTAATTCAAAATCAAAATGAAAATGGGTGCAATGTGTAGACTGTAAGGGGTGAGCGCATGAAATTTGCCGTGACGGTTCTCCAATTTTTATATTCATACATTGCCAGTCTGATTAGTCTAATAACTGATTTGATTAGTTTTTAAAAATGTCGCACAATAGTTTGTATTTTAATAAAAAATAAATAAATAAAGTACATTTAAAGATTTTTCATTAAAAAAATTAAAATATTCTATGAAAATTATGAAAGTTACTAATGTAACAATTTGCTCCTGCCATGTAACAAATTACTCAATTGGGGGGTAATTTGATTATTATACATATTATTATAAATATTTTTTTTTTCCCAAAAGTGATAAAAATCTAATATTTAAAATAATTATATCGAAGTGAGTGCTTCTTTATTCATAGTATAATAAACGACATGTTCTTTATTTATTATATATTGAATGCACAAAAAAATAAAATGTAATAATGGCAACGACCCCGGTCTCCCCTACATATGTATTTAGTTTATTTACCATCATCTCACACCTTTTAAAATTTACAAATTTTAAATAATTAAATGCAACTCTCTATACAGTCATTATTTTGCAAAAGAATAATTCATGTAAACAACAGTTCTTTATGTACAAAGAAATAAGTTAATATTTATAGGAACCGTGGCAACCCTGTAATGTAAGCCGTAAATGAAATCTGATTCTCTCCTCTGGTTATCTGGTTTGCGCACAGCTTATCCTGGACAAACTGTACCCGCAGCAATGCTCGTACTCGTACTGCTTACAAAAATAAGCGGGAATCGAGCCAACGTTCAGTGGGTTGTTCAAAGAAAAATTGAGCGCTATGATCGGAATATATAAATAAATTTTTCTAGATCGTTTTCTTTTTTTATGTTTTTACCGCCCCCTTAAAATTATTCATTGCACACAAATCCACCTATGGCCATCACCATCCTCTTGAATCGCTGCATAAAACACTAGGGGGAGATGCAACCACTTTGGGAATCACTGCTACAGACGGACTGTAACAAAATTCTCAAAAAAAGTAATTGCTTTTGCTAAAACCTCCAAATTACTAAATAACCAAGTAACCATCAGTTCTACACATTTATAGTCGTAGACATAAATTTAATCTTAAATCCACATATTAATTATTCTGTTATAAATTCTATATTAATTTATCAATCTTTAATTTTTAACTTATCTACTATTTATTGTATTGATCTACTTACATTTTAAAACAACTAAATAAAGTATATTTAAAATCTTTTTTTCATGTTATCTAACTGTAATTGCAGCTGCATAAATTTTAGTTGTATTGATAAGATTGCCAAATATCGCTGTAATCGTTGTTTTATTTCTAAAAGTCTCTGCAGTACTTCTACAATTTGTGTTTTCTTGACACTTTCATAATTATTGTATTTACGTTCTTGTATTGCAGCCATTTTTAAACATAAAAATATAAATATATAATAAAATTGTTGTTTCTGAAAAACTCAAAATGTCACAAATGTCATTTTGATTTAGAAAACATGACAAATCTTTTTTTTTGGAGGGGATACTAAACAACCGTTAGGCGGATGTTTTATTTAGCTTTAGTTTATTATCATGATCAACTTGCTTTCAACTTTCATTCTTGAACATAAAACTGAACAGAACAGAAGAATGGAAACAGGATACATCTCTCCAATGCATAAGAAAGGCAAAAAAACTTATCCAGCTAATTAAAGGAATAGTAGTAATACCAACAGCATGCAGATTATACACGAAAATATTACGAAACCTAGTAGAAGTAGACAGTATCGGCAAACAAATTAAACAACAAGCAGGGTCAGGGGCGGACTAAGGCCTAGGCAACCTAGGGCCCGCAATTTTTGAGGCCCGAATTATGCCGAATCATTGTTGATGAAGTTGACAAGTGTGGACGACCGTTCCCGTGCTTATGCATCCATACCCGCAAGTATCGATGTCGATGCATGAAAATATGATAGAATCGCGCGCCGATCGAGTTTAAAAAGTCAAACGAAGCTATTTAAATCAGTCCTCTGAACGTTACGTATGGTATTTTATGTGAGTTTTGGTTGAAAATTGTGCAATTAATAGGTACTTAAGTCCTATATACTTAATTGCAAATAGATTGTTTTTAATTCATAGTTAATACCTTATGAAATTCCTAATTATAAAAAAATCAATCATCACCCACTTTGGCTACGTCGGAATCTGGAACGCGACAAACACCTTCACCATCCAAAAATGAAAAAAAAGGAAAAAATCCAAAAAGAGGTGATTCTTATCTTCAAGCTATCAAGATATATATATATATATATATATATATATATATATATATATATATATATATATATAAATATATATATATATATATATATATATTGTGACGATTGGGGTTTATAGAAAATAATTTATAAGTTATATACTACATAATATTAGATATAAAAAAGTATTTGATTATTTTAAATAAGTTATATACTAGAGAATTTAATAAAAATATATTTATGTGAGGGCATTTTTAATAAATTAGCATATAATAATTGTAAAAAGTTGTATTTTAGTAATTTTAATGTTGTAAATAGATTTAAGTGAGCCATGTGCTTAGGCAACCAACTATACAGTGGATTGACAGATAGAAATTAATCATAATACGAATATAAGTGGGGTTATAATAATAATGTTGGTTTGAGGTGTTTAATTTATATATATTTGATGATTTAAATGTTTATTCTGATCTGAAAAGCCTAAATGTCAACAAAATTATCAATGGAACATTAACGAATTCTTCAGAGTGCAGAGTGTGACCATTGTTTACAGTCGAACATTCTCGAAATAATGATTATGGCGGTGGATCGAACAGATATTTTTTTCGAGAACATCTATATAGAAGTGATAGAACAAATTGGAACATGATTTCTTACCAGATGGTTCTGGAAGATTGAAAAGATATAAATACTCGTGATTTGGATTCAAGATGGCAGTTTTTAGTTAGAAGTCAAGCAGTTTATTATGAAAGTTAGTAGAAGATAGACACAATTAATTAGTGAAGTCAATTGTTCACAGTTTTAGTAAATCAGTCAAGCAGTTTTATAAGAAATATGAAAGTTAGTTGGAGATAGTCCAATTGTTTAATATAGTGAGTTAAATGAAGATTAAAAATTATGCATATAATTTAATGCACATTTATAATTATACACAAATAATTATTGAAGATTAAAAAAAGTATATTGGAAGAAATTAAATTATATTATGGTTGGAGATTAGTATAAATCAACTTATAATAAGTGGATATTGGTATATTGAAAAGAAGAATAAATATAAATGCTGTTTGCTGGTTTGGTTGGTGGTGTATAAATGCTGGTGAAGAAAACTATATCTTAAATTGGTAGAAGCTGATAATTGGAAAAAGTAATTTCACAAAAAACAAGGATAACTGAAGTACGAAGACATTCAGTGGTGATTAGAATCTATATAGTAGAAAACAGTTCATTTAGGCATTCAGTGAAAGAAAGGTACAAAATTTTGTTAATATAATTTAGTTAGTGTCATAACAATTTCAATTTTGAAGATAGTTTTGTTTAAATTGTAGATTGTCTATAGAATTTAATTAGTTTTATAAGAATATCAATTTAAAGATAGTTTATTTTAAATTTACATTGGCTAAGTTAGATATATATGTGTGTTTCATAATAGTTATAATAAAGATAATTTAAAAAAGTACTTACAAGCTAATTCTTTGAGAACCGCGATAAAAACTCTATATTATTAAAAATACTCATTGCTCATCATTCAAACAAAAAACACATCATAACAATATATATATATATATATATATATATATATATATATATATATATATAAATATATATATATATATAAATATATATATATATATATATATATATATATATATATATATATATATATATATATATATATATCGCTGCAAATTACAAAGTAGATGCGGAAAAAGTTGCACCGTTCATCAAAAAATATTTAAAAACTACAGTTGCTACTGGATCGTTGGTGTAAACAAAGGGAAAAGGAGCGTCAGGATCTTCAAATTAGCGTCTATATCATTGTGTTCTGGATCTACAAAACCCAGTTCAGGAGAAAAATGAAAGCTGGAGGAACAACAAACTGCCACCGCCGCCAAACGTTCTGCTACCAGCAAAAAGGCAAAATATGTAAAGAAAGTGACTAAGGCTAAAGAAGCATCAAAGACAGAGAAAAAGCCGACCAAGTCGAACAAAGTTGAAAAGAAGTCAGCTCCTAAAACTGCGTCATCTTCATCCCCAGTTCCGACTTCTGCAGACGCCAAAGTAAAAACACCAACCAAAGAGAAGAAATAAAATAAAGGCAGTCATACGAAAAAACCAAAAGCGCCTAAGCCAAAGATCGGCAAGGCTACCGCAAGTCCACAAAAAAAAAGTAAAAAAAAAAGTTAAAGCTACCTAAGAAAAAGTAATTGGACTAATTAATATCTTCCAATTATTTTAAAAAATGTAAGTTTTATAAAAGTATTACATTATTTGATTAAATAATATATAATATAAAATACCACAAATTGTGATTGTGATATTGAGTAAAATAAATTTAGTTGAAATTAATTTTGTTCTTTCTTTTTAGTACGTAGTCTTTAAAATGAGTTCTTTTAAAAATATAAGAGAGTGTGAATAAATAAAACAAAAAGTAGATCGAGATAAAGTGGCAAAACAAATGAAAAGAACGTTGGAAAATTTTTTAACTGAAGACGGAAAACAGTTACGACAATCGTCATCATTTTCACAAATTTCACCTGTTTAAACACCAGAAACATCATTTGTACTCGAAACTATTCTGCGAAAAGACCAGCAGGAAAAATCAAGCAATTTCAATTGTAAAGATAAAATAAAAGAAGACAATCTAAATTTAAAATCATCTCAAAGTAATGGTGAAAGTAAGAGTTTTGTAAACGACATTGCATTATGGCCAGATACTTAACAGACGCTGTGTGAGAGTATTATATAAAAAATCTACTAAAATTAATAAATATATCTTTGGAATCGTCTTCTATTCGATGTAACGAAGGGTCAAAACAAATCACAAAAAAATTAACTATTGCCTCCATCTTCAGAACAATGAATAGCGGGAAAAAAGTTAAATGAGATTGGTTGGACTATACTGAAATCAACAACCTACTGTACTATTAGGTCTGTAAATTATTTTCCAAGCAAACAACGCTAATGACAAAACGGACGATTGATTGGAAAAATGTACATAGAAAAATGTCAGAACATGGAAACTTTACTGACCATATTATCTGCTGTGATTACTATTAAATTTTAGAGAAAGATTAGAGAAATAAAAATATTATGAACAAGATTTAAACCTAGCAGAACTGAAAAATGAAGTATTATAATTTAAGACTTTTGTAAGTAAAGAAAATATTATTTCGCGTGTATTCATGTGGTCATTTATAAAGAAAAATAATATTGCCACACTCCCAAATTTAAACAAAATTCTGAGACTTTATTTAACCATTCCAATTTTTTTCTTGAAATCCGACAATTAAATAGAACTACATAGGTACTATATGCTTTGAAGCCAAACTACCAAATGCAATATATTATGTGTCATAACTAAAAAATAGCCACGGAATTGAAACGTTTCCTAGGGCCCGATTTAGCCTTAGTCCACCACTGAGCAGGGTGTAGAGATGGACGATCCACCATAGATAATTTATTTACATTGAAAATCGACGTAGAAAAAAAATGAGTAGAGAAAAATAGAAAAGTTCAAGTAGCCTTATTATGGCCTTATTAGACTTGGAAAAAGCATGACAAATGACAAATTTTAAAGTAAGTCCAGTTCTTATTAAGACTACTCAAAAATATAAAAATAATTATATATATATTCACTAAAAACTAGCTGATATTTTAAAGATTATAAATAAATATGAACTTACATGATTTAATTCATTCAAATTATATCAAATGCTTTTTTTACACCTTCAAAATTTCAGTAATTTTATTAATAGCTCGATGATAAGATAAAACACAATATAAACATTACAAGTACAATAAAACACCAACACGAACGAATTTTTTAGATGTGTTGTCGGTTTAACTACTCATTTCATTCAATTCAATTCAATTCAATTGGATACAATTACGATGAATTTAAAAAGAATTATGGTAATATATACATATAACCATAACCTTCATTGAACTCTAGTAAAAATAAAGAAAGGTAAACTGGTTTGCCTGTTGATAGAAATGTTAAAAGTTAAAAAAGTACGTGATAAAATAAAACGACACTAAGATCCATTTAAAAACCAGATTACACAAGAGATTATATAGTCCGTCTAGAAAGTATCCGGAAAAAAGAAAGCAGAATTATAATTTTGCGGTATTTATTTTCTATTACTTAAAATATAAAATTTCAACAAATAATTCATCTCATTTACTTATACAACCTCCATTTAAATCCAAACACTTAACTAATCG